>NC_139467.1:16087500-17587500 GCF_057233095.1 Heloderma suspectum
CCGGAGGGACGGGGCGCCTCCCCCCGGCCAGAATTTCAGAGGGAGGGACGGAGTGCCTCCCCCCTACTGCGAAGCAAGCTTTGGGATCAGGTAAGTGACTTTCGTCCATCCCTACTAGGTAGGGAACCTCAAGCCAAATCCAGCTGATTTGGAGACACAGTTCAGCTCTCCAGTGGTTCACCAGACAGCCACGGCCTTTTTCCCCAGCCGCCAGTTGGGGATTTCCAGCTTTTGTGCAGTTTCCCACCCAAATCTAAAAGGTTGAAATTAGTGCTGTGCCAAAAGCTTCCCCTACATGTTTTTTGACCATTCTCATTCCATTCGATAGAAAAGAAATTGCTTTCAAAAAGAAATTCAAAGGAGGAGAAAGTTTGGGGAAATTCTCATGGCTTGGGTTTGGGGTTCTTGTGCTTACCTTCCTTGTGAGGTGTCTGAGGGGTGTGCATGAGTGTCCTGTCTGTCACTGTACAATCATCCCTGTGGCAGCCTGTGGCCTCCTCGGTTTCCCGCACTTCAATTAAAGACATCATGAGGAAGATATCATGAGGCAATCCCTCCAATGGGGCTTTTTCAGTTCAGGAATGGCAGGTGGCCTGCAGGAACTGCAGAGCGATGGACAGATGTGTAATAGACAGAGAAAACACACACAGCACCCTTGGCCACCTCGCAGTGATTAGGTAAAAAAAAAAACCTCAAAAATACCACCAAAAGAAATTCAAAATTCTACCACAGAAAAGTGGAAGCATCACCACAGTTGATGCCATTGCCACTTGCAGGAGCACTGCAATAAGCCAAAACCCCTTAGGAAAAAAGACAGAAGCTGAGCTACAAGCCCTGCCAATGGTGAGCACTATCTGTGAGAAACTGTTGGAGGATTTCTCCTCCCCTGTGAGAAATTTGGTGAAATTGTCCCCCCAATTTCTCTGCCCACAAATAAATAGGCTGGAGAGTTTTGAGAGGCCATTTGCACACAGATCTAGCTGAAATGCTTCTCTTGAAGCTTAGTTACTGGCAGTCGGGGCTTTAAGCTAAAATGTGTTGGCATGGGGTATAATTTTATGGTTTTGGCCCCATCCCCTTTTTGCCTTTGGCTCTACCCACCAACGGAATGCAGCCTTTGCGAGCTTCTCTGAAATTGAATTTGTCCCTGAGGAAGAAATGGTTTCCCCACCTCTATGCTAATGGTGCTCATACCATGGTTTGGGTCATTGTTGCACTATCAGAATCACATCTGTGGAGTCTCAGGGATGGTGGGTGAGGGAAACGGAAACTACACAAAGGTTGGTTTGCCTCTACTATTTATTTATTATTTTATTATTAAATTTATTAATATAATTACTAGATGAGATGGCTTTACAAGAAACCGAGAGAAATTCATGGAGGAAGGATAGGTCTAGGAATGGCTCTTAGTCATCATTAGGGTCAGCAAACTCCATGTTAGGCATAATTAGAAAAGGAATTGAGAATAAAACTGCCAATGTCATACCACCTTTATACAAATCTATGGTGCAAACCACACTTAGAATACTGTGTACAGTTCTTGTCACCGCACTTGAAGAAGATACTGTAAACCTGGAAAAAGTGCAGAAAAAAGGCAACTAAAGTGATCAAGGGGCTGGAGCATCTCCCCTGTGAGGGAAGGTTATGACAGCTGGGATTGTTTAGCTTGGAAAAAAAGGTAAGGGGAGACATGATATACAGGTCTACAAAATTATGTGTGGTGCAGAGAATGTGGATAAGGAGACATGATTCTCCTTCTCTCATAATACTAGAACCTGGGGTCATCCCATGAAGCTGATTGGTGGGAGATTCAGGACAGACAAAAGGATGGACTTCTTCACACAGCCCATAGTTAAGTTATGGAATTTGCTACCACAAAATGTGGTGATGGCCACCAATTTGGATGGCTTTAAAAGGGGGGGGGTAGACAAATTCCTGGAGGAGAAGTCTATCAGTGGCTACTAGTCCTGATGGCCTATACACCAGTTGCTGGGGAACATGGGCAAGAAGGTGTTGTTGCACTTGTGTCCTGTTTGTGGGTTCCCAGTTAACAGATGGTTGGCCACTGTGTGAACAGAATTCTGGACTAGATGGACTCTTAGTCTGATCCAGCACGACTCTTCTTATGTTCTTACATTCTTAACCTCCAGGTTCAGTGTGTGCAAAGTGCCTTTTCATCAGCACAGAGTAGCCACAACCAGCCACTCACATAGGACTCTAACTAGGAGTTGGCTGCCCCTGCTGCCCTCCCCATGCATTTGCTGCCTGAGGAGACCACCTCATTCTGCCTAATGATAGGGCTGGCCCTGGTGTTTGAAGAGTGAAATGTATCCAGTGATATGGAAAGCTCTGGCTGTATGGTGCTTGATCAGTGATGGCTCTTTTATCCATGCAAATCATCTCTTGATGATTCATCACAGCAAATGATCACAACGAATCACCCCAGTCACTGAGTGATGATAGAATAGCCAGGTTGCAACCTACAGAATCCCTCCCCGCCCCACACACTTTGCTTGAAATCTGCCGCCGAATGAGAAAATGAGGTAGCCTCAGCTTTCCCAATTCGATCTGAACACCTCATCTTCCCTCTCCCTGTTATACTTAGAAAGTCCCGCTTGCTACAGGAGGTGGGAAGAGGAGGAGGAGGGATGGGCAAAAGGATGGAGAGCAAAAACCGAGCAGGAGAACCCTCAGCAGGTCGGTCCCTCCAAATCATCAGCAGAGATAAAAGTAAAGAGAGAATTGCCAGGTTAGAACCTGAGTGATGAGTTTGTTTCTGTGCACCCCCCTCTGAACCTGTCTCCGTGTTCAGAGGCAATGCTCCTCTCTCTGTTTCTGGCATTCAGAGGTGAGCATCGTTTCTTATGTAGTCAAAACAGCACTTTCCACACACAAGAGGAACCCCAAGGTTTGCAGATAAGCAAAAACACTTTTGCAAGAAAGTAAACCTCTAAGAGGGGAACCATACCTCCCACCCCCAAATCAGCCCAAATGAGGACCGAGCATGCCCTGTGGCCACATAATGCAGATTCATTGTTGGGGGGACAGACGGTCAGGAGGCAGGGTTGAAATGGAGTGGCTGGAATCAGAAAAGCCACTGCAAATGCTATACTGTAAGATTTTGTTGCAGGTCCTGCTAATGTTACTGGAAGCCATTTGCTTGGTGGGGGGGGGCAGCAATGAGGGAGGGCTGTTGCCCACACTCTGCTGGTAAGCTCCCGGAAGGATCTGTCAGGACCTTCTGGGATGCGGGATGCTCTATTAGTTGGACGATTTGATATGATCTGTCAGGGCGCTCTCTTCGTATGTTCTGTGTATCCCTATATGTCTAAACTGTAAACTCCTTGAGTGCAGGGGCTTGCCAACCTTGTCTGTGTGACTCTACAATGCCATGCACACTGATGGGACGCTGAACGGGGAAAGTATAGGACGGTACGAGTGATGACAGTTGGGTCTTCAAATTCGTGGCCCATGCAATGGCCCTTTCACCCTCCCCAAGCCTGTGCAAGGACCATCAGTTGTGTAGCAAGGATCCCTGTGAACACAGGAAAATAGTACCAGCTCTGGATTCCTGAGGGCCCTTGGGCAAGACCCCTTCAATGGACCCCCTCCCTCCATGACTCTACCTTCTCGCCAGCTGCTATTGTTCCTCCTCCTCTTACCCATCATCCTACCATCGGGTTGCTTGACAAACAGGACGCCAGTGAGCAAGTAGGCAGCAGCATTCGCTCCTCCCCTCCCCATCACCGTTGTCTGGGCCAGAACGAGAGGCCAGTGAACAAGCAGGCTGCAATGGTGAGGAGGAGGAACAACTCCAGGGGACTCTTGTCAGCGGGCCCCTGCTGGGGGGTGGGCCCTTGGCAGGTGCCCAACCATACCTACCCTTGACGCCGGCACTATAGGAAAATGCCCTGTGCTAACCACTGGCCCGCCCAGGCTTGTTTTGTCTTCTCTGGCAGCAGCTCTGCAGGCTGTCAGGCTGTGTGTGTGGTGGGATGAAGGAGAAGGGTCTTTCGCTCCCAGCGTTGGGATTGAACCGGGGAAGTTCTGCATGCACGCAAAGCGTGTGCTTTACTGCCACAGAGCCATGACTTCTCCTCTTCCCCCTTCTGCCTTTTATTCTTTCAAAGGGTCTTCATTTAAAAATGTGGGTGAGCCTTCCTCTGAAGACTGTTGTGCCTAGTGGTTACTTAGGGGGGCTCCTCCTGCACCTTTCAGTGCAGCGGGCAAGATAGAAGTGAATGAGTATGATGCCCGGAGCCTGGCATACCTTCTGAGCAGGTTTCTGGCTACATCCCTAAATCCCTTCCATTATTCCTGGACCGGGAGGGAGAAGTGTGTGTGTGTGTGTGTGTGTGAGTGAGTGTTGAGGTGTGTGTGTGCATGCGTGATCACTATTCAAGTTCCTCCTGCATTGTGTCTAGGCAGCAGCAAGCTGAGCCTTCCTCCGGCTGCCCCTTGGAGCGCATGGGGATTAACTGCAGCTGCCTTCCACCGCAATGGCCCCCCACCACAGCATCAGGAGGTGGGCAGGTGAAGTGAACCGGGAAATAGCGCCAAGGCGGTTCTGCTGCAGACTCAGTCTTCACGTTGATCAGATCAGCTCCCTTGGAAAATGCCAGCTTTGTGGGCCGCATTTAGATTCCTGACTCCTTGTACATTAAACAAAGGAGCAGAGAAACAATAGGACAGATGATTATTACAGGGAGGGCAAAAGCATACACTTAAAACCCTTTTCGACTCGTATTCCTTTCTAAATCTGCTATCATCCATCTAACCCTATCTATCTATCTATCTATCTATCTATCCATCCATCCATCCATCCATCCATCATCTATCTATCATCCCCTGTCTGTCTCTCCAGCAGCTACCCTCAGCTTTCTCTTTTTGTCCTCCCCCTCTCCATCTCCTCATGTGTAATCTTTGAAAAGAGGGGCAATTCATCCATCCGTAATGTTTGTCTGATTCTAAGTAACCCCAGCTTTATTTAGAAAGAAAACTCTTGGACGAGAAGCCAATTTGGCTTTATTATTCCCAGCTCCAAGAGGGAAGTAAGCCCTAGTGGTTGCTATCAGTTTGGGGCTGGATTAGAGCTGGCAGCACACGTGCCAGGTGGTGCAGGGCTGTGGGGAAGATGCCTTCTCTATCCCAAAGCCCTCCCCTATCCCCCTCAATCTCCATTGTCATCAGTGCCTGAAGCAAGCCAGGATTTTCCACCCAGCAGATGTGCTGTGCTTGGGGGTGACTTTCATCCCTAGGGGATGCCGCAGGCTGTAAAAGCACTTTTCCTCCCAAGCAAGATTTCTAATCGCTTAGTGGCTAGGATCAGGAGATGGAAAAGCCTCAAGCAATTACTGTGGTGGGTGTCCCCCAGCCCCGCCCAACTGTCCAGTTCTTTGTTGGCTGATTCCCCAGGAGACAGCGTGGCAGGTCAGGAGTGGTGCTGTGCAGCTTTGTAGGCAGATGTTCCAGGTTCTTCTGCTTTGGGCTCTGAGAAGAATGGACCTAGCAACCCGGGGCCTGTTTCCACCAGCGATTTACTCTGAGCTGGCTGCGTGTTGAGGTCGTTAGGGATACATGACGTCGTGGCTATCCAGCAGCCACCCTGGAGCTTATCAGGGAAAACCCGGATTTCCTGAGACTGCTTGAAGTCCGATTATTTTCCTCAAGTCAGGTTCTCCCCGGTATAGTTGCGGTGTGCCCCAACCCCCGCACTGACCTCGGGTACACTAGCCCTGCCCAGGGGTGTGCCTTTCACCATGGTCTAGGGGTGTTTCCTATGTGTTTTCCATCCCTGCACAAACCAATGAGTGTCTCCTCAGAAGTAACTCCCATTGTGCTGAATGAGGCTTGCCCTCTGAATGCCCTCATCAGAACTTACAAAGTTCCCCCTCAATTGAAATGGCACAGTTTAAAGCCCAATTCCCTAAGTGCGGTTAAGCGCGATCTCGAGGCTCCGATTCTCCGCTGTTTGGTTTATTGCCTTAGGAAGTGACTACTTCGCAGCTTTGTTATAGAGATCCTGCGCAGTATCGGGTTGGTTAGAAAGGGGGCTGGTTTCCCATCCCTGTGTTCTCTCCTCCTCCCCTTTCCCAGCACAAGCATATGTGTGTCTACTCAGAAGTAACACCCATTGTGTTCAATGAGGCTTGGGGCTCCTTGGGAGGCTTGTCTTACAAATGCACTCAAGGGGAAGTAACTACTCAGCACCTTCCTTACAGAGCCTGGAAGGGGGTGGGGAAGCCTCTCTTATTGGTTGAGCAGCCCCTGCCACTCAGATGACATTCACTCCATCACCCCACCCTACCCAGATGTAAGTTATGTGAAGCCACTTAGAATGGTGTGATGTACACCCTCGTGGAGCCCTGCCCAGACCAAAAGCGGGTCCTACAAAAATGCAGGTGAGCCACTCCTCTGTTCTCCTTCCATTGTTGTGGAAACAGGGCCCCAGATACCTGGGTTTCATTCCTGGCTTCGGCAGGTTGTACCAGGGGACATCAGATTCCAGCAAGCTTTAACAACTGGCATCTCCCTCACCCATGGAATTCTACAAGACTCCCAACCATGACTCATGAAGCCCTACCCTGAGTGAGCCATCACATTCCACAATGATCTACCCAGGACTGGCTGAACTCTAGGACCCTAGGGTGGCCAGATGCAAGAGGATGGGGCTCCTACACCTTTAATAGTTCTGTTATTAATAGTTCTGTCGATAGTTCTGTCGATGTGGGATTTTTTCCAGCAAGTGCTATTTGTTGTGCAAGTTACACCTGCAGAAATTCTGTCCTCTATACAAATTTCTAAATAAATACATTTCTAATGCATTTTACACTATCCAGAGAACTTGGGTTATTGGGTGGTTTAAAAGTACAGTAACTAAGTAAAGCTGCAGGAGCCCTGTCCTCTTTGACATCTGTCCTGCCTACACCACCCTGATTCATTAAATGCCACAGGGCTCCCATGGGACATAGTAGGTCCCCCTCTGACCCATCACATGCTGCAGGTATCCATCCAGAACTCACCACACCTCTTCCTCTACCATTGACCCATTCGATTCTGCCCTGTCTCTTTGCCTCTTACCTGCTGGGTTCTGCCAGGGCTCCAGCTCTCCTAGCACCACCTCCCCAGCCCAACCTACACACCTGATGTTTTTTTAAAATCCAAAACTGGCAACCCTAGGTAGTAACTGAGATGAACATGAGAAGCATTGTGCTGCCCCTTGCCCATTCAAAATGCTGGTTAAACAATGATCTCTCCATGCCAGAAAAAGAAAGCTACAACAGCTTTGTTTCTCTGAGTGTCAAAGGCAGAGGAGAAGAAAAACAGAGATGTGTTCCGATTAGACTCCAGACTTGACTTCCAGAATCAGTGTTTAATTTGAAATAGGTCTGGATCGGGCTAGGGGTGCGTGAGGATTTCATTTTTGCTCACAGAACATGTGAGCATAGCATACCCCGTTCAAGGCTCCAAGCACGAGCACATCTGTCATGTTCCCAGTTCCATTGTGCAAATGTCCTCATTTGCACAAATGTCATCAGTCAGCTGAATCAGCCCCACTTAAGTCTATGGAGGAAAGTTGGGGAGATTTGCGCAAATCTCCCGTCTGATCACTGCTCAATTTGCACAAGTTTTCTGTTTGTGCAGAGCAAGCAGTGATCGCCCACACCCATGGGAATTGGGCACAGGATGAGGGGCGAGACGATGTCCCGTTCAAAGCTCCAAGCACGAGCACGTCTGTCTTGTTCCCAGTTCCATTTGTGCAAATGTCCTCATTCGCACAAATGTCTTCAGTCAGCTGAATCAGCCCCACTTAAGTCTATGGAGGAAAGTTGGGGAGATTTGCGTAAATCTCCCATCTGATCACTGCTCAATTTGCACAAGTTTCCTGTTTGTGCAGAGCAAGCAGTGATCGCCCACACCCATGGGAATTGGGCACAGGATGAGGGGCGAGACGATGTCTGGAGAATCCCGCCGATCTCGAACATTGCTTCTCCACCCATCCCTGGGTCAGGATTAAGGCTCCCCAAAGATGCAGGCAGTAGTGCTGGGTAGGGAGCATGTGGCCCTCATCCTTATTTCATGTGGGGTGGCAGAGAGAGCGAGGAGCTATGCAATGATGCAAACTCCACCCACGGTTGGTTCTGGCCTCACCCCACTGGCTCTGGAGCTAAGCTATCACAGTGCATTCCTATGGCCATTTGGAAGAACAAGTACTTGTCTAGAAGACATATTCTGAGCATGTAGGAGAATCTAAGGGAAAAACACTGCCCTACATTAGAAGGGCTGTTGTAAGGCGGCTTCCCCAACTTGGAACCCTTCAGATGTGTTGAACTACAACTCCCTTAATCCAACCAGCTATGGAAGGGGATTATGGAAGTTGTAGTCAACATATCTGGAAAGTGCCAGGTTAGGGAAGGCTGTTGAAAGGTCTTTTCCTGGGGTGGGCAACTATGGGAGGCCAGGAGTCCATGATGATGATGATGATGGTATCCATAGCATTATGGAAAACCCAAAGGGTCAAAATTACTTTGCAAACAACCTAAACTTGATCCTTTTGGTGCTCGGTTGTGCTATGGGTGCCATTTTTTCATATTTTCCCTCACTGTTGTGGGAGCAGCAGGGGGTGGGCCACCTGTGGGCTGCTTGTTGTCCACCCCTGGTCTATTCAGATAATGTATCATAAGTTGTACCACAATAGTGACACAGGGATGTGTGTGTTGGGGACAGCGGGGCTATAAGCATCCCAGGGGCTTTTGATGGGTGGCCTCCCTGAGTCCATCTGTGACAAATCTTGAGGATGCTGATACAGATCCTTGCTCAATCTCCCACCTCAATGCATTCTGAAACTCAGTTGATTTTTTTGCAGGTTAGGGTAGAACTAACAGGTTTGGGGGTGGGGTGGGGGGTGGGGAGATATTTAGCAAGACACACCCTATGTCTTGTGGCCCCTCAGATGTTTTGGCCTACAACTCTCAGCTGTCTCTAGTCAGAATAACTAGTGATGAGGTATTATGGGACTTGTAGGTCAAAACATCTGGACGGCCGCAAGTTGCCTACCTCTGTGGATGCATTGCAGTGGTAGACATCTGAGTGGGCAATTTTTCTCTATTTAGACATTAGAAGACACGCCCTAGTAAGCAGCCAAACACCCTTGCTTTAATGCATTCTAATGGCCATTAGGAAATTCTGGGTGTTCCTATGGCCATTGCACACCCCTTCCCCTCCCAATCCCTCCTGCCAGTGATCTTGGCTCTGCCAGCTCCACTTTCCTTAGCCATCTGAATGCCTCCTGTTCCAGTGAAGATCTGTGTGATATGTCACCTCTCTTCCTTCAGACCCCTCCTCCAAACTCATCTTTTCTATTAAGGTACCCCCAGGTTCCCATAGCTTCCTGTAACTAAGCCAAGGTATGTGTAACTGAAATAATAAAGACATGTTTTTTTTTTCCTTTCTGAAAGGAAAATGTCCAAAATCCGTTATCACCGTAATACCTTCAGTAGGCCAACTCAGAAGTCACAAAATACTGTGCAAGCTTTTGAGCTCTCCAGAAGATGGTAAACAAAGCACACAAAAAAAGTGGAGGGGGGTGGAGGGGAGGAAAAAAGCGGCTGATGTTTAAGCCATGGAGTCTGCATTTGATTGCAGTCTTAACACAGAAAGTGGGAGGGGGATGCAAACATTCAAATTCAGCACTAGCAAGTACTGAGATGGATTTCGGTTATGCCTTGGACCCTCCCTAGGGTTGCTGGGAAGAAGAAGCAAACAATGGTTGATCCCCTATTGTTGAAAATATAAAATCCAGCTGTTACTCAAAAACTGTCACTATCCTTAGGCAATTTTTCCCCTGCTGGCTACCCTTGCCTCCATCTTCCTCCCCTTCTTCTCTTGTCTCCCCCATGTTGAATTTTAGATTCTAAGTTCCTTGGGGCAAATACTTGCCCCCTTTTAAACCGTGCAAAGTGACATCGATGGAGATATATTACTACTATTATTAACAACAAGAAAAACAATGTGAGGACACAGGATCCTAATGATAATAGCTACACAGAGAAGCAACAAGACCGCTTGGGTGGCTTTAAAAAGGGATTAGTCAAATCCATTGGGGATGAGGCTATTTTTATTTTTATTCATTACATTCTATAGAGCCCAATACCCAAAGCTATTCACAGCAATGACTCCCAATGGCTCCTAGTCATAGTGGCAGTATAGTCACAACAGCTGAAGCTAGTCATAACAATGACTACCAATGGCTCCTAGTCATAATGGCATGTGGCCACAATAGCTGACGCTAGTCACAACAATGACTACCAATGGCTCCTAGACATAATGGTGTGTGGCCACAATAGCTGACGCTAGTCACAACAATGACTACCAATGGCTCCTAGTCATAGTGGCATGTGGCCACAATAGCTGACGCTAGTCACAACAATGACTACCAATGACACCTAGTCATAATGGCATGTGGCCACAATAGCTGACGCTAGTCACAACAATGACTACCAATGGCTCCTAGACATAATGGTGTGTGGCCACAATAGCTGACGCTAGTCACAACAATGACTACCAATGGCTCCTAGTCATAGTGGCATGTGGCCACAATAGCTGACGCTAGTCACAACAATGACTACCAATGACTCCTAGTCATAATGGCATGTGGCCACAATAGCTGACGCTAGTCACAACAATGACTACCAATGACTCCTAGTCATAATGGCATGTGGCCACAATAGCTGACGCTAGTCACAACAATGACTACCAATGGCTCCTAGTCATAATGGCATGTGGTCACAATAGCTGACGCTAGTCACAACAATGACTACCAATGGCTCCTAGACATAATGGTGTGTGGCCACAATAGCTGAAGCTAGTCACAACAATGACTACCAATGGCTCCTAGTCATAGTGGCATGTGGCCACAATAGCTGAAGCTAGTCACAACAATGACTACCAATGGCTCCTAGTCATAATGGGGTGGGTTAGGGTATTTTTTTTTAAAAAAAAATTATGGTAAAATTTTATTGTTTTAAATTGTTTATGGTGGGTTGTACATCGCCCAGAGTGGCTGGGTGACCAGTCAGATGGGCGATTAATAAATTTAATAAATAAATAAATAAATAAATAAATAATGGCATGTGGCCACAATAGCTGAAGCTAGTCACAACAATGACTACCAATGGCTCCTAGTCATAATGGCATGTGGCCACAACAGCTGAAGCGAATCACAACAATGACTACCAATGGCTCCTAGTCATAATGGCATGTGGTCACAATAGCTGAAGCTAGTCACAACAATGACTACCAATGGCTCCTAGTCATAATGGTGTGTAGTCACAATAGCTGACGCTAGTCACCAATGGCTCCTAGTCATAATGGCATGTGGCCACAACAGCTGAAGGTAGTCACAACAATGACTACCAATGGCTCCTAGTCATAATGGCATGTGGCCACAATAGCTGAAGCTAGTCACAACAATGACTACCAATGGCTCCTAGTCATAATGGCATATAGTCACAATAGCTGAAGCTAGTCACAACAATGACTACCAATGGCTCCTAGTCATAGTAGCATGTGGTCACAATAGCTGAAGCTAGTCACAACAATGACTACCAATGGCTCTTAGTCATAGTAGTGGTATAGTCACAATAGCCGAAGCTAGTCACAACAATAACTATATATCAATTGCTACTAGTCATAATGGCACTATATTACCTCCAGTATCGGAGGCAGTATGCCTCTGAATGCCAACAGCTGGGGAACATGGGTGCTATCTCCCTCATGTCCTGCTTGTGAGCTTCCCGGTGGCATCTGGTTGGCCACAGTGAGAAACAGGATGCTAGGTTAGTAGGATGGCCAGGTACCCCACTTTACAGTGGGCAGTCCTCTATTTTGGAGAGCTGGCAGAGGACAGTCCTCTATTTGAAGGCATCCTCTATTTGAAGGGCTGTCCGTCATAATGGCAAAGAAGCGTAAGAACAAGAGCAGAGGCCCTGAAGTTGCCCATCAACAGTTTGCACCCGGACTGTTGATGGGCAGATTGAGGAAACATTCAGGGCACCTTCTCCTCTATGGTGAGATGTCTTGTATTTCTATTTAAATAACAGTTATTCTTTCTAAATGTGCACCTATACATATAATTTTGCATATGCTAATGTTATGCAAAACGGTGTCTTCTTTGGCCCTCTTTTAGACTGATTCATTTCCTTTTTTTTGGTGATGTCCTAAGTGGCCACCCAATGCCCTTTAGACTAATCAAACATGACTCTTCTTATGTGTTTGATGTCAGTGTTATTGTGCTACTGTTATGTTCCAGGAAGGCAAAGGATCACTGCCAACCTTCCTCATTAGGGAAATACATTTATTCCTCAACTCCCACAGACCGGTCTCCTGCCACCCGAGTGCATGTGGTCCGTAGCTGTAAAGCCCATGCTGCTAGGCAATCATGAATTTTATTATAGTTTTCTATTCATGAACAGGCAGTGTGTGTGTGTGTGTGTGTGTGTGTGGAGTGTCTAGTAAGGCCAAATAGCCTTCCAACCCCCAGCCCAGCCAGCAGAAGAGAGAGGGCAAGGAAACAGCATCTGAAGAAGAGCAAGCAAGATGTGGAGTGAGGGAGCGAGGTGAGGTCATACAGCAGCCTTTCCCAAACTCTTGGCCTCCAGATATGTTAGAAGGTAGCTCCAATCATCCCCAGCATTGCCCATGTTGGCTGGGAATGATGGTGTTTGTAGTCCAACTCATCTGAAGGGCGCCAAGTTGGGGAAAGCTCTATCAGAGAGCAGATGGGTGGGTGGGTGGGAATTGGGGAGGGGAGAAATTTGCTGCCTGTCCACAGTTTGCCTCCCGAGGTGTGCATGTGTGTGTATGGATAGAGAGGTGGGGGCTGTCATGGGTTCGAATGGAAGACTAGCAGCCATGTTGAAGTAGAAACTGAGGTGTCTCTTCCAAAGAGACAGATAGCCCCTCCTTTGTTGAACTCCACGATCTCTCTTTCCTGTTCACCCTTTCACCCACGAAGAACCATAACAGCATTGTGCCATTGTGTGTGTGTGGGGGGGGGGGGGAGTTCACTTGGGCTCATGCTGTCTGTGAGGTATGCAAGCAGCTTTTGCATTGACTGGCCCAGGGATTAAAATAACCAGGCTGGTTCGTCAGTATCCAGACAAAGGACAACCCTAGTTACAGTGAGGGATGCTGGGAGTTCAGGCTCTTGGCTTCTACTGGCAACCCTTCCTCGAGAGGAGAATGTTTTGCCGCGTGCCTGAGATTGCATGTCTTTTGCAACGTGTATCTTGTTTTTCGTTTCCATCCTCCAAACCCGGACTCCCCTCAGGAATACAGCCTTCCAAAATTCTAGATGGATTGGCAAAGTAGGCCCTGGCCTCATGAACATAGATCTAGGGAGCAGCCGTATCTGGCTTTTTCCCTCTCTCCACTCTCCCCCCACGCCTTTTGGTTCAACTGCTGCCTCAGCGAGCGTGTGAGGCTGAACGGGGCTGGCAGGCGCATCTCTTTCGCTCGCTGCTCTCACCCCAGTGGCCTTTTCACAATCAATAAGCTTGCAAAGAGCCACTTTCTTATTAAAATCCAGGCATCTTCTCTGTCTTTGCCTCCTTCCCTGGCTTCTGTGATGATGAAGAGACAGCTACTTTGTGCCCGGGGCCCAAGCAGAGACAAGCTGGGTGAAGTCCATTGAGGTGGAGGGAGAGAGGTGGGCAAAAGAGAAGAAAAAGGGATACCCAGAAAAGATGGGGGGGGGGTCTTACAGTGAACTACAAGGGCCCCTATTAAAAAGCCTATTACAGCATGCACTCCAAAAAAAAAACCCCAGTTCATCAGCAACAGTTCCTATTTCCTGGCTCTGGCAAATCCCTGCTCCATATTTTTCCTTTTGGAAATGGCTTGACAGATGTTTATTAGTGATAGTAGCTAGAGTTGTCATTCTTTAGCGCTTGCCCCCCTTCCTAATCCCTAGCAGTTAAATCTCTCTCTGTCTCTGTTTCTGTAGCTGTAACTTCCTTCTACTGTGCATACGCATGAAACCAAGGGCATGAACACTAAGGGGCCATTTAAAGCACAGCCTGTCATTGTGCATCCTGCAGCTACTGAAGGATGTTTTGGATTGTTGGTAAAAGAATGTAGGATATGTGTGTGTGTGTGTGTGCGTGTGCGTGCGTGCGTGCATGCGTGCATATAGATAGATAGATAGATAGATAGATAGATAAAAAAAGTCTCCTAGTATATCTACTTGAGCCTGAAGAACAAACACTCCCAGCTTTTAAATCAATGAAGGACAGCCCATTGCAGACTAAATGGATACAATGGACAGAGTAGAACCTTCAGCAGTGTGCGGAATGGAGAAGTTATATGTGTGTGTCCTTAATGTCATCTATCTGGAAATGTTGGAGAGTATTGTTACGTGCACCCCAATTCTCTGAGCAGCAAGAATTCCAGATGTGCAAGCCAGGCCTGCCCAAGACATTTTGCTGCCTGAGGCGAAGAATGAGATGGCGCCTCCTCCCGTTCCATGTACAAAAGCCGACTGGACTGTTTCTTTAACACTGACAATGGAACGGCATCTTCCACTGCACCTGTAAGCAGCAGGTTAGCTTAGGGGACACACGGCCAGCTGCTTGGTACTCAGATGTCTCTTCCAACACCTTGCTGCCACCTCCCAGCATCTGTCACCTGAGGTGACTGCCTCACTCTGCCTAACGGTAGGGCCGGCCCTGGTACAAGTGTTTAACCAAGGTTTTGGCTTCTTTGGAAAGCTTGTGGTGTTTCAATGCTATGTGCTTTATTTATACATACACTAGCTGAACACAGATGCAGATTCACAGCATTAACATTCCAACAGATTTCTGCTGCCCCACTAGGTGTCTAATGGGCATCCTAATGATGCTTCCAGAGCTTCAGCCCAGCTCTGCCCCTCTCTCTGCCTTCAGCTGCCACTACTTGCATTTCCACAGATCTCTGTATCAGCACATTCTTGGCCACCCCAAGACATTTTGATTCCTGAGACAAAAGACAAGACGCCCCCCCCCCTCCCATTCCATATACAAAAGCCAACTGGAGATGTAGTTGTATCTTGCTTCAACGCTGGCACTGGGACAGCGTCCTCCTCCTCCACTACATCTGAAGGCTTGTAGCTTAAGGGGTGCAGGGGCAATATGACCCACAGCTCTCTCCTCCAACACCTTGCTGCTGCCTCCCAGCATCTGCGGCCTGAGGCGGCCATCCCATTCTGCCTAATGGCAGGGCCGGCCCTGAGCACATTCCACAGCTGGGAGGTGGGAGGAAAGTAAGCCCCCTTCCAGAGCTTTCCATGACTACCTCCCTGTCATCCAAAAGGCCAGGGATAGAGAGACATTAGGCTAATTTCCAGAACAAAAAGAAGGTACTGGACACTTTGCCAGAACTATTAGCAAGTCCAAGGCTCAGGCAACGTACACTCATAGAAAGCCCATTCAGAGAGATCTTAACTACTGAGTTGGGAGGGGTCCCACGAGGTCATCCAGACCAAACCTGCAAACTTAGAACAACATCCTAAAGCCCTTTTCAGAATAGCCACATTCAGATGTTTATTTATTCATTAGCAACACTGCTTCTCATTTGAAAGAAATCCCAAAGTAGTTTATAAAAGAATCAAAACAAACAAACAAAAACCACACGCGCACGCACACACGCACACTTGCACGGAAATAATATTATTAATCTGGTACAAAGATAGCTCATGGCTGGGAGAAAGCCAAAGCTATTTATATCTTGGCCTCTAATTAACCATCATTTTCCATGTTGTACAAACCGGGAAACTACGGTTATCAGCTTTGGAACAAGTCAGGATATTAAACCAGTTTATTCCAAAGCTGGTGAACACAGTTTCCTGGTTCAGATGAAACAGAAAACTACGGTTTATTAGAGGCTTCCTGGTTTGCTCATGCTACAGTGGGTGTAGCAAATAATTTGTTGATATCTCAAGTTATTAAGCAGAGATATGATTGTCCAAACCATGGACGCTACATGAATACAAGCTGTATTCATTAGATTATGTATGTACAACTGGGAACCCTGAAAAATACAGGGCCCCCCAGTTGTGCAAAGACAGCCTACATGCATATCAATTGTATGTGCATAAGCTTTATGCATGCAGAACTGATCAAAGCATGGAGGCCAGGGACAGAGACAGCGACAGCGGGTGCGATCCTGTTTCCCCTTCTGCACATTCACTTTACGTGCTTTTTGAAGATCTGCAAAGGCCTGAAATTGGCCAGATTCCAGCAAAACGGTGAAGCAGTAGAGGAACAGGGCAAGTCAAAAGATGGCAACTCGTGAGTCACAGACAGGGATATTCTTTTTCTTCCGGGGCACTAAGCCTCCAGAATGAGAGGATTTCCCAAACACTGAATGAGACACTGACTGGGTATACCACCCTGACCAATTCTGGACAGATGGCCCCCATGAGCAGATCATAAGAGCGATCTGTCTTCCGATTTGTCTCTTCTCCCAGCATCCCTTAATTTCTAGTCACTCTGGTTGGTCCTCCACCAGTTGCCTTTACTCAGTTGCTGAGTTGGATCGGAGCTGGCGCCTGGAGAAGCAGGGCAGTGACACACGCTGCCCAGGTGAAGAGTGATTGATGGCACATCAGAGGGGTCAGGAGTTAATTGAGTAATTGGGGAATGGCAGCCATTTATTGACGGAGATTGATTGCATTGGGGCAGGATGGGAGAGGATGAGGTGAATGTAGGGGGAATGTGGAGACGGAAGCCTGTGGAAGATGAATCAAGGAAGGAAGGAAGGAAGGAAGGAAGGAAGGAAGGAAAATCTGCATTCCCCGAGAATGGTCTCAAGGTGCCTGATGTAGACCCCTCTTGGAAACTAAGCAAGTTGGGACATGGCTAATACCTGGATGGGTGACTGCCTGGGAGTAGGATTGCCAAATGACCCAAAAAGCAACCCAGCTGGCCTGCTCCTGTGCCTTTTATAGCACCTTGCTCCGCAGCAATTGGCAGGTGCAACTTTTCACAGTGCTGACATGATCACCTGCAAATGTCCGCAGCCAAGGCGCAGTTAAAAGCACAGGAGCAGTGGGATGAGGGAGAGATTGAAAAGCTGGCAACCCCATGACCCCCATATATGTATTTCTGAGAACCTTAGAGGAATTGTGGGACAAAAACTTAATGAAAAAATAAAATCTGAAAATGGGTGCTAATTAGGGAGAGTGTTTATATGATTATTTCTCAGTACACCTGTTTTTCTGCCCAAATTAGTGGTTCTACATTCTGAATGGATATTGTTATAACCAATTTTAAATGTACTAAGTAAGCTTGCCAAAGGCACCAGTTCCAAGACAGAAAGACAGAAAAGAAAAGAGTGACTAGTCTTTGTTGATAATACTACTATAGTTTTGAGGTATAAAAAAGGAACCACAAGAAATGTTCTTAGAATATATTGCTTTTGTTTTGTTGTTGTTGCTATTCTTGTTCGGTCATTTAATCTTGAATATTTCTCAGAGTGCGCCAATAAATGAAGCCAATAGCGGTGCCTCCTCCCACACCAAAGGGACTCTCAGTTAAGGTATATCATGCTTTTTAAGGCCTTTTTAACCTCCTCCCCTTGTCACAGTTTACCCCGCTTAGCAGATGGCGAGTTCCTCCTCTGTTGCTCCTTCCCTCCCCCCCCTGCTCTCGCTTGATGCATGACATACTTAATGGATGGTCCCCAATCTGAAATGGTGCCCCGATCTGAAATGGAGTACGTGCTCCTTACGCTGGTGCAGTGCATGAAGGATACGAGCCAGCCGTGATAAGACTGTTAAGTGCTAATCGGCACTCAGCAGTCGCACAGAGGGGGAGAGCCAGTGGGTGCATCTTCTCTCCCATATAGCGCCTTGGGAGAAACTGCACTCGTCAGATTTCTCCTTTCTAGTGCGCCAGTCTGGCAAGCTTGGCTATAGAGTATCTTGGCTCATTTTCACCCAGGCATCCGTTCTACCAGCACTTCTTTGGGGATGTGGCCAGTGGCAGAACCTTGAAAAGTAATGCACAATAGCATGGCTGGCTGGGGAATGCTGGGAGTTGCTGTCCAGATGTATGGATGGTAATTCCATCCAGGTTGGAGAAGGCTGCACAACAGGGTAGCAGCAGCAGCAGCAGCCGCCGTGAACATGCCCTGGGACAAAACGCTGCAGAGAAGGAAATGGCTGTTCAAAACAGATTCATGAATTTGAAAACTCATTCTTTAGTTGAGGCCTAGGCCTGGCCTCCTGTCTCAGTTTTCCTGGCAATGGGTGGATTGGGGGAGGCGCTGAGTGGGATTTTGTGAGAAAGGAGATGAGAAGAAAGAGGCAGCCCCAGAAGCCGTTCCAGGAGATTTCAGCCCCTTTAAGTTTCTTTGGAGGATTATGGAGGTTTTAAGGAGGAGGGATGGGTTTAAAGGAGGGATTAGTCAGGCTTAACCAATTGGGTGTGTGTGTGTGACAGAGTGTGTGAGTGGGGAGAGGGGAGAGAGAGAAAGATCCCCGTGTATCGATATTTCAACAATATTAAAATCTGTCTCGCTCGGTCACCTGAAATGCTGAATGTCTAAGTGGCTGTGAGCAATACCACTTCTTCTTCATCATCAACATCATTATCATCACCACCACCACCACCACCATCATTATTTAGCTTCATCATTGTATGTGGCACTTTACAGAGTAACATGCAGAAGATAGGTTCCTGCCCCAAGGAGCCTGCAGTCTAAATTTAGACAGTGGGGTGAGGGTGGGAAGCAAAGGCAAGGAAGGAAAAGTAAAGGATGAATACCGTACCGCTGGGTGGAAAGATGGGGTGGGGTGATGTCAGGGAGAGCTTTAAAGGTAAAGAACAGCATCATGTTGGATGCAGAAGGCAGTGTGGAGATTTCAGGAGGGGTATCACATGGCCAGAGAGATGAATGGAATCTGACTGTAGAAGCTCTAGAAGGAGATGATGGGAGGCAGAGAAGAAGGCAGCCGTAGTTAAGGCATCATCATCATCATCCATTAGGCACTGGGGAGGTGAGCAGAGCTTTAGCAGATTTTTACAATATCATATAGGGATATACAAAACAATGCACACCTTTGCTTATGCCTGCATGCCCCAGGGACCAGAGAACTGAGTTGGTTGTCCCAGGCACTAGATTTGGGGTGTTATTAAGGGCAGCAAGCAGGATAGAGGCAGAACCCATGCATGGGACATAATCATTCAGAATGTTCTCCTGCAAAAGATTCATTGAAACAAATGGGAGCTATGGAAGATGAAGAGGAGGGGAAGAAAGGTTGCCAACCGCCAGGTATTTTGCCTCTCCATTTGGCATTTTTGCTTTCAGCTCTGTCTTGAGTATTTTTGTTGAATAAACCAGGTACTTTGAGCTGGAGTGTTTAAAAAATTGCACTTCTTCAATTGACAGCCATCCACATCGGCTAGGCTCGGCCCCATGGGCTGTCAAAAATGAAACAGCTCCACCCCACATCAGCCCAGCCGTGCTCTTGGCTCCACCTCTTGAACAAGTATTTTTAAAGACACAGGCTGGTAAAACTAAAGGGCAGGATCAACTTGGACTTTCGACCTCAGGCACCACGATATTTTGTGTCAGCCCTCCTGTATAGTCCAACTAACTTGATTTGTGTGCCTTGTAGGCTCAGCACAAATGCTTTGTCTGGGGGAGGTTCAGCTGCTGCCCCTCTCATAGCTGCAGCCCTGTCCAGGTACAGAGCCTGCGGGGACAAAGATTGGAAAAAATTATGTACACCAACACAAGTACAGAAGGGACTTTGGCCTGTTTTCCTGCAAGTAGAAGTTGCTGGGAAGCTGCCAGGCCTAGAGAAATTCATCTGATATGGCTTTTCCAAACAAGGAGATGCACTGATGGGGAAAGCTGCACCTATTGAATCTCTGTCTGTTTCACAGCAGACAAAGAATATATATCAAGTAAAAACATGCTGACTCTGTTTAACATCCAGGCCACACAGGGCTCTCCTGAGTGGTCTTCTGTGCATCCCACACTCTTAATCCTGAAAAACTAAATTTTCTGCTCTCTTTGCTAGAGAGACAAAGTTGAAGTCTTGATGTCTAAAGTACTGAAAGATTGGGTAAGGAGGGGGCAAGTAAGACAAGCTTAAATCCATTGTTCTTTAAGTTTCTCTCAAGGGTCCACATAGCAGTAGTTGTTTTTTGTATTATTCCCATGGTTTCTGACTTAGGCCCAGCAGTTTTCCTAAACATCATAGCTTAAGGGAATTCTCTAGGGTAGCTAGGTGCCCTCCTTTACAGAGGACAGCCCTCTATTTGAAGGGCTGTCTAGCATAACAAGAAAGAAATATAAGGAGGGAAAGTAGGTGCCTTGAAGTTGCCCATCAACAGTTTGCACCCAGAGAGCAGATTGAGCAGGCATAAAGGTCACCTTCTCCACTATGGTGAGATGTCTTGTATTTCTATTTAAATAATAGTTATTCTTTCTAAATGTGCACCTATGCATATAATTTTGCATAAATGAATGGTATGCAAACTGGAGTCCTCTTTTGTCCACTTTTTGGGGTCATCCAATTCCTCTTTTTTGGTGATGCGTGAGTAGCCACCCTAGGGAACTCTTCCCTCATTGGCTTGTCCACTGAGGAATCCCTGTGCAGCTGTCCTGTGTGTCGCAGAGGGTTCTTGGAAACATTTGAAGGCACATGGTCACTTCATACAGCTCAGTTGCCATGCCTGTTGGGCAGGCCTCATGGTTGCTCCCCGTGCACCAGTAGTGAACCTTCAGGCATGGCAAATGCTCCCATGAAGCTTCATGTTTTGGGAAACATCCTGGCCTGCGAGCTCATATTACGCCAGTACTTTTCCAGCTGCACTGGCTGCCAGTCCATTTCCGGGCCCGATTCAAAGTGCTGGTGTTAACATTCAAAGCCCTTAACGGCTTGGGGCCAGGTTACCTGAAGGATCGCCTCCTCCCATATGTGCA
Source organism: Heloderma suspectum (assembly GCF_057233095.1). Classification (NCBI taxonomy): domain Eukaryota; kingdom Metazoa; phylum Chordata; class Lepidosauria; order Squamata; family Helodermatidae; genus Heloderma; species Heloderma suspectum. The sequence goes on from NC_139467.1 coordinate 16,108,474, forward strand.
AGCCCGGACCTTAAGATCATCATCAGCGGCCCTTCTCCGTGAGCCCCTGCCAAAGGAAGTGAGGCGGGTGGCTACTAGGAGGAGGGCTTTTTCTGCTGTGGCACCCCAGCTCTGGAATGAGCTCCCTAGTGAGGTTCGCCTGGCACCTACATTGTATTCCTTTCGGCGCCAGGTGAAGACCTTTTTATTTTCCCAGGCATTTTAGCATTTTAGCTTTCTAAATTTTTATCTTTGCTGTTTTAAATCTGTATTTTAAACTCCTGCACTGCTGCTAGGTTTTATTGTGGTTGTATTGTTATATTGTGGTTTTAATGTTCTGTATATTTTAAATTGTTTTATTGTGTGTTGCTTGGATTTAATTTTTGTGAACCGCCCAGAGAGCTTCTGCTATTGGGCGGTATAGAAATGAAATAAATAAACAAACAAACATCCATTAATGGTTTAAAGGAAGCTTGTTCACCATTACCAGTCTTTTCACCAAGAGCGTCTTCACACGGAGCTTTTGTCCTGCTATTGGGACTGCTCACTCAGGGAAGTTTGCAGGCCCTTTTCATGACGTCGTCAACCTCCGGGGCACATCCAGAGGTATTCCCTGGTTATTCCATCTCAAAAAGTTCGAGAAATAGTGAACAATCAAATGACGTCGGATTGTAACACTGTAGCGCTATTTCCTTGAGCTCTATGGAACCTTGAAAATTAAAAACGTCCCCTCTCAGCAATCACATAGTCGCTGTCTGGGAGCCCGCTGTAAACGCAGAAAGGCTCTGCAATTGGAGAACTGCAGGTTTTTTCTTTAATGTAAAGCCAGCCCAAGGAAGCCCTGAAGGGCCTTGGAGGAAACCCAGGCTCCTCCCTGTACACAGTTGGGAAAAACGTGGCCTACACACCCTTCTTTCCATCACAACATCTTGAAGCAAAGCCTCCCAGTCCTGACTTCTTAGCCTTGCCACCTCACCCTCTTCCTGCTGCCTCTCAAATTCACCTCACTCCAATTTACATAATTCCCAGGCACCATTAATCATTCTAATTAGCTAGAGCCAGTGAAGTGAACACCAGAGAGGAGGATGGCAGAAGAGCAGCGTTGGGGCAGGGGGTGGGGAGAGAGGCTTAACTGGTGATAGATGGAAGGAAGAGGTTTCTCCAACCTGCATCACGGAAGGCAGAGATCCCTACATCTACCTGCAGCAGGTTCAAAATGCTGCTGCTGCAAACATTTTGACCAGAGATAGTCCTTTGGAACACATGAGTCCTTTTTCAGCCCTGGTGCACTGGCTACCAATCTGTTTTCAGGTTTAATTCACAGTGCTGGTTTACTAGCTTTAAAACCCCAAACAAGACTTCCCCAAGATAGTGCCCTCCAGGTGTTTTGGACTTCAATTCCCATCCGTCCATTGCTGATGCGGTTACCAGTGGAGGCTGGTGGCTCAGATGTCAGTGGGGCAATGCATCTGCTCCGGGTTTCAGTCAGAACCAGTGAGAACTCAAAAGGAGATACCTCCTCTAGAGTTCCGACTGGGTTTAGGGCTTCACATGTTAACATCAACACCTTGCACTTGGCCTGTACTTATTGGCAGCCAGCGCAGTTCTTTTAGCAAGGGCGTAGCTTGCCGTTGAAAGGAGGCCCCAGTTAGCAGCCTCACTGCTGCTTTTTGCACTAGCCACAGCTTCCACACAAAGCCCAAAGGTAGCACCACATAGAGCACATGACAATAATCCAGTCTTGAGCTTACCAATGCCTGTACCACTGTGGCTAAGCTATCTTGGACCAGGAATGGCCATAGTTGACATACCAGCCAAAGCTGGTAAAATGCTCTCCTAGCTACTGAAGTTACCGGAGCCTCAAGTGCCAAAGATAAATCCAGGAGTACCCCAAACTACACATATTTTAGGCAAAATCTAAAACACATTAAAACAGCCACAATGAAAAACCAAAATAAAACCAAAAGCAGTGCAGGAGAACAAGGCAGTATCTAAAAAGCACAGTCACATTTTAAAACCGAAAGACTAAAAAACCTGGAGAAATAAAAAGCTCTTCACCAGGGGGCTGAAAAGGTCACAAAGTAGGTGCCAGGCGAGCCTCTCCGGGGAGAACATGTTACAACAGGGCCACCATGGCTGAAACTACCCTGTTGTCTAGTTACCACACCAGCCTCCCCTCATTTGGCCTGGAGAAAGGTCTCAGAAAATGACCTCAGGGTCCAGGCAAGTCTTTACAGAACATGCTCCTTTGCGTAACCCTAGCTCCAAGCTGTTCAGCGCTTTAGAGGTTCATACCAGTTGTCAGGGTTCCCCTTATGACCTGGACTCCCAAGCAACTCCTTAAAGATCTCTTTAGGGTGTAGGTGTGGGGTGACTGACACCCTAGTTTACTGGAAAATTAAAGTAAGCAAATCACAACTAAAGGTATTTACACAATACAGCTGATTGATACAAAAGACATTAAGAGAAAATAAAAGTTGCAAAAGGCAAGTTCCTTTACCCTTGCTGTATGTAGGCTTCTCCGGGCTGCTTCTTCCTGCTCCCTCTTCAGGCTCTGCTCTTCCTGACTCTGCTCATATTGCTTTTGTCTCTCTGACTCTCTCATTCCCTCACAACCAAAAGTGCTGTTTCAACCCTGAAGAAATGAAACTTAACTGGGGAAATGAAAGTGAAACTTAACCAGGGCAACGAAACCTCTCCTCTCAGGGATACCCCCTCCCAGCAAAAAAAAACTCCAGGGCTCTAGGCCTGACCCTTTTTCTTTTGCCTCTGTAGCCCTCAAACCTTCACACCAGCACTTTGAATCAGGCCCAGAAACAGATTGGCAGCCAGCGCACTGGAATAACAAACAAACAATCCAGTAGAAATAATCAGTCAATCAATCAATCAATTTGATCGTGTTGGTCAGTCCCAATTAACAAGCTTGCAGCCCTATTCTGGACACACTGAAGTTTCTTGACTTATTTCAGAGGCAGCCCCACAGAGTGTGGATAATTGTAGAAAGGCTGTCTCCATCTAGATAGAGTTGGAGTTAGTGTCTCAGCCTAAGTCTATCTATATTTACAGTTGGCACCATTTTTCAAGCAGGATTCCTGTAGCTTCCACTGGTGTCTGAGTCCGGACAAGCAGAGATTGAACTGGTAAAGCTGCCCCCTGAACCTGGTGTCGTGTAGTGGCCAAGTACAGGAGCCACAGGAGCCAGGACAGCCCTCAGTCAAGAGTGCCTCTGCTATGAATGTGACCTACTCCCTCTCAGCTGCCCAGATAGCACTATGGGGGGAATAATAAGGGCTTACTTTACAGCAGCCTTTCTGAACCCGATGCCCTCCAGATGTGTTGGACTGCAACTCCCATAATTCCCAGCCAGCACAGCCATTGGCCTAGATCTACAGGCATAGAAATGTTTTCCCCATGCCAAGCACAGGATTTTAAGATATGCTGAAAGCCACATCTAATTTGCACCCAGCTCAGTTTCCTGCTGCCTCTCTGTTCTATTGTATTCTGGGGTGAAGGGATAGGAATGGGATTAAAATTATATTTCCCTTTATGTCTGATTTCCATGGGCAGAAGAATGTGCAAGCTTTGCAGTTAAACAGAACTCTCTCTCTTTCTCCCCATCAAACAATACGGTGAAGTCATTTGTTCCCCAGTATATAGAGGGCGACGTGACATATCAAAGCAGAGCAGAAGGTTAATATGGATGAAAAAAAATCCTTGGGGAATGATATTCTGTTTCTCACCATCGCCCAAGAAGTAGACGTCACAGTTAATTTTGCCTCCCTTCATCTTCACGTTGCGAACTTTCCATTTTCAGATGGCGAGTTCCTGTATCTTTCATAGTAATGGGATATAGACAGCTGTTGCCGTGTTGGTCCCAGAGATTAAGGAGAGGCAAAATGAGTTAGGTGATGTTTTTATTACAATGCCAGGCAGCACAGAAGGGCTGTACTGTCTGCATTGGCTCACTCTCAAGCACAATTCAAGATGCAAAGTTGTTTTGTTGAGTGATGTTGTTGTTTTGTTGAGTGATGCTGCCAGCCTGCATCTGGGTCACCAGATTTGGGGTTGGGGAAGGCAAGCGGTTTCCTTGGACCCATTTCTGAGGCTGGGTCAAATGCTCGGATTCTGAAACGGGCTTGGGCTTTACCTCCCTTGTGCATCTTGGAAGGGGATGCAGGTCCGTACTTAAGGAAGTACTTTGGAAGCATTAAGAAACCCAAATTGCCCGTGGCAAAAGTAGAAAAGGGTAAACAAACATGTATATTGTACCCAAGATGGGGACAAGTGTGTGCTCACATTTCCAAATTGAATAATTTGTATAAACCCTAGCAGACAGTGCCTATGAGTACCCTGTTTATGGTGTGTTTGATTGTCTATTATTATTATTATTATTAATGAATGGGGCCTGCAAGAAAATATTGAAGTCTGAAGGGCTCCTTTTACGCTTACGTAGGTGCTCTGTCACACCGAGCGATGGCCCCTCCCATACTGTGTACAGTTCTGGTTACTGCGTCTCAGAAAGGATATTGGAGAGGCAGGAAAAGTCTAGAAAAGGGCAACCAAAATGATCAAAGGGCTGGAGAAACTCCCCTTTAAACAGTAGAGGCTGGTGACTCCAGTTCTGGAGAAGTGATGATTCCATTCTGGGCTTTAGTTACAACCAGCCAAAGCTCTAAAGGTGCTATCCAAGGTGCTGAACAATTTTGGGGATATGGTTGAGCACCTTGGATAGCACCTTTAGAGTTTTGGCTGGTAGTAACTAAAGCCCAGAATGGAATCACTGCCCCTCTGGAACTGTAGTCACCAGCTGCTGCTACCTATAGAGAAAGGTTAGAATGTTTGGGGCTTTTTAGCCTAGATAAAGGATGAGTTGCCCGAAACATGCTGAAGGTGTATAAAATTGGGATGGACAAACAAGCGATATTTGAGATCTCTAGGATTCCCCAAACATTGTCTTGCCACTCGCCTCGTGCCTGATTCCTTTCACGCTTTGCGATCGCTGCTCACTGTGCAAATGGGAGATTTGCACAAATTGAGCAGTGATCGAATGGGAGATTTGTGCAAGTGTCCCCAAATTTGTGACATTTTCCTGCATAGATTAAAGTGGAACAGATTCGTTCTACTGAAGAAATTTGCTCAAAGTAGGAAATTTGCACAAATTGAACTGGGAATCAGGAAGGAGACAAACGCAAGCACGTGTTTGACAATTCCCAAATATTTTCTGCACGCATGTTCTCGCGCTTGTGTTCGAGGCTTCAAATGGGGCATGCTTGCATGTTTGGCGAGCAAAAATGAAATTCTCATACATTCCTACTATAAAATTATGCATGGTGTGGAGAAAGTGTATGTTCTCTCTCATAATACTAGGATTGAGAGCCAGCCGATGAAGATGAACGGTGGGAGATTCAGGACAGAAAAAAATGAAGCACTTCTTCACCATGCCCAGGGCACTGCCTGGTTCATAGCTTGGTGGCTGAGCACCTGTTTGCATGCAGACGGTCCCAGGTTCAATCCTTAGCATCTCCTGGTACAGCTGGAAAAAAGGGGAAAAGATTTATATGAACTGAAGGAAAACCAGAACTGGGGGGAAAAAATCTACCTGAAAACATGGGAAACTGCTGCTAGGATGTTGGAGAAATGTTTCAGGGGTAGAGTTTGATGAGTTTTCCTAGGTTCCTGCTTTGTCCGGTTCCTGCTGCAGCACCTGACTGCAGCAAGCTGGGCCAGTTTGTGGATTTTCCATGCATTTTGCACTTGGGGGGGGGGAGACAGATTCTGCAATTGGCACACATGCCTGAGTGGTTGGTGCAAATGTCTGAGCAATTTGGGCAAATTATGGCCGAATTTGAGCAGTTTCGACCATAATTTGCACAAATTGCTGGGACATTTGCACAAACAACTCAGGCATGTGCGCTGATCACTCAGAGATTTGCACAAATTGCAGAACTTGAAAAAATGTGCAAAATTTTCCCGGAGTTCAGGGAAAAGCCCTCAGCTCGGCTTGCAAATGCAAATCAAGCCGTACTTGCTGCAGAACTCCGCCGAGGCAAAAAAGAACTGGATCTCCCAGCGATGGGCATCCTTAGCCATTGCCAGTCAATGTGGACAATGTTGAGCTACATAGACCAATGATCTGATAAGGCAGCTTGCTATGTTCCACCTTAGCGGACGCGCTCTGAACGCTTTAAAGCACTTTCTGTAGTGAAAGCAATGTGTTACTATCTAAGTTTGTTAAAGCCGGAGCACTTAGCCTCTTTACCTCATGAGGACTCACATAGCCCCTTTCAAAAGGAAGAAAAACACACAGACACAGGCAGGCAGACACACACACACACTAGTGCAAAACCACCCACTCCCAACAGTGGCACCATTCCATTTCAAGAACCTTCCGGAAAAAACAAAAGTTCACATTCATCTGAAAGGGAACATGCATGTCTGCCTGGAGGAGGGGGGCTATGTCAAAAAGGGAGGTGGAAGTAGCAGAATAATGGCACAATCCCATGCATGCATAGACAGAAAAAAGTCCTACAACTCCAAGTATTCCCCAGCCAGCTAGACTGGGAGATGTAGGAGTTTCCTTTGGCTGGGGAATGCTTGGAGTTGTAGGATTTTTTATCCAGTCTAAACATGCACAGGATTACCCCACAAAGCTGCTGAGCTGTATTTTGGAGCCAGAGATCCAAACTGAAGCGCAACGGTTCAGTATTGAGGTCGACAGAGGCAAGGGGATGAGGATGTCTTGTCGAGGACTGGAGGAAAAGAGCCTTGGCGCTGTGAGGCATGCAGCCCCATCTCCCCAGGTTTGACCTTCCCGACTCCTTCAGGTAGAAAGAACGATATTGACGGGCAGCCACGTATGCCGATGGGACACGAAGGCAGTTAGCCAACGAGGAAAAAAAGACAGGAGGGGAAGGGGGACATATCCATATGGATCAGCCCAGTGGTGCAGGAGGGAGTAGGGATGGATTCTGAGCCAGGAGGTCTTTTGTTGGACCATGGTGTTATTTCACAAGAAGGTGTATTAATATTTTTAGAAAATATTTTTAATTTTGAATGTTTTGATACATTCGTTGTTGTATTTATCATTTTCTTAGTTGTTTTATAGTTGTCACAGGGTGTTTTTTTTTTTTTAATGCCTGTAAACCACCCTGAGGCCATCTGCTAGTTGGACAGTATATCAGTGAAGGCTGGTAGCACCTATTTTGGTGGGGCTCTGAATCCATTCTGGGTTTCAGTCAGAACCAGCCAGAACTCTAAAGGAGCAATCCAAGGGGTTCAGCACCTTGGATTGCTCCTTTAGAGTTCTGGCTGGTTTTGACTGAAACCCAGAATGGATTCAGAGCCCCACCAAAATAGGTGCTACCAGCCTCCACTGCAGTATATAAATTGAATAAATACATTTCATGGCTTGTCATTGATCACATTTCTATACCGCCCAATAGCCAAAGCTCTCTGGGTGGTTTACCAAGATGAAAACCCTAAAAATACAATATAATAGCATGATAGAAAAGCAGGTTACCAGAACATAATCATTTTAAACAACCAACAGTAAAATCCCTTATTTTTAAACAACAAGAACCACCTTAAATAAATAATTAAATAAATTATTTATTTAGTTATGTACAATATTTATATACTGCTCCATATCAACCACAGATTTCAGAGCGGTGAACACAAGAAATAAAACAGTAAAAGAATAAAAGATTAAAACACCACATTAAAGTTATAGTTATAAACACACACACAATGCCAATAAAAACCATAACTGGTTGATTGAAAAATGCCTCCTGGAACAGTGCTGCGTTCAGTAGGTGCCAGAAACGAATGCACTGTTGGTGCTTGCCTGACCTCCAGGGGCAGGGAATGCCAAAGAAAGGGGGCCATCTCGCTGAAGGCTCTTTTCCTGGTGGACTCCAATCAGGCCATAGGTCCATGTGAAACCACCAGGAGCAAGCCCTCCAAAAACCTCAGTGACCAGGCAGGTGCTCTCTGAGGTATCCTGGCCCCAAGTTGTTTGGGGCTTTATACACTAGTACTAAAACTTTAAACCTGGCCCGGTAGAGAACAGGCAGCCAGTGCAGTTCCCTCAGCAAAGGAGTTGCATGCTGAAAAGGGGCAGCTCCCGACAACAGCCAAGCCACTGCATTCTGCACTTGCTCCAGCTTCTCGAGCAGCCTTAAGTGCAGCCCCACATAGAGCGCATTGCAGTAATCCAGTCTTGAGGTTACTAGCACCTGTACCACTGTGCCCAAGCTATCCCTGTCCAGGAGAGGCCATAGTTGGCGAACCAGCAGAAGCTAGTAGAAGGCACTCTGAATTACCACAGCCACTTGGGCTTCCAGCAGCAATGATGGATCCAGGAGTATCCCCAAACTACATGCCTGATCTTTCAGAGGGAGTGCAACCCCATCCAGAACAGGCAATGAGCCTATCTCCCAGACTCGGGAACCGCTCACCCACAGGGCTTCCATCTTGCCAGGATTCAGTTTCAGTTTATTGGCCCTCATCCAGCCCATTACTGAGTTCAGGCACTGGTCCAGGACTTGCACAACCTCTCCTGATTCAGATGTCACAGGGAGATGGAGCATATTGATGGCACTTGGCTCCGAATCCCCTAATGACCACTCCCAGCGGCTTCATATAGATGTCAAATTATACTGGGGACAAGACTGAACCCTGCGTAACCCCATAGCTCAACTGCCAAGGGGCTGAGGAATGGTCACCCAATGTTACTGTCTGAAACTGGCCCTGCAGGAAGGACCGGAACCACTGTAACACAGTGCCTCCGATACCCATCCCACAGAGTCAGTTGAGGAGGATACCATGGTCAGTGGTATCAAAAGCTGATGAGAGATGGAGCAGAATTAGTAGGGTTGCACTCCCCCTATCCCTCTCTCAATAAAGGTCATCCATCAGGGCAACCAAGACTGATTCAGTCCTGTATCCAGGAGGAAACCCAGATTGAAATGGGTCTAGATAATCAGTATCTGCCCAGAGTCCCTGCAGTTGTTCTTCCCTAAAAAGGGGGTATTTGCAACTGGGCGGTAGTTGTCTAATACCATTGGGTCCAGAGTGGGCTTCTTCAGGAGTGGTCACACTACTGCCTCCTTAAGGACAGCAGGGACCACCCCTTCCCGAAGGGAAGCATTCACCATACCCTGGACCTGCCCAGTCATACCCCCTTGGCCAGCTTTTATTAGCCAGGAAGGGCAAGGATCGAGAGGGCACGTGGTTGGTCGCATAGCTGCAAGCACCTTGTCCATGTCATCAGGCCACAATAACTAAAACTGATCCCACAAAATCAGGCAGATGGTGGCGTCAGACACCTCAACTGGAACTGCACTAACAACAGCATCAAGTTTGCTGTGGAGACAAGCATTTTTGTCCTCAGAGTGCGATGCAAAAAGGTCACAGCAGGTCCTTGCTGGGGAGAGTGTAAACAGCCCCCAGACCACCTGAAAGAGCTCCACTGGATGACTACTTGAGCACTCAGTGGAGGCTGCAAAGTAAGCCTTCTTTGCTGCCCGCACCGCCATACAGTAGGCACGATTATGTGCTCTAGAGTGTGCTCGGTCATCTTCGCTTCAAGACTTGCACCATTTGTGCTCTAGCCGATGTCCAGCCTGTTTCATTGCCCATAGCTCCTCAGTATAACAGGGAGCAGAATGGGTTCCACATAGGGGTGCACGAAAGTCACTTACCTGGTCTCGCAGCTTTTCGCGGTGGGGGGGAGGCGCTTCGCTGCTCTCCCCGCGAAGTTCAGGCCGGGGGGGGGGGAGGCTTCCCACCTCGCCTGGCCGAAATTCAGGCCGGGGGGGAGGCTTCCCGCCTCGCCCGGCTGAAATTCAGGCCAGGGAGGAGGCGCCTCGCCTCGCCTCGCCCAGCCGCGAAATTAAAGGTTAAAAAAAAAAAAACGCCCCCGTGATAGGCTACGTGACGATTAATGTAGCCTATCATGGCTAGATCTGCAAAGTCAGCCGTGATAGGCTACGTAAATCGTCACGTAGCCTATCACGGGTGACTTAAAAAAAAAAAAAAGCGCGTACGCAAATGGTGGCCCCCATAGGGAGCCGCCATTCCCGTTCCTTATTTGGTCGCTGTAGTCTACGTAAATCTTTACGTAGACTACGGCGACCAAATAAGGAACGGGAATGGCGGCTCCCTATGGGGGCCGCCATTATCCGTATGCGCTTTTTTTTTTTAAGTCACCCGTGATAGGCTACGTGACGATTTACGTAGCCTATCATGGCTGACTTTGCAAATCTAGCCGTGATAGGCTACGTTAATCGTCACGTAGCCTATCACGGGGGCGTTTTTTTTTTCTTTTATTGGAGTGGCGGCGGCGGCAGCCGGTCAAAAGACTGGCTGCCACTCCCGCCCCGGACGAAGACCTGACGAACCACCGGCCGGACCCGCCGCAGGGAGGGACATTTGCCAAAGGTAAGTCCCGTCCCGGGGGGTGTGTGCAGAGAATTTCTCCCCGAAACTTGTTCGGGGGGCCGAACATGTTGGCGCTCGGCCCCCCGAAGTTTCGGTGAGAAATTCTCCGCCATCCCTAGTTCCACAGCACCAGAGAGGGCACTTGGGTGCAACTGAGTTGCTGGCCCTCTGCATCTCACTGTTCCACAGTGAGGCTAGGGCCTCTGCTGGATCACCAGCTTTCTCCACTGGGAAATCCCCAAGAGCATTCAGAAATCCATCGGACTCCATCAGTCTCCTGGGGCGGACTGTCCGAATGGGTCCCCCACCCCTGCAGGAGGGAAGTAACACCATGTGTTCAAATCTCACCAGAAAATGATCTGACCATGACAATGGGGTCACCTGGACCCCCCTTTCTGATTATTCATCTCACAGCTTGGAGCAAAAACGAAATCAAAGGGATGCCCTGCTTCATGTGTTGGGCCAATGACAAACTGAGACAACCTCATGGTTGTCATGGAGGCCATATAGGGATATACGAAAGTCACTTACCTTTTACGAAATCTGATTCGCGGTGGGGGGGAGGCGCTCCATCCCTCCCCCCGAAATTCTGTCCGGGGGGGAGGCGCTCCATCCCTCCCCCCTGAAATTCTGTCCGGGGGGGAGGCACTCCGTCCCTCCCCCCTGAAATTCTGGCCAGGGGGGGAGGCGCTCCATCCCTCCACCCCCGAATCCTGACCGGCCGGGCCCGCAAATGGCGGTGGCCGTAGCTGCTGTCGTTTGCGTCCCTGCAGTCAGCCGTGATAGGCTACGTAAATGTTTACGTAGCCTATCATGGCTGAGTAAAAAAAAAAAAGTGCGTACGCAAATGGCGGTGCCCATGGGCGCCGCCATTTGCATTCCTTATTTTGGCACGTCTAGTCTACGTAAACATTTACCTAGACTACGGCAAAAATAAGGGGAACGCAAATAGCATAGCATCTACGCTATTTGCGTTCCCCTTCTTTTCGCCGTAGTCTACGTAAATGTTTACGTAGACTAGACGTGCCAAAATAAGGAACGCAAATGGCGGCTCCCATGGGCGCCGCCATTTGCGTACGCGCGGGTTTTTTTTTTAACTCAGCCGTGATAGGCTACGTAAACATTTACGTAGCCTATCACAGTATTTTTTTAAAAAAATCTAGCCGTGATAGGCTATGTAAATCTTTACATAGCCTATCACGTTTTTGTTGTTGTTGTTGTTGTTGTTGTTTTACTGGAAATGATGGCGGCAGCAGCCGGTCGGAAGACCGGCCGCCGCCACTAAACCACCGCCGAGCTGCCGCCGGAGCCGCCGCCGCCAGGAGGATTTGCCCAAGGTAAGTCCCATCCGGGGGGGGGCGGGGGGGAGACCGTTTTGCCACCAGTTTCGGGGGGCCGAATGCACTGGCATTCGGCCTCCCCGAGATTCGTGGCGAAATTCTCTGACATCCCTAGCCATGAAGCCCCAAGCTGGAGCTCCAGAAACAGCCTCAGTGTGGAAGCTGAAGTCACCCAGAACTACCATCCTGGGTTCCTCCAACAACACACTTGAGACCACCTCCGCCAGCTCAGTCAGAGAGGCTGCTGGGAAGCAGGGTGGGCGGTACACCAGCAGCATCCCCAAATTGTCTCTGTGGTCCAACACCAGGTGCAAACCCTCAAAGCCTGCTCCAAGATGGAGTAGTTTCCTGGTGATAGAGATGGAGGTTGTATGAACCACAGTGACTCCCTCCCTCCGCCAGCCCTCCAACCTATGTTGGTGCTGCACTGAGTACCCAGGTGCTCTCAAGTGCCTGGGAGTAGAGGAAAGGCTTAACCTGGTGCCCAAAAGATGACAATGTTTGGTGCCAGATGGGCCTCACTGGGGAGGTTGTTCCACAATTGTGGAGCCACCACTGAGAAGGCCCTCTCCCTTGTTGCCACCTTCTGAGCCTCCCTTGGAGGAGGAATATGGAGGAGGGCTTTTGATGATGATTGTAGTGTATGAGATAGGATTGATTGATTGATTGATTGATTGATTTAGTATCCTGCCTTTTTCCCTTTTGCAATGCACCCAAGGTGGCTTACATGACCCTCCTCTTCTCCACGTTGTCCTCACAGCCCCACCAAACTCTGAGCCACCAGCCTGCACTGTTTCAGCACCTTCGCAGTTCATCCCCCTAGCCTGGGGACCATCCTGGATCTAGTGCATCTTTCCCCAACTTGGTGTCCTTCAGATGCCATGCTGGCTGGGACTGATAAAAGTTGGAGTCCGACAACATCTGGAGGGCCACATGTTCTCTAGTCCTGACCTAGGGTCTGATATGGTATAAGGTAGTTTCTTATGTTTTGCGTGTCCCCCTGGACTCTCCCCTCCCAATAAAAAAACAGTTTTGTTGGATCAGATCAGAGGTTCATTTAGTCCAACATTCCTGTTTGCTACGTTTAATATAAAGCACCCCCAGGTGCCAACAAGTGGAGGGAAGATGCTATACAACATTGCAATAATAACAATTTATTGCTCAGATCAGAGCACCACAGGAGTCCCTGGTTTAGAGGCTGAAACAGATGATGTGCATATTATTATTATGGGGTTTCTTTCCCATTTTCCAGTGATTGTGTTTGTACACTGCCATATATCGGTGGGACTTGGAGCCGTCCATCTGCTTCCATTCCCTGAGAGGTGCACAAAATGAAACATGTGGTAACCACTTTCTCCACCACCAGCAAGAAGGGGGCTGTGTATCTCCTGCGAATTGAGAGTCACTCCCCCACTCGGGGCAGGGGAGCGGAGGGGAAAGTATCCGTTGCGGCAGTGGAGGCTGGTGGGTCCAATGCCAGTGGGGCTCTGGATCCACTCTGGGTTTCAGTCAGAAGCAGTGGCAACTCTAAAGGAGTTATCCAAGGTGTGGAAGCAGCTTGGAAGCTCTTTTAGAGTTCTGACTGAGGGCTCCTTCACACAGAGCTTTTATTCTGCTATTGAGATGGCTCAATTCTGGACGTTTGTGGGCTCTTTAGATGATGCTGTGAACCTCCAAGGCATCTCCTGCACTAAATGCCCTTTGTTCCATTTTTAAATAGATCATAGATAATGAGCTATCAAATTACCCAGTTATGTTCCGCTTGTGTTCCTTCCATGAAAAGAGGAAAAGCGGCAAAGAAGAGGAGCGAGATCAGTGAAAGATATGGAAGACTCAGATACAGGGAGAAGGAGGGGGAAAGGGGAGGGGGGAAAGGAAGCACGTCAAAAAGGGAGTCATTGTGATCCTGCATTTAAAACGGAAGCAGAAAGCCCCATTTTAAATGCAGGATTTTAGGCTGGTGTAAAGATGCTCTGAAACATGAAGCAGATTCACTGCCCCACTGACATCGGAGCCACCATCCTCCACTGAGTTGTGGTGCCATACTGAACTGGGCCTGAGAGAGAACCTACACCAAAGTGGCTGGTGCCGCAGGTTGGAGAGCCCTGACATGTTTACTGGGACCCATGCCCTAGCTCAGACCTCCCCAACCTGGTGCCCTCCAGATGTTTTGGACATCCAGCATGGCCAATGGTCAGGGACGATGGGAGTTGTTGTTCAACACCTGGAAGGCCACAGTTTCCTCACCCCTGCCCTAAGTCCATATAGCTCAGTACTATCTTCAGTAACTGGCAGTGGTTTCAGGCAGGAGATTTTCCCAGCCCTACCAGGAGATGCTAAGGACTGAACTTGAGACCTTCTGCATGTAACTCATGTGCCCCATCACTGATCCCACGGTCCCCAAAGTTTAGCAAAGCTTTGCCCTGTGGTGGTCACATCGATATGTCCCAGAAATAGAAAAGCTGATTCGTAGGGGATTCAGACTAAATAAAAGGAAGGGCTTCTTCACACAGCACATAGTTAAACTCTGGCATTCGCTACCACAAGATGTAGTGATGGCCACCAATTTGGATGGCTTTAAAAGGGGATTGGACCAATGTATGGAAGAGAATGCTATCAATGGCTACTAGTCCTCATGGCTCTATGCTACCTCCAGTATCAGAGGCAGTATGCCTATGTGCACCAGTTGCTGGGGAACATGAGTAGGAAGGTGCTGCTGCACTTGTGTCCTGCTTGTGGGTTCCCAGTCAACAGCTGGTTGGCCACTGGGTGAACAGAATGCTGAGATGGACCTTTGTTTTGAAAATCTTAAATCAATGTTCTTAAATCAAACTGACATCTTCAGTTTCCTGTTGCAGTCCTTTCCCCCCTACTGAGCTATCATGTTTTACAAATATATATATATGAATGGTTTTGGACAAACTAAAAGGAAATCACTTTCCCCCTCTCCCATAGTGCTAGAACCTGGACTTCTTCAAAGGATCCATAATTGAGAGCCAGTGTAGTGTAGCGGTGACAGTGATGGACTGGGAGCCGGGAGATCCGGGTTCTAGCCCCACTCGGCCATGGAAGCTCACTGGGTGACTTTGGGCCAGTCACACACTCTAAGCCCCACCTACCTCACAGAGTTGTTGTTGTGAGGATAAAACGGAGAGGAGGAGGATAATGTAAGCCACCTTGGGTTCCTTGCAAGAGGAAAAAAGGCGGGATATAAATGCCACAAATAAATAAATAAATAAATAAATAAATAAATAAATAAATAATTGCCCTTAGAGGAGTGTGATGCTGAGCGACTTGCATGTGTGAATTTGCCTTGAATGGTGACAGGAAAGCACTCTGCCCATGACCAGGGACACCTCTTCCCTAAACAGCCTGTTGGCACTGGGGTTGGCAGTGGGCATTTCCAGGTGAGGTATGATGCAGACTGAGTGTTTCATGGTGCTGGTGTATGAGTTAAAAAGGAGGCATCCTGGTCCAGGCAGAAGAGAGGTGGCTGGGTTAGGCAGTGTCTGTTGTAACCATCAAATTCTTTAGGAGCCACAGTGCCAGCCACCTAATATTGACAGTCGCCACTCGTAGCCAGAGCAGGAACATGAAGCAATCACGGTGTTACATCCAAGCAGGAGCCACCAATTAGATACCTGATCCTGCCATGGAGGAGAGCTATCTGTCTGGTGCTGGAGGAGGGACACAACGTGGGGCAGAGGAGACACCTGAAATTTGCCGCCTCTGCCCTCCAGGAACATTGAAGGGATCCATGAGGCAAGGTGTCAGGAGCACCATATGAATTTGGGGCGGAGGGGAGAAACGACAGCCAGAGGCTCGCGGGGGCATCGCTGAGGAAAGCTGCCATTGTGTGGGCTGTGATTGATCTCTGTCTGTGTCTCTTTCTTCCCTCGTCACCTTCTCCCTGGTTCTGCATGCAAAGTAACTGTCTGCCTCTGCAGCTCTTGTCCGGCTCTATCCGTCAGCCAGACAGAATCTTAATCAACCGCTTCACCACTAGGGCCAAGGCGAACTCCCCCCCCTACACACACACACACACCACGTCACTGATCTGTGGGCAGATTTCAGAAACAGTAAGGTCAGCCAGGCTTTCCTGTGTCTGAATTCCCCAGGCACACAAATGCACGCACACGCAGGCACACACACGTGCACACATAGTAGATCACACCTTTTTATTCTGGTTTAAACAGCCTGGGGTTCAGGGGGCTGGGGGAAATTGCTCCTCCAGTTCCATACTCACAACCACAGGTATGGATTAGGGCTGCACAAATATTCTCTACTTTTGAAGTTTGGGACATTGGTAGCGATTTTGTTAGGGTGGAAATTGTCCGGGGGGGGGGACATAATTTGGGGGGGGGAGTGGGAGTGGACTTTTTCAGTTCTGTTGCCCATGAGCTACTGCACCTCCCTCTGTCCTGGATGAATCATATGGGTAATTCTGCCCTATTAGAGATCATGTCATGAACAGGATGATGTCATGACCCTGTGCAGATAGATAGATAGATTTATTTATTCATTCATTCATTCATTCATTCATTCCATTTATAGCCCACCATTTTTCCTCTTTAAGAAACCCAAGGCGGCATACATAATCCTCCTCTCCATTTTATCCTCACAACAACAACCCTGTGAGGTAGGTTGGACTGAGAATCTGTGACTGGCCCGAAATCACCCAGTGAGCTTCCATGGCCGAGTGCGGATTAGAACCTGGATCTCCCAGCTCCCAGTCCAACACTCTCGCCACTACACCACACTGGCTCTCACAGATTTGGCTGTTGCTGTCAGGAGGTCGCCCCTGCTGCCTTCTGAAATCCTCAGGTAGCCAGAATCAACATGCAGACAATAGGGCTGTTTTCCAAGGCTTTATTCCCATTCAACCTAATGATGCTTACAGATGCTAATTGCTTGATCCTACGAGTGAGACTTAAGAGAGCTGCCTACTCGGGGGTTCTAACCTTAGGAATCATTTGGAGGGGAAATCAGGTAACCACTGTACTTATGAGCTAGGAGGCGAGAGTACTCCCCTTTCCTGTGGGGCATCAGGGCACTGCTGTTGCCGTCGCGCCAAGCAGGCTGAGTGCTGCCTCTTAGCACCCGCCATCTCATGCTTGAGGGTGCACCAGCGCCTAGTGTCCAGAAACTGCTGTTGCTCCGCCCTCTTGCTGCCAGGGTCACTATCACTCTCAGGAATGTGTACCGAGAGGGACTCTCCCCCTGGCTGCTCCTCTGAAACGCGCACGGGTTCCTCTCCCGCAGTTTCTAACTCTTCCTCAGAATCAGAACTGCTTTGGGGCTCTCTAGGCTCTGATCCAACCCTGAGAGTTGGCAGCTGTGCAAAGATGCCACATGGTGCTTCTAGGCCTGGCCCCAATAATATCTTCAAGTACCCCCCACCCTGCTGCTGTCTTTCCTTTGTCTTATGGATGCCATTCATTCCTTTGGGGGCGGGTGAGCATAGAACATGGGAGAACTATGGCACTGAGGGCCAAAACCTACCCTCCAACTTGACCCTGGGTGGGCTGACCCTCGCTGTCAGAAATTCCACTGTGTGTGTATTAGGGATGTATGAGAAATTTGTTTCATTTCATTCTTACCAGAATTCCAAGCTTGCGAACCCCCCTTCCCAGCCAAAAAAAATTTGGTTGAAAAATGTGTACATTTGAAATACGTGAATGAAAAAAAAGTGTACTTCCCCAAAATGTGCACGAACGTACTTTAATCCAGGGGAGAGAAATTTATATTTTTCAATATTCATATCTTTCAATGCGCCCAACTGATACATACATTTGGAAAAATGTGCACAAAAAGATGAACAAATTTTTGTGCAAAAGAAAAAAACTAAGTCACAATTCAGTGCAGGAGCAAATTGGAATAAGCTTTGAGGTGGAATTTGGAGAACCTTGATGAATCAAATTTTGCTGATTCTCACATCCCTCATGTGTATACGTCAAACAAGCAAACATATGCTGTACATGCTCATGCACACACACAAACCCTTGGTCCTTGGTATTTGCAAACCCTCTCTCTACCATACCTTTCCATCACAATGGTAAGAATTTTGCGGCCCCTTCCTATCCATTTGCTAGCTCTCGATATCCAAGAACTGTGGTTGAAAAGCTGGCTATAAATATATATATATAAAATGAGCAGTCCATGACCCTTGGCAAATTAGGAGAAGAGGGATTCAGATGTTTGCACACCAATACTGAGTAGGGATGGCAGAGAATTCCGCCACGGATTTCAGTGAGGCCGAATGCAGTGGCATTCGGCCCCCCAAAATCTGTGGTGGAACAGCCTGCCCCCCGCCCCCCCGTGGATTCCCCCCGGGACAAAGCTTACCTGGGGCAGATGTTCCGGAAGGTGGCGGCTCCGGCGGCGGCAGCTGGTCTTTTGACCGGCTGCCGCAGCCGCCATTTGCATCCTGGTCTTTGCCGTGATAGGCTACGTAAGTATTTACGTAGCCTATCATGGCAAGCCAGGCCCCCCCCAAAAAATGGCGTACGCAAATGGCGGCAGCTACAGTGGCCGCCATTTGCGTTCCCTATTTTTCACCTTTTTAGCCTGCGTAAATATTTATGTAGGCTATTACGGCGAAAAAAAAGGGGAACACAAATAGCGTAGTGGGCACTATTTGCGTTCCTTCCCCCCCTCCCGCTGTTTTAGCCTATGTAAATATTTACGTAGGCTATTATGGCGGGAAAAAAAGGAACGCAAATAGCACCCACTACGCTATTTGCATTCCCCTTTTTTTTCATCGTAATAGCCTACATAAATATTTACGTAGGCTAAAACGGCAAAAAATAGTGAACGCAAATGGCGGCGGCTGTAGCCACCGCCATTTGCGTACACTGATTTTTATTTTTTGCCCAGCCGTGATAGGCTACGTAAATACTTACGTAGCTTATCACGGCAGCCTGGCTGGACACAAATGGCAGCCGCTACGGAGGCCACCATTTGGGTCCGCAGCAGCCCGTCTGCGGCCGGAAGCCCAGCTGCGGACGGCCCTGGCTGGCTGCTCCGTGGCCAGGCAGGATTCCGGGGGTGGGGAGGACCGGATCACCTCCCCCCCATCGAGGATTCCGGGGGGAGGGACGGAGCGCCTCCCCCCCCACTGCGAATCAATTCTGCGAAAAGGTAAGTGACTTCCATACATCCCTAATACTAAGCGAGGAGAATTTCCTTAAGAATCACACAAATGCACACACAGTTGTTTCTGTCTCTAGCTCAGACGCATAATTATTCTGGAATGAAAGTCTATAATTTCATGTATGGGGCAGAAAAGACAGTTTGAAGCTGCCTCCGTCTGAACCTCTCTGCCTCTGTCCCAGCAGCAGCCCACATAGCCAGGGGCATGATTGAGTGACCCGCACTCTGCGAGTGAGTGGAGGGAAGTCACTTGAAGCTCTTCAACAACATAAATAAATAAATCCATAATAAATACGATGCCTCTCGGGTCTCCTGCTGCATAGTTGCTGAATAAGCATTGACCCGTAGATCTGTCTCGGATACTGATGTCTGTCAATCACAACCAGGAGGAGGGGGACTGGTGGGCTCAGAGAGGGACACTGTCCCAATGTTTTGATGCTGGGCCTGGGCCTCAGAACTGGTTTTCAAGTGCCAGAGCTTGGAAAGTGTGAACTGTCATGGAGCCGGCTGGTAACCGCTGCATGGGGGGCAGCCCCCCCATGTTCTTTCTGTGGGGAACCCAAAGTCATCAGTAGGCTTTCCACTCATGCTACACCATCAGTGTGGTATACAATTGCCAGGGCCCCATGAAGACAAGAAAGGAAGGACCCTTGGAGAAGCCTTCCAAATGGATCACCATAGCTCAGTAAAAGAACATGCAGGTGGGATCTCCAACAAACTACTGCAATGTGAGTCACTCCTCAGCCAGCCAGCCAGCTATGGCTGGATCTACACTTACCGCCTTTTTTCGCTTCCAATGAGGTTTCACCGCCCGCCTTTCACACTACGCAGTGGTCGCCTCGAATTGGAACCGGAATTTCCCACTTTTGTGCTCCCACTTTCAATACCCTAATATCCTGGTATTTCCCCTTAATGTGCTCTGATTTTCCACCTTTGCTATGAAATCCGGTCGTAGGCCCCTCCCCTGCCTGTCCATATGAGGCAGTGTTTGTATTTCCCTCCTGTCCAGTCACAGCTCTCGACTGCCCCATGTCTTCTTCCGGCTACTGATCGCATAGCTTCTTCAGCAGCCCCCATTTCCTCAGCAAAGGGCTGGATGTGCGAGCGCTTGTCTGGTCTCGGAAGCTAAGCAGGGTTGGTCCCGGTCAGTGCGTGGATGGGAGACCACCTGGGAATCAGGCTTCCTGCACTGAGCAGGGGGTTGTTCTATCCCTTCAAATGAGATTAAGTTTTACCTCCTCCTATCCCCCGCTCTGGATGTTGTTGTTTTTTTTAAAAAAAATCAGGCGTTATCCTCGCAGAATCGGGGCTTCTCCTCAATGTTTTTTTTTCTAATTGAGGCATGATCTTCCAAGCTTCAAACTTGTAAAGTTTCACAACTTCGAATCTTCGAAGATCATGCCTGAAAAAAACACCATGCGAAGCCCCAATTCTGCGAGGATAACGCCTGAATTTAAAAAAAAAAAATCCTGAGCGGGGGATAGGAGGGGGTAAAACTTAGTCTCATTTGAAGGGATACAACAACCCCCTGCTCAATGCAGGAAGCCTGATTCCCAGGCACATCCAACTACTGACCGGGGACAACCCTGCTTAGCATCTGAGATCAGACAAGTGCGTGCAGGAAAACAGCAGGAAAACAGCACAACGCTTGAGTGTGAACCGAGCTTGTGCATTCGATGAAGCACTGCAATGGGGAAAATGGGTGAGTGTGAATAATCACGGTTTAATGCGAGAGCGTTTAACCCGATGGGACACCGAATTCATTGAGATGGCGGGCGCAACATAGATTGGCCGTATGCCTTCTTTTAGGAGACTCTGCCATTTCCCCCACCCATCCCAGTTTTCCGTGTCTTCACCACTCTCACACAGCCACTCAGACACATTTTGTGTTCACTGGGCATGCTCAGTCTGCATTGGGCTGTTTGGAGCTTCTCCCCCCACTCTTTTTGGTTCTTTGCCTACATATTTTTGTACTTCCGCAAACCTTGGGGCTTCCCCAAGCCTGCTGATGCCACCCTCTCCTGCATGGATGGTGCTGCTTTGACTTCATAAGCACCAGCAAGTGGAGAACTGAGATTGCAATTTTACATGGTGGAGATGATAACTGAGAGTGTATTTGCATGTAGAAGGTCCCAGGTTCGATCCCTGCCATCTTCAGTTAAAAAACAGATAAATTAGCAAGTGATGGGAAAGACCTCTGTCCAACTCCTTGGAGAGCCACTGCCAGTCAAAGTAGTCAATACTGGGCTGTATGGACTGACCTGGTATAAGGCAGCTTCCTATGTTTGTCTTCTACACTCATGGTTTGCCAAGGATGAATCAAATCCATCGCAGGTAGGCAAATAGCTTTAGAGCAGCCCACCCTGCCTCCTGAGTACTAGGTTTGGGGCAATCCTTGACCACCACCTTAATATTTTGCTCATTCACCCAGTACTTTGTCCCGTTTCAGGCATTCAGTGAACGCGTGGAAAGGTGGGGGAGAGTCGTGAATGACTGAAAACTACATTATCTGTCCTGGAAGGCCTAAATCCCAGTCCTGTAGACAGGTGGGTCAGCTATGATTGCACAGTGAGGGAAATGAACTCTCTGTGTGCTCAGAAACTCTCTTTTAGGGTGCAATCCTATGCACGTTTAGATAGAAAAAAGTCCTACAACTCCCAGCATGCCCCAGCCAGCCATCCTCACAAACCGATACAGAACCCCAGGCCTGGAATTTAGGCCTCCCAGAATGGTTGATGTTTCCTGACCCTTGACCCATACTGGTCTTCCCTCCTCCGTTACTCCCCGCCACTTCTGTCTTTCTGTTTGGTCTATATTTTAAGTCCAACTTTGGGTTTAGATCTGGCTCGTTCATACCTTCAGGTCATCAGCTGATGCTAGGGATGTACGAAAGTCACTTACCTTTTAACGAAATTTGATTCGAGATGCGGGGGGGAGGCGCTCCGTCCCTCCCCCCCCCGAATCCTGGCCGGCCGGGTCCGCAAATGGCGGAGGCCATAGCCGCCGCTGTTTGCGTCCCTGCAGTCAGCCGTGATAGGCTACGTAAATGTTTACGTAGCCTATCATGGCTGATTAAAAAAACAAACACGCGCATACGCAAATGGCGGCGCCCATGGGCGCCGCCATTTGCGTTCCTTATTTTGGCACGTCTAGTCTACATAAACATTTACGTAGACTATGGCGAAAATAAGGGGAACGCAAATAGCGTAGACGCTACGCTATTTGCATTCCCCTTATTTTCGCCGTAGTCTGCGTAAATGTTTACGTAGACTAGACGTGCCAAAATAAGGAACGCAAATGGCGGCGCCCATGGGCGTCGCCATTTGCGTACGCGCGGTTTTTTTTCCTTTAAATCAGCCATGATAGGCTACGTAAACATTTACGTAGCCTATCACAGTATTTTTTAAAAATCTAGCCGTGATAGGCTACGTAAATCTTTACGTGGCCTATCACATTTTTTTTTTTTTTTACTGGAAATGGCGGCGGCAGCAGCTGGTCAGAAGACTGGCCGCCGAACCGCCACCGGAGCTGCTGCCGCCAGGATGATTCGCCCAAGGTAAGTCCCGTCCCGGGGGGGGCGGGGGGGCAGACCGTTTCACCACCGATTTCGGGGGGCCGAATGCGCTGGCATTCAGCCTCCCTGAGATTCGTGGCGAAATTCTCTGACATCCCTACCTGATGCATTCATCATCACATATTAAGCGATGAATACTGCATGGGCAAACCAGCCTCTTGCAAACTATAAATCGTCTGGCTTATCTGTACTACTAATGCAAACCCTTTGCATGTTTGAAATCTTGAGATTGCCTTCATATCCTGTGTTTATGATGATGAGCCAGCCAGCCGTGTTTGGGTATTTGTATGGACCCAGGTGCCACCTCCACCCCACCCCCGCTGCTTCCGCAACAGGCAGCTAACTCAAGGCATATCTGCAAGCCGTGTTACTCAACACCATCAGATCTGATCCAGTTAATGGCCAAACCATACAGACTCCCACCGCTGGACCGTTTCTCCAGCTATCATCCATGCAGTCTCAAGGCCTCCTGACATTAGCTTCCTGGAAGAGGAAATTGGTGGAGTTTTTGACAGAGAAAGAGAGCTGAGGCAGATCAGATGAGGCACTCCCACTGATGAGTCCTCAGGCAATCTAGCCTCTGCATGCACATGCACCATACACACATACAGAAGGGAAGAGAGACTTGTACCTTGAGTCAGATTATTTCACAAATCCTCTCTAACAGCCCAGATACGAGTTGGCAGTAAAACATCCTTGTTGCCGGACCATATATTCAATCAGTGGTTACTTCACAGACTGGAAACCAGGACTCCTGGGTCCTATTTCTCACACAAGTGGAATCTAGAGAGTGTTCAGTTTAGTCTCTGCTGTGATGAGGGCTTAGCATAATTTAGGCACTAATGAAGCCTGGGTTGCGGGATTCAGCTATGGATTGGGGTAGGGTTTCAGGAATGGTCAGCAAGGTCAGGTTTCACAGACAGAAATAGAACAGCACCATGGAAAGCTGAGTGGTGCTGGGGCTGGAAGCCAGACAGGCTTGTCTGTATGTTGCTCCAACAAGGAGCGGAGCAAGACTGAACCTTAAATTAGAGTGTATTGGTGTTTAGGCTGTTTGGCACAGCTCCATAGTGACACAGGCTTTGACTCTTAAAAAGATATAGCCTGTTTTAGCCATCTCAGCCAGCAACAATGCAGGAGTAGCTGTGGCATGCTAGTGTACTCATGGCCCAAGTCCTCAGCACTTGAGGATGGTAATGCAACCTCCTCTGGATGCAGTAGAGCTGATCCCTGGGGTCTTTGGGGAGAAGTGGGTCCTGAGAAGATGCCTGTGATGCTTTTTCATGGCTGGGTCCTCTCCCATTAACTCTAGAGCCTCTTCTTCTGAAGTTGGGATCCTCTGAGGATGAGGCAGTCCTGGTCTGTGACACACAGTCAGAGCAAAATGAAAGAGCCTTGGAGACCTATTAGCCATCATAATAGTTAAATGGTGTGTCCATATTCAGGGGTGGTATACCACTGAATGCCCACTGCTGGGCACACACAGTCCACAAAGGTGGGCTATCAACTCCACACCCTGCTTTTGATCTTCCCAGAGGCATCTGGTCCACCACTGTTGGAAACAGAATTGTGAACAAGATGGACCTTTGGTTTGATTTAGCAAGGCCATTTTATGTAATTATAGGTAAATGGAACCTCCTCATTCAGAGGCAATATACCTTTCAGTACTAGATGCTGGGGACAAGCAAGATGAAGCTGTTGCCTTAATGCCCCGCCTGCTGGTGAGTTTTCCAGGGGCATCTGATGGGTCACTGTTGGAAATAGGGATGCTCAAGGAGTTTGTTTGGTACATATTTTTAAGCAGACCGACCTGATTCATACTTCCCAGCCTAATGGATCGGAACTCAGTTATTTTTTTGCCCTGTTCCACTTTTTTGACACAGTTCTCACCTCCAAAGTGCATGTTTTAGGGTAAAATGTATGCATACAAAAATGTGCATTTTATGAAAACAGTATTTAAAAATAATGCACGTTTTTGTGCAGGTTTTTTTTTAATGCAGGTTGGTGTGTAAATGGGACAGAATGGACTTACGAATGCGCACATGTAAAACTGACATGGACCAGATATAGAGTAATCCATCCATCCTTAGTTGGTGTAGATCAGGGATGGGCAGGAAGTAGATTCCCAGATGCTTTGGACTAACTCCAAGCATTCCTAATCACTAGCCGTATGGCAGGGGCTTCTGGGAGTTGAAGCCCCAAATATTTGGAGATCTCCCTTCTGTCCACCCCTGGTGGAGATGACCCTTGATCTGACCTTGCATATGTTCTTCTGAATGCGACTCCTGTGTAGTATTTTCTCTCTTATCCCTTTCCCTCTCTTTTGGAGGAGCGTATGCTAGACAATGGGGTCCTGGGAGCCTAAACCGCCAAGAGTAGATTAATTATAGAGCATACCTGGGCAGCTGCCCAGTTCTTGACTCTTTTCTTCACTTCTGTGTGTGTGTGTGTGTGGGGGGGGGGGGTGTTGTTGCTCTCCCTTAAACTAAAATATTTCTTGCAAAGGGGGTAAGTAATGCAGCACTTGTATCTCCTGGCAGTTAAACAAGAAATCACGCAGTACATTTCAGTGTACTGCAATCCTGTTCAGTCAATGATACCTTCAAGAAAACCACGGCAATGTTAATGATGCAGTAATACCCTTTAAAAAATAGAAAAGAAAAAAGAAGGGTACAATTGCTATTTTCCACTACCCCACCCCAGATTAGATTGCGTAGTTCAGAGTAGCTCAGTATATCGGCAGAGTGGCGGTATTTTTTAGTGCACCGTCCACTCTTGAGGTAGAACTGTGTCACTCTGGCACCATAGAGAACTCTACATCAGGCAGAATAATTACAGGATGATGACAGGAAATTGAAAGTTCCGTGTGTAGTGCAAAAAGCTTGCATATGTCTACACTGACAGAGGTTGTGCTGATGAAAAGCTCAGTTACTAAAAGAGGTGTGTGTTGAGTTTGCCATCCCCCTGGGAGGCACACTTCCTTTGGCCAAACTCTAATGACAACCTCTCTGTATGTGTGTCTTTTGCTGCACAGGGCTGCTGGTTCGGGGTGCGGATTTTAATCAGGCAGCTGAAAATTACACAGTTTGCCAAGGGGACAATACAACACTAAGGTGAGTTTTCTGCCTCTGACTGGTGGTGGTACGGGTTGGTAGTTGTCTATGGTGTGTGTCTGAGTATGTGTCTCCCCATGCTGGATGGTATGATGATCTTCCCTGTTGAATTATTGGTGTGTACTGCTGAGCTTCTCAAGCTTTGTAAAAGCAGGCCTTCCTCCCACTCTCAACTTTCTAGGACTCCCCTCCTCTCCAACCCTATCCACCCAGACATCTCCTTGGGTGTTATTGTAGGACAGCTTTCCTCAACCCGGGTCTCCCCCCTCCCCCAGCCTGGCCCCGCCGCCCATGATTTGGATGCAGCTCCCATCATATGCACCTCTTCTCCCTTGGCAGCTTACCACAACCCCTTTCCTCTCACTACCATCTTCAGATTGACAGTAAATAACGTGCCCACAGCAGACTGGGGGCTGCAACCCCACACTTACTCCCTTTCATGATGAAATCACAGGAACCCACATTTAGAGGAATTCCGGGGTTTGATTTGGGGTTTTCCCCCTTTAAAATGGCCCTGAGGTGAAAGGACAAATGGGAAAGGGCAATAGGGAGGGTCCAGCTTGGTTGGGCACCTGCCAACAGCCCACACTCCAGCAGGGGCCCAGAGACACAGAGACTCCTGGAGTTGTGCTTCCTCTTCACCACTGGTACCTGCTTGTTCAGCTGCCTCTCGCTCTGACCCAGACAACGGTGCAGTTTGCGATGACTTTTCCCGCCATTCTGGAATCCAGTTCCCGCTGGAGACTTGACCAGGTCCAAGGTAGAGGACCTTTCGAAAGTATTTCAAGACGGATCTCTGTGATGGATTTTTTTCTTCTTCTTTAAGTCTGTAGAGGGTTGGGGAAACTTGATGAGATTTTAGTGATGGGGTGCTTTTGCCTCCTTCAGAATGGGACAGGTGGTAAATCAGGGCTGGCAAGCCTTTTTTTCTGTTGAGGGCTGCATTCCCTTGAGGGTAATCTGTTGGAGGCCTCATGCTGGTCATGTGTGGGGCTGAATCCAGCAGTGGACATAGCCAGGGCTAAAAGTGGGTGAGGTCACCCATTTCTCTCTTTTTCTGCCACCCCCTTTCTCTCTTCTTTTCTGCCTCCTTCTTCTCTCTCCCTCCCCCCATCTTTTTCTTTCTGCCAGCCCTTCTCACTCTCTCTCCTTTTGACGCCCCATTCTCTCTCTCTTTCTCTGTCTCTCTTTCTGACACCCCATTCTCTCTCTTGCTTTGTCCCTTATCCTTCCCACTTGGCAGGCCACCGTACAGACTACAGAGCCACTACAGTACTGTGTACAGGCCAAAGGCCACAGGCTGTGACAGGCCTCCTGTCCTGTGCAATGGAACAGCACCTCCTTTCCAAAAGCACCCTCTAGTGGTCCAATGGTTTTTCAGCTACATTCTGCAACTCATCCGAGTGCCCAGCCTGGCACAGAGAATGGCACCATTCCTTGACCCCGTTCTCCCATTTCCCCCTTCTGTTGATCTCTGAACCCAGCACAATTTTGTGCCGCCAGGCCACAGTTCAATAATTTACCTCCCACCCCCCCGGGTCTATTAAAGTTTCATCACAACATCTTGACTGTATTTAAATAAAAGATGGTCCCCCGGCAAAACGCACTATTACCTTCTCATAACGCGTTAATAGCAGCCAGCAATGACTTACGGAACGGCTAATAACTCTGTCAAGTGCGGCATAAATTTACCAGGCCTTGATTTTAATACCCTTGCATTCTTTCAAATTGAGAGCCTTTCCCTGTGTCTGGGGGAGTAATATCCCTGTGTCTGAGGGAATAATATTCCCTCACCCCACATGAAGATCAGTTCAGTGTGGTGCTGGAGCCATATCAGTAGCTCTATGGCAGTGTTCTTCGCACAGAAGAGCCACGTGAGTCCAAGGGCTGCAAGGCCGCGTGTTTAGCCTATCCCAGAGTTTCTCCTCTCGGCTCCTCATGTGTTGAGGGGCACCTTTTGCAGTATGGAAATGCACCAAAGAAATGTGGCAGAGGGGCAGGAAACACTTTGACACAGGGCCTCTTTGCAGGAACATCAGGCCATCTGAGGGCCAAAGTAAAAGTTATAATGTTGCTGGATGAAACTTTGGCCTGCTGGCTGGCTGCCTCCCCCTTGAAAAGAGCCTATGAGAGTGGGTGATTTTCAGTGGTGGGGTGAGGTATTTAAAGCTCCAGCCACTTCATAGAAAAGCACTCAGCACGTAGAAGTGTAGGGTTGGAAGAGGCCTACAAGACCATCGAGTCCAATCCCCTGCTCAGTGCAGGAAGCCTGATTCCCAGGTGGTTCCCCATCCAAGTACTACCCAGGGCTGACCCTGCTTAGCTTTCAAGATCAGACGAGATCACATGCTTATGGGCAGTGATTCATTTCTAAAGCGAGGGAGGCAGGGACTCCAGATAGCCTGCTTTCCACCCAGCAAGATATGCAAATCATTGCCACTGAGCATGTACAGAGTGTCTTTCTTTCCCTACAGCTCTGGGACAGAGGATCTTGCTGGGTGGAGAACATAGCTGGCAACTGTAGTCAAGCTGGCTGCAGCCCAGAGCATCTGGCTTGAGGAATTAATCATCACTTCCCCAAGCATGTGCAGAGTTTTTTGCCATCTGATCTTGGAGGGTGGAGAGAACAACTTCTTGTCAGGCTACGTCACGTAAGTGCGGTGGAAGGTCGATTGGCAGCTCTTTCTATCAATCAGCTGCAGCAGCAGCACGGAGCACTTGATACTGGTTGCCAAAATCCACAGCTTAAGACCCCCAGCGCCTAACATAGGCCTCACTTGAGACAGATTCCTCCCATCTCTACCATCACCCAAGGGCATCCTTTTAATGACCATCTCTGCATCAGATTCTGCCAGCAAGGTCACAAAGGGTGCAGTTTGCGATGACTTTCTCAGCCATTCTGGAACCCGATTCCCGCTGGAGACTTGACCAGGTCCAAGGCAGAGGGACTTTCGAATGTATTTCAAGACTGATCTCTGTGATGGATTTTTCTTCTTCTTTAAGTCTGTAGAGGGTTGGGGAAACTTGATGAGATTTTAGTGATGGGGTGCTTTTGCCTCCTTCAGAATGGGACAGGTGGTAAATCAGGGCTGGCAAGCCTTTTTTTTCTGTTGAGGGCTGCATTCCCTTGAGGGTAATCTGTTGGAGGCCGCATGCTGGTCATGTATGGGGCTGAATCCAGCATTTTAGCCAGGGCTAAAAGTGGGCGAGGCCACCCATTTCTCTCTTTTTCTGCCACCCCCTTTCTCTCTTCTTTTCTGCCTCCTTCTTCTCTCTCCCTCTCTCGTCCTTCTCTTTTTGCCAGCCCTTCTCATTCACTATCTCTCTCTGACACCCCATTCTCTTTCTCTCTCTCTCTCTCTCTGACACTCTTGCTCTTTCCCTCATCCTTTCCACTCAGCAGGCTGCTGGGGAAGAACAGATCGCTCTTCCCAGAGGTCTGAACTGATCACTTGCAGAGGGCTTTTGAAATTAGGGCACAGGTTGCACCCCTGCTGTAAACAAACACACTATCACATTAGCACCCCCATCAATCCTCCAAAAGAGCTCAGGTGAACATAAATGGGGATTATCTCATTGTCATCGAGTAGCAACCCCCATCAGGTAGGTTAGAGAGCTGCTGCCCCCCCCCCCACGCCACCAGGTAAAACTATCAGGGGACACTTACATAAGAGATGGTCCACCAAAGGGCAGGCTGCCAAAGGTCCCCTCCAATCCAGAGCTGGCCTTAGGCTTGAGGGGGCCTTGCGTGTGTCTAAAAACATGTAGCAAGTATGGTGTGGGGTCCAACTTTGACCTCAGAAGGCATCTGTGGTTGAGGGGAGCAGAACCCTTTGCCCTCCTGTCTAGGGTTTACTTCTTATCTGATATCACACATGACCTTGACTAGGAGAAAGCGCTGTCTCTCTCTCTCTCTCTCTCTCTCTCTCTCTCTCTCTCTCTCTCTTTCAGAGAGGGCTATGGGGAAGTAAGCCACAGTTCTGGGGTGGAGGGAAGAAGTTTCATGCTCTCTGTCCATGCACCCCTCCAGATTTCAAAATCACATCTCCACCACTCCCGTCTTTTTACCCAATTAGGGAAGTTGCTTGTAAAAACACATGGAACTGCTGGCAACCCATCCTGCTTGGCTCTTAGCAGGGCTTTTGAACCCAGGTCTCCCTGGGCCAACATCCTGTCAGCTGTTGCCACACCAGCTCTCAGACCGAGCTGGGACATTGTCCTAGGAGGACATGAGCCCTTGCACCACGTTTGGTCTTGCTCTGCACATAGCAGGATCACCGGGCCATAAGATTCTGATCTGCTCCACAGCTCTTTGTTCGCGTAGCATGCATCAAAGTGATCAGGATGCTTCTTGAGGGAGCACAGTCAGCAGCATGGGGCGGGTGGGGCTGGGAGCCATAAACAGGAACCCTCTCCCCCACCCCCATCTATCCTCTCTGCCTATGCATCCATCCCCCTCTGCACACACCAGCTGGAAGTTGTGAGTCAGCATGCCATGAACGTGTTCCTGCTATTCTCTCCCCACCCTCCTTCCTCTTCTCCGCCAGCCCCCCAGTTTCCAAGCAGCCTGCAGTGTGCTGGGTTCCCACCAGGCTGAATCAGTGGAGGCTTTGACCTACTTCCCAAGACCTCTCCCTCCCACACTCTCTGCAGAATAAGCCGGGGTGGGGGGGAGGGAGAAGGGGGACAAAGCTCTCACTTGGCTTGCAGGAATACCAAAAGGAAGGTGGTGTGACCGCACCAGGGAGTCTAAGTCCTCTGTTAACACCCCCAGGAAAAGAGATAACAGAGATCCTGGCCCAGCCTTCCACAACCTCCAGATGTTTTGGACTTCAACTCCCATCAGCCCCAGCCAGCATAGACAATGACCAGGGACTGTGGGAACTGTAGCCCAAAACATCAGGAGGGCACCAGGTTGGGGAAGGCTGCTCCTGACCACAGCTGGCCTCCCACAGAACCATTTCCTTGCTCGGAGGTCCATCTAGTCTGCCATTCTGTTTACCACAGCAGCCAGACAGATGCTTCAAAGAAGCTTGCAGGCAAGGTGACAGGATGCGCCCAATTTCCATTACTATGGCCTTCTTCACACAGAGCTTTCATCTGGCTATTGAGATTGGTTACTCGCGGAAGATTGCGGGTCCTTTAGAGGACGCCGTCAGCCTCCAGGGCGTCTCCTGCACTAAATGACCTTTATTCTATTTGTAAAAAGATCGCACTGGAGTTCCCTTGTGAAAAGAGGAAAATCCACAATAAGGGGGCTAGACCAATGAAATATATATGGAAGATAAGGGGGAAAGGGGGCAGGGAGGAAGGAAGTGCGTGTAACGGAAGTCCGTCATGATCCTGCATTTAAAACGGAAGCAGAAAGCCCCATTTTAAATGCGGGATTTTAGGCTGCTGTAGATTTGCTCATATCTGTCTCTCTGTCTACCACATTTTTATCCTGTCCTACTGTAACCCACTGGCATATTTTTCTTTAAGAATTCTGAGGGAATATTCCTGCACAGGCTCAGTAAAGCCGTGAGATAGGGAGTGGCCACCATTTTAGGCAGTTGCCAAAATTGCAGTGTGGAAGAAGCTTGTTTTCTCCTCCCTGCAAGACCCTGAACCCTTGAGACAGAGCTGTTTGCAGAGTTTGCTCCTATGTTATTGGACTCATCCACCTCGAGAAGATTGCTGCAGAGCTGGAGTGAACTGAGTAGAGACCGTTTTCCTTCTTCGGTCAGCAGAAAAATCAAGCTTCAGAGAGCAGTTTTATTTATATTTTTGTTGTGGGCTCAACCTTAAAAAAAAAAAGACAGAACTTTGGGAGGGCTGTGCTCTGTTTTATTATTTTTGGTGATAAGTGTATTGTTATGTATGTACAATTATTACATGTGCATTATTATTTTAATTAAGAAATTAAAATATATGTTAATTGTCCCTGTACAAGGGCTTTGCTGTGAGTCCCCTTGGAGACCCTGAAGAAAAGTGTTACACTACCTCCAAGGAACCCAGAAGTGCTGCAGTTACTCTTAAAAATGCCAGCAAAAGAGGAGATGAGGGAGCTCCATAGCTTTGCTGGCCTGGTTTCTCCTGATCCCCCTGCCTGCCCTCCTCTCATGGCTGCCATAGGGGCCAGGATTGCCTCCCCGCCCCTTGCATCAGGAGTTGGTGGGCAGATTTATGGGCCAGGGTTATGGGGGTGTGGTGGGGATATGGGGCAAGAGAAGCCACTGCTGCCTCATGACACACTTCCTTGGCACTTGAAAAGACATATGGGGCATCTCTGGGTTGCAACTTGGCGACTCGAAAAGCCACAGAAATCTGACCTACTTGCGTCTTCGATAGTGCTGAAGAAAAGGGAATTTTGGCACTTGTAACTTTTCTCCCTGTTGTGGCATTGTCAGGCACCTACGCAGCAATAAGGACCAAACCTCCCATTATGTTTAGGCATGATTATCTTTCCCGATAAGGTTGGGGGGGGGAGGGAGAAGAAGGAAAGCTACAATGGGAGCCTGAAATCTTGACAAGAGAACTATTGGAGGAAGGGATGAGAAAGGGCTTCTTAACCCTTTCCCTGCCAGGTGTTTGTCCCCTCAAAATTGCCCCCTTCACCAGCTGTTTTCCCTCCATGAGCAGGAAAGCATCTCTCTCTCTCTCTCTCTCTCTGAACAGTCTTGAACAGACACATGGCTGAAAAGGGGTTAAATAGACCCTCTCCTCCCCGTAAGATTTCAGTCTCCTTAAAGCTTTTCCTTAAAAAAAAAAAAAGGCAGGGAAAATCATCATGCGACTTCACGTGATGTGTAGGCTTGGGCCTTTAGGGAACAGCAGTCCGAACCTCTTTTGCTCCCGGCCACTGTAGCACTGTACTGAGTACCCCGGCAGACAGCTTGGCTCAGGGTCCATACTGCAGTGTGAGGGAGGAAGAATCATACTTTTATAAAGTATCGGGGTCAGTTGTGATTTGAAGGGGAGAGCACAACGTCCTCCCCCTTCAGCTCTTCTCTGGTTATCTTCGGAACACTTGTCCAATCTGTGCCTGACAGCTGTCAGAGACCAAGAAACAGGATTACTTAGCGCCCGTTCGCCTTCAAGGCGAGAGAAAAACCACTCTGATAATTAAATCTCGCAGCTGGGAGCCACAGGGTGAGGAGAGAAGGCCCATAGAAATGAGGTGGTGGGGCTTCTGGCGAGGGGCCAAGGGGGGTCAGGGGGCTGGGAAGAGGGGAGGGGGAGCAGCCCAAGCCCGGTTACGGGATGAGGGTTGTATTTGAAATGTGTCCGCGTAGGAATTAACTCAGCAGCTGAGTTCACAGAGTCTGGGCTTCTTTCTTTCTTTCTTTCTTTCTTTCTTTCTTTCTTTCTTTCTCCAAACGCTCATTATTTTTGTAAATCTGCAGTTTGGAAGGTGTTCAAGTTTTTAGGGCTTGATAAAAAGCTGTAATAACATGGGGTTTTGGACTTCAAAGGGCTTGGTAGAGAGAGACAGCCAAAGGCCTCACCACAGCTGTGAGGAGAACCCAGGAGTTATATTTCTCTCTTTCTCCTGTCTCCCCCCCCCCACACACACACACACCCTGCTGTAATAAACTGGATCCTACTAGGGATGTCAGAGAATTCTGCACAAATTTTAAATGGGATCGAATTCTGACAAATTCAGTCTGCGGAATCCTCCTCAATTCCTCCACGGAATCCTGGGCCTCCTCGACCCAGACTGGAGCTCACGCGGACCCTTTTTTTTTTTTGTCTGCCAAATGGTGGATTTTACGAAAATAATTATGAAAAGAAATCTGTAAATCGAAAATGGAGGAAGTAGAACGCAAACGGCTTTACCCTTTTTACGAGGCATTTTCCCTGTGACCCGAGGCTTTCTTTTGCTGGGGCTGAGTTTGAAGTCCACGGAAATCCTCCATCATTTCTGTTTATTGTCTGTGGAGGTCAGGTGAGGTCAGGGCTGGTGAGGTGAGGTCAGGTGAGGTGAGGTCAGCTGACCGGAAGTTATGTGGGGAATCCCTGCGAAGGGCTTTACCCTTTTTACGAAAATAAATAGACATCTTCCCTATGACCCGAGGCTTACGGAGACCAACGGCAGGCGTGCGGAAAGGATTTTTCGGCGGTACTCACGGAATTATTTATGTAAGTTTGGGGAGCCCCCAAAAAACAACAGGGGAATCCGGGGCATGCGGATGGCGGAATGGGGCAGCCCTCGGCTCTGCAGAATCCTTGTGGAGTGGAACTGCTTCGCGTGGATTCGGGGGGGGGGAGGAACGGATCGCCTCCTCACCCACGGATTCCCCACCGGAACGGACGGTGAGGAATCCGTACATCCCTAAATCCTACTCCCTACTCAGAAATGGAAATAAACCCAGCTTGTCGACTGGTTATAAATGGAGCAATACATCATTCAGGAGCTGAGGCCCAGTTCTCTCAAGTCCCTGATGTGTAGGTTTTGCATGTGGTGGGCTGTATACACCCTCCTTCGCGGGTGCCTAGGTATGTAAATGCCTGTGTACATAAAGCTGGCCTCACTGCCTTTTTTTTTTTTAATGAGGCTTGCTCAAGTAGGCCTTTATGAGTGTAGGCCCTGGCTCGTACCAAAGTTCCACATAAGAATGTAAGAAGAACCCTGTTGTGTTGAACCAAAGGTCTGTCTCGTTCAACGTACTCTTTTCTATAGTTGCAGTCTAATTGCCATTTAAAAGCATCTAGGCGAGTGGCTTGGTGGTACAGCACCTGCATGGCATATAAAAGGTCCCAGGATTGATCCCCAGCATCTCTAGGTAGTGCTAGGAAAAACTCCTACCTGAAGCACTGGAGAGCTGCTGCCAATCATCGTTGACAATATTGGGCTAGATGGGCCGATGGCCTGACTCAGTCTAAGGCAGCTTCCTATTTGACAAAGGAGGACACTGATGGTGTAGTGGCAAGAGTGTTGGACTGGGAGCTGGGAGATCTGGCTTCTAGTCCCCACGCAGCCATGGAAGCTCACTGGGTGACTTTGGGCCAGTCACACACTCTCAGCCCAACCTACCTCACAGGGTGGTTGTTGTGAGGATAAAATGGAGAGGAGGAGGATAATGTAAGCCGCCTTGGGTTCCTTGCAAGAGGGAAAAAGGCGGGATATAAATGCAATAAATAAAATAAATAAATGTGCAGATGCAAATTTATATGTGTAGATGCAATTTTAGAAATAATTACTATAATTAAAATAGAAATACCCCACATCTCATCATAGGGTGGAAGACTGAAGACGTTTTAGCTTAGTCTGCTTGCTGTTCAGGTGCTGTGGGCGGGCAGCTTCAAGGCCCAGCTCTTCCGATGGTTCTTTATCTTTAAACTGGACTTGGACTGGACAGCCCTTCAGACAACACCTTTGAAATAGAGGTCAGTTCTCTGGCAGCCCTTCAAATAGAGTTCTGCTCTCTGTAAAAGAGGACACATGGCCACCTTGGGCAACATCTGAGATTCAGCTGTATTTGGAATGGTGAGAGGAAGACAAGAGTCCCTTAGGACAGTCACCAGATCATTGCTGGATCCTCCTTTTGGGGGTTGCTTGTACAAGATCCTCACAGTGGTCCCCCCGCCCCCGAGTGGGCTCACCGCCTCCTCACTGCTGTCATGGCTTCCTATTTGCTTGCCCTCTTCCTGTGGGTCCAAGCTTCATTACAGCCCAGAGGTGAGCGGAGGTGGCTGCTACTCCTCCTCCCTCCTTTCACTGCTCACTTGCTCAGGTAAACAGGCAGTGATAGCAACGAGGAGGAGGAGGAAGAGGAAGAGGAGCAGGGTCAAAGGGCTCCAGGGACTAGCGGTGAGCCCCCTGCTGAGGTATGGCCCTTGTAGGGCGGCCACTTGTGAATCGCCAAAAAGGAGGACAAAAAAAAGGACACTGATTTGCATGATATTTGCATACATTAATGTATATCTGTATATGCAAGTTTTGAAATTATTATTACAATTTAAATAGAAATGCAGTGTCTCTCACCACTGTGGGGAAGAGTGTGACCAGGTGAGCTGTGTCCCTGCCTGTTATCCAGGTGCTGTTGATGGGCACCTTCAAGGCCCAGCTCTTCCTTCTGATGCTTCTTTATCTTTAAACCAGAATTGGACAAGACTGCCCTTCGAACAGAAGACGTCTTCCCAGCAGAGGACAGTCCTCTGGCAGCCCTTCAAATAGAGGACTGTAAAGGAGGACACAGGGCCACCCTAGTACTTGGCAGCTGCCTGATGATGTCAAACCCTGGCATCAGCCCTTCTTTTAATTGTTACGTAGAAGGGGCATTTCAGACGGTGCAGGTCGTCATGCAGGGGTGAGGAAAATTGTACTTGATGAAATCCCCCCTTTTAGAGAACTATTAAAGGTAGGGGTGTCCTGACTCCGATGTCAGTGGAGCTCTATGAATCTGCTCTGGGTTTCAGTCAAAACCAGTCAGACCTCTAAAGGAGCTATTGAAGGGTGCTAAAACCTAGCCCCAAAATGTGTTCAGCATCTCGGATAGCTCCTTTAGAGCTGTAACTGAAACCCAGAGCAGAATCGCAGCCCCACTGACATTGCAGCCTCCACTGCGGGTGCCCTGTCCTCCCTTGAACAGATCCCCCTTCTCGGCAACCCTGGGCAGGAAGAGGCCTTTAGCTCCCCACATGGCAGCCATTACAGATCCTCTTAGGAATATAGGAAGCTGCCTTCTACCAGCTCAGACTATTTGTCCATATACCCCAGCATTGCCTATTCTGACTGGCAGGGACTCTCCAGGGTCATAGGCAGAGAAAGGTTTTCCCTGTCACCTGCTACCTTGTTCTTTTAGCTGAAAATATCAGGGTTTGAACCTGGGACTTTCTACATGCAAAGCATGCGCTCTATCACGGAGCTATGCCCCCTCCCCCGTCGTGAAAACTGCAGAACCCACTAAAGTAAACAGCTCTCGTATAAATGGCTATTCTTTTTTCAAACACTGAAATACAAGCTGTAAATCTGAACTAGGAGATTTCTGTTCTTGCCTCCACACCTTTCTCAGCTCTAGTCTGTACAAGGGACAACGCAAGGGGTAGTATGCAGCTCTGGGCTCCTTTTAGGGTTGCCATCGGTTAGGCATTTCCCCAGCCCTGCTGGTATTTTGGTCACCAAGCTGGGACCTACTATTTGCTCTGTGCTGCTTAGTAAAAATGTCCGCAGGGAGAGCAATCCTATGGTCCCTGGGTCCCATATTCCAAGGATTCTGCCCTCCAAGGTCGGAGACAGCGCTCCGATCTCAGAGTGGGGGATTCGGTGATCTAACACACACACCCCTCGCAGCTAGTGTGCAGGGAACAGTGCGGATGGCCTCTCTGAGGTCAGAACGTTAACCTTGGAGGAGGGGAAAAGGGGGCGTTTTGCTGGGCAGGGAGGGGAGGAGACTGGAGAGGCTAGGATATGATTTATCCTGAGCCTCCCCCAGCCTCCTTCCTTCCCCCTCACTAGGCAAGCTAAAACACCTGTCTGGCAAAAATTCAAAGATCAGAGGATGGGGAGGGAAACAGCACCTCTGCCACTCCTCCCACCGTGCTGGCTTCAGCTCAGCAGGGCGTAGGAATCTCGGAAGCCTCCACATTCAGGGGCTTCCAAGTAGCAATGGCATATTCCATAGGATTGTGCCCTAAACCCCCGCCCCCCGCCCCGTGCCTTTGGGCACATGCACATGAGATGTTTCTTTGGGGCCTGGCATCAACACTGCCTACTGCACATGCTTTATCTCTTCACCGGCTTCACTTTATCTCTTCACACTATGCTGGGCTTTTCTACATGAGGCTTTTAACCTGCCACTGTACCAAGACTTTTGCTTTCAGATTCTTTGTGGGATTAAGATCTGCTCCTTTGTGCATGTTTCCCCCCCCCCCCGGAGGTTTCTTTCTTGCCTTTCTATATGTTCCATTACACAACCACTAGGGGCGCTGTGGTATAAAAGTATTGTGTGACTACACCAGAGTTTCATGCCGCCATTTATGGAAATACCAGAATTTCCTCATTAGGAAAAAAAAAGGTATAATGGTTGCAAACAACAGGAGAGGCCCTGGAAGAGGATGACGTTATGTAAAGGACACACAAACTACCATGAACGAGGAAACACAAATGCATAATAAATGCCTTGTGTAGAAAAGTTTGCTGTCCCATTTTGCCCCACATCAGAGGCATTACAAAATCACAACCACTTGTCGCCTATGTACTTGGCATGACTCTATAATTGGTATAGAGTCACCTTTACCTTGGCACCCATCTTAGCTGTAATAGAAATGGGTGAGAATTTTGACAATTTCGTCCATCCAGGCCTAGCGAATTGAGTGCTTAGCTCCTAGGGATGTATGAAAGTTCCGCCATGGATCTCAGAGAGGCCGAATGCCAGTGCATTCGGCCCCCCGAAATCGGTGGCGGAACGGCCCGCCCCCCCCGGGATGGGACTTACCTTGGGCGGATCTTCCTGGCGGCGGCGGCTCTGGCGGCAGCTCTGGCAGTGGCACGGCGGCGGCGGCGGCAGCGGCCGGTCTTCCGACCGGCTGCCGCCGCCACCATTTTCAGTTAAAAACAAAACAAAACAAAAAAAGTGATAGGCTACATAAAGATTTACGTAGCTTCTCACGGCTAGATTTTAAAAAAACACCGTGATAGGCTATGTAAATGTTTACGTAGCCTATCACGGCTGACTTAAAAAAAAAAAAAAACGCGCGTACGCAAATGGCGGCAGCCATGGCCGCCGCCATTTGCGTTCCTTATTTTGGCACGTCTTAGTCTACGTAAACATTTACGTAGACTAAGACGGTGAAAATAAGGGGAACGTAAATAGCGTAGACGTAAATCAGCAGGATTCCCTGGACATCATCTTGCTGCTTGTCCTGTGCCCAATTCCTGTTTGCGATCACTGCTCGCTTTGTGTGAATGGGAGGTTTATGAAACTGAGCAGCAGTCGAACAAGACATTTGCACAAAACTCCCAAAATTTGCTCAAATCTCCTCCATAGGACGAACTGAGTCTGATTTAGTCTACTGATGGAATTTGCGCAAGTTGAACTTGGAATCAGGAACGAGATGAACGCTAGGGCGTATTTGACAATTTGCAAATGTTTTCAGCAGACACATGCTCATGCTTGTCCTCACATTCAGGGCTTCGAACAGGGCATGATTGCACATTTTATTTTATATTATTATTATTATTATTATTATTATTA
This sequence comes from Heloderma suspectum, assembly GCF_057233095.1. NCBI lineage: Eukaryota > Metazoa > Chordata > Lepidosauria > Squamata > Helodermatidae > Heloderma > Heloderma suspectum. Next base: position 16,147,250 of record NC_139467.1, read on the forward strand.
TTATTATTATTATTACTATTACTATTATTATTATTATTATTATTACATTTATATCCCACCTTTCTTCCTTTGTGGAACTCAAGATGGCTACATGTTGTTTCCAGGTGGTCTCCCCTCCAGGCACTGACCAGACGCAGATCTGTTTAGCTTCAGCACAGCGGCTGTCTCATGTGAACAAAAACAAAATCCCCATACATCCCTATATTCAGGAGAGAAAGAACTTGAGTTTTAAAGAAATTGAATGCAGGAGGAAACGAAACTGACAGATTTTTCCATCCCTAAGCCCTAACCATCTACTGCAGCAGTCCTCCAGCTCAGAATACATTGCAGCATCCAGCCCTCCTCTTTCCTGCCATAACCGTTACCCCCTTTCCCCCTCCTCATTCTGCCACTCACCCTCACTACTGATTCTTCTCCTTTCCCCACAGCTGCTTCATCAACCAGGAGGTGACACGCGTGGCATGGCTGAACCGCTCCAACATCCTGTATGCTGGCAATGACAAGTGGTCCATTGACCCACGGGTGCAACTGGTGACCTACATCCCCTCCAAGTTCAGCATCATGATCACCCATGTTGACGTGTACGACGAAGGGCTCTACACCTGCTCCTTCCAGACGCAGGACAAGCCCCACACCTCGCAGGTGTACCTCATCGTGCACGGTACAAGCCCAGGGAAAGGGTGGGACCATGATCCACTAGCTTGACTGAAAGCAATCAGGGTGCTTCCAGATGAGGCGCTCATTCTGCACTCACCCTGCCTCATTCATGGAGCTTTACGGTGGTGTGTGTGTGTGTTCCCTCTGATGTCGTCTTCCATTTGTTTTTGTGGTTGTTGTTTCCCCCCCTCCATTTTAATCAATTTAACTCAAACAAAAATACATCAATACATCCAAGAAGAAGAAGAAACAACAACAAAGTAAAATCAGTAGCGTTATCTTAATGGCAGGGAAAATAACGCAAGCCAAACTAAAACTCCATCACACTTGGAGGTTAAAAGCCTGCCTAGAAAGAAACATTTTTATAGCCCATCTAAATGGCCCAAGCTTTCAAATCTGGCAAATTTCAAGTATCATCCCAACTGAAAAATAATGTAATCACAAGGTAGCAAATCTCTTCATCGCAATATATGTAGTTAATATAAACCTGTCATATATTTCACAGTAATACAGACATTTTTTAAAGAAAACAAAAAAAGCATAAATTGTTACAGTGTAGTTTTTAAAACAGAAACGCAAGTTAATTACCAAAAAGTAGTCCAAATGCTTATATATTTCCCTGTAGCTTCTCGGCAACCAAAGGCAATCCTTTCTTTTAACTGCCAAATCTAACAGAACTTCTGGCTATTCTTCTGCATGTGGTCGTCTTCCATTTGTAACCCTCCCATGTTTTCCCACTGCTTCTTCTGTCCTCTTTCTTACCAGAAAAAATCTATTAAGGAGGGAAAGATGGAATAGACCCACAATGTCTTTCCACTGGTAGCTGTCTGACTGGAAACTCCCCTAATCCCTTCGTCTCCAGATCATCCTTACGATATTTTATTTGTTTTTAAAGTGATATATGTTGCATTCTGTTCACAGGGAGGCACATAGAGATCAAAGCACAGAGTGTCCCCTTCGGGCTGTGCTTCCTCCGCTTCCTTCTAGCTACCATTTAATGGCACTCGATGGGTGAGGAAGATTGTGGGCTTCCTAGAGTGCCTTTATGCCCACTGGGTTACCTTCTCTGCAGCGTGGCCCCCACCACAGCTACATCACCAGATTCCTGGTTGAACGCACCTGCTAAAGAAGGCATGTGTGGATAGGGATGTCTGTCTCTGGGAAATCCGGTTCTTTTGGGCTCAACGGATTTCAGCAGTGTGTACGACTTGCTTTGCTTCTGAGAGCCAAGCTGCGGGCTGTTCCCTGAACTCCAGGAACTATTTTGCACATTTTGGAGGGAAGCTTCTGCAATTTCTGCAGATTTCTGAGCAATTTGTGCAAATTGCAGCCAGATTTGCATAAATTGTGTCTGAATTTGTGCAAATTACATCAATTCACCCGCCATTTATGGAGTTTGCACAAATTCGGCTGTAATTTGTTCAAAGTGCTCAGAAATTTCTGCAAATTGCAGAACCTTCTCCTTCCAAATGTGGCAACTTCCTGGAAAATCCACCAACCGGCTTGACTTGCTACAGATTGAGTCAGGCGCCATAGCAAGAATCGAAACAAAGTCCAGGGGACTGAGCCTAGAAAACTCATCGAATTCCATCCCTAAAACAGATTTCTCCAACAATACCATGCAGGGAGCAGAACTGTTGTTTCCCAGCACACTCACACTACCTCTCCAGCCCGCCAAATAGCCTTTTAAGCTTTTTAAATGTCTTTCAAAGCATGGCCTTCTTTATGGATGCCCCTTTCAGGGCATTTCAGCCCTGTACCCATGCAGCCTATCTTGAACCACTTGCTGGTGGGTGGAGTTCAACTGACTGTAAATTCTATGCAGGAGAGGCAATAGCCTTGCTGTTGTTTAAAACGATCACATATCCAGGGATGGAAGAAAGATGAACCCATCAATCTGCAGCTGCTTCAGGGCTAGGGCAGAGTTTGTTGACTCTGCCAATTCACTACAACCTCTGATTTACCTGCTGGATGCATAAATTAATTAGAGGATGCCTTGAATTCAGGGGTTGCTGTCCCAAGATACCTGACTGCAAAATCAGCCCGTTTGGTGTTACCTCCATTAGTCAAGAATTCTCCGCCATCCAGTCAAACAAGAGTCTAGAACTGCTTTTCCCAACCTGGTGCCCTCCAGATGTTTTGGGCTATAACTCCCAGCATTCCTGGCTATTGGCCATGCTTGCTGGGGCTGAGTCCAAAACACCTGGAGGCACCACATTGGAGAAGGCTGGTCTAGAAGGAAGCAAATGGGTAAAAACATGGTGGGTGACTCACCCGACTCCCTGAGGCCAAATATCCAAATGGCACCTTCCGTCTTCCATTAATTAACAAGGAATACCACTCACTGGAACATTTTCTTGCACAAGCCCCATTGAAATGAACAATGTATTGGCATTTGCTCAGCTCATGTTCATGACAGTGTCCAAAAGAACGTCCAGGAGGCTTACAGGCCAGATCTCCCCATGACATCTTCTGTTCCGCTGGCCATAACAGCATCCCAAATCTGCCGCCTGCTGACCAAACTACATGTTACAATGGAGGAGCATAAACACAGCTCTGTCTCTTTCACACTTTTACAAACAGCAGCTCAAAGTGTGGAGAGGGGGGTGATCCAGATCAGGACTGCAGCACAGTGGGGTTTCTTTCTTGTTTAAAGCCTATCCCCTTGCACCATTCTCTTGATAAAAATCACTATTTACAGGCACACACAGCCCCGTACCACTGGGGGCCCTCAAATTCCCAGCCAGAGAGTGACAGGTGGATGGAAACAGCAGCAAACAGGCCCAGAATCAGCAGCTGGGCTGGCACAGGCATGATAAGGTACACTGGGGCAGGCTCTGGTCGCTGCAGCATCCTTTCTTATTTTTCTCAAACTTTTTATAGTCAGGGTGTCTCTTGCCGGGCACGTACATGGCTACAGATGTGTATTATTATCCTTTTCTGCAACAAAATGTGCTTATTCCCAAGTCAATTTGTTTTGCATCGGGGCAGAAGCAAACCGCATTTCATTCCTGAAGTCATGATGGTACTATGATTTAAGCGAGTTGAAACAAATTTGAAACTGCATGCGCTCAGAGTATTTCTTTGTGTTTGTTCTTGCCAGGGTTAGCAAACAGTATGGGTTTTTTTTTTAGCTCTAACCTATCAGGAATGTTGGAGGTGTAAAGCATGGAACTGTGGGGGGAGGAGAGAAATGTTAGTTGCGTGCTTCACAACTGAAGTAATACACATGGCCATCGAAAGGGGGAGCCCCGTAAGAACATTCCATCCAGGGTCAAAAATTACAGAGGTGTATCACTGCAGGCATTCGCCTGTCGAAAAGAGAATTGCGGTCTGTTCAGACTTTTCCCCCAGCCTAGCAGGGCCAGCTGCATTTTCTAAAATGTCCTTACTATTGAAGATAAACGCATCCTGTCATTCGTTCTTTGTATTTGGTCACCCGAAGTGACTGCACAGAAATAGCTCCCCACCCCCACACAGTGTCCCCCATCCCAGAGGGTGGGTTTACTTTGGCCCTGGATGACTCGGAATCTCTCTCCAGCTGTCAAAACTGACAAGAGACCCCCTCTCGTCCCCTGCCCCCATTCTCAGTTCCTTCACTGATTCCTAGCCGCCTCCAGGATTTCTGCAGCATTGGCAAAAGCTACAACTGCAATACTATCCACCCCATAATTACACACATACACGCGCGCACGCACACACACACGCACAAACTGCTTTTCCCATGGTTGCTGGAGCTGGGAAGTTGGTACAATAGAAGCTGATTGGATCAGGTCCGGAACGAGCAGCCTGGGCATCAGGAAACAGATGTTCCCAGCTTCTCCCTCATTCCCTGTCACCAAGGTCCCCCCAGCCTATCAGGACAGACAATGGGGATCATTAGACTCAGACTTGGGGGGAAGCAATTTCTCTTCTAGAGGTGCTTCCGCTGGGGCAGGGAAAACAGCCATTGGGAATTAACCTTGAAAGCACAGAGGTGGGGATTTGCTGAAGAGGCACTCAAAAGGCAGCTGTTTCTGGGTTTCAGCCAGAACCAGCCAGAACTCTAATGGAGCTATCCAAGGTACTGAACCCTAGCCCCAAAATAAGTTTGGTGGATTCACCCCCCCCCCCCGAAACCAGAGCCACCAGCTTCCACTGATGTATGGGAAGCCGTGTATGTATTGCAAGGACCTCTTTGGGGGAGGTGCATCTCTGTCAGCCCCACATCCAGAAGGGCATTGCCAATGTTCTCCTGTGGAACCCCCATTGGCAAGTGGGGGGGGTCGGGCTGGGGAGGCTGGCTTCTAGATGTCAGGGGCAGGGGAGGAGGCAGAACTTTGCCTTCAGTGCATTCTCAAGTTCGGCACATTACTTCCCCTCCATTGGAATGAAGGACAACCGTAGACTTTTCTTGGTCATGCTGGGCTGTGACCAATGGGGCTCCCACTGGGGCTAGGCTTCTTCCTGATCTTGGCCACCCTAGATACCAAGAATCAAAAGCCAAACTTTCTTTGGTCTGTATAGGCCAATCCTGGGCATTGCTTCTTGCTCACACTAGGGTGTGACAGAATGCCGAACACAACCAGAGACAGATCCAGGTTTTGGGAGGCCCTTGGGCAAGTGGCCTTCAGTGCCCCCTACCTGAATGCCCCCCCCCGCCACTGCCAGTTGCCACTACCAATTCACTTGGTCTGTCTCTCCTCACCTGTGCCACCACCCTGCAAGGGTGGGTGGGGGGGCTCCTCATTACTTGCACATGCCTGGAGAAAGCAAGTGAACAGCAGGAGATGCAAGCAGGAGGAGCAGGGCCAGGGGACTCTGGAGGATAGAAGAGGGGGGCCCTGCTGGTGTGTAGGCCTCAGCAGCTGCCCAAGAATGCCAACCCCTGGCACCTGGCCTGGATATAATGTAAAGTAAGGAGAGCCATGCTGGCTCATGCCAAAGTATTATTATTATTATTATTATTATTATTATTATTATTATTATTATTCCCCGCCTTTTCCCCAGTACTGGGACACAAAGATTGCCAATTGGCCTGGGGGGGGGGGCGTGGTGCCAGCCTGGCCTGCTCTTGATACATAAGAATTAGCAAGTGAAGCTTTTCGCAGCATGCAGAGAAATGGGGCCGTTTGCTAATTGGGCACCGCAGGTCGAACAGTCGCTCAAGGCAACCCTCAGAACCACCGGCGGGGGTGCCGCATCAGCGAGAGGACAGCACCTCGCTGTGGCGGGAGTCCGGAACTGTCTCGACACTCATCGCCTGTCTCCTCCAAACTCCGCAGTACCCGCTCGGATTGTGAACATCTCGTCCGCTGTGACTGTGAATGAGGGGAGCAACGTGAATCTGCTCTGCCTAGCCATGGGGAAGCCAGAGCCGACGGTGACTTGGCGGCAGCTGAAAGGTGAGGGAGGCTGGAGGGGGCGGGGGGCTGAGGGCGCTTCTGTTCCGGCAGAAGCGTGCTCACCGCTCCGAGCAGCTGATTTGCCGTGTGAACGATGGAAGGCAGGGAGAAGGGAACTTTTGAGTGAAGGGGCACTGAGTTTTGCATAACTCTTCAGCTCAAAGCAGGTTTCACGCCAAAGAATGGCAACTCATACTCATGAGTATCTTTCGGGAGGGCAGAATTTGGTACTGGGTGCAAAAAATCCGTATTTCTTTTCCTGTTTAAATCGGTCAGTCAGGTGTCTAGTCCATAAGACTGCAAAGGCAGTTCCGAAAGGGTGTAGGCAATGCCTAGTGACATCCCAGTGGCTGAAAGAGGTGGGGAGCACAGCTGAGCAGACGCTGCAGTGGTAGGACCTTGCCCCCTTGCTCCTCCCTATAACTGGCAGACTGGGATGCTTAATTTGCATAATTTATTTCAGGCACTGAATGCCGCTTTTCCTAGCTGCGGGTTTTTGGGTTCATTTATAAATGCACACAGCTCTGCTTTTAGGCACGGCTGCTTTTTTTGGGTTAGTTTATAAATGCACACAGCTCTGCTTTTAGGCACGGCTGTTGCCGACAGACAGGTGCTGTTTTGGAACTTAAACTTTTGGCTTGCAACTGGCCTTGCTGGCTGGGGATGATGGGAGCTGTTGTGCAACTCATCTGGAGGGCACCTGGTTGGAGAAGGCTAGTTTGATGCCTGGTCCAGTTCCACAGTTCCTTACTGCCATCTCACCAAGGGCGAGGGTCAAGGGTAGGCATGGTTGGGCACCTGCCGAGGGCCCATGCCCCAGCATCAGCCCACTGGCAAGAGCCTCCTGGGGTTGCTCCTCCTCCTCACCCTTGCAAACTGCTTGTTCACATGCCTCTTGCTCTGGCCCAGACCACAACGGTGGTGAGAAGGAGGAGCAGGAGATGCCCCTGCCTACTTGCTCCCTGGGTCCCTGCCTATCAAGCAAGCAAGTGGTCACAATGATGAGAAAGAGGAGGAGAAGCAATAGCAGCTCTTAAGAAGGTGCATTGAGGGTGTCTTGCCCGAGGGCCCACCAAAACCTGGAGCTGACACTGATCCTGGCACTCCCACATTTGCATGACATTCCTTTTCCTCTCGCTAAAGCAGACCTGAGTAACTTGTGGTCTGTTGGCTGGCCCACCAGCCGTTTGTTAGCCTGACGTTCTCCCTGCTTTTTCCCCCTTCTTTTCATTCCCAAGCAGGCAGCAAAGATACCTTCTGACACACCAAGGGTGTGAAAATACCCTTTTCACACCAAGGATCCCTGCCAGAGCTTCCCTGATCAAGGCCCTTCCCTGGCTGCTCTGTGCGGCGCATGTATTCTCTGCCGTAGCCTGCTCTGCACTGACTTGAAGGCAAGGAGGGTGCTGCTGTTCTGAACCTATACACCAGGAGAGCAGAACCTCAGGCCTAGGGGCCAAATCTGGCCCTCCAGGCTTCCCCAGATAGCCCCACCCACTTTCCTCTGACCACCAATCGCTGGGTGGTTGTCCATGTTTTGTGCAGGTTTTTTCCCCATTCTAAAAGGTTGAAAATTATTTTTATTTATTTAAGGCGCAATCCTATGCATGTTTAGACAGAAAAAAAGCCCTACAAGTCCCAGCATTCCCCAGCCAGCCATGCTGGGAGTTATAGGACTTTTTTCTGTCTAAACACACATAGGATTAAACCCTTATTTATTTAAAATATTTCTTGGCTGCCTTTCAGGGCAGAAGCCCTCCCAAGGCGGCATACAGCAATAAAACACATAAAGCTGGTATGACATTAAGAATGGTAAAAACACAATACAAATAGTAAGAATGTAGTAAAAACTGCAAGAAAACTAACAACAAAACCAGCGAGAAAAACAGCAAAAAAAGCAATCATATTAGGAGAAGGCCAAAGTAAAATAATATATTTTCAACGTCTTCTTAATGGCCTGCAATGTTGGAGCATGGCGGACCCCTGATGGCAACTTAATTCCAGAGGAGTGAGGCCACTGCAGAGAAGGCCCTCTCACGTGTGGATGCCCACCTAATTGCTCTCACAGGTGGGCAAATGAGAAGAGCCTGTCTTTGATCTTAGGAGAAATGCCTCTCCTAAGGCTTAGTTACTGGCAGTAAGAAGTTTAAGCTAAACTATGCTGGCATTTGGGGCATTTCGGGCTCGCCCACCACTGGAATGAAGCCCCCAAGAAAATCTCCAAAATGCAATTCAGCCCTTGGGCTGCAAGAGGCTCAACACCCCTGCTATAAACTAATACTGATCTCAATTCTGCCCGTGCCAACATTTATGGTGCCTGCATGTGCACTAGAGGGAAGGTACATCTCTCCCCCTGACACATGCTAGACTCCCGAGGCTCCAGATTTAACTCCTAGAATCCCAGGGAAATGCACCTTCTCTCTACTGCGACATGCGTGACAAACCTGACAAATGCCACGTTCTCTCAGCTCCCTCAAACAGAATTTCATGGAAAATATGGCAAGACACTTTCGAACGTAAGATCTCTCTCATGGGCTGTTTACACTGGTATTGACGGATTCGGCATCAGAATGGACTTCTTTATGAATTGTCTCAAAACCCCCTCAATGGTCCTTTTGTTCTTCATTGTTCTATTTGTAAGTTCAAATCAGTGCATTTTTTTTAAATGTTCCCTAGCATCTCTCCAAAAGCAAAAAGAGAGATGGTGATTTACCAGGGGCAGTTCCCAGAAAATAGGGACTGCCCCTGGAAACAGGGCTAGGGCCAGAGTCAGGCATCCTTGGGCAACTGCCAGGGCTCCAATGCCCCGGGGGGGCTGCTGGTGCCTGCCTTGGTTGGGCTCTCCTGCCTGCCTGTCTCCCTTGCCTTAGGTTAACTGAGTGTATGCCCCGGCCGTGGGCTGCTAAGGTTTGGAGGTGCCGAGATAATGATAAGCCAGATCCAGGTTTGCTTACAAGGAGACTTTATTGAGTACTTACAGCACACAGGCGTACCCAGTGGTTGGATCAGACAGCTTCTCAGAACCCGGGGCCATGTGGTAAAATGGGTTTTGTACCATACGCGTCAGCAGTGAGCCAGCGTGACAGCAGGAAGCCTTAATTAGCGTTCATTCGCAGCATAGGCTAACTGCTTGTTCAGAAGGAAAACAATCAGAACTTTCCCAGCACAGCCACCAGTAAGCCGGCAAAAACATAGCCTCACTTCTCAGGCACATCCTAGGCCCTGATAAGATACTAGCTTTCATTAGCGTGGAATGTGCTGAGGCCACACTATCGACCTTTGACTCATCTCACATGCTCAGAGGCCCACTAGCAAGGAAATTGCACTTATAATTAACCTAAAGAGAGTAGGGATGTCAGTGAATTCCGCCACGGATCTCGATGAGGCCAAATGCCAGTGCATTCAGCCCCCCGAAATCCGTGGCGGAACGAAGCCCCTGCCCCCCCCCACGAAAGGCGTGTGAAACGGAGCACTTACCTGCTGCCATTCACTTCCTCATCATAGCTGTGATAGGCTATGTAAATAATTACGTAGCCTAGCATGGCTAATGCAGGGACGCCATTTGCATCCCTGCGGAGGCCGTGATAGGCTACATAAGTCTTTACGTAGCCTATCATGGCAAGCTAATAAAAACAACAACAGCGTACGCAAATGGTGGCAGTTATGGCGGCCACCATTTGCGTTCCCTTTTTTTCACTGTTTTAGCCTACGTAAATATTTACGTAAGCTATTACGGCGAAAAAAGGGGAACGCAAATAGCGTAGTGGGCGCTATTTGCGTTCCTTTTTTTTTTGCCATAATAGTTACGTAAATATTTACGTAGGCTAAAACGGCAGAAAAAAAGGAACGCAAATGGCTCCCACTACGCTATTTGCGTTCCCCTTTTTTTTCACCATAATAGCTTATGTAAATATTTATGTAGGCTAAAACAGCAAAAAAAAAAGGGAATGCAAATGGCGGCCACCGTAACCGCTGCCATTTGCGTACGCTGTTGTTGTTGTTTTGCCTGCACATTGCCAAGTGGCTGGATGTCCGGCTGCGGGCAGCCCTGGCCGGCAGCTCTGCAGAATCTCCGCGGAGATTAGCGGAGCCGGCCGGATTAGGATTTCGGGGGGAGGTGTGGAGCGCCTCCCCCCCACAGCGAATCACCCTGTTGAAAAGGTAAGTGACTTTCGTACATCCCTAAAAGAGAGCACTATGGATCTTTAGGCCCCTCTATAACTACAGGTGACTTGGTTACAGGCCTGGGGCCATTACACTGAGAAGGAGGGCTGAGCTGCTGGTGTGGTAAAAGTCCAAACTGGACTTGGAGGTCCATGCCCAGTTGCCCTCCAATTAAGCTCTGGACGTGCGGGTAAGATTCAACTCGAGTTTATTCATATACAACGAAGGCAGCTCTGTCAACCCAGAGGCAGTCCAGATCAACACTCACCAGTTACATTTATAATCATAATGTGGCTAAATAAATGACATCAGCCAAACCTAGCGCATGTCTGCTCATTATCAATTAAACTTTTACTGGACCATCACTCCCAGCCCCTTCTCTCAGCGCCCTGTAACTTTTTGCAAGGACAATGATTCATAGGCCTGGGGTGAGTTGCTGTGGAAACAAGGTGACTTATCTCTACTGTCCTAACAGTTTCTTCTTCAGTACAGAAGAAACAAAGACAACAGTTATGGGCTTTTGAGGAATCTGCCACATTGGCACAAAGAAGATGATCAACATGGCCCTTCCTTAGTTATTTTCCACATTGGGAAGCCACCATTTTGATGTCCCCACAATGCCACAGAGTGACGCTACACCAGGGCATTGTGGGAATGTCAAAAAGATGGGCGTTTTGCTGTTGCTCACCACCAGTGCCCTCCACTGCCACTCATTGCTGGTAAGCCCACCAACTTGTGTGTGTGTGGAAGGGGGGCTGGGGGCTGTTGTTGAAGGGGGCATACTAGAGGGCACATTGTCAGGGTCCCCTCATGCCTGCCACCAGCCTCGCCATGAAATCAGGGACAGTCAGAGCACATTATTGAGGCCTGGAAAGTTTGTGGCTTGTGTTCTGTTTGTGTTTGGCTTGGTGCATCACAAGTTGTGCAGGCCTGTTCTAAACTCTAGGCCAGGGTTCTCCAACGTGGTGCTCCTGGGCACCAGTGTGCCCACAGACACCTCTCTAAGCACCCACCAGGCTCTCTGCCCCTTCTGATGTTTATTTTGTTTCTAAAGGTTATTTTAGATTATTGTTTTTAAACAGGGACGTTGCCATGCTGTAAAGCAAAGTACTGTCCTTCAGCTCCATCTTTATATGGGTTCAAAAGAGCGGTGTTGTGTTTCGGAGCTCAGAGCCCACCTCTGCCTCGGACTTGGTTCTTGGTTCTTCAATAGTTTTCTTTTAGTCTCACCAGTTTGTCTTTTGGGAAATGAATATTTTGTGACTGGCCATGCCTGCCTTGGCGGCTGTTTTATGAATATGCAAACTAACCCATTTTCTGAGAATGCCAATGACGTGATCTCAAAATTCCAAATGTGCCCACCAACCCAAAAAGTTTGGAGACCCCTGCTCTAGGTTCCCCCCTCATAACTAACCCAGAATCCCCTGTGCTGCCCTCATAGCCCTGGTGCATGGCAGCCCCCACATGTAGGAGGCATTGATAACAGTGTTGTTGTTGTATGTGTTTTCTTGTGTGTAAGTCTGTGTTTGTGTCTGTCTCCCTACCGCTGGCCTTGACCCCTTCCCCACTGTCCCCTGCTCCCCACCCCACAGATGGATTCACCAGTGAAGGGGAGTACTTGGAAATCACGGAGATCAACCGGCAGCAGGCTGGGGAGTATGAGTGCGTCACGGCAAATGGCGTCTTGACACCTGACAGAAAGCGCGTCCTGATCACGGTCAACTGTGAGTGGTTCCTGGATTGCTCCCTATTGTGTCTTCTCACCTACCTTCAACCATACCAGGGTCTCTCATGTCTGGGTGTGTGGGGGGAAGACTTGAGCTGAGACCTGACCCTAGACTGAGAATCCAGACTTCAGGGACCAGACTCAGGGCATCTCTACACCACCCTAAAATCCTGCATTTAAAACGGGGCTTTCTGCTTCTGTTTTAAATGCAGGATCACACCGACTCCCTTTTTCATGTGCTTCCTTTTCCCCCACCCCCTTCCCCCTCCTTCTCCCCATAGCTGAGTCTTCCATTATCTTTTATTGATCTCACTCCTCTTCTTGCTGCCTTTCCTCTTTTCACGGAGGAAAATGAAGCAGAACACAACAGGTTAATTTGATAGCTCATTATCTGCCATCTATTTAAAAATGGAACAAAGGGCATTTAGTGCAGGAGACGTCCTGGAGGGTCACAGCATCATGTAAAGAGCCCGCTAACTTCCTTGAAGGAGCCATCTAAATTGCAGGATAAAAGCTCTGTGTGAAGGAGCCCTCAGGGGTAACTATGAGGAGTAACGAGGGGTAGCGGGCCTCCCCCCAAATTATTTCCCACTTACTCACATGCTCCCCTAGCTTTCGGTCACATAGATGGATCCAGATTTACGCTGGATCAACTGTGCTGATGGAAGTGGGCCACCTCACCCCCTCCTTTCCACGGCAGCCCCCCCAAGCCCCTGAAGATGTTACACTGCTGAATGGGCTGAGCCATGATCTGCAGGGAAGGGAGATCCCCAAGCATTGAGCAGAGGGACCTTCCGCAAGCTGAGCCCTTCCTCTCACGGAGGGTACCTTTCTCTTGTGGAAGGCAGATCCTGGATCCAACCCACAGTATATTAAAGTCCAATATAGCATGGATTAAAACCTTGCTGCCCTTATAATGACCTGCTACCCCTTTACTCCCCAAAACTAGCTTTACCCCATATTTTTTCCTGATCTAAATCACACACACACACACACACACACACACACACACAGAAAAGATGCTGTTATTTCCTTAGTGGAGGAAAATACAGGTACCTTCCTCATTGCCCTGCAGCATCCCTGGCCAGTTGACACAACTTGGGTGCAACATGCATGTTCAGTGCTTCTTTACACATGCAGCAGAATGAGGTGGTAGAGTTGTGACGGGGTAAAATGGACTGTACCAATTCAGACAGCGTGCAGGAGATGCCATGTTTAATGCTTCCCACTACATTAAACAAAAATACAACCCACCACCCTGTAGGTAGAAAACTAGCACCCAGGTAAAGGGCTGGGCTAGAACCGTTCTCCCCAGTTGTGCTAGATTTTTACTTGCATTGAGTTTTTGTTTTATATGGGGGAGCGTTCAACATCGCTATTTGCCCCCCAGCCCTGCATTTTGAAATTGTACAGTCCATCCTATCTACCATGTCATTTGCCTGCATGTGTAGTCTAGCCATAATGCAGGGACCAGTGTGGAAGAAGCCATCGTGATTCACAGAAAAAAGATACCGGGGCAAAGGCAATAGTGCTAGAAGAGGCAGAGGCTCAGGATGGTTGGAACGGCCCAGCAAGCTGGAGATCGAGATGGGCAAGCGCTCTGAAGCTTGGCTCAGATTAACTCTGAAATTACCCCCAAGAACTTCCCCTCATCTTGAGTCTAGGGATGCTGGAGAAATTTGAGATGGAGTAAAATGAGCTCGGATTTTTAGGAATCCAACCTGTGGAATCTGCTGTGGACCGACCTCCTCAGGCCACATGGAGTTCCTGGACTTTCGGATCTTTTTGTTTTTTTTTTACTTTCCTGAAATGTAGGCATATTTATTCGTAGGAAAATACAGAAGTTTCTGCTGAGACTAGTAAATATATGCAAGGAAAAGTTGAACAGAATGGGGACAATACTCTAAATGTTACATACTAAGGTAAATTATGCAAATTGTTGTGAATGCTCCAACGTAATTATTTGCGTATTTTTCTGCACAACAACAATAAAAGCTTTGAATCTCGCTGTGAACGGATGACGGAACAAAAGGCTCCTGATAATCTGTGAAACACAGATGGAGCGGATTTTACACAATCCGTACATCCCTACTTGGGTCATCTTTCTATCCCAAATGAAGGGTCTCTAATCCCTTCCCCCTTTCTCAAAATATACTCCCTACTGCCCCCAAATATAGTCCCACCTTCTCTTCCTTTAAATTTGCTGCAGCAGGAGCAGCAGCGAAGGTATGTAGCATCATCCTCTTCATCAACCCATTATGCTGGTTAACAATGTGCCAGGGCAACAGTTCTCCCAGGGGTAGGGATGTATGAGAATTTCATTTTTGCTTGCAAAACTTCTGAGCATGGCCCATTTGAAGCCCCAGATGTGAGCGTGAGAATGTGTCCGCCAAAAATATTCTCAAGTTGTCAGACACATGCTCATGTTCATCTTGTTCCCAGCTCCCAGTTTGAGTTCAGCAAATTTCCAAATTTGTGCAAATTTCCTCATTAGACTGAATCAGCCCCACTTTGGTCCATGGAAGAAATTTGCGCAAATCTGAGGAGTTTTGCGCAAATCTTCTGTTCAGTCGCTGCTCATTTTGCGTAAGTTTCTCATTCACGCAGAGTGAGCAATGATTGTGAATGGGAATCGAGCAGAAGATAACCACTGAGATGATGTTTGGAGAGTCCTGGTGTTCTTGAATATCGCTCGTTTGTCCACTCCTACCCAAGGGCTCTTGGGGATGGGGAGGTCACTCTACACAGGCAGGGGGAGCTGAGACTACTTTTCTGGTTCAGATTTTAAATTTTGAAAAGGGGGAGGCTTGTAAAGCTTTATGAGCCCCCGAAGTTCTTTTCTGCAATGAGCCTGGGAGAGTTTCACCCGACAGCATCACTGTCCCAGACAGCCTGCGTGCCATCTGTTGAGGAACATAGCCTTCCACAGTTAGGATGTCACATGCCCCTCCTCCACCAATACGCCTCTGCTCTCCACTGTTCTCTCTTTCCAGATCCTCCAACCATTACGGATGTAAAGGACTCACGTACCCCCATAGGAAAGACAGCCCTATTGCGCTGTGAAGCCATGGCTGTGCCGCCTGCTGAGTTTCAGTGGTTCAAAGATGACAAACAGTAAGTCGTTCTGCTGTTTTCTTGGCCATCGCTGGTGAGCAGTAACAGGGATGTCCTTCCAATACATTTGGGAGAGGGCCAAAGGTCAGTGGTAGAGCTCTTGCTTTACAAGGAGGAAGTCCCGGGTTCAGTCCCTGGCATATCCAGTTAAAAGGACCAGGTAAGCCAGGGATAGGTAAGACCCTTCTCTGCTGGACAACCTGGAGAGCCACTGACACTCAGAGTAGACAATACTGGGCCAGGTGCATGAATCGCCTGACCTGGCATAAAGCGACTTCCTCTGGTCCTAAGGTCCCATCAACACCAGCATTTGTTTCTCCCCATAAAACTCTGGGAACTGAAGTACTGGCCTGGTCTACGTATACATTGGGATGAAGGGTAATGTGGACCATACTGCTGGAGGAAGGTGTGTGGCCATTTCTGAATGCTCGTCCGTGTACCCCCAAAATATTTTAAACTCCTTGGTGGTAAAAACAGAAACAAACAAACAAACAAAAATGCACTCAACAATCCCAAGCCATAGCACTGCAGCGAGACAGATTCTAGTTCAAGAATTCCCTTTCTATGCTACTTTTCTGCATATAGGGATTTAAAAGAAAATAGGGGCAGAGCAGCATTCGAAAATATAATCCCCCTCTCTTGCAGCCTCACGTGATGCAGCCCATTCTGCAAGCTCAGAATTCTTCCACCTTGTCCCCATTTCATTGTGCTGCAGGTGCGGATCAGGCTACTGTGAGATGGGGGACAGAAAATTCTCAGCACTCAGTACACTGCAGTAGCCAGGATTCTCTGGGGAAGCCCACGACTGGCATGAACCCGAAATAAGTTTGTGGCAGAGACAGGGCCCAATTCTCCAGTCCGGGCTGGCTGGTGGATGTCCTGCCTTATTTTCCATTTGGAAGCCAGCAATCTTGTTAGTATGTAGTCTTGCTTTCCTTCGCCCTCCTCCCCCAGCTGATACTTAAGAAGCAACATCAACAGGAGGGGTCAGCCAGTAAGACTGCGGAGAGTGGCTGGAGCTCAGCAGTAGAGCACATGCTTTGCATGCAGAAAGTCCCAGGCGTATTTCCCGGCATCTCCAGTTAAAAGGGTCAAGATAGCAGCCAATGGGGAAGAGCCTTCACTGCCCGAAACCCTGGAGTAGAGAATACTGAAATAGATTTATTTAATTTTTGATTTTATCTACATTGGGTTGGATCCAGGCTTAGCCATGCATCGAGTAGGCCCACTGAAATCGACGGGGCAATGTAGGCATGACTGACAAGGCCCACTGATTTCACTAGGACTACTCTAAGTATGACTAAGACTGGATTCATCCCATCATGTATATACTGCCCAGTAACCAAGGTTCCCTGGACGGATTATAGTTCAAAAATAAATAAATGAGAAGCATAAAAAGGATTAAGATACACAAACATAACATCTAAAAACCATAAAAACAACAACAGCAAATGGCATTAGTGCAAAGAATCCTTAAAAACCATCAAAACAGGGGTGGGGAATATGTGGCGCTGCAGATGTTTGGGACTGCAATGTCCATCAGCCCTAGCCAGAATAGCCAGTGTTGAGGGATAATGGGAGTTGCAACATCTGGGGGATTACATTTTCGACATCTGGAGGACTATATGTTCCCCATCTCTTCACTAAAAGTTATTAGGATTAAAAAGCCTAAGAAATAAAAAAGTAGGGATGGACAAAAGTCCCTTACCTGGTCCAGCAGCTTGCTTCGCGGTGGTGGGGAGGCGCTCCGTCCCTCCCCCTGAAATTCTGGCCGGGTGGGAGGCGCCCCGTCCCTCCAGCAGTGAATCCTCCTGGCCGGCCGGGACACAAATGGCGGCAGCCGTAGCCATCGCCGTTTGCGTCCCTGCAGTCAGCCGTGATAGGCTACGTAAATGTTTATGTAGCCTATCACGGCTGACTTTGGAAAAAAAAAAACGCGTACGCAAATGGCGGCACCCATGGGTGCCGCCATTTGCGTTCCTTATTTGGGCACGTGTAGTCTACGTAGACATTAACGTAGACTACGGCGAAAATAAGGGTAACGCAAATAGCGTTGCCCTTATTTTCGCCGTAGTCTACGTAAATCTTTACGTAGACTACCCGTGCCCAAATAAGGAACGCAAATGGCGGCGCCCATGGGCACCGCCATTTGCGTATGCGCTTTTTTTCCCCCCCAAAGTCAGCCGTGATAGGCTACATAAACATTTACATAGCCTATCACGGTGTTTTTTGAAAATCTAGCCATGATAGGCTACGTAAATCTTTACGTAGCCTATCACGTTTGTTGTTGTTGTTCTATTTTTTACTTGGAAATGGCGGCGGCGGTGGCCGGTCAGAAGACCGGCCGCCACCGACACCGAACTGCTGCCGGGAGCCGCCGCCGCCAGGGACATTCGACAAAGGTAAGTCCCATCCCGGGGGGGGGGCCGGGGGGGCGGACCGTTTCTCCACCAATTTCGGGGGGCCGAATGCGTTGGCATTTGGCCTCCCGGAGATTCGTGGAGAAATTCTCCGACATCCCTATAAAAAAGTAAAAAAATATCACAGTGTGGGCACCAGCCAAGCCCTTCTGGAGCACTGCAGTCAAAAAGGCCCTGTTTCTAATAGCCACCTGTCACATCCCATTTAGCAGGGACACCTGGAGAAGGACTTCTGAAGATGAACTTAGAAGTCCAGGTAGGTGTCTATGGGAGAAGGTGATACTTCAGATAACCCAGCTGCCAGCCGTTCAGGGCTTTAAAGCAGGGGTACAGAACCTCTTTCAGCCCAAGAGCCAAAGTCCATGTCGGAGAAGCTTTTGGGAGCTGCATTCCACTGGCGAAGGCAAAAGCGGCGGGCCAAAATACCAACAAATTTTAGCTTAAAGTCTCCAGCTTTAGGAGAGGCATTTCAACTTTTTAGAATGGGGGAAAAACTGCACAAAAGCTGGGAAACTACCAAACTCTCAGCAGTTGGGGGAAAGGGGGTAGGGGCAGGGAAAAAGGGTGGAGGCATCTGGGGAACCCTAGAGGGCCAGATTCGGACATCAGGAGGGCCAGATCCCCCCCCCATGGCTGAGGTTCTGCACATCTGCTTTAAAGGTTCATACTGGCACTTTGACTTGGGCCCAGAAACAGAGTGGCAGCCAGTGCAGATGGCAAAGCCCTGGCGTAATAGATGGACAAATGGCCTGACCTGGTCTAAAGCGGCTTTTCCTCTGTCTGTCTCATTAGTGAGACAGGATCGCTGGCTTTATCCTTCCAAATGGCAATTTTATTAAACAAACTCATGACACACACTCATGATTGCTCTATGCAGATTAATGTGTGGCCTACCAAGCAGAACACGACCCATCAGTCAAGTGTGGTGCCCCGTTCCCTGGTGCGGGGCTGGGGGGGGGGGCTTGATAAATGTCTTGTATTGGCTGCCTGCCTGGGACTGCAAAACAGCGATGTCAAACCACTGGAAAGGCCACAATGTGGGACAAGTGGGGTTGCATTCAGCTTGAGCATGAGAAGCTGTCTAGGTTTATGACACCTTCCCCAACCTGGTGCCCTCCAGATGTGTTGGAGTACAACTTGTATTGTGCCCAGAATTATGGCTGGTAATGTGGAGGGGTGCAGCACACCATATCTGGATGAACTACAACTCCCATCATCCCAGTGTACTGTTGTGATGATGGGAGTTGCAGTCCAACACATTTGGAGGGCTCCAAGTTGGGGAAGCCCAGTCTACAGTGGGGACGGAGAATGTGTGTCCCTCCAGATGTCGTTGGACTCCAACTCCCATCAGCCCTAGCCAGCATAGGCAATGGTTGGGGCTGACGGGAGTTGCAGTTCAACAATATCTGGAGGGCCACACGTTCTCCATCCCTGGTCTACTCTATAGTATTCATGTAGCTTTTTTTTTTTTCTAAGTGTGCAAAGAACTTTTCCTATACATTATCTCTGTAATCCTTACAACAGCTCATTGAGGTAGGACAGCATTATCATCCTCATAAAGCAGGCTTCTCTAACCTGGTGCTCTCCAGATGTGTTGGACTACAACTCTCATTTCCCACAGCATGCTGGCCGGGGATGATGGGAGTTGTATCACTACTCATCTGGAGGGTCTGCAACTCCCATTATCTCCTGCATGTTGGCTGGGGATGATAGAAATCATAGTCCAACACATCTGGAGGGTCCCTGGTTGGGGAAAGCTGCCATGTAGTATATGAGAAACAGGGATTGTGCCTATAATATAATGGCTTTTCTAAGGCCGTCCACTCAGGGGTGGGCAACTCCCATCAGCCGTAGCTACCACAGACAATGGTGAGAGATCATGGGACTTGTAGGCCCAAAATTTGGAGAGCCACATGTTGCCCACCCCTGCTGTACTTTCACAATTGAGATCCGATTTAGAGAAGAGGCTTCGTGAGCAATAGCTCAATCTCTTAACACTTGGACTACTCTTCGGTGCTCTGCTGCAATCCCCTAGACGAGGGCTGGGGAACGTGTGGTCCTCCAGATGTTGTTGAGCCCTCATAAGCCCTCACCATTGGCTATGTTGGCTAGGGCTGATAGGAACTGCAGTCCAACAACATCTGAAGGGCCTCACATTCCCCAGCCCTGCCCTAGAAATATGCTGAAGGGAGAATTCACGCGTGCTGAGTTGCTAGATTTTGACCCAGAGATTTCCTCTGGCCTTCAAAATCCACTGCTGCCTTAGAGAGGAAGCGGTGGATGTTTCTCCTGCTTGTATCTCCCCCATGTTGCCTGCTGCTTTGCCCCCTCCAGTGTATCTATTTGCGTTGCCCTTATTTGCTATTTGCGTTGCCCTTATTTTCGCCGTAGTCTACGTAAAGATTTACGTAGACTACAGCGACCAAATAAGGAACGCGAATGGCGGCTCCCTATGGGGGCCGCCATTTGCGTACGTGTTTTTTTTTTTTTAAAGTCACCTGTGATAGGCTACGTGACGATTAACGTAGCCTATCACGGCTGACTTTGCAGATCTAGCCATGATAGGCTACGTAAATCGTCACGTAGCCTATCACGGGGGCATTTTTTTTTTTTTAACTTTTTATTTCGCGGCCGGGCGAGGCGAGGCACCTCCTCCCCGGCCTGAATTTCGGCTGGGCGAGGCGGGAAGCCTCCCCCCCCGGCCTGAATTTCAGCCGGGCGAGGAGGGAAGCCTCCCTCCCCAGCCTGAACTTCGGGGGGAGCAGCGAAGCACCTCCCCCCCACCGCCAAGCAAGCTGCGAGACCAGGTAAGTGACTTTCGTGCACCCCTAACGTAAATATTTACGTAGGCTATTACGGCAGAAGAAAAGGAACGCAAATAGCACCCACTACGCTATTTGTGTTCCCCTTTTTTTCCACCGTAATAGCCTATGTAAATATTTACGTAGAATAAAACGGCAAAAAATAGGGAACGCAAATGGCGGCCGCCGTAGCCACCGCCATTTGCGTACACCATTTTTGGGGGGGATGGGGGGTTGGCTTGGCTTGTCGTGATAGGCTATGTAAAGACTTATGTATAAGTCTATACATAGACTATGTAAGTCTATGTATAGACTTACATAGCCTATCACGGCAAAGACCAGGATGGAAATGGCGGCTGCGGCAGCCGGTCGAAAGGCCAGCCACCGCCGCTGCCGGACCAGCCACCGTCTGGAACATCCGCCCTAGGTAAGCCTCCTCCCGGGGGGAATCCGCAGGGGGGCAGGCCGTTCCGCCATGGATTTCGAGGGGCCGAATGCCAGTGCATTCAGCCTCACTGAAATCCATGGCGGAATTCTCCGCCATCCCTAACCATTTCATAATTTCCACACTCTTCAGGGTAGTGGGGTAGTGGTATGTTTGCATTAGTATGGCAACTGAGTAGGATGGAGGGAATCTGAAGGCAGAACAGAGATCCACAAAGGAAGGAGGGGAGTGAGAGATGATTCCTGCTTTTCCAGCTTCCCGTGCTTCCGGTTTTGCAAGGAATTGTCACCTGACAAGATGATCTGCAATTATCTTCAGATCAGCCTCCCATTTGTTTCTCTTTAGTGTTCCCATGTTTGGCTAGTGATAAAAGTTCATGGTTCAAACCTCGTGCATCTCAGGGGGGTTGTTTGTGGTTAGAACTGTTCAGCGAAAAAGAAACCGCTGCTCTTTATCTTATTTTATTAGGAAATAGCGACAGAGCTGTGGGTGCACTGAACATCAAATGCAAAAGCGAGAGCAATGGGGAAAGCCACCCAGGAACACGAGGACATAAAAACAGAGATTCGATAGCTGTCAGTAAAAGCTATGTGGAATAGAGTCTATACAATCAAATCACTAGAAGCCATAAAATCCTGAAATTGGGTTCAATTAACAAGCAAATGCTGCTTAATTTGAGCTGGGGCCAAGGGCCAAATTGCACATTATGCAAGAGATCCATGATCGGATCACCTAACATTTTTTATTTTTACTTAAACACAGCCCTGGAGCAGGGTGTGTGTGTGTGTGTTGGGGTGTGTGTGTCTGAATTTAATCAGAACAAAGGCGCTGAAGGAGGGGATGTTTAATCCTTCCCCACATTTTTTTCTGATCCAGATTACTCCCCCCTCCCCCGCCAAGTAACACTCTCTTAAAAGCAGGACAGAGCAAAGTTGCATTGGAAGCTATCTTATTCTGTGTCAGAGTATTCATCCTTGTATTCATGACTGCATTTCTTCCTCTGTATTTCTTTCCTTGTGGAGCTAACAGCAGGTTTGGGGAGGGGGAGTGACTTAGCTCAGGAAAATGGTGGGGCTTTGAATCAGCATCTTTGATTCAATCAAATTTGGTGACACCGCTCCATGGCCACCTTTAAATAATAACATCAGCACTAGAAGATTTCATCATGCATTTTCCCCTAAGGCATAGTTTTGCCCAGGGCTTTACCTTGAAAGTATGAAGTAATAACAAAGATGCAACTGAGCATGTACAGAATGCCTCTCCCTTGCTGCTGAACAACCACTGGTAGTACATATCTAGGATGAAAATGTAAAATGTCCCAGTGTGGCTTCTGAGTAAGCTTAGTCCCCAGGATAGATAGAGACTGATAGATGATAGATAGATAGATAGATAGATAGATAGATAGATAGATAGATAGATTCTTAGAAATCAACCAGTGAAAGTTACCCAGGGATTGTTATTGTTGTTGTTGATAATTATCTTGACACAATGGGGGTAATGAATTGGACAGCACATGGAATTTAACCCTAACCTGAAGCATAATGAGCAAAGCACATATTTGAACAGGGTATTTGATATTGTGGTTGGTGGCTGCTGATTCAACGCTCGAACTGCAGGATTGCTACACTTTTTCTCCACTCCACACCTTGAAAAAGACAGGTAGGCCACAATTAACTGGGGAAGCTTCCCATGCCAGGGAAAGCTGCACTTGCTGAGTTCTTGCCCGTTAATGCAGCTGATAGAGCCTCTGCCCTTTGTTTTAAGGGGCAGATTTACCAGAACGTAAACAAATTTGTGGTCAAAGTGAGTTCAGGCAGGATTTGTTATCCATTTGTTTGGGATCCATTTGTTTGGCTTGAGATGACAGGCCCATAAGAGTAAACTGCATCTGAGATAAGGGGTATGGGAAGCATCAGGAGGCCAAGCCCAATAACGATGTATTGGGAGCATAGGAAGCTGCCTTGGACCAAGTCAGACCCTTGGTCCATCAAGCCCAGTATACGGGCACTGACTGGCAGCTGCTATCCAGGATTTCAGGCAGGAGTTTTTCTAGCCCTACCTGGAGATGCCGGGGATTGAACCTGGGACCTTCTGCATGCAAAGCGGGGGCTCTGCCACTGAGCCATGGCTTCCTGCTCAGGAACGTAAAAACAGGGAGATTATCATGCAGCTAGCAGACAAAAATATCTGCCTGGTGAGCTGCGTTCAGCTTGGTGAGTCACAGGTAATGTGGCTTAAATCCAACCCAACCCAGGCACTTAGTCCAAAGGTCTAAAGCTGGGATGGGGCAGGGGGTGGGGGGTGGGACAGGATAAGGTTGGATAAGTCCTTTGGCCTAATAGGAGGATATGTATAAGGAATACTGCCTTTGCTGCCACATTTAATAATGACAAAGCGTCCCTCTGAGAAGTGGCACACACACACACACAGCCATGTGAGAGATGGAGGCAGGTGAGATGGGATTCTGGATCTATGGCCGCTGTGGGGATTGTGCTCCAAGAGAAGACGGATTGCCTGTCTGACAAGCCCAAGCAGAGATAAACAGCCAGTGGGGCTGCGGGAAGGTGCCACGGGGAAGTGTGGAAACTGCCAACGAGCCCTTTGACTGCATCAGCAGATTAAGCTACCAATAGCTGTTGATCATGGGGATGCTTTTGAAACTCTCCCCGTACCAATTTCTCCTTGGGATTAGAGGGAGTTTTGAAATACCAACGATGCACGAGCAATTTGCCATCCCTTCCTTTTTGACTTCCTGACTTGGTTCAGACTGCGCTACACAGAAATAGTTTGCCACACTTTTTGCTTTGTGTGTGTCTCTCTCCTCCTCCCTCCTCCCCTCCCCGCCACAGTTCCTCACCTTGCAAGTTACTGAAGCACTCTAGAGTATATGTGCATGGATAAAATCATCACGGTGTGAAAAGGGATCCAGATGTAGTCGTGGAATAGTATAGGAAGATTCCTTTTTGCACTGCAATTTCATCCATGCCTACATGTGCTGGAGCACATCAGCTACTTCGGAGGGACAAAAAGAAAGACATAAACTGATAACTGTGCAGACATGTGCCAGTTCTGAAATTAATTTTAGTAATCCTCCAAGTTAATCCAGGAAACAGTTGGAGCAGAAAGTGGGCCACAGCCAGCCTATAGTACAATAATAGAATGGTGCAATCATCCTTACTGTTTCCCCTCTATGCTGGCTGATGGTTCCTGTGTCCCCAGTATAATTTTAGAGCAGGGGTGGGGAACCTGCAGCACAAGAGCTGCAGGACTCAGCCACAGGACCTCAGCCTGGTTTCATGCAGACCTCAGTCTACTTTGCAAACCCCACCCACTTTGTCTCTGGCTCCACCTGCTTTGGCCACGCCCACTGCTGGAATGCAGACCCCGACAGGCTTCAATCAAAGGGTGACGGAAAAAAGGTTCCCCACCCCTGCATTCACTAATGTCCCTTCATATTTCTTTTCATTTCTCATTATTTCCTGAATGTTTATCCCATCGTTCTTTCCCACAGAAGGCAGTTCACAAAATATCAAAATTCAGTAAGCATATACACTACAAAGATTAAAACCTGACATCAACAGATTATCAACACCTTCATAAAGCTATCCACGATGTGCACAATCCAGCAAAAGTGGATCTCAAATAAGTCCCTTTGATTTAGTTCTTCCTTAAGCTCCATCAATCTGAACATAACTTAGTAGTGATTAATTGTTACTGGATGGTCTCCCATAAAATTAAGTTGTTAACACCAGCTTAAAGAAGGGGGGGGGAAGGTTTTCAATTGCCTTCTGAAACAATATAGTTGGGAAGAAAATTCCACAACCGAGAAGACCCTACACCGGGGGTGGGCAGAAGGTAGAACTCCAGATGTTTTGGACTTCAACTCCCAGAAGCCCCTGCTAGCATGGCCAAAGGTCAGGAAAGCTGGGAGTTGAAGTAAAAAGTATCTGGAGATCTACTTTCTGCCCACTCATGCTGTATACCACATCCTACCCTGAGATACTCCATGGAACTGCAAAGCAGATATAGCTGTTTAAAGTGAAAAAAAAACCCTCTCTTCCCATGTGCCCAAAAGAAATATGCAGAATAAACTGTGTATTTATGGGGAACAGGCAGATATGTGCAAATTTAGTTGCGGGGGGGAGTACGAGGGGGGGAAAAAAGATCAGGTAATGAAAAGGAAGAGTGAAAAGGTAGATATGTAGAAATTCACTGGAAGGTTATGTCTTTAAGAAGTACCAGCTCTCACACAAAGAAACCAGGAAGTGGATAATCGGGGACAGGATCAGTCACAAACTTTATTCTTTTGAGCTTATCATCGCTAGTACTCTTGGAGCACGGTGCTTTAACTATGTATCCCTCCCATGGTTTCCCTCCACTCCCTCTTCCTAGCAGACTAGTCGGTGGCTTGGACGGACTGCAGATCCAGAATGAGCGCACTCGCTCCATACTGCTCTTCACTAATGTGACTGCTCGGCATTATGGGAACTACACCTGCCTGGCTTCTAACAACTTGGGCTCGTTCAATGTCAGCTTACGGCTTATCAGTGAGTTTCTTCTTCCCTCACCCTTTCCATCCCTTGGCAGCTCCTGGGGTTGTGACTTCACCTTGAAAGGTCTTTGCAGCATCCACAGGCAGTTTTAGGAGACTGAAGCCCCTTGAGTGTTGAAAGGCCTGGGCCAAAATTCACTTGGAGGTCCTGTAGCCTCAGCCTGAGAACCTCAAAGCAGAGTATGTGGGACACCAGCAAGGGGGAGGACACAATTTTGCATGTCTTACCAGTAGAGGCTGGTGGCTCCAATGTCATTTGGGCGGTGAATCCACCCTGGGTTTCAGGCAGAACCAGTCAGAACTCTAAAGGAGCTATCCAGGGTGCTGAACCCATTGGGTTCTATTGTGTCTTACTGGTAAAAAGCCAATAAACACTTATGATTAAGATCAGCTTTCCCCAAACTGGTGCCCTCCAGATGAGTTGGACTATAACTCCCATCATCCTCAGTGTTGGCCGTGGGCAAAGGAAGTTGTAGTCCATTTGGTGAGCACCGGGTTGAGGAAGCCTGGCTTAGATGTACTCCAGTTGGCAATTACCCCCTAGGATTGCTGAAAGGGAGGAGACCTATCCCTGCTGCAGATGCAATTACCTAAGGCCGAGGATAAAATGGTGTTGGGGGAGGAAGTTTGTAGGAATAACAGAGGGGGGATGAAGCAGGATCTGGGCCTGACTGAAGTAGCACAGGCTCTGTGACATAGCCAGACAAGTGAGGAAGTGAGGTAGAACCCATACAGGGCATTGTAGGAGTCAGGTAGGTATATTTCTCCAATGAGGTATCTGAGATGGCAGAAATGCAGAAGGTCCAGCACATTTGGGAGGGGTGTGAATTCATTTGGTTTGCAGAACAGTGACATAGGCAGGGTACAACTTGGCACTGGCACGAAGACGACTGTGATGTGAAAGTGTTCCCTCCCTGCTTCCACCCCTACATATATCTTGGACGGATGGTATACTCATAAAATATTCAAAATTTGCCATCCAGTTGACGAACAGATAATTGCTTTAAAAAATTGAATTTTCTCTTTGAATATGAATTTTGATTTCAAAATTTTCATACTTTAGACCAGTTGGCATCTGTTGATGGTTTTGATTTGGGCAAGGTTTCTACTATAACCTTTCATAAATTGCTGACCATTAAATACTAATGTCATTTCATGTATTCTTTAGAGTGTAGTCAAATATACCATTTCATGCTTTGGGGAGCAAATTCATTTCACACTATCAAATTGTTCCTGATCTAGACCAGCCTGTATGGAGGTGGGGTGGGGGTAGGAAAGGATCTGCTCCTCACAGTGAATTCACAATGGTTGTGTAACCTCGACTGGATACATATTCCGGCAGCAGCTTCCTGCACTCTCAGTTTGGCTCTTGGTCACTCACTCGGTGTGTGGAAAGTAAATGAATTGGCTTTTGTTTTCCTTTGAGAAAAGAAACAGCAACAAGACTGGGCACTTAGCTCTACCCCTGCTGTGTTGACCCCATGGTGGCTAGTCCTCCGTTCAGCTCTTTGTGAGACAGAGGGAACCATAGCTGAGCTGTAGACCACATACATCCCTTGCGTGCAGAAGGTCTCTGGCATTTCTCATTCCAAAGGACCAGAGGCAAATGAGGGAAAAGACTTCTGCCTGAGACCTTTCAGAGCTACAGCCACTAAGAGGAGACAATACTGGGCTAGATTGACAAATCGTATGGCCTGCTGTAAGGCAGCTTCCTGTGATCCTACGTGGTCTGGCCTGCTGTAAGGCAGCTTCCAGAGTCCTCCTTAGTCTGGCCTGCTGTAAGGCAGCTTCCTGTGGTCCTACTTAGTCTGGCCTGCTGTAGGGCAGCTTCCTGTGGTCCTATGTAGTCTGGCCTGCTGTAAGGCGGTTTCCTGTGATCCTACGTGGTCTGGCCTGCTGTAACGCAGCTTCCGGAGTCCTCCTTAGTCTGGCCTGCTGTAAGGCAGCTTCCTGTGATCCTACGTGGTCTGGCCTGCTGTAAGGCAGCTTCCGAAGTCCTCCTTAGTCTGGCCTGCTGTAAGGCAGCTTCCTGTGGTCCTGTTTAGTCTGGCCTGCTGTAAGGCAGCTTCCTGTGGTCCTGTTTAGTCTGGCCTGCTGTAAGGCAGCTTCCTGTGGTCCTGCTTAGTTTGGCCTGCTGTAAGGCAGCTTCCTGTGGTCCTGCTTAGTCTGGCCTGCAGTAAGACAGCTTCCTGTGGTCCTATGTAGTCTGGCCTGCTGTAAGGCAGCTTCTGGTGGTCCTCCTTATTCTGGCCTCTTGTAAGGCAGCTTCCTGTGGTCCTATGTAGTCTGGCCTGCAGTAAGGCAGCTTCCTGTGGTCCTGCTTAGTCTGGCCTCCTGTAAGGCAGCTTCTGGTGGTCCTGCTTGGTCTGGCCTGCTGTAAGGCAGCTTCCTGTGGTCCTGCTTAGTCTGGCCTGCAGTAAGACAGCTTCCTGTGGTCCTATATAGTCTGGCCTCCTGTAAGGCAGCTTCTGGTGGGCCTGCTTGGTCTGGTCTGCTGTAAGGCAGCTTCCGGAGTCCTCCTTAATCTGGCCTGCTGTAAGGCAGCTTCCTGTGGTCCTGCTTCAGCTATGGGAAATGATGAGAGGATACTGACTGTGGGACTTGGACATGTCCTAGGTACTCATCTCTTTCACTTTCTACCCCAGAGGGTCTTCAACCTCCCCTTTCATCGGCCTGTTCCTCCTTAGGAAGCCCCACCCCTCACAGTTGTCCAGTAGTGGTTCTATTATCTGAGCTCAGAAATGGACTCCATGCTCTTTTCAGTCATCTGCCCATTCCCCTTCCATAGCTAAGAGTGGACCTCAGGGCTCCCAACGTGATCCCTAAGACTGCAATGAAAACAATGACAGGAACAACAGCAAACCCTCTTTTTTTCTTCTTCTTCTTCTTCTTCCCTCAGGACCAGGTTCCCTGGAAAACATGGCAGTGGCCAGCGTGGGATCGCCCCTCTTCTTGGGCCTGCTGTCATCTGCCTTTGTGACTGTATTGTTTAAGATTTAGGGCAGCTCGGAAACGAAGCGGAACAAGGGAAAGAAACAGGTGAAAGGGAAAGAATACAAGGAAGAGGGAGAAAGAGAGAGCAAGAAAGTGAGAAGTGTCTCTACTTTCTGGAAAAGATGAAGAGAGAGAGAAACAAAATTTATCAAGAACCCCATCACTGTGAGGGATAGAAGAAAACAAAACAAAACAAAACAAAAAAAATATGCATTTGTTTCTACAGCCATTTATCTTCACACTCCATCTCAGACACTTCCTGTCGAACTTGTTATTTAACACAACTGAAAAGACACAGGGCTCTAAAGGGTTAACCGCAGCCATCACTCCCCCTCACCTCTGCGACAAATAGAGCAGCATCCCTTCTCCTCCTTGGGCTGGTTGGACCTTTCCTCTTTCAAATGCACGGACCTCAGAATGATGGTTCCACAAAGGGTGGTTGCTGTTGTTATTGTTGTTATTATTTTCGTTCCTTCTTTTGCTATTGTCTGGGGTGAGAATTTCAGCAGTTGGCCTCAGTTAGGAGGCTTCCTTTTTATCATTTACTTATCTCAAGCTGGGCCAAGAACCTCTGCAGCAGAGAACGGAATTCGTTCCCCAAAATTGTTTCAGATTTGCAGGCCAGTTTAGCAGCCCAGGGCCAGGCAGACTCTTAGTGGTATTGGGAAGTGGCTTAGCACAGCCTAGGCATCAAACAGGCCTCCTCTGGGGGAATCACAAGATGGACATCGTATCAACTTACTGCATGACAGCTGCCCGAGAGCCGACGCTTGGAGTTGCAGTTGCAGTCCCATCACTGTGATGCTGCATCAGAGTCCTTGGAAGAACTATAAGGTCACTGAGTCAAGTCTGCTAAGTGTTTGAGGCATGGAATTCTCACCCTTTCAAACACGGGGGTAAGAATGCCTTCTCCTGATGGTGTCTATTGGCAGGTACGTTAGTGTTATCTATAGACAGGAACCAAGAAGAGGGAATGGCTGGCTGTATTTCTTCATTCGTTGGGGGTATATTTTTCCTCTAGAAAAAAAAAAATCATTGCTTGGAACACCTGCCAGCTCTTTAAATCAATGGCGTTCTTTTTTGCACTTTTCATGAAATCTTTTCTTGGCAATTTCCCTAGTGTCGCTGACGACTCCCGTCACCCCACCTCCCCCACACACATACTGCTTATCTCTCAGCTGAATATTGGTTGAACAAAAGGATTGTGCACTTGGATTCTTCCTTATTTATATCTTTGTTCTATTTTTATTTTATTTTATTGTTTTTCCTAGAAGCTGTTATTGCCGATTGCATCTTGGGAAACCCTGACTATCGAGGCTGTGTTTCAAATGGAATCATAATCCGGGTTTTGTGTATTCGGCACTCGCATCACACACAGCCCAACCTTTGGGATGGGGTTTAGAATTTAGTATCCAGAGATTTCATTTTTCAAAAACGTTGTAGTCCTCCCTGCTATAAGTTCAAGAATGTGTGGACAGTAGTGGATATCTCTGCTGACACGGTGAGCCCAAGCAGGGCTTCCCGCAGTCATGGGTGGTTCTTCCATGATAGAAAGATAAGGCTGATAATGGGGTGGGTGGGGGTGGGCGTTCAGAGTTCATGGTGGTTTGACTTAGAGGGATTGCTGTTCGTGGTGTGTCCACTCATCCCACTTCTGTTTCTGGTTTGTTAAGTTTTTGCATTCTTTGAGGGTGGAACTAAAGCTTATGGGAAAAGCCTGGCTCGTGCCGAAAACTTGAGAGAGTCAAGGGACAAGACTGATAAGCCGTGCCAGCTCTGGGTTTTTGAGGGCCCTTGGGCAAGATCCCCGCAATGGGTCCCCTCCCTCAGTGAGCCTACCTCCCCGCTGCCATGGATACCAGAAGCTGCTGCTGCTGCTGTTCTTCTTCCTCATCGTTGCTACCATTTGCTTACCTGGCAGGCGGAGAGCCAGTGAGCAGGTAGACAGTGGCATCTACTGCTCCTTCATCTCTCCACCACCATTGTCTGGGCTAGAGACAGAGGCAGATGAACAAGCAGGTTGCAAGGCAGAAGAAGTGGCACAGGTCCAGGGGGTTCTGGTCCGTGGGCTCCTGCTGGGGTGTGGGCCCTCGGCAGGTGCCTGACCATGCCAACCCTTGACAACAGCTCTGCCGATAAGATGCGACTGTAATTTAATTTTTGAATTCCCAGCGCATTTTGCTGCCTTCATCAGGGGCATTTATTCAACTCAAAATTGCATCTCCTTCTAATATACCATATGTAGAGGAGCCACATCTCCGAACATGTCAGGAGTAAGACAGCGGAAATGTTTTGGGAATTACTGCTTAAATTATAATTGCACCTTGTCGGCGGCATCTCTGGTATCTTTCCTGTCATTGCTGCAGCTTCCTGTTTTGCTGCTGATGCTGATGCCATGTTGAAATGTGGGGGTTTCTGCTCCAATGATGCTGCAGCGGGGAAACTTGGAATGTGGTGTTGTCATGTCATGCACTCTCTTTTTACTGCCTACATCTTCCGGAGGGAGGGAGGGAGGGAAGCAGCGGCCACAAGTCTTCTGTAACATGTCATGTGGCTCCACCCTCAAACCTGGTAAAATCAATTTGACCAGAAGTGACAGCAGGATTTTGCAAAATTGTACAGCATAGGAATAGGAAGTGAAGCCTCTCTCAAACCACTTCCAGCTCTCTTAAATGCAGTTGTCTGTTTCCAAGATAAATTATGCAAAATATGCAAATGTATGTGAATGTGTTCAGTTTCCACAATTTACACAAGTGGCTAGACCTCAGCTTTTCTTGACATGGAATTTCAGTTAACGTAATGCAGGAGTTTAATCTATTTTTAAACACCGATTATCTACAGTCTTACACAGCTGTGTATATGCCACAGTTCTGCAAGAGCAGAAACAGAATGTGCTTGTGGAGCTGTCTGAGAATCTCAGTTTTCATTTTGGAAAAAAGAGTGCAAATTTCTAGCCATTACAGTTACAATGGTATGGCTGGATATGGGCTGTGCCTGACTAAATCTCTGGAGCCAAAGAGGTGGCTAAACAAGATCTTAAGTGGTCTTAGCTCCTTCTCCCTGCCCTTGGCTAGCAGAAAAAAGATTATGCAAAAAAACAGTTTGTGTGTTTGTTTTTAAAAAGCAGGATAAATTATGCAAAGCAAGAGGAAAATATTTGGTTAATTTGCATAGTTTTATGCAGGTTGCAGAACTGGGCTTTTCTTGGTGAGGAATCTGGATTACCTTGCCATAGAATTTCACATTTTTAGTGGAAGGTATGCAGAGCCCTGGTTATAATCAAAAACCTGAGCACCCCACCACCACTTGACAAAGGTCAACTTCTGTCAGGCACTGTTAGGCCCTTTTCTTCATTGCCAGCTGGAAGCTGTTCCCACTCCTACTGCCTTGTGAGATTCTGCTCTGGTCTCCTAGGAGAGGCATTTACTTCCAAGTCACTTGCCCTCCCCTGCTCCTCCTACCTTCCTTAGGTTATTGCTGTAGTTCAGGCTTACCCAACTTGGTGCCCCCCAGATGTGTTGGGTTCACTGGGGATGATGGGGTTGTAGTCTGACACATCTGGAGGGTAAATACCAGATTGGGGAAGCTGATGTAGTTGGAGGTAAGTTTTAGGAACAGCAAGGGGGTGGAGACCACAGCACACAGTAGGAGATGCTGGGAGGAATTGGTGGAAGGGGAAATGTGCATCCAGCAGAAAGGAAGGGGCGTTGCACTGAATCCCCTGCTCAAATTCTAGTTTCTGCCTGGGAAAAAAATACAATGAGTTGGATCTAGGGATGTCTGTCACTGGGAAATCCAGGGGGGGGCGTTTGGCTGGACGGAGTTCGGTGGGGTATACGACTTACTTTGCATCTGTGAGCCAAGATGTGGCCTGTTCCCTGAACTCCAGGAATTTTTTGTGCATTGTTTTGGCAGAGGAGGTTCTGCAATTTGGGCAGATGTATGAGCAATTCGCACAAACTATGGCTGAATTCGTGCAAATTACAGCCAAATTTGTGCAAATTACACAAATCCGATTGTGATTTCCATTTGCTCAGAAATGTGTGCAAATTGCAGTACCTTCCCTCCCCAAAATACACAGAATTCCAGGGAAAATTTACAAACTGGCCCGAATCACCGCAGATCGAGTCAGCCACCACAGCAGGAACTGAAACCAAGTCCAGGGGACTGAATGTAGGAAAACCCGTCGAACTCCACCACCCAAAAGGATTTCTCTGACATCCCCAGTTGGATCCAGACTTAAGCTGGATCAACTGCGCTGGCAGAAGTGGACTTCCCCGTCCCCTGCTTCCCTCAGCAGCCCTCCAGCCCTTCAGCCCCTCCCCCCAATGCTGCACAGAGCATTGGGAGACCCTGCTGAATTGAGGTGAGCTGTCATGGTGGTGGGGATGAGGAGGGAGGATCACCAATAATCAGGCAACGGGGCCTTCCATGAGTGCAGCTTTCCTCTTGCAGAAGGTAGATCCTGGATTCAACCCTTACCTGGGGGTAGGGGGTGCATTTGCTCCACAAGGCCATAGGTGTTCTTCACAGAAGATGCTGAGATTAGAAATTGGGGGAAGATAAATCTGAGCCTCTGGGTGATTTGCAGTATATTGGCAGGGATTTCTGATTCCCAATTAGGGATGTACGAAAGTGACTTACCTTTCACGGATTATGTTGATGGGGAGGGGAGGCGCTCCATTCCTCCCCCCCAGAATCCTCGAACGGCCGGCTGTGCTCCGCGGCAGCTCCGCGGAGCAGCCGGCCAGGCCTGGCCCGGCCAGGCCATTTGCGTTCCTTCTTTTTACCGTCTTAATCTACGTAAATATTTATGTAGACTATGACAGCGAAAATAAAGGGGAACACAAATAGCATAGCGGGCACTATTTGCGTCCCTTTTTGATTCACCGGTTTAACCTACGTAAATCTTTACGTAGGCTAAAATGGCGAATCAAAAGGGGACTCAAATAGCGCCCGCTACGCTATTTGCGTTCCCCTTTATTTTCGCCGTCATAGTCTACATAAATATTTATGTAGATTAAGACGGTAAAAAGAAGGAACGCAAATGGCGGCGGCCGTAGCCGCCGCCATTTGTGTACGCATTTTTTTTTTTAAACCCACCCAACCACGATAGGCTACGTAAAGATTTACGTAGCCTATCACGTCTTTTTTTTTTTTTTAACCTAGCCATGATAGGCTACGTAAATCATTACGTAGCCTATCACGTCTTTTTTTTTTTTTTTTTTACACAAGCCTGGACTGGAAATGGTGGCGGTGGCAGCCGGTCGGAAGACCAGCCGCCGCCACCTCTGGAGCCGCCTCTGGAGCCGCTGCTGCCCGGAAGATCCACCCCAGGTGAGTCTCGTCCTGGGGGGGATCCGTGGGGGGGCGGGGGGGCAGGCCGTTCCGCCATGGAGTTCGGGGGGCCAAATGCACTGGCATTTGGCCTCACCGAGATCCGTGGCGGAATTCTCTGACATCCCTATTCCCAATTGCTTAACAATGGCAGCAACAAAATGACCCCCTTCCCCACACATTCTAACTATACTGCTGAAATGAAGGAATTTTGGGCTAACTAGGTGTGGATTTTTGTATGGAAGGACAATGACCTTCATTCAATTCTGGTATTCAAAGGAAATTTCTGGGCTCAGTATTCTTTAATTCTGAATGTATGTCTTTTGCACCAGGCTCCAGTTGGTGGATCTTAGGGTTCTAGTAAAAAACTAAGTAGATCCCATCCCAAAGTCTGCCCATCTGTGGCTTAGCTCACCTTGGAGCCTCTCTTTTGCTATTTGTCTTAACTTCCGATTATGGAAGAGGAAAGTGAAGAGAGGTGTTTGTAATGTGGCTGAACATTCTGGCCAGGGTAGGTTTTATATTATCATTACAAACCCTACAAAGCCCAATGAAACAGGAGTGGCTTGAAGCCTCATGTGACCTTACTGGGCTTGCAGAATCTGTGGCTCTGTACTAGGGATGTACGAAAATCACTTACCTTTTGCGGATTATGCTGATGGTGGGGGGGGAGGCACTCCGTCCCTCCCCCCAGAATCCTGGATGGGGGGGGAGGTGCTCCATTCCTCCCCCCCCGGAATCCTGGCCGGCCGGCTGTGCTCTGCAACGATTCTGCGGAGCCGCCGGCCGGCTCCGCCAGCAGCTGGACATCTGGCCACTGGCTAGCAGGGATGCAAATGGCAGCGGCTGTAGCCGCCGCCGTTTGTGTCCCTGCAGTCAGCCGTGATAGGCTACGTAAATGTTTACATAGCCTATCACGGCTGATTTAAAAAACAAACACGCGTACGCAAATGGCGGCGGTCATGGCCGCCGCCATTTACGTTCCTTATTTTGGCACGTCTTAGTCTACGTAAACATTTACGTAGACTTAGACGGCGAAAATATGGGGAACGCAAATAGCGTAGCGTCTATGCTATTTGCGTTCCCCTTATTTTCGCCGTCTTAGTCTACGTAAATGTTTACATAGACTAAGATGTGCCAAAATAAGGAACGCAAAGAGTGGCGGCCATGGCCACCGCCATTTGCGTACGCGCATGTTTTGTTTTGTTTTTTTTAAGTCAGCCGTGATAGGCTACATAAACATTTACGTAGCCTATCACGGTGTTTTTTTAAAATCTAGCCATGATAGGCTACGTAAATGTTTACGTAGCCTATCACGTTTTTTTGTTTTGTTTTGTTTTTTAACCTGGAAATGGCGGTGGCAGCAGCCGGTCGGAAGACCAGCCACCGCCGAACCGCTGCCGAACCGCCGCTGGAGCTGCCGCCGGAGCCACTGCCGCCGCCAGGAAGATCCACCCAAGGTAAGTCCTGTCCCGGGGGGGGCGGGGGGGGCCGGCTGTTCCGTCACCGAGATTCATGGCGGAACTTTCGTACGTCCCTACCCTGTATGGATGATCGCTTCTTAGAGAGCTGATCTTGTACAGCAGTTGTTGCATTAGATACATGTTTTTAATTATTATTATTTGTTGTGTTCTCTGACCAAACTGCTTTTAGAGCTTTCTGTAGTGCTTCAAGTACTTACCAAGAAAAGCCCAAATGAGCTTTGGTGAGCGCGTCCAGAATATATATGCATATGTATGCGTGTGAGCATTTTGTTGAAACTGTCCCAAGCATCCAACGGTTTAGTGCAAATGTTAAGTAACCCCTTTCCCCTCCACACTAGGCACAATTTTGGGACAATTTACATGAAAGCATAGATGCATCTCCACATAACCATACATGTAATCCTTTACAAAGCATGCCACTGAAGGCGGGGGAGAGAGACAGTTTCTAAGAATGAAATTAACTAGACCAGAAAATACTTATCTGGTCTAATCAATTTCACCATTCTGTTAAGTCGGGGGTGGGCAACTTATGGCCCTCCAGATGTGTTAAGCTACAACTCCCATCAGCCCCAGCTATCATAGCCAATAGTGGGGGATGATGGGAGTTGTAGGTCAAACATTTGGAGTGCCATAACTTGCCCACCCCTGTATTAAGTGGTATGGGATTAAGGCTGAAATCCTAAACACACCTTCTAGGGAACTCAGTGAAACTTACTTCTGAGTAGCTGTAATTATTAAGCAGGAGGACAGAACAAACAGACCTTCCACCCTGTGTGGTAACCCCACAACTTCTTTTCCTCCATTACATTCATCTAGTTACACAAAGAATAAGAGGGAAGTCTCTCCCATTCTGCCACAGAAATAACTGTCTGTGCGCAGCCTAGATGTTCTATATTTGCCTTGCTTCTGTCGGTATTCTGTCCTCAGGATGGAGTCATCGAAGGCCTTGCACCCAAGGTTAAAGAGGGACCTTCCATGGTGGTGGCGGACATGCCTTCCAGGCAGGTCTGAGTCCCTCGCTTCCCGTCAGTTAAGCACTGGCCAGGCATGCTACTGACAATTTCCAAGAACAAGAGGGTAACGATGGGGCTGCACAGGAATGAGGCAGCTGGGCTTCTATAATGCCATCCAGAGAACCATGCTGGCTGTTTACACCCAGAGGAAGTCAGAATTTGTCCAAGGGATTTGATGTGTCATATCAAATCCTTTCTACTGGGCAGTTTTGCATTTCAATCAGGTCTATGCAGGAGATCTTCCTTAATGGCACCCCAAATCTGCTGCCTGAGGCAACCTCGCCTCCTCTACCTCGCCTCCTCTACCTCGCCTCCTCTCATAGTACAGCAATCTCTCATCCTTCTCTTCCCCCCTCCCCTCTGAAGCAAAACACCATCTTCTCCACTCTATCTAACTGTCTACAGCAACACTTATTACTGTTTAACAATGTGGTGCAGGAGGTATATGCAAAGAGCATAGAAGTGGTGCATTCTTTGACCCCGAGGGCTTGCAGTCTGCATTAGATGGACAAGACAAGGATAGAGAAGAGGTTGGATATGAGCAAGGGAATTGGCAGTGCAGGAGGAAAAGGTAAAGCAAGGCTAGCCAACGGGACAGGCTTGATGCCCTGTGGCAGTCAAGACTTCTGGGAATAGGGGGGTTGTTATTTGTAGGGAACTTTTGTCTAGGGGGTAATCTGCTGCTGAGTTAATGCAGAACTCAATCCAAAATAGATTTCGGGCAATATTTTATTTTGTTGTTGTTGTTGTTTTTGTTTTCACTTCTGGAATTTGACATATTTTGTTTTCCTGGCAGGGCTTCTCTGAGTTTTAATGGCAGTGTGGCAGGCAGAAACGGGACAGGTGCAGCTTCACTCATTGAACATCTGATGCCTCAAAGCTGTATTTAAGGTGTTGAAACACACTGGTCCATCTAGCCCAGTTACTGTCTTGAGGCAGCACCTCTCTGAAGTCTCCAAACAGGGCCTTACCCTGCTCTGCCACATGAGACCTTTAACTGGGGGTTAAACCTGGGATTCCGTGCATGCAAAAGATGTGCCAAGGGGCCTTCCCTGCCATGCCCTGTTGAACGCACAGGAGCTCTGCTGTAAAATATGGCAATCCGATTCGTTTCTGCTGGAGACACCGACTGCTCTGGTGTGAGCAAATGCAGTGCCACACCTGTAACAATATGTCCTTCCTTATACTGTGCATATTTACAGCCAGAGAATTCCTTTATCTACTAGGCAACTTGGAAGCTATATTCTGGGTGCCACAATCTACAAGTCAGTGGTCTTGGATTTATGCTCGTTTAGCACCACCAAAGTCAATAGCGTTAACAACAAGTCTTTCATCTTAGCTGGTTTGAGAATTGTGGCCACCAAAGACAGTCACTGCTGAGGTGTTTGCTTGTATCTCTCATAGGATGCAAAATGGGTTTTGCACCAATGTGTCTGGTAGTAAGAAATATATAACGCAGAAAGTAGCACCTTGATTAATCCTGGAATCTTCCTCTGGAATAGTCTTGCTGCGCACATGTTGAGGACTACACTCAGGGTGAATTTACACCATCAGGTTTTCCTGCTTTATTTATTGGTTTGTTTGTTTATTTATAGATAAATCTCACCATGAGATGAGGCATTCCTATAATGTTCCCACATTTGCTTGATCTTATAAAGGGAGAAACAAGCACATATTTTCTCCGCTAGAAATTCAAAAATGCTTAAAACAAACACGTAGTAGCAAGAGTGTCTGTAGAGGGAGGCAAGGAGGGAAGTTGACCCCACACACACACATCTCAGATTTCTTCTGCATTTATCATAACCAGAAACACAACCAACACCTATAACTTTTTTATTTTTTACTTGGGGGCAGAATTGGCCACAATTTGCAGGCACGGTAGCATCTTTGGAAGTCTGCCATTTTTTTAAGGTGCAGATTTTTTGTGCAAGGAGCCTTTAAAGCAGGGGTAGACAAGCCAGTGCCCTCCAGATGTTTTGGACTACAACTCCCATCAGCCCCATCCAGCATGGCCAGTGGTCAGGGATTATGAGAGTTGTAACCTAAAACACCTGGTG
Source organism: Heloderma suspectum (assembly GCF_057233095.1). Lineage (NCBI taxonomy): Eukaryota > Metazoa > Chordata > Lepidosauria > Squamata > Helodermatidae > Heloderma > Heloderma suspectum. The sequence goes on from NC_139467.1 coordinate 16,185,398, forward strand.
GCCATGAGAATCCCTACCCTTGCTTTCTGGTTTGAGATATATGTGTGTGTGTGTGTGTGTGTGTGTGTGTACGTATATGTGTGTGTGTGTGTATATATATATATATGACTATACTTTCTAGATGGTTTTATGGGCAATTTGCATAACCATGACACATAACAAAGATACGCTCCTAAGTAAGTTCTCTGCAAAATTTCAGAAAGGTAGTTTCAGGGTTGTAGGGAGTTACGATGAATGAAAATCAGTATTGAAGGCTTTTGCTTGTTTGTTTTCTGAAAACAAAAATGGCACCAAAGTCACAGAAACTGCAGTGCTGATTAGGCCAGAGCTGGAGGGGAGCATGTAGCAGAGGCAGGATATGAATGTCCAGCATTCCAATTGAGCACCAACCCCCAATCTCCATCCTGTCAACACTACACCCTTCCAGTCCTATCAGAACTCTCTGTGACAACCTTTCAAGTACTTGAGGAGCGCTATCCTATCTCCCCTCAGTCTTCTCTTCTCTAGGCTAAACATGCCCAGTTCTTTCAGTCTCTCCTCATTGTTTCTGGGGCCCTGATCATCTTCGCTGCCCTCCTCTGAACGAACCCCTTCCAGTTTGTCTGCATCCTTCTTAAAGTGTGGTGCCCAGAACTGGACACAGTACTCCAGATGAGGCCTGACCAGTGCTGAGTAGAGGGGAACTAGTACTTCCCGGGATTTGGAAGCTATGCTTCTATTAATGCAGCCCAAAATAGCATTTGCCTTTTTTTGCAGCCACATCACATGGTTGGCTCATCTTCCGCTTGTGATCTACAACAATTCCAAGATCCTTCTCGCTTGTAGTGTTGTTGAGCCACGTATCCCCCATCTTGCAACTGTGCATTTGGTTCCTTTTTCCTAGGTGCAGAACTTGGCATTTATCCCTATTATATGTCATTCTGTTGTTTTCTGCCCAGAGCTCCAGTCTATCAAGATCACTTTGAATTTTGTTTCTGTCTTCCAAAGTATCAGCTATCCTGCCCAATTTTGCGTCATCTGCAAATTTGATCAGCATTCCCTGCACCTCCTCATCCAAGTCATTAATAAAAATGTGGAAGAGCACTGGGCCCAGGGCTGAGCCCTGCAGTACCCCATTCGTTACCTCTCCCCAGTTTGAGAAGATCCCATTGACAAGCACTCTTTCCTGGCTATCCTGCAGTTTCCCCCCAGTCTAACAGGTTGAAATGCTTATTCTGAGGCTTCGCTACAGGCAATAAGAGCTTTAAGCTAAAATATGCTGGTATTTTGGGGGCCTTCCCCTTTTGTCCTTGACCCTGCCCACCACTGGAATGTGGCCCCTGAGAGCCAGTGGAATTCAGCCCTTGGGATCAAAGAGATTCTGTCCCCCCACCCCACCCCCGGTGTACACCTTTACCAGGTACAGTCCCTGGAACATTGCAAAGGCATACCACAGGAGGAGAGTGCTCGCTCCAAGTTCAGAGTAGAGATACTGCACTGAAAAAGAGGCAGGCAGCCAGAAGCAGCGGCTGTTGAGTTCAGATTTTTATTTACTCATTTGGTATGTGTATACATTATATCTGTGGGTATATTCTCCCCCCCGCCCCCGCTTCCCAAATTCTTGCTGAAGCCCGTGCATAGTAAATGCACAGCCAAAAGCTGTATGGGGATTTCTCATCTCATGCTGAGATTTCTTTGTTTCAATGAAAAGATGCTATAAAGTCACCCATAGGGCACTTTCACACACAAGATGCTAATAGACCCTATGAGACTTGACACCATTTGTGTGTGCATTTGAATGTTGTTAATGCAGGGTAGAGAGCACAGGAGATTGGCTCTTTAATAAAATGTGCATTCTAGTTTACAAGCGGGGCCTGCAACTAAGTGTTGCAGTGTGGAGCATTCCTGTTCATCATACTGCATTTCCTTCTCCCTTCCACCTGGTTTCATGGTTTGTTTGTTTGCTTCCCTCGTCAGTCAGAATTCCATGGCCACTGAACACGCTCAGTCTTCGTTGGGCTGTTTTTAGGGACCCTGTTAGATTTTTCCGCCCTCTAAATATTTGGGGGGGTATTTTTGCAAACCTTGGGGTTCCCCCAATCCTGCCGATATCTCCCTTTTGTGCAGGGGTGGCTCTGCTTTGGGTACATAAACAATGGCACTGAAAGCCTGAACACTGGAAATAGCAGGGCTGGTGATAGATAGCTGCCCATCCTGCAGCACTTGTCCCATAAGTGGGACAAGCATAGCATCTCAGCTAAAATGATCAAGGGGCTGGAGCCCCTATAAGGGAAGGTTGCAACAACTGGGATTGTTTAGCTGGGAGAAAAGGTGAGTGAGGGGAGACATGATAGAGGTGTACAACATGATGCATCATGTGGAGAAAGTGGATCCAGAGACATTTTTCTCCCTCTCTCATCATACATGAAGCTGATTGGTGGGAGATTCAGGAGAGATAAAAGGAAGCACTTCTTCACACAGCGCAAAGTTAAACTACGGCATTCGCTACCACAGGATGTAGTGATGGCCACCAATTTGGATGGCTTGAAAAGAAGGTTAGATAACTACCTGGAGGAGAAGGATATCAATAGCTTCTCGTCCTGAAGGCTGTATGCTGCCTCCAGTATCAGAGGTGGTATGTCTGTGTATGCCAGTTGCTGGGGAACATGGGCGGGATGGTGCTGTTGCACTCATGTCCTGCTTGTGGGCTTCCCATTTGGGGGGCATCTGGTTGTCCACTGTGTGAACAGAATTCTGGCCTAGATGGACCCTTGGTCTGATCCAGCACAGCTTGACTTATGATTTATGACTTATGTTCTTATGACTTCATGGCACACCTGGACAAAAGGAAGTAGTCTCATGGGGCATAGTCGGGCTGACATTCTCATCTGCCTCTCCCACACTGCATTGTGATCTGCTCAGCAGATGTAGAGGCAAAACTATAGTGGGGTACTAAAGCCCCTTTATATCAAATCTGACCGTTTGGTCCATATAGCCCACTACTGCCTTCTCTGACTGGCGACAGCTCTCCAGGGTTTCAGACCCCAGTCCTGCTACCTGGAAATGCTGGAGACTTTCCACATGCAAAGCATATGCCTCTGCCACTAAGCAATGGGTCCTAGATCCTCTCTAGATAAGACCCTTAGTGTTTCCCCATTTGGATGGAAGAAGTGGTGGCCATGAGGAACAGCATGTCATCTGTAAGAATCCTAGCTTTGTGTCTGATTTAGTGCAGGGGTGGGAAAATGCGGGCTGCATGCCTGTCCCCCACCCCCCATCATGGCTGTTTTTGTGCCTCCTGCTGTGTGTCCCCTGCCACTGCTGAATTTGCTGCTGCAGTGGCAGCGGCAAAGACTGCAGGAATTTTTGCACTGTTTGCAAGCAGAATTGTGCTCCGGGAAGCCTGCCAGAAGCATGATTTTGCTTGGAAACAAGGCACACGCTCAGTGCTAGCTCCAGGTTCCTGCTGCAGTGGCAGCAACAAAGTGCCAGCTCCAGGTCCCTGGAGGTTCTCCAGGTTCCTGGAGTGGCAGTGGCAAAGTGCCAGCTCCAGGTTCCTAGAAGTTCTCTGGGTTCTCCAGGTTCCTGGAGCGGCAGCGGCAAAGTGCCAGCTCCAGGTTCCTAGAGGTTCTCCAGGTTCTCCAGGTTCGTGGAGTGGCAGCAGCAAAGTGCCAGCTCCAAGTTCCTGCTGCAGTGGCAGCGGCAAAGACTGCAGTGGTTTTTGCACTGTCTGCAAGCAGAATTGTGCTCCCGGAAGCCTGCCAGAAATGTGATTCTGCTTGGAAACGAGACACACACTCTAAGAATCTGACCTGAAGAATCTGCTGCGGAGTGACCTCCTCAGGAGTCCATGGACTGGATCTTTAAAAAAAAAAATTTTTGCCAAAGTTTATGCAAATTTATTTGTAGGAAATTATTCAAGTTTCTGCTGAGAATGGTAAATATACGTGGAGAAAAGTTGAATGGAATGGGGGACGATACGCTAAATGTTACGTACTAACAGCGAACCTTCTTACAGAATTATTTGCGTAGTTTCCTGCATAACACACACAAAAATCCGAAGCCATCTGTGAAAGGACGCTGGAACAAATGACACCGCACAATCCACAACACACACATGGGACAGATTTCGCTAAATCCATACAGTAGCAGCTCCTCGACCTCTTTCTTGTCATTGCCACCGCTTGATTGCTTGGAGGCAGAAAACCGGTGAGCAAGGAGGCTGTGGCACCCGCTGCTGCTCCTTCTCACCACCACCATTGCCTGGGCCAGAGCGAGAGGCAGGTGAACAAGCAGCTTCCAAGGGTGAAGAGGAGGAGCAACTCCAAGGGGCTCTTGTCAGTGGGCCCTTGGCAGGTGCTCAGCCATACCTACCTTTGATGCTGGCTCTACACACATTCACTGTGTGCCTTGTTTTCCTGCTAAATCGCAGCAATTTTTGCCTGTGCTGCCACTGCAGCATCAAATTTGTCAGTGGCAAAAACATGAGGGGTGGGGTGCTGCCCCCGGTGGGTTCAGGGGGATGCCATGCAGCCCCTTGACCCCTGGATGGCTTAGTGCCTTTCCCCAGGTATAGAATCATAGAATAGAAGGGTTGGAAGGGGCCTACAAGACCATCAAGTCCAACCCCCAGCTCAATGCAGGAATCTAAGTCAAAGCATCCCTGACAGATGGCTGTCCAGCCTCATCTTGAATGCCTCCAGGGTGGGAGAGCCCACCACCTCCCTAGGTAGCTGGTTCCATTGTCGTATTGCTCGAACAGTCAGGACATTTTTCCTGATGTTCAGCCAGAATCTGGCTTCATAGATCATAGAATCACAGGGTTGCAAGGGGCCTACAAGACCATCGAGTCCAACCCCCTGATCAATGCAGGAAGCCTGATTCCCAGGCGGTCACCTATCCAAGTACTAACCAGGGCTGACCCTGCTTAGCTTCTGAGATCAGACAGGATCAGGCACATCCAGCCCTTTGCTCCTGTAACTTGAGCCCATTATTCCGTGTCCTGCACTCCGGGATGATCGAGAAGAGATGCTGGCCTTCCTCTCTGTGACAACCTTTCAAGTACTTGAAGAGCGCTATCCTATCTCCCCTCAGTCTTCTCTACTCAAGACTAAACATGCCCAGTTCTTTCAGTCTCTCCTCATAGGGCTTTGTTTCCATTCTGACATAGGTGAGTAGTGTGACCTTTGTAGCCAGCCCCTTACCTTTGATATGATGGGCTGGGGAAGCCTTGGAGACATGAGGCTTAGCAAGCTGAGACAAGGAATTTGATGCCCAGCCTGTGAACCTTTAAAATCAGAGTACTTGGATCGAAGGGCTGCTTTGCCCCACAAGATAATTGTTTGTGATTTTGCAGTCACACTTTGGACATGACGGTGCATGCCTATATTTTCCTACAAAAATACACTCTCTATGTGTGGGGAGGGGAAAGTAAACTGAATCAGTACTGAAATGACTAGTGCCATCACTGTTTGTGGCATAAGCAAAAAGGTCTCTGTCCCAAGGAGTTTACAGTCATAGGTTTGACAGTGGCAAGTAGGCAGAGGGAGGAGAACCAGAACCACACTGCTGTCAAAGGCCCCAAACCTATGTCAGAATGGAAACTCTACTCCTAGGGGGGCTTCAAACACCCATTGGATTCATCAGCTAGTGGCTGGATGATACTGACGGCATACATATTGCCTAGCAACCATAATAGACAGACTCCGCACCGCATCAGCAGCCGGCAACCTTAGGCAGTTACTGAGGCTCCAGCACTTAGCTGGTGCCCACCAGCACTATGCCTGCCCTTAGTTCCCATGCTGCACAACAGGCAACTATGAGCTGCCATTTGAAATTTCCAACAGTACCCTAGACCTAGGCTACATCGCTGGCACTGTGGGAAATTTTAACTGGCAGCTCATAGATAAGCCCATAGCCAATAAAGGGGGGCAGGGGTCATGGATGAAAGAGGACGTCCAACAGAAGGAACCTTGCTGGAGACCCCCTTCAAATCTGAAGCCAGCTTTGATAATGTCCCCCATTCCAATCCCCTCCACAAAACCAAAATGGCCACCAAGGCCTGAAGCCTAGCTTGCTAGTACCAGGGAGCCCCACTGGCTGACCAAACCTCGTCTCAATTGCCCAGTGGACAGGACAGTCCTGGCTATACTATGATCATGGGAAGTGGGTAGTCGGAAACCATGGGCAGAGGTCCACAGGACCTAGGCTGGCCAGGTGTCCCATTTTACAGAGTACAGTCCTCTATTTTGGAGAGCTGGCAGAGGACAGTAGCCTATTTGAAGGTGAGCTTCGTTTGGCGCAGAGTGGTAGGTGGCAGTATTGCAACCAAAACTCTCCCCACGACCTGAGTTTGATCCCAGCAGAAGCCGGGTCTCGGGTAGCCGGCTCAGGTCAACTCAGCCCTCCATCCTTCCGAGGTCGGTAAAATGAGTACCCAGCTTGCTGGGGGAAAGGTAGTCACAACTGAGGAAGGCAATGGCAAACCACCCTGCAATAGTCTGCCATGAAAACACCAGCGTAAGCAGCGTCCCTCTAGGGATCAGTAATGACCCAGTGCTTGCACAGGAGGAACTTTTCCTTTCCTTTCCAGCTCAAGTCAGCTTTAAAGTCAAAGAACCCTAAGATTAGAGAACAGCAGAGGCCTTGAAGTCACCCATCAACAGTTAGCACCTGGACAGGAGACTGAGGGCATTTCTACACCAGCCTAAAATCCTGCATTTAAAATGGGGCTTTCTGCTTCCGTTTTAAATGCAGGATCACTACTGACTCCCTTTATATGCGCTTCCTTCCCCCCGCCTTCTCCTGGTATCTGAGTCTTCCATTTTGGTTCATTGATCTCTCTCCTCTTCTTGCCTCTTTAACTCTTTTCACAGAGGAGACTGAAGTGGAACACAAGTGGGGTAATTCGATAGCTATTAAATAGATCTGCGATCTATTTAAAAACAGGGCATTTAGTGCAGGAGGGACATGGCAAATTTCCTTGAAGGAGCAATCTCAATCTCAGGTTAAAAGCTCCGTGTGATGGAGCCCTAAGAAGCACAGAAGTCACCTGGTCAGTCCCCCCCCCCCCCAATATGTGAGATATATTGTATTTCTATTTAAATTATCATTATTATTTCCAAATTTGCACCTGGACATACATACATACATACATACATGTGCAAATGTTATGCAAATGGGTGCCCTCTTTTCCCCTCTTTTTTGGCAATGCTTAAGTGGTTACACTACTCTTACATCTTTGGCTTCTTTGCAGATAAATGCATAGGAACAAAGTATTGAAGGCAGAGAGAAAGTCAGGGAGGTCTCTAGGCAATAACAGTGGATCACTGGAAAGTATGAATGTTCTCTGGGCCTGTTAAAGAGCCATCTCGATATTTGTAACTATCACCAGAGCATGGTCACCTCCCACAGATCCTCTGAATTTGTTGTCAGACAGAAACAGTTGTTGGCATACAGGAGTGTATAATAGTGAAAGGAGGGTACTAAACCAGAGAGCAGGGATGTTGAGGTGGTACTGAGAGGCTCAGAGGGTTGGGGGAACCAGCAACCAGGCCTGGAGTTGTGGCAGGGAGGAAGGGAATGGTTCACGGATGATGAGTTGAATCCAGCTTTAGTCGTACAAAGGCCAGATACATAAGGAGGTATCAGGAATTGGCCATTTCACCAGAAACTGTGTGCATTGGATCCAGATTTGGTCATACTCAGAGTAGACCTAATTGAAATCAATGGAATGAGTTAGGCATGACTAACTTAAGTCCCATTGATTTCAAGCCGGACTAAGTCTCTGACTCCAACCCTATTTTTTATCCTGGCCTTCTGGTGAGGAATTTATGGTGCACGTGAATCCCTCATGCCTCACAATAGCACTGCAAGGTAGGTCAGGCTGAGAAAGGGTACCTGGCTAAAGGCTGCCCAATGAGCTTCAGAGCCAAGCGGACTACAGTCTCCCCTGTCCAAGTGCTGCATGCTGTCCTTTGCACCAGACTGGCTTTCGCTTGAGAGTCATCAGCACGAACATTGAGAGGACTGGGGACTGACTGAGCAACATCAGGACTAAAAAATGTCAGATTAAGGGGATTTGAAAATGTCAGATTAAGGGGATTTAAAATGTCAGATTAAGGGGATTTGAAAATGTCAGATTAAGGGGATTTAAAAATGTCAGATTAAGGGGATTTGAAAATGTCAGATTAAGGGGATTTGAAAATGTCAGATTAAGGGGATTTGAAAATGTCAGATTAAGGGGATCTAGAAATGTCAGATTAAGGGGATTTAAAATGTCAGATTAAGGGGATTTGAAAATGTCAGATTAAGGGGATTTGAAAATGTCAGATTAAGGGGATTTGAAAATGTCAGATTAAGGGGATTGCTACACCAGCCTAAAATCCTGCATTTAAAATGGGGCACTTCCGTTTTAAATGCAGGATCACAACTGATGCCCCTTACACACACTTCCTTCTCTGTAGATGGCCATTCCTGTAGCGTTATGTTTCCGTGAAGAGGCATTATACACGCTCCAGGTTCAGCAATGCTTGCTCCCGGGTTCCTGCCCCTTTCCCTCCCCTTGCACATTACTGGTGGATGGGGACTGACATGTGGACAACCCCCCCCTGATCTCCCCGGCCCCGCCTCCCTCTTCCGTGCTTTTGGCCAGTCCCAGCCGCTCAGCCCCTCACTGCCGCTCTGCCGCTCTGTTTTGAATAGGCAGGCTGAAAATGGCGAGGAGCCAAAATGGTGCAGGAAGGCTGAACGCCCGTCAGACCTTCATCACCATCTTCGGCATCATGGCCACGCCCCCAACAACCACACTCAGCACTTCATTCACGTTAGGGGAGAAAGACATGGGGAGGACATGGTGCTCCATTTGTGTATATCTGGAAAAATACCCCATTTTTACGACATCATGTAATGGACCTGCACAATTCAGTGAGTGAGCAACCATAAATGCACAATAAACTTGAAGTGTAGAGATCCACTAATTATCTCAGGTTTCCCCCCCAGAAAAGAACAAGATAGCCTAGTTACAAGCCAAGTTTAACCCTACAAAAATATGCCTCGTGTTACAATACTAGCAGGCTCTTTTGCTCTGTGTCTCCGTCTCTCTCTCTCTCTCTCTCTCTCTCTCTCTCTCTCTCATCTGTCAGCCCTTCCATATGTTTTGACTTCTCTCCACCAACCTCTCTCTCCAGTCACTTTAGCAGGAAAATACTTAACTACAATTTATTGGCATTCTCTAGGAAAGTAAAAGAAACTTCACCAGGGCCTGTCTATTCTGCAGATCTTTCTGCAATTCAGTGGATTTGACTATTTGTGGGGGAAAGAGTGCCTAAGACAGCCTTCCCCAACCTGGCCCACTCCAGATGTATTGGACTGCAACCTCCATCATTCCCAGCCAGCATGGCAATGCTAGCTGGGAATGATGGGAGTTTTAGTCCAACACATCTGGAGGGGGCCAGGTTGGGGAAGGCAGACCTAAGGAAAGAATGGCTCGGCCATCTCACAGCATCTGTGAGGGCTGTCAAGTTTTACCAGAAATAACCTCTTCCCATCAAAATCCCCGGCAAGCTTTGCACATTGAGAAAGCAAAGACATACAGAGCAATGACCTCAGAGGCTGCTCCCACTGCTATGAAATTCCCTTCCCTTGGAGACCTGGGCCTTACACAGACATGCAGTGCACGCCATTTTATGACCGCAGACGCAGAGTCAAGTGACAACTTGAGTGAGTGCGAATGTGTACCGTCACAGATCCGACACAACCGGCAGAGTGCTCGCATCACCACAAAACACTAGACTTTTCAACAGAGTCAGCTCACACCCTGAGCTGCAAATGAGAAAATCAAGTGACGTCTGTGGAGTTGTGAACCAACCCTTGGGGACCCACCATAAAGCCTGAGCATCTTTCAGCACACTGCTGTAAGAGTTTCCTATGTGGGATGGATTGCAGGGGGTGGGGAGAGAGGGATGTGGTTTAACACCATGAAGGATCAGGCACTTTAAATATATGCAATGTTCACAGCTGCTTAATTGGATCTGAATTTGAATTTTTAACAGGATTTTATATTGGTTTTTAATCTGTTGCTACCCGCTCCAAACCCTCCGGAGAAAGCTGGCTGTACCGTTGAATACATACATACATGCATACATACACAAAGGAATGTGCTCACTCCACCCCCCTCTTTTGTGAAACCAGTGCAATAAAGAAATGAACTTGAACCCAATTTCCAGTGCTAGTGGCATCAAGTCCCAAAAGTCTTTAGTGTAGAAGGGATAGATCAGTTACTACTAGTTAACGTAATATAATCTCAACCACATGGTAATCTACAATGCTAAATAATAATAATAATAATAATAATAATAATAATAAATCCCCTGTTACTTGTGGTACTGTAGATCACTGTCAGATGGATGACTGAGGTCATGGATGGAACAGGTGGACTCTGTGACCTTTCTATTTAATTTGCCAGTGTTCCATAGCAATGTAACAATAGTAACAGTGTTACTATTATCTTAGCAACTGGGTGTAAAGTTGACAATGTTTACATGAGTTTATGACCCTGCTTTACGCACACATACCTCATTCAGCCATAGTGGAGATGACTAAAGAAATGCATATTGTAAAATGTCCGTGTGTCGATCGCGTGCAATTAACCTGCAAAAGCATATAGCCATGTGTGAAGTGAGCGTCAGCTTGGATTAAGGTCACGTGTATACGTCCAGCCCAGAGCAGTCATGTGTTGAGCAGTTAGAGATCAAGCGATGAACATGCATGTACCTGTTTGTGCATAAGCCACATCTGAATAAGCAAATAGACAATTTGCAAGCCATTAGTAAGTCATGTGTAAAGCATGAGTAGACAATGTACCAGTCATGAGGAAGCCATGTTCGGTTCGCAAGTGCATCATAAGCAATTAGCGTAAAGCATGAGAAATCAGTGAGTAAAGCAGGTGTTAAACTATGAGTAAAGCATGAGTTAACTATGTGTGACATGTAACTTCCTGAATAAGTTCATGTAAACTACGTGCTAGTCACAGTCAGTCTCTTCCAAGAAAAAGTATCATGTATATCACGTGCTAAGCATGTGGGTACCAGGTGCAAAATATACCTAAACATATGTGTAAACCATGTGTCAACAACCCATGTGTACACCATGTGTAAGTCACATGAAAATCCACATGTAATACATGTCAGTGCTAATTAAAACGTACAAACACATGAGTCAGTACTTGCTCATGGTGTCATTTGGGAGTAAGCATTATGATTTTCCATATTTATGCCTTGTTGGCCTGGAACAGCATAGGTTGGCTAGTATCCTAAACTGATAACATTTTAGTTGACCAGTGTTTATAAATCAAACAATAAGATACTCTCAGTCTATGTGTGAAGTGCAGGAACACATTCTAAAGGTGTGGAGTGTGCAAAGAACATGTAAACCTCTAATGCCCATGTAAAAAAGGACCTTTAAAACAGTAGCAAACCATGTATAAACTATATGTAAACAAGGCATAACTTTGTGTAAAGCACTTGTAAACGCTGTGTAAAGTGCATGCCAACAAAGTGCAAACTCATTATAAAGCATATGCAAACTCATTATAAAGCACAGGCAGAGCAAGGTGTGAACTCCATGTAAATCATGTGAAAAAGCTCTGTGTAAAGCATGTGTAAGCAGAGTGAAAGTATTTTCCAAACGTCACACCATGCAAAGTATGTGCAAAAAAAAAAGAAAAAAAAAAGGATGTAAATGATTTGTGGAGCACATGTAAGCCAGATGTACAATAGTTGTAAAGTGTGTGTGCTGCAGACAGTTCAAGATCTTTGCAAACCGGGTGTAAACAATTCATTAAGCATGTGGAAACAGAGTGTAAACCCTATGGAAAGCATGTGGAAAGCCGTTGTTAACTGGGTATCAACACTGAGTGTACTATGTGTGAGGAGCTTTTAAAATATATATTTGAACAAGACAGTTTGGACTGAAGGTGGTATGCACACTTTTAATGCAAATTAAAAATGGATTGGGGGAGGAATTTCCAGGCTTCACACAGGCTTTGCACCTTGTCTGCACATGTGAATACTTCTGCAAGCCACTAATTAATATGCACCATGTCAATATTGTAAAACTTGAGGGGGGATTGATTTCTCCCCTGTCCAAGGGGGGAGTGTGAGTGATACCTGATGGAGTGGGTGGCTCTAAATTAAGGCTTGTGCTGTTGGCACATCTGATTCAGCGATAGAGGAGTGTGGTTCTTGGGCTGCTTTTCAGATCTCCATCAGAGACAAGAACCAATTCCTGAAGCCAAAAGATCAGCATTTGAAACCACATTGAAGGGCGGTTACAGAATATGGCTTCTCCCACTAGAGGAAGTCACTTGTCACTTTCATTCCTGCAGAGATCCTGTGCTTTTCACAGCTGTGTGATTAGGCGGAAGTCCAAGAGGTGCAGCTTTTCAATTCATGGTGATTCAGAGACAGGGAAAAGCAGTTAAATTTCACTGCTGCTGTTCATCTTTTGAATGAACAGGATACAGAAAGAAAGAATAGGATAACAGAAAGAAAAGGTGGCAACCCAAAGTCGGGGCATGTTTAAACAGGGGGGTTTGTCTAGGCACTCATGAGCTGATCAGCCTACATGGCAACGGTGCCACATGGTGGATAATTGGAATGGGGGGTGGGGGGAGTCACCAAAAATTATCACCTAAGTTATCACCTAACCAAGTTAAGTTATCACCTAAGTTATCACCTAACCGGAAAGAAAGTGGGGGCATCAACCTGGCCTGCCCTTGAGCCTAAACAGCATCCTCAACAACAGATATCTGCAGGTGATGCTTTTTACAGCATGATCGCCTGCTAATGTCTGCACATCAAAGTGTTGCCATTGATGGATCCATGCTCCCTGCCCACCCCAAATCTGGCAACCATAGTAAAAAGAGAGGGATCCTTTGTAAGAGAACGTAAGGAGAGAAACGAAACTGAGAAGTAGAAAAAAAGAAGGGAATGAGTAGGAGGAGAGATAGAGGATAGAAAGATGGGTGCTGCCTTTTTCAGAGACCGAACTTCTGTGCCTTGGCCAGCTGAACAGGAGGCAGACAGCATATCCAGCATGGATGTACAGGCACAAGAGTAGATCTATCTGTTATGGGTTGTGGTTGTTGTTGTTTTTAGTTTTTCTGACTAGTTGGCAATCCTAGGTGATGCCACAGTTCCTTTATTTCTGCCGTGTTCCTCGCAGCTGTTTAAAAGCACTGAACCTTCTTCCCATAAAAGTGGGGATGCCAGATAGAACAGAGCCATGCGAGGAAGAGTGGAGCAAGGGCAACAGAAGGCACTGGCAGAGCAGAACCATGCCAGGAAAGGAGCATCAGCACAGGACCAAAGGCATGCAGAAGGCAGAAGGGGCAGAAAGAGAGAAGGAAGACTTGACAGGAGGAAGGTGGTGTGGCTGTGGCTCAGTGGAGGAGCACATGCAGATGCTCCCAGGTTCGATCCCCAGCATCTCCAGGTAGGGTTGGAAAAATTCCTGCCTGAAACCCTGGAGAGCTGCTGCCAGTCAGTGTCGACAGTACTAGGCTGGATGGTCTGACTTATATAAGGCATAAGTCCGGTATATACAGTATAAGGCAGCTTCCTATATTCCTAGTGGCTGGGTGTGGTGGTGGTCTGTACGCATGTGGAATTCACGAGCATATGCCATGGGGCAAGATGTGGTGATGGGTGGCCATGCACTTAGACAGCTTTCAAGTAGGATCTGAAAATGTCAGGGAGGACAGCTCCATCAATGGCAACAGAGCCAGGGTCATGAAGAGGAGAGCCTCCACATTCAGGAACAGTATACCTTGGCTGAAAACCAAAGTCAAAAAAGAAACAGCTGCACCAGTTGAATTCCCAACGCATTTCGACACTTGGTCTTTATCAAGGGAACAGAAGAATACAAAATATAAAATACATGATAAGTGATATATAATGACCACCAAAACACTTAAAATACATTTTTACATGTTTCCAAAAGAATTCTTGGAAAGACTGGAAGTACAAGTATATATGTTAGTATAATGTATATTTTAAATGCCTAGTATATGTGTGTGTGTGTGTAATTTTTTTTTTTAACATTTGTCAGATTATAAAATGTATGTATTTATATAGAGAGAATTTTAACATTATTTTTAGGATAGTTTAGCATGTTTTGAAGATTTAAATTAGTCAATACATATTATTCAAGAATTCTTTTGGAAACATGTAGAAATGTATTTTAAGTGTTTTGGTGTACATTATATATCACTTATCATGGATTTTATATTTTGTATTCTTCAGTTCCCTTGATAAAGACCAAGTGTTGAAATACGTTCGGAATTCAATTGGTGCAGCTTTTTCGTTTTTGACTTTGGTTTCCAGCCTCACAGCTGTTTTTTCTGGTCTCTGACTCTCTATTGGTACCGTTGTATACCTTGGGTGACCAGATGCTAGGGAAAAGTAACAAGAAATGACCCTCACCTTCCTGCCCTTCTCGTGAACTTCCCGGAGGCGTCCCATTGGCAATGCACCAAGAAGACAGGAAGGGGCAGAGAAGAATTTGGTCTGACCCAGCAAGGCAGGTCATGCTGCAACTGGAGGTGCGAAAGGAGAGCTGAGCGATACAGGCCAAAGCAGGGAACAAACAGAGATGTAGGATGGGGGACTGCATGACACAGAGCAGGCAAGCTCAACCCACCCACTCCGTCAACGGTCCCACACTCTGTTACCATCGCAGAGGTTGGAGGGGGGGTAAGGAGGGCAGCTGGGCTGGGGAGGGGGCATGTTGGTGGATGCTGTACCTCAACATTTTAAAAAAATGACAAAAATATTGTACAAAAAAAAAACTTTATTGCAAGCAAAACAAACCACCTTGTCTTCCATCTCATGCGGCCCACTGAGGGCCACACCCATCGCAGGGAGTCGTACTCATCCCGGAGAGATGGGATTTGAACACACCTCCAGAAGAGGGGCTCAAATCCATCTCCTCAAGGGGTGACTTTGCGGCTGAATTCCTGAGTCTTTGGGTTATTTTTTTAATTTATTTATTATTTTTGCCAAATCCATGAGGAAAATAAAAAGAAAAATTAAAGTACTAAAAAAAAAAAAAAACTTTCTTTTTCCAATAAAATCAAATAAAACCATGAAAGAGAGTCGCGTGTTTATGACCAAAATATGAATTGTGTTTGGAAGAGGGATTGAGAAGAACAACAAAATAAAACTGGGAGGTTGGCTGCAGACCATGCCAGAGGCTTTCTGGGCCTGCTTTAAAAGACGCCACGTGTACATCCCACCTCCAGCATGAAGGAAAAGCATCCACATTTTTTAGAATGTGAATGAAATTTCACCCACACACACCCGCCCCCCAGACATTTTTCTTCTCAGGCTGGCCCAGCCCTGAGAAACCCCTATTGCCAGAGCTGAGCCAAAATTACACAGAAGACATTGATGGGGGGACGGGGGGGGGGAGAATTATGAGATTTTTCTCTTTCGTATCCCCCTAGAAAACGAAAGCCATTTTGCAGAATATTCCCTGAATATTCTCCACCGTTTTTTATGTTTTATGTGCTGGATGCCGTTCCCTCCCTCCCTCCACACACACACACACACACACACACACAATGCCCCCACAAGAGCGCTAGGTGCAAGGCGCAAAATGACAAGCTGCACAAACAGTTGCAGCCCTTGCCATTTGTGGCAGCAGCATAATAAACAACAACAAACAAATAGGGAAAAAGAAACTGTGCTATTGCTGCTGCTAATGGTGATGAGCCACAGCCCACCCTTGAGAAAATGCAGAGAATTTCTCCTCCCCCTGGAGAAATTCAGTGAAATGGAACACACACACACACCCGGGCCAATGTCTTTGCACACTAATAGGCTGGAGACTTTCTGAGATGCCATTTGAACAGTTCTGCTAATTGCCAGCCCTCTTTTTACCCCTCGAGTGCCTGCCTATGGGCCGACTACTTATGGGCTGGGGCTATAGAACTATTCCGTGCTTTAAAGATCCCCACAGATTCTTCATCAAGGAAATCTGTGTTCTGCAAGCTGTGTGCCAGGGGTGCAGAACCCCTGGCTCATGAGCCTAATCAGGCCCACGGGGCTCTCCAATTCAGTTGAGGCTGGTGGCTCCGATTTCAGTGGGGCTGTGAATCCATTCCGGGTTTCAGTCAAAACCAGCCAGAACTCTAAAGGGGCTATCCAAGAGCTGAACCTATTTTGGGGATAGGGTTCAGCACCTTGCATAGCTCCTTCAGAGTTCTGGCTGGTTCTGACTGAAACTTGGAATGGATCCACAGCCTCACTGAAATTGGAGCCACTAGCTCCAACTGCTCCAGTCCATCCCCTGGAATGACCTGGGTTTGGCTGTTCAATCATTTTTGTTGCACAGGGTGCCAGTGGAGGTTTCCCTCCTTTCTTTAACCCCTGTGTGTAGGGGTAGGGGTAGAGGATGGGGGGGGGACCAAATTTGGGGGGGGTGGCTTGATGGGAAGAGTTAACTCCCCCCCACACACGTGTGGCAGTCCCAATTTGGATCAGGGCCCTGCATGGTTACACTAAAGTAAAAACAAGAAAGAAAGAAGTAGGATTAGCTATGCACTATGCTTTTAACGTAGCGTGTAGTTTAGAGCTCATAGTAAAACAGCTTCACATGTTCCAGCTCATTATTATGAGAATGAAGAAGAGAGGAGGGAAATAATATGCACATTGTCACAGAACCTAAGTTAGTGGCCATTAAAAAAGAAAGAAAAAGATTTATAAAGTTTTATAAATTTTATAGATACTTTGACTGGGCTATTATTTTCCTCTAAATACCACCTTGTAATATGTTTGCGCCAGAGATAGATAGATAGATGATAGATTTTTACTTGTGCCAAGACCCAAGTAATAGAGCAATGACGGAATTGTATCATTTATCATGTACAGGAAGGATCATTACATTTTACACTGAAGAAAGAAATCACACATAAAACACACTCTGTGGTTTTTTAGGGTTTTTTTTTTTAAACAACCTTATCGTTTCCTTTTGCAGCTCACACTGCTGTTAAAGGGAAGAATTAGATTGGATGGGACAATACATTATTTTCAGCACCTTCACCAAACTACAATTCCCAGGATCCTTTGGGAAAAGAGGCAGCAGTTTAGCTGGTATAAAGCCAATGCACATTTGTAGTGTTGATGGATGTCCTTTGTTTAAAACAAGAAAAGCTGTAACAACGCAAGTGCAACAAAGGCCTAAAAAACATGCTCTATTAAAGGTAAAATCATATTGCTTCTATAAACTGGTTACACGTGCCTCGGGGCTAAATTAAATAACCCACTTTTAATAAGAAAATCAACCATGTGATTTTCACTGTGTTGAACTGTAGGTATTCGGACATTCTGCTCCTGTGTGTACGTGGTGGAACGAGGGAAGTGGACCTGGTGTGCAAGGTGAATGGGTAGGAATTGTGTGAGTTTGATCCCCTTCCACACATTGGGCCAGACTGGGTGAGATGTCTGATCTGATTCCCTGCCTTTCTTCCCCTCTCCTCCCTCTGTCAAAATGTAGTTTGTAAGCATCTGGGGGGGGGGGAGACTATTCTTTTTACTCTGTAACTGAAAGGAGGAGAAAGAAGAAGATGGTGCTACACCAGAGGTAGGAAACTGTTTTGGGCACACTTGGCAATTCGAGTAACTGTCCTGGGCACCATCACAAAATGGCTACCATGGGAGGTGTGGCAGAGGACAAGTCACCTGACCAAAAGACTGAGTGCAAGGTAGAGATGGAGTCTGAGCCTGAACGCACTAAGCAACTCCTTTGAACCCACCATTTTCAGCACCAACACAAAACCTATTTAGCAGCAGTCACAGCTGGCGATAAGAAAATATGTATTAATTTTGTGTGTTGCGGGGGGGGAGGTAGGGTAACTTGGTGAATTTAGGAAGAGTGGCTGAATAACAGTCCACAAAGTGGCAAAGCAAGTTGCTTATTTTATTAAACTCTTTACATGTATTCAGAGGAGCTGATTAGCTCTGCACCCTGGGTAACCAGGGCTGAATCTAGGGATGGCGGAGAATTTCTCCCCGAAACTTCGGGGGGCTGAGCACCAACGTGTTCGGCCCCCCAAACAAGTTTTGGGGAGAAATCCTCCGCACCCCCCCCGCACCCCGCACCCCCCCCCCGGGACGGGACTTACCTTCGCCGAATGTCCCTCCCGGCGGCGGTTCAGCGGGTGTTCAAGCGGGGCGGGAGCGGCAGCTGGTCTTTCGACCGGCTGCCGCCGCCGCCGCCATTCCAATAAAAGAAAAAAAAAAAACGCCCCCGTGATAGGCTACGTGACGATTAACGTAGCCTATCACGGCTAGATCTGCAAAGTCAGCCGTGATAGGCTACGTTAATCGTCACATAGCCTATCACGGGTGACTTTAAAAAAAAAAAAAGCGCGTACGGATAATGGCGGCCCCCATAGGGAGCCGCCATTCCCGTTCCTTATTTGGTTGCTGTAGTCTACATAAAGATTTACGTAGACTACGGCGAAAATAAGGGCAACACTATTTGCATTGCCCTTATTTTCGCCGTAGTCTACGTAAACATTTACGTAGACTACAGCGACTAAATAAGGAACACGAATGGCGGCTCCCTATGGGAGCCGCCATTAGCGTACGTGCTTTTTTTTTTTTAAAGTCACCCGTTATAGGCTACGTGACGATTAACATACCCTATCATGGCTGACTTTGCAGATCTAGCCGTGATAGGCTACGTTAATCGTCACGTAGCCTATCACGGGGGCGTTTTTTTTAAAAAAACAACAACAATGGAGTTCGCGGCCGGGCAAGGCGGGAAGCCTCCTCCCCGGCCTGAACTTCGTGGGGGGAGCCGCGAAGCGCCTCCCCCCCCATGAACAAGCTTCGACGAAAGGTAAGTGCCTTTCGTCCACCCCTAGAATCTACACATAGCAGTTATACTGTTATCATACCATTATCATAACTATTGGTGCCCTTGGGGTCATGTGTACCAATAGTTATGATGACGGTATAACTGCTATGTGTAGATTCAGCCCAGATGATTACTTTTTAACACTCTTAGAGCCAATTAACACATTGGGGAAATTTTCTGTTACCTAGATCTCCTGACATTGGTATTGCAGCACGAAGAAAGGTGCCTAGGGGCACCACGTTTCCTACTCCTGCACTGCACCAATAAAAAGGGTAAGGAACCCACTGGCAGACAGATGGGGCCACTGAATCGGAACCCCTGCACCCATACCATGTGCAATCCATTTTTTTACAAACCCTACCCAGATTTTAATACGGATGTACGAAAGGTACTTACCTTTCCACGGATTATGCTGATGCTGGGGGGAGGCGTTCCGTCCCTCCCCCCGGAATCCTGGCCGGGGGGGGGAGGCGCTCCGTTCCTCCCCCCCGGAATCCTGGCCAGCCGGCTGTGCTCCGCAGGGATTCTGCGGAGCCGCCGGCCGGCTCCGCCAGCAGCCGGACATCTGGCCGCTGGCTAGCAGGGACACAAATGGCGGCGGCTGTAGCTGTAGCCACCGCCATTTGCGTCCCTGCAGTCAGCCATGATAGGCTACATAAATGTTTACGTAGCCTATCATGGCTGAATAAAAACAACAACAACGCGTGTACGCAAATGGCGGTGCCCATGGGCGCCGCCATTTGCGTTATTTTGGCACGTCTTAGTCTACGTAAACATTTACGTAGACTAAGACGGCGAAAATAAGGGGAACGCAAATAGCGTAGACACTACACTATTTGCGTTCCCCTTATTTTCGCCGTCTTAGTCTACGTAAATGTTTATGTAGACTAAGACGTGCCAAAATAAGGAATGCAAATGGCGGCGCCCATGGGCGCCGCCATTTGCGTACGCGCGTTTTTTTGTTTTTGTTTTAATCAGCCGTGATAGGCTACGTAAACATTTACGTAGCCTATCACGGTGTTTTTTTTAAATCTAGCTGTGATAGGCTACGTAAATCTTAACGTAGCCTATCACGTTATTTTGTTTTTTTGGTTTTTTACCTGGAAATGGCGGCGGCGGCAGCCGCCAAACCACCACCGGAGCTGCCGCTGGAGCTGCCGCCACCAGGAAGATCTGCCTAAGGTAAATCCTGTCCTGGGGGGCGGGGGGCCGTTCCGCCACTGATTTCGGGGGGGCGAATGCGCTGGCATTCAGCCTCCCCGAGATCCGTGGCGGAACTTTCGTACATCCCTAGATTTTAAGCAGTATGTTTTCAGATGCCCAGGGCTGATGCCAGTGATGGGAGGGCCATCTTTGAGAATAATCTCCCAAGCCAGATCTGTTCAACAAAAAAACTATTGTTGCTGTTGATTGCACACCTTCCCAGAAATCTAGAAAAAAGAGGTCTTAGCAGCTTCTTTCTCACAATTTCATATAATGGACAAAATGATACATCATGAGCCTTTCTGTTGTTCAGTCGTTCAGTCGTGTCCGACTCTTCGTGACCCCATGGACCATAGCACGCCAGGCCTTCCTGTCCTCTGCTCTCTCCCGGAGCGTGCTCAAGTTCATATTCATTGCATCCATGATGCTATCTAGCCATCTCATCCTCTGCCGTCCCCTTCTCCTTTTGCCTTCAGTCTTTCCCAGCATCAGGGTCTTTTCCAGGGAGTTTTCTCTTCGCATTAGGTGGCCAAAATATTGGAGCTTCAGCTTCATTATCTGTCCTTCCAATGAGCAGTCAGGGTTGATTTCCTTTAGGATGGACTGATTTGACCTCCTTGCAGTCCAGGGGACTCGTAAGAGTCTTCTCCAGCACCACAGTTCGAAAGCATCAATTCTTCGGCGCTCAGCCTTCCTTATAGTCCAGCTCTCACAGCCATACATTACTACTGGGAAAACCATAGCTTTGATTAGACGGACCTTTGTCGGCAAGGTGATGTCTCTGCTTCTTACGATGCTGTCTAGGTTTGCCATAGCTTTCCTCCCAAGGAGCAAGCGTCTTTTAATTTCATGGCTACAGTCACCGTCTGCCGTGATCTTGGAGCCCAAGAAAGTAAAATCTGTCACTGCTTCCATTTCTTCCCCTTCTATATGCCAGGAAGTGATGGGGCCAGATGACATGATCTTAGTTTTTTTAATGTTGAGTTTCAAACCAGCTTTTGCACTCTCCTCTTTCACCCTCAACAAGAGGCTCTTTAGATCCTCTTCGCTTTCTGCCATTAGGGTGGTATCGTCTGCATATCGGAGGTTGTTCATAATTCTCCCAGCAATCTTAATTCCGACCTCTGATTCATCCAACCCGGCATTTCTCATGATGTACTCTGCATATAAATTAAATAAGCAGGGTCACAATATGCAGCCTTGTCGTACTCCTTTCCCAATTTGGAACCAATCGGTTGTTCCATGTCTGGTTCTGACTGTTGCTTCTTGACCCTCGTACAGGTTTCTCAGGAGACAGGTAAGGTGGTCTGGTACTCCCATCACTTTAAGAATTTGCCACAGTTTGTTGTGATCCACACAATCAAAGGCTTTAGCGTAGTCAATGAAGCAGAAATAGACGTTTTTCTGGAATTCTCTTGCTTTCTCCATGATGCAGCGAATGTTGGCGATTTGATCTCTAGTTCCTCTGCCTCTTCGAAACCCAGCTTGTACTTCCGGTAGTTCTCGGTTCGCATACTGCTGAAGCCTAGCTTGTAGGATTTTGAGCATCACCTTGCTGGCATGTGAAATGAGCGCAATTGTGCGGTAGTTTGAACACTCTTTGGCGTTGCCCTTCTTTGGAATTGGAATGTAAACTGACCTTTTCCAGTCTTGTGGCCACTGTTGAGTGTTCCAAATTTGTTGGCATATTGAATGCAGCACTTTAACAGCATCATCTTTTAGGATTTTAAATAGCTCGGCTGGAATACTGTCATCTCCGCTAGCTTTGTTGTTACTAATGCTTCCTAAGGCCCACTTGACTTCACTCTCTAGGATGTCCGGCTCAAGTTCAGTGACCGCACTATCATGGCTATCAGGGACATTCAGATCTTTCCTGTATAGTTCTTCTGTGTATTCTTGCCACCTCTTCTTAATCTCATCTGCTTCTGTTAGGTCCCTGCCTTCTTTGTCCTTTATCATGCCCGTCTTTGCATAAAACGTTCCCTTGAGATCTCCAATTTTCTTGAAGAGATCTCTAGTCTTTCCCATTCTGTTGTTTTCCTCAATTTCTTTGCATTGTTCATTTAAGAAGGCCTTCTTGTCTCTCCTTGCTATTCTCTGGAACTCTGCATTCAGTTGGGTATATCTTCCCCTTTCTCCTTTGCTTTTCGCTTCCCTTCTTTCGTGAGCTACTTGTAAAGCCTCATCAGACAGCCACTTGGCTTTTTTGCATTTCTTTTTCTTTGGGACGGATTTCGTTGCTGCCTCCTGAACAATGTTACGGACCTCTGTCCATAGTTCCTCAGGCACTCTGTCTATCAGGTCTAATCCCTGAAATCTATTCCTCACCTCCACTGTATATTCATCAGGGATATGATTTAGGTCATACCTGAAAGGTTTAGTGGTTTTCCCTACGTTCTTCAATTTAAGCCGAAATTTTGCAAGAAGCAGCTCATGATCTGAGCCACAGTCAGCTCCAGGTCTTGTTTTGACTGACTGTATGGAGCTTCTCCATCTTTGGCTGCAAAGGACATAATCAATCTGATTTCGATATTGACCATCTGGTGACGTCCATGTGTAGAGTCGCCTCTTGTGCTGTTGGAAAAGAGTGTTTGCTATGATCAGCATGTTCTCTTGGCAAAACTCGATTAGCTTTTGTCCTGCTTCATTTTGTACACCAAGGCCATGCCTGCCTGTTATCCCGGTGATTTCTTGACTTCCTACTTTAGCATTCCAATCCCCTATGATGAAGAGGACATCTTTTTTTGGTGTTAGTTCTAGAAGGTGTTGTAGGTCTTCATAGAACCGATCAACCTCAGCTTCTTCGGCATCAGTGGTTGGGGCATAGACTTGAATTACTGTGATGTTGAATGGTTTGCCTTGGATTCGTACTGAGATCATTCTATCATTTTTAAGATTGTGCCCCAGTACTGCTTTTCCCACCCTTTTATTGACTATGAGTGCTACTCCATTTCTTCTAAGGGATTCTTGCCCACAATAGCAGATATGATGGTCACCTGAATTAAATTCGCCCATGCCTGTCCATTTGAGTTCGCTGATTCCCAAGATGTCGATGTTCAATCTTGCCATCTCATGTTTGACCACCTCCAGCTTACCTTGATTCATTGATCTGACATTCCAGGTTCCTAAACAATATTGTTCTTTACAGCATCGGATTTTCTTTTCACCGCCAGACACATCCACAGCTGAGTGTCCTTTCGGGTTTGGCCCAGCCGCTTCACTCTTTCTGGCGCTACTTGGAAATACCCTCTGCTCTTCCCCAGTAGCATATTGGACACCTTCCGACCTGAGGGGCTCATCTTCCGGCGTCATCTCTTTTAGCCTTGTGATACGTTCCATGGGGTTTTCTTGGCAAGAATACTGGAGTGGGTTGCCATTTCCTTCTCCAGTGGACCACATTTTGTCAGAACTCTCTGCCATGACCTGTCCGTCTTGGGTGGCCCTGCACGGCATAGCTTATGGCTTCACTGAGTTACGCAAGCCCCTTCGCCACAACAAGGCAGTGATCCATGAAGGGGGAGCCTTTCTACATGACGTATTTATTGTGAGCAAGTCATTCCCTACTCATGGTTGTTTACAGGTTCTTTAGTTGATGTTGTGACCCTCCAGTTTCACTTCTGTGTCTAAAGAACATGTTTGGTAAGGTTTTTTAGAGCAGGGAAAATGTGAAAGTGAAAGAAAACGCCATTTCCACTTGTCTATTTTTTTTGCTATTCTGCTATACCACAGTGCCACCTAGAGGTCATGCAGCAGAAAAGCAGGAAAGGAAACCCTCTTTGTGCTTGGACCTCAATTCTGCGACACAGGCTCAAGTAGATACAGGACATTAACTGCCTCATGTAGAAAAGCCCCATAAGAAGAGCCTCACCTACACCAATCTCACAGAGGCAGACCAGATTGTTTGATGCAGATGAGTTTAACAACCTTGTCAGTGCACAATAAGTGACCAAAGTGTTGTAAAAGGCCGGACTCCTCTCCACCCTTTTGGCATAAAGAAATTAAGGAAGGGGGAGGGGGGTTTAGATGTGTGCTAATAACTGTGAGAATGAAACCAGGAGGCAGTAAGAAGATAACTTGTGAGCCTTGCAGCAACTAACAGCCAAACTACATGTTACATTAACTTCATAGCATGTAGCTGAGGTGTCTGATAGTTTTCTCTACTTTAGTGTAACTGCATGCAGCCCCAATTTGGATCAGGACCAGTGCACACTGGGAGGGTTAAATCTTCACCCCCACCCATTTCCCACCCATTAAACCTTCACCCCCACCCATTTCCCTTCAAAATTCTACCCCCCCCCCCCAATGGGAGGGAGGCTTTAAAAAAGGAGGGGAGTATCTGTTGGAGTCAATGGGTTTTTTTTCCTTTTTTAAAACAACAACTGCTATGGGCCATGTGGAATTTGGGGGGGAAACGGGGAAGGTTTAATTCTGTCCTGCCAGTGCATGCTGGTCCCAATCTGATTTGGGTCCATGCACAGTTACACTAAAGAAAACATTCAGGCTCAACTACACACTATGTAATTAATGTAATATATTGTTTGCCCTTAGAGGAGGTGGGGGGGAGAGAGGGAAAGCGAGAGCGAGCAGCATAATATTTTATAGACTAGAGTCTATTTCTCCATCCTTATGAAGTGGAAGGGGGGGGGGAATAGTTATTCTGGATTCATTAGTCCAGAGTTATTATGAGGTGTGATGATTTGTGTATTGGGTTGGCCCAACAGGCCGAAGTGAATGTCGCAGCTGTGGTTGTAGCCGTATGACAGAATGGAGCTGGAGGAAGAACTCAGGGCTGGGGTGGCAGGAGTGGGGAAGCCGGCAGGGCTGGGCCCAAAGGACCATCAACAGAACCGCAAGACAATTCCTGACTTCCATTTGTTGGCTCAGCTCGCCCATTGTCGGTTTCGCTTAGCAGCTGGTGCGTTCGTTCAGAGACCCAGGGCCGACGCCGGCGGGAGGGCAAAGCAGCCAGGCAGAAGGGGAGGGTGTGAATGGAACGGCAGAGTGTCCGTCCAGAAAGGTGGTGGTGGGGGAAACCAGGCAGGCAACGGCTGGGAGCCAGCTGTCGGATCCCATCCTGTCAAGTCTGCTGGGCTCTGAGCCGTGCTGCCTTGGCTGTCAGGTCTTCTGACAGCTCCTTCCGGCCTTCAAGTGGAGCTTCACATGCGGCTGCTGCCTCTGGACAAATGCCACAGCTGGCTTCCGGCCTGCTCTGTGCCTGGGATTCATCCAGGTCTTCTGAATTCTATCCCCAGCATTTGGAAGGGGTAGGCAGAGTCAGGGCTGGATTAATGGTGGGCCAAAGGACACTATTCATTCAGGTTCCATTATCCTGTGGCAACCCTGAGGCAGCAGGGATGAATCCATCATTACTTTAGAAGTTGTATATGGGTTGTGAAGGTGGACGATATCTAAGGGTGACCTGAGGGGTTGGGGGAAACTCACAATGGTGCAGCTAGGTAATTTTAAACTGGACTTAAGGCACAATCCTATGCATGTTTAGACAGGGAAAAAGTCCTACAACTCCCAGCATGCCTCAGCCAGCCATGCTAGCTGGGGCATGCTGGGAGTTGTAGGACTTTTTTCTGTCTAAACATGCATAGGATTGCACCCTAAATTATCTTATGCGGGGGGGCTTTAGAAATCCATGTCTATTCCTGCAGTTGTGAAGCACACAACTAACATTTCTCTTCTCCCCACACCAACTGCCAATGCTTTACAACTGCTTGTACACTCCTGATATGTTAGAATGGGGGTAGGCAACATGGTGCCTGCATGCACCAATGCACCCCCAGACCCTTTTCTGGGGGTGCATTGGTGATCTACCCCTCTCACTTGTTTAAATGAACACATTTTCTTACTGGCTGCTGGGATCACTGTGAAAAGGGTTCTGCTGGCACCGAAAATGGTGGGTTCAAAGAAATCGTTCGGTGTTTTGGGGCTCAGACCATACCCCTGTCTTGTACTTTGGGGCAGGTGACGTGTCCTTTGCGACACATCTCCCATGGCAGCCATTTTGTGGTGGTGCCCAGGATAGTTTCTGAAATGGCCAAATGTGCATGGGCTGGAAAAAGGTTGCCTTTCCCTGTGTTAAAACTGTTTGTCAAGCCTGGTTAAAATAATAAAAAATAATTTGAGCGTGTGCAGTTTTACATTTTAAACTCATTCAAATCATAGCACCAAGATGACTATAAGAATAAAATGGCATTTGTTTCTGCTGCCCTTATCACCTGCCACACTCTGGCTGGTCATTGGGGGGGGGGGGCTGCAGGGCCCTGGACTTTGGCCCCAAAGTCCGTCCCTAACTGCACCACTGGGAACCAGCACCACCCTTCTCACTCTCTCGCACACACATGCTAACATGGGGCAGGGAGAACCTTGGGGGAGGCACATAGTTAAACTGGGGAATTCACTTCCACAAGATGTAGTGATGGCCACCAGTTTGGATGGCTCTAAAAGGGGATTGGACAAATTCATGGAGGAGAAGGCTATCAGTGGCTATTAGTCCCGATGGGTATATGCTGCCTCCAGCATTAGAGGCAGTATGCCTACATACACCAGTTGCAGGGCAACACAAGTGGAATGATGCTGTTGCACTCATGGCCTACTTGGGGGTTTCCACAGGCAGCTGGTTGGCCACTGTGTGAACAGAATACTGGACAAGATGGACCCTTGGTCTGATCCAGCAGAGCTCTGCTTACGTTCTTAGGTGCATTTTCTCCCTACGCGCTGGGCTTTTACTGCAGCAGCAATTTAGGGAGCTGCCTTATATAGAGTCATACCATTGATCTTGTCTACACCGACCTTTCCCTAACTGGTGCCCTTTCAATTTTGGGGAAAACTCCCAGTATTCCTGACCATTGCCCATGCTGGCTGGGACAAGGAACTGAAGTCCAGAACATCTGGAGTGCACCAGGTTGGAGAAGGAGAAGTCTTCACCAACAGGCAGTTTCAGATGGGAGTCTTTTCCCAGTTCATCCTGGAGATGCCGGGAATTGAACCTGGGACCTTCTGCATGCAAAGCGGGGGCTCTGCCACTGAGCTACAGCCCTTCCCCAATGTGAGGTCCTGGCACCTTGGGCTATGCAGTGCAAGAAATTAATCTTGGATTATAATTCTTCATCGAAGGACCAGTCCCTTGTCCCCCACCTCTTAGTCAAAGATAAGATCTAAATGTGCACTGCCAGCTTCAATCTGACAAAAATTCAAAATACTGCTTCCTAATGACACTGATGTCGTTCCAAGCTTGATCACTATCTGCAAAGGTATTGGAGAAAATCTTTCACCAGATTACACTTCCAAAATATACCTTCAGCATTCTTATGTGGTAAATATAGGAACATTCCACAAAGTGAACATCTTTGCTTTAGTGGACAAAATAAAGTAGAAGGTTTGGTGCATTATTTATTTCACCACTTGCTATATAGACAGCCAAGAGAGGTTTATTTATGATCTTACAACCCAATTATCAAACTTCACAGAGGCCTATCTTCCTGTGGACATAGACTTCTATGTAACATTCTGTTCACTAAAGCTGCTAAGAATCTTAAAAGTAAGGGCAAATTAGATGTGAAGTCAGAGATGTGTGACTGCATCTCCGCTGTCATTTTGTCGCTGTTAAAGGTAGCCCCCACACACACTGATTCCCCAATGCAACTCACACATGAGCGCGCACACACTTGCACCCACCTACAGAGCTATTAGTTGCAAAGGGGAAAACATGTGTGCATCCATATTGTGCCTGCATGTTTTCCCCTTCATGGCTAATAGCAGTTCTGGGGGGGGGGGTACATTTGGATCAGGGCTGCAGAGTGGGGGAAAGGGTGGTCCTAATCCAAATCAGGCCTTGCTGAGACTGCTTTTAGCAGCAGCAGCAGCAGCAGCAGCAGCAGCAGCAAAAGATGTTGTAGATGTATTCAGCCATCTCCAGTATCACATCTGTCGTTTGCTGTTCCATGTTTGGGTGATCAGTGTTTGTAATTGGGGTCTTTTAAAATGCATTACATTTCTGTAGGTTCATTTCTGTCTCCAATCCCCCTGGGGAAATTGTGATAGCCTTTGATGCAAGAAAAGGTTTGGCTAACAGACAGATTGTTGGAGGCTCCTGTAAAAGCCCAACATGAAGGCAGCAGAAACAAGCCTTCCCCCCTTTCCTCTCATGTCCTCTGCACATGCCACAGCATTTGGGGTTTGGGGAAGTTGATAGGTCAGTAGTGCCTAAATTTCTGGACCCCTGTAATTTTACATCACGCTTCCATAGATCCGTGAAGAGTCCTTAGAACAGCAGTAGGCAACCAGGTGTCCTTCAGATACTTTGGACTACATTTCCTCTTGGGCCCCATTGGGACGTGCAATGCTGGGAATTCCATTCCATTTAAGCCTGGTGGGATTCCATAGTGTTTCTGTTCCAGTAAGGCGCAGCATAATGTAGTGGCTTCCCCCCCGCCCCTGATTCCAGAAATATTTTGCTCATTGGGGGAGGGGGTTCCACCATTTTTGCAAATTGTAAGTTGTGCAATGTTTAAATTTTGTAATCTTGAAATTTGTGCAAATGGTGTCATACTTTTTAATATATATATTTATTGGTGATCTTGCACAAGTGCACACAATTGCAAGTTCCCCTGTCCCCTATGTAGCCCTTCAAAGGCACGTTCCCCTCTAGTCAATGTCCTTGTCAGTTTCATCCTCACCACACACTACTTTCTTTAGCCCAGCAGAGCCATATATTCCATACTTGCCAAAGAGCTTGTCAGTTTCATTCTCCACTTCGGCACTTTCCCAGTAAAGGGGGAGGCTGGAGCGAAATTGATAAGTTCTTGGACAAGTATGGAATATGGCTCTGTTGGGCTAAACAAAGTAGTGTATGAAGAGGATAAAACTGAAAAGGATACTGGCAAGAGGGACTCTGCCTCTGTGGGGCTACCTAACAGACAGGCGGACTTGCGATTGTGCGCACTTGTGAAAGACTGCCAATTTTAAAAAAAAAAAGTTTTCAAAAAATATGATACCATTTGTGGAATTTTCAAGATTCCTCCCCCCCCCCGTGTGTGCAAATTGCCATCATTTGGGGGGGACAACCCCCCCAAATCTGCATATTGGCCTGATTTGCTACAGATTGAGTCAACGCCAGCCAGGGGGAAAGGAACAAAATCTGCAGGGACAAACCAGAAAAATCCATTGAGATTTCACACGCACCCTGCTTGGAATTCTCTTTCTCATACAACCTCCAGTTAATGGACAGGGACTATGGGAAGACATTTGGAGGGAACCATGTTGCCTAAGGCTATTCTTCAGCGTAGATCCCTCATCTTAGAGAGTTCATGAATTTGTGCAGGTAAGTAAATTATAGTGGCTGAGAAGAATACCGCCCTCTCCCCCTGTCCCCCTGCCGTTTCTCTGCAGGTCTGTCCCTCTAAGCCATCCTTTCCTCCTAGGAACACAAGAGATCCTATCAGTCTCCCAACAGTCCCCTCTCAACCCATCTCCAACCTGACCGGGTTTTCTCTTCTTCCTTCCTTCCTCCCCTGGGCTGTCTCCAATCAGAGCAATTGCCCATCATGGAGCTGCTATTCATTTAGCTTTCATCAGGGCTCCCATTTAAAAGCAACAAAAATGATTGAAGAGCCAGGAGGGAGTCAGCCATCAGGACATATTAGCAGGGCTAAATACCAAAAGCTCATCCTGAGGAGGAGATGGAGGTGAGGGTGGCAGGACCAAACTAAGGGTGGAAATCTCAGGAGAGGGCAAAGAGGACCATCCTGTATTGCTCAGCCCTGTGCTATGATGCTGGTGGGCCCCACACCCCTTCTGCAAGCTGCCAATGCCTAGGGAGGGGCAGCGGAGGGGGAACCCCTTACAAAAGAGACAGTTAAGGTGGGTGCAGGAAGTCAAGGGCATGGAAACAGGAGGGGCAGGACCCATCAAACAACAGTCATCTAGACCAGAGGTGCTGCATGCAGTCTCTCACCACTCTCAATGAGGCCCCAAGCCCCCCCCCCCCAGCATCTCCTGCCACCACCATAGGCTGTCCACCTTTGATAAGCCCTTAGAAAATTAGAAAATGTGGATTTCTGTGCTCCTGCCTGAGCAAGGAGAGAAGAGACTCTGTGTGCATGGGTGTGAAAGAGAATGGGTATTTGTGGAATTGGATGGATGCACAGGGGTGGCTGGATACATGTGTGTGTGTGTGTGGATGAATGGATGCACAGGGATCTGCCCCCACCCACTCTGGCCCCACCCAGACTGCAGTCTTGGGCAGATTTCCTCCAAATGATCGCATCCCTTGGTGGTGAAAAAGAAAAGAAAAAAAGCTGCCCGCCTCTGATCTAGATGGGCGGTGCCTTTACAAAGCAATTGAGCCAGCCTGGTGAAGTGGTTAGACTTTCAGGCTAGGATAGGAGAGAACCAGGTTCAAATTCTGACTCAACCATCACGTTCACTGGGGGACCTTGGTTCAGTCACCATCTCTCAACCTATAAAGCCTTACACAGCTTGGGACCACAATACCTGATGGAGCACCTCTCCCAACATGAACCTTCCTGTATACTACGCTCAACATCTAAGGCCCTCCTCCGGCTGCCTACACCGAGGGAAGCTCGGAAGATGGCAACGAGAGGGCCTTTTCGGTGGTGGCCCCCAAATAATGATCTCGCCGATGAGGCCCTCCTGGCACCAACATTGTTATCTTTTCGGCACCAGGTTAAGACCTTTCTCTTCTCCCAGGCATTGGGCAGTATATGATAAGTGTTTAATCGATCCTGGAATGTCTTATGGTTATGGTTGTTTGTTTTTGAGATTGTTTGTTTGAAGTTGTTTTAGATAGATGTTTCTTTTGCGTATATTCTGCTCATGTGTTTTTATGTAAATGGTTTTTAATCTCTGTATATTGTATTTTTAATGTTTTTAATCTTTGTAAACTGCCCAGAGAGCCCCAGCTATTGGGCAGTATAGAAATGAAATAATAAATACTGATCTGCCAGATGAAGTCAGTACTCCTGCTCTGAAAAAAAGTGGAAGAGCTGAGCTCCCCCTTGACTACACTACTGATTAACCCATACTGAAAAGTTTATTTTAACAACTGTCCTTGTATTACATGTTTTGGGTGTTGTTTTCTATCCCTATCCAGGTTGCATCTCTGTCGCCCCACCTTAATTACACTACTGAAGAAGAAATCCATTAAAGACGCTTCATATTGCTGTTCAGAAACAAATAAGAACTCTCGTTAATATTGACACAAAGGGGACTGCATTACTAAGAAAATTAAAACTGTGTTAATATATAACACATTTCTAATTTTCTTACAAATATAGCCCCCATTTGTGCTGGCCATAAGGGGAATTCATATTTGTTTCTGAAGAGCAACTACGTGAAGCATCTTCAGTGAGTTTATTTGATACTCTACTTTGGTTTAACACAATGAGCTGGAGGGGAGGGGTTGCTGTCTGCATTTTTAAACAATGCTGATTTCTTCCTATCAGCATTGTTCGAAATGGCAGACAGCCCCCTGAGCAATGACTCCAGCTCATTGTACAAAACTTAAGTGGAGTATCAAATCACCCCTCCACACCCCTTTCGACTGTTGAGAATTTCTCACACAGATACAAATGAATGAATGTGCAGAATTAGCAATTGTATATTTGTAACAGAAAAGAATGGAAGAGGTCCATTCGACAGAAGGAAGTGGGCATAAACCAATTAATGTATGCATCCCCATGCTGCCAGGACAGCACACCCACAATACTTGAACAAACCAGCAAAACCAGCATCCCGTTATCTCCCACCGACATGAAGAAGGACACACCCGTTCCAGTTTCCTGTCAGTCCAGCTCAAACCAGGAAGTCACACACTCCCCCCTTTTTAATCCCTGCTATCAGGGGTTGGGGGTGGGAAATTTTTAATTCTCCCGTCCTAGTGTGTGTTGGTCCAGATCCAAATTGGGTTCATGCATAGTTACACTGAAGTAAAGAAATCAGGCTGAACTACACACAACACAGTTAACGTAATATGTAGTATGGCCTTTTGAGGACAGGATAGGGTGGATGCATGGAATCTGGGACAGCTAAAGGTGCAAATGGGCCCCAGGTGGCAGACCTAGAATCTGGGTAAAACTCAGCTGACCAGGCTGGATGGCAATGCTACACCTCAGGGAGGAAGTCCCAGGAAGACAGGCTCTCTCCTTACCCTCTCAGGGTGGGAGGATCACCTCCTCCAAACTAGCCCAAATGCAGAAGACAGACCTTCTCCTTCCTTTTTCAAGGAAGAAGCACCACTGTTGCTGGGTGTGTCCAAAACAGAGGGTTCTGGCAGGATTTCACAACTCCAATATGAGGCACGACCCCAGCCCTACGCTTTTGGATAACAGGAAGGAGAGCTTTGGCAGATGCAAGACCACAGCCTTCCAATGTAAGAAGCTTTGTGTGCTGAAATGGTCTCGTAAAAAGGCACATTCTAATTCGGCCACTCAAAGAGCTCCCCCCCCCCAACCCCTCAAAGAGACACCCTCTATCTGCTTCCAGTCCAAACACTTCTTGTACAGCATCGGAGCTCTCCTGGACTCCATCTTCTGCTGCAAGGTGAGTTCAGGGTTTGTTTGTTTTTATAGTGTTTTGCCCTCAGCAGCTTGCTCCTGATGGGTGCCCCTCTGTTTCATACCATCAACGCAGCTTGCTCTGTAGGGTGCTCCATTCCAAGTGAGCCCAGAAATAATCCTCCGTATTCAACCTACACAAAATTAATCCGGCTGGGTCCTCTTACCCAACTCTCCCCTTACCTTGATTAGCTAGCTTATTGCTTGAGACAGCTAGGTCCCCCCTGGAGTGCTCAGTTCCCACGATTATGCCAGGAAGCCAAGGTTCTAATTTCAGAAGCCTGGTTCCCACCCCCAGTGGCCTTACTGATGAAGCTGTGGGAAGAAGGCATGGTTCCATTTTTGGATGCCTGGGTCCCATATCGATGGCCATCATGATTGGCATACAGCTTGCTCTTGAGTCAAAGTCACAAGATGGATCTTCACAACATCAAACCTGGGTAGCACTGCGCACGGTTTTATGGCCAGGTTTCACAGCCGGGAAAAGAGAATTGCTGTCCCTGAGACTCACAGGCTGGAGAGAATTGGGAGGAGTGAGAGAGAATGGGGTCAGAGAAGTATACACTCTGCATCTAAAGCCCTCTTCCAGGAGGCTCCTCCAAGGAGGCTCAGAGGGCATCAACAAGGGAGAGGACCTTCTCAGTGGTGGCCCCCCCATTTATGGAATATTCTCCCTGACGAGGCCCGCCTGGTGCAAACATTCTGATCTTTTTGGTACCATGTTAAAACTGCTCTCTTCTCTCAGGCATTTAGATAAGGAGTCTCTTTGATTCTCTCCAGCTGATTGTTTTAAATTGTTTTAGATATATATTGTTGTTGTGTGTTCTGTTTGTTCTATGTCATTACATGAATGGTTTTATACTTTATATAATGTATTTTAAGAGTTTTTACATTTTGTGAACTACCCAGAGAGCTTCGGCTAAGGGGCAATATAGAAATATAATAAATTAAATGAAATATGGGTACAGCTTAGAGCAGCCTTCCTCAACTCTGGTACCCTCCAGATGTGTTCAACTACAAGTCCCATCACACACACACAAACACACACCCAGTTATTGTGGCTCATGCTGGCTGGGGATGACCACAGGAAGGGGGTGTCTCACAGGAATGGTGTTCAGCAGATAGCGACTGACAAGGCGAGCTTCTGTGCTAGCAAGAGGATATTCGAGGGCGTTTTGTGTAGAAAATAAGTAATGAGACAGCCTTCTCTAACCTGGTTGAAGTTCAAAACATCTGGAAGGCATCAGGTTGGGAGAGGCTGAAATAAGGGAATGGGGCTGGGAGGCACTCTGCAGAGGACAATCCCCCTTGGTCCGATGCTGCTGATGCTGCAGGACACCAGATGGTGGTGTAGAAGCAGTAGAACATGCCCTGGCCTTCTTACAACCCGATTTAGCTGCTATACCAGGGGAGAGCAACTTGTGTTGCTCCAGATGTTTCGGCCTACAGCTCCCATCATCCCCAGCTAGCACAGCCCAATAGTGAGGGATGGTGGGAGTTGTAGGGCAAAACATCTGGAGGACCAGAAGTTGCCCACCCTTGTGCTATGGCTTAACAGGGCGTTTGCTGCAGGTCTTACCAAGGTGGATGGAGCACCGTATTTGCGCAGGTGTTCCTCATAGGTGATGGTGTAGATGTCCGAGTCTCCTGATGACCAACGAGGATTGCCCCAGGAAGGGTCACTTGGTTCCAGCTTGTTACCATTTGGGAACTGAAATGGCAGAGAGAGAGAGAGAAAGAGAGAGAGAGAGAGAAATGGTTTCACTCACCATGGGGCCGATCATGTATTTATTTATGGTATTTAGTTTTCGTTTTTCTACATATGTACTCCAAGTGAGTGACACACATAAACTACAGTAACATTAAGCAATTAAAGTACTAAACACCTACAAATAGAAACAAGACAAGCAGCAGTGAAAAATCATTCAACGGCACTCAACACTCCCCTCCCTCACCAAATCCCGAGCAGTAAAACGGTGCATCCATAAAGCACCACATAACATAATCCATCAACCAAAAGGCTTGTTAAAAAGGAAAGTTTTATCCTGGTGCCCAAATGTTGTCAATGAAGGTGTCGCACAGAGGTAAGGGGGCCATAGTTCAGTGGTGTAGCACCTGTTTTGCATGTAGAAGAAGGTCCCAAGTTCAATCCCCGGCATCTCCAGGTAGGGCTAGGAAAGAATCCTGCCTGAAACCCTGGAGAGCCACTGCCAGTCAGTGTCAACAGAACTGGGCTTGATGGATCAAGGGTCTGACTCGGTATAAGGTAGCTTCCTATATTCCTATCTGTTGACTGTCCTAATGAAAAGGCATCACCACTCTGAAGGCCCTCTCCATTAGCCACCCACCTCACCAGAAGGGGCCACTCAGAGAAGGCCCCGGAAACACATTCATACAGGAGAAAATGGTCCTTCAGATACCCCAGTCATAACCTGTCAAAGGCTTAAAGGTTAACAGCAGCACTTGTGAGGGTCAGTTCCCACTTGCACACTTATGGCTTGATGGATGGATGGATGGATGGATGGATGAATAAATAAATAAAATAAAATAAAATAAAATAAATGACACCATTCAGTGGTGACATGAGTGCACGAGTGAGCAAGCCGTCACAGATTAAACATCATAGGCAGAGCTTTCATTCACCTCGCATCATCTCAACAGTCCTTTTCAATGAAATGAGTCAACGCCTTCAGGTGTGAGTTAAAGAGATGAGAAAATCCAGGGATGGATTTATACAGCCCCTGTATCATCAACAGGTAGAGTTGTCGCCCATTTTGTGTCGCAGGGATCCTTGACTTTTAACAGATCTCTGACAGTCAGAAATTCAAGAGGTTCAGCTTATCTTGGCATGTGGATGCAGTGCTGGAAAGGGATGTCGAATTTCTGTCTCTTGTGAAGTAGTTTAGGGTACCCTACCAGATACAAGGTGGCAATTTTACCTAGAGGAGAGACTGGGGTCTGTAAGCCACAATTCAGTTCAGGAGGCAATTTTCTGTGCCAGAATTTAAGAGCTGGTTTGATATCATTAACAGAAACAAGTGGCAACAGGTTCTTTTTCCTGGAATGTACCACTTCAGTCTGCAGGTGAAGGATTGTACATTATTTGAATACTCCATTCTACATGTAGAAAACTAGAATGTCAGCAAGGAAGGTAGGTTAAATGCTTCTGTCATTTTAATTCTCCATGTGCAGGGAGTTCCTCTTACCCCCAGCTCCTGCCCCCATGAGGGAGTATTCATTTGCAAACTAAATTGGTACAATCCTGGGAAAGCTACACCGCTTGATCTTGGTTATGTCATCAAATCTTCCCTTGCCTTTGAAACATCCAGTGAACATTAATGGCACCTCCTACCCAAGGTCAGTTTCACAACCAGTCCATGCAGCACCATGGCCTTCTGTCTTCTTCTCAGAAGCAACTCCGCACCCTCACCCCTGCCGCCCATACACACAAATGTACTCACACCTCATTTCATCTCACCTGGCGTGAAAGGTAGTGTTGTCGGGTCTCAGGGGGTGTTGGGGGAACTTTCTTGTCATTGGCTGCAAGAGGTAGAATCAACATCATTACAGCTTTGCACTGAGAGACTGATCATCTCTAAGTACCCAGAGACATATCACATGGAAAAGGAACAAGGAGAAGCCACTCTTTTCATCCCCTACCTTCCTGAGCTGTGTGTACAACCAAGCTTTGATAAGCTGACACTGATTCCCTTCAGCTATACCTGCCTATCCCCTTAATCTATGATCAGGTCACTACAGGACCAGAGGAGCCTTTTTCCTTCTGAGTTGTTGTTGTTGTTGTTGTTGCTACAAGCAGGATCTGCAACAAAATGTTGTAGTGTTGTCGGGTCTCAGGGCGTGTTGGGGGAACTTTCTTGTCATTGGCTGCTGCAAGAGGTAGAATCAACATCATTACAGCTTTCCGCTGCGAGACTGACCATCTCTGAGTACCCAGAGACATACCACATGGAAAAGGAACAAGGACAAGGAGAAGGCACTCCTTTCCTCCCCTACCTTTCTTAGCTGTGTGTACAACCAAGCTCTGATTACCTGCACCGATCCCCTTCAGCTATACCTGCCTGTTGTTGTTGTTGTTGTTGTTCAGTCGTTCAGTCGTGTCCGACTCTTCGTGACCCCATGGACCATAGCACGCCAGGCCTTCCTGTCCTGCGCTCTCTCCCGGAGTGTGCTCAAGTTCATATTCATTGCATCCGTGATGCTATCTAGCCATCTCATCCTCTGCCGTCCCCTTCTCCTTTTGCCTTCAGTCTTTCCCAGCATCAGGGTCTTTTCCAGGGAGTTTTCTCTTCGCATTAGGTGGCCAAAATATTGGAGCTTCAGCTTCATTATCTGTCCTTCCAATGAGCACTCAGGGTTGATTTCCTTTAGGATGGACTGATTTGACCTCCTTGCAGTCCAGGGGACTCGTAAGAGTCTTCTCCAGCACCACAGTTCGAAAGCATCAATTCTTCGGCGCTCAGCCTTCCTTATAGTCCAGCTCTCACAGCCATACATTACTCTTCCCCAGTAGCATATTGGACACCTTCCGACCTGAGGGGCTCATCTTCCGGCGTCATCTCTTTTAGCCTTGTGATACGTTCCATGGGGTTTTCTTGGCAAGAATACTGGAGTGGGTTGCCATTTCCTTCTCCAGTGGACCACATTTTGTCAGAACTCTCTGCCATGACCTGTCCGTCTTGGGTGGCCCTGCATGGCATAGCTTATGGCTTCACTGAGTTACGCAAGCCCCTTCGCCACAACAAGGCAGTGATCCATGAAGGGGATACCTGCCTATATCCCCTTAATCTATGGTCGGGTCACTACAGGACGAGAGGAGCCTTTTTCCTTCTGAGTTGTTGTTGTTACTACAAGTAGGATCTGTAACAAAATGTTGTAGTGAGAAGCGCTCCTGTTCACTGTTCCAGTCAGTCATCCATGCCCTCTTTCAGGATATTCCATTCCATTCCCACCTTCCTGGATTTTTATCTCCCTATCCCTCCAGGCAGCATTCAGTGGCCACTGAACATACTCAGTCCAGATTGGGCTGTTTTGGAGGTCCCCTCCCCTCACTTTAGTTTTTTTTTTCCCCTCGAGATTTTTAAAAACTCTTGCAGTCTGCTGGTACCTCCCTCTTGTGTATGGGTGGTGCCATTTTGGCTACATAAGCAATGACACTCACACCTGAACACTGGAAATAGAGGGAACGACAAGCCAACGCCAGACCATAGTGTATAGATTTGTCGGTACAGACAGGTAAAATCAGATGTTCATGCGTGTGATTGGATGAAGAACAGCAAGGACTTTTATGTCAAATAATAATAGCATATGAGGTATGCACAATCAAGCTGAGCAGAAACTGGAACTGGCTGCAGAATTCAACATCCTGAGAAGTTCAAGTTCTATGATAGAGAGAGAGAGAGAGAGAGAGACAGACAGACAGACAGACAGAATAAAAATTATATATTTAAGACTGCATCTTATTCCTTAAAACTGCATCATTCATATAGAATCATAGAATAGAACAGTAGGGTTGGAAGGGGCCTACAAGGTCATCGAGTCCAACCCCCTGCTCAATGCAGGAATCCAAGTCAGAGAATCCCTGACAGATGGCTGTCCAGCCTCGTCTTGAACGCCTCCAGTGTGGGAGAGCCCACCACCTCCCTAGGTAATTGGTTCCATTGTCGTATTGCTCTAACAGTCAGGAAGTTTTTCCTGATGTTCAGCTGGAATCTGGCTTCCTGTAACTTGAGCCCATTATTCCGTGTCCTGCACTCTGGGATGATCAAGAAGAGATCCTGGCCTTCTTCTCTGTGACAACCTTTCAAGTACTTGAAGAGTGTGATCATATCTCCCCTCAGTCTTCTCTTCTCAAGGCTAAACATGCCCAGTTCTTTCAGTCTCTCTTCATAGGGCCTTGTTTCCAGTCCCTTGATCATCTTTGTTGCCCTCCTCTGAACCCTCTCCAGTTTGTCTGCATCCTTCTTCAAGTATGGTGCCCAGAACTGGACACAGTACTCCAGAGGAGGCCTAACCAGTGCTGAGTAGAGGGGAACTAGTACTTCCCGGGATTTGGAAGCGATGCTTCTATTAATGCAGCCCAAAATAGCATTTGCCTTTTTTTTGCAGCCACATCACATTGTTGGCTCATATTCAGCTTGTGATCGACAACCATTCCAAGATCCTTCTCGCTTGTAGTGTTGTTGAGCCACGTATCCCCCATCTTGTAACTGTGCATTTGGTTTCTTTTTCCTAGGTGCAGAACTTGGCATTTATCCCTATTAAATGTCATTCTCTTGTTTTCTGCCCAGCGCTCCAGTCTA
Organism: Heloderma suspectum; assembly: GCF_057233095.1. Classification (NCBI taxonomy): domain Eukaryota; kingdom Metazoa; phylum Chordata; class Lepidosauria; order Squamata; family Helodermatidae; genus Heloderma; species Heloderma suspectum. Next base: position 16,224,408 of record NC_139467.1, read on the forward strand.
TCCAGATCACTTTGAATTTTGTTTCTCTCTTCCAAAGTATTAGTTATCCTGCCCGATTTTGTGTCATCTGCAAATTTGATCAGCATTCCCTGCACCTCCTCCAAGTCATTAATACAAATGTTGAAGAGCACTGGGCCCAGGACTGAGCCCTGCGGTACCCCACTCATGACCTCTCCCCAGTTTGAGAAGGTCCCATTGATAAGCACTGTTTGAGTCCGATTCTGTAGCCAACTGTGGATCCACCGGATCGTTGTTTCATCTAGCCCACTTTGAGCTAGTTTGCTCATCAGGATATCATGAGGCACTTTGTCGAAAGCTTTGCTGAAGTCGAGGTATATGATGTCTACAGCATTCCCACGGTCCACAAGGGAGGTGACTTGATCAAAAAATGAGATCAGATTAATCTGGCAGGACTTATTTTTGACAAATCCATGTTGGCTTCAAGTAATGACTGCATTGTTTTCAAGGTGCTTACAGATGGATTGCTTTATCATCTGCTTCAGAATAATTTTCCCAGGGATTGATGTCAGCCTGAGTGGTCTGTAGTTCCCAGGTTCCTCCTTTTTACCCTTTTTGATGATAGGGACAACATTAGCCCTCCTCCAGTCATCTGGCACTTCACCCATCCTCCATGATTGCTCAAAGAGAATAGACAGCGGTTCTGAGAGTTCTTCTGCCAGTTCCTTTATTACTCTAGGATGCAGTTCATGTGGCCCTGGAGATTTGAACTCATTCAAAGTAATTAGGTGTTCCTATCGATCTCAAGCTGCAATCCTGCCCCTTCAGCCTGTACTTCGCCTTTGCCAGGGGGGTCATAGACCCTCTTTTGGGAGAAGACTGAGCCAAAGTAGGAATTGAGCACCTCTGCCTTTTCTTCGTCATCTGTTATCATTCTGCCATCCTTATTTAATAGCTGAACAACCATTTCTTTCCTCTGCCTTTTACTATGCACGTAGCTGAAGAAAGCCTTTTTGTTCTTTTTAGCTTCCCTCGCTAACCTCAGCTCGTTCTCAGCTTTAGCCTTCCTGACGCCATCCCTGCAATTCTGTGCTACCTGCCTGTACTCTTCCTTTGTTACTAGGTCTTCTTTCCACTTCCTATATGTGACCTTTTTTGTTTTCAGGTCATCCCTAAGCTTTTTGTGAAGCCACATTGGCTTCTTCTGTTGTCTTCCACCTTTTCTTCTTGTTGGAGTTGTTTGTGATTGTGCCTTGAGAATTTCCTTTTTTAAAAGCTCCCACCCAGCTTGGACTCCTTTTCTCATTAGAGTCGCTTGCCATGGGACCTTACAGATCATTGTTCTGAGTTTATTAAAATCAGCTTTCTTAAAATCCAGGGTACGCCTTTGACTACACTCGGCTTTTGCTTCCCTTAGAACCAAGAACTCAAGTACATGGTCGCTTTCCCCCAGAGTTCCTGTAACTGCTACTTTATCCACTAAGTCATCTCTGTTGGTTAGGATCAAGTCAAGGATAGCCGATCCTCTAGTTCCTTCCTCTACTTTCTGTAGGAGGAAGTTATCCGCCACACAAGTCAGGAATTTCCTGGAGGGGCCATGTTTTGCAGAATTTGTCTCCCAACCAATATTGGGGAAATTGAAGTCCCCCATTACTACTACATCATGCTTCCTTAAAACATTAGCTATTTGCTTTTCAAAAGTTTCATCCTCGTCTTCTCCTTGATTGAGTGGCCGGTAGTAGACTCCGACCACCAGGTTCCTTTTATTTTTTGCTCCATTTATTTTGATCCAGATGCTCTCAATAGAGCTACCAAGCTCATCCTCCTGTATTTCTGTGCAGAGATACGTATTTTTCACATACAGTGCAACCCCACCTCCCTTTCTGTTCCTCCTGTTCCTTTTGAACAAGTTATATCCTTCAATTGCTGTATTCCAGTCATGAGAGTCATCCCACCAAGTCTCAGTTATACCTATCAAGTCATAATTTCCCTCCCGTATTAAGAGTTCAAGTTCATTCTGTTTGTTTCCCATACTCTGGGCATTAGTGTATGTGTGTGTGTGTGTGTGTGTGTGTGTGTATATATATATATATATATATATATATATATATATATATATACATACATATATATATACACACACACACACACACCTTAAGACTGCATCTTATTTCCAAGTTTTCCAAGTGTTTTGGTAGGATTAAGGAAATGGAAGAAAGGGTAAAAACAAAAACAAAAAGAACACCCTTCCCCACCAACATTGTGCCCTCCTGATGGGTTGGACGGCAACTCTCATAATTCCCAACCACTGGCCATGCTGGCTGGGAATTATGGGAGCTGCAGTCCAACCCATATGGATAAGGCAAGGTTGGGGAAGGCTGGACTAGGTTATACATTCAATAACCCTGTACCTGTGGCTAGAAAGAGGATAATTACATTTCTCCACCCTACAGATATACCCATGGTTGAGGATGTCAGTGATTCAGTTCCTTGAACCTGATTTTCCAGCAAAAGATACTGGATCCAACCTGGTAGGTCTAGGATGGGGATGCCAGAGAAATCAGCAATGGATTCAAATGAGTTTGGATTTCTATGAATCCAACCTACAGATTCCACAGCAGATCAGCTTTTTCCAAGTTGCACAGATTCTGCAGACATCTGGACTTTTTTTTTTTTAAAACTTTCCAGGAATTGTACACAAATTAATCATACAAAAATATGAAGAAACGAAAACCCACTGACCAAAAATACACATTATCTCCCATAGGTTCAAGCATGAAAATGCAGATTGGGGGGTGGGGGAGGATTTATGCATTTTTCTTTCTTTTTTTCAGTTTTGGGAGATTTGCACAAATTCGCAATAACTAATGCACATTAGTGCTAATGTGTATTAGTTATTGCAGATTAGCACATTTGCACGAGTGCTCAAGTGTGCACTATCGCATATGTGAATTAGCACAAATACAACAAAATCTTCCTACAAAACATCCAGTTCTGTCAATGACTGGACAATGGAATGAAAGATACCTAACAATCCATGAAACACAGACAAAACAAAATCCATATATCCTTACTCTAGGCCCACATAGTAATGTCATGTTTTGACTCTACTTGGCTGAAAGCAAGCCAGCTGATTACACCCATATCTGGTTTCATGCTTTTAATTTTTTCCTAATTGGCCAACATCAGATTATCAACACATTTCGCTCTCTGTATTTGACTGGCTCAGTGTATAACCTACCTTTCCGGAGGCAGATCGGCCAAATTAGCCAGATCAGCAAGACCAGGAGTGCGACGATCAGAAGCATCCCAAAGATGGAACCAATCACGATTCCAGCAATGGCACTGGCACTCAGCCTTGAGTCTGCAAGGCAGAGAAAGAGGAAAATCAGCAGGATTAGAATGACAGGAGCCCTAACTTCTGTTCTGCCTTAACCCTCACAGGGGAGCTCTTGAATTCCACCTCCACCTCCAAAGATGGAGAAATTGAAATTGCCAAGACTCCAAGACATTTTCTCCCCTGTTCTGATTTTAGATCCTACACCAGCCTTCCCCAATCTGGTGCCCTCCAGATGTGTTGGACTATGACTCCCATAATTCTCAGCCATCTGGAAGGCATTGGGCTGGAGAACACTGCTCTATGATGTCTGTCAAGGAATCTAGAACTGGACTTATTTTTGAAGACCAGGAATCTGCTCACACAGAGGCTTTCCTTGAAATTGTAGACCAGGGGTTGGCAAACTGGTGCCCTCCAGATGATTTGGACTACAACTCCCATAATTCTTGTCCATTGGCCATACTAGCTGGGGCTGATGAGGGTTGCATCCCAAAACATCTGAAGGGCATGCCTAGCCCCACAGTAGACCTTCAAAATACTCTGCAGGACATTAAATGGAGGACCATATTCACACCATACTGGGTGAATAGGAAACTGCTCCACCAGGCACCACAGGTCACCTTCTGCTTACCACATGAGTCAGGAAAGGTCATATTGCCCAAGGGGGCAAAACCTTTCTACCTGGGTTGAAAGCATGAGAGTAGGGATGGCAGAGAATTCTGGCATTCGGCCACCCAAAATCTGTGGCGGAACGGCCTCCCCCCGCCCCCCCACGGATCCCCCCCCAGGACGAAGCTTACCTGGGGCGGATGTTCTGGTGGCGGCAGCTCCAGCGGCGGCTGGTCTTTCGACTGGCTGCTGCAGCCGCCATTTGCATCTGCTGTCTGCCGTGATAGGTTAGGTAAATATTTACGTAGCCTATCACAGCAGGCAAAAATAAAAAAAACAGCGTATGCAAATGGCGGCGACTACAGCGGCCGCCATTAGCATTCCCTATTTTTCACCGTTTTAGCCTACATAAATATTTACGTAGGCTATTAGGGCCAAAAAAAGGGGGAACGCAAATAGCATAGTGGGCACTATTTGCGTTCCCCTTTTTTTGCCCTTTTAACCTACATAAATATTTGCGTAGGCTAAAACGGTGAAAAATAGGGAACGCAAATGGCAGCCACCGCCATTTGAGTACACTGTTGTTGTTTATTTGCCAGCTGTGATAGGCTACGTAAATACTTATGTAGCCTATCACGGCAGCCTGGCTGGACGCAAATGGCGGCTACTATGGTGGCCGCCATTTGCGTCCACAGCAGCCAGTCCATGGCCGGAACTCCGGCTGCGGATGGCCCTGGCCGGCTGCTCCGCAGAGCTGCCGTGGAGCGGAGCCAGCCGGGCAGGATTCTGGGGGGGAGGACCGGATCGTCTCCCTCCCCGTTGAGGATTCTGGGGGGAGGGATGGAGCGCCTCCCCCCCCCCACAAATCACATCTGCGAAAAGGTAAGTGACTTTCGTACATCCCTACATGAGAGCCAGCATGGTGTAGTGGCTAGAGTGTTGGACTGGGAGTCAGGAGATCCGGGTTCTAGTACCCACTCGGCCATGGAAGCTCACTGGGTGATTTTGGGCCAGTCACAGACTCACAGCCCAACCCACCAAACAGGGATGTTGTTGTAAGGATAAAATGGAGGAGGACTATGTACGCCGCCTTGGGTTCCTCAAGGAGGAAAAACGGAGGGAATGAATGAATGAATGAATGAACGAACGGTGGGATGGCTGGATCTGCAAAGGGCTTTTTTTAAAGGAATCCAAGCACTGAGAATTCCTGCACTGAGCAGGGGGTTGGACTTGCTGGTCTTATAGGCCCCTTCCAACCCTTTTTGTTGTTGTTCCGTCATTAAGTTGTGTCCGACTCTTCGTAACCCCATGGACCATAGCACGCCAGGCCTTCCTGTCCTCCGCTCTCTCCCGGAGTGTGTTCAAGTTCATATTCATTGCATCGGTGATGCTATCTAGCCATCTCATCCTCTGCCATCCCCTTCTCCTTTTGCCTTCAATCTTTCCCAGCATCAGGGTCTTTTCCAGAGAGTTTTCTCTTCGCATTAGGTGGCCAAAATTTTTGAGCTTCAGCTTCAGTATCTGTCCTTCCAATGAGCATTCAGGGTTGATTTCCTTTAGGATGGACTGATTTGACCTCCTTGCAGTCCAGGGGACTCGTAAGAGTCTTCTCCAGCACCACAGTTTGAAAACATAAATTCTTCGGCGCTCAGCCTTCCTTATGATTCTATGATTCATTTCTAGTTTCACACAACGATTTTAATGAGATCTGTGTGCCGCCATACTATCAATGGCATTCAACATTCTGAGAATAGCGGCTTTATTTAAAAAGAAGACGAAGCAAGTTTCAAGCCCTTATAGCACAAGAGAAAAGACTGGAAATGTCTCTATGCCCCTTCCTTCCCTCTCTTCCTTGCCTTTTCATGATTTTTTTTTAAAAAAATCTAAATGATGAAAAAAATCTGGAAGTAAAATAAAATATACATAACTAAGGAAATGTATGTTTAATTTTGAATACAGGTCCTGCATCTGAAAATGTCGAAGAGTAGTGAAAACATAATCTGAATTTATAATAGGACTGAGCTCAAGTGACTTTTTATGAATGTACTGGGCAGCTAAGAAAAACAACCCCTTTAGCAATTTTTCAGTGATTGCTGCAAAAGTGTTTTTGCAAATACCTTTGCAAGAAGCATTGCGCTCACTTGGAACTGGCTTCATTTGCCCTTAGTGACATCATCATGGAACCAAATATGATTGACTATGTAGTTAATGATGTCATTCCATTAACTCTTTTATATTGCTAGGAAGCATCCCCCTCGCTCTCAATTGGCTTACTTTGCCTCCAGTGATGTCATCACACGGTCAAATCTATCATGTTCATTATATAATCCCCAATTGGCTGGGATCACCCATGCGACTATTCCATGGAAGAAGACCAAGGAAGAAGACAGAGGGGGAAATGGTACCAGAGTAAAAGCAAATTGGGGAAACAATGACAGTGAACAGAAGTGTAGAGTTGCATAATTTAGGGCCTTCGGGGGGAAATATTTCTGAACCTCTGAAAGCAGTACTTTTGACCTCAAGATTAGAACATGAGAACATTTGGTGAAGCCCTATTTTATGTTAAATATCCTCATTTTTAACAACCACGGTAACGCATTTTAAATGGCTGTGAAGTGCTTTTTTAAAAGCAGTAGGTGTGAATGCTTAGTGCTGGTGTTGAACTATTTTAAGCCATTTAGAGCACTTTCACTGCCTTTGTCTCCATTCAATACTATAAAACCCGACTTTTCTGCTTTTCCTCCAAGCTTGTAACAGGCACTTGCCTGTGCTAAGCAAACATCACCTTCCGGTGACCAAACAGGGAAGCTTTTGTAAACCGGAGCATAGTTTTTCTCCCTTTCAGACTGCAATAAAAAAAACAAAACCCTTTGGTTTAAGTGAAGAGTTAAGGATCATACAAATTCCATCAAGCATCAAAAAGCATGGGCATTGCAAGTTACGGCTCTCGCCCTAACTTCCATATTAGAATCATAGAATCATAGAATAGTAGGGTTGGAAGGGGCCTACAAGGCCATCGAGTCCAACCCCCTGCTCAATGCAGGAATCCAAGTCAGAGCATCCCTGACAAATGGCTGTCCAGCCTCGTCTTGAAGGCCTCCAGTGTGGGAGAGCCCACCACCTCCCCAGGTAATTGGTTCCATTGCCGTATTGCTCTGACACTCAGGAAGTTTTTCCTGATGTTCAGTCGGAATCTGGCTTCCTGTAACTTGAGCCCATTATTCCGTGTCCTGCACTCTGGGATGATCAAGAAGAGATCCTGGCCTTCTTCTCTGTGACAACCTTTCAAGTACTTGAAGAGTGCTATCATATCTCCCCTCAGTCTTCTCTTCTCAAGGCTAAACATGCCCAGTTCTTTCAGTCTCTCTTCATAGGGCTTTGTTTCCAGTCCCCTGATCATCTTTGTTGCCCTCCTTTGAACCCTCTCCAGCTTGTCTGCATCCTTCTTAAAGTGTGGTGCCCAGAACTGGACACAGTACTCCAGATGAGGCCTAACCAGTGCTGAGTAGAGGGGAACTAGTACTTCCCGGGATTTGGAAGCGATGCTTCTATGAATGCAGCCCAAAATAGCATTTGCCTTTTTTGCAGCCACATCACATTGTTGGCTCATATTCAGCTTGTGATCGACGACAATTCCAAGATCCTTCTCGCTCGTAGTGTGGTTGAGCCATGTATCCCCCATCTTGTAACTGTGCATTTGGTTTCTTTTTCCTAGGTGCAGAACTTGGCATTTGTCCCTATTAAATGCCATTCTGTTGTTTTCTGCCCAGCACTCCAGTCTATCCAGATCACTTTGAATTTTGTTTCTGTCTTCCAAAGTATTAGCTATCCCTCCCAATTTTGTGTCATCTGCAAATTTGATCAGCATTCCCTGCACCTCCTCCTCCAAGTCATTAATAAAAATATTGAAGAGCACTGGGCCCAGGACTGAGCCCTGCGGTACCCCACTCGTTACCTCTCCCCAGCTTGAGAAGGTCCCATTGATAAGCACTCTTTGAGTCCGATTCTGTAGCCAACTGTGGATCCACTGGATTGTTGTTTCATCTAGCCCACTTTGAGCTAGTTTGCTCATCAGGATATCATGGGGCACTTTGTCGAAAGCTTTGCTGAAGTCGAGGTATATGATGTCTACAGCATTCCCACGGTCTACAAGGGAGGTGACTTGATCAAAAAATGAGATCAGATTTGTCTGGCAGGACTTGTTTTTGACAAATCCATGTTGGCTTCGAGTAATCACTCGAAGTAATTCGAGTAATCGAGTAATATTATGTCAACAGTCTGACATTTCATGCTGCCATGCTACTTTGGCTCCATGCCGCTATAGTTTCCCTTCTTCTTTTCACCCCTGTTCTCTCCCTCTGAAGACTGAGGCCACCTGGGGTCAGCGCTGTATCAATGTTTCATAAGAATTTGTTTCCTTCTTGAAATTAATGCCACGAAATACCCATTGGAAGGAATGGATGCAACACAGATGTAGAAATAAATCTTATCCTGTTAAGTCGCTGTGAAAGAATGCAATGGAGTTGTATGTAAACATTAGCAGCTTAAGAAGTTTAACTAAAGTTAGTTTTGTGCAAGTTCTTTTCCTTAAACATGAGCTGTGTGTGTGTGTATGTTGTGTGTGGGGGGGGGGGCACTAGCAAGTTTTGTTGCAGGCTGCTAACTTTTCTAAGGCGCGGTCCTATGCATGTTTAGACAGAAAGAAGTCCTACAACTCCCAGCATTCCCCAGCCAGCCATCCTAGCTGGGGAATGCTGGGAGTTGTAGGACTTTTTCCTGTCTAAACCTGCATAGGATTGCGCCCTAAACCTATTTGCAAGATGTTCCTCCAAAACCCAAACCATTACGGCCCACGTGTCTCCTAAAGTCAGGAATACGTACTTGGCTGGAGGATTTGAACATGAGAAGCATTCCCAGCTTGCGATCCCAAACGAGGCACAACTTGGAAGGAGTATGGAGTCTGGGGCTGCAATCCCATAATAGTGGTGGATCGGTTGGTAGCCCCTAGGACTTCCACCGTCTTCCATTCTTCAGCAGAACGGTGTTGTGTAGGGCCTTGCACCTGGATCCAGAAACTGGTCACCACAGATCCATTTGGAACTATCCAGGACAAGGAGGCAGAGCCAGGATGGGGCCCAGAAGACAGAGTCCAGTCAGTGATGGAGGGGCCTGCCAAGAGAGAGAAAATTCACAGTGGATATAGTTCTACACGGGGTCTCTGCTCTGGGCCAAAACAGACGTGATGCAGGAGATCAGCAATCAGAACCCCTAATGTGTGTTTTTTCCCCCCTTGAACTTTAAAGTTGCCAGAGGGTTATGTGTGTGATTATAATTGGAGAAGCTGCGGGGTGTGTGCGTAACCTTTCCCCACTGTGCCATTTCTTGATCTAAATCACTTCATCCACCCCCACATCACACACACACGCAGATGCAGAACTGCCATTAGCCTTGCTGGATGAAAATACACGTCCCTTTTTGGAAGATGATGCTATTGGGTCTTGCAACTATTGGGTCATGGACTGTCTGGGCTCGTTTGTTCTTACAGCTGAGGGAGGGCTGGCAGGAAAAGAGCACCTCTGATCATCAGCAGAGAGCATCCTTTTCCAACTGATGACTGCAGTGAGCCCACACACCACCCTTTTAAAATTTACAGAGCAGGACTTCTGGGTCAGAGGAAGGGCCTTTCATTGAGCCTGAGGCCCATCACTTTTCATTTGACTAATTAGGCGCGGGAGAAGGGTCTGGGCAATGGCAGGGCAGGGGGAATTGGCTGGTTGTTGTGATGTGAAGAGTGTCCAGAGACCCCCACCAGAGAGGTCTGGATCCGGCTGGCAGCATCCACAGCCAGCTGCCGGGGCACTGCTGCCCTGAGACCTACATGGGGGGAGGGGTCCGCTGCACCAGGCAACTGGGCCTGAAAACCACCCACCATTTTAATTCCTTCCAACGTCCCTGAAGCAGCATCCCTCTGGGGCTGAGGTCACCACCATGGTGCCCATGGGCATCAATGTGCCCATCGATATCTCTCTTGGCACCCACCAGGCTCCTTGCCCCTCCTAATTTTTATTTCATCATCATCATCAATCACCATCATCATTATTATCTGGGACACTGGGATGCTGCAAAGCAAAGTGCTGCCCTCCAGATCTTTATTTGGATTCAAAAGTGTGAGTACGTGTTTTGCAGCTCAGACCCCACCTCTGCCATGCACTTCGGTTCTTAGGGAAGTTATTTTCCTATTAGTCTTACCAGTTTGGCATCTGGGATATGAATGTTTTGTGACCGGCCTTGCCCGCCATGGTAGCTATTTCATGAACGGGGCACCTCCTGTGACAGCCATTTTATGAGAGTGCCCACAACGCTCTCCCCAAATTCCAAATGTGCCCAGTAATCCAAAAAGCTTGGGAACCTTGCTCTGGGACATTATGGGAAATAAATTAAGGGAAGCTTGGGGCCCACCAAGATAAGACAGGTCTCACCAAAGAGTACTTTTGCTAAAAGCCCCTTCAGACCTGGATCCATCCCTGTCACTCAACACCTCCCCGCTCCCTTGGGTAGGAAATGGATGATATAAAAGGCTTGCTGGGTGTCTATCCCCACTTCCCCATCTAGAAAATTAGCATCCCTGCCCCTTATTCAAAGTTGTTGTATTTTGTAGTTTCTGGTGCCTTGTTGCCAGAATTCAAAATGGTAACTACCTACTAGGGATGGATGAGAATTTCATTTCAGTTTTTTTAATAAGAATTTATTAACATTTGCAAATGTATTTATATTTTGAAAGAAGTTAAGATTTAAAAAAAAAAAAATGAATGTGGGAGAAAGTGAAACTGACCGATTTGTCCATCCAAGCCCAGGGCTTTGAGTGTTTAGTTCTTTAAAATCTGGGTTTAAATCCTTGTGTATCCAACTATGTTGGTGTTGCTGAATTAGGGTTGCTACCTCTTTTTCTAACAGGCTTCTCATCTTTAACAGTTATATGTCAGGCAACTACAACATGGTCCTCTCCAATGCTGAAAATAGCATTGAATCTGGCCAGTGCCAATGGCTGAGAATTTCATTTCAGTTTTGATTTACCCAAATTCAGAAATGTCTATACGTTGGGGATGGAAAGAACGAGAGATCTGAAAAATCTGAACATAAGAAAAAGCAAAACTGACACTCTTTTCAAGTCCACCCCCAGGCTCCTGTTTACAGGCAGTATTGATCCGAGACCTGAACTTCTATGTTATTCGCCGGTGCAAAGATCTCACCTATGATGGTGAGGTTGGAGCGTTGGGACCCCATTGGATTGGAGCAGATGGCACTGTAATCCCCCAGGTCCTTCGGGGCAGTGAAGTTCCAGATGGTGAGTTGTGATTTATCGGGGCTCAGCTGATAACGACCTCTGGCAGGAATCAGAGACTGGTTGTCCTGAAACCAGTCAATCTCCACTGGGTTGAAGGTGCCCTGGCAATGCAACTGTATGGAAACTGGCCCTTCAGTGTCGCTGGAGGTCTGGAATGAGAGCGAGACCCTGGTGGGGGCTTCTGTGGAAGGGGAGCAAGATCTCTTATTTAATTAATTAATTAATTATCTATTTATCTATCTATCTATTTATGTATTTATTTATTTATTACATTTATATCCCACCTTTTTTCCTCCTTGAGGAACCCAAGGTGGCATACATAATCCTCCTTCTCCTCCATTTTAACCTCACAACAACGACCCTGTGAGGTGGGTTGGGCTGAGAGTCTGTGACTGGCCCAAAGTCACCCAGTGAGCTTCCATGGCTGAGTGGGGACTAGAGCCCAGCTCTCCCAACTCCCAGTCCAACATTCTCGCCACTACCCCGCACTGGCTGTCTTGGTAAACAAAAATATTCACAAAATCTGAATGGTGACAAATTTTGGCCCAGATGTCAACACTGCTGCCTTTTTCTTTCTTTTCTTTACATGATAGGTAAAGCAGCACCAGACAGGCCGCTTAACAAGATCAGCTTCGGATGGCCTTCTCTCTGTCCCATCAGCCAGGACAGCTAGACTGGTGGGGATAAGGGAGAGGGCCTTTTCTGTGGTGGCCCCCACTCTGTGGAACTCCCTCCCTAGGGAACTCCATCATGCCCCCTCTTTAATGAGCTTCCGCCATGCATTAAAAACATTGTTGTTCAGGCAGGCATTTGGGGTGGGTTAGGGTATTTTAGAAAATGTTTTTATTGTAGAATTTTATTGTTTTAAACTGTTTTTATTGTATGTTGTACATCGCCCAGAGTGGCTGGGTGACCAGCCAGATGGGCGATTAATAAATTTAATAATAAAAAATAAATAAAAATAAATAGGTAACCACAAGGCATTGAGATTCCCTGGTATGGTGAGTATTTTGGTTCAGTGAGCCTCTTTATTATCCATTCCATGTGTGACTTCTCCCCCAACAAATTCGAGGCAACAATCAAGGGCAGAGGGTGAACGTCTTTAAGCCCAAGGGCCAAATTCCATTTCAGAGAAGCTCTCGGGGGCCGCATCCCATTGGTGGGCAGGGCCAAAGGCAAAGGGGCGGAGCCAAAATGCAAGCAGTCTTTAGCTTAATGTGCTTCTTGCCAGTAACTAAGTCTTGGGAGAGGTATTTCAACCTTTTAGAATGGGAAAAACTGAGGAAAACTGGGAAGCCACCAACCAATCGTTGGTCGAGAGAAAGGGCATGGGGCCAGGGGAAGAGTGTGTTGCAATCTGGGGAATCCTGGTTCTGCACCCATAATGAAAGGAGCTGTCCCATTTTTATTCCCCACAGCAACCCTGTGAGGTTGATTAGGATGACAGGCAGTGACTGGACCTATCACTCACTGAGCTTCCTAGCTGGCTGGTGATTTGAACCTAACTCTCTCTGGTCCAACTCCAACACTATTCCCACTACACCATACTGTCTATAACTAACTCAGCACACTTCCAACAGGAGCCTACCCCCACCCACCCACCCAGCACCCTTTCACTTCCCGATCTTAGATCATTCTGGCCCTGTCACCAAGTTCCTGCCTTCGGTTTCCCCTTGCAGCAGTCTTTGGCAGAACAGCCATTAACTAGTTCAGTCGTTTCTCATCTTACCTGGAACCAAGCTGCAGTTGCTTTGCCCAGTCAAATGGCGTCCCAGGCAGGTGACCTTGTTCCCACTGAGCCCAGCTGGAAGGGGAGAGACCAGCTGTTGCTCCAGGCTGGGAGCACTGACTTCCTCCATGTGTCCAGGGAGCCCCTGGAAGCTTAAATGGGGAGCAGGTGACCCCCCAGGCCAGGAGCAGGCAAAAAGCAATGCAGTTCCATTGTCCGCTGAAGTTACGGAGCAACGGGGAGACCCAGAGGGTTGTTCTAAGGGAAGAAGAAGAAAGAGTTGAGCCATGTATTCATGCACATCAGATAGCTTGGATTTGGAGAGATTTGTTTAACAAGGAAATGATATTCAAACAGTATGTGCTGAATTAGAACATAAGAAGAGCCATGCTGGATCATCAGATCAAAGGTCCATCTAGTCCAGCATTCTGTTCCCAGAGTGGCCAGCCAGCTGTCAACTACGAAATCACAACCAGGACATGGGCGCAATAGCACCCTCCCACGCATGTCCACCAATAACTGGTGTACAGAGGCTCACTGCCTCTGGTACTGGAGGTAGCACATAGCCCTCAAGCCTAGTAGCCATTGATAGACTTCTCCTCCAGGAATTTGTCTAACCCCCTTTTAAAGCCATCCAAATTGGTGGCCATCACCACATCCTGTGGTAGAGAATTCCATAGTTTAACTACGTGCTGTGTGAAGAAGTCCTTCCTTTTATCTGTCCTGAATCTTCCACCAATCAGCTTCATGGCATGACCCTCACTGGGTTCGAGTATTATGAGAGAGGGAGAAAGAAGACTCCCTACCTACATTCTCCACACCATGCATAATTCTCTGCACACCTCTATCGTGTCTCCAGTCCACTTACCCTCCTTTTTTTCCCAAGCAAAACAATCGTAGGTGTTGTAACCTTCCCTCATAGGGGAGATGCTCCAGCCCCTTGGTCATTTTAGTTGCCCTTTTTCCAGCTCTACAGTATCTTTTTTTAGGTGCGGTGACCAGAACCGTACACAGTATCCCGAGTGTGGTCGCACCATAGATTTGTATAACGGCAGTATGATATTGGCAGTTTTATTCTCAGTTCTCCAGTTTCACCCATGCTGAACCAGAACCATCTCCTTTTACAGTGAGGGCAGGACAGGGTGAGGCAAAGGGGGAAAGAGGTAAAAGTGATCCATAGTCAGCAAGTCAGAGCTTCCTCATTTTTTCAGAATAGCTTAGCGAGCAAGCTGAATGCAGGAGAAGTCTCGATAGCAACCTTCTCCAACCCACCTTCTAGATGTTTTGGGCTACAACTCCCATCAGCCCCACCCAGCATGGCTAGTGGTTGGGGATTATGGGAGTTGTAGTCCAAACATCTGGAGGGTGACGGGTTGGTTCAGGAGGCATCAATGGCACCACACAGGTACCTATTGATATAAACCAGTCTTCCCCCAGATGTATCATACTTCAGTTGCCATCAGCCCCAGATAGCATGACCAATGGTCAGGAATGCTGGGAGCTGTAGTCCACAACATCAGGAGGACATCAGGGTTGGGGAAGCTGATGTAAAGACTAGCAGATCAAAATTTTGGGGAGAGGCTTTCTCTGAAAAAAATTGGGGTGGGGTGGTTGAAAAGTGGAGGGAAAAAAGATTTTGGGGGGAAGCTGGGAAGAATTTGAAATATTTCAAGAGGCTGGGGGCCTACCATGAAGGCAGAGGCAGCCTTTATGGTAAGCCCATGCCCCATGTTTCTCCCACCTTCCCCTCCTCAAGAAATTGACAAAACTCCCCCCCCCCTTCACAGCCTAGGCATGGGTCTGCTGAAGTGGGGAGACATTTTAGTTTCATTGCTAGTGAAGATGCTTCCTTGGGTAGTGCATCTGGTCTCTCAGCAGTGAGCTGGGCAGTGGGGAAAAGGCTGAATCTCCACCTCACATCCCTCAAGCAGCCAGTTCAAGACTCCCAAAGGACTCAAGTCCTGACAGCACCATCGTGCGCTGTCTCCAACCGTTAGGACATGTACACACGACTGCTGAAGCAATGCTGTTCTTCCTCTCAGAGTTCACCACCTCTATGCTTCCTGCCATGGGTAGTGTAATATCCCGCCTCTACACCAAGTGCAATGCTTGCTTAGAGGAGCAGAGTTTATTAGACTTTTTTATTATTACCCACCTCATCGGGCACTTCGGCAAGTAATACTTGCATCCCATCGGGTACTTGGAAACGTAATCCCTGCCCACTACCAGCATATGTCCCTTGACATATTATTCTTCTGGAATATGCGTCCCTCCATATGAAGGGAAAAAAAAGGTACCCCAATTCCACTGTAGAGGAAGGGCATGTCTCCATCACAGAATTCAGTGGGTCTTTCCTTCCCCCCCAGGAAACTTTGGGAGCTATATTTCTTTGAGAGGGGATAGGGATCTCTAACAGGGAAAGCTAGTGCCCATACCAATGGGTTCATCACACAGGCCTTTTATTCTGCTATTGATATGGCTCTCTCTTGGAAGTTTGCAGGCTCTTTACATGATGCAGTTACTGTCCAGGGCACCTCCCGCAATTTCCCCCAGCCTATCTCATGTTTTCCTCAAATGCAAAAAATGTGGTACATTTCTCAGCCCACGGAACAGGAGCGCCATGACCTCCCTGTGAAATTCTCCAATAGCGGAAGAAACCTCTGTGTCTGCCTGCTGTGGGTGTTTGTTTTCAGTTGTTGGGGGTGCAGTCAGGATAATGAAGGCATTGAGGATGGTACTGGGGTTGCACGGAAGGAGACCCGAGCAGAGTTGACAGGTGTGAGGGCAAGAATCCTCTGCTGATTGCGACTCCTGCCTCTGCATTTCTCAATTGGAGGGAGAAGCGGGTAAAATGCCTCCCTGCAACGAAGGGAGACACATCCGATCCCTCCCCTGCAAGCTCAGAAGCAACGTCCTCTATTGTTTCAGAGCACTCTATTAAGTTCAGAGGGGCTTACTCCTGAGTAAGTATGCCGAGGGGTGCAGGCTTACCGGGTGATCTTACGTCTACTCAGAAGTAAGTCCCATTGAGGTCAATGCGGCTTACTCCCACATAAGTGTGCCAAGGATTGCAGACTTACAGCACAATCTCAGAAGTAAGCCAGAGGTTTCCTGGGGGCTGCAAGCTATGAAAACAAGACTCCCCCCCCCAGCTCCTTTGCACACATGCCAGGGAAGGAGAGAGGCACTCCCTCCGTTCAAACCAGGTGGCTGCCCTGTAAAGAAGCCCTCCCTAATCCCGCAAAGAAACCGAAAGCAGGAAGCTCCTGAAAGGATGGTTTTTTTTTTTTTGCTTAATGTAGAGACACCCCAAATCAGGATTCCCAGAATTTTTTGGGGAAGCCCCTGAGAGTGAAACTGCTATAAACCTTTCGATAGATACGCTCATGGGTGCTCTGGCTGGTTTCCTTGAGATTAGCACCTCCTAGTGGTGAAGGAGGACCCAGTTCAAATTCAACTAACGGGCAACGTTGAGACGGCGAGTGTTTCGAACGCGCCGTTCGGTGCGCTGGTTGATGGCCAGGCAGGAATATGGCCCGGCTTGAGTCAGCTGCACTCTAGGGAGCTGCAGAACAGGGAAGGAAGGCACAAAGAGGTCCTCAGCGTCTGCCACATTCCAGTAGATCTTTGCTGGCGGCTCAGATGGTGCCAGGCATGTTAGGTTCACAGTACTGTTCACCAGGACTAAACTGCCAGTGTCGGAGGAGTCCTGCTCTGATGACGAGATGGTGATTGTCGGGGTCTCCGGGCCATCTGGGAGGATTGAAACAGCACAGCCATGTCATACCATACCGATGTAATGTCTATTTCCTAGATAAAAGAAACAACAGCCAATCTGTCTGTCAGGCCCAACTCCTGCCTTCTCCTCCCGACTTTGGTTATCCAGGTTATGACCTCCCTGACGAATGGAGCAATTCAGATTGATAGAGTGGCCATTTAGCAGCAGAAAGGCAGCCTGATGGTCTGTCTTTTTGCCCAGCCATCTGAGAATGCAAAGAGCTTCTTGCTGGGCTGGCTTGCCTGGCTGCTTCCGTTTGCGGCTGGGCTATTTCTCCCCCACCTCTTCCTCCCACAAAATGCGGAGAAACCGCCAGCCACAACCAGCACACACTACAGTTTTGCACGGCGCCGTCGCACAGTTGACGTTGGTGTGTAAAAACACCATTATGTGGACTGCCTGATCTTCACCAGCAACCTGCACAGGAGGAGGAGGCGGGGGAAGAGTAACTGCCTGTGAACAGGAGGGATGGATGATTTTTCTTGACATCACATCACCCTTGGCTTGGAAGTCGGGAAGGTCTAGAGTTTTCAGACTCATTAGTAGCATCGGGATGAAATCAGGGCCAAATGACACGTTATGACAGAGTTACATGAATGCATCTCCGCCGTTTTAAAGCAGGGGTGTTGAACCTCTTTCAGCCCAGGGGCCAAATTCAGTTTCAGAGAAGCTCTTGGGGCCTACATTCCAGTGGTGGGAGGAGCTGAAGGCAAAAAGGAGGCAGGACCAAAGGAAAAAGGGGAAGGATCAGCAATACAAAAAAAAATTCCAATCGTATTTTAGTTTAAAGCTCTTATTGCCCAGTAACTAAGTTTTAGGAAAGACATGTCATCCTTTCAAAAGGTTGGAGGGGGGGGGGGGATGGACACATGCAAAAGCCAGAAAACCATGTTTTATTCTGCTTGTACTGTTACATTGTGGTTTTAAACGTTTATATTTTATTTTGTTTTATGCTGTACTTTGTGGTTTTAATTTTTGTGAACCACCCAGAGAGCTTCAACTATTGTTATTTCATACAAATGAAATAAATAAAATGAAATAAAAACCACCAAATGATTAGTGGTCAGGGTAAAGAGATGGGGCCAGTGGAAGGGTTCAACAACCCCGCTTTCAAAATTTTGCTTTTGTTCTGTTTTTTTGCAAATAGCTGCTATGAGGGGGACAATTTGGATTAGGACCATGGCGCATGGGAGAGAACGGTTAGGTTACCCTTTTCCCAAACTGGTGCCTCCAGATGTGCTGGAACGCAACTCCCATAATTCCCAGCCAGCATTGCCATCGGGTTGGGTTAGATCCTTTCCCCTCACACTGTTCTCCACATGAAAATTGCCCTCAGAAGCTGCTATTCCCCCAGTAGTAAAATATCTATGGGTAAACAGGCTATGCCTGTACACTTTTTTTTTTTTTTACTAGCACGTGGGAGGGAGGTGCAATTTTTATTGGGAGAATAAGATGACGGGGAAAAGGTTAAACTCTCCTTCTCCCCCACACCCCATCCTATTGCCTCAATCCAGATTACCCCCTTCCACTGCTATGTGCAGAAACTTTAGAGATGCATTCACACATCTCTGTTGTAATATGTAGTTTGGCCCTAACTGACTGTCCAAAACAGGTCTGCAAAGGCCTAGTATTGCATGGTACTCTAAGCCCTAAGGCTCACCAGTATCACTGAAAGCACGCTGGACCTACAGGCCTCTGATCCAGGGGCACAGCAGCCAATATGTATCGGATTTCTCCAACTCAAATGGTTCCATGGGAGTGGCAGGGAAAGCCCAATGCATGCCAGGAAAAGTGCTGCAGGCTCAGAGATCTCGAGGTCCCGGCATGTGTCTGAGGACCTCATAAACAGCATGAAGGCTTTTTGCCTTCAAAAGCAGGGTATAAATTCCCGAACTGGCCATTTTTAAATCTTTCAGTAGATTGTTAATCTGCTTCTCCAAAGTTTAGCAACAGGGTTTCTCAGAACCCTAAGTACTATTAGTTTGTTCTATATGTATCACAAACTTTCCACAAGGACGTAGACATGCCCTTCCCACCAACTTTACCTCAGAATGACTGTGTGAGTTGCATTAGTCTGAGAGAAAGTGACTGGCCCAAAGCCACTCAGTCAGATTTGGGGCTGAGCAGGGATTTGACCCTGGGTCTTCCCAGTTTAAGCCTAACAGTCTAACCCAGGGGTAGGCAACATGTTGCTTGTGGGAACCAATGCGCCCCAGACACTTTCCTTGGTGCTCACCAAGGTGCCCGACTTCTCCCATTTAAAATAAATAAATAAAATAACATACTTTCTTACCAGCTTCTGGGATTGCTATGAAATAGTTTTCCATTGGTGCTGAAAACTGTGGCTTCGAAGGAATTGTTTAGTGTGTTGAGGCTCAGACTCCACCTCTGCCTTGTTCTCAGTCTTTTGGGCAGGTGATTTATCTTTTACCACACCTCCCATGGCAGCCATTTTGTGGTGATGCCCAGGTCAGTTTCTCAAAAGGCCAAATGTGGCATGGCCCAAGAAGGTTGCCTACCCCTGGTCTAACCGCTAGAGCACACTGTCTTAGTATAGAAAACAAACTACAATAACAAGCATTATCTTTAGTGTCTACTCACAGTAGATAGTAAGATTAGCTGTGCCGGTCCCATTCCCAAAAGGATTGGAGATGGTACAACGGTAGACACCAGCATCTGTACGTTGTGGGTCTCTGATTTGCAAGGAGCCAGCCGAGCGCAGGTATCGGGGATCTTCACCCAGACTCTGCCCATCCTTGGTCCAGGAGACAGAGCCTCGGACTGGGGTGCAATTCAGGGCCACTGAGCTGTCTCCTTCTGTCGCTTCCACAAATGGTGGGGTCACAGAGATGTTGTCCACCTCCTCTGTGAAAACACACAGGAATGGGTCCCAGTAGCTGTCCCCACACCATTGCTCTGGCCCAGGGGTGCAGAACCTCAGGTCTAGGGTGTCAAATTCAGCCCTCTGGGATTCCCTAGAATGCCCCATGGTAATGCAAACTCCCCTGGACACAGGGAAGCCAATGTCTGGGGTCTTTCTGGAGAACTGGGTCCCGGAAGGGTGGAAGCCACATGACATCTTTCCATAACCAAGTCTTCTCCCATGAACTATTAACTGTGGAGCCATTAACTCTCAAGGACAAGGAGCTGGGAATCCTCTAAGGACAAGGGTGCAAAGTCCTGGTCCATGACAGCCAGGGATCATCCATCCCAGCTGGGGAGACTTTTTGCGGGGAGTATCCAAGGCTGGGCTGGTTCGGCAGCTGGCAGTCACATGCTCTGAAAAGCTGTCTGCAAGACACTCGCCTCTTCTCAAATTTTGCCACTGTAGCCCAGTTGCTTTCCCCTGATCCAGTATAATGGAGTGAAACCACTCCACTTAGGGATGTAGGAGAAATCTGCAACAGATTCAAATGAGTTCAGATTTCTATGAATCCAGCTTGTGGATTCCACAGCATACCGGCTTTTCCTGAGACACATGGATTCTGCAGACTTGCAGAGTTTTTTTAAAAAATCATTTCCTTTCTAGAATTTTACACTGATTTATTCGTAGATAAATATGTTTAAAAAATGGCTGAAAATGTGTATTCCCGTATAACCTAAAGCATGAAAATGGTCATTTTGGGAGATTTGTGCATTTTTGCAAGTGCAGATGTGTGCAAATGTGAATTTGCGCAAACATGGGGAACTGAAAAAAATCAGATTCTGTCAATGAGCGGATGACAGAATGAAAGGCACCTGACAATCTGTGAAATCCAGACTGAACAGATTTTGCAAAACCAATACATCCCTAGCTCCATTGCACTGAATATTGGGAAATCAAGGGGCTACGGGGGCAAAAACTGAAGCGGCGGTGGGCTCTTCCCCTGCAGGGGTGGGGTGGGGGGCTGCAGACCAGGCCTGGACTGGCTGCTTTGGATGCTTTCTCCATCCCCACCAGCCTCTTTCTTATTTATTTAACAGATGTTTAAACCGCCTCTCAGAGTAGTTTATCCTCCCAGGCCGTTTACAGTAGTTAATAAATCATCATAATAACATCACACAAAATTATATTAAAATGTTAAAACACAGTAAGATCACACAGAACCCACGCAGGCGCGCACACACACAACAACAACAAAAGCATCACATCAATCAGTAAAACAGATAAAACAATCAAATCACAGCAGCAACTGAAAACAATGCAGTGGCAGGAAAAGAGACGCAGAGTTAAGATTCATCCAAAAGCATAAGTCTCCCCCCTTTTAATATAACAGAGCAACAACACTCTGTTACACTGAATAGGGGGGAGGATTAAGGGGCTGAGAAGCAGATCAATTTTCTGCGCTGTGGACTGGCTCACAAAAAGACCATATGAGATCTTTCAATTTTCCCCTCTAGACGATCTCAGATAATTTCTGAGTTGACCTGACACAAGCCTGGGAGAACTCACCCATCTCGAATCCACAGTATATGAACACTGCATGTGGCTGGAGGACTAGAGACTTCAGCAGTGTTTAACAGTAGGGGTGGGGGTGGGGGAGTGATCCTTAGTATGGGAATTGAAGTGCTACAAACATGTCTCTATTTTCATGTAGGAAATCTGTGGAGTGTAAGAAAGACTTTTCCAGTGTTAGCACACCAGACTGCAAAGAGACAACGGGAATCCCTTGCCTCCCACTAACGATGCACAACTGTACGAGGCAACCTGCTTTCAACGAGATGTTGTCTGCGTGCAACGCAGCGCGTGTATGCTTTCCTTTCATGCCTGTGCTCACATTTAAACAAGCCCCAAGAATGGGCAAGCAGCCAACCAGGGCAGGCAGACCACACAGTGGTGCAACTAGGTAATTTAAGACCCTAGACTTAATGATCTTATGGTGGTGGGGGGCTTTAGACAGCCATGTGCAGTTATGAAACGCAGAACATTCTCTTCTCCCACAAGCACCATTCCAAGTTTTAAAACTAGCACTCCTAATACATTAGAACAACAACACAGTTTGGCATCCCTGTTGAATAAAAACACACTGAGTATTTGCAGTTCTGCATTTTAAACCCGCGTCAATCATAACACTGTCATGACTACAGGAGCAGAATGGAGTCTGCTTCTGCAGCCTTCATCACCTGTCGCTCTCTGGGTGGGCAGTGTGTGTGTGTGTGTGTGTGTGTAGGGGTGCGTGTGCATGGGCATCAGGGCCTCAAGGTCCAGACGGAGGTCACAGGCTGCTGTCAGGAGGTTGCCCCTGCCACCTTCTGAAATCCTCAGGTAGCCAGAATCAACATGCAGACAATAGGGCTGTTTTCCAAGGCTTTATTCCCATTCAACCTAATGATGCTTACAGATGCTAATTGCTTGATCTTAGGAGTGAAACTTAAGAGAGCTGCTTACTTAGGGGTTCTAACCTTAGGAATCAGTTGATCTTCATTTGGAGGGGAAGGTGGGAAACCTCTGTACTTATGGGCAAGGAGTAGAGAGTCCACCCTTTCCCAGGGGGCATCGGGGCGCCGCTGTTGCCGTCACGCCAAGCGGGCTGAGCGCTCCTCTCAGTGCCCGCCATCTCCCGCTTGATGCTGCGCCGGCGCCTAGTGTCCAGAAACTGCTGTTGCACCTCCCTCTCCCTGCCAGGGTCACTATCACTCTCAGGAATGTGTACCGGGAGGGGCTCTTCCCCGGCTGCTCCTCTGAACAGCGCGCGGGTTCCTCTCCCGCAGTTTCTATCTCTTCCTCAGAATCAGAACTGCTTTGGGGCTCTCTGGGCTCTGATCCAACCCTGACAGCTGCATCATTAAGGTCACATGATGTAGTGGGAACAAAGGGGTTCTAAACAGCAGAAATTGACTAGTCAGGTGAGAAGCCTCTTCCTTCTTCCTTTCTTAAATATGGTCCCTGAGAAGTTGGAGGTGGCAAAAGAGAGAAGGACGCTTAAGTCAATGGGTCATGCATTAGCGGGGCCCAAACTCAGTACTCACCATACACTCTGACGGTGATGTTCTCCTTTTGCACAAAACTCCCTAGAGGAAAGATCTCCACCGTGTAGATGCCAGAATCAGAGGAAGTCACTGCAGTGATGTTGAGGTTCCCACGCACGGGGTCCACGTTGAACCGAGGATGGAAACTGGGGGCTACCACGACAGTGAAATTGGGTTGCAAGTTTCCCATTGCCAGGGTGGTTGCATCCTTCCTCCAGATAATGGCACTTTGAATCTGTACAGAGGGTAAGGAGAACGGGATGGGGAGAGAAAGAGAATCCCCCACACGTACAGCCAAGTGGGGCGAAGGAAGGGCAGGGAGGAGTGGGGCTGAAAATGGAGAAGAGAGAGAGAGGGTGAAGTGGTCAGCATGGGGACAACTTGAAAGGACAGCAAGTCCGTGCTTGAATTATGTGGGGAAAACTGGGGGGGGGGAGAAAACCATGATGAAATCCACAAGTCCTGTTGCCTGCTCCAGCCTGCAGTTTCAGCCAAAGGGCAGCCTCCCTGTAGCCTTCTTAAAACAGAAATTGGGGGGGGGGATCACAAAAGGGAAAGAACCCTGCCCAAAATCCTGGAAATGCACTGTCTGTCAGAGTAGACAATACTGAACTAGATGGGGCTAGTGGTCTCCCTCAATTCTAGGCAGCTTCTTATGGTGAAGGGGTCTCTTCTGCCACGTGGTGTAAAGCAAGGAAATGGCCAGTTACTTATTTATGTATTTATTTACAACATTTGTATACCACTCCACATCTGAACAGACTCTGGAGCACTGAACAACAAATGGTAAAATGAACAAAAGATAAAAAGAACTTACTTTTTAATGACTTTTTACCGCTAGAGGAGGGTGCCATTTGTGTTTTCTGACTCAGGCAACAGACCTTATAGGGCAGGGGTGGGCAACTTCTGGGGTTCAGGGGGATGTATTGCTCCCCCCAATCCACTCAGAGCTGCACCCCTTCCCCGCCACCACAGCACCCCCTCCTTGGCCGAGATTCTAAAAGGAAACAGGGTGCATGGGGAGCACATGCCTTGTTCACAAGCAAAATCATGCTCCTAGGAGGCTTCCTGGAGCATGACTATGTATGGAAGCAAGGCGTACGAAGTGTGCACACCTTGTTTGGAAGCGAGGCAGCAACTCTGATGGTGGCAGGGATAGGGGGGCAGCAGAAATGGCCAGGAGGCCACATGGTGACCCCATGTGGGCCATGCATTAGGGCCAAGGGCAGGGATGCAGAACCTCTTTCAGCCCAAGCTAAATTCCATTTTGGAGACGGTCTTGGGAGCCACGCTCCAGTAGTGGGTGGGGCTGAAGGCAAAAAGGGGGTGGGGCCAAAATAACAAAAAATGCCAGCATATTTTAGCTTAAAGCTCTGACTGCCAGTAATGAAGCCTGACAAGAGGCATTTCAACTATTTAGACTGAGGGAAAGACAGCACAAAAGCCAGAAAACCTCTGAACAATCGGTGGTTGCGGGGGGCAGGGGAAGGGGGCGTGGCCTTCTGGGGAACTTTGAAGGTCCAGATTGGGATCCGGGGGGGGTAGATTTGGCCCCCAAAGCCTGAGGTTCCCCACCCCTGGCCAAAGCCATCTGGGCCCTGGGCCCTAGCCTAGCAGGATTTGGGATAAGGATTTTGTACCCACTGTTTTGCTTTAAAGTGAAGCACTGTAGTCTTGGACCCAGAAGATATGGGTTCAAATGCTACTTGAGCTATGAGGCTGGCTAAATTGAGGAAAGTTGGTCAGCTTCAGTTTCCTTGCTTTAAAATGGGAACAACAGTGCCCTGCCTCACAGAGATGTTGTGAGACTCAGTGCATTAAACACACGCGCGCGCACACACACACCTTAGAACTAAGCTGAAATGAAATGTCATGCAAATCTAAAAATGGGCAGTATTTCAGAATCTGAATTCTTAACATTTTAAAATTTTACTTTTAAAACACATCCGTCTCAATTTGCCAAAGTAAACATTCCCCCTCCCCTTCTTTAATACCCAAATTCAATTATATTCATAATTTGGAAAGTTGGTCAAAAATGTAAGTTATACACACACACACTTCTGCAAGCACGTGGCGGGGGTGGAAGGTTTAATCCTCCCCTCCTGGTGCATGGTGGTCCCAATCTGAACTGAGTAGCTTTATTGCTTGGAGCCATGGGCCACCACAATATACATAAAAAGAAAAACAGTACAATACAGACACATATTTGTATACACATACATACATACATATATCCAACAGAGTCATCCCCCGAAACCATTTGGGATTTGGCACCAATCTGAATCAGGGCCATGCTTGCTTACACTAGAGTAAAGAAAAAGCTAACCCTTTGCTAAATGCTACATGATTAGCGTAGTTCAGTTCTCTGTTCACAGGTTTTGTAGGCAACATTGGTTCAAAAACCTGCCAGACCTGTTTGTTCAAGGACGAGCTGGCGGGACCAAAGGAATGAATATGTATGCCAGAGGGAACAATGCCTCTTTCACACCACCTTCAACTCACTCAGAAAAACCATTTGTCTGTCTTCAGCCTTCCTTTCTAATTAGCTCTAATTAATGTTATATAGCCATGAACAATAATACTAAAACTCAATCCTAAAGTTTGCCAACAGCTGTTTTAAATTTGCATTCATTTAAATACATTAACTCTCCGTTAAATAATTTAATTTTCTAGGGAAGGCCCATCGTGATGGGTTCCTGCCTAGAAAGGGAAAGACCTGTGGGATGTCTGTATCCAGGGCGGCACCTACTACACACTGTTAATTTGTGCAGTAATAACGGTCCATTACTGATGGGAAAGCGGTGTGAATTTGGCAGCCACACACAAGCTGCAGACTCAACCTCCATCTTTCCACACAGCTGCCTTGACAGGCACTTATCTGCATCCAGACAAAAAAGAAAGAAAGAAAGAAAAGAAGCCTCTATGTGACGTATTTAGCCTATACAGCGTGACCTGCATGCCTCTGCCATTCCTGTACTTTCCCCAACCTGCTCTCACCATGGCTCTTGGAGACCACACAGAGGGAAGAATCTGGAACAGGAGGTCTTGCTGAGAGCAAACGGCAAATCTCGCAAACAGCTCAGAATAGACCTAAGTCAATGACAGCCTTTCTGTGGGCTCCCTGACCTCCCCCTGCCCCACAATCTAGAGTAACCAGGCTTACAAACACAGGCGTATCCCTTTCTAGACTTAAAAAGCAATTGGAAGGAACATTTCTTGGACAGTGACTTCGCAGGGAGATTCACTAAAGAAGTACTAAAATATTCATAGAGGCACCGGGGAAATGAGCGCTAGATTTTTAATGTTCGGAATCCAAAATACGCCTGCACAGGGCATGCGATGCCATGAAGTCCAGGCAATGCTGGTCTCCGGTCCTTCCTCATGGCTGACAGCAACGACTGCAAGATCAGGGCAGGTAACTGTCCCCCATCGATTTATTCCTATTTTCCTCCTTGATTCTTCACCTTCCATCCTTCACTTTCTTAGTCCCTCTTCCCTACCTCCCTGCCCCCCCTCCCCCAGGAGTCACAATTTAGCCAAGTGCTTTCCAACTGTGCAGGGAAACCATTAACAACATGTACACAAATCGAAACAAGTGGCACGATTTAGTTCAGTTATAGAATTTGGATTTTTCTTTTCTTTTATTAGCATGGCTTGCACATGGACATACACACGGTGACTGTGGAGACCTCAGGGAGGGCTTTACCCTGTCTGACACTCAGGTGAACAGGTTCTGCCTCCACATGGATTAGCCTTCCCCTCTGTCCACTAGGTGGCAGGGCAGGCACCAAGGGTAGGAATGGTTGGGCACTTGCCTAGGGCCCACATTCCAGCAGGGGCCCACTAGCGAGAGCCCGCTGGACATGCACCTCCTCCTCACCCTTGCAAGCTGCTTGTTCACCTGCTTCTCGCTCTGGCCTAGACGATGGCGGTGGCAGCAAGGAGGGGGAGCAGTAAGTGCCCCAGCCTACTTGCTCACCGGCTTTCTGCCTGTCAAGCAAGCAAGTGGCAGCAATGGTGAGAAAGAGGGAGAGGCACAATAGCAGCTGGTGACAATGGTGGCGAGAAGGGAGGCTCACTGAGGGAGGGAGCCCATTGTGGGCATCTTGCCCAAGGGCCCTCAAAAACCTGGAACTGACACTGCTCATTTGGTCTCCTCATCCTCTTATAACAGTGGGGAACTAACTCCCAAATCACACTCCGTCGTTACTCGCCTACGGCACGGCCCAGAACACAAAACTCGCACGCTTGGAGCTGGCCTTTTATTTTTGTGAAGCACACCGCATAACCCATCTCGATAGTCTAGCATTCCCTTTGCTTGGGGAGCCTCAAGCTGGCAGTTCCACCTCCCCTCCTTTCCCTGTCTGGCTGATAATATGGGATATGAAGCCGCAAACAACCACACATCTCAATACTCGAGTCCTTCCCCCTTCCATTTCCTTCCACAAGGCCCTTCATCGTCTGTCAACACCACTGAGGAGAGGCAACGGCACTCGGATTTATTTGCCCAGCTTAATCCTGGCCCTTCCTTTCCATCTCCGGCTCTTTGAAACCATCCATATAACAAAACCCCAAGCCGGCGGGGCCTGCAGGTCTGAGCCCTTGTAAATTAAAAAGCTGAACAACAGCATCGGCCACACGCCAGGGGCTGCATTAGCGGGAGCTGAGTGAGGAGAGCCGGGAGGCAGCGGGGGGGACGACAAGGGAAGATGGATGAAAATTGGCTCAGTGGGAGCCCGGCAGCCACCACAGGCTGTAATGGATGGGCCGGCTCCCTGCGGGGAAAGAGAGTGGGGCATGGATGGGAGATAGCCATAAATCTAAGAGGAGGGGGTGGGGTGGCCAGCGAGGTTCTTGCGCGCTGGGCCTGGGCTCTGCTCTGAAGACGGCAACAGGGCGCTGATATAAAGGTGGCCATCTTTCTTTTTCTTTGAGCTTAACAAGCAGAGGCCCCGAGTCTGACACAGCGGCATGCCAGGCAGAAATCAACAGGGGAAGCTTGGTCTGGAAGGAAGGGATGGAGCCATGGGATTTCTGCCTGACAGGTAGCTGTGAAGGAAGGCACCAATTCTCTGGTTTCCCTTACTGAGGTGGCAGCAACTACAGGCCAGGAATTTAAGGCGGGAAACAGCAGAGGGCTGGTCGACAGGAATATTGCCCCGGAACACACATGAACACCATTGTTGATGGGGAGACTGAGGCCGAGAGAGTAGCAGCTTGTCCGAACCTGATACTTCCCGACTCATACTCTTGCAGCTTGATCCTATGCATTCTTACTCAGAGGTAAATATCACAGAGCCCAGTGTGGCTTACTCCCAAACAAGTATGAATGGGATTGCAGCCTGACAGTGCTATGTGTGTCTACTCAGACACCTATGAGCCTATGTGTGTCTACTCAGAAGTAAGACCCATTGCGTTCAATGGACCTTACTCCCAAGTAAGTGTGCATAGCAGGAGTAAGGCAACCTGGTGCCCTTCAGATGTTTTGGACTACAACTCCCATAAGCCATGACCATTGGCTAGGCTGGCTGGGGCTTATGGGAGTTGTAGCCCAACATATTTGGAGGGCACCAGGTTGCCTACCCCTAGTGTTTAGGATTGCAGGCTTAGCCATGTAACTACTGCCATCTCTAAAAAAATAGCTTTCTTGTGTTATTCCAAGGTGGAATGCAGATATATATATGGTTGTGTCTATATGAGTAAAGGAATCCAGTGTTAAATACTCCTGCAAATATTCTTCAGGAAAGTGAAGGTCATGGCCTAGACCTCCAGGCAACCTGCGCCTAGGATGCTCACTTCTGCATCAACAAAAAAAGACAAGCATTTACATAAAATGTGCATTTGCTAGGCTATATGTATATATTCAAATTTAGAAATGACTATACTGTAAATAGAAATATAATACATCTCACCAATCAAAAGGTGAGCTGTATTCTTTCTTAGTCTGCTGTCCAGGTGCTAAATATTGATGGCCAACTTCAAGGCCCTTGCACTCCCATATTAGAATTATTTTTATACTGACTTGGACTGCACAGCCTTTCAAATAGAGGATGCTTTCAAATGGAGGACTATCTTCTGATAATAGGGGTTCCATCTATGTTTCGTGGATTGTCAGGCGTCTTTTGTTCCGTTGTCTTCTCCTTGATGGGATTAGATTTTATGTACAAGAATTTTGTTTGTTTGCAAATGCACACTTCTGCTAATGTGGACTTGTGCTAGTGCGCATTAGCACAAATGTGCATTTGCAAATGAATGAAACTGTGCAAATCCCCCCCGTAAAAAAAAACAAAACAATGCTCCACACGTCCATGCAATCTGCACAACTCAAAAAAAGGTGGTATGCTGCAGAATCCACAGGTCAGATTCATAGAAATCTGAACTCATTTGAATCTGTTGTGGCTTTCTCTGGCATCCCTATCTTATAGCCATTCAAACAGAGGACTGTCGTCTGTAAAGTAGGACACATGGCTACCTGACCTGTGCTCCTCCCAGCACAAATCCAAAGCATCTCAGATGACGTTGTGAGGATGGGCTGGGAGGGTAAGTTTCAAGGGGGTCATAAGGTGCATGAAGAGTGAAGACCCATTTCAAGCATGGTGGCATTTTAGCTCCATGCCTGAAATGACTCCCCAAGTCCCTCCCCAAACCCAAACATTCCGAATCCAGCCAAATGATCTGAGACCTGTCAGCAATTCTGTCACCTGCTTTATCGAAAGGCATTCCAGTTGTGGACTGGAGGATGCGGCGAAGCGTGGGATGGGAAAAGATCCTGATTTGGAAAATTAGTTTTGGGGATCCGATAGAGCAGAATGGCAGGGATTATCCACCATCCACTCCCTGTGCCACTATACTTCACTAGTTAGAGCCACTGTTGCATAGTGGATAGAACATTGGAGTTGGACCAGAGACCCAGATTCAAATGTCTGTTCTTCAGCTATGAAGCTCACTGGATGGCCATGAGCCAAGTCACTCTCCCTCTCTCTCTCTCTCTCTCTCTCTCTCTCTCATTCTCAGTTCACTCCCTCCCCCCACCCCCCATCCACCCCAGTATGCTCTTTCAGTTGATTGCTGGAAGGATGAAATGCAGATAACCTCATGTACATTGGCACAAACTTATGAAAGAAGAAGGCAAATATAACATATAAATCCTCCCTACCCAATTCATAAATTGATCAAACGGCGGGGACGGGGACAGAAACATAGAATTTGAACCTGCAACTAAGTGGTTAGAATCATCACTGCAAACAATTACAACCGGAATTCTTTTAAGTCACCCGGCATTTCTTAATCGGGGAAAACATTAGCAATAGAATTTTGATGAAGCTGAACAAGTCTGCAAGGTTTTCCTTTTCTCCAAACTCGGCTTCTTCCTCGAGGCAGGCTATTATTAGGTACCTGTTCAAGGCTGCTGGCACAGTGTTTATGGGCAGCTATCTCCTTTTCTGATTGCAACTGTTCATACTGTCACAGAAGCAGCCCCGTAAGACAAGGTGGTCAAATGCCACTAAGAATAGGGGATTTCTGTGCCTCTAAGACAGGCCCACACAACCCGTCAAGTTCGACATAACCTACCAGGGCATGATAATCTCCCTGGTTTTGCTGTCTACCAGGGATTGCAAGCATGGTTTGGAGTCCCTGGTGTGGGGATCGTTGCAAAATTCCTTCTTTCTATGCAAACCTTAAAGGCAGCAGAGGCGGGGAACCTGGCACTCTTGGCAAAACAGACCTGATACCCCCAAGCATTTCCGCTCATTACCTGGACCTGGGGTGGTGATGGAAGAGAAACGTATGCGTCTTTACTATATTTAGCCAGTTCCTCGAAACAAGACACACTCTCCTCCCATAATAGAGCTCAAATTCTCTCAGGTATCAACAAGATCAGACATGGTTTGTGGAGGAGGGAAAGAAACCCTGGAGCGAATTTCCCAGACTCACCCAGCAGCAACAGCAGCCAGCTGGCCAGAGTGGCAGAGAGACAGGTGTCCGGATGCCAGTAAGCCATGCCAGCAGGCCGACTCAAGAGGGGACAAGGCAGAGGCAGGCTGTGGGACACTCCGACCTAGGAAGGTCTCTCGACTGAGCGCCACGAGAAGGGAAGGCCCTTCTGGTGTGGCCGGAAGGCAGGCAGATGTCACCAGGTAGCGGAAGGAACAACAAACCCAAAGGCCAGGAAGAGATCTGATCCTCCCCCCAGGGAGTGATGACAAAAGGAGCTCAGTTATTCAAGTTATGCAGCAGGAAAACCTGTTGGACTGTTGCAGGAGGGGAGGAGCGTAAGGGTAAAAGAGTCAACAGCTGACCTGTCAAGGGTTTTCACAACCAAGAGATGGAGTGGCTTGAGGCAGGGCACAGGCTGGCAGGGAATGAAGGAGAAATGTGGGGAGTGTTCCTGGCAAGGAGTTACATAGGCAGTTTAGAACAATGTTTCCCCCCCCCCCAAACATCTGATAACAAGCACGCTAAAGTGGGAGGCTTGCTTCACTCTTACACACTTCAAAAAGTAAGCCTTTGGGTAGGATAAGAGTACAAACTGTCTGTCCTCAGAGGAGTCCTCCTTCTGTATTGCTGCATGAGTCAGGGTTCTGGTTGTGCAATCCATTAGCAATCAAGTGACCAAACAATTGCATCTGATGCAGAAAAAGTATGTGTCCCCAATAGATGCTGATTGGAAGGAACAATTTATTTATTTATTTATTACATTTATATCCTGCCTTTTTTCCTCCAAGGAACTCAAGGCGGTGTACATCCTCCTCCTCCTCTCCATTTTATCCTCACAACAACAACCCTGTGGGGTGGGTTGGGCTGAGAGTCTGTGACTGGCCCAAAGTCACCCAGTGAGCTTCCATGGCCGAGTGGGGACTAGAACCCGGATATCCCAACTCCCAGTCCAGCACTCTAGACACTACACCACACTGGCTCTCACACCACACTGGCTCTCAGTGTGTAACAAGGGGAAAGGAGGGACCTGTTGAAACAGCTGCCAATGTGTGCAAATGTGTGTTGGTCAGTAGAAAGCCTGACTCAGGGACTGGGACTCAGCCTGTTCTGGGAGAAACTGTACTCTCCATGAAGGCTCAGGTCCGTAGCTTGGGAGAGCACCTTGACCCTATGTTGTTCCTGGATCTTCAGCTGGCGGTGGTTGTGGCAAGCAGTGTCTTTACACAATTACTCTTGGTGTGCCAGTTGCAACCCTTCCTAAATCTGACTTAGCAACAGTTATCCATGTGTTGGTTACAACATGCTTAGACCACTGCAACGTGCTGTATGTGGGGCTGCCCCTGAAGACTGTCTGGAAGCTTCAATTGGTTTAAAACGTGGCGGCTGGGCTGCTAACCTGTACACACCATTGGGACCATATATTGCACCTATCCCGAAAGATTTGCACTAGTTGCCAATTGCTTTCTGAGTTCAATTTAAGGTATTGGTTTTAAACTTCAAAGCCCTAAATGGCTTACGACCTGGCTACCTCCTATTGTTAAGAACCTGTCCAGTTACCAAGATCTGTAGGAGAGGCCCTTTTGAAGGCACCATTGCTCACAGAGGCCCGTTCATCAAGCACATGCAAAAGGGATTTCTCTTGTATCAGTTCCAAACTGTGGAATGCGCTCCCTTAAGAACCACGATCGGCCCCCTCTCTTGATTTCAGAAAGGTTGTGAAGCCTTTTAAATTATGTAGTTGTTTTAATGTTTTACTGCTTTTAATGTTCTTAGTTTTTAAAAATTGTTCTAAGGTTTTATTGTTTAAAATTGTTGTGCAGCACTTTGATAGCTTTTTAGCAAATACAGGGGAACATAAATGTCAATAATGTATTTCTTAAATTTATATCCACCTCTCTGCCAAAAATGGAACTCAAGGTGGCTAACAATAAAAAATAGAATAAAAAGAAATGACAAATATAATGTTAAAACAAATCAATTAAAAACACAACAATAAAGGAAGTATTTGGGGCTCACCTGAACCTTTGAATATATTTAACTAATCTATCACTCATGGCACGCTAGCCCCTTTTAAGCAACACACTAGCAAACTCCAATCCACAGTTGGAAACAACAGGGAAAATTCCCAACAGTGAAGGCAAGCAAGAACTGAGATATCTGAATTTTATCACTTCTTCAGACACATGAGATTGGCTCACCAAGATGCCAATCAATCAATGAAGACCAGCTTTATTTTTATTTTCTGGCTTTTCATACTTCCTTTGCTTCAGATCCACTTGAACTCCTTTCCCTTGACCAGGTTTTCAAAACAAAGCACAGAAACACACGTCCTCCTCTAGCTTCAAACCAATAATTCCCTTTGCAGACAGGAGGTCAGAACCCACTTCTAGCACCACGTGTTGTCTGTTGAACCCACTGCTGACACCATGTGCTGTTTGATGAACCTTGACTGCTGATTTTCAGGCTCCACGCAGCTGTGTGTAATAAGTTTATTAAACAGGGTTATATACAATTCCCTAGCAGGGCTCTACAAGAATGGCCTGCAGCAGGGTTTCTTAGCAGCTAAGAAAGGTGGGGTGGTGGTGGTTGGAGGCTAGGCTGTACCTAAGGGGGCAGTGAGCAGCTGGGTTACTGTGGCTAAATAACCAACACAAAAGGACACAGAACTTTTTGATTTTAGGGGGCACCAGCACCGATCTGGCCTCCAAAGAAGAGAACCGGAC
The DNA here is from genome assembly GCF_057233095.1 of Heloderma suspectum. Classification (NCBI taxonomy): domain Eukaryota; kingdom Metazoa; phylum Chordata; class Lepidosauria; order Squamata; family Helodermatidae; genus Heloderma; species Heloderma suspectum. Next base: position 16,257,774 of record NC_139467.1, read on the forward strand.
TGGAGTAGGCTGTTGAGGCTCCATAGCTAGAATGCATATGAATTGGCAAGTCTGAGAGTAAAACTTCTCCCCTTAATTGTCCTAGCTCAGATTTCCTTGCAAACACCAACATTCACAATCTCCAAATTGAGGATATGTAAACACAGCTACTGATTTGCAGCAAGAAAGCAGTATTTTCCTAACCATAATTCAGAGTTAAAGGGAATAGGAGCTCGCAGAGTGGCCGCTAAACAAGTGTTACTAAAATTAGGGCAAAAGTCAGCCTACCTACCTCTTCTCCCCCCCCCCCCCCACGGCTGGTCTGCTGCATGGTGCACTGGCTGCTCAAAGAAGAAACTGGTACTTCAAGACAGACATCTGGTTTTCTTATGACAGGAAGACCGGGGCTGAACTGTTCCCTGGGCACTTCACAGAGCAGAATGAGGCAGCGGGAAGCATCGCTGATGCAAAGAGGAGGTGGCGTATTGTTAAGGAACGGGCCACTATGCATATGCTGTATGATGCTATGGGAGCATAGAAAAAGTGCAAATGTGGTGAATGAAGTTTCCTGTGGCTGGGCACAGGGCTTTCAGGCCTTGCATGGCTCTTTGCCTCTTCCCCCCTGCCTAGCAAAAGCAAAATATATAAAATAGTAAACATGTGGAGTTATTAGTTATGACCTATACATTTGCATAATTTATATTGGACAGCAAATTGCATTTTTATTTTAGCAGAGTTGACACTGCCCTCCTCATAGGGTTATTGTGAGGGTGAACCAAAGTGATGTTTTTTCCATACTATCGTTTGACATATTTTGATGCAGAAGGAACTTGGCTAAAATACCACTACATCAGAGCTTTTCCATCCCAGCTAGTATCATTGATTTGGGATGAAAACCACCCACCCCGTGCCTGTTCCTACCTATCCCACCTCTGCTGGCAGGTGGCCGGTCATCTGGCTGCATACTCCTTATTCTCTCCCCAGACCCCCCCAAGAGTGGGGGAAAGAATAGAGGGAGGAAGCAACTGTGTGGTGAGCCAGCGTGGCGTAGTGGCGAGTGTTGGACTGGGAACCGGGAGATCTGGGTTCTAGTCCCCACTCGGCCATGGAAGCTCACTGGGTGGCTTTGGGCCAGTCACAGACTCTCAGCCCAACCCACCTCACAGGGTTGTTGTTGAGAAGATAAAATGGAGGGGGAGGAGGCCTATGTATGTCTTTATTGAATTCTTAATCACCCATCTGGCCGGTCACCCGGCCACTCTTGGGTTCCTTGAGGGAAAAAAGGTGGGATATAAATGTAAAAAAAAAAAACTGGTTCAAGAGGTAAAAGCAGTAATAGTCTTCACAAAGGGGTGATTCTCTGAAACCCCAGCCTAGTGTTTTTTCCAGAGCAGTTTCCAGAGGCTAGTCACCCTAGTGGTATTTCCAGCAAACCAACCAAGAAGCCTTGTGGTACTTTAAGATGAATTCATTTTATTATGGGATTTCACGGACTAGGGCCCACTTCATCAGATACATGGAGTGTGATCCTCAGCTGTCATGTATGTATGCAAATGGGTGTTGTGGTGTGTGTGTGTGTGTGTGGTGGGGGAGATAATGTAAAGGTTGGATTTACATGGCAATTACATGGCAGGGAAGGCAAGCAAGGACTGAGATATCTGAATTTTATCACTTCTTCAGAAAGTGCAATCTGTGACGATTCAGCTAGAGCTTATCCATATGCAAAATGACCGTTCACAACAGCAGTAATTGGCGACTTTCCGGTGCAGGCCAGGTTAGCAAGGAAAACATTCAGAGTTTTGCTACCTCTTATAACGCTTGGCAAAAGAATCCATTGCAGAAAGGGAAGCACTGGGAATGCTCAGGCTCTGCTTGCAGAACAAGATCTCTTGAAAGCAGGCTGAGAGGAAAAGAGTGGAATACAGGCAGAAAGCACCCTTGGAATACAGGCAGAAAGCACCCAACTGAGGGCTTCACAAGAATCCCACATATGCCTTTCCCTAAAAAAAATGATCTAGTTTCAATGTGATTCGCCTCAGTGAAATTCCAAACTGATCTAGCACCATTTTAAATAATTTAAACCAAGGGCAACTATCCAGCCCTGCAGCAGGATAAACACTATGAATTTCCAGATAGTGCAGAATATGAGATAGGCTGAGTCAATTCACAAAATTGCCTACTGGGAGAGGTAGCACTTGCTTTCATTACTTGTAGCTACAGTTGGCTAAAATGGTCATGATACCAATTATGCAGGAATTCATTTTAGCTACCAAAGAGCCTGATGGGAAATGCAATTTCTTGATGACAAGGGGCTGGAACTACATATATTTTTTTTAGCTTGAAACATGAGCTGCTACTGATATAGGAGCACCTTGTTCTTTCGCTTTTTTTTTCTGTCTTGGATTCACATAAATGTATTAAAAACAGTTCCTAAAATAACCCAACTTTTGGTCATCATTTGAGTAAGCTAGGAACGCTGTGTTGGACCAGTAGCACAACATCATGAAAAGGAGCCACAGAAAAATTGTGGATCGATAAGAGTTAAAAAAAAATAAGAGCATGTTGAGAGATGACCGCAGGAGGCAGCAGCAGAGTCAAAACTGAAAAGAAATGCAATCTGTTCACTATCATTTAAGACTATATACAGGACATGAAATAACAGGCTTAAGTTACAGGAAGGGAGATTTCAGTTGAACATCAGGAAAAACTTCCTAACAGTCAGAACAATCAGATAATGGAACCAACTACCTACAGAAGTTGTGGGCAATCTGTTGCTGGAGGTATTTAAGCAGAGATTGGACAGCCATTTGCCAGGGATGCTTTAAGTTGGATTACTGCACCGAGCAGGGGGTTGGACTTGATGGACTAAATGGCCCCTTCTAACTCTATGATTTAATGAACATGGTAGTTGCCTTTTCCATACTGCTTGTAATTGGCCTCTGGAACTCCCTACCAAAAGATGGCTCAAGACATACATACATATATTAATTAGGCACAAATATATGGTCTTGGTTCATTTCTTGCACTGGAAGTACTCTTCGATGATACCTTTGGCCTAAGAGTCTTGGTCAGTGTCTTTATAAGTCACACAATTGCAGCCCACAACTTTCCGGGTTTTCCTTCTGTGCCAATATTGCTATGACCTACTCACTCACCCAGCTTTGCTGTCATGAACCTTTACCAGGTTGATTTGGTATACAGCACAAACCAGCTTAATGTAGAACTCATCACAATTGGATGTAAGAACTGAAAGGTAAGCTTGGCATAAAAAAAAAAAATCATTCCATGGGGGCAAAAATATAACTTCTAAGGCATACTGCCTCACCTTGCCTAATGGTAGGGCCATGTTCCCTGCCACAAGACAAGCAGTGCTCAATATTTAAAGCCAAAAATGTATTATTCTAGAACTAAGAGAGCTGGTACCAGCTATCATGCACTGCATGCCAAGATACTTGACTAATGACTGACAAAGCCTACTCCTACTCACTGCAACTGGCATGATGTGGGTTGCCTATTTCATGTGCTGGCAATAGGAGTCTACCTTAAAAGAACTTCAGAGCCATGTTTCAGGTAGGTTCACATGTTAATGCTTTCAGGCACAAGATCAGATGCTGGGGTGATCTCTCCCCACACCTTCAGAGACATGTAGCATAAAAATTGTTTTATATTAACACAAAGAGGGTGGAGTATAAAAAAGATTATACAGAACAGGGACAGGTAGAAGGCTGAGCACTGATCATTAGCAGGCATTGAGCAATTACAGGTCAACCACCAAACTAAGCTTTCCCCAGCCTGGTGCCCTCCAGATGTTTTGAACTACAACTCCTAGCATTCCTGACCACTGCTGTCTGGGGCTGATGGGAGTTGAAGTTCAAAACATTTGGAGGACACTCAGTTGAGGAAGGCTGGCCTCATTTCTACGTTTTTTTTTTTTTTTTAAAGAATACTGCATGAGGTGTCTTGACAGATCAGATCCAAGGTCCTTCTTACATTCTTAAGCAAGTGTATATTTGGGATCACTTAAGATAATCTGTGCATTGTCACTTGCTTTTTAAGTTACACACCGGTAGTCCATAGTAATTGTGGTAAAAACCCCCACAAAATCAGACCACACAAAACTGAAGTTAGCCCACCTGGATCTAGAGACTTTTTTTTTTAAAAAAAAGTTCAGTTTTGCCTCCTTTGAGTGTTAACAGTAAGGGTGGCATAAGAGGAACAGAATGCGACATTGATATCTTTCCCCCACCCCATTTCCTGTTTATACTTATCTGAAGGGAGTGGGGTTGCGCGCGGCAGAGGCTAGAGACTGGTGAGGCAAAATGCTTAAGTATTAAAAATAAAGCACACTAATATTAACACTTTTAAAAACATTGACCGTACATATGGATTTCCCACATGCCATCTTTATGTTTTGGAGATCTCACTTGGCTGTTACTATTTCAGACCGTTAAGTGTGGGAAATTGTATGACTGAATGCTTCTGCCATGTAACGTATCCCATAGAAAATTAGATAATCAGGGAGACCAGTTCTAGCCTAGCCTTCCCCCACCATATATTTATTCTCTTTGTGGAGAGAATCCCATCGCCCAACTAAACCATGGAAAAAACATTTCCTTCTTTCAATCTGAAGTGGTACAATCCAGAAACAGTTCTACCCCCCCTGCCCCCCCCCCTTTTTGCTGGCTGTGTGAACTAGGCCTTTGCCATGGCAACAGAAGTGGAAGTTGACTCCCAGATACCAAATACACTAGGACAGCTGTGTCAGTCTCAGGTTATCATTATTTAAAGGCAGAGTCAAGCGGTACCTTTGAGACTCATTTTAATAGAGCATAAACTTGCACAGACTGTAACCTCCACCTTCAGATGCCAGAATTGTTGGCAGCAAGCAACAGAAGGCAGTTAGCGGAATGTACTCCAATATGAGTATCCGCACGGAGGTGCAGATGGAGTGGGGAGGAGGGACTTACATGAACTCCCCCTGCTAAGGGTCAAGAAAGACCTGATGCTGGGCTTAAATGTACAATGTTTGTGAATCCTGACACCATTTAACAAAGGAAAGTTACCCTCTGACTATGATTTGCAAAAGGAGATGAGCTGTTCAGACACCACTTCTACAAAACATGGGCTATTAAAGAGAAAATATACCACTCCAGATGCCCAGGGCAGCTCATTTACTGCAGGAGGACTGAAGCAATTAATTGGGAATGCAAAAAACCCCGCACACAGCAGTGACATGACACTTGCTCGGAGCACCTCCAAAGATCACACGACATTTATTGCAAACCGACCCATCATTAGTACAGAAAATAGAATTAAATTCTCATTCAGCTTTCTCCGGGGGCCAGCTGGGCTGGAAGGCAGCACGGTTATCATCTCAGACAGACCAGGTCCCACAGAGGTAGGAAGGTAGGCTCCCAAGGGCCAGAGCCATCTCAACAGCAACGGACAACCCACAGTAGCAGCTCCAGGCAAGGCTGAAAAGAAGAAGGGAGGGGTGGTTTATGTCAGTTATCCTAATAGCACTTAGCAACAGAACCACATATCTGGGTTCTAGTGCAAATGATTCAGAAGAACTTCAGATGGTAAGCCTGTGGATTTATTTTTTTGTACAGCACCTAGTGATTGTAGGCACTTTATAAATAAAAAGGAGGGCTGCATGTCAGGGAGTCGAACCATTAAACATTGGACTTCAGTTCCAGTTCACCACTGTCAGAGCTAAAAACTCTCAGGTTCGGTTTAGCCACTAACTCCTGTAAAAGATATACAATAATACTCAATTTCATTAAACATTTATTCTTTTAAAAACACGCTGTAGGCATGGACCAATGTCACATCCTCCAAAACTCTTATCAGTGGCCAAATGTAACTGATGAGACAAAACGAATTTCTGTCTTCAAGTATTTTGTCAACATTGACTCGCACAGCAGGGAAGAACACATACTTTTAGCTTGTTTGAGTTTTAAAAACAGTGTGTTCGTGCATGCGGGGTGTGACTTCGCATACACATAAGATGCTTTATAATTACCATCTGTCCTAGCAAAGAACAGCAATTATTATGCCATTATATAGATCTATCATTCACCACATTTGGAACATCCTGTACAATTCTTGTTGCAGTGTGAATATGTGGAGTGAAAATGTGCACTTGTTCCTGGGACCTTATGTGGGAATAAGTGCAAGTAACATGTATAGGAGGCTTCCCCAACTCGGTGCCCTCTAGATGCATTGTCTACAACTCCCAGCATCCCCTAGCCAGCATGCACTGGCTGGATGGATGCTGGGAGTTAAAGTCCAACCCATGGAGGTCACAGGTTAAGGAAGGGTGATGTATAGCTTTAGCCTGTGCAGCTCTCTGTGAGGGAAACACAAGTGCCTAAATGAGGGGACGTAGATTTATACAATTACGAATGGCTGGAGGGTGCAGGTAGTTTTGTTCCCTCTCTTATAGTGCCAGAATCTGGGGGCACTGCCAATTATTGGCAGTAGATTCAGCAAGCAGAACAAAGTATACCGTCCATCCCACCCCACCTAGTAGATTATTGAACTATGGAGCCACAAAAAATGATGGGTAGTGTTTAGTTAGTTTAAGAATTAGAAAAACCCCTGGGTGAGAGGCCATTCAGACTATTCACCTTAATAATTAAATGGAACCTCCACATTCAGAGGCAGTATTGCTCCGAATACCAGATGCATGGAACAAAACAGGGGACAGCTATTACCTTCATTCCCCGCTTGAGAGTTTCCGAGGGGCATCTGGCTGACTGCTGCTGGAGACAGTGCTGGACGTGATGGACGTTGGTCTTCTCCAGCAAGGCAGTTCTTGTGTTCTTTATTTTCACTTTTAATGAGATGAGGGGCTCAATGATAAAAAGAAGCCAAGGAGCAGCCAATAAGTTTGCGGCCTTTGCTTTTGACCAAGCGTGTCTTGTTGCTTGGAATTCCTGTACTCAAAATGCTAGAGAAGGCTACCAAATGCAGAACTTGCTTTCCTGCTCTTTTGCCTCCCTCCCTACAAGGCAAAGAGACACCCTTTTCACTATCCTCAGATGGACCTCCTGAGCTTCTGAATTATGAGTCACTTATTTTGAACATGTTTTGTGCAATTCTGCTTCAGGTTTGTTTAAGGCAGATCTTAGGTTTGGTCGATCAGGGAAAAACAACAACCCACCGCCAATGAGCCATTTGGGGTTTATGCTTGGTTCGACTCCCTGCTGCGTACAGAGCCCAACTGCCGAGAAAATTTGACTACTATGCTAAAAAGAAAATGCATAAATCAAGCAAATTTGCACCCATTCAATTTTTCCTTTATTTTATTTATTATTTATTGCATTTATATCCTGCTATCTTCCCCTTGCAAGGAACCCAAGGCGGCTTACATTATCCTCCTCCTCATTTTATCCTCACAATGACAACCCTGTGAGGTAGGCTGGGCTGAGAGTCTGTGACGGGTCCAAAGTCACTCAGTGAGCTTCCATGGCTGAGTGGGGACTAGAACCCGGATCTCTCAGCTCCTAGTCCAACGGTCTCACCACTACACCACGCTGGCTCTCTTTGGCACAGTCCATTCTGTTTCCAACATTCAAGTTTTCAAAACAACTTGAAATATATTGGGAAGGACTGGAAAAATGAAGGGCGGGAAGGACAAGTGGGCTACAATGGAAAGTAATACCAGCCACGGAGAATAAGCTGTGTAAAGCACAGCAGTCCCACTGGCAGGTCCAGAACAGCTTCCCTGCCCCAGTTGTCTAGGGAGAACTTGGATCGTCTCAGACTTTCTTGCCAGTAAAAGCTAGAAGACCCGATGGTCTTATAGGCCCCTTCCAACCCTACTATTCTATGAATCATTCTTTAAAGTTGCAGGCTTCTATTAAGTTATGGTGGCCCAATTAAATCGGACACTGACTCTCACGTCATCCAACCTTCCATTTTAAAACCTTGTAGCTCTTCTCTTCTTGATCAGATAAGCCTCCCACCAGGAAATGTGAGACTGTGCCAAAGACACCTTACTTATATATGGGAGAAAGTAAGGGACATGAAAGTCAGGAAAACTCTGGGAAATGAGTGGGGTGGAAACTAAACTTGCCCCCTGCCTCTGAGAACCACGCCTACTCCCATCTTCACTGTCTCATCCTGGGATTTGTTTCTTGATCTAAGAGTGTGAGACAATGTTGGAATGTACGGGTTCAAATATTATGACAGGGAACCGAATCTGCCATTCTAAGAATCAAAGGTTGCTTAAAAGCAATCCAAGAGGCTTTTATGGCTGGAAAACATAGGCTCTAGAGGTTTGCAAGCAATGCCCAGGGGGTTCAGTGCCCTGCGTAGCTCTTTGCCAACTCCATGGAGAAGGAGGAGAAGCTCTACAAGACTGACTGCATGCAAATTTGCTTATCTTGAACATGGTACAGCATTTTCCTTAGCATTTGTTTATTAAAGCAATGGGCTTACACAACACTAGTAGATTTAACACTCTCCTTACCAAAACCATATGAGGGCTCAGATCCGCCCACTCTCCTTGAGCTTAGCAACTAGATCATCTACTGTCTCCACCTTGACGCCGGCCTTACGCTGGGGAGGGTCCTCCACACTTAGAGTCTTCACCCGTGGAGTAAGGTCCACACCGAGATCAGATGGCTTCACCACCTCAATCTTCTTCTTTTTGGCTTTCTGGGGAAAGGGGTGGGGGGGAAATCAGGGCACATTTAAACTATCGCCCTCCTGTTAGAATCAGGGGAATTTACCCTCCTGCCAAGTTAGGCTATGTGTTACCTCCAGTACCAGAGGTGGTATGCCTATGTACACCAGTTGCTGGGGGACATGGGCAGGAGGGTGCTGTTGCGCTCATGTCCTGCTTGTGACTTCCTGGTCGACAGCTGGTTGGCCACTGTGTGAACAGAATGCTGGACTAGACGGACCCTTGGTCTGATCCAGCATGGCTCTTCTTATGTTTATCATCAACACTTGTTGAAATGTTGAATATCAAAATTGTTTAAAGAATTCAAGGCTTCTGTGCAAATCATTAGAAGCTAATTTTGTTCTTAGAGCCCTACGTTTCTAGCCCTTATGGATGCAGAGGGAGCCCCAAGTGACTGAATGGAAGACCTATAGGGCCAATTAGCTTCAAACAAGTGCTCTGCTTGGAGGGAGCAACTGCTTTGCTTCAACTTAGAGTGGTACAGTCTCTACTTAAAGAGTCTGCTGTACCAAGCAAGGAACACCCACCAAATGGTGTCAGGACCATACCATGATGTTGGGCAGGGTAGCATAGCGTGGCTCATTCAGTCGTAGGTCAGCAGTCACCACGGCTGGAAGCTTCAGACGCACCGTCTCTAGGCCCCCATCGACTTCACGCTCAACCTTCAGCCAGTCCCCGTCCACAGTCACTTTGGAGGCAAACGTCCCCTGCAAAGGGGAGAGAAGGCTACTTGATTAAGAGAAGGGCAGGTATTACTTAATGCAACTTTTTTTATACTGAAACCCCTCAAACTAGAGTTCCAGAAATTAATATGGAACTGTGCTAGCTATGTAAATGTTTCAAGACACTGCACAGCTTTTTTAAAACAGATGGAAGTCCAAGGAACTGAGGGCAATGAAACAGGCTAGAGTACAGGTGGCAGAAGTCTGGCTGAGAGGCTGACCAAACACAAATAAGAGCACATAAATGTGCCTACTGCATGGTACTGAGGGCAGTGAAAAGGGCTTATTTCACTGCCCATATCATGTCTTTGAGTAGCCATCCAGTGGAGCTTTTTAAAGGTGGTCTGGGGGCTGTTAGCATTGGCTCTGATAAACAGAGCCCTAGCCCCTACAGGAGCCCCCCTTCAACAGCCCTACATCTCTATGCTGGGGGGGGGGGGGCTCCCCTCCTCTGACAGTCCATTTGGTTTGTACACTGGGCACAGAGGAGGGCCCGAGTGCTCTGCCCCCCCACTGCCAGCCTACTCATCTGTGTGCAATTCCTTGATGCCTGGAGCTTCCAGGCTGTCCTGTAGAAGGAACTACAGTTAATATTGCCTCTTCTAGCGGAATATCTTATTCCCTGGGGTGAAGAAAACAATTATCCACCTTTGATGAGGAAGGTACAGCTGGAAGTCCAAACTTCATATTACCACTGTGGTCCATTGTACGGACTCCCTTTCCCCAGGTATGGAAACAATACGTCTTCCTTGATGGGCTACCTCCTCATTGCCCATCCCATAATGCCCATCCTTCCTGCTATTCACTCCCACTGATTTCTCCCAACTCCCCCACTTAGTACCTGAGGCCAGTCAAGAAACGCTGCTGTCATCTGCCCTGTCTGGTTACAGTCGTCGTCAATGGCCTGGAAAAAGAAAAGGAGGAGGGAGGTCACACAAAGCACAAGAAAGCATATCTGCTTTCAAATGTCCATGGCGGAAGCGCTCCCAGCTCCCCACCTCCATGGGACAGGATACAGCCTGAACCCTGTCCATGGGTGTTTTTCAGGACTCTGCACAGATTAAACCTGGCCCATGCAGGTGAGGTTTTCCAACAGCCACACCCAAACACACATCTGGAGAAAGGGTATTAGATGAGGTGGGCTAGCTGCAAAGCAAATGTTCTCTTGGGGAGGCTCAGCCAGCGTAAGCCTGCGAACGGCTCACTAGGGTGCCATATGTGGCCAGTTTGGCCTCTTCACAATAGCAAAACCTTCCCCTTGCCCCTTCCTTCTGAACTGGATATGTTACCAGCCATGGCATGAAACAAGAGCAATTGTCTTTTCAGCAAGTACCAGCCCCTGCAAAATCTGATCCCACACCCTTCAGGTCCAGAAGCAGAGTTCTTAGCAGGTGATGCTGAGGCAGAAGCAGACCTGCCCCATGTTTCATTGCTCCTTTTGGCAAGTCCCAATTGGCTTTCAACCCCGCCTTCCAATTGGCTAAGAACCCAACATAAAACTTCCTGAATCAGCTTCAGTCCCAGTATTGTTGGCAACTTACTATTTGCAGGTCAGACCTAGGCTCCTTTCAGCCTGAGACCCATTTGGATCAGCCTCTCTTCAATTTGACACCAGCCTGCCTTTGCCCGATCCCTTGCTCTCTTATCCATCTCCATTGAACAATGGAGTTCATAGTTCCTTCGCTATGTTAACTTTCTCACACTGGAAACAGTGTGATAAGTACGGCCTCCATCTAGCTCGGCCTCCATCCTTGGTGTCACACCCATGTAAGCTATAGTCTGTTGGTCAGACTCCTACACTCTCCACATGAGAGAGAATGGACACCAGCTTGATGTGTGTTTTGGCCTTTAACAGTCTCTGAAACCCTGATGGCTAGAAACATGTTCCTTGTCTGAAGCCCAAGATTCATAAGGTAACCAACACTGTTGGCATACATGTGTTTCCACACTGCCTGGTTTCCTATTAAGAACACAGCCCTTCCCTTCCAATCAGTCTCACCTGCTTCCCCAGCAGCACGAGGTTGACACCCTCTTTCTTGGCCAGTGCAGCCAGGATCTTCGAAACCTGGAAGGGGCCAAGGCTCTCGTAATCCTTTACTGGAATCTCCACATGCAGACCTCGGTCAGCCCCCATCGCAAGGGCTGTGCGGATTGTCTCCTGAGGGCACAACAGGTGTTAAAGCAACCCTCGAACCCGACACATCAATTGTCACCAGAGTGGGGCTGGTTAGAACAGAACCTTCCTTCCCCTGTACCTACAGAAGCCCAAACACTGACAGCTCTCCGCTGCCTATCAGGTCTCTCGCCACTCTAACGCTGCTACTTGCTCCTAATGGCTAATGACATCCAGTAAGAGTCTGGAACTTGAACCTAGTCGATTTTGGCTAAATTCTCAAATTTGCTCTCCCACTCACTTTTGACAGCCAGAGACAGGCAAAGATAAGGAAGGATAACTATCACATTGTATCTGCCCTGAGCCCCTGGGACTGGGCAGGCTACAGGTCCAGTCGAATAAAACAAATACACCAGGTGTAGGCAAACTGGTGCCCTTCAGGTATTTTGGGCTATAACTCCCAGGATTCCTGACCCCTGGCATACTGGCTAGGGCTTATGGGAGTTCTGGTCCAAAACATTTAGAGGGCACCAAGTTGCCTCACCCTGACATGTCTCATGAGTGGCCTTGGGAAAGTGCTGCCTGGTGCTTCAGGTCCCTCATTGTCAAAAGGGAACATCAGTCTCTCTCACAAGACCGTGTTTATAATGCACAAATCACACATTTCTGCTAAGGCGCTTAAGGCAGCATACACAGAGCAATCAGATCTTCTCTTCACAACTACCCGATGAAGTGGGTCAGGCTGAGAGACAGTGGGTTGCCCAGGGCCAGCCCATGAACTCTGCAGCTAAGCAAAGCCTTGAACTCAGGTCTTAGAGTCCAAGTTGGACATCATACTGGCTCTCTTGTAGTTGCTAATTCTTGCAAGCTTACCATTTACATAGCCCTTTTAATATACAGTTAGGGCTAGAAGCAATTCAGAGTATCTTGTGCTTTGAAGTTTTGTATTAATATCCAGGAACTTCCTATACTATCCTGTACCTCTGCAAGCCTCTGTGTGTACCTCCTCCTCTTCCTGAACTGCTTTCCCGCTGTGGATGGGAGAGGTACCACCAGAAACCTGAGAGAGGGGAGTAGACAGCAGGGAACCTGCAGCTGTTCATCTGGGAGAATCCTCTGCCCAACCCCCACTCCTTTCCCTTAGGAACTGCATTGGGGAACATCACCACCAAAAAAACAATGCACTTGTGACATCAGCTGCTATTATTTATTTATTTATTTATTATTGCATTTATATCCCGCCTTTTTTCCTCTTGCAAGGAACCCAAGGCGGCTTACATTATCCTCCTCCTCTCCATTTTATCCTCACAACAACAACCCTGTGAGGTAGGTTGGGCTGAGAGTCTGTGACTGGCCCAAAGTCACCCAGTGAGCTTCCATGGCCGAGTGGGGACTAGAACCCGGATCTCCCAGCTCCCAGTCCAACACTCTTGCCACTATACCACACTGGCTATTACACAATCCCCGCCCTCATCTCACACCTATTTGCTTGTTCGACAACAAAACATGCCTTACACTTAAAGCAGGGATGCACAACCTTCTCAGTCCCAATGTGATACTGGGTCAGGGGCTGCACACACACAAACAGATGCACGCATATGCTCACAGACATGCACAGACATCCCAGAAATCTCTAGGAGGCTCTCTGGGGCAAAGGGTGGAGAGTACAGGTAGAGGGAAATGTGGGGGTCAGGGCATTAAACCAGCATACCTACACCACACACTTCCTTGTCAACGGGCGGGAATGTTGCTCATACAGGAGGTGCAGGGCAGGTAATAAAAAGAAAAGTGATGCTATGTTTTAATGATGCATGATACTCACACGAAGGAATTTGAGATCTCTTTTCCAGCTTGGGAAATAATGGTGATAATTGCCTCTATGGGGAAATGGACGCCTGTCCCAAAGGGGCTGAGTTAGCAATAGTAAATACATCCCAGTGCCAGCCAGCTTCCCTATACAACCGGAGGCAGCAGTTGGTTGCAGAAGGGGGAGAAGACGACCTTAGAGAGGCAAGTCCCATATTTTTTTCAATCTCCAAGACTGAGAAATGTCAGCGGAATGCTGCTGGGGGAGGGGAAGGGCTATAAAAAAATGGGATTGTAAGAGCAACCCAGCGAGTGAAGGTCACTGGGAAGCGGGAGCAGCAGTGCAGAAAATAGCTGGCGACGGTGGGGCTGTCAGGAAGCCGCAGCTGACAGAAAATAGAACAGAGCCAGGTCTGGGGAGGAAGGAGTGAGAAAAGCAAGAGAGCCATGTCCGAATTAGTTACTTTCTCACACACACACACACACACACACACGTGATAAAGTGTGGGAGCTCAAGAATGGAGTAGGAAGGGCCCACCTTCTGCATCACTGCTGGCCCCAATGATGCTTTTTGGGAGCCTGTTGAGGGCACCAATAACAGCAGTGAGTTTGGCTGTGGGAGGTCTAATTTCCAAACTGTGCTCAGCCAAGCAACTTGTTCAGGAAGCAATTCTGTGCACTTACCTGGGAGTAAGCGCCATTAAACACAGCAAGGCTTACTTCTGAGAAAATATACATAGGATTGTGCTGTCAGCAGCTTTATCACTCAGCCTTCTCTCTCTCTCTCCCGGCTTGCCTGTCTCCCACTCCCTAACAGGTAGAGGAAATTCTGGCATCCTCACGTTATGACAAACTCCACCTGCTGAAAGTTGTTCTGCACAACTATTAATGATACAGGGATCCTTTCCTCCTTTGTATGTGGGCTACCCCTAGACCAGGGATGTGTGGGTACACCAGGATTGCTGGATAATTCTTAATAGATTGGCAAAGGTTTCCAAGTCCCAATGATTTAACAATAGCAACAAGAATGCTCTGCTCCCTCATTAGATTGTTCGAATCCTTGTCCTGTAGTAACTCGGATGCAGACTTGTACTTGGATGACTTGCAGGTCATCCAAATGTAGGGTTCATGGGTACGGGAGGTAATTGCCTTTGCCCCCTGAGCTGCCCAAGCAACAAGTTTGCACCTGGCTCCAACAGGTGGATCACAGGGTTCAAAAGGGGAAAAGAAGAGTAGAACTCTCAAGCTTGAAGTCTATCCATACCTGCCTTAAGCCCTGTTGCATGGCATTAACAATTCCTAAATTGAACGCCTTTGCTTAACTACTCAGGCCCCTATTTCTCCCCATGTTGTGCATCAGACCAGAAAGCCATCTTTAATACCCATAGAGACGCTGCTCTAACCCAGACAACTACAATCCTTGAACAAACTATGACAGCCAGGCTTCTCTACTGCTTCAGACATCATGTCTGTCAAAGCTTAATGCCCAACACTGAGAGAGGAAATGGATGTAATCAAAGCCTCTTCAACACAATGCACTCAGGTGTCCCAGAGTTCTTTCACGTGTAGCTGCTGCCACCTGGTGGCCACCTGTCTCTTTAGCAGAGCTTCACCCAACCAGATCCCTTATCCCCCTTCACACCCAGCTGTAGAAAAGCCCTTGGTTTTGTAGTATTTTGATCACAGTACACTCAGCAAGTTGGCAGATGGAAATTGATCTCCAGGCTCCTTCCTAACAAAAACTGGAAAAAGGCACTTGGGACAAGTGATTCTAGCCACTAGAGAAACTCATAGCTAGAAAGGTTCAGAAAGCCATCCCCAGCTACAGGACCTGTGATGCATCATCATCATCATCATCATCATCACCACCACCACCACCACTTTTATAGATCACCTTCAGTGAGAATGCTGCTTTACAGATTACAAAATGATAGGTCTCTGCCTCAAGGAGCTTCCCCACTCCAATTTTTCCATGCAGCGTGGACTAGTGTGCCACAAGCAGAGAGAGCATTCATTACAGAAAGCTGCTTCCACAGCAAACAGATTTAGATTTCCCAAGCAAAATGTTTAGGAACAGTTAGCCCATTTGTCTATATTACCTACAGTGGGTCTGCTCTACATATGACTCAGACTGGATCCAATCCTATGCAGAACACAGAATCTGAGATTCCTAAACACTCAAGTTTTCAGCTCATGGTATTTGCATATTTCTGTACACGCAGCTCAGTTGCTGAAAAGAATTACCTATTAGATTTGAGGTCTTCTAATAATTCCCACCTCTTTCTTTGGCTGCAAACTACAAGGCGACTTAAAACTATGACTATACGCTTGGTCACTAAGTCACATACTTAGCGGTGTCATTTAACAAATACATTAACTTGTACAGCAATGGCCAGCCTACTATTCTGACCAAAGAACCCAACAAAAGGAGTGCTCTAAACCGGGAAGAAAACAGTATGTAATGAGCAAGCTCCTAAACAGCTCTGGAACAACATGGGAAAGCTTTACTTCATGTGGTTTATTACTATACTGTCTTAACTAAGCTCATTATATATTGTTTTGCTCCCAGAGAGCTCTTAGAGAGAGACTGCTGGGTCCTTTGATGGGCAGAATATTAGGCTGGCCACTGTTGTCCAAGTTAGGGTGTAATCCTATGGCCGCTAGAGAGTGGCTAGACAGCCATAGGATTATTTGGTTTTCGGGAACCAAGCTCACAGCCTGTGCTCTGAGCTCGGTTCCTGGAAAGCCTCCCCCCACCTTGTGAGTGGTGTGGATCATCCCTATGCTCCGCACTCGGAAGAGCAGTGCAGAGTGGGGCAAAAAGGGGTGTTCCCGGGGGTGGGGAGTGCGGAAGCGCTGGTATGACACTTCTTATGCGTCATCCGGTGTCCTCCCCTGGCTCCTAAGTCCCATGGCTAGTCAGCCGAAATCGGCCAACTAACTGTGAATGCAAGGCAGTCGGAGAGGAGAGGATCCCCTCTGCCTGCCCTGCATTTGATAGGCGGCCATGTCCGAGTTTGGAGGCGGCCACCTATCCCGATTGCTCCCTCTGTGTATTTGTTACATCACACAGGTAAGTATGTAAATTTAGCAGTGCTCCAGTTTGCTGTTTTATTGGCTAAACTTAGACAAGGTTTCATGGACATGAATGTAGTGGAATGTATGTATGTATGCATACACAAATGAATGTATGGGAGTGACAGAATACCCACTCTCCCCATTTCTTTTTGTTTTTGGAGCTTATCTGCCATTATTGAATGCTATGTATATTTTGTTATATTGTGAAGGCTTATTGCTAACAAGAACAGCAGCAGTTTGGGACAAAGCAGAAGTGACCATCTGGGAATGGAATTTAGGTGAGTGTAGCCTACAAAGAGATCTCTGGATACTCAGGTATGGGCTCTGGTTGCAGTCTTCTCTTATTCAAGGCTGACTTTGGTCCCCTGTCCTACATCTGACTCCTTCCTCCTCCTCCAGGGGAAGAATCCTCACCTGGCACTGTTGTGGACCACAGCTCACAGCAACCACCTCTGAGACAAGCTTCTTCTCCTTGAGGCGCACGGCTTCCTCCACAGCAATCTCGCAGAACGGGTTCATGGAGTGCTTGACCCCATCTGTCACCACACCCGACTTGTCTGGCTTCACCCGTACCTGCAAGAGGGACAGCCTATTAGGGCAGTAGCCCAGGGAGATCCAGAACTGCGGATCAATCTATTGGTGACAATTCAAATTCCTCTTTGGGGTACAAGAATGCAGTACCTGAATGTAGCATATATGGCACAGGCAGCCCCAAGTCAAGTAGACCTACACCAGTAGACAAACTCCTGTAAGGAAGCAGACTAACTAGCCTGTGACCTTCACCAAACATGTCAAATTATTTAGATATACACAGTGCACACTGCCATTAAGGTTTCAATTTAAAACTTTTATTGTACAAACCTCTTAGCCAAGGCTATACTTTTTGCCTGAGCCATCTGTCAATTTTGCCATAAACACAAGGTAACAACGCATACATTTCTTTTATGCAGCGTTCTTGGGGGCCTCGTTATTTCTTTATTTAGGTTATTTTACCCTGCTTCTCAGTCCTGTTGGATTCCAAACGTAATTAGATGATTTTGATAAGGCAAATAAAATGGAAACAACCATGACACAACCGGGGGCGGAGGGGGGGGCGCAGAGGAGGTGTAGACTGGAAACAACCCTCATCTCTTTCCTTCCAGCCACTCTCTTCCCTCCAATTCACATGGCCATTTCAGATGATTTTCTCCACATGAATTATCTTTGGGCATGCATGGGAATTAAATTACAGAGAAATCACTGACATGACCCAGTGGTACAGAGATACGCTCAGCAGTGATTTAGCCATTGGGGCAATTCCAGAAGGGGTCAACAAGATGGCAGAAGTCAAAAGCACATTGGCAGACTGCCAGTTCATATGATGCCTACCTCCACATAATCACTTCCCTGGGAACAGACAAGAACTGAATCACCCCAGATGTTACTACCTGTTGGCTTGGGAGCCACCCTGCCCTATACCTTGGCCATGAGATTACTCTGGGGGGGGGGGTATTTGTGTGGATTCTACTCTTTCCCTGTCCTCCACTCCCTGAGATTTGTGATGCCAATGCAAAATATCCTGGGTCAGAGGGAAAGGTTTTATTAACACTTACATTCATACACAAAGTACAGTATAAGAACACAGAAGGAATTGCATGAAGCATTGCAGATGGGAACTCTAGGATGCTCTCAAGTGACTTCCCTGAACACGGGAGAAGGAAACGAGGTGTTAAAATCTAGGTATAAGATTGCTCCACTGTTCATGTTGAAGCCTCCCCAATCTTTATGGGTTAAAGTGCAGTGGGAGAAACGCTTCTATTTGCATAAGGATTATATGCCTGTTCCTGCAGGGGATCCAGTATTGCAGTCAGAAAGATAAGAGATTTGCACACACTGCTTCAGAGCTTGTGTTCATATGCAACTACAAAGAAGTAGTGCTTCAAGCCCCTATTTACACTTTCCTGCATTCAGAACTTTTTGGTACTGTACTGCACAGGTTCTCTTCAGTCATTAGGCTGGCATCTCAGACAGCCCACCATCTAGGGCCACTTCCGATGTTGACCTTCTGGCTCAGAGCATTCCCATATAAGAAAAGCAAAGTTGTGCAACTGCTGTGTGTAGATTCTCATGTGCAAATAACACACCTAGCATATACATGCTGGAGAGCAGCTTCTCAGAGTGCATATACACTCAATGAGACCCGAACATCTGAGCAACTGTCACAAATGACAATCTAGTCTACACATGTCTTCCATGTGCTTTCCTACATGGAAGTGCTTTCCACATAAGGGAGGCAGAACATCTGAAGGAGCACTCAAAGTCTTTCTAGGTTCTGACCAAGACAAGAAAGCCAGTGCAGAATCTAGAGTTGGGCTTGGATGGCAGAAACACAGGTTCAAATTCTGGCTCCAAACATGGAACTTACAGGGTGGCCTCAAGCCAGTTACCATCTCTCAGCCTAACCAACCTCCAGTTATGAGTATACAAGCTGCTTCTAGGTAAGCTGCCCCGAGCTTCCTGGAAGAAATACAGGATATAAGTGTGATACATAAATACAACCCTGAGAGGTAGATCAGTATTATTCTCATTGTACAGAGAATAAGCCTGAGGCTGCGAGACAGAAATTCCCCATAGCCACCTGCTGAATTTGTGACCAAGTTGGGAATTTAGCCCTGCTCATCCAGATCCAAGTCCAACTCTGAGCTCCTTGAAAAAGTTACAAATGTTACACGGATTAACAAATGAACTATAGGATACAAATATGATAAAATTGGACAGGTTTTGATGCATCATGGTGGCAACAAAAGCTTCCTTGAGGGCGCAATCCTATGGCAGCTAGTCAGCAGCTATAGGATAGGTCAGTACCTGGGAACCAACCTCAGAGCCTTCACTCCGAGGTTGGTTCCCTGAGAACCGACCTCCACTCCCTCCTATGCTGCCTTGTAGTCAGCACGGAACGGCCCCGTGCTCAGAAGAGGGCAGTGGAGTGGCAAAAATGGGGCGTTCCCGGGGGTTTGTTGGGGTAGGGAAGTAGGAAATGCCAGTACAACACATCCTACTTGTCGTCCAGCTGCGGCTTCCTGCGCTCTGAGGTCCCACAGCTAGACAGCCGAAATAGGTTGTCTAGCCATAAATGCAGGGCAGCTGAAGCGCAGAGCGGATGATCCCCTCCTTGCTTCTCCTGCCCTGCTTTGGGTAGGCAGTCGCCTCCACGTTCGGAGGTGGCCACCTATCCCAGTAGGACTCTGCATTCTCTCCCTTCTTGCCCTGTTTTGGCTTTTTGGAACTGCCTCCTGAAATGCCTCTGTGATGCAACATCTCTTACTCCCTTCAAATCCCTCCTCAAAGCTCACCTTTTCCTTGTACACCTTAGCACAAATCCCTAATACCTAGGGTTGGCGGAGAATTCCTCCCCGAAACTTCGGGGGGCCGAGCACCAACGTGTTCGGCCCCCCGAACAAGTTTCGGGGAGAAATTCTCCGCACCCCCCCCGGGATGGGACTTACCTTTGGCGAATGTCCCTCCCGGTGGCGGGTCCGGCCGGCGGTTCGGCGGGTCTTCGTCAGGGGCAGGGGCGGCAGCCGATCTTTCGACCAGCTGCTGCCACCGCCATTCCAATAAAAGAAAAGAAAAAAACACCCCCGTGATAGGCTACGTGACGATTAACGTAGCCTATCACGGCTAGATTTGCAAAGTCAGCCGTGATAGGCTACGTAAATCATCATGTAGCCTATCACGGGTGACGTAAAAAAAAAAAAGCACGTACGGATAATGGCGGCCCCCATAGGGAGTCGCCATTCATGTTCCTTATTTGGTCGCTGTAGTCTACGTAAATCTTTACGTAGACTGCGGCGAAAATAAGGGCAACGCTATTTGCGTTGCCCTTATTTTCGCTGTAGTCTATGTAAAGATTTACATAGACTACAGAGACCAAATAAGGAACGCGAATGGCGGCTCCCTATGGGGGCCGCCACTTGCGTACGCGTTTTTTTTTTTTAAGTCACCCGTGATAGGCTACGTGACGATTTATGTAGCCTATCACGGCTGACTTTGCAGATCTAGCCGTGATAGGCTACGTTAATCGTCACGTAGCCTATCACGGGGGCGTTTTTTTTTTTTTTAACTTTTTAGTTTGCGGCCAGGCGAGGCGAGGCGCCTCCTCCCCGGCCTGAATTTCAGCCGGGTGAGGCGGGAAGCCTCCCCCCCGGCCTGAATTTCGGCCGGGCGAGGCGGGAAGCCTCCCCCCCCCGGCCTGAACTTCGCGGGGGGAGCAGCGAAGCGCCTCCCCCCCACCGCGAAAAGCTTCAAGGACAGGTAAGGGACTTTCGTGCACCCCTACTAGTAATACCATACCCTACATTGTAACAATGCCTAACTATGTGTAACTGCAGTGATTGCATATTCTTCCCCATTAACTGCTGCCTCCATTTCCCTCCCCTTCCCCTGTTATTTTCTTTGCATCTTTTTCAAGGTTGTAAGCACCTTTGGGTAAAGGTTTATCCTGTCATGTTTTGTAAAGCACCATTTTATTTTAAATGATTTTATCCCACTTTTCTATTCCAAAATATACTCAAGGCACCTCACAAAACTGTCAAACACAAAATTCAAACAGTAAAAGTATAAAAAAAACCAGCAGCTAATAATAGTAACAACAACAATACAATTAAACAGATGCCCTGCTGGATGAAATTAGAGACCAATCTATTGTAATTTCATCTTTCTTTCTTTCTTTCTGATTGATTGTATTTATATAGCTACCCCATACTACAAGTTCTGCAGGCAGCTCACAAAACAAATACAACAGTAAAATGGAATATAAAACTATTAAATAAAAATAAGCAAAACCTATTAAAAATACAAAACATGGACTTGAAATTGAGAGGTTGATAGTGTAATTTAAAATATCTCGGTGAATAAAAAACTCCTCGTGTGGCACCAAAAAGGCCATAAAGATAGTGCCAGGTGAACGTGTCTGGAAAGGCTAGGGAGCCTCTATTGAAAAGTTCTTCTCTCTAGCGCACCCTTCGCTAACTGATGCCCTCCAGATTTGTCGTACTACAACTCCCATCATCCTCAGACAGCACTGCCATCGAAAGCTGGCTCAACTGGTAACGCGGAAGCCTTCCCAATGCTTATGAATCAAAACACAACGGGAGACGCTTCTGCTCGTCTAAGGAAAGCCCCAAGGCTGCGTGCTTGCTCCTGCACGGCTGGGGACGATGGGAGTTGTAGCCCAGTGCATCTGGAGGGCCACAGCTTGGGGAACTAGTCTACGAGACCAATTTTGTCCTCCAAGGAGCGCCAGAGAAGCGCAAGCACCTTAACAGAGCCCGGCCGGAGCAGCCAGATGCTTCCAGCGAGCCAAGCCAGCAAAGTCAGCGACGCTCGTCACCTGCCGCCGGCACCCGGCGTTCTGAGGTAGACTGCCCCCGAGCAGGGAGGTTCAGACACCCGTGACAGCCGTAACGTGTGGGCGCTCAGGGGGGCGTCTCCAGTGTACCACAGGCGTTGTGTCACTATAACGCGCGAAGGGCTCGTGAGAAGGGCCGAGGGGGCAGCAACGAGGGCGCCGGCGAGGGCCGCGGAGGAGGGGACCCAGGCGTCCGGCGAGCAGCCACCCCGCCCCCGGAGTGCCGGCGCGCACCTTCACGGCGTAGTCGATGACCCGCTTCACTCCCACCATCGCCCTCAGCCCGGCCGCCGCCATCTTGCCCCGCTCGCCGTCGGTCACCCTCCGGGCAGCTGCCCGCCCACTAGGTGAGCTCAGCCAATCGGAAGAGGACGCAGCCCCAAAGGGGCACTACATAGGCTCTACGCTCCGTAGGAGATGCGGGTGCGTCGTTTCACCTGGCGCCCAATCAGAAGTTGGGCTCCAGTTTTCCCAAGCCAATCGAACGATGCGATAGGAGGGCGTCAGGGCGAGGGCGGATACAGGTCTTTGCCAGGCATTCGATGATTGACGTGTATTTTAGCCCATCAGAGGATTGCAAAGCGTAGAGCTGAAGGACTCAGTTAGAGGGAGGACAAGGGGAGGGGTAAAAAAGTATTGGTCGTGACGTCACCGGCCTCAGGCCAATCAATAATCAGAATCGCGCGATACGCGTCCCACCTCTTAGGCAAAAGAGAGCCAATAAGCGTTTAGCATTTCCTCGGCCTTCCTGCGATGTGGGAGCCCTTCCCAAGGTCTTACTGACGTCAACAGGAGGGTGGGGCGCCAACTGTAGGAATGTGGGTGAAAGGGCAAGAAGCGTGTCACGATTGTGCCGGTTCAGACGTTCATCACGCCGGCTGATACAAATCATAACTCGCACGAGTGGTCTACTCGCGTAAGTAGTACAGGCTTTATCCACCCGCCTGGCTCACGTGAATTAACTGTCCGCGGGAGTATTGTACTCGGGTCAGCAACGTAACGTCTGAAGCGGGAACATACGGAAAATCGCGGCAACGACGAGTAGAAGTGTGCAGGATTGGCTTGCACTGCGGGCTTCCTTTAATCTGCTGACTGTCAGACAAAACTTGTACTACTAAAATCTGTAGCCTGTTAAATTACTCTGTACTGATAATAAATCTGTGTGAATAGTAGGTCCCCTTTTTGTTAATTCCCCGTAATGTTTGCTTGCGTATACTTTTTATACTACTGCCTGACTTATCACTGGTGTCGTAATGTGATCATGAGATGTCTGTGTGTATTACACACTTTAACGATGTTAAAAAAGGTAAAGGTGTCCCCAACCAGTCGTGTCCGACTCTAGGGTGCGGTGCTCATCCCTGTTTCTAAGCCGAAGAGCCAGCGCTGTCCAAAGACGCTTCCGTGGTCATGTGGCCGGCATGACTGAACACCGAGGTGCACGGAACGCTGTCACCTTTCCCACTGAGGCGGTACCTATTTATCTACTTGCAATTTCTTGCTTTCGAACTGCTAGGTTGGCAGGAGCTGGGACTGAAGACGGGGGCTCACTCCGTCACGCGGCACTCGGGTCTCGAACTGCTGAACTGCCGACCTTCCAGTCTGCAGTTACTACATGCTTTATCCATTTCAACCCAGAGCTGGAAGCCATGGCTCTCTGTTGTGCACAATCCACCACCTGAATTATTTGATGAAACTGGTGATGTGTCCAGCACTGGATGCTCAGTAATGAATGTGGGTGCAATGCTTTGTTAGATCCCTGGCACATTTTAGTGGTATTCCATCAGTTTGCATTGCTGCTCATTCTTTTTTTTTAAATCCCTAATGACAGTGCTTTAATTCCAGGGTTTCCAATGTGGTGCCTGCCAGGCTTCCTGCCCTTCCTGATTTTTATTTTATTTCTTTATTTTTTTAAAAAAACAAATTTAACTGGGACACTGGGATGCTTCAAAGCGAACTGTTGTCTCCAGCGCCATCTTTATTGGGTTCAAAAGAGTGTTTTTGTGTTTTGGAGCTCAGACACCACTCCTGCCTTGTACTTAAGATTCATGAGCAGGTTACTTTTCTTTTAGTCTTCCAGTGTGCCTTCTGGGAAATGTGTTTTGTGACCAGCCATGCCATGGCAGTCATTCGTTTGATGAATGGGCAAGCTCCCCCATGGGAGCCATTTTGTGAGAGTGCCCACAACACTCTCAAAATTCCAAATGTGCCCATCAACCCTAAAAAGTTGGGAACCCCTGGCTTAATTCATGCCCTTTTGCTCATGGCCTTAACTTTCAGTGTACAGTTATAACTATAGTTTGCGGTGATGTCCAAATTAGCAAACTATGATTAGCGCTTGCCTTCCAAACCAGAATCGGAAACCCATGTCCAAATGGTAAGACACCACAGTAAGGAAACAGGGGCATCACAGATGATATCTTGAGAAAACACCTAGGCTTGATTGACCACAGTATTAGTCTATAGTATGGGTGGGGAGAAAATAGATCTCCAGATGTTTTGAACGTGCCAGCATAGCCAAGGGGTCAGCTATGCTGGGAGTTGAAGTCCAAAAATGTGGAGATCTACTTTCTGCCCACTCCTGGTCTATAGCAGCCTTCCCCAACCAAGTGCTCTTCAGATGTTTTGGACTTCAGCTTCCATCAGCCTTAGCCAGCATGGCCAATGGTCAGGAATGCTGGGCGCTGTAGTTCAAAACATCTGGAGGGCACCAGGTTGGGAAGGCCTATCTATAGCCCTTGTCAGAGACAGCTGCAAGTGAGTCCAGAAGAAGAGAGGAGCATAAGATGAGCCTGTTAAAGGCATTTATTAATTCCCACTCCCAGTGTAAAAACACATGCGCACACAAAACCTAGGGGAAGTTCAGTGGAACAGTGTGCTGCATTACTCTGCGGGGCAGCTTTTTTGCTTTCCTTGCCAGGATGACATCACTGTATCCCGATGTCATCATCCATCACGTTTAGCCTGTGGGAAGCTGATCGTGTCACTGAGCACGGAGATGTAAGCGTATCTCCAGTCAAGGGGTAATGCTGCATCAAGTCTTCTTGCTTAGGGCATTTTCAGAAGCGGTCTGCACTGCCCAATCCTCTTGTAATGTAAATATAGTTCTACTTGCCCAAAGCTTGTCGGCTACTTCATCCTCCTCCCATCTCTTTGCCACAAAATGGCAAACTCCTATAAGGCAAATTAAAAAAAGAGAGGGTTCATTTTAGTTGCCAGCTGTGAGCTATCTATCTATCTATCTATCTATCTATCTATCTATCTATCGTCTACCATCTATCTATATCTATCTATCTGATTTCTGTCAACTTGCCAGTACATCGGGGATGAGCAATATGTCCTCCAGATGTTGTTGGATTGCACCTCTAGTAATCCCTCACCATTGGCTATGCTGGCCAGAGCTGATGGGAGTTAAGAACATAAGAGCCATGCTGGCTCTTTTTGGTGTATATTTGGCAACAGCCCTGTCTTCCAGTGGATTTAAAGATGAGTGAGTGATGGCTCTTCTGATTAAAAATATAATTGAAAAGCACAATTGCCCTGCAGTTGAAATATACTTCAGCAGCTGGCTGTGTGTGTGAAACAGTAGGCTGCACAATGCTTTGGTGTTCCTATGTATGCATTTGCCTACATGTGATCGAGAAGCATTGTTTCCCACTCACATGTGACTTGGAGACACCCTGCAAAGGTTGCTGGGGGATGACATCACTAGCCAATCACACTAACAATGAGTTTGTGGAACACATGAGTGAGCTCTTGTGAACACCCGCACAAATACGTATGATGGTAAGTTGCACTATCGCTGCACTCAGTCCTGGCTCCAGGTTTTGGAGGGCCCTTGAGCAAGACACCTTTAATGGGCCTCTTCACTTGGTGTGTCTACCTTCATACCACCATAGTCACTAGCTGCTATTGCTCCTTAGCCTCTTTCTCACCATTGCTACCGCTTGCATGCTTGCTTGACAGGAAGTGCAACTCCAGAAGGCTCTTGTCAGTGGGCCCCTGCTGGTTTGGGGGCCCTGGGCAGGTGCTTGACCATGCCTACCCTAGACCTGGCCCTGGCTGCACTTCAAGGATTGCTGTCTCGCCTTTTCCTCAGGATGTCGGGTTCAGTGTAGCGGGGGGTTACCAGATTTCACGCTGGCTTTGTGTACCCTGAGCCCTGCCCTGAGCTCTTCTCTGCTTGGATTGAGGGAGGCCTTAATCTTAAACTCCATCCTAAGCTCCATCATCTTTCCACAGTTTTCAGTGCTTTGAATGTTGCATCTCATACCTGCCATGGAAACCACAATGACAGAGAACCATCCTGGTGCCAGGGACCATGAGAGGAAGGTGTTGGGCTGCAGGGTTGCTGACCTCATGAAATTGAACAGGCCCATCCCTCCTGTGAAGCCTGAAGGACAAGAGCCAATGAGAGAGCAAGAGTGGGAAGGTCAAGGGATTAGGTTCATTGCCATTGGTGCCTGAGGAGGTCTGGGAAATTGCCCCTTTATTGCTAGGCCACTGTAGCCTCCTTCTTTTACCCATCTTCCCCTGGACTTGGTCAAACAGTCAGCCATGCCTGAAGTGTAACGACAGGGCAAAAGGGTGCCAAAGCAAAAGACTCAGAGAGGTGGGCATGGAAGGGCACAGACCTAAGTGCTGTTATGATCAGGGGCAGCCCTGCCGTTAGGCAGAGTGACTTAGCTGCCAGATACTGGGTGGAGAGTGGCAGTAAGGTGTCAGAGGTCACTGCCACGTGTGCCATGTGGCTTGCCCTGCACCACCTAGGGGAAGAACCACAGGTCAGTGGTACCTTCAATCCCCGGCTTCTCCAGATAGGACTAGGAAAGGATCCTGGCTGAAACCCTGGAGAGCCATTGCTATCAGTCCATGTCAACAATACTGGGCTAGATGGACCAAGGGTCTGAGCCAGTATAAGGCAGCTTCCTATGTTTCTAAGCCAGCCTGCTGTCTGCCTCCAGGCGCAATGGAAGACGCTGGCCCATGTCCAATGTTGAAGTCAGATTCAGCTCTCAAACTGGTCAGCTTTTATTTAAGGAATGGGAAGGGGCACCATCTTGCCTTTGCCTCTGACATCAAAATGTTTTGATGCAAGCTGTTTTGACACCTCCAGTATTGGATGCAGTATGCCTATGTACAGCAGTTGCTGGGGAACATGGGCAGGAGGGTGCTGTTGCACTCATGTCCTGCTTGTGGGTTTCCGCATGGGCATCTTGTTGGCCTCTGTGTAAACAGAATGCTGGACTAGAGGGACCCTTGGTCTGTTCGAGCACGGCTCTTATGTTATTTGGGCCTGTCCTGATTATTATGGTTATACAAGTGGGCCTTGCAACAAAACACTGCCATGCAGAGTGCTCCTGTATACATTGCCTGCCAGCCACATGTTCTGCCACCATACTCCATTCCACCCACACTGCCTGGCTTTCCATTCCACCCCAGCCCCAACGATGATGACTCATTGACTCGATGAGTTATGATGACTTCTTGTTGAGTCATCAACAATGATGACTCATCAACAGCAATGATGAGTCAGCATTCCATACCTGCTGATCATGCTCAGTCATCACTGGCCTGGATTATTGCAGAGAGCAAGTTTAAAAAGAGGCATTGCCTACTGAGTGGGAGAGAATGGCACACATCTCTTCTGAGATGATGAATTAGGGACACATTTGAGGGGACACATCTGTGCATTATCTAAAAACAAGAAATATGCTTTTTTCCCTTTAGAAATATTGGCTTTTTCTCATACACATACAAATTTATGAAGATTCAGTCAACTAATTAATTGATTAATTGACACATATAATTAACCAACTGAAATGTCTTTAACCAAGTTATAGCCTAACAACAACAACAACAATAGAAGTATATAGAGATTGCAGAAAAGATAATGGAAATGAATCCATAAAAGCAGATTTCAAGTTTGCGATTCCAAAGTGCTATTTTGTGAAATTTGCAAAATTACAGACAAAACTAATCATGGTTCCCTTCATGCCCAGGATGGAAAGAAGGTAAACTGGGATGTACTTATGAATATCTAGGTAATCTGTAGTAGATCTGCAAGGGCATTTGACTCCTAATTGTTTAACAGCAGCAACAAAGTAAGGGTGCAATCCTAGGCATATTTAGACAGAAAAAACCCTACAACTCCCAGCATTCCCCAGCCAGTTGTAGGTTTTTTTCTGTCTAAATATGCCTAGGATTGCACCCTAAAGGGCTGGCTGGCTGGCTTTCTAAATCAGGCTGTCCTTCCTAATTAAGAAAGCTGGGAGGTGGGAGTGGGGTGGAGAAAACCAGGAGTGGACTTTTGTGCAAAAGAACTGTTAAGGCACAATCCTATAGTCCCTGGGTTTAAAAGAAGGCAAAAGAATTTAAATGGCTAAATACAATTTCAATAAAATACTAGACCTGTTGAGACAGCTGGCATAAATGCCCCATCATATGCTGTTAATTGCCTGTGGGAATAGAGGACAGTCTTAACCTGGTGCCAAAAAGATGACATTATTGGCGCCAGGTGGGCCTCAGTGGGGAGATCATTCCATAATTGGGAGGGGGGGATGACACTGAAAAGGCTCTGTCCCTTGTTGCCACCTTCCGAGCCTCTGTTGGAGATGGCACTTGGAAGAAGATAGGATTGTTATAGGATTGTGCCTCCCTTCTGCTCTGCTGACAAGAATCTGACAAGGCTTTGGAAATGTTGGAGTACTCTGACCTCAGAGTGTTCCCACTGAACTGTAGGATTGCCCCCTACCCACCCATTCTCACTACTGAAGACTATTCTTGCACTAGGGATGTACTCAGAAGCACACCGTTCCTTAATTCTAAATGCATGTCTGTGACCCTACATCAGTATCGGCAGGGTCTAATTGGGGAACTTTGGGGTTCTAGTAAAAAAAAGAAAGAAAGGGCCAAGTAGATCCTGGAAACTCAAAGTCTTCCCTCCTCTACTCTTACTCAGTGTTTTTGAAACTGAGACTTCATAATCTGAATTGGAGTTGGTTGGTTAGTTTGTGTCTTGTTGAACTGCTGGGAGGAGCTGTTCGCTTCCTGTGGTTCCTAAGCAATATGTCACACCCCCCCCCCCCCCAAGTCTGGAGAACTGTGGCTGCATTACCATGGAGGTGGAACTGAAATTTTGAAAACTCATTTTTGCTTGCACCCTGGTGCCTGCAACCATTTAAGTCCATAATAACAGGATGCCAGACCTGCTTGCATCAGGCCAAAGGCTTGCTTTTTTCAGTCTGCCCTTTCCAAGGCTGACTAGCCCAAATGTTTTGGAGGAAGTGCACAGCTGGGAGGACATGTTTGCCCCTAGCATCCAGTGCTCGTGTCTTAAACCTGGGGCCTGATCTAGCCAGGGCCCACACAAAACAGATTTGAAGGGATCAATATGACTCAAGTCCATGGAAGAAGGATATGCAGTTTATTGCTGGAAAGTGGATGCAGATACTAAAAGCAAAGAAAACCTTACACACGCCCATCAGCTTGAAGTTAGAGCTGCCCCAGTCCCCTTGAAGCGGTCAGGCATTGTCCCAGGGGCTGCACCACCTGCTTAGAACAACCGCCCCTGGGGCAACACCTGCTGCTTCAAGGGGACTGCAGCAGCTACAACTTTGAGTTGAGGGCGTCTGTAAGCTTTCCTTACAGGCCATTCATTCACATAAGTCGACGAGTCATATTGGTACCTTTGAATCTGTTCAGGGTGGGTCAGGACCAAGGTTTATGACACCTCTCAACATGAAGGTAATGCCCCCCCCCCAACTTCTGTGCACTACTGGAAGGGGTTAAGCAGGACCAGCTTCAATTTTGAGGGAGGTCCTTGGCAAAATGAGCCCCTCTTACATTGGCAGGCCCCAAGCTTACTTGAGGCAAGTAGGGATGGAGGCGGCAGCAGACTGGAGCTGCCATTTTCATTTCCCACAACCCCCCTCAAGTGACTCTACATTAGAGGAATTGTGGGAAATCAAAATGGTGACCAGACTTTAGCAGCCCAGTGCAGGAGAGTCAGAGGGGGCCTTCTTTGTGGGCAGAAGGCAGAACTGTGACTTCAACTCCCAGTATTCCTGATCATTGGCCATGCTGGCAGGGGCTTCTGGGAGTTGTAGCCTTCTACCTTCTGCCCATTCCTGATCTCAATGCAAGAAATTCATAGCTAGGGCATCCCCAACAAATAATCGTCCAGCCTCTGCATGAACACCTCCAGTGCAGGAGTTCCCAGTGCCCATCTAGGTAATTGGTTCCATTGTTGAGCTGCTTTTGCCATCAAAGTGGTCCTCCTTACGTTTAACCGAAATCTACCCTCTTGTAACTCAAGTCCCTTAGACCTAGTCCTGCCCTCTAGGTCAGCAGAGAACAAGTCTTTGCCCTCTTCTATGGGACAGACCTTCAGCACAGTGATGGGCCCTGCCTGAGGAAGGATACTACATACTGGTGGTAACAGCCTCAGGGCTAATGTAGCTCCATGCTGAAATTTGGAGAGAGGGAGAGTGGGGCCATTCCACCAGCTGTACTGGAGATCTCTGTCATGAAGGCTCCTCCTCCCTCAGTTGTCCCCACCAGTGATTCCAGCAGGATATGCTGAGGAAAGGAGGAGGGCCAGCAGGACCATTCCACCAGCCCTACTAAGGGTGTCTCTACATTAAGGGAAAATCCCACAGCCCTACAAGAGCATTTTGCTTCCATTCCTGTGGCACGATTAAGATTGGTTCCTTTAGATGATGAACGTGATGTGGAATTGAAAACGGCCTTTCTCAGCAGCCTTGCTGGGGCTTTCGGTGGAACAGCACCATCTGTTGGCGCTACACATTGTGAAATTGTGGGTTTTTAAAAAAAATATTCCAGCTTATTTTAAGTCTTTTTAAAGGCAGGATAAGCAGGAAAAACCTCGGGAGACATCCTGGAGGTTTACAACATCACGTAAAGGACCCACAACCTTCTGTGAGTGGCCAATCACGAGTGCACGATAAATGAAAGAATTTCCCCCTCTTCCTTCCCCATTCCTTTCTCTTGTCTGTAATGTCCTTTGAGATTGTAAGCCTGAAGGCAGGGAGTGTCTTGTTGAATTGATTATCTGTAAGCTGCTCTTGGAGCCCTTTTGACTGAGAAGAGGCATAAAAATACTTCTGATAAATAAAGAAGAGTGAGGATTTCCCCAGGATGGGGCTCTGAAAAAGAACAGGACTCTCCCAGTTGAAACAGGATAGTTGCAGGGTATGAGGCTCTATTCAACAACCTACTAAGATTGATCTGAAAGGATAGCAGTGAAATCCTCAGATGTGGATTTTCTGCAAAGCCATTTCACTAATTTACTTTCATTTAAACACCCCTTTCTTTTGGGCTGGTCTAAAGCCAGTCAAGTAGTATTGCTTCAAGGAAGTGTTGGGAACAAAAGGGGGTGGGGGGGGGTCAGAAGACAATTCCTCTTACCAGAGACGAAACACAGGCCGATGGTTAGGGTGGGCCACGTTATCTTCCTTGGTGGTGGGAAGGCTGTGAGGGAAAGTGTTCCAAAGATCACAGAGCCATAGCAAGTCGCAAGAGAGACCATCATGAAAAATATAGAGACGGCAATATAGGCTAGGAGGAAAAAAAGGAAGTGTCCTGTGATACTTCATCCCAGCATCCCTCTATTCCAGAGGTGAGCAACCTACGATCCCAAGGGCTGCGTGTGGTCCTTAGCTTAATTTCATGTGGTCCTTGGGCTAATTTCAAATGCTTTTTTGCAAGTGATTAGTTCAGATAGTCTGTCAAGACAGATCTGTCCCTCCCTTAGCAGCCTACTGGGCAGGGAGAGAGAGAGAGAGAGAGAGTCAGAAAGTGAGAGAGGGAGAGAAAAGGAAGTGGCAGAAAGAGAGAGAGAGAGGTGTCAGAAAGAGAGAGGGAGAGAAAAGGAATGGCAGAAACACAGAGATGGGGGCAGTTGAAAGAGAGAGAGAGAGAGAAAGAGAGAGAGAGAGAGAGAGAGAGAGAGAGGAGGGGTGTCCCCACCCACTTTGGCTCCATCCCTGCACACCAATACCTTTGGTACCCACTCATTGCTGGTAATTTCTTTCAAAGAAATTACTTTGGAGGGAATGCAGTCCTTGACAGAAAAAAGGTTCCCTGCCCTCATTGCCCCAGGTCCAGCTTTCCCATGAAACAGGGTGAATCCCTCACTTCAGGTGGCAGATCCAGAAGGGTGGTGAATTGCACACCCCCACCCACCACCCAGAGGGCCAGATGCCCCACTGCCCTCACTCCATGTCTCACTCTATGGCCATAGCAGAAGAGTAGCTGGTGCAGCTCTCTGGAGACACTGCCTTTGGGGTAGGGTACACCCAATGACAGCACTGGAGCACCGAGAAGATCACTCCTTTGCTAGTGATCTGTAGATCATAACCCAGAATTCTCTGCAAAAGACAGATGTTCTGACTGATGCTTGGGGATTCCTCAGAAGAAAGGTCCATATGGAAGGGATTCCTTAATGATGGAAAGTTTTAAACAACGCTAACCTATAAGATGGAGCTTCTAACAAAAGTCAGAGGGTGTCTTTGATCATCCAGTCTCTTTCCTGAAATGTTAGGAATTAGCCAGCAGATGGAGCAAAAGGTTCATGCCAGAATATCCGAAAACAACATGTCCAAGGCCCAATGCTTGGAAACTTAGGATAAAGGCAGAGCTAGAGTTTAAATTTCCCTAGCCAGTTTCCTGTCCATGACATGAGCCCTCTTTTCACTTGAATCACATACATATTGTCAGAAAGCTGAGTGCTGTCTGAGCCCTCCCTCATGGCCCTCTTTTTGTATATCAGAATAATGGCCTGGTGTGTGTGTGTGTGTGTGTGTGTGAGTGTGTGTACCCTTTGAAACAACTGCAAAACTGGTCCAGAGATCTGTAGGGGGAGGTGTGTAGGTATCATCACGGCCGCTAACCAGTCAGTGCCTTCCACAGTTTCCCCCCACTCCATTCAAGTTTACTTGGAAAACCTGAAGGACCAGCTTCCTCCCACCCCCGAGCTCACCCCAGAAAAGAGAGGAAGAAGAAAGAGAAAATATTTTGTTGAAAGAGAAGCAGAGGCACTATCAAATCGCCCTTCCTACTCTTTACATATTACACCCTCGCTGTCGCTGGGAGAGTAACTCCAGGGACCCATTGTTACAAGCATGACATCTGGACCTTTACAGTGGCCTCTCGTTCAAAGGTCTGAGGATTCCATGGCCCTTACATGGCATTTGTTCCGGACGGGTGCATTTCCCCAGCCGGCAATCCTTCCACAGCCCCCGGAACATAAAGATACCCCGGACAAATCGCTTGACCCAGAATTCCGTCGAGATCGCTACTACCACCAGGCAGGTAGCGATGCAAGAGAGGACGATGCCACACAGGCGGAGCTGCCCAACGCTCCTCAGCTCCTTGAACCACACAATGGGGCCCCATCTGGAGATGGCAGAAAGGCAGCGGCCCACAGCAGGGGGTGTCTTAAGGCACCTGCAGCATCCAGCCCTCTTCTTTGAGCATTGAGACCCGCTTCCTTTGGGGAGAACTGGATTGGATGGTTCCATCCCCCCCCCCCCAACTTTAAGGTTCTATTGATGGAGGACTGCTGCTCCCATAGTAACACCAGCATTCTGGAACCTCTGTGGATTCCTGGTTATCTCTTCCACTTTCCATATGAAGCAGCCTCGTACATAAGCCCACAAACATTACTAGCCTGGAATTATTCTTGTTATTTTACTAGGCTGCCAAGGGCTGGCAGAGGAGGAGATGGAGAACTCATCCTTTCTTCCTCAAGCTGTGACATATAGGAATATAAGTAGCTGCCTTATACTGAGTCAGTCCATTGGTCCATCTAGCCCAGTATTGTCAACACTGACTGGCAGCAATGGCTCTCCAGGATTTCTGGCAGGATTCCCTCCTATCCCTACCTGAGGATGTCAGGGGTTGAACCTGGGACCTTTTGCATGCAAAGCAAGGGCTCTACCACTGAGCTATGGACCTGCCATTTTCTATGTTGAGTGCAGAGGAAGGGGTTTCCGTCCTCCTGCTGCAAGCTTGGTTTCTATGCTGAGTGCAGAGGATGGATGGAGCTCTCCATCCCTCTTCTGCCAGTCTGCTCACTTGCCGGTCGCCTATGGCAGCCAGCAAAGGCAGTGCTTCAATACAAGGCTGGTGTAAAGAGAACAGTGCTGCAATTTGATCAGTAGCTCCTTCTGCAACTCTGTTATAAGCTATGCACAATCAGAAATTCACATTCATAGTGCAATCCTATTCCTGTCTACTCACAAGTAAGCCCATTGACTTCAATGGGGTTACTCCTGGGTAAATGGGTATAGGACTGTAGCCTAAAAGGCATTTAGGAGAGGCTCTTTGAGGAGTAATTCACAGTCTTTTCAATAGTAATCTTGCTGCTCTGATCGATAGGAAGGAATAAAAGGGCAGCACTTGAAAACAGGAAACTTTTAATGAAAGGCACAGTATCCGCCCCCCTCCCCAAACTTCTGCAGCACTTTGCCTAAATCCATATTAGACAGTCTGGCAATGCAACTGCATTAA
Organism: Heloderma suspectum; assembly: GCF_057233095.1. Lineage (NCBI taxonomy): Eukaryota > Metazoa > Chordata > Lepidosauria > Squamata > Helodermatidae > Heloderma > Heloderma suspectum. The sequence continues at coordinate 16,292,087 of NC_139467.1, forward strand.
CAGAAAAGCAACAACAGTACAGATCAGGTCCCCACCACCAAAAACAAAAAAACCCAAATCATGGGAGGACAATATAGACATCATTGGGATGCAACCATTTGTCAACAACATGGTTTGGATGTTTCATGAAAGCCGAGTGAACAAAGGATCACAATTTGGGATGGGGGGAATCCAGGGAAAAGGGCTAGTGTGGATATACGCTTGCTTTAAAAGCATTAACACTGATTTACAGGATATCAAATTCTGTGCCAGAGAACAGATTTCATGTGGTGGTCATTCTATGGGCATTTGGTATACAATTCCTCCTGGATCTATTTTTTCCCCCCTAGCGCGGGGTGATGACTCTGATGATTCACCCTCCCACTGACACGAGCAAGGAAAGACAAGGAAGTGAGGGCAGGCAATGATAGGTCTGTTTCCCTACAAGGAGTGATTTGCAAGCCGCGTTCTGGGGAATACTGGAGATGAGATTAATGACAGCATGACTACTGCATGGCAAGTTGGGCTGAGTATATTCTATGGCACAAGCTCCATTCAGGCAAGGTAGCGGTGTCCCAATCCCAAACTGAATGCCTGCCCTAGAACAGCCTTCCCTTCCCTGGTTCCCGGTAAGTCCAACACGTCTGGAGGGGGCTGGGTTGGGGATAGGTGCCCTAGAACAAATTCCACAATTGGGTGCAAAACAACTTTTGTTTATCAATCACAGTGGGGCCAGTGGCTGGCTCTGATGTCAGTGGGGCGGGGAACCCACTCTGGGTTTCAGTCAGAACCAGTCAGAACTCTAAAAGAGCTTCAGACCTTGGAGAGCTCCTTTAGAGTTCTGACTGGTTCTGACTGAAACCCAGAGGAGATTCACCCCCCCCCTGACATTGGAGCCACCAGCCTCCACTGATTCTGTGGTAGGTGCTCAGGAGGTCCCTGGGCAGACAAGCCAAGACAGAAAAGAGCTGCCTGAAGGCAAGGCACAGTCTGCGAGCCATTGCCCATTAGTGGGCGCCATAAATGGTTTTGGTGATGGGGCAGCAGCAGAAACGATGAGAGTGTAATGGGGACTGTAGCGGAGGGGGATTTTGACTGGCATGGGGGAGGCAGAGAATGGGCTCCCTTTCATGCTCGGTGTCTTCATCACGAGGTTGCCTTTGCTTCTTCTTTGGATCCAGGTGCTGCTCACAGCCTTTCATAGCTGGAACGCGGAGAGCACACGTTGGCCACAAGGCTGGACATACCTGGAGGGAGGGAAGGAAATAAAATAAAAGAGCTCATCAAGCCAGAGCCAGCCTTCAGTCATATTAGCACGTTTTATTTACCAAAACTCTGCCTCCCCCTGGGGCTCAATACCTCTGAGCATGTACAGAGTTCCTTTCTGTCAGATGGAAAGTAGTCTTGGAAAAAAAAGGGGGACTGATGGGCAAAGTGCCAATGAGCATGCACAGAGTGCTTTTCTTCATAAGGGCTAAGCTTCCCTGCTTGTCCAGACACTCTCTGCAGATCGGTTGTTGTGGAACGTGGCACCTGGGAACCTTTGTGCTTTTGCTAAGGGTGGCAGTGGACCCTAGGTGGTGCACTGTCGTTGGGGTAAGGATGGCAGGAAATCCATTGGCTATAGGGAAGAACCTTGGCCCTTATCGTTGTCCTGGTTGGGATATTTTACCTTCAGAGGGACTGAGAGACCAACATTACTCTAGTGCCAGGATGTTCCTTAGATGAAGGGGCAGAGCTCTATGCAGTGGCACAAGATCACGTGTGTATTCACAGCCTTCCCAGCACACATATGCACCTTATGCTTCCAATATAGTCACCACCCTCATACGACGCCTTAGCGCACAGGCCTGAGTGATGACAACATGAACAGCTCAAGTGAGATTTTTGTTCTGGCTTTGCAGAACCTCCTATATGAACCTGCCCTGATCCACCTGCCCTTCAGACGTGTTAGACTACAACGCCCATCAGTGCCAACCAGAGGGTTGGGACTTGTGGTCCAAAGCATCTGGAAGGACTCAGCTTTGGGGAGGCTGTTCTAAGATCATCCAAGGAGACCCTTGTCCAAGGGCTCCCATCCACTGAGGTCGGTAGGATGAGGACTAATAATTGGGGCTTCTCAGTGGTCCCCCCGCTCTTTGGAATGCCCTCCCTTGGTTGCTACTCCTTTGAGCTTAAGAAGACAGGTAAAAAAAACACAGAGGGTTGGATGGATCCAGTCTTAGTCATACTTAGACTAAGCCCAGATCCAAACCCAATATTATTTGCCCAGATGTTTTAATTCCGCGGATACAGTCTTATTGTTGCTACCTTTTAAAATGTGAGACATTTAGTGGCTGCTTTTTGGAGGCTTTTAGATGTTTTCAGTCCTCTGCTGTTACTGCTGCATGGCCTATTTGCTAAGAACTGAGCACCATGCTGCACTGCTCTTTTTATTTGATTTTTAGGGGTTTTTTAATGGTTGCTTTTATATTTATATTATTATTAATTTATTATTTATGAATTTATTAACAATATTTTTATACTCCTTGTAAGCGGCCTTTAGCATTCTCCGTAGAGACCTAGTATGAACAGTTCAAGTAAATAAATTAACATAAAAATGAAAGAGTTGCCACGTCATGATTCTCTTTGAATGCAGGTAGGCGTGTCACTTTGCCCTATATCATTAAGATGAAAGGCTGTATATATGCCTAGTACAGGCGATTCCAGTGGCAAGGAGATCAATTTAATATTGGGAGTGCTAATGGGGGTGCCCTATCAGCTTGTCTGCTCTGCCTTCCGCCAGCTGCATGCTTGGTGAGCCTAAAAGGGGGCCCTTTATGAATACTGGCAATACGCGTGTAGAGCTTCTGCACGCAAGGGGTGTGTGTTTCCAAACTGGCCCACATTCCCCCATGCATGAAGTAGCCCAAGATGAGGATCTCCATATATGCATACTGTCCAACCAGGAACCCCCACATGTGAAGTAGCTCTACATGTCGATCTCCATATGTGCATAGGGTCCAACCAACCAGAAATCTCCATGCATGAAGGAGCTCTACATGTGGAACTCCATGTGCACCTAGCATCCAACTAGGAACCCCCCACTCATGAAGGAGCTCTATATGTGGATCTCTGTATGTGCATAGGGTCCAGTCATAAGTCCCCATGCATGAAGGAGCTCTACATGTGGTTCTCTGTACATGCATAGGGCCCAACCAGGTATTCCATGTGGCTCTCCATATAGGCATAGGGTCCCTTCTCATGCTCACCAAATGCATGGCTGTTGGTGGTGGTGGGGTGCCCAGTCAACAGCAGGTGGTGGGATTAACCCACATGCCCCCCCAGCCTCTTTGCACAGGCTTTAATGCATGGGGCTTCACCTGAACCCCCTTAATAAGGAACTGCCATGGGAACGTACCCCCTTGCACCACACTGGCTTCCCCAAGTTTGGGGCCTTCCCTATCATTTAACCCTTCTCCTTGCAGTCCATATGCTTACCAGACAATAGGAGCATGGGAAATGCAGACCAGCCAAGGTAGAAGGACCACTCGTAGGTGCAATAGACCTTGGGGTCTGTATTTGTCTTCAAGGATTCAGCAGTGTACACAGCTACAGCTATGAGAGTGAACAGCCCTACAAAAGAGCAGAAAGGAGGTCAGTGCCACTGACATGGTGTGGATTCATACATGCGTTTTCCCCACTGGGTGACTACAGCATCAAGGGGAGGCTTGCGTCTATGTCCCAGAGCTTGCACTGCAGAGAGAAATGTTGCATTGGCCCACAAATGCAGCGTTTCAAAGCTGACAGTTCAGATGTTCTGTTGCAAGTCATTCTTCAAGCAACAAAGTCGCTCTGGAAGGATCTTCACTGTTTTCACTCCAAATGTCCCTTTCTTCCCCAACTGTCCTTTCAGGGTCAAGCGCAGTGTGCATGTGGGTGGGTGGGTGGATGACTCCTGACTCTGCATATTTAAAGCAGAAGCTAGCAGCTGGGGAAGTTTGGGTTCAAATCCCTGCTTAAACATGAAGTTAACCGGGTGACACTCATTATTGTTGACCTAACCTACTCCTCAGGGTTGGTGTGATGATAATTAGTGTGGGACAATGAAGCACAGCGCCCTGACTTTCTTGGAGGAAGCCTGGGACACAAACGTATCAATGACAAAGGCAGTCAATAACAAGACAGTCGATTAAGAGCGGGGAAGAGTCAGGGAAGCCATTAACAGAGCCATCTTCTATATGTCTACTCAAAGTAAGCCCCATTGAGTTCAGTGGGACTTCCTCCCAGGTAACTTTGTATAACTGGTGTGGGGAACCATTTGCAGAGAGAGGGATGGAGGACTTCCCTTCCCCCCCCCCCAATGTCAGGGGGTGGAACCATACACCATGAAATCATCCAGTCCCTTGCCAAAGCGCCGGCTGGAGTTCCTGAGTTCCTCCATCCAGCGCTTCCCTCAGGAATCTGGCTTTGCTGCATGCAGGATTCCCCCTTCCCCCCTGCTTCTTTCAGCAGCAGACAAGAGCATCTCAAACACAGGCGCCTCTGCTGTCCTTTTAAAACAAACAAACAAGAAAAGTAAAACATGATCTTTATTAAGACCCAGCCAATAACGTATGGCTGTGAGAGCTGGACTATAAGGAAGGCTGAGCGCCGAAGAATTGATGCATTCGAACTGCGGTGCTGGAGAAGACTCTTGCGAGTCCCCTGGACTGCAAGGAGGTCAAATCAGTCAATCCTAAAGGAAATCAACCCTGACTGCTCCTTGGAAGGACAGATACTGAAGCTGAAGCTCAAATATTTTGGCCACCTAATGCGAAGAGAAAACTCTCTGGAAAAGACCCTGATGCTGGGAAAGACTGAAGGCAAAAGGAGAAGGGGATGGCAGAGGATGAGATGGCTAGATAGCATCACTGATGCAATGAATATGGACTTGAGCACACTCCAGGAGAGAGCGCAGGACAGGAAGGCCTGGCGTGCTCTGGTCCATGGGGTCACGAAGGGACAGACACGACTGAACGACTGAACAACAACAACAATGCAAGCTTTGGAGTGGGGGTGGACAACCCACAACCCACATGTGGCCCCCATTGGGGGTTTTTTCGGTCCCCACTGACCCTCTTGCATCCGCTGAATTTGCCACAGGAGTGGCAAAAAAGTGGCGATTTTGTTTGAAAGCGAAATGTATGGTGTGTGACATTGGAGGCTGGTGGCTCTGATGTCGGTGGAGCAGTGAATTATCACCATCATCATCTTCTTCATCATTTCTATAGCTGAAGCGCTCTGGGCGGTTCACAAAAACTAAAACCACAAAGAGCAGCATAAAACAATATAAAATATGAAAGCTTAAAACCACAATGTAACAGTACAACCAGAATAAAACCTAGAAGCAACACAGAGATTTAAAAGACAGATTTAAAACACCAGAACTAAAAGATCAGGAAGCTAAAATGCTAAAATACTGGGAGAATAAAACAGTCTTCACCTGGTGCCGGAAGGAGTACAACGCAGGCGCCAGGCGAACCTCTCTAGAATTTCAGTCGGAACCAGTCAGCACTCTAAAGACACTATCCAAAGTGCTGGACCCTAGCCTAAAATAGGTTCAGCACATTGGATAGCTCTTTTAGAGTGCTGGCTGGTTCTGACTGAGACCCAGAATGGAGTCACAGCCCCACCAATATTGGGTCCAGCAGCCTCCACTGAGTGAAACATGTTAAACTTGGGAATGTATACGTGCCCATAAAATGGTCTGAAATTTATTTAATCTTTAAGCTCAGCATTACAGGGAAATACTCTATGTCCCAGTGGCCCTTTCTCCCAACACTTGGACCATACAGATCCCTTCAGGTGACGATACCCACATTCCATTTGGTACCCCCCACCCAGACACCCTCCCTTGCAACCAGAGGCTTTTCCTGTTGACCTTCGGCACACCTACCAGCTGTGAAGGCAGCCATGGAAGAAATGAAGGGCCTGCTCATGATGCCGCAAGCCCAAGACGTGAAGGAGAAGCTGAGACAAAGGGCCGATACCAGAGCCAGCAGGGAGGCCATTATCAGGAACACGCGTGTGGCAGCAATGTAGTCTGTGAGCAAAATGACAGGTGCAAAATGTTAAATGGAGATTTATTCACTCTTTCATTCCTTATTACAGTAACACACCAGAAATAAATAGCTTGGCAGAACAGCTTGACGTTCTAGTTGTTTTACATATTAGTTAAAGTGAGGGGCTTTAAATTTCATGTAGAGAGAGAAAGGATCAAGTATGAGAGAGGTCTACTTGCTTACGGCTGCCATATCCAACTATGGTTAAGGTGGGATTTGAAGGCAGTTTCCCACCTACAGGCTTAGCATACTACCTGCCAAGGAGCAGATCCCATGCTGGAATTTGCCTTTCTTCCAGGGTCAGCCCTAATGCAAGTAAGTCCAGGGCCAGATGATCCCATCATGGTGTCCCTTGTGTGCATTTATACCTCGTAGCACACACAGGGACAGCTGTTGCAGTATTTTGGATAAGGATGCTGTAGAAATCTGCAATGGAGCCAAATGAGTTTGGATTTTGATGAATCCAGCTGGCGGATTCTGTTACGGACTGAATTTTCCCCTGTCAGGCAGATTGAGCCAACTTGTGGACTGTTTTTCTGACTTTCCCGATTTTGCGCAAGTGTTGTTATCAAAAATACGCAAAAATGTGCATTTCCCCATAGGGTAAAGAGTGAAAATGCACATTTTGGGGGATTTTGTGCATTGCAGGGGGGTGGGATTTGCACATTTTCGTAGGTGAGAATTTGCACAAGCTGTTTTCTGCAAATTCAGGAACTAAAACCCCTTCTGATTCCATCCATGGGTGGACTGCGGAATGAAAGGCGCCCAACAATCCACGAAGCACAGACAGAATGGATTTCACACATCCGTACATCCCTAATTTTGGATAATATGGAATATAAAGCAGGAAATAACTCTAGAGAAGTGGCATACAGAATGCATAATGTGTCCTGACAGTAATCAGTGTGCTACAACACCAATAAAAAGCACTAGTATCAATGTAGCTCAGTTCAAACTAGGCCTTGCTTCAGTTATATCTGTGCCATGTATGAACATCTGCTTCTCGAAGCAGGGCCTTTACCGCTCTGGCTCCAAGGGTTTGAAACAATGTCCCCTTGCAGCTGAGGAAGTCTTCCTCTTTGCTTGCCTTTGGGAAAGCTCACCTTTACTGTGAAGGCTTTGGAACCCTAGAACCAGTACTGTACCAGGGGGAGTTCAGATGAACCCATCTATGTGTTTAAAACGGGGGTGCAGAAACTCAGGCTTGGGGGGGGCAAATCAGGCCCCAAACGGGCCCCAACCTGGCCCTCTGGCTTTCCCCACAGGGCTTGCCCTCTTCTCCTGGCTTGCCGTACTGCTCCAACACCGCCAATCATGTGCATCCTACATCAAGATGCCACATGATCCTAAAGCAGCTAATGTTAAAGCAGCTAAGCCCTAGCTGCTTTAACATTAGCTGCTTTAGGAAGTTCTGGGGGAGGAGCCAAGGGAAGCAAATGCGAGTAAGGGAGCTCTGTGGTGCCCTTCCACACAATTTTCTGCATTTCACGTGACACACCTACACACTGCCGCCGACACACTAATGTGTCGCGACACACAGTTTGGAAAGCTCTGGCATAAAGCCTATAGCTACTGACCATCAGCTATATGATTTCTGATTAGTGTAACCATTAAGCTTCGCCATGGGATTTCCTGCAATAAAGAAATCTCACTGATTTGGGTGTCCAGTGTCAGATTGCCTGAGCGTGTGTGTTGGGGGGATTGGGAAACCTGACAGCTATTTCCTGGGTTATTATGTGCACTCCCCCCCCCCATTTTAAAAGGTGGGAATGCTTCTCCTAAGCCTACTGGGAGTAAGTGCTTTAAACTAAAATATGCTGGGTTGGGTTTTTTTATATTCTTGGCCCTGCCCCTTTTGCCACTGGCCCAAGACATTTTTCTGCCTGAGGCAGAATAGCAAGAGGTGATCCTCTCCTCAAGTCCAGATGTTTAGTACCCAAGTTTGGCCAAGTTATTTTGGCATCTGAGGAAGAAAATCCCACAAGTGCCTCTCCCTGGGAGCAAAAATGCAATACTAATAAATTAAGGGTGCAATCCTATGGGGATAGTTGGCCGCCTCCGAACTTGGAGGCAACCGACTATCCAATGCAGGGCTGGCAGTCCACGGAGGGGATCTTCTTCTCCGTGCTCTGGCCACCCTGCGTTAGTAGCTAGATGGCAAATTTTGGCTGTCTAGTCGGAATGGCTCGGAGGGGCAGGGTGGGGGGGAGGCTGGACAGCGCATAGGAAGCATCATACTGGTGCTTCCACCATCCTCTCCCCTTTCCCATCCCCAGGAACACCCCATTTCCCCCCACTCTGCACTGCTTTTCTGAGCATGGAGCCGGGGACAAACTGCCACTTACAAGGCAGCAGGGATGGGGGTAGGGAGGCGGTTCCCGAAAACCAAAAAATCCTTTGGCCGTCTAGCCACTGTCTAGTGGCCATAAGATTGCTCCCTATGTCATTATCAATTTGCTGCCTTTTCACATCACTCAAAATATTCTAGGCAGCATTCTGCCTAATAGTAGGGCCGGCCCTGACCCCACCCACTGCTGGATTGTGGCCCCTGAGAGCATCTCCAAAATAGAATCAGACCCTGGGGCTGAGAGAGATTTAACACCCCTGGTTTAAAAACACATCTGAGGGAGGACATAGGACTTCATGGACGCTTCCTGCTGCTAATGCGCTCACTGGCCATGCCTCCCTAGCTAGGCTTTCAGTTTCAACAAACTGCACAGGGGCCCCATGCACATGCATGCAGGATTTCCCCTTGTGTGGAGGTGCTCTATGCATGTCCATCCATCCATGCATGTGGGTGTCAGGAATGATTCTGAGCGTGTGGAGATAGTTAGCAGCTCAGAATGGGAACAGCCAGAACCAGGGAGGTTTCCTCCCTAGTGAGCTCAGATATGGAGAACATTCTTCTCAGGAACTTGGCACACAGATGGCTCGACCTGAAGCCCCCCCTTTCCTCCCCTGTGAGAACCGAGGTGTCAGAGGAGGAGGAGAGTGTGGGGTGTAACCTGAGGGATACTAGAGTCTGGCACAGAACAAAGTGGGGAAAGTTAGAGGCGGAGCTCAGACGTTCCACTTGGTTGGCTATATGTGAAAGCTTATGTAGGGGGACACAACTGTAAGGCAGGGGCATCCCCCCCTGAATTATTCTGGCCGGCAAGTTCTTATTCAAACTGCCAGCAATGCCTCTGATTCCCACTGGTCTCCTCTATCGATATTCGTAATTGTGTGGAGTAGCTGTTCTCCTTTGCAGCCTGAGAGTCTCCGAGGATTTGCATTTGTAAGGAACCTGGAAGCCAACTAATAAAGTAGTGAGCCTGAAGCCTGGTGCCTTGGAGTGTGTGACTGCCAATGGAAAGAACCAAGGGACCTGAGAGTGGGGCTGTTGCACACGGTTGCAGAATGTGCGGCTGATGGGGGGGGGGGGCAAGGCCACTGCTCATGTTGGCAACAGGGGGTGGAAGTCACCCATGGGATCCTGTCACATGTGCTTTAAATACATGTAACCAAGCCTAAATGTGTGCAGCTCTAAGTATGTGTAACTTTCCTCCTGGGCTGCAGTGCGGATCAGGCCGAAAGAGAGAGGGCATGCACTCCATCTCCCCATTTCTTATTACATTTATATCCAGCATTTTTTTTCCTCTTGGAAGGAACCCAAGGTGGCTTATATGGTCTTCCTCCTCTCCATTTTCATCTTCACAACTACCCTATGCGGTAGGTTAGGCTGAGAGTCAGTGACTGGCCCAGTGAGCTGCATGGCCGAGTGGGGACTAGAACCTTTGTCTCCTGGATCCCAGTCCATGACCACTGCACCACACTGGCTCTCCACTGGGAGTCTTTGGCAGTGTTGGGAGACTTGCCCCCATGCGCCTTACCTTTAGTCGTGTCTGGTGTAACACACTTTCCATCCTTACACTGCTGCCAGAGCCCGCTATGCATGATGTCCTTTACCCCGTAGACCACTATCCAGTAATCGGTACTCAGCGCCAGCAAGAGAAGGGCAATGCTGGCAAAAGCCACCGTTATGCTGAGAATTCTGCAGGCGAGCATCCTTACAGGTGAGTCTTGGCAATTACCCTTTGGGCTGGTTTCCTGCCTGGGAAGAACCCTGAGGGGAAAGGCAAGAGAATGAGATTTAAGGCAGAAGTGGAAAAGCTCAGAAATGACATTTGGGGGAAAATGGGTGCAAAATGAAGGCAGTCTGCCCCCAAACCCGGCACCCTCTGGATGTGTTGGACTACAACTCCCATCCAACAACCACAGCCACCACACATTTAAGAACATCAGAAGAGTCCTGCTGGACCAGACCAAGGGTCCATCTCATCCAGCATTCTGTTTCCACAGCATCCAACCATCCACCCATGGGAAACCCACGAGCAGGACACGAGTGCAACAGCACCCTCCTGCCCATGTTCCCCAGCAACTGGTGTACATAGGCATACTGTCTCTCAGGCTGGAGGTACATTATAGCCATCAAGACTGGTAGCCGTTGATAGTCTTCTTGTCCATGTATTTTAAAACCCTTTTAAATCCATCCATCATGGATCACTGCCTTGTTGTGGCGAAGGGGCTTGCATAACTCAGTGAAGCCATAAGCTATGCCATGCAGGGCCACCCAAGATGGACAGGTCATGGCAGAGAGTTCTGACAAAATGTGGTCCATTGGAGAAGGAAATGGTAACCCACTCCAGTATTCTTGCCAAGAAAACCCCATGGAACGTATCACAAGGCTAAAAGATATGATGCCGGAAGATGAGCCCCTCAGGTCGGAAGGTGTCCAATATACTACTGGGGAAGAGCAGAGGGAATTTCCAAGTAGCGCCAGAAAGAGTGAAGCGGCTGGGCCAAAGCCAAAAGGACACTCAGCTGTGGATGTGTCGGGTGGTGAAAAGAAAGTCCGATGCTGTAAAGAACAATATTGTTTAGGAACCTGGAATGTCAGATCAATGAATCAAGGTAAGCTGGAGGTGGTCAAACATGAGATGGCAAGATTGAACATCGACATCTTGGGAATCAGCGAACTAAAATGGACAGGCATGGGCGAATTTAATTCAGGTGACCATCATATCTACTACTGTGGGCAAGAATCCCTTAGAAGAAATGGAGTAGCACTCATAGTCAACAAAAGGGTGGGAAAAGCAGTACTGGGGTACAATCTTAAAAATGATAGAATGATCTCAGTACGAATCCAAGGCAAACCATTCAACATCACAGTAATTCAAGTCTATGCCCCAACCACTGATGCCGAAGAAGCGGAGGTTGATCGGTTCTATGAAGACCTACAACACCTTCTAGAACTAACACCAAAAAAAGATGTCCTCTTCATCATAGGAGATTGGAATGCTAAAGTAGGAAGTCAAGAAATCACTGGGATAACAGGCAGGCATGGCCTTGGTGTACAAAATGAAGCAGGACAAAAGCTAATAGAGTTTTGCCAAGAGAACATGCTGATCATAGCAAACGCTCTTTTCCAACAGCACAAGAGACGACTCTACACATGGACATCACCAGATGGTCAATATCGAAATCAGATTGGTTATGTCCTTTGCAGCCAAAGATGGAGAAGCTCTATACAGTCAGTCAAAACAAGACCTGGAGCTGACTGTGGCTCAGATCATGAGCTTCTTGTTGCAAAATTTCAGCTTAAATTGAAGAATGTCGGGAAAACCACTAAACCATTCAGGTATGACCTAAATCATATCCCTCATGAATATACAGTGGAGGTGAGGAATAGATTTCAGGGATTAGACCTGACAGACAGAGTGCCTGAGGAACTATGGACGGAGGTCTGTAACATTGTTCAGGAGGCAGCAACTCAATCCATCCCAAAGAAAAAGAAATGCAAGAAAGCCAAGTGGCTGTCTGAGGAGGCTTTACAAGTAGCTGAGGAAAGAAGGGAAGCGAAAAGCAAGGGAGAAAGGAGAAGATATATCCAACTGAATGCAGAGTTCCAGAGAATAGCAAGGAGAGACAAGAAGGCCTTCTTAAATGAACAATGCAAAGTAATCGAGGAAAACAATAGAATGGGAAAGACTAGAGATCTCTTCAAGAAAATCGGAGATCTCAAGGGAACGTTTTGTGCAAAGCCAGGCATGATAAAGGACAAAGAAGGCAGGGACCTAACAGAAGCAGATGAGATTAAGAAGAGGTGGAAAGAATACACAGAAGAACTATACAGGAAAGATCTGAATGTCCCTGATAGCCATGATAGTGTGGTCACTGAACTTGAGCCAGACATCATAGAGAGTGAAGTCAAGTGGGCCTTAGGAAGCATTAGTAACAACAAAGCTAGCGGAGATGACAGTCTTCCAGCTGAGCTATTTAAAATCCTAAAAGATGATGCTGTTAAAGTGCTGCATTCAATATGCCAACAAATTTGGAACACTCAACAATGGCCACAAGACTGGAAAAGGTCAGTTTACATTCCAATTCCAAAGAAGGGCAATGCCAAAGAGTGCTCAAACTACCGCACAATTGCGCTCATTTCACATGCCAGCAAGGTGATGCTCAAAATCCTACAAGCTAGGCTTCAGCAGTATGCGAACCGAGAACTACCGGAAGTACAAGCTGGGTTTTGAAGAGGCAGAAGAACTAGAGATCAAATCGCCAACATTTGCTGCATCATGGAGAAAGCAAGAGAATTCCAGTAAAATGTCTATTTCTGCTTCATTGACTACGCTAAAGCTTTTGATTGTGTGGATCACATCAAACTGTGGCAAATTCTTAAAGAGATGGGAGCACCAGACCACCTTACCTGTCTCCTGAGAAACCTGTACGAGGGTCAAGAAGCAACAGTAAGAATCGGACATGGAACAACCGATTGGTTCAAAATTGGGAAAGGAGTACGACAAGGCTGCATATTGTCACCCTGCTTATTTAACTTATATGCAGAGTACATCATGAGAAATGCCGGGTTGGATGAATCAGAGGTCGGAATTAAGATTGCTGGGAGAATTATCAACAACTTCCGATATGCAGACGATACCACCCTAATGGCAGAAAGCGAAGAGGATCTAAAGAGCCTCTTGTTGAGGGTGAAAGAGGAGAGTGCAAAAGCTGGTTTGAAACTCAACATTAAAAAAACTAAGATCATGGCATCTGGCCCTATCACTTCCTGGCATATAGAAGGGGAAGAAATGGAAGCAGTGACAGATTTTACTTTCTTGAGCTCCAAGATCACCGCAGACGGTGACTGTAGCCATGAAATTAAAAGACGCTTGCTCCTTGGGAGGAAAGCTATGGCCAACCTAGACAGCATAGTAAGAAGCAGAGACATCACCTTGCCAACAAAGGTCCATCTAATCAAAGCTATGGTTTTCCCAGTAGTAATGTATGGCTGTGAGAGCTGGACTATAAGGAAGGCTGAGCGCCGAAGAATTGATGCATTCGAACTGCGGTGCTGGAGAAGACTCTTACGAGTCCCCTGGACTGCAAGGAGGTCAAATCAGTCAATCCTAAAGGAAATCAACCCTGAGTGCTCACTGGAAGGACAGATACTGAAGCTGAAGCTCAAATATTTTGGCCACCTAATGCGAAGAGAAAACTCTCTGGAAAAGACCCTGATGCTGGGAAAGACTGAAGGCAAAAGGAGAAGGGGACGGCAGAGGATGAGATGGCTAGATAGCATCACCGATGTAATGAATATGAACTTGAGCACGCTCCGGGAGACAGCGGAGGACAGGAAGGCCTGGCATGCTATGGTCCATGGGGTCACGAAGAGTCGGACACGACTGAACGACTGAACAACAACAACAAATCCATCCAAATCAGTGGCCATCACTACAGCTGTGCTCTGTGAAGAAGCCCTTCCTTTTATCCATCCTGAATCGCCCACCAATCAGCTTCATGGGATGACGCCAGGTTGTAGTATTATGAGAAAGGGAGAACAATGTCTCCCTGTCCACATTTGCCACACCATGCATAATTTTGTACATCTCTATCATGTCTCCCCTTACTCACAATTTTTCTAAGTTAAACAGTCCCAGATATTGTAACCTTTCCTCATAGGGGAGTTGCTCCAGCCCGCTGATCATTTTAAAGAGCAATCCTAAAGTCCCTGGGGAAGTATCCCAGGGAGTATGGGATGGCTCATAAAACCCCTCTGAGCTCCGAGACAGTGCTCCAACCTTGGAAGGGGGAGTTGGAGATCTGACACCAGACCCCTCCCGCTCACAGCCGGCATGGACAGAACCACACCGGCTGCATCTCTGAGGTCAGAAAAGTTACCTCGAAGCATCAGGAAAGGGGGGGGGCATTCTGGTGGGGGGGGGAAGAGACTGGAGAGGCCAGGATATGAGTTATCCTAAGCATCCTCCAGCCTCCTTCCTTCCCCCTCCGAAGCGGGCTAAAAAGCCTCTCTAGCAAATTATGAAGGGCAGGAAGACAAGGGGGAGAAACTTGCCTCCACCGCTTCTCTCTCCCTGTATTGGATGATGGGATGCCTCTGAGTTCACGGGCTTCCAATGATTGAGAGTGCAATCAATAGGATTGCACCCTTAGTTGCCCTTTTCTGAGCCTTATTTACATGCATTTAAAGTAGTGCCGTGCTGAAAATTTATCCCACATTTTTTTCCCAACCGTTCAGTTTGATAGAAGAGATTGTTGCTTCCAAAAAGAAATTCAATGGTGAAGAAATTTTGGGGAAATGGTCATGGGTTGGGGTTGGGTTTCTTTGGCTTGGCTTACTCAGGAGGTGGCCGAGGAGTGAGCGCAAGTGTCCTGCTTTTCATTGTACAATTATCTCGCCTGTAGCTGTAGCCTCCTCAGCTTCCCACACTTCAATTAAAGCCCCGTTTAAGGCACCATGAGGTAATTCCTCCCATAGGGCTTTTTCAGATCAGGACATGCAGGCAGCCCAGGAGGCTACCTGTGATTAGGAAAGCTCAAAAACACCACAAAAATACATGATAAAACATCCTGAATGAGGCAGAACAGTGGAAGCTGCTTTCATGGGGGGAGAAAACATTCAAGAAATTGGAGGACAGATTTTAGCAGAGCACCAGCTCCGCCTCATCCCTGGGGCTGGACTCAACACTGCCCCCACCTGCACTGCGGTGGATGTAAACTGGGGGCCAGCAGGCTGCCAAGCCAGTTGATGCTGTTGCAGCACGAAGACCCCCAAAACCCTCAGGAAAAAAGAAAGAAGCTGTGCCCTGAGCCTTGCCAATGGGGAGCCCTGCCTGGGAGAAACAACTGAGAATTTCTCCTCCCCCTGGAGAAATTCAGTGAAATTGTCTCCCAATTTTCTTTGCCCACAAGTAACGTGGAGAATATCAAGGGGCCATTTGTGCACAGCTCTACTTTAAAGCACAAGGGATAGGACCACACAGGTGAGTCCCACCACCTGCCACCCACAGGAGCACTGGCCACTCCCCCGTCCAGCCATGCATTTGGCTGGCAAGGGTGGGAGCTCCAGGCCAACACATCTGGAGTGCACCAGGTTGAGGAAGCCTGTTCTAGAGCATCCTCTTTTCCAGAATTAGGACAGAGCATATGCGGCCCACCAAGGAATTTTAAAACAGGTGCAGCACTTTAAATAGACAATCTAAAACCAAATGAGGAGACAGTGAATGAAGCTAGAATACCTAATCAAGACAGTTCTGCAGACTGGAACATTAGTTCTCAGTGTGTGGCATAGGTTTTCTGTTTTCTGAATGTCATATATACGGTGTTGGAGTGTAATGATAAATTATCCTGCTTTTCTTTTATAAAACAGCCACCAGGCATCTTACCAGGATTTTTTTTAAAAAAGTGAAGCCATCAAATGGAAATGGTAAATAAACTCAAAATATAAGCAAGACGGCATTTAAAAAGAGCAGCAAATTAAAAGCAAAAAGCGCAACAATTTGGCATAATTAAATCACAACCTGAATGCACTGGAATAAAAAGGGCTCTGACGAAACATTTAAAAAGTGGCATTTTAAAGTAAAATGAAACAGTTACATTTAGTCTGCCCAAAGAGGGAACAAGATGGAAGCCTATCCCAATTGCAATTTGGATGGAATTCCTTTCCATTCCTAGTACTCCTTCTCTTTTTGATTGACAGATTATACACACACACACTTAAAAATCAAAATACAAATTGAGCAGAAGTTGGGCTATTGCCAACTGTAGGCCTCCAGCATGGCACTGGAGGGGGCTGTGTGACCACTGAGCATTAGCACCTTCCTGTTCCTTTTCTCTGGGGAGAGGTGCTGCACCCGGGGTTTTGCTTCAGAAGATCACAGGCTGCAGCTTTTGCACCTTTTCCTCCTGCTCAGCCATTCTGATTCCCTCACCAAGACCTCAAGGGCCTGGGTGTCACATACATAATTCCTGTCAAAGAAGGGACCACCATTTTTATTTCCTACCAATGTCCAGTACTGGATTGATGGTTGCCAACACTGGGTAAGCCTGTGGCTGGAGGGAGCAGGACCTGGGGATGCTGGAGGCATTTGAGATGGACTAAAATGAGCTCGGATTTTTAAGAATCCAACCTGCAGAATCCACTGTGGACCAGCCTCCTCAGGCTGTGCGGGGTCCGTGGACTTAGGAATCTTCTTTTTTTTTTACTTCCCCCAAATTTACGCAAATCTATTTGCAGAAAAATACAGAGGTTTTTGCGGAGACTGGTAAATATACGCAGGGAAAAGTGGAATGGGGGACAGTACGCTAAATGCTATGGACTCACGTACATTACATCAATGGTTGTGAGTCCTCTTACGGAATTATTTGCGCATTTTTCTGCATAATGAAAAAATAATGGACACCGGAAGGAATGACCCCGCACATCCATGCAACACACCTGGGACGGATTTCACAAAATCCAGACATCCTTCAGGGGCCCAGATGGTACTTGGCTAAAGGCCCCCTTGATTCTGGAGCTGGCCCTGGCTAGGTCCCCCAGAAGAGCATTTGGAACCGTTTGGAGGGGTGAGTTACAAATGTGACAAATACATGTATTGGCATGTTCCAGAGGGAGATGAGGGGGTTGTATTTGGTGGCTAGGGTAGCTTGCAGAATCAGCTTCGTGCTTCACCTCAATCCACTTCCTGCCTAGAGAGCCTTTTTTCACACCTCTGATGTCTCATTGACATCAGTGGAAGAAACTCTGCATCTAAGTAGTGCCGTGAGGGAAGCAAAAAAAAACAACAATAAAAAAGTTTTGTTTGTGGCAACTGTTTCATTTTTAGGTATGATAGAAACATAGAATCATAGAATGATAGAAATAGAATAGTAGGGTTGGAAAGGGCCTATAAAACCATCAAGTCTTATAGGCCCTTTCAATGCAGGTATCCAAGTCAGAGCATCCCTAGCAGATGGCTGTCCAGCCTCGTCTTGAATGCCTCCAGTATGGGAGAGCCCACCACCTCCCCAGATAATTGGTTCCATTGTCATATTGCTGTAACAGTCAGGACATTTTTCCTGATGTTCAGCCGGAATCTGGCTTCCTGTCACTTGAGCCCATCATTCCGTGTCCTGCACTCTGGGATGATAATAGGATAGACATACAGAGGGCCTGTAGCTCAATGGTAGAACACATACTTTGCATTCAGAGTTCAGCCTCTGGAATCTTCAGGTAGGGATGGGAGATCTTGGTAGGGAAGTGTGAAAGTCACTTACCTTTTCTAAGGGGGTGATTCACGGTGGGGGGGAGGCGCTCCGCATCTCCCTCCAAAATCCTAACCTGGCCGGCTCTGCTCCATGGCAACTCCGCAGAGCCGCCAGCCAGGTGCATTCGCAGGCATGCGGAGCCTGCGGACACAAATGGCAGCGGCTACGGCGGCCACCATTCGCGTTCCTGTTTTTTTGCTGTGATAGGCTACGTAAATATTTACGTAGCCTATCACGGCAAAAAAACAGGGGCGCAAATGGCGTAGCGGTCGCCATTTGTGCCCCTGTGTTTCACCGTGATAGGCTACATAAATACTTACATAGCCTATCACAGCAAAAAAACAGGAACGCAAATGGCGGCGGCTACGGCGGCTGCCATTTGTGTTCCCTTTTTTTACTGTGATAGGCTACGTAAATATTTATGTAGCCTATCACGGCCTCCGCAGGGATGCAAATGGTGTCCCTGTGTTAGCTGTGATAGGCTATGTAAGTATTTACATAGCCTATCACGGCAAAAATGGGGAAGAGAATGGCGTCCGCCATTCGCAAAACAGCACGAACGGCACCAGGTAAGTGCTCCATTTTGCGTGCCTTTTGCGGGGGTGGGGGTGGGGGGCTTTGTTCTGCCACAGATTTCGGGGGGCCGAATGCACTGGCATTCGGCCTCACTGAGATCCGTGGTGGAATTCTCTGACATCCCTAGATCTTGGGCAGTATTCAAGGGTGTCATTCCGCAAACTCAAATAGTGCTGGTGGAGCTCCGCCGAATCTTTCCATTGTGAAAGCAGCCGTGCATTACACCTGTGCAACTTGTGCAATCGGTTGCACATATGCTGCATGACCAGTTGTGGAAGCGGTTGTGCAAAAGCTTGCATAATGGGTTTGGGCAAGCGTAATGCACAACTGCTTGCGCAAATGTAACCTTAGTTGGATTCTCCTCTTGCACATAGTTCAGTGCATACCTTCTGCTAGCACAACATCATTTGCGCTAACAGAATAACACAGTTGGATACTGCCCCATGCCTGAAACCTTGGATTGCTGCTGCCAGTCAGTGTTGACAATATTGGGCTGGATGGACCAATAATCTTAGTCAGTATAATGTAGGGATGAGAGAAACCTAGGAAGCTGCCTTATACTGAATCAGATCATTGGTCCATCCAGCCCAGTATTGTCGACATGGACTCAAAGGAGGTGAGTTTTCAGGCAGGAATTTTTCTAGCCTGACCTGGAAATGCTGGGGATTGAACCTGGGACCATACAAATGCAAAGCATGTGGTCTACCACTGAGCTACGACCTGCAGCCAGGGCAGGGGAGAGGCAGAAAACTGGGGAGAGAACCAGGGATATTCGAGCTCACTAAAATTCTCAGAACTTCACTTCCAAACTTGGAATTTTGTCTCTACAAAGGTTGGAGCTCTGACTGAAGAGGCAAGAACTTTGGAGTTTTCACTGGAATGGGAGTAAAGATGGGTGAGAAATTGGTTGGGTTTGCATTCAAATGTGAAATTACCAAATTCATGCTTCCTAAACCTATGCATGAACTGGAATGCATTGATACAGTGATATTTGCCCTTTCCTTTTGTGCACACACAAAAATCCATGTGATAAAATAAAAGGCATACCCAAATGCATACAATAGGGGAAAATGTGCCCCAAAATGTGTATATTAAGGAAAATTCAACAAAACTGCATTATCTTAGGGGACATTGCTTGGAAAAAATGTACATATTTAGAAAAGTGTACAAAAAGTGTGAGGCAACAGTTAGGAGGGTGAGGGGTCGCACTGCCTCAGTCACAGAATTTCACGTTTCTCAGAGGACATTTTTCTCAGAAAAGCCCTGAGATTTTCCTTTTTCTCCCTCCCCCGAAAAGGCAACTTTACAGAATTTCCCCAAATTTCCTTCCCCATATTTTGGTGGCTTTTGCCTCCCTCTCCCCCCAACCCCCAATGCCCTGGAATGATGCTCATAGGGGGTATTGTGAGGAACGCAAATGGGGGCCAGGCTGCCAACACACTGGCTGCTGATGCTGCTTGCTGTGGCCGTGAAAAACACCCAAACCCCTTAGGAAAGAAAGAAAGAAAGAAAGAAAGAAAGAAAGAAAGAAAGAAGCTGTGTACGACCCTGGTCAGTGGTGAGCCCCACCTGTGGGAAATGGTTGGAGAATTCAGTGGAATTCTCCTCCCCATTTCTCTGCCCACAAATAGAGTGAAGAATTTAGAGGGGTCATTGGTGCGCAGCTCTAGTCTGTGCATCATCCTCAATCTGTAGTCCGCCCATGCTTCCCCACCACTGCTTCCAACTGTTTTTCTTACCACAAAAAGGGAAAGTCAGAATAGCCACACAATACTTTTTGATTGGTAGCACTAGGAACTCTCCATCTGGAAGCACCCATAGATGATTTATTCCAGCTCATTTAAAAACAAAACACCATTCTTTAAGGTTCAGAACTGTGGAGCGCTTAAACATTGGTCCCAGGTGCACTTTCACAGGATTCATGAAACCACAATGAAAATAACAGGGGGGAAATTAAGGGGGCAATCCTATGGCCACTAGACAGTGGCTAGATAGCCATAGAATATCTAGTTTTCCAGGAACCAACCATGGAACCCATGGTCTGAGCATGGAGAGGCTGAAAAGGGGTGTTCCTGGAGGGTGTTCCAGGGCAGGGAGAGCGGAAATGCCCATATGACACATCCAATGTGTTGTACAGCAGCCTCCTGCCCTGCTGTGCCCTCCTGCAGCTAGACAGCAGAATTGGCTGTCTAGCCAAAAATGCAGGGCAGGAGAAGTGTGGAGGGAATGATCCCCTCCTTGCTTCTCCTGCCCTGCATTGGATAGGCAGTCGCCTTTGAGTTTGGAGGCGGCCGCCTATCTGAATAGGATTGTGCCCTAAATGAAATACCCAGATGGCAGGCCTACTCTGTAGCGGCACTCACCATTTGGAAAACCCTCCCTGCCTTCTGTAGTTTGGGAGGCAGAAAATGGAACAACTTTCAAACATCTCCTGAAAACTCACTTGTTCACCCAGGCTTTCCCTGGGCTGTAAGTAAAATCATTATGCTGCTCCATTTTACTGCTCCTTGATTTTTTTACTGTAGTTGGAAGTGTTCTAGATGTGGTGTTTTAATGTGGTGTTTCAATGTTGTGTTTTTAATATTATAGTTTAATATTGTGAACTGCTGAGAGATTTCATTATATTCAGTGGTATAGAAATACCATAAACAAATAAATAAAACATATTGTTTCCTCACCATCTGCTGAAGATTCAACCCACTTTAAATTGAAAAGTGGCTTGCCTCTTCAGCAGGTGTTGGGAATTTCAAGAAGATCTCAGTCTCTTCAGCTCTTTTTCTGATATTTCTGTGAAAATAGCAGAGAAGAACGCTGAAGAGCCAGATGTTTCTTTAGAGCTTCCATCACCTGCTGAAGATCAGAGTGCCACTGAGAACTTCAAAGAAAACTCTGGTTGTGTGTGCATAATTTTCCTGCACCCAATTCATCAAGGTTTGAACTCAGGCCCTAAACAGACCTGTGACTGGAACTCCTGACTTTTTTGTTTGTTTTAAAGTTCCTGAGGGCTCTGATTTTTATCAGAGCAGGGGTGCTAAGGTAGGCAGCATTTAACGTTTTCCTGATCTAAATCCCCACCTCCAAACTGTTACTGCTATTTCCATTGTGGTGTCATGAACCACCTCAAAGAACACCAGTGATCATTGCTGAAGGGCTAAAAACAGAAATGACATGGGAGAGGCCTGTACTTTCCCCCAGTAGGGCTAGTGGCAACTTTGGGGGAAGGAAGAAGAGGATTTAGATCAGGGAAATGTGGTACAGGGAGAAAGAACAACTCCTGATACACTGTTGGAAGAAAAGCTAAGAGGACTGGAGCGGCGAGTGTCCACCCTCCAGGGAATAAGAGAACACAAAGAGTTCTTGGACAGAACAATGGAACTACAGCAGCAAAGTGAAGTATAGAAGCTAGAAGAACAACAGCAAGCTGAGGGAGAATAGGAAAATGCTGAGGCGAGGAAAAATGAAGTAGAAGATACTCCATAGAAAAGCTTGACAGTTAGGAGCAGAAGAACTAGAAGCCACTCTGCACCAGTCAAAGCAGTGGAACTATGGGACCGTTTTCCGGTACTTGAGGATGAGACTGGAGGACAGCCTGAAATGGACAAAGCAAATTGCCAATGTTTCAAGGAAGGAAGATGTAGTAGTAAAGGGGGACTTCAATTTCCCTGATATTTGTTGGGAGACAAATTCTGCAAAACATGGCCCCTCCAAGAAATTCCTGACTTGTGTTGCTGATAACTTCCTTTTACAGAAAGTGGAGGAAAGAACTAGAGGATCAGCTATCCTTGACTTGATCCTAACCAACAGAGATGACTTAGTGGATCAAGTAGCAGTTACAGTAACTCTGGGGGAAAGTGACCATGTTATACTTGAGTTCTTGGTTCTAATAAGAAGCAAAAGCCGGGTGTAGCCAAACATGTACCCTGGACTTTAGGAAAGCCCATTTTAATAAACTCAGAACAGTGATAAGTAAGGTCTCAGGGCAAGCAACTCTAATGAGAAAAGGAGTCCAAGATGGGTGGGAGTTTTTAAAAAAGGAAATTCGACAGGCACAATTACAAACAATTCCAATAAGAAAAAAAGGTGGAAGACAACAGAAGAAGCCAAAGTGGCTTCACAAAAAGCTTAGAGATGACCTGAAAACAAAAAAGGGCACGTATAGGAACGGAAGTGGAAGGAAGGCCAAAGGAAGAGTACAGGCAGGTAGCACAGAATTGCAGGGATGGCATCAGGAAGGCTAAAACTGACAAAGAGCTGAAGTTAGCGAGGGATGCTAAAAGAAACAAAAAGGCTTTCTTCACATACATGCATAGTAAAAGACAGAGGAAAGAAATGGTGGTTCAACTATTAAATAAGGATGGCAAAATGATTACAGATGGCAAGGAAAAGGCAGAAGTGCTCAATTCCTACTTTGGCTCAGTCTTCTCCCAAAAGAGGGCCTATGGCCCCCCTGGCAAACACGAAGTACAGGCTGAAGGGGCAGGATTGCAGCTTGAGATCAATAGGCATATGGTCAAGGAGCACCTAGTTACTTTGAATTAGTATTGGATGAAAGTCCCTTACCTGGTCCCGCAGCTGTTTTCGGTGTGGGGGGGGAGGCGCTTCGGTTCTCCCCCCGAAATTCTTGGTGGGGGAGAGGCGCCCCGCCCCTCCCTGCCGAAATTCAGGCTGGGGGGGAGGTGCCCCATCCCTCCCCGCCGAAATTCTGGCCGGGGGGGAGCGCCTCGCCTCACCGGCCATGAAAGAAAAAGGTTATGTAAAAAAACCCAAAAAACGTGATAGGCTACGTAATGATTTACGTAGCCTATCACGGCTAGATTTTCAAAGTCAGCCATGATAGGCTATGTAAATCGTTATGTAGCCTATCACGGCTGACTTTCGGGGGAAAAAAAAGCGCGTACGCAAATGGCAGCGCTCATGGGCGTCGCCATTTGTCTTCCTTATTTGGGCACGGGAAGTCTACGTAAAGATTTACGTAGACTACGGCGAAAATAAGGGCAACGCTATTTGCGTTCCCCTTATTTTCGCTGTACTCTACATAAATCTTTACGTAGACTTCCCGTGCCCAAATAAGGAACGCAAATGGCGGCGCCCATGGGCGCCACCATTTGCGTACGCACTTCCCCCCCCCCCAAAGTCAGCCGTGATAGGCTACGTAATGATTTATGTAGCCTATCATGGCTGACTTTGAAAATCTAGCCGTGATAGGCTACGTAAATCGTTACGTAGCCTATCACGTGTTTTTTTTTTTTTTCCACTTTACAGGGAAATGGCGGCGGCGGCGGCAGCTGGTGGGAAGACCAGCTGCCGCCGCAATGCCGCTGCAACGCTGCCGGAACCCGCCGCCGAGAGGGACATTCGCACAAGGTAAGTCCCACCCCGGGAGGGGGGGCGGGGGGGTGTCGGAGAATTTCCCCACCAATTTTGGGGGGCTGAATGCGTTGGAATTCGGCCTCCCGGAGATTCGTGGAGAAATTCTCTGACATCCCTACTTTGAATGAGTTCAAATCTCCAGGGCCAGATGAACTGCAGTAATATAGGAACTGGCAGATGAACTCTCAGAGCCACTGTCTATTATCTTTGAGAAATCATGGAGGACAGGTTAAGTGCCTGATGACTGGAGGAGGGCTAATGTTGTCCCTATCTTCAAAAAGGGTAAAAAGGAGGAACCTGGGAACTACAGACCAGTCAGGCTGACATCAATCCCTGGGAAAATTCTGGAGCAGATGATAAAGCAATCCATCTGGAAGCACCTTGAAAACAATGCAGTGATTTCTTGAAGCCAACATGGATTTCTGAAGAACAAAGCCTGCCAGACGAATCTGATCTCATTTTTTGATCAGGTAACCTCCCTTGGAATCCTGTGGACATAATATATCTCCACTTCAGCAAAGCTTTCGACAAAGTGCCCTATGATATCCTGATGAGCAAACTAGCTCAAAGTGGGCTAGATGAAACAATGATCAAGTGGATCCACAATATGAGCCATCAATGTGATGTGGCTGCAAAAAACGGAAATGCTATTTTGGGCTGCATTAATAGAAGTATAGCTTCCAAATCCTGGGAAGTACTAGTTCCCCTCTACTCAGCACTGGTCAGGCCTCATCTGGAGTACTGTGTCCAGTTCTGGGCACCACGCTTTAAGAAGGATGTAGACAAGCTGGAGAGGGTTCAGAGGAGGGCAACAAAGATGATCAGGGGACTGGAAACAAAGTCCTATGAAGAGAGACTGAAAGAACTGGCTATGTTTAGCCCTGAGAAGAGAAGACTGAAGGGAGATAGTATAGCGCTCTTCAAGGACTTGAAAGGTTGTCACAGAGAGGAAGGCCAGGATCTCTTCTCGTTCATCCCAGAATGCAGGACATGGAATCATGGGCTCAAGTTACAGGAAGCCAGATTCTGGATGAACATCAGGAAAACCTTCCTGACTGTTAGAGCAATATGGCAATGGAACCAATTACCTAGGGAGGTGGTGGGCTCTCCCACACTGGAGGCATTCAAGATGAGGCTGGCAAGCCATCTGTCAGAGATTTTCTGACTTAGATTCCTGCATTGAGCAGGGGGTTGGACGCGATGGTCTTATAGGCCCCTTCCAACCCTACTATTCTATGACTCTATGATGCCACTGCTCCCGCAGTGGCTGCTTTAAGTAAAATGGGGAAATCTGATCACATATTTCCTACACCACTTATGTTTTTCTCAGCCCTTCAGCAGTGATCACGAATGCACTTTGAGGTGGTTCATGAAACCACAGTGAAATAAGAGAGGGGGGAATAATGCTGGAGAGCCAGAGGTTTCTTTGGGGTTTCTACCATCTACGGAAGAAGCAAGCCGCTTTTCAGTCCCTCGTTTAAAATCTAAACTGAAAAGTAGCTTGCCTCTTTGGCAGTGCAAGTGGCTGCAGGGTAATATATGAAGAAACCTCTGGTGTGTGCCTCTCCCCCATCCACCCCCCAACTGCCCTGTTCAGCTTCTCTGGATCTCATACACATAGTGCAGCAACAGAGTTTTAATCTGGACGCTTTTCAAATATCCGAATCCCTCGTGCTCCATCCCCAGTGTTGGCTGTAACGTCTAAAGATGTGATGGGCTGAAAAGAACAAGCAAACCAGAACCACACTGGAGGCCTTCAAGACGAGGCTGGACAGCCATTTGTCAGGGATGCTCTGACTTGGATTCCTGCATTGAGCAGGGGGTTGGACTCGATGGCCTTGTAGGCCCCTTCCAACCCTACTATTCTATGATTCTATGATTCTATGATTCTAGAACAGTGGTCCTAGATGCAAAAGATTTCACTGCTGTAAAGCAGCCTTCCCCAGCCTGGTGCCCTCCAGATGTTTTGGACTACAAATCCCAGCATTCCGGACAACTGGCCATGCCAGCTGGGGCTGATGGGAGTTGAAGTCAAACATATCTGGACAGCACCAGACTGGGGAAGGGAGCTCTAGAGAAAAGCCCAGCAATATATGGACCGCAGAAGACACTCCAGGCTAGTTCACACATGCAAAATAAGCATCCCTTCATGACTCCTCAACCCTTTGAAAGCTGACAGCATTGAAAAACATTTCCTTTGGCGCGATATATGAAATATGTTGTGGCTGTGGTGCGTGACCTGCGACAACTAGGGATGTACGGATGGTGTAAAAAGCGTTCCATCTGTGTTGCACGGATTGTCAGGGGCCTTTGGTTTTGTCATCCACCCATCCACGGGATTGAGTTTTTTGTTTCCAAATTTGCATAAATTCCCCCCAAATGTGCATTTTCACACTTTAGCCTTTGGGGAAAATACACATTTTTGGTCAGGGTTTTTAAACGTTGTGCATTTTTCTATGACAAAATTTGCACAACATTCAGAAAACCTTAGAAAATCGGGCCACCAGTCTGCGGAATCAGCCCGATAGGGGAAAAGCCAGTCCTCCGCGGAATTTGTGGGTAGGACTCATGAACATCTAAACTCATTTGGTTCCATTGTGGATTTCTCCAACATACCTAGTGACAACCCTTCCATATCTTTGCTTCTAGTAATCATTTGATGCTGTAGCCATCAAGCGATAAACATGCAAACAGTCCTTACAACACTTCCCCCCCCCCCCCGCAATCCACCACCCAATCCAGGAAGCTCAACGTGCCTCATCCCTCATCGTCAGAGTGGCCATGGCACAGGAGGACGGCAGAAGCCATGGTGGCATCTTAAGATGAGAATGTGCCAGATTAGACCAAGGTTCTTTCTAGTCTAGCATTCTTTTCACACAGTGGCCAGCTGTCTGCCTGTGAGAAGCACACAAATAGGACATGAGTGTGAGAGCACCTCCTGCTTGTGTTCCTTAGAGACCGGTACTGGAGGAGGTACTCTGATACTGGAAGTAGCATATAGCCAGCATGAGTAGGAGCCCTTGATAGCCTTATCCTCCATGACTGTGCTGAATCTCCCTTTTAACGCCGTTCAAGTTGGTAGCCATCACTGCCTCTTGTGGTAGTGAAATCCATAGCTTGACAATGCACTTTGCGAAGAAATATTTCCCTTTATCTGCCCTGAATTTGCCACTCTTCAGCTTCATGGGATAAGCCCAGGTTTTACTATTGAGAGATAAAGAGAGAGAGAGAGAGTGACAAAGAGGTCTCTCTCCGTTTTCTCCAGACCATGCATAATTTTAGACCCCACTACCATGACTCCTTTTCTTACTCACCGTTTTTCTAAGCTAAGTAGCCCCAACCATCATAACCTTTTGAGTTACTCCAGCCCCTTGATAATTTTTGTTTCCTTTTTCTGCACCCTTTCCAGCTCTACAGTAGCCTTTTCGAGGTGCAGTGCACAGAAACGTACACAGTATTTCAAATGTGGACGCACCATAGATTTGTCTGTACATGGCTGCGGAACCATAGAAGACACAGGAGGGTTCTCTGGGTAGCTATCTGGCAACCCTAGCTAGGTTGGCCTTTGGGAAATGAGCAGAGAACCCCCCCCCCAATCAGAAAGGGAAGAGGTATCATTATTCAGGTGGCAGGTGGCGGGGATGGCACGCAAAAGGATTGCTTACTCCCTTGGAATTCTCCCCTGCCCCAAACCTTATTTTCTCCAAAGGGAGGATTAAAGAGCACCAGGGTTGTAGTCATGCCTACCTGAATCTCCTTTCAGAAATAAACTTGTTTTGAGAAGATGCTGACTTGGAGAGCCCAAGAGCAGGAAATTGTGCGTGTGTGTGGGGGAGCTGTGGTCTGACATTTGGTAGGAGGAAGAGGTGGTCTCTTGGGGTCAGGACAGAGCTGTGGTTGGAAAGCATGAAACAGATCCTGCCAGATCACACCCACCTAGTGCTTTTGCAGCTTTTTAAACACCCCTCCTTCCCCCTCCATCCTGTGTGGCTTCTGTAGGAACAAGCTCTCTGCTAACCCCTTCTTACTTCTGCTGTGGGTATGGATGTCAGAGAATTCCGCTGCGGATCTCGGGGAGGCCGAATGCCAGTGCATTCGGCCCCCAGAAATCTGTGGCGGAATGGCCTGCCCCCCACCCCCCCGCGGATTCCCCCCAGGACGAGACTTACCTGGGGCAGATCTTCCGGGTGGCGGCGGCTCCGGCGGCGGCTGGTCTTCCGACCGGCCACCGCCGCCGCCATTTGCAGGTTGTTGTTGTTGTTGTTGTTTTACACACACGTGATAGGCTACGTAGGTTTTTATGTAGCCTAAAATGACTGGGTTAAAAAAAAAAAAGGCATATGCAAATGGCGGCGGCTACGGCCGCCGCCATTTGCGTTCCTTATTTTGGGCCGTCTTAGTCTACGTAAATATCTACGTAGACTAAGACGGCAAAAATAAGGGGAAAGCAAATAGCATCTGCTACGCTATTTGCATTCCCCTTATTTTCGCTGTCATAGTCTACATAAATATTTATGTAGATTAAGACATCAAAAATAATGAACGCAAATGGCGGTGGCCGTAGCCGCCACCATTTGCGTACGCGGTTTGTTTGTTTGTTTTCCCCAGAGCCCTCCGCAGCCGGAAATCCGGCTGCAGACGGCTCTGGCCTGGCTGGGCCTGGCCGGCTGCTCCGCGGAGCTGCTGCAGAGCACAGCCGGCCGTGGAGGATTCCAGGGGGAGGAATGAAGTGCCTCCCCCCCCATCCAGGATTCCAGGGGGAGGGACAGAACGCCTCCCCCCCCCATAAACATAATCCACGAACAGGTAAGTGATTTTCGTACATCCCTAGCTGTGGGTCAAGTAAAAGAGACATGCATGTTCTGCAAAACATGGCCCCTGCAACAAATTCCTGACTTGTGCTGCTGATAAAGTCCTTCCACAGAAAGTAGAAGAAGGAACTAGAGGATCTGCTATCCTTGACTTGATCCTAACCAATAGAGATGACTTAGTGGATCAAGCAGCAGTTACAGGAAGTCTGAGGGAAAGCAACTGTGTTAGACTTGAGTTCTTGGTTCTAAAGGAAGCAAAAGCCAAGTGTAGCCAAATGCATACCCTGGATCTTAGGAAAGCCAATTTTAATTAACTCATAACAATGATCAGTAAGGTCCCATGGCAAGTGACAATACTAAGAATAGGAGTCCAAGATGGGTGGGAGCTTTTAAAAAAGGAAATTCTACAGGCCCAATTACAAACAATTCCAACAAGAAAAAAAGGTGGAAGACAACAGAAGAAGCCAATGTGGCTTCACAAAAAGCTTAGAGATGACCTGAAAACAAAAAAGGACACATATAGGAAGTGGAAAGAAGGCCAAGCAACAAAGCAAGAGTACAGGTGGATAGCACAGAATTGTAGGGATGGCGTCAGAAAAGCTAAAGATGAGAAAGAGCTGAAGTTCAACAAAAAGGCTTTCTTCAGATATGTGCATAGTAAAAGGCAGAGGAAAGAAATGGTGGGTCAACTATTAAATAAGGATGGCAAAATGATTACAGATGACAAAGGCAGAAGTGCCCAGTTCCTACTTTGGCTCAATCTTTTCCCAACAGAGGGCCCTGGCAAAGGCGAAGTACAGACTGAAGGGGGAGGATTGCAGCTTGAGATCGATAGGCATATGGTCAAGGAGCACCTAGTTACTTTGAATGAGTTCAAATCTTCAGGGCCAGATGAACTGCATCCTAGAATAATATAGGAACTCGCAGAAGAACTCTCAGAGCCACTGTCTATTATCTTTGAGAAATCATGGAGGACGGGTGAAGTACCAGATGACTGGAGGAGGGCTAATGTTGTCCCTATCTTCAAAAAGGGTAAAAAAGAGGAACCTGGGAACTACAGACCAGTCAGTCTGACATCAATCCCTGGGAAAATTCTGGAGCAGATGATAAAGCAATCCATCTGGAAGCACCTTGAAAACAATGCAGTGATTACTCAAAGGCAACATGGATTTGTCAAGAACAAAGCCTGCCAGACAAATCTGATCTCATTTTTTGATCAAGTTACCTCCGTTGTGGACTGTGGGAATGCTGTGGACATAATATACCTTGACTTCAGCAAAGCATTTGACAAAGTGCCCCATGATATCCTGATGAGCAAACTAGCTCAAAGTGGGCTAGATGAAACAACGGTCAGATGGATCCACCGTTGGCTACAGAATCAGATTCAAAGAGTGCTTATCAATGGGACGTTCTCAAACTGGGGACTGGTCACTAGCGGGTACCGCAGGGCTCAGTCCTGGGCCCAGTGCTCTTCAACATTTTTATTGATGACTTGGAGGAGGAGGTGCAGGGAATGCTGATCAAATATGCAGATGACACAAAATTGGGCAGGATAGCTAATACACGGGAAGACAGAAACAAAATTCAAAGTGATCTGGATAGACTGGGGTGCTGGGCAGAAAACAACAGAATGACATTTAATAGGTATAAATGCCAAGTTCTGCACCTAGGAAAAAGAAACCAAATGCACAGTTACAAGATGGGGGATACGTGGCTCAACAACACTACAAGCGAGAAGGATCTTGGAATTGTTGTAGATCACAAGCTGAATATGAGCCAACAATGTGATGTGGCTGCAAAAAAAAGGCAAATGCTATTTTGGGCTGCATTAATAGAAGCATAGCTTCCAAATCCCTGGAAGTACTAGTTCCCCTCTACTCAGCACTGGTTTGGCCTCATCTGGAGTACTGTGTCCAGTTCTGAGCACCACACCTTAAGAAGGATGCAGACAAGCTGGAGAGGGTTCAGAGGAGGGCAACGAAGATTATCAGGGGACTAGAAACAAAGCCCTGTGAAGAGAGACTGAAAGAACTGGGCATGTTTAGCCTTGAGAAGAGAAGACTGAGGGGAGATATGATAGTGCTCTTTAAGTACTTGAAAGGTTGTCACAAAGAGGAAGGCCAGGATCTCTTGTCGATCATCCCAGAATGTAGGACATGGAAGAATGGGCTCAAGTTACAGGAAGCCAGATTCTGGCTGAACATCAGGAAAAACCTCCTGACTGTTAGAGCAATATGACAATGGAACCAATTACCTAGGGAGGTGGTGGGCTCTCCCACACTGGAGGCATTCAAGGTGAAGCTGGACAGCCATCTGTTGGGGATGCTCTGACTTGGACTCCTGCATTGAGCAGGGGGTTGGACTCGATGGCCTTGTAGGCCCCTTCCAACCCTACTGTTCTATGATTGATTCTATGAACCCAGGTCTGTCTTCCATACCAAAAGTGGCAGCCTTATGTTCTACCTCAGCTGGTCAGGTCCCACACATCCTCCTAGGACTTGAGAAATCTGTCATAACTGACTTAAGCCCCACTGATTTCAACATGACTACTCTGAGTATGACCAAATCTGGATGCAACTCTCACGGTTTCTGTTGAAATGGCCATTTCTTGATATCAGCTTGAGCTGATTCCATTAAATGTCTAAATGGAGAGAGGGAGGGAGGGAAAGAAACACCACAGACCACACACACATTGGACACTTAACACAAACATATTATAAACACTGGTATTTTTCAAAATAGTAATAAAAACATCAACTTTGGAATAGCTTTTCTTTAAAATACAGGAAAAGAACAGTGTGATGGAGTACTATAAAAATGGATGAAACAAATAAAAAGAAGAAGAAAACCTCATGGTGGAGACACAGGGCTGGCCCTAATTTCCCGCATTGGAGGCAATTGCCATACCATAAGGTAGCACTCCCAGTCCCAGGTGCTAACCTCCAACAGTCATATGGGGTGCTTTCTCCCTCCTTTCACAGCTGTTTGTGTGAATGACAGTGGAGGTGTCAGTCTAGCAGGAAACCACCCCTGTCATTAACTACTGTATCCTGCAGGTTATCATTTCTTTGTATAGTCGACACAACTGTAGAGGAAGATCCAAGGAGAAGGTCAAAACATCCTGAGTGAAGGGTGCTGATGGAAGAGTTCTATAGTTACATAACAATTTCCTTTATTTATTGTAGAAACATCTATCCTGCCATATTTCCAGAAAAGAACTCATACGGTATTTTGGAACATGCAGAGGAGGCTGGTGGCTCTGATTTTGGTGGGGCTGTAAATCCATTCTAGGTTTCAGTCAGAACCAGCCAGAACTCTAAAGAAGTGATCCAAGATGCTGAATCTACTATGGGGATAGGGTTCAGCCCCTTGGGTTGCTCCTTTAGAGTTCTGGCTGGTTCTGACTGAAACCCAGAATAGCTTTACAGCCCCACTGAAATCGGAGCCACCAGCCTCTACTGGAAACATGTATCGAGTCTACCCTTCCTTAACCCCCCCAAAACAAACCATGACACCCCCCCGTTTAATACATTACAACAACAACAATAGACAATTTCTGTGAACAGTCAAGAAAACTGAGATAGTGTTAAATAACGTTTTAAAAATTAATCCAAGAGAGCATTCATTTGAGAGTCCTTTCAAATAGCCATTCGAAGCAACGGGAAGACACAATATGGAGAAAGTTGCAGTGCTGTCACCATTCAACAACAGGGACATTTCCCCGAGGTCCCATTAGCCCCAAAGCCAAATGCAGAAGCCAGTCTCCCCCTACAGGCTGGAGTGGGCAACTGCAAGATGGACTGGGGTAGCCGCTTCACTCAGTTGTGTTCTGTCTTCTGCTTGTTGAGCAGTTGGTCACCAGACAATTGCTACACACTCCCCCTTTCCCAACAGTGTCATGATCTTGGACAGAGAGAGGCTGGAGCCAGTATGAAAGAGAACTGAAGGTGGTTATGATGGAACCATTGTTTCCCCTTGCTGAACAACAACCAAAAACTCGTTTACTGCATGTCAAACAGGTCCTGCAGGGTTTTGAAGCACAATTAAAACCTGTAAAACCTATTCAGCCAGAGACGATTGTAGGGTGAATGTGCACACTCCAGGTGATGACGGTTCTATCTTTCTACCTACCTTCAACAATCTGGAAGAACCCCTCCCTTATCATCTGTATCCACCCAGGAGCATGGAAGCTCTGCTAGAAGGGAAAAGGGATAAACACAGAGAGGAGAAAGGGGGTTGCTTATTCCAGCAGGTGGCAGAAGAACTACACATATCGCAATATATGTGTCTCTATCTGCTGATGCTTTAGACCACTCTGTGTCCATGTGAGCATTCAGCAGAAGAATTCAGATGACAGTTGAGTTAAGACAGATGGAAGGCCCAGGAAAGGGGTTTCTTGCAGAGGTAGCCACTGCTTCCTGGCCTCGGAGAACTGACAACCCTACAGCAGTGTGGTCCCCAGCTGCATGTTGCTGAGTTCTCCCTCCCAAGAGGATGGGGCTGATGTGTTGTTCAATGCCAGATGTTGTGGACAGGAGATGTGTCATCAGGCTAAAGAAACCTGCAGTGGGGGAAAAAAAGGGGGAAGTTTCATGCAAACTTCTTATTAAAACAACACCACCTCAACCTTCAGAACAAGCTGATCTTGATTGGAAAAATGGGATGCCAAAAGGGACAGATTCGTCCACCCCTATGTGACTGGAATGTCCCTCCTTCAAAACTCCAGCCACTTTTGGGCCCAACAGATCCCTGTTGCCCGCCCGGCTCGGCTTATGTTCTCAAACCAAGCCACAGGCTTTCCCCGAAATCCGGGAACTTTTTGCGGTTTTCTCACTCTCTCATCAATAGAAAGTTGCACAAATTGCAGGTGCAATTTGTGTAATTCATGCAAATTCCAGCTCGAATTTGCTTAATTTGCACAAATTCTACCCCTGAATTTGCATAAATTATGCAAATTCTGGTCGGAACCGGTGCAAATTACGCAAATTGCAGTTGCAATTTGCACAACTTTTTATTGACAAGGGGAAAAAAATGCCCCAGAACATCTGCGAGCTGCCCTGACTCAATGCAGATCGCATCAGGCCAGCTTGTGGGCAAACAAGTCGAAGTTGGGGGGGGGGGAGCTGCTGAAAGCTTGGCAAACTCCACCCCGCCCCCTGGATGGATTCCTCTGACATCTCTACTTGTGACCTATGAATTAAAATGTAGTCCAGCAGCTACACATGGTGGCCAACCAGGGACTCAATTACTTCTTTGTTTTTGGCACGCTGTTCTTATACCCATGGGACACCAGGGCCACCACCTGCCTGAGCCATATGGAAATGACTGAGGCTTTATCCTTTAAAGGCGCCTGATCTGTTTTAGCAGCCTCAGACTGCGATGATGGGGGAGTGGCTGTGGAATGCTTGACTCTTCATAGCTGGAGTCTTCACCGTCCAAGGACAGCAATGTAACCTCTTCTGGATGCGGGAGGCAGGTCTCTGTGGTCTTCCTGGTGAACTGGGTGATGCCTTTCTCTAACTGAATCCTCTCAATGAACTGATAACTCTGGAGGCTTGTCTTCAGAGGATGGGTGCGGGGGGTCAGGATCCTCTGAGGACAAGGGGCCAGGGTCCTGATCCAAGACACTTGGCTTGTGTGCATGCTCTGCCCCCTCCCTGGTTTAAGCCCTCACACATTTGCTCAAAATACCTGGATAGCACTTGTGAAAGATGCAAAATGGTGGCCAGGATGCTAACACAGTTGCTTTGGCTAGCCCCGGCATTAGCAGCCCAATGAAAAGAACCATAGGAAGAAATAAAGATGTTGTTCTACCACCACCGCTCATGGTGAGCTCTACCCCACCCACCCCAACAAATTGCTGGAAAATATCACCACTCACTGGAGAAATTTGGTGAAATGTCCCCACCACCCCAATTTCTCTGCCCACAAATAGGGAGGAGAATTCCGAGAGGCCATTTTTGCTCTCACAGCTCTGAGTCTGCTGTCTGAGGCAGCTGCCTCAGCTTGCTTCACAGCACGGCTGCCTCCGAGGGCGTGAAAACTCACCATTCATGACATAGAGGGTGAACACCAGCCAGGCAAGGCAGAAGCTCCATGTGAAATGAAGGTTCCCGACAGAGCTCATCTCTTTCTGGGTTACATCCACTGTGTACAAGGCCATGGTGGCAAAGCCGAGGGTTCCTAACACAGGGCAAGAGCAACGGTTTTAGGGGTGCCTCTCAGGGTCTCTGCATTGCCCTGCTAGGATGCCACTTCCTTTGTGAGCCTGGGGTGGTATAGCAATTAGCATAATGGACTAGAGCAAAGTAAGGAGATCTGCGTTCAAATACCTACTCAGCCGGGAAGCTCACTTGGGTAAGCTTGGGCCAGATACCATCTGTCAGTCTCACCTACTTTACAGGGTTGTTGTGAAGGTAAAGCGTGGCGGCAGAACCTTGCACAATATCCCCAATTCTTTTAAGGGCAGAAAGGGTCATAGCTCAGTGGGAGAGCTATGGTAGAGCAGCGGCTTTTCCTAGGGTTGCACCTTTCGTCTTGAGTGTGTGCGTGTGTGTTTGGAATGCATCCCCCTATTCTGTTTTGATTCTGGGTTGATGAATATGGTGGAATGCTTTGCTACCTGTGGCAAAGCTTGCTGCTGAAGAAACCAGTACATTGGGTGGTCCCCCACAGCGCCTCAAGCATTGGGAGGAGATGAGCAAGGAGAAAGCTGCGACGAAGCCAGCAACGGTAGCAAGCGTCAGGAGGATTCTAGAAGCTTTCATGAAATCTGCCAGAGAGAGAGAGAGAGAGAGAGAGAGAGAGAGAGAGAGAGATTCCTTTCGTTTGTCCTTTTAATTTATTCTGTCCAGACTACTCACCAGTAGATTCACACAGGAGACAGTCTTTTGCTGAAAAAATTGTGCAGACTTTTTTCTATACCCCCTAAAGAAGGGCTAAAATAAGAAAGAAAAGGCCAAAACACATTGGGCTTCTTATAATAAATTCTGTCCTGCATCCCAAGAACCCGTTTCTCTTTTTCTGTGGTCTCCCACATCAACCTGCCTATTTTCTTCAGAGGCTTTTCTACAGGAGGGGTAGGCAGAATTCAGGCTTGTGGGATCTGCTTTGTTTTCTGCTAGCACCTAAGGGCCAAAACAGATGTTACTTTAAATGTGCTTCCAGCAGCTGTGTCTTTGTTTATTTGTTTGTTTGTTTCATTTTTAGAGTAGGGCCAGGGCCCCTGATCAGGATTGGGCCCCTAGCATGGTGGGGTAGTGGTGGTGGTCAGGAGTCTTTTAAGCTTTGGATTGGGCTCCTAACATGGGGTACTGGTGGTCAGGAGTCTTTTGAGATCTGGACTGGGGTCCCTGAGCCTTCTCTAATGTAAATATGGACAGAAGACATAGCTGCAAGGCCCACACTTAAAAGTAATGTTAGTTTTGTTCCTAAGGTCCAGCAACTGCTGCCAGGTTCAAAAGAGTGGCTCGAGTGGGCAGGCGTACAGTAACGATGAAGGAACAGGGTGCCTCTGAGCATGTGCTCAGCCCAGGGAATTGTGAACAGTGCCAGAACCAGCAGATTCTGGCTCACAAGTCCTTTTCACACAGGAATGGGTCCAGGCTAAAGGCAAAAGGGGCAGGGGCCAAAATGCCAGCAGATTCTAGCTAAAAGCTCTTCCTGTCAGTAACAAAACCCTAGGAGAGGCATTTCCGCCTGTTAGAATGGGGGGAAAGTAGGGATGTATGAAAGTGACTTACCTGTTTGTGGATTCTGTTCGCAGTGGGGGGGGCGCTCCTCGACCGGGGGGGGGGGAGGCGATCTGGTCCTCCCCCCCGGAATCCTGTCCGGCCGGCTCTGCTCTGCAGCAGCTCTGTGGAGCAGCCGGCCAGGGCTGTCCACAGCCAGACTTCCGGCTGCGGACGGGCTGCTGTGGATGCAAATGGCAGCCGCCGTAGCAACCACCATTTGGGTCCTTTCAGGCTGCCGTGATAGGCTACGTAAGAATTTACATAGCCTATCATGGCATGCCCCCCCCCCAAAAAAAAACAGTGTATGCAAATGGTGGTGACTACGGTGGCCGCCATTTGCGTTCCCTATTTTTCGCCGTTCTAGCCTACATAAATATTTACGTAGGCAATTACGGCGAAAAAAAAGGGAACTGCAAATAGCGTAGTGGGTGCTATTTGCGTTTCTTTTTTTTTTCACCATAAAAGCCTACGTAAAAAAAAAGAACGCAAATAGCGCCCACTATGCTATTTGCGGTTCCCTTTTTTTCGCCTTAATTGCCTACGTAAATATTTACGTAGGCTAGAACAGCAAAAAATTCTCCGCAATCCCTTAGGGAAAGCAGCACAAATCTAGGAAATCACCAAAGGACTGATGGTCAGGAGAAAGAGGGTGGGGTCAAAGGAAGGGGGCATGGCCATCTGGGGAACCCCAGAGGGCTGGGTTTGGCCTCCAGGCTTGAGGCTGTGCACCTCTGATGTAGACAATACCAAGCTAGAAGGACCAATGGCCTGTCTCAGGTAGTGCTGTGCTGAAAAGTTCTCCCACATTTTTTTTCAACCATTCTCATTCAATTTGATAGAAAAGAAACTGCTTTCAAAAAGAAATTCAAAGGAGGAGAAATTTCAGAAAAGTTCTCATGGGCTGGATTTGGGGTTCTTGGGCTTACCTTACTTATGAGGTGGCTGAGGAGTGTGCATGAGTGTCCTGTCCGTCGCTGTACATCTCTGTGGCAGCCTCTCACCTCCTCGGCTTCCCGCACTTCAGTGAAAGCCACCATGAGGGAGACATCATGAGGCAATCCCTCCCATGGGGCTTTTTCAGTTCAGGAAGTGCAGGCGGCCTGGGAGGCTGCACAGCAATGGAAAGATGTGTAACAGGGAGAGAAAACACACACAGCACCCTCGGCCACCTCACAGGGTTTAGGCAAGCTCAAAACTACCACCAAAAGAAATTCTAAATTCTGCCTCAGAAAAGTGGAAGCCTCACCAGAATTGGTGTTGTTGCCACCTACAGAAGCAGTGCAGTAAACCAAAAACCCTGTGGAAAAAAGAAGCTGTGCTACAAACCCCGCCAATAGTGAGCCCTATCTGTGAGAACATGTTGGAGGAGAAATTTGGTGAAATTGTCCCCCCCGCCCAATTTCTTGGCCCACAAATAGGCTGGAGAATTTCGAGAGGCCATTTGTGCACAGCTCTAGTTTCAGGATAACACAGCTGCCCATGTCAGTACAAACCACCTTAGAGCCACTTTGCAGTGCCCCGGTACACAGTCATTGTACCTTTTTTAAAATATAAGAAAAGGTCATGAAAACATGAAAACATTAGCCCCTCAAGACCCATCAATGCATGTTGGGGAGGCATCTTGGTGGGGATGCAGGACATCTGAATAGCAACTCAAGCCCCGACTAGGTGACAGACCCCTTGGGATTAGGGGAACATAGCGATGGAACAAGATAAGAAGATCTTTGTGTGTGTGTGGGAAGAAGGACAGGATCTGCAGGACAGACCCTCACGGCCCTGGTGGTCCTCACCGCTGCTCCCGCTCAGTTGACTGCAGGCCACGTTGTTGCAGAGCTTGTTGACTGTTGGGCTAGGTGATAGGCTAGTTTCCGGGACAATGACTTCCAGCCAGGAGGGGCTAAGGAGGGAGACGGATAGGAGCAGGAAGCTGATGCAAGTAGAGGTGGCCGTGACGGCTCTGTAGGGTAACTTCACTCCAGGCCAGTGACAGGTGTTGGCTGGAGGCATCTTGGCCAAAATGGAGAAGCCCCTGATAAACAGTGGAGCCACACCTGAATAATACCCAGGGCCTCAGCTCCCCACAGCACTTGGGAAACAGGAAAACCTGCTTCCTTCTGGAACAGCAGTGGATGGATCAGTACACAGTTCTCTCTTTTCCCAGAGTCTCCTCACAACAGTGTCAGGTTCCAGTGTCCCTACAGACACTTCCTGGCTGGTTCCAACTGCCATGGAATCTTCCTTTATTTTCTTGTGGAGGGGCAGGGGAGCTTGAGAAAGAATTAAGACCAGGCCAGGGGCACCATGTAGGGATGGGGAATTGCTGCTCCCCATGTTTTTCAGCCTAGATGTCATTATGATTTATGTTGTTAGCTCCTCCTTTGATAGATCAATAGATCGATACATAGATCGATACATAGACAGACAGACAGACAGACAGGCAGATAGATGTAAAGTGCCAGAACAGCAAAGCTCTTGATCCTCTATGGATGTAGTCAGTCTTAAGTTAAAATATATAAGAAAGATAGAATAACAACAGGATAATTTCAACATATATTTAGAGCTAAACATTTTAGCTTCCACCCGCATCAGTAGATGAGATGTTAAAAATCATCACAGCTACTGATGAGGGCAGAAGCTGAAATGTTTAGTTCTAAATATATTTTGAAATTACTCTGCTGTTAGTCTGTCTTTCATATATATATATATATATATATATATATATATATATATATATATATACACACACACACATACATACATACATACATATATGGACAAAGCTGCTAAACAGCAGTGCAATCAGGCAGACTCTGGATCCATGATGGATGTGACAATCCACAATAAGGATCTGTATTTCTAATAAAGCAGTTGGCAAAACAGGAAAAAATGTTCATTATTTAATTTTTTATCAACCATTTCCAGTTCTGCCTTCATCACTGACTGTGAGTACAGGAGCTGAAACTAAAGGCAAGACTCTGGATCCACTGTGGATTCAGTCAATCTTCAGTTAAAATATATAAGAAAGATAGATAGGCTAACAACAGAGTAATTTAAAACAGACCTAGGAGCAAGATTCTATAACCACAAATCTGCAATTCTTATGAATTGCAGCCTGTTGCAAGACTTTTTAACACACCTGCACAGAGTCTGTCAGACTTGTAATTGCTTCCAATTGAACAAACAAAAGATACTGATGTGCCTGTCAGAAAGGAAAACCTCTGGCAGCACAGACACAGGACTCTTAGGGCCCAATCCTATCAAGATAGGCGGCTGCCTCCAAACTCGGAGGCGACTGCCTATCCAAAGCAGAGCAGGAGAAGCACGGAGGGGATCGTTCCCTCAATGCTCCTCCTGCCCCGCATTTTTGGCTAGACAACCGATTTTGGCTGTCTAGCCATGAGAGCACAGAGTGGGGAAGGAGGCTGCTATACGTCACATAGGATGTGTCATACAGGCACTTCCATCCTCCCAGCCCTGGAACACCCCCAGCCACGCCCCATATCAGCCGCTCCATACTCCTCTTGCGAGCGCAGAGGATAGGGATGTTCTGTGCTGCCTCGGAGGCAGCGTGAAAGTGGGGGGAGGTCAATTCTCCGGGAACTGACCTCGGACCGCAGCCTCCTTCCCCACTCTGTGCTCTCATGGCTAGACAGCCAAAATCGGTTGTCTAGCCAAAAATGCGGGGCAGGAGGAGCATTGAGGGAACGATCCCCTCCGTGCTTCTCCTGCTCTGCTTTGGATAGGCAGTCGCCTCCGAGTTTGGAGGTCGTTTCCCGGAAAACACCATATCCTTTGGCCGTCTAGCCACTGTCTAGTGGCCATAGGATTGCTCCCTTAGTCTATAAGGCCTTAACCTGGAGGACAAATCATTAGCATTATACTTTAAACTCTCACCTCTGTTTTTTTTTTCCTTAGGAATTTTTATCTCCCAGTGTTTGAAACTGCCACTTTTAGGTATCCATTTAACATCACAGTTACTGATGAAGGCAGAAGCCGAAACATTTAGCTCTAAGTATATTTTAATTAGTCTGTTGTGTTAGTCTAGCTGTCTTTCAGTGTATATACACACACATGCACATGCACACACGCACACACACACCCCTGTTGTCATTGGCTATATATAATAGAAAAGTGGGAGAAAAATATTTTGAAATAAATATTTTATCAGGGAGAAGGGAAATGACTACAAGAAATTAGGTGTAGCAATTCAATCGTTAATATAGATAAGAATGGGCCCTTGGGCCACATTATGAATCCCCACACACACCTTCAATTAAGCCCTCTGCAATTTCAGAACCCCCAGGATTACTTTGGACCATCCCCTCTCTGTTATGCCAGCATCAGTTCCCCAGTGTTTTCACTTTGCTGCTCCAACATCATTTTCCCCCCAAATTCGTCTTCATCCTGATAGCTTGATGAGGCAGTTGTCCACTCTGAGGAGGATGAGGTGATGGTGCTTTCACCATCTGACAAACTGGACCCATGCATCAGTAACCGCTGATGTGCCATCAGCCCAAACAAGCCTGCAAGGAGAGAGACAGAGAGAGAGAGAGAGATCAGGGTTGAGTGAAATGGCTAAGTGGCATTTTAATAGTATTTAATATTTTCTGTTATGTTCCAATCCCACATATCAAGCACATTTGCAAGGGCAGAATCCAATGGGACACTCCCACTTCCACTGATTCCCTTCTGCCCCAACAATTCCCTTCTGCAAGTGGTGGTCCCCACCAATTCCACTGCGCATAGTTTGCAAAAATCCCAAGCAGTGGTCCTGCCAATTCTGTGCATAGTTTGCAAAAAATACATTCACTCTGGGGCCTGACACACTGAGGGATGTTCTTGGCCTGTTCTCTGCATTTTCATCTTTCCTTTTAAAAATCCATCACAAGCTCTTTTCCTTATGGAAATGTAAGGAGAAATGTGAAGGCAGTATTTTATTACATTTCTAAGTAAGAATTACACTTGCTTTGAGTGTTTGGGGCTTTGAAAGACTGTGCAGAGGTGAGTCCAAGCTGCAGAGGTTGCTATTTAAATGGCAGGGGAGAGATAGACAGGAGAGAAGTTGGAAGAGCAAGTGGTGGAGACTTACAAGGACTAAGGCAAGCTTTGTTTTCCCAGGCATCAGTGGAGCTCACAGTGACAGGAGATAGATTGACTGAGCTGGGAAGAAGGTATAGTGAGAGCTTTCACCTCTGTGATGCATTAGCCCTCTTGAAGACAAGGTCAGGTCTGGGAGATACTTTGCTTGCTCAAGGATTGCAGAGATGCTAAATGGGCTCTACGGGGTCTTATCATTAAGGGAGTTTACAGCAGGAACTTATTGCACTATCCAGACATTGATCTTTCACTCTGAACTACATGTGGAATTTCAATGTACTTCCCACAATCCCAGGGATACAGCACTTCCCGTGTGGATACCTCCAGCTATGTCCCATCCATCCGAATGGGTGTAGCATAGCCGTGTGGACAGTAATGAAGGTGTGCTGAAGAGGCATGGTGACCAACTGCCCAAAATATCATTGCACATGTCAAAATCATGCCACCTCAAAAAGGCAGCAGTGCTGTGGTGATCTACGCCTTCATACACACACTGACACACACACACACACTGAGCCATTTGAGAGTGATTCTCTTTGGTTCCATACCATTTTGCACATAACCTTCTTTGTCTTTTAAAGACAGACTTTGTGAATTCCAAAAGAAAACACAGCAGAATGATGTGGCATCCATATGTATGGCCTGTAAAAAGTGAGAGAACGAAGAGTGGCAAAAACCTAGTGTGGAAGCACCCAGGATCTTGCTAATTTCGGTTTGTATATTATGCCCTTCCCCAACATATTCTTACCCCCCCTCTCTCTCTACACACACAC
This sequence comes from Heloderma suspectum, assembly GCF_057233095.1. Taxonomy (NCBI): domain Eukaryota; kingdom Metazoa; phylum Chordata; class Lepidosauria; order Squamata; family Helodermatidae; genus Heloderma; species Heloderma suspectum. The sequence goes on from NC_139467.1 coordinate 16,334,098, forward strand.
ACACACACACACACACACACACACACCATTTGGCTACAGGCCTGTAATGCTCCACTTCTGGATTTGGCCACAGGGTAATAACTCCCCGTCCTCACACACAAATGTACACATACACACAGCTGTTTGGGAATGTTTCTCATTGGTTCCATCCCACATGGTTGCAGCAAGTATATAGCTGCCATGTGTGTGGGGCCACTTAATTGTGTGGGTCTCTCCCATCCAATCAACATTTTGCTGAAAGGGAAAGAACCAAGGAGGAGAAGGAACACCCATGGGGCCCTAGTGCATGTATGAACAGGGACCTAATCTTCAGTAATGTTAGAATTTTGGATGCCACTGAGGATCCAGTTTTAATATTGTTTAATGATATTTTAAAAAGTGGTGGGATTGTCCCCTACTCCTTCCAGTCCTCTCTCTGATCGTCCCACTGCATCCTTCATCCAGCAGTCTGAACTAACAATTAAGTGTCATTAAGCATTTACTGAGCTGATTTTTCTCAGAAAAGTTTTTAGCCCACAGCCAAATGGGTGGGGAACTTCACTTCCCTCTGCAAAAGAATATTTGGTAAAATGCCCCTCCCAAATTTCGCAGCCCACAAACAGTGTGGAGACTTTTGGAAGGCCAGTTTTGCTCTGCCCTAATTGTAAGTAGGAATGAGAGCATCTTCGCCCGCTCCCATTTCATTTACCTTACTGATCCTCTGGTTCACTCTGTCCTTGCCTTCCACTCTTCCTGAATGCCAGTTGAAGTAGAAGAACTTCTAAAATCAATACTGGAACTCAGGAGCATTGTCAAAGCAATCAGGCTGACTGGCATGGTGGGCAGGGCTTTCTTGACATTGGCCAAGAAAGTGGAACTCTACTCCAATTGATGTCCACCAGGACCCATCATTACAGGTCTTGAAGAGGCCCTAAAGACCCCCCCACACCTTTTACCTTGGACTATAATTGAGTTGGGACTTTATTGGGTATCATTCTATCTGTTTTTAATTGTTAATTTTGATTTCATCATTGTTTTACTGTGTTTTGTCATTATAATTTTTGTTGTATGGTGCCGTGGGTGGGTTTACCCTAAAAGAGACTTCTAAGTCATTTAAATAAAGAAATAAAATAATCTCATTGTCTTCTTTTCTCACCTGCATATTACTGATATGTACAATATGGATTGGTAACATCCTGCCAAAAAAGGTAATATTAAGGCAATCATGTCTGTGATGGTGGTGGTAGCGATTTATTACATTTCAATACCGCCCCATAGCCAGAGCTCTCTGGGCAGTTTGCAAAGGTTAAAACATTAGAAGTATAATATGCAAAATTTAAAATATGAAGCACACACACACAGACAGTATATACAAAGACAACATATATCTAAAACCAACTTTGAGCAATCAGCCACAGCATAAAAGAAATCTAGGATCAATTAAAGCGCATCACATGCTGCCAAATGCCTGGGAAAAGAGAAAAGCCTTGACCTGGTGCCGAAAACATAATGTTGGCACCAGGCGGGCCTCATCAGGGAGATCATTCCACAACTGGGGGGGCCATCACTGATAAGGCCCCCTCCCTTGTTGCTGTCTTCCATGCCTCCCTTGAAGTAGGCACCCAGAGGAGGATCTTAGATGGTGATCATAGCGTACAGGTATGTTTGAGCTGGGAGAGGCACTCCATCAGGTATTGCGGTCCCAAGCCATGTAAGGCTTTACAGGTTAAAACCAGCACCTTCAATTGGGCTCCGAAACATATAGGCAGCCAATGCAAGTGGGCCAGAGTCAGTCTTATATGTTTGGACCTTCTGGTCTCTGTTATCAATCTGGCTGCTGCATTTTGCATGAGCTGCAGCTTCTGAACCACCTTCAAAGGGAGCCACACATAGAGCACATTGCAGTAATCTAACTTGGAGGTTACCAGAATATAGGTGACTGAAGCCAGGTTATCCCTGTCCAGATAGGGGTGTAGCTGGGCCACCAACCAAAGTTGGTAGAAGGCACACCCAGTGCCACTGAGGCCACCTGAGCCTCAGGTGACAAGGATGGTTCTAGGAGAAACCCCAAACTATGGACCTGCTCCTTTAGGGGGAACGCAACCAGATCCAGAACAGGTTGAACACCCTCCATCTGGTCAGAAGAACCACCCACCAACAGCATCTCAGTGTTGCTTGGATCAGTTTGTTAGCCCTCATCCAGTCCACTGTCACAGGCAGGCACTGATTTAGCACATCCGCATCCTCACCCGATGATCACAGAAATATGGAATCATAGAGGAGGCCTTGTAGTGCATGCTACCCTGCTCAACGCCAGTGTGGTGTAGTGGATAGGGTATTGGAGTGGGACTTGGGAGATCTGAGTTCTAGTCCCTGCTTAGCCATGAAGCTCATTGGGTTACTTTGGGCCAGTCACTGACTCTCAGCCTAACCTACCTCACACGGCTGTTGCAAAGATAAAAATGGAGGGGACAGGGGTCATGTCAGCCACCATGGGCTACTTGGAGGAAAAAAGGCAGGATATAAATCCAACAATGATGATGATGCAATACATCCAGAACCCAAGCATCCACAACTGATGGCTGTCCAGCCTCTGCCTGAAGACCTCCAGTGAGGGAGAACTCACCACCCCTCTAGGTAATTGGCCCCATGGTTGAACAGCTCTGGCTGTCGAGAAGATTCTCCTAATGTTCAGCTGAAATCTACCCTCCTGTGTGACAGGTACCTGTCCAGGTAAAAGCAGCCATTCCTGCAGGCTGTACAGAGGGAGATGAGAGGGGGAAGCAGGGCCATTCCATTGAGACTTAATTTTTCCCTTCTCCCCTCTGTGTTGTGTCTTTTTAGACTGTAAGCCTGAGGGTAGGCTTGTTTTACTGATTGTATGATGGGAGTACCAGACCACCTTACCTGTCTCCTGAGAAACCTGTACGAGGGTCAAGAAGCAACAGTAAGAACCAGACATGGAACAACCGAGTGGTTCAAAATTGGGAAAGGAGTACGACAAGGCTGCATATTGTCACCCTGCTTATTTAACTTATATGCAGAGTACATCATGAGAAACGCCGGGTTGGATGAATCATCACAGCTCGGAATTAAGATTGCCAGGAGAATTATCAACAACCTCCGATATGCAGACGATACCACCCTAATGGCAGAAAGCGAAGAGGATCTAAAGAGCCTCTTGTTGAGGGTGAAAGAGGAGAGTGCAGAAGCTGGTTTGAAACTCAACATTAAAAAACTAAGATCATGGCATCTGGCCCCATCACTTCCTGGCATATAGAAGGGGAAGAAATGGAAGCAGTGACAGATTTTACTTTCTTGGGCTCCAAGATCACCGCAGACGGTGACTGTAGCCATGAAATTAAAAGACGCTTGCTCCTGGGGAGGAAAGCTATGGCCAACCTAGACAGCATAGTAAGAAGCAGAGACATCACCTTGCCGACAAAGGTCCGTCTAATCAAAGCTATGGTTTTCCCAGTAGTAATGTATGGCTGTGAGAGCTGGACTATAAGGAAGGCTGAGCGCTGAAGAATTGATGCTTTCGAACTGTGGTGCTGGAGAAGACTCTTACGAGTCCCCTGGACTGCAAGGAGGTCAAATCAGTCCATCCTAAAGGAAATCAACCCGGAGTGCTCATTGGAAGGACAGATACTGAAGCTGAAGCTCCAATATTTTGGCCACCTAATGCGAAGAGAAAACTCTCTGGAAAAGACCCTGATGCTGGGAAAGACTGAAGGCAAAAGGAGAAGGGGACGACAGAGGATGAGATGGCTAGATAGCATCACCGATGCAATGAATATGAACTTGAGCACACTCCGGGAGAGAGCGCAGGACAGGAAGGCCTGGCGTGCTGTGGTCCATGGGGTCACGAAGAGTCGGACACGACTGAACGACTGAACAATGTAAGCCAGTCTGGGAAACTTTTTGGCTGAGGAGGGGGATAAAGATACTTTAAATAAATAAAATCAGCCATCTTTTCACCAGATTCCCCCCCCCCACACAAGCAGCATTAACATCCTGCAGTCTCACCACTTAAAATGAAGAATGGACAGGAAGTCCAGGCCACGTAGAAAGACCACTGGTAGGTGACCGTGGCTGTTCTGCTGATTCCATGTGTGGAGATGCGGATGGTGTAAATGCTCAAAGCTAAAAACACCAAGGCAGCTGTGGAAAACATGAGGAAACCATCAGTGTTCAGCCTCCTGAAGTGATTAAGAGAGACAACAGAGGTTCAAGGGCCCCACGTTTATATTTTAGGCCAGCTTCCATCCCAACCTGAATCACAGTGAACCTGGGTTTTGTCAGGAGGACCTTATCTCAGGTTCCTCAGTGAAAAGAAAAATGGTGGATGAGCACCCTCAGGAGAAAGCTTGTCCACTGATCTACCCCTGCAATTCACACAACACAGAGCTGCTGGCATTGCCAGGTGTTAGGCTTTGATCTGACTGTCAGAGCTTATAGCAAGGTACATACATACATACATAAATTTGCTATCCCACCTTTTTTCCTTTTTAAGGAACCCAAGGCAGTGTACATAATCCTCCTTCTCTTCCATTTTATCCTCACAACAACAAACCTGTGAGGTAGGTTGGGCTGAGAGTCTGTGACTGGCCTGAAGTCACCCTGTGACCTTCTATGGCCGAGTGGGGATTAGAACCCAGATTTCCTGACTCCCTGTCCAATACTCTAGCCACTACACCACACTGATTCTTCTCAGGGTGTCCAGAGGAAAGAGTTAAATATTAGTGTGAGGACCCAGACTTGAGGGGCCAGACTCTTTTCTGCTTAGCTCGAGAGCTTTTGCTATCTACTCTGCCACCCACATCCATCATGAGACACTAGATAAGATGCCACCCTCTGCCCCTGCCAGGTGCCCCTTAGCTCCACCCCTTGCCCTCCAAGCTCCACCCCTGGATCTGACAGGTACCACCTTTTATCTCCCAGGCTTTGCTCCCTGAGTCTGAAGAGGCCATGGTAAGGCCTAAGCCACCTAGGCAATGTCCTGCCTAAATCTAGTGTGAATCCTGGAAACTTACTCAGAATCCTCTATAATGCACCAAGCTTCATTGGTGGACAAGTCCATGAATGAAGGAATCCCTGAATCTAGAGCAGCCTTTCCCAAACTGGTGCCTTCCAGAGGTTTGGGACTACAACTCCTGGCATTCCTGACTATTGGCTGGTTGTCATGCTCCCACTGGAGGAATCCTCCTCAGAGGAAGAGCTATAGGTCCCAGAAACAGAGGGCACCCCAGATCAGTTACTGTCTCCAGACCAGGAGGAGCCTGGGCCCTCAGGGGAGGTGGCTTCAGGTCCATCTCTGGCTCTGAGGTGGAGGCAGAGGCTGAGCAACTCCCTGGCCTGCTGGAGTGTTATCACCTCAAGCGACAGGCCAGTAGGGCTCCTGCGAGAAGAAGTGTTTGCTTGCAAAGAAGGACTCCTCAGGAGAAAGCCAATCCTCATGAGTAGGGCTCTAACCAGAGAGCTCTAATGTACTGCAGCTGAGTCCTGGGTGGGGCTCAGCAGGCTTTAGTGTTAAAAAACTTCAGTGTCTGCCTAGCTAGTGCTAGGGGTAACATTGTTACCAGTTTCAGTTGGTGTGCATCCTGTTTTTCCTGACCTTGCTTAGAGGCTGAGTTTCTGGGCTACTGACCTTGGATGCCTGCATGACTCTGCTTCTTGGACTTGGAGTGTGTGTGGTATCTGAATTTTTTTACCTGTGGTTTGGCCTTGGCTGCTGTTCAGACCTCTCTTTTGGATTGCTCCCTTTTGCCTGATAAAACTGTGCTTTTGAGAATTGCCTCCTGATTGACTTGCTTTTTGTTTACTCCTTAGTTTGATCTGAGCTTGATCCAGCCATAGAAGGACAGTGGGGCTGATTGGAGCTGAAGTCCAAAAGGCCTGGGAGGCAGGGGACCATGTTGGGGAAGGTTGGCCAAAACTATCGCATCAAACCTTGAGACCTCTCAACCCTCTTTGCCTAAACTGTGATCCAGAGTGTCTGAATGAAAAATGAACATTATTTTAGATAGTTATTTGTTTCCCTCAATGAGATCTTCTTTTTTTTCACCTAGAAGGCCTACCCTTCTATCACCTCATTTAGGAGGACTGGGAAAGAGACCTTGGCCTGAGTCCTTGTAGCACAGGGGTGCAGAATCTCAGACCCACCTGGAGTTGACATCTAAAACAACTGGAGGATGCCAGGTTGGGGAAACCTGGTTTAAACTTTTTTTTTTTTAAGCTGGTGGTAGGGAGATCAAAAGAAAAAAGATAAGTACCTGGAAGGAAGTACCCCAAGAAATACCACCACCACACAGATCTTGCAAATCTGCAATTTTGGGAAGCAGGTATTGTTACAAGATGTGGCTGGTTGGCTGCATAGCTTGGTGGGATATAGAGTTGGATAGAAAGGGCTGTGGCTACAGATGGTGTGACTCTTACTGCTATTCTATATGCACAATGAAACCTTACCTGCAATGAAAGATCCCATTGCAGCCACCAGGTACCGGTATATCGTAAAACTGGAGGAGTAGCGGTAGGTGAAAGTCATAAATGAAGCACCGACGAGCCCACAAAAGAGAGCCAAGACCAAGAGTGTCTTGGCACCCTGAACATTGGCTGTGGTAATAGTGGTGGAATTAAAGCAAAAGATGTTAGAGCAAGTCCATTCTGTATGTGTCTCCACACACATCTCCCCAAATACAAATTCTGCATCAAAGAAGTGTGCGCACACACGTATCTGGACTCTAATATACAAATAAGACACAAAGAGTTCCTGACTTTTTTCTGGACAGCAACCAGGTTGGTTTCCAGCTGCTAACTAGAAATCAGTAAATGAACTTTCTCATCATATGGAAACAAAAAAATTGGGACCTTGCACTGATGGAAACACTCACTAAGCATCTTCAGGTACAAAGAAGCTAAATAGAAATTGACATTCTTTAAGGAATATGGTATCCATTTATTGAATGTGCGAAGACTGAGTAGTATACAGGACAACTTCCTAAGACACACGGAGCTCTATAGTGTGATGTATTAAGATGATGAGTGATAACTTTATCAGAGAATCTTGCTTGTACCAAATAGAGATCCTGAGTGATCAGGAAGACTGTAAAGAAACTGACTCACTTGTGGTGTGCTTAAATTTGTTACTGATCACTGTTTTTTAATTAAAGTTTTCAAAGTAACAAAGAAAAAAGGAAGCACACATTTTATGCTGTCTTTTACAACCTGGCTGTCACATAGGTTATTTTTATGCCCATTTTGCAGGTAGCTAATTAAGGAAGAGTAACTTATGAACTACCCAGATGGCTTTGGCTATTGGGGGTGGGATTATAGAAATTAATTAAATAAATAAACTTGCCCCAAATCCCACATCAAGTCCATGACATGGATGGGATGTGTGAAGCCAGGTTTCTTGGGCTGGAATAGCAGAAATCAAGGAGGCTGAGGGATGTGTGCACATGGACAGTTATGAAAATTGGCTGCCTATTCGCTACTGGGCTTGGTTTAAGGTTCTAGTGTACAGCAGCCTAAACAACTTGGGACCAGGATACTTTAGAGAGTGCCTTCTTCCTTACCAACCTGCCCGGTCACTGAGGTCATCAGAGGACTCACTCCTGGTGGTTCCACATGGACCCATGGCCCAGCTGGAGTCCACCAGGAAAAGAGCCTTCAGTGTGGTGGCCCCCCTCCTTTATAATTCCCTTATAATTCCCTGCCTTTGGAGGTCAGACAGGTGCCAATGTTGTGTTGCTTCCAGTGTCTCCTGAAGACATTGTTATTTCAGGAGGCCTTCCTTGAGTGACCGGCTGTAGTTTTATCAGAACTCAATTTATCAAAACTGTTTCTTTTTAAAAATAGTAATTTTGACATGGTTTTTATTCTTTTTTCCTATCTGCTATTCACTGCTCCAAAATCTCTGGATGTGGAGCAGTATATAAATATTGTAAGTAACTAAATTTTAAAAATAAAATAAAATTGGGGGCAGTGGGACAGTGGTCAATAGGATCAGCATCCACAAGCCACAGTTATTTCCCACACTGTCACCCCATCATGTACCACTGCCCCCTTTGGGGTATACTGTGGGGCTCTGGACTGAAACCCCTAATGGTGCTACTGTGTATGGTCTTTGTGCTGGCCAGGTGCAAGTCAGGGAAAAATAGGGCAGGAAAGGGTTGCAGGGTTACAATTATTAGTAAGGGAAAGGGGTAAACTCCTCTACCTGTCCACCAATTATCTTTTCCTTGTCCCCACAATGGCATGATGCGACGCCCTCCCTCCAAATGCTTTGGAATGGAAACTTTCTCCCTAATAGGAGTGAGAGTTAAAAGTATGCCTCTTTTTGGATTGAGGGAGTTTTTGTTTCAAATTCTTCACCATTTCAACATCTATCCAAAGGAAGGACTCATGGTGGGTTGTGAGGGGGAGGTGTATGTGTGTACTGCTTTTATGTAGGTTTTGAGTAACATGTTTGAACAAGCACATCTGAAGAACAGGGATGGGGGAGAGGCTGTAGCTCAGTGGAAGAACACCGGCTTTGCAAGCAAAAGGCTCCAGGTTGAACCCCCGGTGACTCCAGGTAGGGTTGGAAAAACTTCTACCTGAAACTTTGGCGAGACTTTGCCAGTCAGTGTTCACAGTACTGGGCTAGATGGACCAAGGGCCTGACTTGCTATAAGGCAGCTGCTTAGGTTCCAATGATTCTGATTTGGCTTTATAGAAATGATCAAGAGTTTGGAGAGAGAGAGAGAGACTAGATTACTTGGCCCCTGTGCTCTGGCCCAGATGGGGCTCCAACTACGGGGAGAGGCAGTGGCTGGAACTTATCCTCTTCCCAGGACAGGAGTAACTGGGGCTTTCTCGGTATCAGAGGGATGTTTGCTGGAGATGCGAGACAGGGCCTTCTCAGGGGCCACTCGCAGGCTCTGGAATTCCCTGCTGAGAGAGGCTGGGTTGGCTTTCTCTTGGCTGTCCTTCAGCCGGCAGGCAAAGACATTTTTTATTCAAGCAGCCCTTGAGCATATTAACTGTTCTGCTGCTGAAGGGGTGTTTAAGTTGCCCGGTGCTGATCACCTTCTTTTATTCTGTTTTAAAATGTGTATTTAATTTTGTTTATATGTGATGTTTTAATTAAGACTCTGTTTTTAATCTGGATTTTACTCTCAGCTGCCTTGAGCACCATTCTTTGGAAGAAAGGTGGGATATAAATCATATACATGAATAAAGAAATATGCCCCATATAGGTGAACCTTTGAATGGCCAACTCCAGAAAAAAGGTGGGTCTGGGGGCATTCACAGCTGTGGGAATCGAGGACAGGGGTCTCTTACGTGCCATGGCGATTAGGCTAGGACACACCAGCTTTATGCAGACTTTCCAGATGCCACTGTAGTAAATCTGCCTGTTAGACTCAACCAAAATCCAATGGTGGTCCATGATGGCAAAAATAAGCACCAAGAGAGTGAAGATGGTGAACCCGCTAGTCATATTTTCACTCCACCCCATAGCTGAACCTCATGGGTTTGGGGCCTCCCCTTCATGCGTACTGGCTACTGCCCACTCCACACATAGAGAAGCAGGAGTGCTCCAGACAGGATTTCTGGACTCTCCTAAAAGAGGAACCCAGCCTTGGTTACTTTGGGTTATGAGGGGCTCACAGCTCAGCACTCTCAAACCAACCCTCTGGTCCTTCCTCCCATTCCTAGTTCCATCACTTTCTTCTTGGTTACCATAACTACCGTGGAACATTCCAGAGCCATCAGCAGGGATGCTGTCAGCATAGCAGGCCTCATCCCACCATACATGTAGAGACAAAATGAAGGCTGGGCATAGGGTTCTCAATGAAAAACTTTCTGACAAATTTTGGGAGGCCTGTGTGTGCATGTGGATGGAACAGGCCTGCCTTTTTGCTGGCCCTTCTTTTGCCTTTTGCTGTCGCCTGTTTTGCAGTGCCAGAGTTCCTCCCAGTATTGCCCCAGAAAAAGAGGAAATGCATCCCTCGAAAAGAGGACATGGATTTGCATTACATTTGCACACTCTAGTATGTATAGATGCACATTTAGGAATAATAATGATAGAAATACAGTCGCATTTGCCATAATGTGGGTGACCAAAGGCTGGATCCGGGACTTAGTCATACTTACAGTAGACCCATTGAAGTCAATGGGGCTTAAGTTAGCCATGACTCACTCCAGTCCATTGACTTCATTGGGTCTACTCTAAGTATGACTATGTTGCAGGTGACCTGTATGTCTGCCTGCTCAGTCTGCTATCCAGGTGCGATGACGATGATGATATGCATCCTTCAAGGCCTCAGCTCTCCCTTCTGAAGTGTTTATAAAAACAAACAAAATTTTAAACTGGGATATAACGGACTGTCTTTCAAAGAGAAGAGCCTTTCGAACAGAGGATGGTCATCTCTCAGCCCTTCAAATAGAGGACTGTCCTCTGTAAAAGAGGTCCCATGGAGCAACTCTACATGAAGCAAAAATCCTGCACCCTTACTGGGCTGCTTCTTCCAGAGTCTTTGTGGGATTACGATTGGAACAATACATGTGCTCCCCCCACCCTTTTTGGGGGGCCATTTCCTTTGTGGGCAAGTTCCACCTGTTTCATTTATACAGGCAGTAGGTGGTGCTGCAGTATTGCACAATTCTGGAAATACACCACCTCTTTGATGGCAGTTTATATTTATTACTGCACTTTCAGCAATTTAAAAGAAGGCGGAATAAATTTTAAAAATGACGGGAGAGGAACTGGAGGTTGACAATGCCATGAAAAGGACCCACAAACGTCTGTGAATGACCAACCACAAGTGCACAATAAAAGCCTCTGGTAAAGAGGGCCATGACCACCCTAGCTAGGAGCTGCCATTTCCCCCATAACCTCTTATGAATGATGCTATGTCAACGTGTAGTTATTTGAAGCAAAGTTCTAGGGGGGAAGAATTGGGGTTGCCATCTGTCCCCCATGCCCCTGTGAACATTATTATTATTATATTATTAAATTTATTAATCGCCCATCTGGCTGGTCACCCAGCCACTCTGGGCAATGTACAGTGTACAATAAAACAGTTTAAACCAATACAATTCTACAATAAAAACATTTTCTAAAATACCCTAACCCACCCCAAATGCCTACCTGAACAACCACATTTTTAATGCATGACGGAAGCTCATTAAAGAGGGGGCATGGAGGAGTTCCTTAGGGAGGGAGTTCCACAGAGTGGGGGCCACCACAGAAAAGGCCCTCTCCCTCGTCCCCACCAGTCTAGCTGTCCTGGCTGATGGAGAGAGAAGGCCATCCGAGGCTGATCTTGTTAAGCGGCCTGTCTGGTGCTGCTGGAGGGGCTCCTTAAGATAGGCTGGGCCGGAACCATATAGGGTTTTAAAGGTCAAAACCAACACGTTGAATTTGGCCCGGAAAACAACTGGTAACCAGTGCAACTCCTTCAGCCCTGGAGTGATGTGATCTCGCCGGCGGCTGCCTTTAATCAGGCAAGCGGCCGTGTTCTGTACCAGCTGCAGCTTCCGAACCGTCTTCAAGGGTAACCCCACATAGAGCGCATTACAGTAGTCTACACGAGAGGAGACCAGGGCATGTACTACCGATGGGAGCAGATGGTTGGGAAGGAAAGGGCGCAGCCGCTGTATCAGATGGAGTTGATACAGTGCTGTCCGGCTCACAGCTGACACCTGAGACTCCATGGACAGCTGGGAGTCTAAAATGACCCCCAGGCTGTGGACCTGGTCTTTCAAGGGTAGCTGTACCCCATTCAACATCTCTACATGATGTAGCATTACTTGGGCTGGTGTGTGTGTGTGTGGACACAAGGATATCTCTGCTACTGTCTCCACTGCCAGGAGTAAGACCCTCTTGTGCCCCCTTGAAAAATTGCCCAAATACCCCCATTACACTGCTTGCAGCAGAAAATGAAATTTTTACCACCACATTTGGAATCAAGCTCCTTAGGGTGCAATCTTATGCATATTTAGGCAGATGAAATTGTGGTACTGTTCTTTTAAAAATGAAAATCATGCACTGCCCTCACACAACAGGTAGTGTTTTTGAATCATTGAATACTCCTTAGCTTGAGCAGCACTCCCATACTGCCACCAAACATCATGCTGGGACTCCATAACTCGCCATACCCACTTGGTTTTCAAGATGTGGCCTGCTGTAGCTTTGAAATTTATACAAAAGATGAGGCAAGGCTTGTAAAGGCTGAAATAATCAATCTTTGAAAAAGAACATCCATATAATATTTGAGAAGTTAGTAAATAAGAGTAAATGTGCGAACTCAGCCAAGGGCTTGCGAGATGGATGGTAAATGTCTCCTTGGCAAATGGTCATATTTAGTGTCTCTGTTTGGCAGGAGATCAGAGGTGGGCCCATGCTATTTCCCCCTATCCCCTGAGGTTACTGAGGTCCGAAGTAAGTTTTCCATTCCACTGAAGATAACTGCAGAGGAATGGAAAGGGTTGGATGCAAAAGTCCATGAAATGTTGCATTCTGATGAAATGGATTTTATGTGTATTCCTTTGGGGCATTTCCCTTATGAAGAAAAAACCTTCTGTTAGAATCCTTGAATTTGCACATGTGACACTTGAGTACGCTGTGCCTGCTGCATTCTTGTGTTCCTCTACATGGCCAACACTGGTTCCTTCTTTTGAGGCTTCTTGCGAGACTTGGGGCGTCTGTGTATGCTGAAGACTTCTTGGAGTTCTATCAGGCCAAACAGGAGTCCTGTGAGGAAAATCCAAGCTGTTGGTATATATGGACAGGATCCCTGCCCCAGCCCTCTGACGGAGTGGCTTCCTTTATGTGCCACTTCACAGTAACACTCGTGCAACTATATTTACCACCACCCTCATCTGAAGATACCAGGGCTCTTCAGAACATACATATTTCACAAATCAAACACCCCAGTTTCGGATAGATGCTGAGCCTGTGTGTGTGTGTGTGTGTGTGTGAGAGAGAGAGAGAGAGAGAGAGAGAGAGAGAGACAGAGAGATTTTGGAAAAGGCTTAATCAGAATCACCCCCCTGTCCCTTCAGTGATTTTTCAGGGACCTTTGCAAATAGGCTGAGGATTCTTAGGGGGGTTCCTGATTGGCTAGGATCTCCCATGTGGCTAGCACATGGGGCATTATCCAACAGTGTCATTCCACAAACACAAATAGTGCTAGCGGAGCTCTGCTGAATCCTTCCATTGTGCAAGCAGTTGCCAATTATGTTTGTGCAACCAGTTGTGCAACAGCTGCAAAGCAGTTGCATGACCAGTCTCATAACAGGTTGCACAATGGGTGAAAGCAGTTGCATAACCAGTTGCAAAAACAGAATGCACAACCATGCGTGCATAAACATAACTTTAGTTGGACTCTTCTGTTGCGCATAGTTCACAGCCTAACTTTCTGTAGGGCAATGTCATTTGCACTAATGGAATGACACAGGTGGATACTGCCCTCGGCCCCCACTGTTCTTAGGGACTTCAGCACATCACTGATTATGATGGGCTATGTGAGCGATATAGCAGTGGGCATCAACACATCTAGTGCATGATTCCTGATTGGTTGAGATCCCTCAAGCAACAGCAGAGAGCTAGCTGCAGCAGACAAGGAAGACAATGGCTGCAAACACTTGTGAACAGCCTTGAAAATACTTAGGGTGCAATTCAATAGAGATAGATGGGTGCCTCTGGCCTCCTCTGAAGTCAGAGGCGACCGCCTCTCCAATGAAGGGCAGAAGCAGCATGGGGGAGAGAAGTCCCACTGTGCTGTAGCCACCCGACAGATTGCCTTGTGCATCTAAGTGCAGCTTTGGGGAGGGTGTGGAATGGGACTGGAGACCACATAGGAAGCTGTCTAAAAGAGCTTTCATGGTCTCCTCCCATCCCCACCCCCAGAACGCCACATTTCCCCCCCCCTCTGTGCCCTGTGCTACGAGCATGGAGGCAGTGGTGCAGTTCTCTCTGCATCAGCTACGAGGGGGTGGGGAGTGCAACTTCTGGCAAGTGAGCTCAGGGGAGCTTGGTCACCAGAAATTTAAAACTGCTATGGCTGTCTAGGCAAGGTTTGGTGGCCATAGGATTGCTCTCCCCAGGGCATTCTCCTCCTCCTCCTCCTCCTCCTCCTCCACCTCCTGGAAGAGGGTTGTCCCTCCCTGAAAATCACTACTTTTGAGGGGGAAATTGAATCTTGAGAGAACATTCAGTTCTACACTAGTATCTATCATTGAATGCAAAATGTTACATGAGAAGCTGTCCTCATTGATCCCAGCATTTGCCCCTGTGATAATGATCCACCCCATGTGTCCTTTCCTTCCTCCTAGATTTGCACACAAACAGACGCATCAATCCATACAGCCTGTCTGTGCTTGTCTTCCCACCCTCCCATTCCACTTCACTGATCTCCATCCTTGCCCTCTACTAGGGATGTCAGAGAATTCTGCCATGGACTCCAGTGAGGCCAGATTCTTTGGAATCCGACCCCTCGGAATCCGTGGAGGAACGGCCTCCCCCCCCCCGCCACCTCGCGGAATCCTCCGGGGATGGAGTGTACCTGGCGGCGGCTCTGGCCGCGGCAGCGGCGGCTCCAGCTGGTCTCCTGGCCACTGCCGGGCTGCTGCGGCCACAAATGGCGGCTGTCATAGCAGCCGCCATTTGCGTGGCTGCCTTTGTTTGTGATAGGCTACTACATAAATACTTACGTAGTCTATCACGGCAAAGAGCAGGGGCACAAATGGCGGCTGCTACACCATTTGTACCCCTGCTCTTTGCCATAATAGGCTACATAAGTATTTACGTAAGTATTTACGTAGCCTATCATAGCAAAAGGCAGCCAGCCATGCAAATGGCGTAGCGGCCACCATTTGCGTCCCTGCCTTTAGTCATGATAGGCTACGTAAATACTTACATAGCCTATCACGGCTTAATGCAAGGACGCAAATGGCAGCTGCTACAATGGCTGCCATTTGTGGCTACAGCAGCCAGCAGCAGCCAGAACTCTGGCTGCAGCAGGCCCCGGCCAATGGCTCTGCAGGGCCGGCCGGGGAGGATTCTGGGGGGAGGGACAGAGCGCCTCCCCCCCCCACAGATGCCCCAGAATGGAGCCAGGTAAGTCTTTCGTACATCCCTACCCTTTCTGCAACCACCACATACAGGGAGGGTAGCACACACTCACCATTCAGTAGAAACAAGAAGCAGGCAAAACAGCCCATGACGAAAGACCAGGAGACATAAATTGGGAAAGCAGTAGGAGGGACAGGTTTACCCAGCTTGTTCTTGGAATATATTGACAGGCCATACAGCAGCACTGTGACTAGGGAGATTATTCCTGTGGATGCAGGAAAACAACAGCAACATTTAACAGCAGGGCCCATGGCTACACGTTCCCTGCTTTAGCAGTGGGGATGGGGGAGAAATGGCCAGTTTTGCACTTTTGAACCAATACACCAAGCAATAATCACTTCTCCTTTAAAATTTGTGCTTTTCTGAGTTTCCCCCTCCCCCCACGAAAATGCATACAAAAATGTGTATACTAAGGGGAAATACACACAAAATGTGTATATTATTGAAAATAATGGTAAACATGCATTGTATTATGGAAATTGCTTGGAAAAGAGTGAGTATATTCAGTAAAATTGCATACAAAATGCATATATTAGGAGAAGTGTACATACAAATACAAACAAATTTTCATACAACCTTTAAAAAGCCAATTCTCAAAGTCTGGGACTGTTGTGACTTTGCTAGCGAGCAATAAACTGGACTTAACAACATTCCTATATGCTGTGGGAGACACATTTTTAAAAACAAACAAACAAACATGCAAGTAGTATATAAATCTGTTAAATAAATAAATGAAGTTCTCAGTACCATCTCTACCTCATAATAAAGCAGCAGTAACAGAACTCGACAAGGGCCCTTTAAGGAGCACAGCCAGCTGCTCCAGGTAGGTGGGGCAAGCAAACTGCAGAACAGGTCTTTCCAGATTTCATAAGGCTTCAGCTGAGTTCAGCTCTTTGCTAGGACAACATCCCTTCACTGACTGCAATGAGAGGGGAAGCTACAGCCATTAGGGATGGCGGAGAATTTCCCCCCGAAATCGGCAGTGAAATTCTCCACCCCCCGCCCCCCCTGGGATGGGACTTACCTTTGGCGAATGTCCCTCCTGGCGGCGGGTCCCAGAGGCGGTTCATCGGCTTTTCGTCGGGGGCGGGGGTGGCAGCCGGTCTTCTGACCGGCTGCTGCTGCCGCCATTACAAAGTAAAGTTAAAAAAAACAAACAAACCCGTGATAGGCTACGTAATGATTAACGTAGCCTATCATGGCTAGATTTCCAAAGTCAGCCATGATAGGCTACGTAAATCTTACGTAACCTATCATGGGTGACTTTGAAAAAAAAAAAAAGTGCGTACGCAAATGGCGGTGCCCTATGGGCGCCGCCATTTGCGTTCCTTATTTGGTCCCGGTAGTCTACGTAAAGATTTACGTAGACTATGGCGAAAAGCATTGCCCTTATTTTTGCCGTAGTCTACGTAAATCTTTACGTAGACTACCGGGACCAAATAAGGAATGCAAATGGCGGCGCCCTATGGGCGCCGCCATTTTCGGACACACCTTTTTTTTTTTCAAAGTCACCCGTGATAGGCTACGTAACGATTTACGTAGCCTATCACGGCTGACTTTGGAAATCTAGCCGTGATAGGCTATGTTAATCGTTAGCCTATCACGGTTTTTTTTTTTCTTTCACTTTTTCTTTCCTGGCTGGGGAGACGGGGGGCTTCTCCCCGGCCTGAATTTCGGCCGGGCGAGGCGGGGCGCCTCCCCCCCCGGCCTGAATTTCAGGGGGAGAAGCGAAGCGCCTCCTCCCCACTGCGAAGCAAGCTGCAGGACAAGGTAAGTCCCTTTCATACATCCCTACAGCCAGTGGGGCTCACTGGTAGCTCTCCATGGTCCTGACAAGGTCTGCCTGAATCTGGATGTATCTGACCTGGTGAAGCTACATTCACTGGAACCTGGCTTGACTTATTGCGACCCTGCTTGCTAAGACTACCTGTTAATGACATTATTGGAAGAGATCTTGCCTGACGCAACCTTACCTAAGTAAGCCTGCTACCATGTCTCTTGCAAGCCCCAGTGGAATGGGTCAGGAGCTGCCACAGCATGCTAGAAATTGGTATCTGGTGATGGACCCCCATTTTATGTGTTGGAGATCTTTAACTCATTTTTAACATTTGCCACACAGCTTTCATGTAAAACAGGGGAGCAGAAAGTGCTCATTGTTTTCTCTGCTGCAAATTTCTGCTTTTCCTCTGACCATCCCTGTCCCCAGTATTCTGATTATTATTTTGCCTAACAGTTGCTTCATTAATTACTCATTATTGACATTTATGTATCACCTTGCTAAGAAGCCATCAAGTGATGTACAGCAATTTAAAACAAAAAAGTGTTAAAACAATTTTTATCCCCCCAAACAAGAACATTAAAAAGAGTAAAACAACTACATAATTTAAAAGGCTAGCAGCAAAACTACTACATAATTTAAAAGGCAGACTTAATATTATAATGTTTCAAGTTTCCCCACTCCCCTTCCTTGTGAATGGCGTCTGCTTGGTGGGATGGAAAAACTTGGACCACGATGTGATGTTGGCCCAGTTTGCATGAGACCGGGTGGTTGATAAGACACACTGGCCTCTGCATATGCCGGGTCATTTTCCTAATTGCTCTCGCTGGCACAGGTTGTCATGACATCCGAACCCAGTGAGGGTGGTTTGTTGGGGTGGTTAACAAACCACCCAGAAGAACCCATGGCCTGTTGTAGGATTATGGGGTGGGTTGTTAACCACGCCAACAAGGACAACACGAGAAGCCGTGGCAGGGGACATGAATTGGCAACCCACCATGGCTTAAATAATAAGCCACAAGTGGGCTGTGGTGATCATGCCAACCAGGCTGCTGTGGTGGTGTGTGTATATTTGGCTTAGACATTATAATGAGAAATGTGGAGATACGAAGCTGCGGCCTTTGGCATCAAACATTCAATCGTTGCAGTGTCCACTTTGAGCCTCAGATGTTTAATCATTATTTTCTTGTTGTTCAATATTGTGTACTGTTGCTTCCTGGTATGGGCTTTGACTGGCACAGTAGCTAAATGGTGCAGCAGGGACTGAGTGAGACCTGGTGCAACACTGTCACTAAATGACAGAACCGGCCCTGCTGTTAGGCAGAGTGAGGTAGTTGCCTCAGGTGGCAGATGCTGGGGGGATGACAGCAAAGTGTTGGAGGACAGAACTGTGGGTCATGTGGCCTGTCCTGTGCCCCCTAAGCTAGCCTGCTGCCTTCAGGTGTGGTGGAGGATAGGGATGTGCAAAGTTACCCCTGTCTGGTTTATCCAGACTCCTGCCCAGCCCCTGCCCCTGCTCACTGGTCCCCGGACTGCA
Source organism: Heloderma suspectum (assembly GCF_057233095.1). Lineage (NCBI taxonomy): Eukaryota > Metazoa > Chordata > Lepidosauria > Squamata > Helodermatidae > Heloderma > Heloderma suspectum. Next base: position 16,352,515 of record NC_139467.1, read on the forward strand.
CTCAAGCCCCTCCCATTCTCGGTGAGCAGCCTGCACTTGCCCCAGTGGCCTCATCAAGCTCCGTGGTTGCTATTTCTAAAAAAAATTAAATGGAGATCGCAAAGATGGGCATGTTTTTGTATGCATGAAAATGCACATTTTTGCGAATGCGCATAGTCTCATGTGTGGAATGCACATTTTTCAAAGCACACATTAGTGTGTGTACAAAAATGTGCATTTTTCATAAAATATGCATTTTCATGCATATGCAAATATTTGCACTCACAAAATGTGCATTTTTGCATACATGAATATGTGCATTTGCAAAAATGTGCATTTTTGCATGTTCACAAATTTGCGCATTTTTGTGATTGCCACTTTATTTCTCAGAAAATGGCGACCGCAAAGCATGACAAGGCTGCTGGGGTGAGTGCAGGCCATTCGCCAGGCACGGGCAGGGGACGAGCAGGGGCAGGGGCTCAGCAAGCAGGGGCAGGGGGTGAGGGCAGGAGCAGGTCCGCCAGATTCCTGGACTGAATTGGGCACCTGTGCCATCCCTAGTGGAGGATGCTGTCCCATTGCTGAAGGAAGATTCAACCACCTCTCCATTTGGATTTTGTATATGGAATAGGATGGGGTACCACCTTGTCCTTTGCCTCAGTAAGCAAAATGTCTTGGGCTGGCCCTAGACTGAGAGATGGATCAAGAAGTCCTTGGTGTAAATCACAGTTCTGTTTTGAACTCACTAAGTGACCTTAAACAACCTGCTACTTCTTAGTCACAACCTCCGCATCTGCAAAATGGGGATAACATAGTGCTGGGCTGTCTGTCTGATGGGATGAACATTTGGTTTGAAATATGGTCAGAAATGCTCCCTCTTTCTCACTTTTGGGGGAAGGGCACCAAGGTGTGTTCTTCATTAAGCCGCTGTCTGAAAGCTACTGTTTTTTTCACCCAACGTCTTCTGGAAACAACACTACATCATCACAAAGATGAGTTATGGGGGAGGGAAATGGTGCCCAGCACCCACCAGAAAGGCACTCTTTGCCAACAGAAGTGCCCCCAATTCCTCCCCATTTCAACCAACACCTCCCCCAAAGGGCTGAAATCCCCCACCCCAATTTTGCCACCTGAAAATGGGGTGGTGAGATTGCAGGGGTGAGGTATTTCAGCCTAGCCCTAAATAATCCACACCTACTTAGTTGTAAGGATTACAGTGAGATCATACACATGACACACGTTTGAATACTTGGAAGTGCTGCATGAATGCTAATTCCGATGAAAAAAAAACTAATGTCAACCTTGCAGAGAGAATGGTACCTGTGAAGAAGTTGGTAATTAGAGGCCACTTTGATTTTTTCATGCTGGAGTCGGTGAGGAATGCACAGGCGACTGCCACCAAACCACAGAGTGTGCTGAACGACATCAAGGTTCTTGTGAGTTGAAGAATTTCTGGGGAGATCAAAGGTGAATGTGAGAGCTGTATGCTCAAGAGTATTACCTTTTTACCACTATGCAGTAGACATGAGGTTGTTATCTTTTTAACTTTACTGCTAAACATTTGTGGCTGCAACCGAACCCAAAGGGTGTAAAATGCATGTCACTCCCACCGCCACACCCCTGTGACACCACTGAATTATCCATCTATTATCTTCCAATAAAAGGCCTGATTGTTCTGTGTTGGTCCAATCCCCCTCTCCTCTCTCATAATGTCTTTGTTTTTGTGGTGAGATTGTGGGATGGTGGTCGTGATGGAGAGTTTCTGTAAAAGGACATACCTCCAGAGGTGGTATGCCTCTGTACACCGGTTGCTGGGGAACATGGGCGGGAGGGTGCTGTTGCACTTGTTGTCCTGTTTGTGGGGTCCCTGTGGGCAGCCAGTTGGCCACTGTGTGAACAGACTGCTGGACGAGATGGACCCTTGGTTTGATCCAGCATGACTCTTCTTATGGTCTTATGTTCTTAAGCTACAAAATGCTGGTATTTTTTGGCTCCCAGCTCTTTTGCTTTTGACCTTGGTCCTTGGTCCCACCCACTACTGGAATGGGTCCCCCAAGAACGTCTCCAAAATGGAATTCAGGCTGAAAGAGGTTCACCACTCTTATGCTAAAGATTCATCCAGTTTGGCATCTCCTTTCCCACAGTGGGCAAGCAGAGACATCTGGTAAGTCCACAAACAGGGCTTGAAGGCCATCGTTCTCCCATGCAATAGGTCTTCAGAAGTTCAGGTGGGACCTCTGCCAAAATGTTACAGTGCTCCAGTTCAGGGTGCCATCCATCCATGTCTTCATACAGGATATTCCATTCCAGTCCTAGTTTTCTCTCCTCCCACAACAGACACTCAGCCTTCTGTGGCCACTGAGCATGCTCAGTTTGCATTGGGCCTTTTAGCTGATGGGGTGCCCCCTTAGGTTTTCTTTTCCTACCTTTGCAAACTTCAGGCTTCCCCCAAGCCTGCTGACACCTCCCTCTTGTGTGTGGATGATGTTGTTTTGCCTACATGAGGATCCCCACATTGAGAAGTAATTCAATATGTGTATATAAGGCAAGTGGGATCTGCAACAAAATGTTGCGGCGTAGAATGCTGCCACACTGGATTCCAGCCACCCCATTCCATTCCTGCTCCCTGGTTTTCTGATTTTTCATCCAAGAGTTGGTCAGCAGAGGTCCCCCCCCCATTTTATTTTGTACTTTGCAAATAGTGAGCTTCCCCCCAAACCTGCTGCTAACTTCCATGTGTAGGGGGGTATTGTCCTGTCTTAGCTACATAAGTGATGGCACTCAATGCCTGAACACTGGAAGTAGAAGGAAGCATATATACATTTGCTTGATGGCACTCAATGCCTGAACACTGGAAGTAGAGGGAAGTATACATATATATATGTGCGTGCGCACTGTTAAGATGCCAATACATTTCCCGAATCTCTCATACAGCTTCCGAAGTTAGAAGCCCAAGCTGAGTGGAATAACTCAGCTGAGCAAGAGGGGAAGGGACTTGCTTACGTGAGGTCACCTCAAGTTTTTTGCAGTTTTTGTTCCTGCAAATGCTCCAGAGGCCTACGTTGGTGGTAGCACTGGGGTCCATGATCACAATCCAGAATGGAGAGAACAACGTGGTGAACAAAAAGACAAGGCCTACACAACTGAAGATTCTACTGAAGAACTTGTACTGAAACATCAAGTGCTTTTCTTCGGAATGATGGATACCTGAAGGGGAACAGAGGAGAAGTATGAGTTTGTTTCATCAAAGCATTTCCTCCCCCCCCCCACACACACACACACACCTTTTTCCCAAGCTGGAGGCAATGGACAACATCTCTAAGACACAATACATAAAAAAATACCAAAAAAGAATTTACCCTCCCCTTTCCCACAACCATAAACAGCAACATCCTAAAATGGGTGTTAAAAACATGTTAAGAACCTACAGTACTTACTTGATCCCATGAAATGCATCTTGAAGTAGTGTGAAAGAGCTGCAAGCTCAGAAAAGGCACTGTTAAAAGATCCAACCACAAAACACACTGTCAGGTTTCAATAGAGAGGATGTACATGGGATAAAAACAGAGCTGAGCCAAAAGCTCTTAAGAGAACTTTTTGTGCTCATGTTTGGGGTCTTGTACAGGTGGGGAAGATGAAAGGTGTCAGGTTCCTATGTCCTCTCCCTTTGCAAACAACACATTCCAGGAGACAAGGCTTCAGGCTAACCCTACTTTATTAGTAAATGCCTAGCTTCTTTACAAATGCAGATTCTAGGAAACTCTCAGACTGCAATGCAACGGCTAATCCACACATCTATGAATATCCATAGAGGAGATGAAAAGGAAGTTCGAGAAAAATTTCCAGCAGTCTGGGCAAGAACGTCTCAGCCAGACTTGCTTTGTAGGGATGCCCCCCTACCTGAGGGTGGCTCCCTCCTACATTGGCTTTCCTGAGTGGCCAACCTGGTGGAGTATCTGAGCCCTGCCCCTAACTTTTCCTGCTTCTCTCTGCAATGGACCGTAGTGTCCCTCGAGTCACACCCCTTGCCACCCTCCTCCTCCTCCTCCTCCTCCTCCATTTGAGTTCTCACTGTGGAGGAATGGGGGAGCCATTCAGCCTGGGCCATCTGTGTGTCAAGGTCTTGGGAAGAAAGTCTTACTGTATCTGGGCTCACTGGGGAGGGTGCCTCCCTCTGTTCTTGCTGTTCTCATTCTGATTCCGAATCTGAACTGCCAGACATCTCCACATGTTCAGATCCATTCCTGACAGAAGGTTTCCTCAAACTAGCCCCACCACTCACCTTTACTTTGCTATTGATCATACAGCTCTGGTGGCAGATGGTAACTGTTGCTCTCTACACTACATCTGGGTTAAATTTTCCTTCTTACACGGAAGATGACAAGAGTGAAGGCAGAATGGGTACTTCCTGCTTCTCCCTCCAATGGCATCATCTTAAAGCCAAATCAGAATAAAGGCACTAGCTGGAATTTTTCTGCCCTAACTCTGGCATCTTCTCACTAAGAAGGAAATGAATCAGGCAGCAATAGATATCACAAAGACATCACCGTGTTTTGCAGGCTCCCTGCCCCAAACTACCAAATCCTCCCCTCCAATGTAAAGCTCCTGCTGGTGGGGGGTGATTTTTGCTCCCATGTCAAAATGATTATGTTATCTCACTCCATGTCTTCTGCCTGGCCTGGCGTGCGTGATGTAGATTTAAGACAGGAGAACAGGGATGGGGGGAACTGCGGCTCTGCAGATGTTCATTTGTTTGTTTATTTATTATTACTTTTCTATACCGCCAATAGCTGGAGCTCTCTGGGCGGTTCACAACCATGAAAACCACAAAATGCATAATAAAATACAAAATAAAATGTAAAAGCTTAAAACTACAACATAAAAGCACAAACCAAAATAAAACCTAGCAGCAATGAAGACATTTAAAATACCATAACCGATTTAAAACAGAGCTAAAAGACTAAAATGCCTGGGAAAATAAAAAGGTCATCACCTGGTGCTGGAAGAGTACAATGTAGACCCCAGGCAAGCCTCTCTGAGAAGCTCATTCCACAACCTGGGTGCCACAGCAGAAAAGGCCCTCTTCCTGGGAGCCACCCACCTCACTTCCTTTGGCAGGGGCTCCTGGAGAAAGACTGCTGAAGATGATCTTAGGATCCACACAGGTACATATGGGAGGAGATGATTCTTCAGATAACCTGGCCCCAACCCATTTAGGGCTTTGAATGCTAATACCAGCACTTTGAATTGGGCCCAGACATACTTTTCCAATGCAGATGGAAAAGTACTGGCATAATATGATCACATTGACCAGTCCCCGTTAACAGTCTCGTTGCCCTGTTTTGGACCAGTGGAATTTTCCAGACCATTTCCGAAGGCAGCCCCAGATAAAATACATTGCAGTAATCCAGACGAGAGGTTATCAGAGCATGGATAACTGTAGCTAGGCTATCTCTGTCCAGATAGGGATGTAGCTGGTATATCAACCTAAGCTTTGTTGGACTACAGCTCCCATCATCCCTGACTATTGGACATGTTGACTGTGGCTGATGGGAGTTAGACTCCAACAACATCTGGAAAGCCACAAGTTCCCCACCCTGGGGTAGAATGTTATTATGACATGTTGTACACAAAAGTACCCTAGCCATATATCTGATCTTGGGTTGTATCTGTGTATGTGCATGCCCCACGATGGACAATTTTAGGATACAGGTCCCTACATGATTTTGTGGTCCATCCCCACTTACCAGTCTGCTTCGTCACAACCATTCATCTCTATTTGCTTCCCAGATACTCGGCTAGACTTGCCTGCTGAGATTCTTGCTGTTAGCATTTAGGGGCAGCAGCTCTTCCAGCCACAGCAACCAGCTCACGGGACACACATGACTCCTTGAAGTCCCCCCTCATTGGCGGAATCTCCCCAGTTCATTGCAGTTTTCTGGAATCCCATAGCTGAATTCCAAATGGCCCTAACTGTCATAGAATTCCCTTCACCTGCCTCTTGGAAGGGTGGTGCTCTTTTAGATTTTGTTGGTCTCACCTAACAGCGGCCGTAGTAGAAGCTCTCTCTCCTTTTTTTCTCCCATAGGCTCGCCAGTCTCAGATAGAAAAAGGAACCAAATAAAGAACCACCATCTAATGCAGCAGAATGTTCACTTAATTTATTGAGTCTTATACTCATACCCCATCAAATGTCTGATTGTTGTTGTTGTTGTTGTTGCTGCTATATTTATATCCTGCCTTTTCCCCAGTACTGGGACTCAAGGCGGCTTTACAACGTTAAAACTTGCATAGGACTCTAGTGAATCTGCAAATGTTACAGGAGCCAAACCCCTTTACAAGGGTGCTTCTGTTCTCTGAGGGGAGTGGTTCATTCCCCGGTCAGCTACTGTTTCCTCACCAAGCAATGGCTGTGGCATTGGGCCTTGACAAAAGGCCACCCGAAGGGATGGGCTGGGAGTTGGAATTTAGCTTGTCAGCACCTGAGCCTTTATCAAAATTCCCCTGCCCAGCTAGGTTCGCCAGGTTTTTTTTTTTCCAGGCAGGGTTTTGGCTTTGCAAGGGGTTCTCTATGGCTTTGCAGGGGGTTCTCTATGGCTTTGCAGGGGGTTCCCAAACTCTTTGGGTCAGTGGTCATATTTGGAATTTGAGTGTTGTGAGCACTCTCACAAGATAGCTACCATGGGGGTTGCCTATTCATAAAATGGCTGCTATGTTGGGCATGGCCAGTCAGAAAACAATGATTTCCCAGAAGGCAAACTGGTGAAACTATATATATATATATATATATATATATATATGTGTGTGTGTGTGTGTGTGTGTGTGTGTATATATGGAGAAGGGGGAAATTGTCAAGCAATGCTTGAGTGCTGTCAACCCCTAGTTTTTCTTCAGTGCTGAATGAATGGAGGGGAAATATGATCATACAACATATAATGGTGTTTTACAATGTTTATCCAGGGCCCACATGGCAGCATCAGAGGGGATGATATCTTGTGGCAAAGCAGTAAAATTGTTGTTCGTCAGTTTCAAACTCTTAGCTACCTTTGACTTTTAAGGAAAGGTTTTAAACCAAAGAACGAGCAACCAGTTACAATCCTCTGGCCTTCAGGGCCACAGTAATGTAAAACCAGAGCTTTCTTCTATTCTGGACTAAGGGCTGTAGTAGTTTCTACTAGTGCTGTGCCAAAAATTTCTCTCACATTTTTTCCGACTATTCTCATTCAATTTCATGGAAAAGAAATTGCTTTCGAAAAGGAATGCAAAGGAGGAGAAATGTCTCTTGGGTTGGGTTTTGGGTTCTTGTGCTTACCATACTTGTAAAGTGGCTGCGAAGTGTGCAGGAGTGTCCTGTCTGTCATTGTAAATGACCTCTGTGGCAGCTAGGGATGTCAGAGAATTCCACGATGGATCTCGGTGAGGCCGAATGCCAGTGCATTCGGCCCCCCGAAATCCGTCACGGAACGAAGCCCCCACCCCACGAAAGGCATGCGAAACGGAGCACTTACCTGCTCCGATCCGTGCTGCTTTGCGAATGGTGGCCATCCTGCGGCTGCCATTTGCTTCCTCCTCTTCAAGCCATGATAGGCTATGTAAATACTTACGTAGCCTATCATGGCGGGGGAAAAAAAACCCAGCGTATGCAAATGGCGGTAGCTGCCGCCCTTTGCGTATGCTGGGTTTTTTCCCTCTGCCGTGATAGGCTACGTAAATATTTACGTAGCCTATCACGGCTCAATACAGGGACGCAAATGGTGGCGGCTACGACAGCTGCCATTTGCATCCCTGCAGGGCTGCCCAGCAGCCAGATGTCTGGCTGCGGGCGGCCGGAGCTGGCCAGCTGCTCCACGGCTTGGCCGTGGAGTGAAGCCAGCCAGGCAGGATTCCGGGGGGAGGAACGGAGTGCCTCCCCCCACATCGAGGATTCCGGGGGGAGGGACGGAGTGCCTCCCCCCACCGTGGATTGCCCGGTGTGGAGCCAGGTAAGGGATTCGTACATCCCTAGTGGCAGCCTGTCGCCTCCTCAGCTTCCCACACTCCAGCCAAAGCCATTATGAGGAAGCCATCATGAGGCAATCCCTCCCATGGGGCTTTTTCAGTTTAGGAAATGCAGGTGGCCTTGGGAGGCTGCGGAGCAATGGAAAGATGTGTAATGGTGAGAGAACATATAGACAGCACCCTCGGCCACCTCACAGTGAGTATTTAAGCTCAAAAATGCCACCAAAAGAAATTCAAAATTCTGCCTTAAAAAAGTGGAAGCCTCAATACAGTTGATGCTGTTTGCCACCACAGTGCAATAAACCAAAAATGCTTAGGAAAATAGACAGAACCTGTGCTACAACCCCTGTCAATAGTGAGCCCTCTCTGTGAGAATCTAGGAAAAATTCGGTGAAATTGTCCGAAATTTCTCTGCCCACAAACAGGCTGGAGAATTTTGAGAGGCCATTTGTGCACAGCTCTAGTTTCTGTCATGACTGAAATGTGAAGACCTTTGTTCCCATCAGAACTGGGGATTGCTCCGTGCAGGCAGGACAGGAGATGGGGTGTGTGTATGTGTGCGTGGAATCTGTGACATCACTGAAAATCTCACAAAGGCAGGCATAGGAACCACCCAGTGTCGTTGCTGCTGGATGAGCAACACGGAGAAAAGGAGGCCAAGAAAGCCAGCAGCAACTCCAGGCAGAGATGACAGTGAGTAAGATGTGCTTGAGAACCCACAGGGTCCAAAGAGTCATCATCACCTTTCTTTGAATCTTGCTCCTGGTACAGGGGACACAGAAGCCAAGACTCGCACTTAGGCGAGTTGCTCCTTTATTCCCTTACAACTCTGGCTGCCTTTCTCCTTTTCCTTCCATTATCTTCCCCCTCCCTCCTTCCACTGTGCTGTCTCATTTTTTCGAGGGCCATTTAGGAATAAACATCTGGAAAAAAACAACCCGAGAATTGTAAGTCTAGCATCAGCACCTGACTTCCTAAGCCACCTGCTGGGGCCCCGGTGGTCTATCAGGGCTCCTTCCTCATGCTTCCTGTCTCACCTAACTGTATGTTTTGGCCTGGCCCTCTGAGCAGCATTAGGCAGCTGAGTTTAACCATCAGGACAATGTGATGTAATGGTGGTCAATTAAAACGCAGCGGAGGCTGGTTGCTCCGAAGTCAGTGGGGCCGTGAACCCACTCCAGGTTTCAGTCAGAACCAGTCAGGACATTAAAGGAGCTATCCAGTGTGCTTCTAAAATGGCAGCTAGATCCAAGACTGGCACTCCTGGGAGCACTGATGCTGCTCAGCACCACCAGGTAAGCCCACCAAGGTCCAGTGATGGAGGAGAGGGGCTACAAGGGTGTAGTTTGCCCAGATCTAGAGCTGGCCCTGGCAAAGGGGCCACAGCTATAAAGATGCTACGATAGTATCATTCATTCATTCATTCATTCATTCATTCATACATAGCATTTTTACCCTGTTCTTCACAAAAAAGGCTCTCAGAGCAGCTTACAAGAATTAATAATTAGGCAAGTCCTGCCCTCAGGCTTCCAATCTAAGACAACATGAGACATAAGGAAAGGGACTGGGAGGGAGGAGGAAAGCAAGCTTGAGGGTGATGCTCGATTCGTAGAGCAAATCTATACCCCCTAGACAGAATTGGGAGGGGGGTCATAGGATAGCTTGAATTCCTGGATCCAAGGTCAGAGACATTGCTCTGACTTCAGAACCAGAAGTCTGAGCTCCTCAGCCCTTTGCCCTCGCAACTGGCATGGAAAGAGCCATGCCAGCTGCCTCTCCGAGGTTGCAAAAGCAATCTCAGAGAGAAGAGAAAGGGGCATTCCCATGGGCAGTTGCAACTGAATAAACAGTATGCAACTGAATACCAGTTAATTTGGACTTGATCTGAATTGAGCCCAAGATAGCTTATTTCATGCAAGCCCCTTCCATACGATGGCCAAGAAAGCTCACCCATCATTGTGTGTGTGTGTGTGTGTGTACGATAAACTCCCAAGATGCTCTCTCCTAATAGCATTTGGGAAATGTTAATTGTATATTAGCAATGGTCATTACAGCTTTCACAGCCCTCTATTCTGCCTCTTTCATTTATTTGTATCTATGTGCTACCATACTGTTGGCGAGGTTCAAGGCAAGCAAGAAATAGTACCCAATGTTAAAACACACCTCCTCTCTTTTGCCTCATCCAGCTACCCCGTAAGAAGGCTGTTTGCTGCTTCTGAAAAATCATTAGGAAGCTAAGGTCTTTGGCCTGCTTCCTAGAGCCCTGGTGGCGTGGCAGCCAAGAGACAGAGCTGTTAATGAAGAAGTCCACTCTCTCAGTGGCTTTGGGCAAGCTACTGTCTCTCCCCCTCATCTGTACATCTGCTGTGTGGGGATAAAGGTCCTGGCCTACTTTGCAAAATTGAAGGAAAACAATGATAATGTAGTGCTTTGAATGCTCTCATACATAAATGCCAAGTATTATTATTCTTAGGATATCTTCTCTTTCTGCAGTTCTTCGCTAAGATCTGCCCAGTGAAAAATCGAAGAAATATATATTGTGTCTTGTCCCTCATCAACTTTTTACTGCTCATGATTGCCACAACTACACCTTTATTGCTGTGCTATCATTTTCCAGATAGCTTTTTCATCCAGGGATTGTGGAGTGTATGCAATAATTTAGGCTGTAATGAGATTTTCATCACAAATGGTAAGAGGCATTCCTGGTTTACATTTTTTCCCGAATAGATTATTAGTTACCAGGGCTGTAAATAATGTAGCCCATAAAGCTGAATTATGTAACCTGTCTAAATTATGGGTGTATATAAATGCATGTTGTATGGATTTAAACTGTATGCATTTCCCTCTGCAATTTCTACTGTTTTGCCTAATTTATTCTGGCTTTGCTTGACTAATTTGTTCTGAGTTTGGGGAATGGGTCAGGCGCTACAGGGTTGGATCAAGACTTAGTCATACTTAGAGCACTATCCTATGCATGTTTAGACAGAAAAAGTCCTACAACTCCCAGCATGTCCCAGGCCCTAGCTGGGGCATGATGGGAGTTGTATCATCATCATCATCATTTCTATACCACCCCATAGCCGAAGTGCTCTAGGTGGTTTACAAAAGTTAAAACATTAAATGCAATATAGGAAGTTTAAAAGCCATTTACAAAAAAGCACATAAAAGCACACAATATACACAAACAACATATAATTAAAAACAACATTGAACTATCAGAAATGACTAAAGACACACCCAGGACCAATTAAAACTCATCATGTGCTGCTAAAAATGCCTGGGAAAAGAGGTAGGTCTTAACCTGGCGCTGAAAAGATAATACCGTTGGTGCCAGACAGACCTCATCAGGGAACATGTTCCACAGATGGGGGGCCACCCCTGAGAAGGCCCTCTCCCTCGTTGCTGCCTTCTGAGCTTCCCTTGGAGGAGGAACCCGGAGGAGGGCCTTAGATGCTGAACGTAGTGTACGGGTAGGTTCATTTCGGGAGAGGCGTGCCATCAGGTATTGCGGTCCCAAGCTGTGTAAGGCTTTATAGGTTAAAACCAGCACTTTGAATTGAGCTTGGAAACATATAGGCAGCCAGTGCAAGAGGGCCAGAGTTGGCCTTATCTGTTCAAACCTTCTGATCCCTGTTAACAATCTGGCCACTGCATTTTGCACAAGCTGCAGCTTCCGAACCGTCTTCAAAGGCAGCCCCATGTAGAGTGCATGGCAGTAATCTAACTTGGAGGTTACCAGACCATAGACAACTGAAGCCAGGTTATTCCTGCCCAGATAGGGGCGCAGCTGGGCCACCAGCCAAAGTTGGTAGAAGGCACTCCGTGCCACTGAGGCCACCTGAGCCTCAAGTGACAAAGACAGTTCCAGGAGGACCCCCAAGCTACGGACCTGCTCCTTCAGGGAGGGGGAGTGCAACCCCATCCAGAACAGGTTGAACACCCACCATCCAGTCAGCAGAACCACCTGCTAACAGCATCTCAGTCTCGTCTGGATTGATTGTCAGTTTATTAGCCCTCATCCAGTCCATTGTCGCAGCCAGGCACCGATTCAGCACATCCACAGCCTCACCTGAAGAAGATGAAAAGGAGAAATAGAGTGGTGTGTCATCAGCATACTGATGACAGCACACTCCAAAACTCCGGATGACCGCACTCAATAGTTTCCTGTCGATGTTGAACAGCATGGGGGGCAAAATTGACCCTGTGGAACCCCATATTGGAGAATCCATGGGGCTGAGCAGTGCTCCCCAAGCACCACCTTCTGGAGGCAACCCTCCAAGTAGGAGCGAAACCACTGCAATGCAGTGCCTCCCACTCCCAGCTCAGAGAGCCGTCCCAGATGGATACCATGGTCGATGGTATTGAAAGCCACCGAGAGATCAAAGAGGATCAAGAGAGTCACATTCCCCCTGTCTTTCCCGTTTCTCTTGACATAGATCATCATACAGGGCGACCAAGGCTGTTTCTGTGCTAAAACCTGGCCTGAACCCTGACTGAAATGGATCCAGATAATTGGTCTCGTCCAAGAGTGCCTGGAGCTGGTTGGCAACCACTCGCCCAAGGACCTTGCCCAGGAATGGAACATTTGCAAGCAGCCTATAATTATTAAGGTTCTCAGGGTCTAGGGAGGATTTCTTCAGGAGTGGTCTCACCACTGCCTCTTTCAGGCAGCCCGGGACCACTCCCTCTTGCAAGGAGGCATTAATCACCTCCCTAGCCCCGCTGGCTGTTCCCTCCCTGCTAGTTTTTATTAGCCAAGAAGGGGAAGGATCCAATATGGAAGTGGTTGCATGGACCTGTCCAAGGACCTTGCCCACGTCCTCAAGCTGTACCAACCGAAACTCATCCAAGAAAACTGGACAAGACTGTGCTCTGGGTACCTCACCAGATTCACCTGTAATAATACTGGAGCCTAAGTCCCGGCAGATGCAAGAGATTTTATTCTGGAAGTGCCTAGCCAGTATTACAGCAGGCCTCAGATGGTTCCATAGTGTCCTTAGGACCAGAATGTAAAAGGCCCCAGACAACCCCAAAAAGCCCCACTGGGCAGCATATAGATGATTGAATAGAGGCAGTGAAATATTTTTTCCTTGCCGCTCTCACTGCCCTTGAATATGCCTGGCCACAGGCAGGCACCAGGGTTAGATTGCATCCACTAGGAGTTTTTCTCCACCTGCACTCAAGCTGTCTCCCATTTTGTTTCATCACTTTCAGCTCTGGGGTGTACCATGGAGCCATACAAGCTCTACTCTGGAGAGGGCGCTCAGGAGCAATAGTGTCAACTGCCCAGGTCATTTCTGCATTCCACAGATTGACCAGGGCTTTGACAGGAGTGCCGGCCATATCAGCCAGAAACTCTCCCAGAGCGCTCTGGAAACCATCCAGATCCATTAGCCTCTCGGGGAGGACCATCTTATTAGGCCCCCCACCACTGCAGAAGGGAGAAGCTGCTATAAGTCTAAACCTAGGCAGGCAGTGATCTGACTATCACAAAGGGACTGATAGAAAGTCCACCACCCTCAGATCACCATCTCCATGTCCAGATGAGAAAACCAAGTCTAGAATATGCCCTGCTATGTGTTGTTGGGCCAATGACATGCTGGGACAGTCCCATGGCTGTCATGGAGACCATGAAATCCTGAGCTGCCCCAGACAAGGTGCCCTCAGCATGAATGTTGACATGACCAACAGTCTGGGGGATCTCAGTAGCACACCCGAGACCACCTCTGTCAGCTCACCTAGGACGTCTGTTGAGCAGCGGGGTGGGCGGTACACCAACAGAATCCCTAATTTTCGCACTGACCCAACACAAGGTGCAAACACACCAGACCAGTAGTCACATGGACAAGGAGCCTGCAGAGGGAGATGGGATTCCTATAGACCACAGCAACACCCCCTCCCCGGGCTTCAAGCCCTCCTTGATGCTGGACCAAGTACCCCAGTGGGCATAGCTCAGAGCGACTGACTCCTCCCTGCTCACCCAGGTCTTGGTTATACATGCCACTTCATCCACTATTGTCATGGATAAGGGGGGCCTTATTCTGAACTGATCTGGCATTTAAAAGCAGTATCCAGAGACTGGAAGGCAGGCTGATGGGGTAACCACCAAACCTGCGGGTGCAGGGAGGACCGGAACACGGCACAGCCGTTAACTGCCTGCGCCCTGTTCTAGGGATGTCAGAGAATTCCACCACGGATTCCAGTGAGGCCAGATTATTTAGAATCCGGCCCCCCAGAATCTGTGGTGGAATGGCCTCCCACCCCCCGCCACACCACGGAATCCCCCCGGGAAGGAACTTACCTGGGGTGGATGCAGCGGTGGCAGCAGCTTCAGTGGGGGTGGCGGCGGCAGCTGGTCTCCTGGCCGGCTGTGGCTGGGCTGCTGTGGCAGCCATTTGCATCCTTGCAGCCTTACGTAGCCTATCACGGTAAAGGCAGCCACGCAAATGGTGTAGTGGCCACCATTTGCGTGGCTGCCTTTACCGTGATAGGCTATGTAAATACTTACGTAGCCTATCACAGCAAAGAGCAGGGGCACAAATGGCGTTGTGGCCACCATTTGCGTCCCTGCTCTTTGCTGTGATAGGCTCCGTAAATACTTACGTAGCTTATCATGGCTGCTTGCAAGAACACAAATGGCGGCCGCTACGACAGCCGCCATTAGCGGCCACAGCAGCCCGGCTGCTGCCGGAACTCTGGCTGTGGCTGGCCCTGGCCGGCGGCTCCACGGAGCCGCTGTGGAGCAGAGCCTGCCAGGGAGGATTCCGGGGGGACGGACGGAGCACCTCCCCCCCACCACGGATGCCTCTGCATGGAGCCAGGTAAGGGATTCGTACATCCCTACCATGTTCCCCTTACCTGGCAAGTCCTCCTCACAACACCATATCTCCCTCTACCCATCACTACACTGATTGCCCCCCCCCAGGTCCCCCCAATTGGCCCAACATCCTCCCTCCCAGACACATACTCAGGCCACCAGAAAGCCAGGCAGAGGAACAAAGTCCAGGTCCTGAAGCACTCACAGCTAGATGGTCTCTGGCACCTCCAGCAGCAGGCAGCCTTTACAGCTGGAGTCAGGTTGGAGCCCTGCCCTCCCAGGCCAGGTGGAAAGAGCCAGCCAGAGAAGCAGGGTCCAGGTCCTTCAGGGCTCACAGCTGGATGGTCTCTCTTGTAGGACTTCCTTCTGTCTGAACATGCATAGGATTGCACCTTTGGAGTATGAGTTCAGTGGGTCTTCTCTACATCAGACAGAGGGAGCAATCCTATGGCCGCTGGACAGCGTCTAGACAGCCATAGGATTTTCTGGTTTCTGGGAACCGAGCTCGGAGCCGGGGCTCCGAGCATGGTTCCCAAAAACCTCACCCCCCCACATCACCTCATGGGCAGCGTGGTTCATCCTTGTCTCCATGCTCATAAGTGCAGTGCAGAGCAGGCGAGAAGGGGGCATTCCCGGGGGCAGGGAGGGGAGGAGACCGTGGAGGCATCATTACAATGCTGCCTATGCACTCTCCCCACTCCCCCCGCTCCGATGTCCCCAGCTAGGTAGCCAAAATTGGCTGTCTAGCTGCAAATGCAGGGCAGCTGGAGTGTGGAGGAGATGATCCCCCCATGCTCCACCCACCCTGGATTATGGATTGTGCCCTAAGTTTGTAAATGACCTCTGTGGCAGCTAGGGATGTCATAGAATTCCGCGACGGATCTCGGTGAGGCTTAGGATTGTGCCCTAAGTTTGGATCCAACTCATAGAGAGCCCTGAAGCTTGTTTTCCTGACCATTGGCCATACTGGCTGAGGATGATGGGAGCTGTAATGCAACATATCTGGATGGCATGAGGTTGGGAAGGCTGTAATGTATAGACTGGTTACTTTTTACCATGTGTTTTATTGTATTTAATTGGTAGCCACCTTGGGCATTTTATATGGAAAGGTGGGGCATAAATTTAACAAGCAACCAACCAAACAATAAGCATCATTCCAGCCAGTGGAAATCCTATTCATGGGGCCGCCGGTCATTCCTCAGGGGTCTGAGATTTCATCAGTGGAGAAGGCCACAACTCAGTGCCAGAACACATGCTTTGGATGCTCTAAGGGCTCCTTCACATGGAGCTTTTATCCTGCTATTGAGACCGCTCGCTCACAGAAGTTTGCGGGTCCTTTCCATGATGTCATTAACCTCCAGGGCACATCCAGGGGTATTTCCTGGTTAGTTTGCTCCAAAAAGATCGGGAATGAATGAACCATTTTTTAAAGTCGGAATGTAACACGATTGAAACAGCCACTAGATGGCGGTGTTTCATTGTGTTCTATGGAACCTTGAAAATCAAAAGCTTCCCCTCTCAGCAGTCATGTGGTCGCTGTCTGGGAGCCTGTGATAAATGTGGAAAGGCTCCAGAACGGGGGGCTGTGGGGGTTTTCTTTAGTGTAAAGGCAACCTATGCCTCAGGTTCAATCCTCACCATCACCCGTTAAACGGATCTTAGTGCCAAAATAGTCACAGTGAAGAAAATTCATGTTCAGAGCTCCCACCGTTTCCTTGCTTATTTTAAAGCAGCCACGGGGGCTTTGATTCCACTCAGAGCAGTGGCACCTGGGGAAGGGATATTTAGGGAGTTATCCCATGGCCCCTAGATGGTGTCTGAAGTGCCATAGGATAGATCAGATTCCCAGATCTGAGGCTGGAGAGAATATTCTGACCTCAGAGCTGGGAATAGGAGCTCTGACTCCCTCCCACTCGCAGCTGGTGCAAAAAGAACCACGCCAGCTCCCTCTCCAAGGTCAGGTATGTGACCTTGGAGAGGGGGAAAAGGGGGCATTTTGGTGGGCGGGGAGGGGAGGTGACTGGAGAGGCCAGGATATGAGCTATCCTGAGGCTTTTCCAGCCTCCTTCCCTCCCCCTCCGAGACACCCCACCTAGGCAGACAAACCCCATCTAGCAAAAATGCAGGGCGGGCAGATGAAGAGCACCTTCACTGCTTCTCCCGCCCTGCGTAGGATGACTGTAAGCCTCCAAGTTCGAAGACTGCAGATCATCGCAATAGGATTGTGCCCTTAACCTCTTTCTTCATGCATTCTACAGGTCTTAATTTCACACACACACACACACACACACACACACACACACACACCATATTAAACCTACTATTAACCCATCCAGTGTGTGTGTGTGTGTGTAGATCTGTGTATTATGGCTGTCCTTGCTTTCCCCTGCAGGGCTAACAGCAGTTACCTTATCATTATCCAGGGATGTATCCTATTGTAACTTGCACATTCTTTGGGAAAACACTCATCATGACTACAGTGTGAGGGTAAAGACCTACTATGTATAATGAAGTATTAGAAACTGATAAATATTTTTTCTGCATGGGCAGCAATGCCTGCAACAAAGACAGTTATCTCAAAAGCTAGAACTAGGGGTGGGGGAGAAAGTCATTTGGTTCACACGTTAATGCACTTGCCTGATCCTGCACTTTCAAACCAATACGCAAACCAAAACTAAGCTATCCTTTAAAATGTGCACTTCTCCATATTTTGCAGTAGAGTTCTTCAATCAAAAAATGCATATAAAAATGTTTGTATCTGGGGGAAAAGTGCACACAAAATTGTGTATATTAATGAGAATGATGTTCAGAAATAGATTTTAGAAAAACTCCATGCAGGAAATGTGTGTTTTATGCAAAGTTGTGTACACAAATGCATATACTGGCAGAAATGTGTACAAAAAAGGCATGCCAAAGCTCCTAGGAAATTTATTTTAAAAAATGAATCTCAACGTTTGGGATGAATGAGATTGAAAAAATGAGAAACTGAGAGAAACCCACATTAAATGATCTGATCACCAGCGGGATGCTTGTGACCTTGGAGAGACAGTGCTATGGGTGTAGAGACAGACAGGTCTGTACGGCAATAAAAGGCAGCTTTATATACCATTGTTCTTTTTTTACATTTTCTCTAGTATATCTGAATATCGCCCGGGCCTTTTCACTAGTAGCTGATTTTGCTTGTTTAATTGCTGTGATTTCATCATGGAAACTACTTACTCATTTTACAGACTACAAAATATCGGAAAGCTTGATTTCTTGTACAGCTAACTTCAGCACAGGTATTGTGTAAACCGCATCACTGCAAAAGCATTGAACAGTAACAGAATAGGTCCGTTTCTCAGTGCCAGAGCACATGCTTTGTGTGCAGAAGGTCCAGGGTTTGATCCACAGCATCTCCAGGTAGGGATGTCGTGGGTGCCCAACTGGGTTCGGGAGTCGGTCGGGCCCTCCCCACCCGCGACTCCTGGACTGTGCCTGTCGAGACACCGTCCTCGCTCGTCCCCTGCTCGTGTCCTCCAGGACTCACCACGATCCTGTTCGGTGAGTGCCCGCCATTTTCCTACCTCTGTTGTGTGTGCAAAAAGGAAGTTGAAAAATGTGTATATTTACATATGCGCAGTTTGGGGCCAGGGAAGAGTAAGGTGTGCAATATTAGAGGCGTAATGCCTCTAATATTGCATATATTAAGCTTTCCCAGCCCCCAAACTGCGCATATTTAAATATGCCATTTTTTTTAACTTCCTTTTTGGGCACACAACAACGGTGGGAAAATGGCGGGTGCTCACCGAATGGGATCATGGTGAGTCCAGGCAACTCATCAAGCTTGTGGGTGGCCCAGGTATGGGTTGGGGGGGTGAGCAGGGGCTGTGCTGCTGCGGGCGTTCAGAGAACCTGAGCTGGGATGGGTTCTCACATCCCTATCTCCAGGTAGGGCTGAAAAAATGCCTGACCAAAACAAGCCGCTGTTGGTCGGTGTCAACAAGACTAGCCTAGATGGACCAATGGTCTAACTCAGTCTAAGGCAGCTTCCTATGTTCACATGTTGTTTGTTATTGGGCAGATCAAAAATATAATACATAAATAGAGTCCTGTTAGGGCCATTTCTTTAAAAAAAAAACACATTTTGCAGGATGTGTCCACAGTTTTGATGTGTGGGGTTGTTTTTTTTTCCAAGTTTGGGAGTGGAAAGGTGGAGTCGGAAAACGTCATAGTTAGCAACGGGCACAATTTGAACCTAATCTGCAACGGGATTGTGTCTTGAAATGATGATTTAGGAAGCTTTTTTTTTCCGGACTGATTAGGTCCAAATGTGCCCAGTACAAAAGATCACAGGCTGTTCCAAGGTATACTGAGATATACAAGCAATGGCTGCTCTTCCTTTAAAAATACAGGAGCCAGACGTCCTTCAAATCTGTCTCTAGCAGAACTCAGGGTCCCTTCAAAGACAGAAGGCAAAAGCAAAGTAGCCAAATGGCAGCCTATTTGCAAAGCTGGAGATCAGATGACGCATATGGGATAGAATCAATAGAAGCCAACTTGAGTAGCAATATCTAGAGGTGTGAAGGCATCTAACCTCTGCCCTGAACAGCCACCTGATTAGGTACTAGAAGGTCCCATAGCAGTGTGACTTTGGCACTAGATCCAGATTTTCCATAGAGCATATTGCTTTTCCATCTTAGAGAGGACCAAGCTGCATCATGACTTCCTTCCCAATGGTCCAGGGCTTCTGACATTACCCTAGTGGTATGGGAAGGAGCAATAGTACTGCTTCCCTTGGGTAACATCACCATGGGGCAGAGACACTAGTATGCTAAATAAAAATATTGTGGTTCTAGAGGAAGTAAAAATATTGCTATGGGCTGCTTAGGTCTTGGAATGAGGTTCACCTTTTGACTGCATTGGGCAGAGATAGGTGGGTTAAGTCAAAGACAATGCAAGTATTGGGATTCAAAAAGACAGAATAACATCAGGACAGAGGTGGGAGATGGCAGCTACTATATGAAGTGTAGAGTTGTCAGAGTGCTGCACTCTTTACGTGGGCTGCTGAACTTAAGAAACTGGAAGACAAAGCAGGCATGGCTTCCCTTGCCAATTCAATTCAGTCCCCTCCTCCCCCCCGCCACACACACACACACACACACACACACTACCAGAGCCTTTCATCACACATACACTCTTCAGCAGGATGGAATTTGTTTCTAAATTATTTTTTTTCTGAGATATTTGTCATGACTTAACAATAACGACGAAAGACAGACACGTGCACACTGATGGAACACTGGAAAAGGCAATCTTGATGTGACTGTACATATGAATACATCAAGGAAGTACTTCTTCACACAGTGCAGAGTTAAACTATGGAACTCAGTACCACAGGATGTAGTGATGGCCACCAATTTGGATGGCTTTCAATAGGGGATTACAAATTCCTGCAGGAGAAGGTTATCAGTGGCTACTAGTCTTGATGGCTACATGCTACCTCCAGTACCAGAGGCAGTGAGCCTATGTACACCAGTTGCTGGGGAACATGGGTGGGAGGGTGCTGTTGCACTCATGCCCTGCTTTGGGGTTCCTGGTTGACAGCTGTTTGGCCACTGTGTGAACAGAATGCTGGACTAGATGGACCCTTGGTCTGATCCAGCAGGGCCCTTCTTATGTTTTTAAGATACATTTGGAGCAGTGTTTTAGAGAAGCACTAGGGTGGCCAGGTGTCCCACCTTACCCCAGACCACTCATCTGTCCTGAGTAAAGTCTGGTTTCTCTGTATGTCCAATAAAATCAGATGCTGTGAAATACTGATTTTATCAGCCAAGCAGATTATGCCGCAGCTCTTTCGAGTGGCGACTGCTGATGGTTAGATGAGGTGGCTGGGCTGGATGGTCTTTGTCCTTTCTTTTTGTTTTATTTTTAAAGTTAATGTACAAAGTTTAGCTTCAGACTGGCAGCCGTACAGCTGTGCACTTTGAAATGGGAATCTGGAATGCCCCTGGGAAACGGTGCTATGTGCTGATGTAACATCATTCCCAAGGGCATTGTACATTGTTATTTTATCACTTTCTCCCTTTGAATATTACATTATTGGAGGAGAAAGCTATTAATGGCTACTAGTCCTTATGACTATGTGCTACCTCCAGTACCAGAGCCAGTATGCCTATGTACTCCAGTTGCTGGGGAACATGGGCGGGAGGATGCTGTTGCATTCATGTGTGGTTTTCCAATCCACAGCTGGTTGGCCACTGTGTGAAGAGATTGCTGGACTAGACGAACCCTTGGTCTGACCCAGCATGGCTCTTCTTATGTTCTTATGCTCTTAATATATGCATACATGCTCATGTGATATGTGTAGTATATGTAAAAGGGGAGAGAGAAATGGGGTGGCAAACTGACAGAAGAGGGAGGGAAAGAGAAAACGGTGCGTGGGAGATAATGAGCTATCAAATCAAAGTGTTTGTGCATGTATAAAGGCAAAGCTCTTTCAACACTGGAGGCTGGCTGGTGGCTCTGATGTCAGTGAGGTGGTGAATCTGCTCCGTGTTTCCACACCTTGGAGAGCTCCTTTAGAGTTCTGACTGGTACTGACTGAAACCTGGAGTGGATTCACCACCCCACTGACATCGGAGCCACCCGCCTCCACTGTCTGTCAATAACATGTTAATAACAAACATAAAGAATGTGACATCAATGTGCATGCAGCCCAGGGGTAAGCAACCTGGTGACCTCCAGATGTTTTGGATTACAACTCCCACAAGACCCAGCCAACATGGCCAATGGTCAGGGAAGACTGGAGTTGTAGCCCAAAACATCTGGGAGGCAACAGATTGCTTTCCAGGATGCAGCCTTATAGGCAAAAAATAGAAAATTCCCTGAGCTTAGAGAGAGGTGGCGCCACCTTGATATTCTGGAAGGGAGCCTTACGCATAGAAGGCAGCAAGAGAAAACATTTTGCATCTTTTATGGCAGGGATGGGTCATACTGGCTTAGGCTGATGGAGTCCAACTATGTCTGGAGGGCCATAGGTTCCCCACCCTTACTTTAAGCAAGCAGGTGATCTTCAGTTGAATAAGAGTGATGTAGCATTGGAGGAGTAGCGATCACGAGCAGGAACTGAATGAGAAATTATGGCCAAATTATAGGATAGATATATCCAACCCTAACTCTTTCTTCCTTGCCTGTAGGGATCTCCCTGCTGGGTTCTCTGGTGGTTACACATCTCAAGCTTAGAGTCGAAGTAGATATTGCAGGCAATCATCTATTGCCATTTTATGGTTTCTTCATAGGTTGCTTGGTGTGTTTCCTGTGCTTCATCTTAGGTAAGGACACTCCTCTCTTTTTTTAGCAATGCATAAGTGGCCACCCTAGCAAAGAAGGAGAAGGGGTCCTATGCTTTTAATAGTGGTACAGAAGAGGGAAAGTCAGTAGCTGCAGATTTGCTCAACCCCCACATAACAAGAAACCCCATGTGGCAACGCAACATGATTCCCTTTTCTTTAACGGAACATAAATGTAACAGGAACTTGATGTTCTGTAGCATCAGGGCATGGCTAGAAGCAGGATTGCATAGACAAAGGAAAAGAAAACTCTATGCTGAAGGGTATCATGGACACCTTGCCAATCATTGATTCCTTAAGGGGCTTCCTTACATGGAGCTTTTATCGTGCTATTGAGACTGGCTACTCACGGAAGTTTGCGGGTTCTTTAGATGACATCGTCAACCTCCAGGGTGTCTCCCGCACTAAATGACCTCTATTCCATTTTTTAAAAGATGGGAGATAATGAGCTATCAAATCACAGTGTTTGAGTTCTGCTTGAGTTCCCTCATGAAGAAAAAAAAAGCAACAATAAAAGGAGCTGGACCACAGTGCCATCTAGTGGCTGTATAATAAAATATATGGAAGACTTGGATGAGGGGGGAAAAGGATGGAAAGGGGGGGAGGAAGTGCTTGTAAAGGGAGTTTTAAATGCAGGACTTTAGGCTGGTGTAGAGATGCTGAAGGGCCTGGAGAGTGTGCACAGCCAATGAGAAAGCAAAACATCAGAAGATCAAATCAACTGCAATAGGCATTGTGACTCAGTAAAACAAAAGTGCCCCTTTATGGATCACTGCCTTGTTGTGGCGAAGGGGCTTGCGTAACTCAGTGAAGCCATAAGCTATGTCGTGCAGGGCCACCCAAGACGGACAGGTCATGGCAGAGAGTTCTGACAAAATGTGGTCCACTGGAGAAGGAAATGGCAACCCACTCCAGTATTCTTGCCAAGAAAACCCCATGGAACGTATCACAAGGCTAAAAGATATGACGCTGGAAGATGAGCCCCTCAGGTCGGAAGGTGTCCAATATACTACTGGGGAAGAGCAGAGGGAATTTCCAAGTAGCGCCAGAAAGAGTGAAGCGGCTGGGCCAAAGCCGAAAGGACACTCAGCTGTGGATGTGTCTGGTGGTGAAAAGAAAATCCGAT
Organism: Heloderma suspectum; assembly: GCF_057233095.1. Lineage (NCBI taxonomy): Eukaryota > Metazoa > Chordata > Lepidosauria > Squamata > Helodermatidae > Heloderma > Heloderma suspectum. The sequence goes on from NC_139467.1 coordinate 16,375,766, forward strand.
GCTGTAAAGAACAATATTGTTTAGGAACCTGGAATGTCAGATCAATGAATCAAGGTAAGCTGGAGGTGGTCAAACATGAGATGGCAAGATTGAACATCGACATCTTGGGAATCAGCGAACTAAAATGGACAGGCATGGGCGAATTTAATTCAGGTGACCATCATATCTACTATTGTGGCCAAGAATCCCTTAGAAGAAATGGAGTAGCACTCATAGTCAACAAAAGGGTGGGAAAAGCAGTACTGGGGTACAATCTTAAAAATGATAGAATGATCTCAGTACGAATCCAAGGCAAACCATTCAACATCACAGTAATTGAAGTCTATGCCCCAACCACTGATGCCGAAGAAGCTGAGGTTGATCGGTTCTATGAAGACCTCCAACACCTTCTAGAACTAACACCAAAAAAAGATGTCCTCTTCATCATAGGGGATTGGAATGCTAAAGTAGGAAGTCAAGAAATCACCGGGATAACAGGCAGGCATGGCCTTGGTGTACAAAATGAAGCAGGACAAAGGCTAATAGAGTTTTGCCAAGAGAACATGCTGATCATAGCAAACACTTTTTTCCAACAGCACAAGAGACGACTCTACACATGGACATCACCAGATGGTCAGTATCGAAATCAGATTGATTATGTCCTTTGCAGCCAAAGATGGAGAAGCTCCATACAGTCAGTAAAAACAAGACCTGGAGCTGACTGTGGCTCAGATCATGAGCTGCTTCTTGCAAAATTTCAGCTGAAATTGAAGAACGTAGGGAAAACCACTAAACCATTCAGGTATGACCTAAATCATATCCCTTATGAATATACAGTGGAGGTGAGGAATAGATTTCAGGGATTAGACCTGATAGACAGAGTGCCTGAGGAACTATGGACGGAGGTCCGTAACATTGTTCAGGAGGCAGCAACGAAATCCATCCCAAAGAAAAAGAAATGCAAGAAAGCCAAGTGGCTGTCTGATGAGGCTTTACAAGTAGCTGAGGAAAGAAGGGAAGCAAAAAGCAAGGGAGAAAGGGGAAGATATATCCAACTGAATGCAGAGATCCAGAGAATAGCAAGGAGAGACAAGAAGGCCTTCTTAAATGAACAATGCAAAGAAATCGAGGAAAACAACAGAATGGGAAAGACTAGAGATCTCTTCAAGAAAATTGGAGATCTCAAGGGAACATTTTGTGCAAAGACGGGCATGATAAAGGACAAAGAAGGCAGGGACCTCACAGAAGCAGATGAGATTAAGAAGAGGTGGAAAGAATACACAGAAGAACTATACAGGAAAGATCTTAATGTCCTTGATAGCCATGATAGTAATGTCCTTGATAGCCATGATAGTGCGGTCACTGAACTTGAGCCGGACATCCTCGAGAGTGAAGTCAAGTGGGCCTTAGGAAGCATTAGTAACAACAAAGCTAGCGGAGATGACAGTATTCCAGCTGAGCTATTTAAAATCCTAAAAGATGATGCTGTTAAAGTGCTGCATTCAATATGCCAACAAATTTGGAACACTCAGCAATGGCCACAAGACTGGAAAAGGTCAGTTTACATTCCAATTCCAAAGAAGGGCAACGCCAAAGACTGTTCAAACTACCGCACAATTGCGCTCATTTCACATGCCAGCAAGGTGATGCTCAAAATCCTACAAGCTAGGCTTCAGCAGTATGCGAACCGAGAACTACCGGAAGTACAAGCTGGGTTTCGAAGAGGCAGAGGAACTAGAGATCAAATCGCCAACATTCGCTGCATCATGGAGAAAGCAAGAGAATTCCAGAAAAACGTCTATTTCTGCTTCACTGACTATGCTAAAGCCTTTGATTGTGTGGATCACAACAAACTGTGGCAAATTCTGAAAGAGATGGGAGTACCAGACCACCTTACCTGTCTCCTGAGAAACCTGTACGAGGGTCAAGAAGCAACAGTAAGAACCAGACATGGAACAACCGAGTGGTTCAAAATTGGGAAAGGAGTACAACAAGGCTGCATATTGTCACCCTGCTTATTTAACTTATATGCAGAGTACATCATGAGAAATGCCGGGTTGGATGAATCAGTGGTCGGAATTAAGATTGCTGGGAGAATTATCAACAACTTCCGATATGCAGACGATACCACCCTAATGGCAGAAAGCAAAGAGGATCTCAAGAGCCTCTTGTTGAGGGTGAAAGTGGAGAGTGCAAAAGCTGGTTTGAAACTCAACATTAAAAAAACGAAGATCATGGCATCTGGCCCCATCACTTCCTGGCATATAGAAGGGGAAGAAATGGAAGCAGTGACAGATTTTACTTTCTTGGGCTCCAAGATCACCGCAGACGGTGACTGTAGCCATGAAATTAAAAGACGCTTGCTCCTTGGGAGGAAAGCTATGGCAAACCTAGACAGCATAGTAAGAAGCAGAGACATTACCTTGCCAACAAAGGTCCATCTAATCAAAGCTATGGTTTTCCCAGTAGTAATGTATGGCTGTGAGAGCTGGACTATAAGGAAGGCTGAGCGCCGAAGAATTGATGCTTTCGAACTGTGGTGCTGGAGAAGACTCTTACGAATCCCCTGGACTGCAAGGAGGTCAAATCAGTCCAAGGAGGTCAAATCAGTCCATCCTAAAGGAAATCAACCCTGAGTGCTCATTGGAAGGACAGATACTGAAGCTGAAGCTCAAATATTTTGGCCACCTAATGCGAAGAGAAAACTCTCTGGAAAAGACCCTGATGCTAGGAAAGACTGAAGGCAAAAGGAGAAGGGGATGACAGAGGATGAGATGGCTAGATAGCATCACCGATGCAATGAATATGAACTTGAGCACGCTCCGGGAGAGTGCGCAGGACAGGAAGGCCTGGCGTGCTATGGTCCATGGGGTCATGAAGAGTCGGACACGACTGAACGACTGAACAACAACAACAGCAACAACAAAACAAAAGTGATCCACCAGCCTTAAATGGTTGCATACCAAGGCTTCTTCCCCCTCCCCTTCTTTACTTGGATGCAAAAATAGAGGAAATAATGACAATATATGGCCAATCCAATGTCAAAGTCAAAATCCACATTGCAACATTTGTCAAATTTAATTGAAACTGCCCAGTTTCTGCTATAGTCATGGACACAGTGGCACAATAGATCCAGAGCTAGCAGGGTTGAAGCACTGGGACCTTTTGCTTAGCAGGGGTGATGAGGTCATCTCTCCCCCCCGCCCCAGACATCCTCTGTTCCCTGTGAGCTTAGCTGCAATTCTCACAGTAGTTGGGCAGAAAGGATTTTGCAAGCAACAATATATTGTTGCGATGCAAAGTATTTTTGGATGGCTTGGTCTTGAGTCAAGACCTATTTGCATTACCGAAGACCTACAAAAGGCATATATAATACACACTAGGGATTCATAAGAATTTTGTTCATGTTTGCAAATCATGCAAACATGTCCCATTTGCCACCCCAAACATGAGCAGGTGTACTTTTTTTTCAAGAAATGTTTGGAAAAATCATTTTTTAAAAATGTACATTTTGAAATGTCCATTAAAAAAAAGTGTCTGGAATGTAACTCCTTTTATGCTAGTGAAATGGGAAGACCTCTTCTAAAAAGCGATAAGGAGCCCTTGGGCTGATATTCAGCATAATGAAACACCTGCTAGACCTTGGTGGTAGAAACATGGTGGTAGAGCAATGTTAGCAAAGATCTCTGGGCTAACAGTGGAACGGAGCCTCCAAAGGAGAAAGATTAAAGAGGCAATTTTTATTGATGAGCTGAAACCTGATATCAGTGTAAAGGATGAGATGAAACAAACCATGATGTTTATTAATGCGGCTTGATTGGCTGTTGAATACAAATGTTGATTGCTAATCCATGTTCCCTCATTGTGTTTTAGCCTGGTCCTGATTGGTTCCATCTCAGCTTATAAGTGGTATTGCAGCATACTCTTATTTGTGACTGAAGCTGGTGTTTTATACCTAAACATTACACACACACGCACACACGCACACGCACACACACATGCATGTGTACGTTTAGAATTGTTAATGCTATAAAATCTTAAATTTTAGAAATTTTAGAAGTTTTTAAAAATTAAATCTATAAACATTTATACACTGGATGCACTACTGGTGGTCATGTGTTTTGGGGGGGAGTGCTGTTTCATGCGCATCACCTGCATATCAGTTGTTTCAAAGTATTCCCACATAGGCAAAAGCATGAAAATGTGCATTTGGGGGGATTTGCATATTTTGGGGGGGGGATTTACACATTTTTGGAAGGCACATTTGTGCAAGTCTGCACTTTCCAACATGAACGCAAGTTCAGGAAATTGCAAAAAATCTAATTCCATCAATGCGCGGATCACAGAATCATAGAAGAGTAGGTTGGAAGGGGCCTATAAGACCATCAGGCCCAACCTCAAAGCAAGGGAACGAAAGACACCTGAGCAATCTGCCCAACACAGATGGAAGGGATTTTGCAAAATCCGTACATCCCTAGTTGGGTGTCAGAAAACCTTGCCTATCTACTTTAAACCAACCAGAGATCTATCTATCTACTCCCTGCCAACCCCTGCTGTACAGAGACATATGGATATGATCTCTATATATTTCTTTTCCACTTCCCCCCCAGGCACATACAGCCTGCTCGAGCACATGGGCTTGATTGCAGAAGAGGAAAAGTGGAGCACTGAAGGCAGCCCAGAAGGGAAAACAGAAGCAGCGCTGCCAGACCGTACAGCATCTCCCAAGTAGTTCATAGGTCACATCCATGATCTTGGGCATTCTTCTTTCTGAGCCAAAAAGTCAAGTCCCGCAGCCTGAGTGGAGGAACAATAGGCATTCTAAGTGGTGATGTCACTTAACCAGGAAACATTTGGACTGTGAAAGGGCCTCTGTCTGATACCCGTTTGCACATCAGGGAAGTCACTTTTGAACAGTCATCCTCCAAAACCTGCTTTTTGAACTATTGAGTTATCCCATCTATTAACAGGAAAATTTATTGTCAGCAATACGGAACAACTCATTTCTGCCTCAAATGGAATATCCCTCTCCATTGCTTGGACAATGACCGCTTCCGCACATTATATTTCCACTGCAATATTAAAAATAATTTTCTGGTTGAATGGATGTTTCTCAGTCAGATGTGAGGCTGTAGATCAGAGCTTTCCAAACTTTTCATGTTGGTGACATACTTTTTAGACATGCATAATTTTGTGACATGGTAATTCAGTATTACTAGCAAACCGGAGGTTAAACTAACCCGTTATAAGAGATACGCACACATGCATAAATTGTAATAACGAAATGTATGGGGATAGAACATATCTCATGAAAACCTTTCATTTCTATTTTTAAAAATATATGATTTGTAAGATAATAACATACATTGTTGTCATTTATGAGTAACAGTATGTAAATATGTGCAAGAAAATGTGAAAAATAAACAAAATTAACTAAAGTATTTACAATACATATTAGGACACATAGGCCCAGGAAGGAGCTCAGCTACAAAAACACATGAAGTAGAGAAGCAAAAGTCCAACAAAAATGGTGTAAATATATATGTCTCACTACAAGGCTATATTGCTGTAAATATTTGCAATGCCTATGTCCAGAGTCCAGTTCCAGCACTCTCCAGTGGTACACTGCCGGTGGGTGGTTAATCCACAATTCCAGCAGAGTAAAAATAAAAATAAATGGCAGAAATCAAATTATAAGTGCCATGTGGTGGGTGGCTTGCTGTTTGCCACATTGGGTTTGGGAGGGTGGCCTCCTTTCAGCCAGCAGCAGGTGGGTTGACTGGGTGACAGCCTGCAGCTGCGCTCGCCCGGGTGATTGGGAGCACGTTGATTCTGAGGCTTCTGGCTTCCACTGAGCTCCGTTCTGACTGGCCAAGATGGCGGACGGCCCGCTTGGTGCAGTCCCAGTCCCAGGTGGCGTTTCCACCCGCGCGCTACTCTGGCCTGGCCACGCAGGAGCGCGGTGCAGAAGTCTGCGAAGGGCGTGCTCGAAATCTCGCAGGGATGGTGGCCACTGCCACTTCTCCGCGCTGGCGTCAGCCAAGCTCTGCTCCCAGGGTGGCGCCTCCCCTCCCCTCTCTTCGCCCCGCGCCGCTACCTCGCCGTACTGCTCCAATCACGTACTGCTCCAATCCAATCAAACATCGCCAATCACGTACGCCCTATGTCAAGACGCCACATGATCCTAAAGCAGCTAATGTTAAAGCAGCTAAGCCTTAGCTGCTTTAACATTAGCTGCTTTAGGAAGTTCCGGGGGAAGGGCCAAGGGAAGCAAACGCGAGTAAGGGAGCTCTGCGGTGCCTTCTGCACAGTTTTCAGCATTTCGCGTGACACACCTACACACTGCTGCTGATACACTAATGTGTCATGGCACACAGTTTGGAAAGCTCTGCTGTAGAAGATTACTTATTTATTCAATACTTCATGGCTATTTTTGTCTCCGTGTTAATTAGCATTAATCAAAGCCCACACATCTCTCTGAAATGTCACTTCTGATCCACTTTGTAGTACTTTCTGGTTAATTTGCCTTGTAGTCCATGCTCCCTTCCCAAGAAACATAATCCTTACCTAAAAAAAAAAGGGGAAGGGGGTACCAGGTGGTGAAGATCAGGAGAGGCCCCTCCTGCTGTCTGGAACTTTTATCTCACCTTTGCCATAGTGATGATTTTTTTTTGGGGGGGAGAGCACGGGGGCCAAGTATGCAAGAAAGTTTGGAGAAGCAGGGAAATGGGGCTAGTTGAGTACTTGCCCATCTCTACTTCTGTTTTTTACATGTGTGTTTTCAGAGGGGAAAGCCGCTCTGCACAATGTCAGAAGCACTCTGTTCTTAGGTTAATTTTTTAAAAAAAAAATCTTCAAGAAAGGCTCTTTGCGTGTGCTCAGATGTACTTTCCCCTTAAGACTATTTTCTGAAAACAAAACAGCTTCCTTCTCTAGAAACGTGTGCAGTTGGTGTTCCTACTGAAGCTGAACAAAAGAATTCCCTGGTGGCCTGGTGGCCACAGCTGCCACATGTCTACCCAGAAGCTAAACTGGGTAGATCATTCCTAGACTGCACTCCTGGTCTTTCAGAGAAAGGGCAACCTTATCTAGAATAGGTGAATACCTTTTTAAAGATCAGCCTTTCTTCCTATCATTGGCACCTCTGTGTTATCCGGATTATGTTCCAATTTATCTTCCCACATCCAGTCCTTCATTGATTTCTGACAATGATTAAAGACTGCATTGGCTTTCCTGGATTCTGCTGGAAAGGAGAGATGGTGTAGGTAACAACAGCATCATGACCACCTTTCAATGTCCTTCTGGCAAATGCTGTTGACATATTCTTGATGGCTAAATGCCTTCTCAAAGTTGCCCTCTGCCTAGGATTATCACATTTTTGTGAGCTTTTACCACAGTTGCACAGGGTGTAGAAATTCAACAGGTATACTGCTCAGCAACATGGAGATCCAGTGGTGGGTAAAGGTGTCTGAATTTCTGCTTCATGCACTGGGTAAAGACACAGGAGCCCCGCTACAGGTTTCAACCTTAATGTTGGCAAAAGTAGTGACTAGGGCCATAGAGAAGAGACCTCCTTTCCTCCCTAGATAGCAGAGCAGAATTCTGGGATATCCCTGCTTGGCTTCATTGAGGATGAGCTGCTTCTGTGGAGAAACAATGTTGTTTAGAGTTTGCCATCGGCAATATTGACTATGCATCCCAAGGAGCAGAAAGGGGTATCCCAGTGGAGGGAGCTGCTCTGCCGCCACTCATGGTTCCTACAAGAGAGAAAGTTCTATGGCAGTTGGAAGCAAAGTCTCTGGGAGAACAAATGACAGTTGTGACCCTCTTGTGGCAAGAGAGGAGAATCTTGTGGAGAGGAGAGGAGAGCAAAAACCCAGAGACTATGGAGCATGAATAGAGCATGGGATGTTAGAAGCTTTCATGTTTTAGACTGCAGTGAAGCCAAAAGCACATCATGGAGCATAAGAATCATGAAAAGGTTACATAGTAGATTTAGAAATATGAACGCTTTATCTTTGTTTTATAATGCAAATTTGGATAAACTTTCTCATTTATTGGATTTATAACTGTAAACAAAATAATGGGGGGAAATCCAGGTTCTGAGTTTACTACAGATTTAACTAAGTTGAGACTTTTTATAACCCAATTTAAATTAGTGTACCAAAGAATCCGATACTTATTATCATAGGATTATTATTATTTTTGCTTAGGGCTTATCATAGCATTCTTTAAAAAACAGGGTTTAATCCTTTCAAGTTAATTTTTTTAATGGTGTGTTGTTTTGCATATTTATCTTTTGCATTATAAATAGTTATATAAAATTCAATAAAATGATGAACAACAACAGAAAACATCCCTCCTCCATCTGATGACATTGCAGGCACTTTACAGGGGGAAAAAGTCAAAACTATAGTAAACCATGTTGGTAATAGTTTGAAGGCTCTTTCTTTGTGTGTTTGTAAGCAGTAGGGCCAAATACCCCATCTTAACATCCTGGTACACTCCAGGTGTTTTGGAGTACAACTCCCATCACTCCTGTCCAGTGGCCATGTTATCTGGTCTAATGGGAGTTGTAGTCAAAACATCTGGAGGGCACCACACTGGGGAAGGCTGCCCTAAGAGGAAACAGGAATCATCGAAAAGCTCTGGAATGTAGAAAGAGCTTTAGGTGTTTTTTAAGGTGAAAGGAGAGAAGGCTATACAAAAACATCAGGAGTGAGCTCATCAGTCCTCTATGGAAGGCTTTGCCACAAGAAAGGCCCCAGTGTCTGCCAACTTAAGGCACAAGAGTAAGAGTCCCAAAATGCAAGGGGGTGTCTATTCACGGGGCCCCTTGGTTAGAGCTTAGTGGGACAGGCCTTGAATATAGCCAGGGCCTACATTGTTCAGGGCCTTGTATACCAATGCTGGGATAAAGGCCAGAGCCTCAGTTTTGGGGCTGCCAAGAATGGATTGCTTCATTCCATGTTCCTGACACATTTCATTTTGGCCATATAATATCCTAGAATAAAAGGCTGGAGCTAAATGAGGCAGGAAAAACATGATTATTGCTGTAACTGATGGCCCTGCATCTCCTCGTATTTCCCTTGATATTGCCAATTATTTTAAAGAAAAAGTATAATGTGACATCTCCCTGCTGCATGTTTTTCCACTTCACTTCATTAGGTACCCATTGTGGGAGCAGAGAAATTGCAGCAGTCGTGTGTCTTCTTTGTCAGAGGACAGTTCTCCATTTGAAGAACTGCCAGAAATCTAGTAGCCAAGAGGTCTGGGCTCTGAAAAGACCTCTTCTGCCAGCAACTGCAGGCTGAAGGTTTAAAATAGCCTGAGACGCCATCTTGTTTCAGCCAGGCCTAACGATAGCTGGGAAATCAGCTCTCAGTTTTGGCATAACTCCCAAGACAGGCAAGGCAGGTTAGCTGTCTTCCAGGAGCAGACACAGGTGATTTTCTCCTTCTGACCTGGCTTGTAGTTGGGATCATTCTGAGGAGCAAGGGAGGGACTGGGGCAGGAGCTTCTTTGGCCCCCTCATCTGCTGCAAAATGATCCAGCACCTCATCACAGTGCTCTGGGGGATTTTTCAGTAGCCAGAGCCGGTGCCTCTGTCAAGCCCCTTGTCGCACGATGGAATGGCAAAGCGCTCCGGCCATTGACACAATTGGCACTGTGGAGCTTGGAAGGCTCCCTGGTTTACTGGGGCGCTCCAGACAATGAAGCAGGTCCGAAGGCAGCTGGAGCATATGTGGCATAAGGTGACTGAGCACGTGTAACAGCGTATAATCGTGCCTACTGCATGGCGGTGAAAGCAGCAAAGAAGGTTTATGTTGCCACTTCCATCATGTCCATCATATCCTCAAGTCACTGTCCAGCTGAGATTTTCTGAGTAGTTTGGGGGTCACGTACAAACCCAGTAAATCCAATACTGGAACCCTCAGAGGCCCGCTGTGATGACTTTGTAGGACACTTTGAGGATAAGATCGCTCACCTTCATGCTGACGTGAACACTGCTATTGATGCAGTAACTGTTGAGGTGTCCATTGCATCATCTTATCCTGTTTTGTGGGATTGTTTTTGTTTTTTGGAGCCTGAGGATGTGGACAAGACTCTATCTATCTATCTATCTATCTATCTATCTATCTATCTATCTATCTATCTATCTAATCTATTAAATGTCTTAATTGCCCATCTGGCCGGTCACTCGGCCACTCTGGGCGATGTACAATACTGCAATTTAAAACAGTAAAAGTACACATTAAACGTTATTTAAAAATGCCCTAACCCACCCCAAATGCCTGCCTGAAACTTGCATCTGTTTGACCCACCACATGTTCTCTTGACCCTTGCCCATCATGGCTTATTCAAGCTAGCCACGGGGGGGTTGAGCAGATGGATCAGGGGAGTAGTGAATGCATCATTGTGTGATGGTGTAGTCCCTACTGCCTTGAAGGAGGCAGTGGTGTGACCACTCCTGAAAATACCCTCCCTTGATCTAGAGATCTATGCTAAATATTGTCTGGTCACGAACACTGGTCCCCTGATATATGGGAACAATCTGACACTTTGTTTTATTTGTCCTTTTCTACCATACTGTCTGTGGGGGCGCAATACAGGCAACAATATTATTCAAAGGGATACCAGATAACTATACAAGATTAAATCCACCTCCCTTCCTTTGCTTCATCCAGCTACCCCAACAAGGAAGTTATTCACTGCCTCTGAAACACCCTCTATACCAGATAGGGATGGCGCGGGTACCCGATTCCATCTGGGAATCTGGCATAACCCCCCCCCGCCTGCACCCCCAAGCTCCTCTCCCAAGCTCCTGCCCTCGCTCGACCCCTACCTGTGCTCGGCAAACAGCTCACACTCACCCTGGCAGCCTCGTCGCGCTTGGCGGTCGCCATTTTTTGAAAAATAAAACGGCGAACACAAAAATATGCATATTTGTGCATGAGTGAAAATGTGCATTTTTGCTAATGTGCATCTTTGCATATGTGAAAATGCTCATTTTTGCAAATGTGCATATCCGTGTATGCACTAAAATGCGCATTTTCGTGCAAACACAAATATGCACATTTTGTGATTGCCATTTTATTTTTTCAAAAAATGGCAACTGCAGAGCTCAATGAGGCTGCTGGGGTGAGTGCGGGCTGCTCACTGAGTGTGGGAGGGGCTTGAGCAATGTAGGGATTTGTGAGTGGGGGCAGGGGTTGGACAGGCACCCAGAGAACCTGGGGTGGGTTCACACTTCCCTAATACCAGAGGAGCAGACCTTCAGGCCTGGAGGCCAAATCTAGCCCTTTGGAGGTCTCAAGCTGGCCCTCAAGGTTACCCCAAAAGGCCATGCCCCCTTTCCTTAGCTCTCCCCGGTTCCCCCAACCATCAATATTTTGGTGGTTTCCCAGCTTTCATGCAGTTCTTTCCTCATGCTACTCCTAAGGGTCAGTTACTGGCAGTAAAAGCTTTTAAGCTAAAATATGCTAGGATTGGGGGGGGGCATTTTAGTCCCTGCCCCTTTTGCTTTTGGCTCTGCCCACCACTGGAATGCAGCCCCCAAGAGCTTCTCTGCAGCCTTCAGGCTGAAAGAGGTTCTGCATCTCTGCTCTATACATGCACCAGAGCCCTATATAGGGCTATGCTATGCATAGTGGCCAAGTGACTGAGCCGTTCATTAGGACATCTCTGGTTCAATCTTGCTTCTTTTATGAATGAACTTGATGGCATTGAGAAGGCTGTTTTCCCTATAACACAACCTTCTCCCCTCTCCACAATCTGCCCTATATCTGCAGTATAGGGATAATCATCCTGGCCAGCTTTGAAGGTATGTTGTAAGGATTGCTGAGATCCAACTGCCAGTTGCCCAAAGGAAAACACACTCCAGTCCCATCGATCAGTCAGAGAGCTGAAGAATGCTGGGTTGTGTGTGTGTTTGTGCACAGACGTGTGAGTTCAGGTGTGTGCCTGTGTGTGTACTGTTGCTTGTAAGATGCCTTGAGGATCATTCAGTGGAAAGGAAGAGTAGAAATCTTCAAAATAAACACATAGTTTATGTGAAGTGCTTTAGGGATCCTAAAGTATACATTTCAAGTATTATTCTTAGGATGTCTGAAGCTGGTCTTTCCTCCCTCTGCAGTTCTTCACCATGATCTGTCCTCTTAGTTTCTACAAAAACATACACTATATCATCTCCTGCATCAACTTCCTGTTGCTTGTTATCATCACGGCATCTCCCTATTGGCTAGTGCATCCTGAAGGGGAGGCTCAATTTGTAATGGGACTCTGGAGCTTCTGCTATCAGTTCAGATGTGACATTATTCCTATAACTTCAGGTAAGGGATGTTGTCAGGAACGGCGGTCTTGCTCTCTGCTGTAATTGAAGAACTCAGTTTTCTTTTTGTGCTCTAACTGTGTGATGATCGCTCCATTCAGCTAAGTTGAAATGGCCTGTAGTGAGGGAAACACCTGTGCCCGTGAGTCCTCTTATCTCAAGACAGCTCCAGCCTTCAAAGCCAGAGGAAGACTCTGTTAATTGAGACTGTATTATCTCAGCTGAGTTCCTGTGGGAACTCCCCACTGCCTCCCTTACTGCTGTGGAAGTCGACCTGTGATTGGACCCCGAAACTCTTCCTTGAGTTGTAAGGTGTCTAAGCATAAAAGGGGGAGGCTTGAAGCCTGCCCATGTCTAACTGTGCCAACTTGCTTTCAGGCTAGTGAGTTCTTGGATCCTGGATTGGACCCTGTCCTATTGGGAGACCTGTGCTTAGGTAACATATAGGAATGGGTTTAGGCATTGCTTTGTTATTTTTTTCCTGGAGTATTGTTTCAAAGGTTTTCTCTGATTCTAGCACGACTTTTTCATCCCCTTTCCCCTATGTAACAAAGTTTCATCTCTACCTCTAAAAAAAGCACACCTCTAAAGCTGGGTGTGCTTTTCTTCCAGGGAAAGCCTCAGTACTCAATTCAGAGCGGGTCCTGAAAGGTTTGAGAGTCCCCTGGCTCAGGATGAATTGAACATAAGGGGTGGTGGCAGCTTACCTTGCTGGGCTGGTGTTCAGTCTTTTGTCCCTGCCTACACTGCAGGGAGTTTGGGCAACCCCCACCCTCTCCCTTCACGAATACGATTTGTGTTCACATTTTTCTAAAAGAGCCCTGGGCCAAACAAGTTACTACCAGGACTGTAAATTCTGCACTGAATAAATGCAGCATGTGAGCTGTGTGAAATATGCAAATCGGATAACATTTTCGATCACATGCGTTATCCTGCAATTAGTTACTTGTTCGCATAACTTCTTGCAGTTACTGCTAATCATGGGGCTCTATGGCAGGGGTGGGAAATCTGTAGCTCTTCAGGAGCTGTTGGACTACAATACCCATCACCCACAACTATTTGACCATGCTGGCTGGGACTGATGGGTATTTGAATCCAACAACATCTGGGAGGCCATAGGTTTCCCAGCCTATATGTCGACTGCTGTAAGCTCAGTGAAAAAAGAGTGGGATAAAAATGTATGTTAAAATTGTTCACTGGTCGCTCCAATTGTTCACTACTAATGCCTGTCCAAGGTCTTGAGCCTGACTTTTTGGTGTTCCACCTGTGCTGTGTCTGGGTCCAAAACAGGATAGAGGAATGAGGAATAGCTTAATATAACTTTATTCGTAGGAGCTTCTAAGAACCTCTTGCACAACTATCTACAGGGTTTTTGGAACTGCCCAGGTCATGTGACTTTAGAGCAAGTCCTCAACAACTTAATATGAAGGGGGTATCACTAAGCTAAAAACTCTGTCATTACACCACCATTGTTTCAGGCAATGTTTCCTCTTTGCAGGATTTAATAGGTTATTAATTTCCAATATTTCATTATAGATACTATGTTACAGATAGGGGAGGGAATGTAGCTCAGTGGTACAGCACCTGCTCTGCATGCAGAGGGTCCCAGGTTCAATCCCCGACTTCTCCAGGTGGGGCTCGGAAAGGATCCTGCCTGAAACCCCGGAGAACTGTTGCCAGTCAATATCAACAATACTGAGCTAGAGGGACTAATGGCTTGACTCAGTACAAGGCAGCTTTCTATGTTTCTACGTTATAAGGACGGGCTGTGGCACAGTGGTAGAAGTAGAATACATGCTTTATATGTGGGAGGTCCCAGGTTCAATCCCTGACATCTCCAGGTAGAGTTAGAAAAATTCCTGCCTGAAACCCTGGAGAGCTGCTGCCAGTCAGTGTTGACAGTACTGGGCTGGATGGATCCAATGGTCCAGCTCACCATAACGCAGCCTCCTATGTCTTATTCAAGGTCAGGGGTGCTGGGAGCTGTAGTCCAACAACATCTGGAAGGCCACAGGTTCCCCACTCCTGGTCTATATAGCTCTTTCCCACTCTCCCATTTAGCTTCACAACAACCCTGCGAGGTTGGCTGGGTTGAGAGATAGTGATTGGCCCAGGGTCAGCCACTTCAGCAATGGAGATTTGAACACAGGTCGTAATCTCAAACCCTAACCGCCACACCCTTCTGGCTCTCAATAGCCTGATTCCATAGAAGGTAGCTTCATGTGTGATTATTATTTTCTTTTAAAAATTCCTCTAGAATATCTGACTGTTGTCCGGACCCTTTTGGTAACTGCCATTATCAGTTGCTTAACTGCATTGGTCTCATCGCGGAGACAGTATAAACAGAAAGGCCTGGTTTCTTTTTTGGCTAACTTCTTTGCAGGTATGGTGAAAGCTACACAGTCATGGGTAGTAGCATCGTGACATAATGTCTTTAATAGGGCTAGCTAAAAACAAATCGTCGAGCAAGCTCTTTGGTTTCACAGAACCTTTCTTCAGACTTGACATTAAAGAAAAGCCATAGAATCGGTAGAAGCCAAATTGTGTCATGGTTGGACACAGGCCCAGCTTCACAACACATCATACTGGGGCAAATAGAGCTGTCTAGCACAACAATTGCAGGGCCCACCACCATCACCACCACTGAGGCTGTGGCTTGAGTGCTCATGGCAGTAGGCTGCTGGGGACGCCACACCGATTGGAGCCGGCCGCCTGCAGCAAGGTGACTTGGTGTGTGTGGGTAGAGATATGGCTGCAGCTCATATAACCAAACAGAATCCCCACCTCCAGGGTAATACAACTTGACAGGGGAGTTAGAAGGCCAGTCCTTTCCCCTCCATATATAAAAGCAGTATACCCAGTCATAGCTCTGTTTTTTCTCCTCAGGAATTCTCATCTCCAGGCATTCCAAACTGCCACTCCTGGTATCCATTTAACAGCACAGCTACATTACTGCATCAGTGCCTAGATGCAGCAATGGGCTGGATGAGGGCCAATAAACTGAAACTGAATCCTGGCAAGATGGAAGCCCTGTGGGTGAGAGTGGTTCCCGGGTCCAGGAGATAGGCTCATTGCCTGTTCCGGATGGGGTTGCACTGCCTCTGGAAGATCAGGTTCATAGTCTGGGGGTACTCCTAGATCCATCGCTGTCACTGGAGGCCCAGGTGGTCATGGTGGCTCAGAGTGCCTTTTACTAGGGCCGAGCACGAACACCCTAATTCGTTTCAGAGGCCAATTTGGATTGTTTGAGTGGCACAGGAAAAATTTGCTCCCCCCCCCCCCAAGAAATTGTTCAAAGCAAACAGCTATAATTTTTTTGGGTGCTTCCACAGACATGCATGAAATTTGGGCACCTGGCAGCTCCAATGGAGTTGACTGAACCTGCCAAATGTCAGACAATTTGGCCCAGTACTTTTTGTGGCAGGTGCAGGCAAAATTTGCTTTTTCAAGGAAATCCCTCAAAGCAAAGAGCTATAATTCTTCAGTGCTTCCACAGAAATGCATGAAATTTGGGCACTTGGCAGCCTGAATGGAGTTGACTGAACATGCCAATTTTCAGACAGTTTGGCCCAGGAATTTTTGTGCAAGCCATGCATAAAATTTCCTTTTCTCAGAAACTAAAACAAAAAGTAAAAAACTGTCAGCCACACAGGGGATTAGAGATCCTAATCAGAAGGTGTTTAAGTTGACAATTAGGAGGTCACTATCCCTAATCTCTGGCGCAGGATTTTTTGAAGTGCAAAAGTACTTTCCTTTTGTCTGTCCTGAATCTGCCACTGACCTAAGGCTCTCATTAAGAGAAGAAAGAAAAGTTAAACATCTGTTTGGCTGTAAATTGCAATACACATTACCTGAAAAAGTCACACTGACTGAACTCAGTGGGGGTCATTTATTAATTGCACTGCTGCACTTTCTCTACTCCATATAATTTCTTCTGAATTAAATAGCCCAAACACTGAAGCCTTTTGCAGAGGAGTTGTTCCAGCCCCCTGATCATTTTGGCAGCCCTTTTCCCTAGGAAGGGTAAGATGAAGCAAATATTTTAAAAATACAAATAGCCTAGCCTGATCATATTCTTCTTATGGGCATTTGATGTACACACAGGAAAACAAGAGACAGTCAAAGAGTCTTGGAGCATCAGCAAAAGTGATGGTGCTTCATATTATGTGTGTTGTGTACTGCTTTGCCCCACTGTATATATTGGACTGTGCATTAATGTATTGTTTTGGCCACACACTGTCTGCTTGTACACAATTATGTGCATGGTGCAGTCAGACAGAGTGTGTGTGCACATGCACCCCCCCCCCAAAAAAAAAAGCAGATAGAGAAAGAAAGAAAAAAACTACCTACAAGCTAAGGGGTGAGGGGAAGGGAAATAACACTAAAATCTAATAGAACAGAAAAGGAGGGTTCTGTATTCTCTCGTTTTTTTTTAATAAGAATATAGAGAGTTGAAAAATGGGAAGGAATGGTATTTGAGGAGGTGGGGGGAGCCAAAGAATAAGCAGTACAAAGCAAGGAAACAAACTTCAGGGTTAAAAGTTCAGCCCTACTTATCACCTAGAGATGTCACTTTCCAAGGCTCACTTCCCCCCTCCCAACTCTTCCTCTCCCCATCCCTTCTCTAGCAAGTTGCTACATTTGCTCAAACAGGCTGTCTCAGCTTTGGAATTGTCCAAAGCAATCCGAAGTGCTTTGGATTCAGACTGCAGTGGTCCAAATCACCCCAATCCACTGGAATTTGGGATTTGGACCAAAGTGGTCCAAAGTGGTCCACTGCCCTACCTTTTACCAGCTTCAGCTTGTTCGTGAGCTACATCCTTTCCTGGACAGGGATAGCTTGGGCACAGTGGTACAGGTGCTAGTAACCTCAAGACTAGATTACTGCAATGCACTCTGTGGGGCTGCCCTTAAGACTGCTTTGGAAACTGCACAGCTGTTATCAGGAGCTATCCCTTCTCAGCAAGCAACTCCTTTGCTGAGGGAACTGCACTGGCTGCCTATTTGCTACTGGGCCAAGTTTAAGGTTTTGGTACTAGTGTACAAAGCCCTAAATCCTTTTGCCCAAATACTTGAGAGAGCACCTTTTCCCTTACCAACCTGCCCAGTCACTGAGGTCATCAGAGGGCATGATCCTTGTGGTTCCACACGGACCTATGGCCCAATTGGAATCCACCAGGAAGAGAGCCTTCAGTGTGGTGGCTCCCTTCCTGCAGAACTCCCTGCCTCTGGAGGCCAGGCAGGTGCCAACACTGTGTTGTTTTTGGTGCCTGCTGAAAACAGCTCTTTTCCAGGAAGGCTTTCTTGGATGAACAGCCTCAGTTTTATTGGCACTCTGTTTATTAAATAATAATTTTAATATCATGTTTCATACTTTTTTTTTTTACCTCCTGTTCATTTTATCTCTTGTTGTTCGCCACTCTGGAATCTGTTTAGATGGGGAGCAATATACAAATGTTGTGAATGAATGAATGAATGAATGAATGAATGAATGCTGGACTAGATGGGCCCTTGGTCTGATCCAGCAGGGTTCTTCTTATGTTTTTATGTGCACCCATCATAAGACATAAAGACTGCTCAATACTGCTTGGGCTTCAGACTTGGTCTGAATTCAGTGAACATATATATGCATGCAAATTTAGAATTATTAGAATTTATTTACATATCACCAATGTTAGCAGCAGGGGAACATGGGCAGGAGGGTGCTGTTACACACGTCCTGCTTGTGGATTTTCCATGGGCAGCTGGTTGGCCACTGTGTGAACAGCATGCTGGACTAGACAGACCCTTGGTCTGATGAAGCGTGGCTCTTCTTATGTTCATAAGCCTAATAATCTCTTCATTGCCTGCAGGAATCTGTATTTTGTGCGCTATAGTGATTACAGACAAGACACTTCGAAATTTAACAGATGAGGAGGATGTTTTTCTATTGTCATACTGGGATTTCGGCTTCGCTTGCTTGGTCTGTTGTATGTGCTTCATCTTAGGTAAATACACCCCGCAGGGCCTGGGGGTGGGGAGTGGGTATAATTGACTGGCTGGGCCAGCAGTCAGAAGGAGAACCATACTCAACTTCAGATGGAAGCCACGGATGAATGATCCAGGCAGCCAGTCCAGAAAGGATGCCAGAATGAAATTTGGCAAAGTCCGAAAGGTTGATGCTTGGCCCACACAGAGTTAAATTGCAGAACGAACGAACGAACAAACAAAAAACACAACACTTTATTTTTAAAGTATTTTGTTGTGGCTTTAAAAACAGCCCTACTTCCCAATATGTAGTAGTATTATCAGCATGAAATCAACGGGCATTTGTAGGGTATAGGTAGGGCAGATGAAGTGAGGGAATTTGTGTCTTTCGGTATGCACAGTTAGTGCAAGCGAACCTTAATGGCATATTACAACAAGAAGTAGGCAAGTCCTCCCAAGCTGTTCTTGAATTGTCTCTGAAATGATCCAATGTCATCCCTCTGCCCTACTCCCCCCGCCCAAATTGGGACAAGAACATAGATCACCTTTTGGGCCAATCTACCCAGCAGCCCTCAACAGATCTCAGCCTGGAGTGCGCTAGTATGTGCGGGTTTGTCAGTGGAGACCTCCCCAATCCGCCCAAGCAAGTCAGTCCAGGACACCCTCGGAGGCTCCTTGCAATGGTTTCCGAAGCTGGACTTGGCTGCTGCCGCCTTTGTAGGAGGAATATGCACCCTGAGCTGTCGTGGCGCATGATGCTGCTCCTTGACTGCAAAGGTCGCAGCAGATTTAAGGAAACATCGAGCTCAACAGAAGATCCAGTTTGGTGAAATGTCTTGTCAGCTGCAGCAGGTCTGCACCACTTGTGAGCCACTGTGGCAAATATTTATTTATTTATTTATTTATTTGTGTTATTTATATACCACTGAGTATAATAAAACCTCCCAGCAGTTCACAAAAATAAAAACGCAATATTAAAAACACAGCATTAAAACACAGCATTAAAAACACTACCAACTACAGTAAAAATCAATCAATCAATCAATCAATCAATCAATGAGCGGTAAAATGGAGTGGCATAATTAATTTACAGCCCAGGAAATGCTTGCGTGAACAAGTGCGTTTTCAGGAGGCGTTTAAGAGATGCCACATTTTCTGCCTCCCAAACAACATGAAGCTAATGATTAACATGACTCACCAGTCATCTACAATGGATAACCAGGAGCTCAACTTCCCTTTTCCCTCTCCTCTGCCTAGCTGGGATGTGAAAAGGAAGGGAATTGCCAAGGTGCCCGGAAAACCCACCATCTGTCTGTGCCTGATCCAATGTCATTGTCAAAATTCACATTGCAAAATGTGAAATGTCCGCTTTCAATTTAAAAGAAACATCGTTTCTTCCCTCCTCATCTCCTTTTCCTTGTGTGTTGTATCTTTTTTAGGTTGTCAGCCAGAGGGCAGGGGCTGTCTTCTTTGTTCATTGATTGTAAGCCACTCTGGGAGCCTTTTTTTGACTGAGGAGGGGGATAAAAATGTGATAGATAAATAAATAAATAAATAAATAATTTCTCTTCTATTCTCAGACATTTTTGCACACGAATCCTATGAACCGTCCTTGTTACTTTATTAGCAATGAAACTACATGATGGATCCTGTACAGAAAACATGCTGGCTGAGTCAAGTCCTCTCTTTCTGTTCTAGGTACACTCAACCTCTTGTGGCACAGGCATGTGGTTTTAGCAGAGAAAAAGCTGGGCACACAAGTAAGACCAGTACAGGAAACGATGCCATCCACAGAACATCGTGTCAAGTTTTCCATTTAATTCGTATTAAATTAATACGAATATTAATTTAATATTCACCATATTCACAACAACAGGCATTCTCTTCTCTGAACCGAGCGCTGGGGGCCTGGAGCCTGATTGGACAACGGACATTCTCAGTGGTGATGTCACTTAACCAGGAGCCATTTGGGATGTGGAAGGGCTTCTGTGACATATGCATTTGGATCTCTACAACTTCCCACTTCCAAAAAGTCATTCTCCTGAACTGCCCCATTAGAATTATTGAATTCTCCCTTCAATTGCTAGGATATTTCTCTTCTGAGATATTGAATCACTCATAATTTCTGCCCCAAATGGAATACCCCCACCCACCCACACACCATTTCCAGGGAAATTGCCACATCCCTGCCTTACTTTTGCTACCGTGGAAAATAAATCTCTTTTCTAATGAATGTTTCTCAGTTAGATGGTTCTCAGTCAGATGTGAGACTATAGATTAGGTGGGGAACCTCTTGCAGCCTGAGGGTATATTGTCAGGTGCCCAGCCCCTGGCTTCCTATGTAGTCAAACTGTCAAGCTGTGTTTACAGTCAATTACTTTTATTATGCAAAGTACAACCAAACAGGACTTGCCTCAGGCTATATGCAATAACCTCATGCAGCAATTGGCAATAAGCTTTCCTAACAGGCTTTGCATATTACAGTAAGCTTAGCTGGTCGTAGACTGTATTAATAAATATTTCTAATTTCAGTAAGCTTCAAGTAGCTACCCAGGATAAAGCACTATGAATGAGAGTTGCTACTAAACTGCAGCTGACTACTATAGAGGCCCCTTCTCAGACTGAGTGACCCACCGAGTCCTGCCCTCAAGGTGGGTTGTTCCACAGGGTCGCTTCCCTTGCTGCAAATCTCTGGGAGTGCCTCATGACCCTGCATTGCTCCTCCCTTTTCATCTGACATCTAACTCTTGGGTTTCTTGTTTCCACCCCCTCCTCCTCTTTGTGAGGAGCCTGCATTCCCACAGGGTTCAGGGGAGGGCCTGGCCTGGCTATCAACCCACTGATTAGCTGGGCTTCACCCACTCTCTCACTGTTATTCTTACCAGGCCCCTGCTCCAGCAACCTGGATATCTCAGTCACTCCTTCCATCTCCCCCTAGCTGTCTGACAGACAGATAGGGATGTACGAAAGTCACTTACCTTTTCGAAGGGTGACATTTGCCGTGGAGGGGAGGCGCTCCGTCCCTCCCCCCCACAATTCTCTCCGGCTGGCTCCACTCCACGGCGATTCTGCGGAGCCGCCGGTGGGGCCGCCCACAGCCAGACATCCAGGCGCTGGGCAGCCTGCACAGGCATGCAAATGGCGGTGGCCATAGCCGCCGCCAATTGCATCCCTGTATTTTGCCATGATAGGCTACGTAAATATATTTACGTAGCCTATCACAGCAAAAACAAAACAAAACAGCGAACGCAAATGGTGGTGGCTACAGCGGCCGCCATTTGCATTCCCTTTTTTTTGGCCATGATAGGCTATATAAATATTTACGTAGTCTATTTTTGCAAAAGAGAGGGGTGCAAATGGCATAGTGGCCGCCATTTGTGCCCATCTCTTTTGCCGTAATAGGCTACAAAAATATTTACGTAGCCTATCATGGCCAAAAAAAAGGGAATGCAAATGGCGGCCGCTGTAGCCGCCGCCATTTGCGTTCCCTTTTTTTGCCATGATAGGCTATGTAAATACTTATGCAGCCTATCACGGCTTCTGCAGGAATGCAAATGGAGTCCCTGCGTTAGTTGTGATAGGTTACGTAAGTTTTACGTAGCCTATCACGGCTATAATGAAGAAGCGAATGGCGGCCGCAGCCGCAGCCACCATTCGCAAAGCAGCGCAAACGGCAGCAGGTAGGTGTCCCGTTTCGCATGCCTTTTGCGGGATGGGGGGGTGGGGAGGCTTTGTTCTGCCATGGATTTAAGGGGCTGAATGCATTGGCATTCGGTCCCCCAAAACCCATGGCGGAACGGCCTCCCCCCCCCGCCACCCTGCAGAATCCCCCCGGAACGAAACTTACCTGGGGCAGAGGCGGCAGCGGCGGCAGCTCTGGTGGTGGTGGCTGGTCTTTCGGCCGGCTGCTGTGGCCGCAAATGGCGGCTGCCATAGCGGCTGCCTTTTGCGTCCTGCCAGGCTGCTGTGATAGGCTACGTACATAGCCTATCACGGCAAAGAGCAGGGACGCAAAGTATATGTAAGGATACTTACGTAGCCTATCACGGTAAAGGCAGCCACACAAATGGTGGCCACTACACCATTTGTGTGGCTGCCTTTACCGTGATAGGCTACGTAAATGCTTACGTAGCCTATCACGACAGCCTGGCAGGACGCAAATGGCGGCCCCTACGGTGGCCACCGTTTGCGTCCACAGCAGCCCGGCCGTGGTTGGAACTCCGGCTACGGATGGCCCTGGTCGGCGGCTCTGCAGAGCCACCAGGGAGCAGAGCCGGCCAGGGAGGATTATGGGGGGGGGGACAGAGCTCCTCCCCCCCACCGCGAATCACACTTGCGAAAAGGTAAGTGACTTTCGTACATCCCTCTGACTCAGAATCAGTTCCCACATCTTCTTGGGCCTTGTCTGCTGGGCCCAGTCCCTACACCAATTCAATTTGGGAGCACTCTCGGGGGCCCCATTCCAATGGTGGGTTGGGCAAAGGCCAAACAGATAGGGTTCAAGGCAAAAGGGGTGGGGCCTTTGATACCAGCTTTCCATGCCAGCTAGGGGTGGACGAAAGTCACTTACCTGTCCTCGAAGCTTGTTTGCGGTGTGGGGGAGGCGCTTCGCTGCTCCCCCCGCGAAGTTCAGGCTGGGGGGGGAGGCTTCCCCCCTCGCCCGGCCGAAATTCAGGCCGGGGGGGAGGCTTCCCGCCTCGCCCAGCCGAAATTCAGGCCAGGGAGGAGGCGCCTCGCCTCGCCCGGCCGCGAACTCAAAAGTTTAAAAAACAAAACAAAAAGGCCCCCGTGATAGGCTATGTGATGATTAACGTAGCCTATCACGGCTAGATCTTCAAAGTCAGCCATGATAGGCTACGTTAATCATCACGTAGCCTATCACGGGTGACTTAAAAAAAAAAAGCGCGTACGCAAATGGCGGCCCCCATAGGGAGCCGCCATTTGCGTTCCTTATTTGGTCGCTGTAGTCTACGTAAAGATTTACGTAGACTACAGCGACCAAATAAGGAACGGGAATGGCGGCTCCCTATGGGGGCCGCCATTATTCGTACACACTTTTTTTTTTTAAAGTCACCCGTGATAGGCTACGTGATGATTTACGTAGCCTATCACGGCTGACTTTGCAGATCTAGCCGTGATAGGCTACATTAATCGTCACGTAGCCTATCACGGGGGCCTTTTTTTTTTTTTTCTTTTATTGCAATGGCTGCGGCGGCAGCCGGTCGAAAGACCGGCTGCCGCTCCCGCCCCGGACGAACACCCGCCAAACCGCTGGCCGGACCCGCCGCCGGGAGGGACATTCGGCAAAGGTAAGTCCCGTCCCGGGGGGGGCGGGGGGCGGGGGTGTGTGGAGAATTTCTCCCCGAAACTTGTTCGGGGGGCCGAACACGTTGGCGCTCGGCCCCCCGAAGTTTCGGGGAGAAATTCTCCACCATCCCTAATGCCAGCTTATTTTAACCTAAAGCTTTAACTGCCAGTAAAGCCTTGGGAGAGGCATTTCAGACTTTTAGACTGGGGGGGGGGATTGTGCAAAAGCTGGAAAACCACCTCATGATGGGCAGTCAGGAGTAGGGGTGTATGAACCCCTCTCACCAATCCGCCTGGGGGGTCTGCGGGGGGGGGCGATCCATTCTTCCCCTGGAATCCTCCCTGGCCGGCTCCGCTCCGCGGCAAGTCTGTGGAGCCACTGGCCAGGCCCATCCGCAGCCACACTTCCGTCGACTGCTCTGCCGGTGTGCGGATCCAAATGGCATCCGGCGTAGGAGATGCCATTTGCGTCCCTAGTCCTTTTGTGATAGGCTACGTAAATATTTAAGTAGCCTATCACGGCAAAGAACAGGGACACAAATGGTGTAGTGGATGCCATTTGCGTCCCTGGTCTTTTCGTGACAGGCTACGTAAATATTTACATAGTCTATCACGAAAAGACCAGGGACACAAATGGCGTCTGCTACGCCGGATCCCATTTGCATCCGCACACCTGCAGCAGACGCAAGGACTCAGCAGATGGACCCAGACCCGGCTGGTGCCAGGTAGTGTCCATCCAGGATGAAATTCGCGGGGTGGTGGTGGGGAATGGTCCATTCTGCCATGGACTCTGGGGGGCTGGATTCTAAAGAATCCGGCCTCGCTGGAGTCCATGGCAGAATTCTCCGCCACCCCTAGTCAGGAGAAAGGGGCTATGGCCAGGAAAAGAATGTGGTCATCTGGGGAATGCCTGGTGCTCTGAATTGGGACCCCTGGAAGGCTGGATTTGGCCAGCAGGCCTGAGGTTCCCCATCCCCACTATATATATATATATATATATATATATATATATATATATAATCATATAATTCTTCAATATTTTATAGCTCTTTTTAACATTATTGTAGGAGCGTGCATGTGTCCGAATTTTCACTTCTTGTCCACTTTGCACTAACTTGGCTCTTGTCTTAATCATCTTGCTGATAAAGACCACATTATATTATTGAATATCTCTTCCACTGTTGCAACATGTTTTCGCTGGTCAGCCTGTTAGAGCCCAGGCATGTATAGGTTGCTGGAGAAGCAATGGGAAAAGTCATGCACGTATTGGTCCCCAGATATTTCATCTTGCAGTGAGCTGGTTGTATGCTCACCCCCTTGTTGAGGTTTAAACTTTTGATGCTTCAGTTATTTGCATAGGGGTCAGGGCCTTGTTTAGCGGGGTCCTTGTCATTCCCCTCAGTGGGTTCCCTTCCCTTCCCTTCCCTTAATAGCAGCAACCAGGAGGAGCAGCAACAAAAATCTGGCACATCCTTGTGCCTGCCATTTAAACTCCCCCACAATACCTCTGGGGATCTGATGTAGTGTCCCTCTGGAGCCATGCTACATCAGAGGCCCAGAGGTATTATAGGGGAATTAAAATGGCAAGCAACTGCCACAGCCATCTGGGCTCTAGCGCTGAGAGGACTGCTGAATCTGGGGGGCTGTCGGTGGCATTTTGGGTTGGTAGCAGGGTCGGCGGTAGGCCCTGTGGAGGGCTTGGTCCACCAGCAACTGCCTCACAGTGCCAACCCCTGATAATGGGCTTGAGAGGAGTGCCAAATGCGGATTCCCATGTGTGGAGATGGGTATCACTGAAACAGCAGGGAAGCAACAGCAGAAAGGCTTTTCACCATCAGTTGAAGCCACGTGGGAGTGATTCTGGGTTGTTGTTGTTTTTAATATGAGGGGAAAGGCACTCTGCATATTCTCAGAAGCACTCTGTTATTCAGTCCCACACCCTTCTAGCCACTTTTGAAAACAAAACTTCGGTTCCCTGTAAATGGGTGGCAGTGGCAGTGCTCATATGCAGTCTCAGAGATAGTAACGTCCAGGCAGGTTCATGTGGGGTAAGTTACCTAGGTCCCCAGCTCTTCTGGGTTTTAACATATAAAATAAATCAGCATTTTGAACTGTGCCTGTAAATGGATTGGGAGTCAGTATCCCTGAGCTAAAACTGGGAAGATATATTCCATCCACTTGGTCCTAGTCTGCAGCTTAACCAATGTGTTTTGAGCTAATTGCAGCTTCCAAACAGTCTTCAAGGGCAGCCCCAGACACAACACATTGCAATAAACAGGATTTTACCAGTGCCTGGATAACTGAGGCCAGGCTGCATTTACCCAGGAGATTGTTGTTGTTCAGTTGTTCAGTCATGTCCAACTCTTCGTGATCCCATGGACCATAGCACACCAGGCCTTCCTGTCCTGTGCTCTCTCCTGGAGTGTGCTCAAGTCCATATTTATTGCATCGGTGATGCTATCTAGCCATCATCTGTCCCCTTCTCCTTTTGCCTTCGATCTTTCCCAGCATCAGGGTCTTTTCCAGGGAGTTTTCTCTTCACGTTAGGTGGCCAAAATATCTGAGCTTCAGCTTCAGTATCTGTCCTTCCAATGAGCACTCCGGGTTGATTTCCTTTAGGATTGACTGATTTGACCTCCTTGCAGTCCAGGGGACTCGTTAAGAGTCTTCTCCAGCACCACAGTTCGAAAGCATCCATTCTTCGGCGCTCAGCCTTCCTTATAGTCCAGCTCTCACAGCCATACGTTGCTACTGGGAAAACCATAGCTTTGATTAGACGGACCTTTGTCGGCAAGGTGATGTCTCTGCTTCTTACTATGCTGTCTAGGTTTGCTATAGCTTTCCTCCCAAGGAGCAAGCGTCTTTTAATTTCATGGCTACAGTCACCGTCTGCGGTGATCTATCCAGGAAATTAGCTTGCCAGAAAATAACCCCATCTCAAAGTGGCTTCCAACTAGGATTGCCACATACTTCCTGGCAAAGACTTCTGTACATTTGCCACAGGTGAACAAGGTACAGAAATTCAACAGGCACAGCCTTTGTCAGCTGTGGTGATAGGTGATGGCACACCTGTTGAATTTACCTGTTGAATAGGTAAGGGCACACCTGCATTGTGCAGCTGTTAAAGGGACAGGAGCCATCTTAGAGATGGCCACCTTAACTTGGCAAAACTAGCTGTGTAAATGGCCCTATTTATGGCTTCCATTTGTGCAAAATGGGGGATTTGTGGGAAAAGCTTAGCTGCCATTTTGCATAAAATGGTGGCCACTGGAGCAGCAGGATGGCTCATGCCGCTTGCTGAGAGCCCATGGATCATCCAACAGCTCTCCTTGTGTGGCAAACAGGGTCAGCCAGTGGGGGTTCGGTGAGTGGCAGGCGGGGCAAGCAGCGAAGAGTTTGCCCATCCCTATTTGTAAGTGAGGGGCCGCGGTGGCTTAGTGGTTAAGACACTGAACTGCAGACTGGAAGGTCGGCAGGTCAGCAGTTCGAGACCCGAGTGCTGCGTGACGGAGTGAGCTCCCGTCTTCAGTCCCAGCTCCTGCCAACCTTGCAGTTCGAAAGCAAGAAATTGCAAGTAGATAAATAGGTACCGCCTCAGTGGGAAAGGTAACAGCATTCCGTGCACCTCGGTGTTCAGTCATGCCGGCCACATGACCATGGAAGTGTCTTCGGACAGCGCTGGCTCTTCGGCTTAGAACAGGGATGAGCACCGCACCCTAGAGTCGGACACGACTGGTTGGGGACACCTTTACCTTTACCTTTATTTGTAAGTGACTAACAATAACAACAATGGAGAGCGAAGGATTCTGGGATATCCCTGCCTGGTGTCAATGGGCACAAGCTCTTTTTTGTGTGGAGAAAGACCTGAAAAACATCATCCAGAGTCTGCAGTCAGTGATAGCATGCATGCATCCCAAAGAGAAGAAGGGGATACCTTGACTAGGGGAGCTACTCTGGGGGGCCCCTCCCTGGGTCTGTCTTCCAGTAGGATGAAAGGTTCCATGGCAGTTGGAAGCTGAGTCTCTGCAAAGCCAAGTGGCGATTTGGTGCTTGGGTTTGGACTGTGATAGAGAGGAGAACAAGTAAAAGGGTATGGCGACTAAACAGAGCAGAGGAATGGTGAAGCTTTCATATTTAAGAATAAATAGAGCAGGGAAGGTTGATGCTTTCATATTTAAGAATGACCTGCAGAGAAGTCAAAAGTAAGAGGGATATATCCTTGTGTGCCCCCCCAACCCCCCCCCCCAACCCAGTGTAATGTGGCTCTGAGCCACAGGGAATCTGGACAACTCTGGGGTAACAACAACAAGAACAAAGTCATCATTAATCATAACTGACATAGCATCCCAGCCTCTCCCAAAAGCTCTCAAGGCACTTTATAAACATATGCCAGAACTACAATAAAGAACATTTGAACACTTTGAAGCTTTAAAAATAACAGTTGTGGGGACAGAATTGGGGATGGGGGAGAGAAAACATTCACTAAGGGGAAATAGTGTGTCCTCTAAAAACACATGAAGAGTAGAAACCTCTTCAGGGGCTTTTGAAAAGAGAGAGAGAGAGAGAGAGAGAGAGAGAGAAGACCATAAAGAAATATAAGGAAGGAACCAGTTCAATGTGAGTTCCTACTGCCATCCCAGCAAAGGCCCAATTGACTATATGGATCTTTGGTTTGAGACAGTAGCACCGGGCCAGTGCCAAGGGCAGGCATAGTTGGGCACTGGCCAAAGGCCCATACGAAAGCAGGACCCCACTGACAAAAGCCCCTGGGAGTTGCTCCTGCGCTTCACTGTTGCAACCTGCTTGTTCACCTGCCCCTTCATCTAGCCTGGACAATGGTGATGGTAAGAAGGAGGAGCATTGGTTAGCACTGCTGACTTGTTCCCTGTTTCTCCGACTGTCAAGCAAGCAAGCAAGCAAGCGGTAGCAATGGTGAGAAAGAAGATGAAGAGCAATAGCAGCTGGTGACAATGGTGGTGGGAAGATAGACTCACCGAGGGACATAGACATAGAATCATAGGGTTGGGAGGGGCCTACATGACCATCGAGTCCAACCCCCTGCTCAATGCAGGAAGCCTGATTCCCAGGCGGTCTCCCATCCAAGTACTAAGCAGGGCTGACCCTGCTTAGCTTCCGAGATCAGACGAGATCAGGCACATGCACATCCAGCCCTTTAGGTCTGGCCTTCAAAAATCTGGAGCTGACATTTCAGCAGGGCTCTTCTTATGGTAGTAGCCATGCACCTCCCATCATATCCAACCCCAATGTTAGCTGAGATACATTTTATTTCTTTAAAATAATTTATACGCCCCATTTCCTTTAAGAGAATATAGCACTCAAAGATGGCTAACAACAATTGAATACAAACAAGCCAAGATCCAAAACACACACGATAACGCCCCCCAGCATAAAAAATAGACCAAATTAGAGATAGCCAAATAACCAAAACAGAGTTCACATAAAAACACATATAAGCTGACTGAAAACTTGCAGAAATATGACCAACATGTTTATTTTTAAAATATTTTAATTGTTTTAACATGGTGTTTTATTCTTTTGTCTTTGCTGTTCACTGCTCCAAAATCTTTTGATGTGGAGTGGTATATAAATATTGTAAATAAAATAAATTAATAAATATGTACGTACATACATACATCAAAATCAATCTTAACCAGATGATGGAAAGTTAAAAGGGGGGGGGCAGAGGAGACTCCAGTGGAAGAAAATTCCATGACCACAAGCGGAAGTTTAATTCAGACAAGACGGATGTGCTAAGGTTAGGGGAACTGGCTAACTGGGACAGAGGTGTTTGCCTGCTTGTGGATGGGGTTCCACTTCCTCTGGAAAATGAAATTCGTGGTTTGGGGGATGCTCCTGGAATAATCACTGTCTGTCAAAGGGCAGGTGGCAGTGGTAGCTTGGAGTACCTTTTAGGGCACAATCCTATGCACGTTTAGACAGAAAAAAGTCCTACAACTCCCAGCTTTCCCCAGCCAGCTGCGCATAGGATTGCGTCCTTCGTCTGATACATCGGCTGTGAGTCTCTATGGGTTGACAGACCTTGCCTTACTTACACATGCGCTGGCCACATCCTGGCTGGACTACTGTAATGTGCTCTATGTGGGGCTGCCTCTGAAGGTGGTTTGAAAGCTTCAGCTAGTGCAAAACCTGGCTGGCTGGATGCTCATGGGGGCTCAGCACAGGATTCAAAGATGCATTTGAAGTAAGATATTTGGCTGGCTGAGGATGTTTAACACTTAGGCTTTGCCTCTCTGCAGAAACTCGCCAAAATCTGTCCCCATGAATTTCTACAAAAACATGTACTATGTTTTGTCCTGGACGAATATTGTGTTGCTCGTCATCACCGTAGCAGCTCCGTTGTGGATAGTTCATCATTCTGAGGAAGGTACTCTCCGTATGGGTTTGTGGTTTGCCTGCTATCGGACTCTCAGAGCCTGTACTTATATCTCTGTTAGCACAGGTAGGAGACACAGCCGGTCTACGTGCTTTTCGAGTCCTGGGCGAAATGTTTTCATCATCACCCCCATGATCATGGCTCTAAATTTCCATACCAACCCAGGCTCAATTATGCAACCTTTATGGATGCTGCAAATTGAGTAGATTGGAGTGTTTTGATTTGCATACTTGGTTTTGCAGTTGTTTAGTATTTTCCATAATTCATTTTGGTTTTGCTAGACATGGAGAGGGGTAAGAAAGCACCAAAGCATGGCCCAGGCTTTTGAGATTTCATAAGTGAGAAGTGCAACAGTTTAGCACAAATGGTCTCACAAATTCCCCTGTCCTATTTGTGGGCAGAGAAAAAAGGTGAGACTATTTCATCACATTTCTCCAAGGAGAGGAGATATTCTTCAAGTGTCTCAGGGGAGGAACTAATTTAACCATAGGAAACTAGGGAGGCTGAGGACCACTGGATAGATTATGGTACAACAAACGACAGGACCGTCACACATGCCCCTTGACACCTCATAACCAAGGTAAGTAATTCCCGAACCATGAGAATTTTGCCAAAATTTTCTTCTCTGCTGATTCCCCCCCAAAAAAAACTATTTTTTTCCCTTGACCATTCAGTTAAGAAGGGTAGAAAAACACAGAGAATAAATTTTTGGCATAACACTATTCCTGGGTGGTTTCCCAGTTGGTCTTACAGCAGGAATGAGATGGTGAACAGGCACGAAGGAAATGTTACAAAATGCTAATATTCCACAAAATATGCTAGGTACACATTGCCCTCCTGCTCTAACTTTTCTATCTTCATGCTTTGGAAGACAATGCTACCTGTGGATATGTGATTACCAAGGCTTCAGTAGTAGAGATGTGAGAAGTAAGGATGCTCGAGTTCACCAAAATTCAATAAACTTCACTTCGAAGCTTGGTCTGGCTAGCTCCTTTTCTCATTTGCAACCTGTTTATTTGGTCCATTTCAAGAGGAAAGGTGGGCATTTTGAACAGGACAAATGCACATTTTTATTTGGTCCGTTTGAACCAGAAAAGTGAACAGGAAAAAAGTGCACATTTTAAACAGGAAAAATGCACATTTTTTAAAAGTGCACACTTTCCCCTACTGTTTAAAGAATGAAGAGGTGCATTTTTAAAAGTGTGCTTTTAAAAAAGTGTGCATTTCTTAAAGTGCACATTTTTAAAGTGCACAATTTCTGAACATGAATGCCGGTTTGGAAATTTGCAACCATTTTCAGAGAACACACACTCCCATTCACATTCGGTGTTGGAGCATTTCTTTGAGTGATTTGTGAACTGAACTGAATTTCTTGAACATCCCTATTCAGCAGCTCACAGGGCCTTGCTGCAATTGTCATCCTGGATCGATTGGGGATCCTCCCATGCAGGTGCACACTTTCAGTCTGAATGCATGCACACCTGTCCTTAGAACTACTTATTAGCATGCAAAGAAAGCATGGTCACCCTTACAATGTCATTCATTAGCACAGGGCTAAGGAATCTTCATACGTAATTATATTTTATTGATTCCCCCTCCCCCAGCAAACCTGAGAGCTGTCCGAGGTCTTATGCTAGTGTCTCTTGGCTGTTCGTACATTGCCTTGATATCCTCGCAGGATCTTCTTACACAGTTTATGAACAGGAAGGTGCCCGAACGCCTGATTTCTTCTGTGGCCTATTACAATGCAGGTACTGTGTGTAAGTGACTTCTAGGAATAGGGCCATCTAAAAAATAACAACACAACACTAAATCATGGGCACAGAACTTTTCCTCAGGGTTGATGCTAAACAAAACAAAGCAAAAATTCAGGGAGTGGGAAGAAGGGAAAGAGAGAAGGAAAAGGTTATAGATGGTAGGGAGGACAGATGAACCAAGTACCCAGTAGGATAATGACTTAAGATTAGGGAAGTCCATCGCTGGGAAATCTGGTCCTTTTTTGGCTCAATGGAGTTCTGCAGCATGTTCTGCAGCACTTTGTGTCTGCAAGCCAAGGTGCAGGCTGTTCCCCAAACTCCAGAAACCTTTTTGTGCATTTTTGGAGCAGGGGGAAGGTTCTGCAATTTGCACAAATTATGGCAGAATTAACACAAATTGCTCAGAAATTTGTGCAAATTGCAGACCCCACCCCCATACACAAAATTCCTGGAAAATCTGCAAACTGGCCTGACTCACTGAAAATCAAGACACTGCAGCAGGAACCAAAATGAAGTCTAGGAGGCTGAGCCTAGGAAAACCCATCAAACTCTACCCCCAAATGGATTTCTCTGACATCCCTATGTAAGATGGTGATTTAGGAAGGTCTTTCCAGACTGATAAAGTCATATTGTCTTCGCTGCCCCTACCAAATTAAAATTAAACATCTCTAAAGTATACTAGGATACAGAAGCAATGGCCACTCTCCTGTTGAGAAAATAATTGCCAACAGTTATTCTAGTTTTCCTCTAGCTCCGATCAAAATTTATAGGTCTCCTGCTCCTAAGGCATGGTCTGAAGGCAGATGATGCAAATATCTTTCTGAAGCTAAGCAGGCTTGGTCCTGGCAAATACTTGGATGGGAGACCACTTCAGAATTCTACTGCAATGAATTCCATAATGGAAAAAAGTGGGAGATAAATATAAATATATTAAACAAATACATAAGGCAGTGGGCAGAAGTTTTTAAAAAATGGGGTAGCCCTTATATTGGCAAAGCTGGAGATCACTATTAGATGATGCATTAGGTACAGAATCAGTAGATACCAAGGTCAGTAGTGACATCTAGTACATGAAAATCATATTCTTCCTCCATCACCTTTCACATGGCCCCATATTTAGGTGACAGAAGGCTTGGCATTAATGGTGCAATCCTTTACATCTCTACTCAGAAGTACAGATGGATGGATTCTCCTGCATCTGGCTTTGTCAGACACTCTCCAGGCCACTGCTGCCACTCTCCCCTGCTCGCAAGATTTGTTGAGGCCTGGAGAGTGCCTGATGAAGCCACAGGGCCACCTGTCCTCCCTAGCAAGCCGCCATTGTGCGCAGCAATGACTGCATGGGTGATTCCGGGTAGGTAATGTTGTGTACTTGGCAGCCATAAAAACACCATTTACGCAACTTTACAGGTGTGAATGCTCCATTAATGGCCTCCACGTACGCAACATACAGGTGTGGATGCAACATTTACTCAACATTTACGTTGCAACATTTACATTGTGAATGCAACATTTACATTGCAACATTTATGCAACATTTACATTGCAATGTTTATGCAGCATTACAGGTGTGAATGCTCCTTAATGGTCACCAAGTAAGCAACCTAGCCAGAAGTGCCCGAGCCACCATTGTTGGCCACAATGGCAGCTCTCTAGGGAGGATGAGTAGCTCCTGGGCACTCGCTGGGCTGCGGAGTGCTTGCCAAACAGATCTGTGAGTGGCCCATGGTTCAGCAAATGGGGTCTGGGAGGGCTGGTGAGGGGGAGTCGGTTGGACTCCACACACATCCCTGCAGGATCTCGCAACATCCCTACTCAGAAGTCAATCCCATGGACTTCAATGGGCATTAGCCCGAGGTAAGTGTGTGTTGCATTGCAGCCTAAAGCAGGGTTTGAGCTGGATTGCATTTATCTGCCATCTTAGGGGGAAGGACCTGTGTTGAGACTTCCTCTGAGATGGTCTAGAGCATCTGACATAGGGATGTACAAATCCCTTACATTGTTCCAGGTGGGGGCATCTGGGGTGGGGGGGAGGTGATCTCTCCCTCCCCCCGGAATCCTCTCTGGCCAGCTCCGCTCTGTGACGGGTCCGAGAAGCTGCTGACCGGGGCCGGCCGCTGCCTGACTTCTGGCCGTGGCTGGTCTTTGGATGCAAATGGCATCCGGCGTAGTGGACGCCATTTGTGTCCCCTGCCTTTTGCCGTGATACTCTATGTAAATCTTTTTTACATGATAGGCTACGTAATAGGCTACGTAAATAGCCTATGTGATAGGCTACATAAATCCTATTACAGCAAAGAGCTGGGTGCAAATGGTGTAGCGGACGCCATTTGTGTCCCTGCCTTTTGCCGTGATAGGCTACGTAAAGATTTACGTAGCGTATCATGGCAAAAGGCAAGGCCACAAATGGCGTCCGCTATGCTGGACGCCATTTGCAACCGAAGAGAAGCAGCGGCAGACAGCGGAGGGCAGCAGGATGGACCGGACCTGCTGACGACCAGGTAGGGCCTGTCCAGGGGGGATTCTGCGGGGTGGCGGGGGGGGGTAGTCCATTCCGCCATGGACTCCTGGGGCCCAGATTCTAAAGAATCTGGCCTCACTGGAGTCCGTGGCGGATTTCTCCGCCATCCCTACTCTGAAATGACCACAGCTGTGTGGGAAACAGCAGTGGTGCACTGGCTCGCAGTTTCCAGCTCTTCTGACTGCAAGCTTCTACCTGGAAGGACGGGATCAGACGTCCAAATTAGATATGATGCATCTTTGCATTTAACATAGAGCGTTTCTCAAATGCAAGTAGCATCAGCTAAGAAGAACTAATAATGAGGATGTATTAGTATAATGCTAATTATATTAATTCTGCCAACCTAGCAGTTTGAAAGCAAGAAATTGCAAGTAGATAAATAGGTCCCGCTTCAGCGGGAAAGGTAACAGCGTTCCGTGCACCTCGGTGTTCAGTCATGCCGGCCACATGACCACGGAAGCATCTTCGGACAGCGCTGGCTCTTCAGCTTAGAAATGGAGATGAGCACCACACCCTAGAGTCGGACTCGACACCTTTACCTTTTTATTAGTATAATAATAAAGGCATGGGGGAGGAATTTAAACCTTTTTTCCATGGCTGAAAAGCCCTCCTATGGAGCTGGTATTCCCATTGGGAGGAAAGCCCCCATTGGTGACAATTAAGGGGGGGCATGCAACTTCTCCTCTGTTGCTGTAATCTAAAATAGTGACAGAATTTCATCTTTCTGTATTTTATTTATTTATCACATTTATATCCCACCTTTTGTCTTCCCGCAAGGAACCCAAGGCAGCTTACATGATCTTCTTCCTCTCCATTTTTACCCTCACAGCAACCCTGTGAGGTAGGTTAGGCTGAGAATCAGTGACTGGCCAAAAGTCACCCAGTGAGCTTCATGACCGAGTGGGGACTAGAACCCAGATCTCCCGAGTCCCAGTCCAACACTCTAACCACTACACCACACTGGCTCTCAATTCTTGACTATGAATTTGGATTGCCCAGACCTAGAAATTTCTCTTTTTACTGCAGGTGACAGGTATAGCCCTAAAAAATGCTCTCTTCCTTGCCTGCAGGACTCTGCATTTGGTGTTCTCTAGTGATTATGTACCTCCATCTTAGAGAGATCATGATGAAAGAAGCCCAGCAACTTTACCTAGATGTGGCTTTTTTTATAAGCATGTTCACCTGTTTGCTCTGCTTGGTGTTGGGTAAGTGAAGTACATAGAAAGACAGTGGTGTTGAGGAACTGGTCTGTGTCTGGATTTATGAGATCCTGATTAACTTAGATCCCACCAAAGCAGATTTGTGGGTGCTGAAATGAGAGAAATCACAAATGGATCAGTTTAATGGTTTATGAAGGACACAAACATGATATATAGAGGCAGAAAGAATACACAAAGAAAGCTCACCTCCCTTCACTTGATAAAGGAGGCACCTTTACCACAGCTGATCAGTATGTCTGGGTCCCCATGACATATGGGATGCTCCCCTCAGGACCAACAAAAGTTCACCAGGCTGGTAGCGTTATACTCCCTTCGAGCGAGACCAAAGTGGTTGTGTTGTTCTCAAGCTTGAATAGCCCTCTGTCATATTCCTGAAAGGTCTCAAAGCATCCCAGCCCGGGAAATTAATTGCTTTTTCCTTAGAGAGAGAGGCCCCAACATTCCAACTGATGAGGGAGGGCCTCCCAACTCTTGGGTGAGATAAGACACTGCTCCCCACCTCAAATTGGTGAGGCAACCAGGCATATGTACAGTTGTTGGCATATGGAGCTGTACTTGCTTGGTACCAATGCAAAGGATGTGGGAGGCCCATCTAGGGAACGAAGGCTACTTTTGTTAGTTAAAGCCTGCTAAAATCTGCTCACTGTGTTAGGCTACACAGATCTCTGTGCATTCAGCACACTGCACAGGCACAACTGTGGGAGCTCAATAAACCTCCTCACCAGTTCTTCTGGCATCTAATCCACTATAGTCTGCAATCCAAAGGAGAGCCAAATGCAGAGGAAGGTGGAAGCCATGGCTATGGATCCCAGGGAAGCCAGTCCAGGCGGTGGGGTGTGGGGGGCAGAGCAAGATTTGCTGGCAGTAATTAATTAATTAATTAATTAAGGGCACAATCCTATGCATGTTTAGACTGGAAGAACTCCTACAGTTCCCAGCATTCCCCAGCCAGCATGACTGGCTGGGGAATGCTGTGAGTTGCAGGGCCTTTTTCTGTCTAAATAGGCATAAGATTGTGCCCTTAATTAATTAAAAACAGGGGTGTAGAACCTCAGGCTTGGGGGCCAAATCTGGCCCACCAAGGGTGCCAATCTGGCCCTCTGGTGTTCCCCTTCTGCTTTCCCCCGACTGCTGACTGTTTGGTGGCTTCTCAGTTTGTTGCACAGTTTCTCCCATTCTAAAAGGTTGAAATGCTTCTAGTAAGGTTGAGTTATATGAGCAGTAACTGCTTTAAGCTAAAATATGGTGGCATTTTTAGCACTTTTTGTCCCCTTGCTTTTCATCCTGCCCCGTTTTGCCTTTGGCCCTGCCCACTACTGGGATACAGCTCCCGAGAGCTCCTCAGAAATTCAGTTTGGCCCTCGACGGAAAGAGGTTCAACACCGCTGGTTGATATATTTATATTCTGCATTTGATCAAAGGTTTCATGGCTGAAATCAATCAAATTTCATTTTGAAAGAAAACAGAAGTCTGCTCTCCTCTACGCTGTACTCATGAGCGTCCCTATGTTTGTCTCACTCTACTACAAGAAGAATCCTGTAGGGTAAACTTGCAGGAATATTCAAGGTCTGGTACTTATCTCTATCATTTTTCTTCAGGTACCCTCAGACTCTTGTGGCAAAGGCACTTGGTCTTAGCAAGTAACTCCAGTACAGAGAACAGAACTGTGACTGCTGGGCCCAGCTGAGCCTCCAGTGTGGTTCATCAGCTCTATCCGTAAACACAGTCATTCTTTGCTCTGCGTCCTGGATCCTGACTGGACAATAGACATTCTAAGTGGTGTTGTCACTTAGCCAGGAGCCATTTGGGAGGTGAAAGAGCCTGTGTTGATATACCTGTTTCCACCTCTGCAACGTTTGGGTGGTCATTTGTCAGTACTGTCTTGTTGGAGCTATTGAATTATCCCACCCGTTCCTAGGATACTTTCTCTTTAACACTCTTGAGGAATTTGTCATTGCTTCCCCCAAATAAAATACCTCTTCCTATTTCCTGAACAATTACCACATCCCCACCTTACTTTTTCATAACACCATTAGAAAAGAAAAGAACTCTTGACCTAAGGGCCGAGTCACATATGAATTTGTGTGATAGCTGTGGGAATGGCCTTGCTTGTGTTTGTCCCCAGATACTTTATCTTGACCTGAGTTAGTAGTGTGTTTCCACCATCATGAGGTGAATGTTGGTTTGGGGTACTCCAAAAGTTTGCAGCAGAGTGCCAAATACTCCTGCAAGTGATGAGGAATGGAAATGATAGGTTCAGTGCTAATTGAAGCAGCTGGAATCAAACACAACCAATGCTTTCCCCTCACTGGCCCAGGAGGTCTTGAAGCAGTGAGTCATCCAGAGTCCAGGCATAGGCAGGGTGGAGGAACTGTAAGGATGTATGGATTTTGTAAAATGTGTTTCAATTGCATTTCATGGATTGTTAGGCACCTTTCATCCCATTGTCCAGTCATTGGCCAAATTGGCTTTTTTCCAGCTTCCCAAATATGTGCAAATGGACATTTGCATAAATTTGCATTTGCACAAATTTGGACTTGCAAAAGTGTGCAGATCCTGCTCCCCCATGTGCAAATCCTCCCACAGTGTGCATTTTCATACTTTAGCCAATGGGTGAAACGTACATTTTCAGCTGGTGTTTTTTTAAATTTTACATATTTTTCTATGACTAAATTTGCACACAATTCTTGAAAGAGTTTTTTTTTTAAATTCCACAAGTCCATGGAATCCATGTGACTCAGGAAAAGCCAGTTGGTGGCAGAATCCGCAGGTCAAATTCATAGAAATCCAAACTCATCTGATTCTGTTGCAGATTTCTCTGCCTTCCCTAGGGAAGGGTACATTTGCGTTCCTTATTTTTGGCCGTCTTAGTCTACGTAAATATTTACGTAGACTAAGACGGCGAAAATAAGGGGGAACGCAAATAGCGTCCACTGCTCTATTTGCATTCCCCTTATTTTTGGCCGTCTTAGTCTACGTAAATATTTACGTAGACTAAGACAGCCAAAAATAAGGAACGCAAATGGCGGCAGCCGTAGCTGCCGACATTTGCGTATGTGCGTTTTTGTTTTTGTTTTAAGCCAGACGTGATAGGCTACGTAAGTCTTTACATAGCCTATCACGGCTGACTATAGGGACGCAAACGGCGGCGGCTACAGCTGCTGCCATTTGCGTCCCTGCTAGCCAGTGGCCGGGTGTCCGGCTGCTGGCAGAGCCGGCCGGCATCTCTGCGGAATCCCCGTGGAGCGGAGCCAGCTGGCCGGGATTCCAGGAGGAGGAACGGAGCACCTCCCCCCACCAGCGGAACCCGGTGGAGCCAGGTAAGGGGAGTTTCGTACATCCCTAATTACATGCGTAACATGCAGAAATGCAATGAGGATAGTCTTCAGCAACATGGAACTCTAGTGATGTGGAAAGACACACCTGCTTATAGGGATGGGTGGAATGCTTACCCTGTTCTGGGTGGGGGGGTCTGTGGGGGGGGAGGCGATCCATCCCTCCCCCTGGAATCTGTCCGGGCCGGCTCCACTCTGTGGCAATCCTGTGGAGCTGACCACTGGCTCTGCTGAGCTGGTGATACGGCTGGCCGCCATTGCCGTCCCGTATCGCTGGGGTAGGGTAAGTGAGTCCCCAGATGCAAATGGTGTAGTGGACACCATTTGCGGCTGTAAAGCTGGTAGATTAGCCTAAATGCAGCCATTTACGGCTGCATTTAGGCTAATATACCAGCTTTACGGCCTCAAATGGCATCCACTACACCATTTGCATCTCTGTTTTTTGAATTTTGACACGATAGACTACACAAATATTTCTGTAGCCTATCGTGTGAACAGGGACACAAATAGTGTCTGGCCTCATTGGAGTCCATGGCAGAATTCTCCCCCATCCCTACCTTCTTAACATCTCCCTCTTGCAGCTGGCAATGATGCAGGAGTCCTGCTAGAGGGGGCTATCTTACTGCTGGCAGGTTGAAAATGAAAATGGGAACGAGCCAAAATGAGCTTCCGAGTGAATTTCTGAGAATTCTGGCGAGCTTGGAAATTGCTCATGCCCCCCCCCTGCCTATATAATGCCCAACAAGACAACAGTCCTAATTTCCTTCCTAGAGAGCAGAGAATTCTAGGATATCCCTGCCTGGCATCAATGGGTATGAGCTTCTTTCATGGGGAATTCCGAAAAACATAGTCTGGAGTCTGCAGTCAGTGATGTTGAGTTAATTGCCACAAAAGAGGCTATTGATGTGCATAAAATGTGCTTCTGCTAATTTGCATGTGCCTATGCACATTTGGAAATAAACACTATAATGTCAATAGGGATATAATACAGCTCACCACAGTAGGGGAGACTGCGGCCAGGTGTCATGTGTGCTACCTGCTCAGTCTCTTGTCCAGGCGGTCGCTGTTGATGGCTCCCTTAAAGGCCCTGCTCTCCTTCTGATGGTTATCTTTAAGCCAGACTTTGACTGGACAGCCCTTCAAACAAAGGATGCCTTCAAACAGAGGACCGCCCTCTGTAAAAGTAGGACACATGGCTATCCTGCAAGTAGCAGAAGGGGATATCCTGTCAACGGGCACTCTTCTCTCTCCTCTCTCCCCCCCCCCCCGGGTCTGTGTTCCTGCAAGAGGGAAGGTTCTATGGCAGTTGGAAGACAAGACTCTGGGAAGCTGAGAGAGGCCCTTCTAGTGCATTGGTTTGGACTGTGATAGCGAGGAGAAGAAGCAGGAGGGTATGGAGCATGGATAGAGCAAGGGATGGTTGGAGCTTTCATGTTTCAGTCTGAATTGCAATGGAGGCAAAATCAAGAGTAGTGTCTTGGGGGCTGTAACCCCCCCCTCCCCCGAACTTAAAGTGGTCCTTGGACCACAGAGAATTTAGACGACTCTAGAACAAGAATATTTTAAGCAGCATCGGGGCCTCACCCAGTGGGGCTCCCGGCAGCTTACATGGTGATATGCCAAAGCTAAAGATGGGGGGAAGAGTTTTGTTCAGTCCGCATTTTTAAGCAAATTGATCTCATTGACACTTTCTGGGTGGATCAGTTATCCTTTGGACTGCACACAACCCCAAATTTTGCAGCCCACGTTTTGGCTCAGAAGCTGCATACTAAAATATGTGTATTAGGGGAAATTGCTCACCCAAACATGTATTTGGGGGTGGGTG
Organism: Heloderma suspectum; assembly: GCF_057233095.1. Classification (NCBI taxonomy): domain Eukaryota; kingdom Metazoa; phylum Chordata; class Lepidosauria; order Squamata; family Helodermatidae; genus Heloderma; species Heloderma suspectum. The sequence goes on from NC_139467.1 coordinate 16,416,423, forward strand.
CGGAGGAAAGTGTGTATGAGCACAAAATTAGCAGACCGATGCAGAAATGGGACACTAGGTACTTCTGACTGAACAATTATGCGACACTGAGACGGACTGGAAATACACTGTTTCGTCCGTCCCTTACCAAAACTGCAGTAAACAATATAGAACGTATTTTAGCGCCATTAAAAAGGGCAGGGAAGGAGAGAAGCACTAAGGGGTAAAGAACAGAATCACTACGGGAAACAATGGATCCTCTAAAACAGAGGTCCCCAACCCCCGGGCTGCGGACCAGTACCGGTCCATGGCCTGCTAGCAACTGGGCCGCAGGGGTGTGCGAAACCCCCTCACTTTGGGGTTCTGTGGGGGGGGGAGGAGAAGATCCATCCCTCCCCCCCCTGCAATCCTCACCAGCCCCAGCCAGCTCTGCTCTGTGGCGAGTCCGCGGAGCTGCTGGCCGGCTCCAGCCGCTGGTGGACCTCCAGCCGCTGGGACGCCATTTGCATCCCAGCGGCCGGAAGTCTGCCAGCAGAACCCCCCGCCCCGGTCCATGGAAAAATTGGACTGGTCCCTGGCCCCAAAAATGTTGGGGACCGCTGCTCTAAAAGCCCTGGAGAGCAGAAAGGGGGGTTTTATGGGGCAAAGAGAGAGGACTGTGAGCAAGAGGGAGTAAGTCAGTCCCCCCAGAAGTCTCCACCAGAAGAAAGGCCCAGGTTGCCTGCCAACTTGAGGCACAATGGTAAGAGTCTCCCAACTTATCTGGGGAGGTCTCTATTCGCACGGCCCACTAGTTAGAGATTGCGGGGACAGACCTTTTCCCTTTGGTCCTAGCCGCCACTGAAATGCAGCCCCTGAGAGCTTCTCCAAAATGGATTTCAGCCCTCAGGCTGAAGAGGTTCCTCGCTCCTGGCCTACATCATTCAGGGCCTTGTATACCAATTCTGGGGCTTAGGCCTGAGCCTTGGCCTTGGGGCTGCCAGAGATTTTATTTATTTATTTATTCATTCATTCATTTCATTTCTATACCGCCCAACAGCCGAAGCTCTCTGGGCAGTTCACAAAAACTAAAACCAAACAACACACAATAAAACAATTTAAAATATATAGAACATTAAAACCACAATATAACAATACAACCACAATAAAACCTAGCAGCAGTACAGGAGTTTAAAATACAGATTTAAAACAGCAAAGATAAAAATTTAGAAAGCTAAAATGCCTGGGAAAATAAAAAGGTCTTCACCTGGCGCCGAAAGGAGTACTATGTAGGCGCCAGGCGAACCTCACTAGGGAGCTCATTCCAGAGCTGGGGTGCCACAACAGAAAAAGCCCGCCTCCTAGTAGCCACCCGCCTCACTTCCTTTGGCAGGGGCTCACGGAGAAGGGCCGCTGATGATGATCTTAAGGTCCGGGCAGGCACATATGGGAGGAGGCAATCCTTCAGGTAACCTGGCCCCAAGCCGTTAAGGGCTTTGAATGTTAACACCAGCACTTTGAATCGGGCCCGGAAATGGACTGGCAGCCAGTGCAGCTGGAAAAGTACTGGCGTAATATGAGCTCGCAGGCCAGTCCCTGTTAACAATCTTGCCCTATTTTGGACCAGCTGAAGTTTCCGGACTGTTTTCAAAGGCAGCCCCATGTATAACGCATTGCAGTAATCCAGACGAGAAGTTATCAGAGCATGGATAACTGTAGCTAGGCTACCTCTGTCCAGATAAGGGCGTAGTTGGTATACCAGCCTAAGCTGATAAGAAGTGCTCTGTGCCACTGAGTTCACCTGTGCCTCAAGTGACAGTTCTGGATCCAAGAGCACCCCCAAACTACGAACCTGATCCTTTAGGGGGAGTGCAACCCCCTCCAGAACAGGTTGAATATCACCTAGCCGGGCAGACGAACCACCCACTAACAGTACCTCCGTCTTGTCTGGATTGAGTTTCAGTTTATTAGCCCTCATCCAGTCCATTACCATGCCCAGGCACTGGTTCAGAACAGCCACTGCCTCACCTGGGTTTGATGAGAAAGAGAGGTAGAGCTGGGTGTCATCCGCATATTGATGGCACCTCAGCCCACACCTCCGGATAACCTCCCCCAGCGGTTTCATGTAGATGTTAAACAGCATGGGGGATAAAACAGAGCCCTGTGGAACCCCATGGCACAATTGCCATGGCACAGAGCAGTAATCCCCCAGCACCACCTTCTGGAATCGGCCATCCAAGTAGGAGCGGAACCACTGCAGTGCAGTGCCTCCAACTCCCGACCCAGACAACCTATCCAGAAGGGTACTATGGTCGATGGTATCGAAAGTCGCTGAGAGGTCCAGGAGAATCAACAGGGTCGCACTCCCCCTGTCCCTCTCCCGGCAGAGGTCATCCCACAGGGCGACCAAGGCAGTTTCCGTTCCAAAACCAGGCCTGAAGCCCGATTGAAATGGATCTAGATGGGTTGTTATGGTCTGCATCCCTGTCAAATGTCATTCTGGATGTGTAAGGTTCTGGAATAGGGCGGTATCCAATGGGGTGCGTACACCGCCATCGATTCCTCCCCCCCCACAGTTCCCTTCCACAAGCGCTGGGTCCTGCTGATTCCGTGGAGCAAGACGATCAACTGCTTATGCGGTGGAGATTTAGCACTTCCGAGAGGAAGCCCTGAAATGATGGGAGCTCCGCTGACCTGTCCCATCCCAGAAAGGAGTATTTCTGCTTGTTTCAGTTAGCCCCCAGAGGCACTAAATCACAGCTGTGCAATGGGATTGGTGGGGCACAAAAGAATCAGCGGGGGTTAGGGATGGACGGACCCATCTGCCTCTGAGGCAAGGGGAGCTCAACAAGGTACCCCCCAGCTCATGCACCCCAGACCCATGGGGTGGGCCTCCCTGCTCCCCCCCACCTACTGAGCCACCCCTCTTCTCTGCGCCAAGGACTCCATCAACCCCTTGTGCTTTATGTGCACGAGGGCTTGGCTGCTGAGTCCTCGGTGCAGCCAGCCCCCAGCGCTGGGGTGCTGCTGAGGCCCTTCCTCTTTGCACCAGCTGTCAAGCGCTTCCATAACAGCTGGTGCAGGGAGGACGGGTCCCGGCGCAGCCAGCCCCCAGTGCTCTCACCCTGGCCTCCTCTCGAGGCCAGGGTGAGAGGGCAAGAATGCTGGGGTGCCGCGGTGCTCCCAGCCACTCACCAAACTACAGGGCACTTGGGGGCTGGGTCTGTCAGCACCCCAGGGCTCAGCAAGCAGGGTCCAGGAGGCTGGATGGAGGGTGGGGGGAGTCTGTCGGACTCCACCTTCTTCTTGGACTCCCACGCCATCCCTAGTGGGGGCATAAGCACCCCATTGGATACTGCCCATAAAGTGCTATATTGAGGCTGGAACAAAAACCTGGGAGGAGGTGCATGGCTGCTGCTGAAAATGGAAGGACCATACCTTCTCCTTCATTAGTCTGTAGTGGCATTATGGCACCTTGCACCTAGGGATGTATGGATTCTGTAGAATCCATTCCGTCTGTGTTTTGTGGATGGTCAGGTGCCTTTCATTCCGTCATCTGCTCATTGATGGAATTGGATTTTTTTCCAGTTTACCAAATTTGCATAAAGATGCGCAATTCCCCAGTGTGCAAATCCCCCCCCCCCATGCGCATTTTCATGCTTTAGCCTATGGGGGAAATTCACAGTTTGCACGGTGTACGTATTTTTCTACAACAAAATTTGCATACAATTTTAGAAAGTAAAAAAATGGTCTGGAAGTTTGGGGAATCTGTGCAACTCGGAAAAAGCCAGTCCACAGAATCCATGGCTCAGATTCATAGAAAGCTGAACTCATTTGATTCCATCGCAGTTTTCTCCGACATCCCTCCTTACACCCCCTCAGTGGTAACCCTGCTGCTGCCCAGCGAGGAGTGCAGTTGCAGTCTTCTCACCACTGCCCTGGGATGTTGGGGAAAGGGCAGGCGACTGTGGTGACAGGAGGGCTTCCAAGGGGGCTGCATGTGGAGAGGGGTGCTCTGCAGTTGTCCTCATGACATTCCTGACAACATCACAAGGGAGTAGGAAGAAGCCAGGGGCACAGAATGGTCCTGAGCTGAGAAACCAAGTAATATTGCCCTGATCCAAGCCAGTTGATTTTAGGTCATCTCATTGTGGATCAAACTGAGATCCGTCTGTCACATCTGAAACACTCTGTGTGTGTGTGTTTGTGTGAGTGTAATGGGGGGGGAGGGAGGAAGGGAGGGAGAGAGGGAGTTCTCTTGCCCTTTCCAAACAGCATCAGTGAAATCCTTGTTGTAAATAGCAATTGATTATTAAAAACCAGGCAGCTCTGCATAGTTGCACTGTATTTTATTTGTGTCTATTGTTTCTGTGACTCAAATACTCTTTAACAGGACAGCAGATAAATATACTAGATTAAAATTCAACTCTTTTCCTTTGCTTAATGCTGTTTACTCCAACAGGAAAGTTCTACACTGCCCCCAAAACACCATTAACAACAATCCTATACACATCTACTTGGAGTCATGCCCCATTGAGTTCAATTGCACTTACTTCCAGGTTAGTGTTATAGAACTGCAGTCTATGGGTGCAATCCTATGCATGTTTAGTCCTACAGCTGGGAAATACTGGGAGTTGTAGGACTTCTTCTTTCTAAAGATCCGTAGGAATGCACCCTAAGGAACATAAACTAGAGCTGTGCACAAATGGCCTCTTAAAATTCTCCAGCCTATTTGAGGGCAGAGAAATTGGGGGGCCAATTTGACCGAATTTCTGTTGGGGATGAGAAATTCTCCAACAGTTTTTCACAGATAGGGCTGACTATTGGCAGGGATTGTAGCACAGCTTCTTTCTTTTTTCCTCAGGGTTTTTGGTTTATTGCACTGCTTCTGTAGGTGGCAACAGCATCAACTGTGTGAGGCTTCTGCTTTTTTGAGGCAGAATTCAGAATGTCTTTTGGTGCATTCATTCATTCATTCATTCATTCATTCATTTATTGAATTTCTTAATCGCCCATCTGGCTGGTCACCCGGCCACTCTGGGCGATGTAAAGCATTAAAATTTTAAAACAATAAAATTCTACTTTAAAACATCATATTTCTAAAAATATCCTAACCCACCCCAAATACCTGCCTAAACAACCATGTCTTTAATGCATGGTGGAAGCTCATTAAAGAGGGGGCATGGTGGAGTTCCCTAGGGAGGGAGTTCCACAGAGTAAGGGCCACCACAGAGAAGGCCCTCTCCCTCATTCTTACCAGCCTAGCTGTCCTGGCTGATGGGACAGAGAGAAGGCCATCTGAGGCGTGCCTAATCACTGTGAGGTGGCCGAGGGTGATGTGTGCATTTTCTCTGTCTATTGCACATCTTTGCATTGGTCTTCAGCCTCCCAGGCCATCTACATTTCTTGAAGTGAAAAAGCCCCATGGGAGGAATTGTCTCATGATGTCTTCCTCATGATGGCTTTGACTGAAGTGCAGGAAGCCAAGGAGACTACAGGCTGCCACAGAGCTTACCGTACAATGACAGACAGGACATTCATCCACACTCCTCAGCCACCTCACAAGTAAGGTAAGCCCAAGAACCCCAAACCCCACCCATAAGAATTTCTCCCAAATTTCTCCTCCTTTGAATTTCTTTTCGAAAGTCATTTCTTTTCTATCAAATTGATAGAGAATGGTAAAAAAAAATGTGGGAGAATTTTTTGGCACAGCACTAACATAAACCTCTTCCAGAATCCTGTGTAGAATTGTGGCCATGAGACTGAGCTGAGAATAAAGTCCATGGGTTCGAGTGTCACCTCTGCCATGAAGTCACTCTGGCCCCTAGACCCTGCATCTGCAGCATGGAGATAATAGTCCTGGTGTCCATTACTGAGTAGTTGTAAGGACTACTGAGGCAAAGTGGTTTGAACACTCTACAGCAGCCATCCCCAGATTGGTGCTTTCCAGATGTTTTGGACCTCAATTCCCATGAGCCCCAGTCAACACAGACCATGGTCAGAACTGCTGGGAATTGAGGGGCACCAGGTTGGTGAATGTTGCTCTAAAGCATAAATCCCAAACGTTACTGTTAGGATGCCTGATGACAGCCTTTGCTCTTTTTGCAGTTCCTGCCAAGATCCCCCTCATGCCTTTCTTTGGAAAAGCATACCATGTCATGTGTTGCATCAACATTGGGCTGCTCATAACTGCCATAGCTTCTCCCTTCTGGGTGGTGCATCATTGCCTAGCAGGGGATATCCATATGGGATTGTGGCACATTTGCTATCGCAAAGTCTGTTCCAGACATCCTGTCATCACAGGTAAGAAACACAACTGTGTTTGTTGTAAGCTTTCTTTTTTAAGAATCTTGGGCCAAATGGACTATTTTTAAAATTACTATTTCACAATGTGTGCTTAACTGCACAAATGCACTTATATTGACTGGGTTCACACAACATGCTAACCCACACTCAGTGGTTGAGTGGGTTGTTGTTGAACCATGAGTCGTTTGTTGAACCGTGGGTTAGCAAGTTGTCTAAACCCAGGACATTTCCTTCAGGGTTAACCATGCCATATGGCTTGTTAACCATCCTGAGCCACCCACCAACAAACCATGGGTTCTCAAGTTGGCTTGTTTGAGAAAAATAAGCCACACTGCAGGGTATTTTCCACATTAACCATGCAGTGTGGTTTATTTTTCTCAAACAAGCCACCTTGAGAACCCATGGCTTGTTGTTGGGTGGAATGGTTAACAAGTCACACTGCATGGTTAACCCTGCAGAAAATGTTCTGGGTTTAGACAACATGCTAACCCACAGTTCAAAAAATGACCCATGGTTCAACAACTACCCACACTCAGCCACTGAGTGTGGGTTAACATGTTGTGTGAATCATGCCATTATGTCATGTCATGTTTGGGGCTAAAAGGCAGCTTCATGGGTAACTGTTTAATTGATTTCTTCTAGCAAGTCTGGACGCTGCACGAGGCCTTATGCTGATAGCCCTTGGCTGCTGTTTCATTGCCTTCCTGTTCCCTTTTGGTATTTTTACTCACGTTATGACAAGGAAAGTGCCTGAAGCCCTGATTTCTTCTATTGTTAACTACAGCACAGGTACTGTGTAAGCCACACCATCATATATAACAATAGTGAATTCAGTTCTCTGAGTGCTTATGTAGCTAAGTGGTGCCACCCACAAATGGGGGGGGGGAGGTATCAGCAAGCTTGGGGAAGCACTAGGATTTGCCATGGTACCCCAAAAAATCTTCAGGGGGAAAGATTAATATCTTATCCCAGAGCAACCTGCTTGTACATTAAGGCTTTCTTCAGAGGCCCTGCCCTGCCATCTGACATGAGATGGGTGATGACTAGGAGAGGACCTTCTGGGTTGTATGCCTGCTTATGGAATTCTCTTCCTAGGGAAGCTTGCATCACCTACACTAATGCATTTTAGGTATCTATCTATCTATCATCTATCTATCATCTATCTATCTATCTATCTATCTATCTATCTATCTAATCAATCATCTCCCAGGCTTTTTGTTAGCAGAAGTGTTTGAATAAAGCAGATTGAATACAGAAAGTGGGGGCTTGGCAAACTTTACTGCTTAACCTATCAGTAATATAAAACACAAGCACACTTCTAACAGAATGAGACCACTACTACTACTACTATTACTAAACCTGTAAGTCAGAGAAGAATGAAACCACCACTACTACTAAACATGGTGAACATGCTTGTCTTTTTATACACAAGATACCCGGCCTAAAAGGGAACTCATTTGGCTCTATCTAGCTGCTACCCCCACCCCCACCCCCTGTTTTCACCCAAGGCTCTCTGGAATACCCAAAGCTGTTAATTAGCTCTGCATCCTGAGTGACCCCTGCCATTGCACCTACTACCTGCTTTAAAACCTCTAAAAACAAATAAACCCTTGCAGGTTATTTATTTGTTTATTTTGGTTTGATCCCCTGCCCTTGCTTTTCCAACATTTTAAATCTCTGTTGTATTTTTATTTGCACTGTGAAAAGTGGCCGCACTAAAAACACTGACTGATGTCTATGGTTGTTTTATTGGTGATTATTTACTATGTTTTGTGACCTACACTAAACCGCCGGGGAAATTTTTATTTGAAGGGTGCCATAAAAATGTTTTGAACACTTCATTTGGCTTCTGTGCTGGCAAAGGAGAAAGTGAAGCCCTTCCTCTGCAGCTAGCATGGAAACTAAGCGAACTGGGGAAGGAGAAACAGAGTGCCAGACCACTTGTCTTCCCCTCTTAGAAGTATCCAACTCTTGACATGGAACACCTAGGCTAAAGATTCTAACATGTGCCATTCAGGTATACTTGCGTAATTCTGGACATATACACGAGGACACGTGCTAACCACTGTCAGGAGAGAAGCAAAAACTGCTGAAACTGCTTCTATAGTTATATGTAATTGTTAAAAATAATATATAGTTTGTTCCCTCTTCCCCAAAATATATTCTTGAGATGAGATGAGATGAGATACAGATGTAATCTAGTGAATCTGGCCAATGTGTGTGTGTGTCCAATTCTAGAGGAATGCAGAAAAAGTGCAGAATGTGACACTGGGTGGAGAATTCAGATGCCTCCTCTATCATTATTTGTTGTTGTTGTTGTTGTTGTTGTTTTTAAAACAACCCTCTCTTCAGATTTCCCCCTTTTATGACTGGAAAGGTACGGGCTGAAATCTCAGAAACCAGAAATGCGTGTGGATACAATTTCTGGTGCTTTGAGCCATGGGTCAACGCCCTAAATAATAAAACCTAGCATTTGCATAACCCCTTTGAGTGTTCAAAACACTTTGCAGGTATTACCTTGTTGCGATCCTTACAACGATCCTGTAAGACAGAGCAGAACAATGACCCTGATGTTGCAGATGGGGGAGGCAATATTTTCCCAAAGCTCCCTACTGAAGTCATGATGAAGGTGAGATTCAAACTGGGGACTTCCCAATTTGTAGCTCAGTTTCATAACCACTAGGTCAGCCTATCACAACCTGGTTCCCTCCAGATGTGCAGGACTACAACTCCCAGCATGGGTGCTGGGAGTTGTAGTCCAACACATCTGGAGGGAACCAGGTGGGAAAGGCTGCACTGTGTTATGATCGCTCCATGCTTTCCCCCCTCTTAAAATAAGAATAAAATATGCCAAGGTGGAGAAATCATGCCATTTTCCTCCACTGGTGTACTTTGCAGAGGTTATTGAATTCAGGTGCATTTCAGCCGAGAATTTGGATCATGTGGTCCTCCAAACATCTGCTTTTTTAAATGAGGTTTACCCACAGCCATACATCCACTGCCTTCCTTGCCTGCAGGGCTCTGCACCATCTCTTCTCTAATGATTATGTTCTTTGAGCTGAGAGTTGTCCTAGAGACAGACGTCAAGGACCTAGCACCAGACTGGGCTTTTTCGATAACCTGCGTCTCCTTTTCTCTAAGCTTAGTGTTGGGTAAGTACATCCTGTTGGGTGAGGCAGCAGATGTTTGACAAAGTGGGACCAGCAATTCAGAGGAGAGACATATGCCGGGTAAAATGGAAGCCAAGTAGGTGCAGTGTAGTCAGTCAGACTAGGATGGGGCACCAACCCAGGTTCAAAGCCCTCCCTTAGCCATGAAACTCACTGGGTGGCCTTGGGCCTGTCTCCCTCTCTCCACCTAATCTACCACAGGCGGGGTGGCTGCTTACACATCTCCAAAACAGAGGAAATGCTCCACCAAAAGAGAGGGCATCACTTTGCATAACATCTGCATATGCTAATTTATGCAGACAGATGCAAATAGTTACTATCATTTAAATAGAGAGCTTTGGCTATTGGGCAGTATAGAAATACATACATACATACATAAATACATAAATAAAAAATAGCAATTCAATACATCCCACCAAGAGATGTCCGTCACTGTGGAATTTGACCCTTTTGGGGCTTGACGGACTCTTGGTGAACACCCGAGTTGGTGCGCATTTGCAGGCTGAGCCACAAGACTTTTCCCCAAATCCAAGAACTTTTTCCTAGTTTTTTTTAAATATTTCCATAAATAGAAGTGCACGCACATTGTAGCTACACTTTGCACAAATTACAGCCACAATTTGTGTAAATCACACAAATTGTGCCCCACAATTTGCACACATGTCTATTTATGTACAGTTTTTTTTAAAGGAAAAATCTGCGAGCTGGCCTGACTCGATGCAGATCGAGTCAGGCCAGCTTGTCGGGAAATGAGCCGTAGTCCGGGTGGCCAAGCTGATGAAAGCTCCGGCAGGGGCAGAGGCTGGTGTGTGTGAGCAGTGCATGACCCAGACCACAGTGAGTTTGCCCATCCCCACATGTGATCTAGTAGGAGGCATGGGCAACTCACAAGGTGAGATTTAAAAAAATCCAAATATAGGAGAAAGCAAACCTGGCAAATTTGTCCATTCAGAAGGAAGGGTTTGAGTGCTTAGCTCTTAAAAAGTCTGGATTTAAATCCCGATCTATTCAACCATGTTTGCGGTGCTGAATTTGGATTGCCTCCTCTCTTTTTTTCTGACTGGCTTCTCTATTTTAGTAGCTTATTGGCAGGCAGGTACAGCATTCTCCTCTCTGTGCCAGGAATAGCTATATTATTGAATGTGGCTGGTGCAGATGGGTGAGAAGTTTGTTTGGTTCACTTTTGATAAGAGCTTGGTATAATTCACGGGTTTGTTTTCCATCAACGGGACAGAAAGAATTTGAGAGGTTGTTTTTTTTTTTTTTAAATGAATATGGGAGAAATTGGCAGATTCAGAACCAATGACAAATGTCAAAATCCATATTGAAAAATTGGCCATTTTTATAAATTGCATTTCTGCTCTACTCACAAGCAACTTTTCAGATGATAAGGGATGTTGCAGGAATCTGAGAAGGGGGTGGAGTCTGGCAGAGTTCCCCTCCCCTCTGGCTTCTCGGACTCTGGTCCAAGGACTGTTGCACTTACCAGACCATGTTTGCTGAGCTGCTGTGCGGTCCATGAGCACCCAGCGGCCCCCTGTTCCCTTAGCAAGCTGCTATTTTGCAAAAGAATGGCAGCTCATGGTTTTATAGATATGTAATGTTACGTCCAGAGAGCTTCGGCTATTGGGCGGTATAGAAATGAAATAAATAATAATAATAATAATAATAATAATAATAGTGGCTGTAAAGAGGCCATTTACGCAATGTTATCAGGGTTCTAGGGTTGTGTAAATGGCCCCTTTATCACCGCCATATCACTGCAACATTACATTTTATGGAAAAACTTGAGCTGCCATTTTTTCACAAAATGGCAGCTCACTGAGTGGTCAGGTGGCTGCCGGGCGTTCATGGGGTGCCCACAGTGTGGACTTGTCATGGTGACTTGTCCAGGGAGCTGAACAGGACTGCCTGGCTGGCAGGGGTTCAGTGAGAGTTTGGTGGGGTGGATGGAGGTGCATCCGTCCATCCCTTCAGATGATCCCTGAAGTCTCCTCTTTGTCTTGCTAGCTATGACACGCTACCTGGTGAATCCTGTGCAGCAGCAACCTTTTAGGATTAGTCAAGGCCAACTCATTTCTCAATTTCTTTTCCAGGTACACAAAAACTGCTCTGGCACTACCAGCTGCACTTAGCAGAGAAAAAGTTGAGCACCCAGGTCAACCCATCACAGGAAACGGAGTCCTCACTGTCGAACCAGATGGTTCCTCCTGTATAGTCCATGGGTGATACCCAGAATCACAGGCATTGTCACTCTGAACTAAACTTTGGGTCCTAGAACCCAATTGGACAATGCCCATTCTAAGTGTTGATGTCATTTAATCAAAAGCCATTTGGAAGGGCCCTCCATTCTCATCTCTGCAATGTATCACTTTTGAAAACTCATCTGCCAGAATTGCCCTGTAGGAACTACTGAATTACCCCCCTAGGATACTTTCTCTTCAACAATATTTTCTGCCCCAAATGGAATATTGGCCGTCATTTCCTGGACAATGACCATCTCCCTGCTTATTTCTACATACTACTGTTTAAAGAAAATATCTTGTTGATTGGCTGTTTCTCAGTGAGATGTGAGGATATAGATAATCCCTTAATTATTAAATGTCTCATGGCTGCTTTTGCTTCTGAGTTAACTAATATTACTGGGAATTCATGAATCTTTCTGAATGTTCCCTTCTCTTCTACTTTCCACACTGATGACTAGAGATGCTGGAGAAATTTGAGATGGACTAAAATGAGCTCAGATTTCTAAGAATCTGCCCCGTGGAATCTGCTGCAGACTGGCCTCCTCAGGCCAGTCAGGGTCTGTGGACTTTCGGATCTTTTTTTTTTTAACTTTCCCAAAATATACGCATATTTATTCATTGGAAAATCTACAAGTTTCTGCTGAGATTGGAAAATATACGCAGGGAAAAGTTGAATGGAACGGGGGACAATACGCTAAATGTTACATACTAAGGTAAATTATGGAAATTATTGCAACCCCCCTTATGAAATTATTTGTGTATTTTTACACATAATGAAAAAAAAAATCAGATCCATCTGTGAATGGAAGATGGAGCAAAAGGTGCCTGACAATCCAAAAAATTCAGACGGAGCAGATTTTACCCAGTCCATGCATCCCCACCAGTGCCTTTGTCTCTTCACCTCCTGATTTACTCAGTCACTCTCTCCACTGTCAGAACTGGTGTTCACATGTCAGCAACTAAAGGCCTAGTCTAATCATGTGTAGACTGGTGTGGTAGCTCACTGTGGGAAAGCCCCTACCAATACTGCCCCCTGATATTCACTGGTTGTGTGCCTCCAGTGGTGCTGAGACAAAAATAGGCTCAAATTTCAGAGATGGGGAGAGGTGAATTTCAGGGTCCTCAGAGAGGGCAGCACTTCTGGGGTGAGGGTGGCAAAATTAGCTGATAGGTTTTGTGTGGGGGGTAACTATTAATTGTTACAGTGGTATTTTACCAATAATAATAATAATAATAATAATAATAATAATAATAATAATAATAGCAGCTACTGCCTTGGGCTGGCTCTATCATTAGGCAGAGTGAGGCAGTCACCTCAGATGGTAACAAGGTGTAGGAGGAGAGAGCTGTGTTCCTCACAGCATGCCCTGCTCCCCATAAGCTAGCCTGCTGCCTTCAGGTGGTGTGAAGGATGCTGTCCCACCCCAGTGTTGCAGTCAGATTCAACTGCCACTCCAGTTCAGTTTTGTATCTGGAATGGGAAGGCAGCACCATCTTCTTCTTCACCTCAGGCAGCAGAAAGTCTTGGGCTGGCCCTGTTGCTGCCACAGTTGGATGTACGGACAGTGTAAAATCTGTAAAATGCACAGATGGATTTGATTTTTATCCATATATTTATTTCATTTCTATATTGCCCAATAGCCAAAGCTCTCTGGGCAGTTCACAAATATAAAACAACAAAGCACAACATAAACCAATATAAATATGAAAGCTTAAAACCACAATATAACAGTACAACCAGAATAAAATAGCAGCAATGTAGAGATTTAAAATAAGATTTAAAACACCAAAGCTAAAAGACCAGGAAGCTAAAATGCTAAAATACTGGGAGAATAAAAAGGTCTTCACCTGGCGCTGGAAGGAGTACAACATAGGTGCCAGGCGAACCTCTCTAGGGAGCTCATTCCACAGCGGGGGCACCACAGCAGAAAAGGCCCTCTTCTGGTAGCCATCCATCCACCTAACTTCCTTTGGCAGCGGCTCATGGAGAAGGACCACTGAGGATGATCTTAGGATCCAGGAAGGTACAAATCATATGGGAGGAGGCGATCCTTCAGATAACCCAGCCCCAAGCTGTTAAGGGCTTTGAATGTTAACACCACCACCAGCATTTTGAATCGGGCCCAGAAATGGACTGGCAGCCAGTGCAGCTGGAAATGGACTGGCGTAATGTGATTTTTTTTGTTATGTGTAAAAATACGCAAATAATTCCCTAAGCGGGTTTGCAACAATTTACATAATTGACCTTCATACATAACATTTACCATATTGTCCCCTATTCCATTCCACTCCACTTTTCCCCACGTATATTTACCAGTATCAGCAGAAACGTGTGTATTTTCCTACGAATAAATATGTGTACATTTTGGAAAAGTAAAAAAAGAAAAGAAAAAGATCCCGAAGTCCAGGGACTCTGTGGGGCCTGAGGAGGTCGGTCTGCAGCAGATTCTGCAGGTTGGATTCCTCCAAATCTGAATCTTTTAGTCCATCTCACATTTCTCCAGCATCCTTGGGTGGCAGCTACTGCAGAGTTGGTTTGGGTGGCTGCCTCACCCACCCCCAAGAAAGTTTTGGATAGCAATAGCATCATTCCAGGGTATTTTGAGGATAACCCCCCTCCCCCTCCCCCACAGCCCCCCCCTCTTCTCAACAGGAATGATGCTTGGAAGATGAGTTTCCTGTTGGACATTCTAGGATGGAGTCCCAACCTATGGTGGAAAAAGACACTCTTCTGGAAACTGGGAGGTGCCAATCACCACTCCTATCCCTTGACCCTATGGAGTCGGATGCCATAGCAGGAACCGGAATGAAATCCAGGGGGCTGAACCTAGGAAAACACATTGAACTCCACCCCCCAAATGGATTTCTCTGACATCCCTACCCCTCCCCTGACCTCCGCAGGCCATATGATGTCAAGTGGGGATGGCCACACCTCCTGACATAATGTGGGAGTAGCCATGCCCACCTGATGTCATTTGCTTACTGGCTGAAGCACTGGGTGGATCCTCTGCCACGAGCCAGGGACCAGGCTTGGCTGCACTGCTGAGGAGCGAAGGACCAGCACTCTGAGCCATCATCCTCAGAAGAAGCTCCAGAGTCAGTAGGAGAAGACTCATCCACGAAAGGCATTTCAAAGGTTCTATCTCCCCAGGACCCATTTCTCCAGAGGAACCCTGGAGGGAGGTCCCCTGTGTCCAGAGGAGGCTCCATTACCATCCCCAGACTCCAAGGACTAAGACCACAGAGGTGGCGCTAACCAGCCTAGAGGACAGTAACTTCTTATTTAAGCCTTAGTCTTGCCCTGAGCTGAGCAACACAGAGACAATACTGTCTGGCTTCCAGCCCCAGCACCATGTAGAACTTTCAGTGCTGCTGATTTCTTTCTGCCTTGAATCCTGAGAAATCTGACCCAACCTGGTCCCTGCTCACACTGTGATTCCTACCACAACCATGCAATCAAAGCTACATCTCAGAGCATCATCAGAATTCATGGCCTGAAACAGTGCAGGGACTTGGCTGGCATCATAGAATCATAGAATAGTAGAATCATAGAATAGTAGGGTTGGAAGGGGCCTACAAGGCCATCGAGTCCAACCCCCTGCTCAATGCGGGAATCCAAGTCAGAGCATCCCTGACAAATGGCTGTCCAGCCTCGTCTTGAAGGCCTCCAGTGTGGGAGAGCCCACCACCTCCCCAGGTAATTGGTTCCATTGTCGTATTGCTCTAACAGTCAGGATGTTTTTCCTGATGTTCAGCCGGAATCTGGCTTCCTGTAACTTGAGCCCATTATTCCGTGCCCTGCACTCTGGGATGATCAAGAACAGATCCTGGCCTTCTTCTCTGTGACAACCTTTCAAGTACTTGAAGAGTGCTATCATATCTCCCCTCAGTCTTCTCTTCTCAAGGCTAAACATGCCCAGTTCTTTCAGTCTCTCTTCATAGGGCTTTGTTTCCAGTCCCCTGATCATCTTTGTTGCCCTCCTCTGAATCCAGTCATGAGAGTCATCCCACCAAGTCTCAGTTATATCTATCAGGTCATAATTTCCCTCTTGTATTAAGAGTTCAAGTTCATTCTGTTTGTTTCCCATGCTCTGGGCATTAGTATATAGACACTGAAGACCATGTGCTTCATAGTCTGGCTTTCTTCCTACATGTGTCTGAAGACTATTATTGGGTGCTATCAGAGCTGTTCTCTCCATTGCAGTGCATGCGCCTACGTCCATTGTTACCCCCAACATTACATCTCCTTTCCCCGTAGGATTCAGTTTAAAGCCCTCCTGATGAAGTTCTTCATGCTGTGGCCAAACACATTCTTCCCATCCTTTGTGAGGTGCAACCCATCCCTTGTCAACAGCCCATCTTCCAGGAAGTATAGCCCGTGGTCCCAGAATCCAAATCTCTCTCGTCGGCACCACCTTCGTAGCCAGTCATTCACCCAGAGTATTTTTCATTCCCTTTCTATCCCTCTTCTAACTAGTGGAAGGATGGATGAGAAAACTATCTGGGCCCCAAAGTTCTTGAATTTCCTTCCCAAAGCTTCAAAGTCTGACGTGATCTCTTCGTAGCTCTGCTTGGTGGTATCATTTGTTCCCACATGGATGAGAAGAAAGGGATACCTGTCAGTGGGCTTTATGAGTGCAGGCAACCTTTCAGTCACATCTCTAATCTGTCCTCCCGGGAGACAACATACCTGGCAAGTCCACGGGTCTTTGCGACATACTTGGGTCTCCATCCCACGCAGCAAGGGGTCTCCCACTGCTACCACTCTTCTCTTCTTCTTCTTGTAGGCCTGGGTTTCATCACCTCTGTTTGACTGACCTTCAGCCTCTTGCTCACTCTCATGCAGGTTCCCCTGTAATTCTTCCTCTGCAGGCTGTCCTCCAGTCTCATCCGCAAGTACCTGGAATCGGTTCCACAGCTCCACTGCTTCCACTGGTGCAGAGTGGCATCTAGTTCTTCTTCTCCTAACTGTCACCCTTTTCCAAGGAGTATCCTCTACTCCATTTTTCTTCACCTCAGCATTTCCCACTGCCTCATCCTGCTGTTGCTCTTCAAGCTTCTGGTCTTCCCTTTGCTGCTGTAGTTCCCCCATTCTTTCCAAGAACTCTTTGTGTTCTCTTATTCCCTGGAGGGTCGACAGTCGCCGCGCCAGTCCACTTACTTTTTCTTCCAGCAGCATGATCAACTTGCACTTGTTGTAGGTGTAGGCCATGTTGTTCTCAGGCAAGAAAACAAACATTGCACACACCTTGCAGGTCACCACCACTGGAGAGTCTTGTCCTTCCATAGCCTCTTTTCCCTTTTTGTGTCTAGCTTTGTGATTGTTCTAGACTAGCCTGTGCCTGCTCCTCTACTCAGTAGAGGTTAAAAGCAGAGTCCCACTGGTGTGAAAGTGTGTGTTACAAGACAAATAAATGGAAAAAAGTTAGTTAAAAAAATAAAAAATAAAAATAAAAATAAAATGTTAGAGGCCTCCCCCTTGACCTCCCCTGCCGAACTCCCTGGCCAACTCTTGTTTGCTCCCCCTGTTTGCTCGCTCTGTTCGCTCGCTCTCTGGGAGCTTGCCTGCTTCTGTAGTCCCTGGACCAGCTGGAGCAGCTTGCTCTGCTCTGCTCTGCTCAGCTGGGAGGCGGGAAACAGACTGAACTCACTCAGCCTTTGCTCACCTCACCCCATTGGCAAGAGGTAGGGTGGGTGAAGCTGAGCCTTCTGAGTCCCTATTCCTCCTCCAATCAACTTGGCTAATGGCTTCACTGCATGCAGGGATTCCCTGGCTGGGAAAGAGGGGGAATCCCTGTTGCTATCTTCTATGTGTGATTCCTCTCCCTGCCTACTTGGGGAAATCCCCTGCATACCACTTGGGAGGGGGAGTAGCATGCAGGGGAATCCCTGCTGTTATCTCCAATGTGTGATTCCTCTCCCTGCCTACTTGGAGAAATCCCCTGCATACCACTTGGGAGGGGGAGTAGCATGCAGGGGAATCCCTGCTGTTATCTCCAATGTGTGATTCCTCTCCCCAGCTGGGAGTTGTAGGACTTGTTTTCTGTCTAGACATGTATAAGATTGTACCCTTATGTATGTGGAACTAAAATCACACATATTATCTCCCTGTTTCCCCCTTCATTTACTTCCTGTGTTGTCTTCCCTCCAGTGAATTATAGATTGTAAGCTCTCTGGGGCAGAGATCTGTCTTCTTGTACTTGTAAGGCACATCAATGGTGGTATATGAATTAATCATCACCACCCCCACCCTCCACATCATGATAATCACTCCAGGCCATGTGCATAAATCCAAAATGTGTAGGCTTCCTGCTGTAGTTTGTTATTAGTTGTTCTTTTCTGTTTAGGAACTACAGTTCTGGGCAAACTAAAGTCAGGTTGAAATTTCATTGGAAATTTGTCCTCTGTGAAAGAGGGATGGGAAAGTTTGTGGGTAGGGAGGAGATTTTTTTTTTCCAAATATTGAGGTGAGGGTGGGGGTATTGGTTACCCCTTTTAACATTAAAACAGTGCTTTTTTTCTTGAGGAAAAAAAGGGACTTGGAACTCTTGGGTTATTTTTCCTTGGGAGTAGATGGTGATTAAATTGTAATGAAGAGCATTAAAATAGTGGGCAAACACTATGTATATTTGGGGACAGGATTCAGCACCCTGGATAGCATCTTTAGAGTTTTGGCTGCTGGTAACTGTGTGTGTGTGTGTGTGTGTGTCTATAGAAGAAAAGGTGCCCGAACTCAGTTTCGGTGAGTTCCACCAGAAAAAGCACTGCATTAAAAACAAACAAAGAAAACACCTTGTCAGCTCCCATTGTGGTGATAAGGGGTTCCCACAGCTCCTCTTGGCATTTTTACCAGAAGAGAAGACTCATGGGAACAAGGCTAATTTTAAAATCACTTAAAAATATGCACATGGAAAAAAACAAAACAAAACCATATTTATTATTTATTTTATTTATTAAATTTCTCAATCGTCTATCTGGCCAGTCACCTGGCCACTCTGGGTGATGTACAATAATGCAACAGTTTAGAACAATAAAATTCCACATTAAAACTTCATATTTCTAAAAATACCCTAACCCACCCCAAATGCCTACCTGAACAATCACATTTTTAATGCGTGGCAGAAGCTCATTAAAGAGGGGGCATGGCGGAGTTCCCTTAAGCTACCTCCGGAGGCGGAGGTTCACTCCAGTTCCAAAGGGGCTGTGACTCCATTCAGGGTTTCAGCTACCACCAGCCAAAACTTTAACAGTGCTATCCAAGTTGCTGGAAGGTGCTATCCATGGTGCTGAACCCATTTTGGGGACAGGATTCAGCACCTTGGATAGCACCTTTAGAGTTTTGCATGGTAAACTAAACCCTGAATGTAATCACAGCCCCTCTGGAACTGAAGTCACCAGCTGCCACTGGCTACCTCATAAAAATAAGGTAAGCAGAGCTGGCATCAAGGGCAGACATGACTGGGAACCTGTCTAAGGGCCCACATCCCAGCTGAGGCCCACTGACAAGAGCCCCTGGACTTGCTCCTCTTCATCATTACATCCTCCTTGTTCACCGGCCCCTCACTCTGGCCCAGACAGCGGTAATGAGGAGGAGGAAGAGTGGATGCCACAGCCTCCTTGCTCACTGGCTCTCTGCCTGTGAAGCAACCAACTGGTAACAATGATGAGAAAGTGGATGAGCAGCAATAACAGCTGGTGACAATGGCAATGAGAAGGTAGACTCAGTCTGGGAGGGGGCATTGAAAGTGAGTTGTCCAAGCATCCTCAGACACTTGGAGCCATCCCTGAAGGTAAGCCACCACCCCTCACTTTGAAACTCAAGGGGCCAAGAAAGCTTCAAAATGGCCACCTGGTGCACCATTTTTTGGTTCTTTTTTTTCTTTTTACGATTTGGGGGGCAGCAGGGACAGTGCAGGCCACACATTGCTCAACCCTGTTCCCTCCCAACATGTCTCCCTGGTTTTCTGTTTCCCCTCCCAACAGTCAGTAGTCATGAGCAATTAAGCAATTGGAGGAGGGGTCCCCCTAAGGGATCACCCCCCCAGATTTTTTTTTATGCTTTGGTGGTGTCATTTTGACTAAATAAGCAATGGCACACAGCCTGAACATTGGGGGAGAAAGGCAATGATAATGGCAGAGGGAACTCAGCTCATTCCTTACATTTACCTGTCGCAAAGCAGAGGATGGAGACAGCACAGCTTAAGAAAAAAGCCCACTTATTAAGAAGGTTTTCCACCTTCGGATCTGTTGACTCATAGACTGAGATTTCAAACACCACCACAGCAATCAGCACACAGGTTCCTGCAAGGCACAATGGAGTAGGTTAGGTGTCTGCTCAGATCTTACTGTTTCTTAGCCCTGGAAATGAAGCACATCTCAAGATGAATGGATGGTCCATTGTAGTTAGGAATGTCATGAGCATGTGGTTGGGTCCAGGTGGCTGGTGGATTCCACCACACCAGGTGCCCTGGGCCCCACTTGCCAAGCCATGGGGTGACAATGGACCCAGTCGCTGAGCTTGTGAGCATCCGGGAACAGCCCGGAGTGGTCACTGCCACACGTGCCCCAACCACTCTTGCTATCTCCTCCTTGAAAGGCGGAGATGGCAAGAGTAGCTGAGGTGAGTGCAGCACCAAGGACTCCTCCTGCCCCTCCCAGCTGTCAAGCCCTTAGCAGCTGGCTGACCAGGACAAGGCTTTGTATGCCCTGGCCATGGGCTACTAAGGTTTGGAGGTGCCGAGATAATGATAAGCCAGATCCAGATTTGCTTACATGGAGACTTTATTGAGTACTTACAGCACACAGGTGTACCCAATGGTTGGATCAGACAGCTTCTTTGAACACAGAGCCATGGGGTAAAATGGGTTTTATACCATATATGTTAGCACTGAGGCAGCATGACACCAGCAAGCATTAATTAGCATTTATTTGCAACTTTCACAGTGCTTGTTCAGAAGGAAAACAATCAGAACTTTCCCAGCACAGACACCTGTGAACATAGCCTCACTTCTCAGGTGCATCCTAGGCCCTGATAAGATAAACAGTTCAGAGCTTGTTGGCATGGAATGTGCTGAGGCAGCGATATTCACCTTTGACTCAGCTTACCAGCTGAGAGGCCCACTAGCAAGAGGACTGCACTAATAATGAACCTAAGCCAAGCATTATGGATCTCTAGGCCCCTCTAAAACTACAGGTGACTTGATTACAGGCCTGTGGCCATTACAGGCCTTAGCACCATGTTAGGGATGGCGGAGAATTTCTCCCCGAAACTTCGGGGGGCCGAGCGCCAACGTGTTCGGCCCCCCGAACAAGTTTCGGGGAGAAATCCTCCGCACCCCCCTGCCCCCTGCACCCCCCCCAGGACGGGACTTACCTTCCCTGAATGTCCCTCCCGGTGGCGGGTCCGGCTGGCGGTTCGTCCGGTGTTCGAGCGGGGCGGGAGCGGCAGCCGGTCTTTCGACCGGCTGCCGCCCCCGCCATTGCAATGAAAGAAAAAACAAACAAACACGTCCCCTGATAGGCTACGTGACGATTCACGTAGCCTATCACGGCTAGATTTGCAAAGTCAGCAGTGATAGGCTACGTCAATCGTCACGTAGCCTATCACGGGTGACTTAAAAAAAAAAAAGTGTGTACGGATAATGGCGGCCCCCATAGGGAGCCGCCATTCCCCTTCCTTATTTGGTCGCTGTAGTCTACGTCAATGTTTACATAGACTACGGCGAAAATAAGGGCAACGCTATTTGCGTTGCCCTTATTTTCGCCGTAGTCTACGTAAACATTGACGTAGACTACAGCAACTAAATAAGGAACGCGAATGGCAGCTCCCTATGGGGGCCGCCATTCGCGTACGCGCTTTTTTTTTTTAAAGTCACCCGTGATAGGCTACGTGACGATTCACGTAGCCTATCATGGCTGACTTTCTAGATCTAGCCGTGATAGGCTACGTGAATCGTCACGTAGCCTATCAGGGGACTTTTTTTTTTTTTTGTTACTTTCGTATTCGCGGCCGGGCGAGGTGGGAAGCCTCCTCCCCGGCCTGAATTTCGGCCGGGCGAGGCGGGAAGCCTCCCCCCCCGGCCTGAATTTCGGCCGGGCAAGGCGGGAAGCCTCCCCCCCCCGGCCTGAACTTCTCGGGGGGAGCAGCGAAGCGCTCCCCCCCACCGCAAAAAAGCTGCGAGAAAAGGTAAGTGACTTTCGTTCACCCCTACACCATGTGCACCCCAACCACTCTAGCCATCCCCCTCCTTGCAAGGAGATAGCAACAGCAGTTGGGGCATGCACAACACCAAGGACTTGTCCTGCACCCACCAGCAGTTAAGGGCTTGAAAGTTGGCAGGGACAGGATGACTCTTTGGTGCTGCCTGCTACCCAAGCACCCTTACCCTATCGTCCTTGCAAGGAGGAGATAGCAAAAGCGATTGGGGCACATACAGTCCCAAGGACTCTGACAACCAAGCCCTTGTGCACGTAAAGCCCTTGTGCACACAAGGGCTTCACTGCTGGAGTCCATCTTGCGCAGGGGAGGGGCAGGTTGCATGGCTTGGCAGGGGGCTGGGCAAGCAGGGAGGCTTGCTGAGCAGTTCCGGGCCATGAGAGCAGGAGCAGTGGCTAGTCGAGCTCCCACATGACCCAGATGGAGGTGAGTCCATCCATCCCTAACAGTAGTGCTGTGCCAAAAAGTTCTCCTTTTAAAAAACAAGCAAACATTCTCATTGAATTTGAATGGAAATAAACTGCTTTCAAATATAGATGGGAGAACGAGCGACGTTCGAGATCATCAGGATTCTCCAGATACCACCTGGTTGCTTGTCTCATGCCCGAAGCCTGATTCCCATGCCTGTTTGTGGTTTCTTACTACTCGCTCTGCATGAATGAGAAACTTGTGCAAATTGAGCAATGATCGAATGGGAGATCTGTACAAGTTTCCCCAAATTTTGTGCAACTTCCCTTCATGAGCTTAATTGGGTCTGATTCTGCCTAGAGAGGAAATCTGTCCAAATTAGGGAATTTGTGCATTTCAGGCTAAGAATTGGGGTGACGATGAGTGTGAGCATGTGTTCAGTGATTTGTGAATATTCTCTGTGGACATGTGCCTGTGTGCACATTCGGAGCTTTGAACAGGGCATGCTCACATGTTCTGCGAGCAAAAATGACACTCTCATACATCCCTGCTTTCAAAAAGAAATTCAAAGGAGAAGAAAAGTTCAGAGAAATTCTCATGGGTTGGGGTTCAGGTTTCTTGTGGTTACCTTGCATAGTAGGTGGTCAAAGAGTATGTGAAAGTGTCCTGTCTTTCATTATACAATCATCTCTCTGGCAGCTTGTAGCTTCTTCAGCTTTCTACACTTCAATTAGGGATGTACGAAAATCATTTACCTTTTGGGGATTATGCTGATGGTGCAGGGGGAGGCGTTCCGTCCCTCCCCCCGGAAACCTTGTCAGTGGGGGAGGCGCTCTGTACCTCCCCCACCGGAATCCTGGCCAGCTGGCTGTGCTCTGTAGTGATTCTGCAGAGCCGCCGGCCGGCTCGGCCAGCAGCCGGACATCCGGCCGCTGGCTAGCAGGGACGCAAATGGTGGCGGCCATAGCAGCCGCTGTTTGCATCCCTGCAGTCAGCTATGATAGGCTACGTAAATGTTTATGTAGCCTATCATGGCTGATTAAAACAAAAACAAAAACGCGCGTACGCAAATGGCAGCGCCCATGCGTTCCTTATTTTGGCACATCTTAGTCTACGTAAACATTTATGTAGACTAAGACAGCAAAAATAAGGGCAACGCAAATAGCGTAGCATCTACGCTATTTGCGTTCCCCTTATTTTCGCTGTCTTAGTCTACGTAAATGTTTACATAGACTAAGACGTGCCAAAATAAGGAACGCAAATGGCGGCCCCCGTGGGCGCCGCCATTTGCGTACGCACGTGTTTTTTTTTTAATCAGCCGTGATAGGCTACATAAACATTTACGTTGCCTATCACGGTGTTTTTTTAAAATCTAGCCGTGATAGGCTACGTAAATCTTAATGTAGCCTATCATGTTATTTTGTTTTTGTTTTTTGTTTTAACCTGGAAATGGCGGCGGCGGCGGCAGCTGGTCAGAAGACCGGTTGCCGCCGCTGCCCCGCCGCCACCGCCGCCCCGCCGCCGGAGCCACCTCCGGAGCCACTGCCGGAGCCGCCACCGCCGCCGCCAGGAAGAACTGCCCCCGGTAAGTCTTGTCCTGGGGGGGCGGGGGGGGCAGACCATTCCGCCACCGATTTCGGGGGGCCGAATGCACTGGCATTTGGCCTCCCTGAGATCCATGGTGGAATTCTCTGACATCCCTAACTTCAATTAAAGCCTAGGGGAAGACACTGTGAGGTAATTCCTGCCATAGGGCTTTTCAGATAAGGAGGTGCAGGCAGCCTGGGAAGCTGCAGGATGATGGAGAGATGTGTAATAGAAAGAAAGAAAACACACACACAGCACCCTTGGCTGCCTTGCAGTGATTAGGCAAACTCAAAAACAGCAGAAAAATATAAACATCCTGAGAATGAGGCAGAACAATGGAAACATCTTTCATGGGAGGAAGAAAATTTTCAGGAAACTGGAGGACAGATCTTGGCACAGCGCTAACCACACCTCTTCCCTGGAACTAAACAGACAGAATACTGGACTCCTCACACCTGCATCATGGTGGATGGAAAATGGGGGTCAGCCTGCCAACACAGTTGATGCTATTGTGATTTGCAGTGGCAGCATAAAAAACTCCTAGGAAAAAAGAAAGAAGCTGTGCTACAAACTCTGGCAATGGTGAGCTCTACCCTTGAGAAACTTTTGGAGAATTTCTCCTCCCACTGCATAAATTCAGTGAAATTGTCCCCCAATTTCTCTGCCCACAAATAGGGTGGAGAATTTCAAGAGGCCATTTGTACACAATGCTAGTCCTTTGTGTACACACTGTCTTGGGCAGTGGTTGATGGCCACAGATCAGATTGCCTCAATGCTATGTACATACCTGGTGTACATTGGTATCCCTGCAGATGAACACTAGGTATTTTTGGTGCATATTTATTTATTCACTCATTCATTTAATAAATCTATATAAGCTACTTTCTGCCAGTGTAGTTGGAGGGGCTTGTAATGGAAAATAACAGCATACAATTTAACAGACACAATGCAAATAAGGATGAGTGAAGCTACAAATCTCGGTTCTCAGTTTTACACCACTAAGGTTGTTCTGTCCCTGTTCCATCTAAGGGAATCCTTTTCTGCACAGATATCAATGTGTATTTTGTGGCTAGGGATGTCAGAGGAATCCACCTGGGGAGTGGAGCTCACTGAACTTTCATCAGCTCGCCCCCTCCAAACTTCATCTAATTTCCCCAAAGCTGGCCCAATTCGATCTCCATTGAGTCAGACCAGTTCGTGGATTTTCAGGTTGTTGGGTTGTTTTTTTTTTAAATCATGTGAATAGTACAAATTGCACCTGTAACTTGTGCAGTTTGCATAAACTGCAGCTGTAATTTGAGCAATTCATGAAAATTGCTCCTGCAACTTGTGCAAATTGTGCAACTTGTGCCTGAAATTTGCTCAAATTTCAGGTGAAATTTGTGCAAATTGCTATTTATGCAATAATAAAGTTCCTAGATTTTAGGAAACAACCTGTGGCTCACCTCACAAATGCAAGCCAAATTAGGGTAGCTGCAAAATCCAGCAAGCCCAAAAAGGGGCGGTTTTCCTTGTGACAGACATCCCTATTTGGGACACATTTTTTAAAAAAATACACACTATATCATGTTTGTGCACACTTAAGAAATGTACAGAGTGTGTTTTGCATGTTGTCAAATGCATTTCCTTCCTTTCATGGAAATGTATGGATTTCTGACCACAAATGATATCCATTTATGCACTTGGTTGCAGGAGGTGCAAATTGGATAAATTCATTTCCCCCTCCCCATCTCAAATCCATCTCGGATTTCTGCAGCATCCTCATTGACAGCATTGGGTGTTATTTTGATGTAATTAGTAGACCTGGCAGCTTCTTTCAAGGAGAAGAATTTTGAGTATTACTCATTCGTCATTCATCTGCTCTGCCCCAGAAACAGCTGCATCATAATACAATGCAAGTGGTCTATGGCTATTTATTTATCTTGTCAGCAATACCTGTGATGAAGCTGCAGATGGAAGCAATTGGGCCCTCTGGGAAAAAGTCCTCTGTGCAGTTCTTTAAGTACTCCCATTCAGATAATCACAGCACAGCCAACAAACAAGAGAAGAGAGCAACTACCACGAATCATGGACAACATCCAGATTTGCTAAAGGGAATAAGAGACTATGAAAGTAATTGCATTTTTGCAGTTAAAAAATCCAAATTCTATACCTCTTCCAAATCTACACTATAAGTTGGCAGTAAAAAAATTCAGCACAGCATTTTTCTGAAGATGGCTTAGAGGTGGCAGACTTTGGATGGATCCTCCTATTCAGTGACATGTGATGTAAATATGCATTAATGTGCGATCACAGAATTGGAAGAGGATGCTCATAGCATGTGACAATGAACCCCCAACCTATGTTAGTTTATTTACATAGTTTATTTGCCATACCTTCTACCTGAATTCACGATCCCAGTGTGGCTAATAGAGCAGTAAGAAACAGAAGTATAATATAAGGGCAGTATCCAATGGTGTCATTCTGCAAACTCAAACCAGGTCTTCACCTGGTGCCCCCAAAACCACAGTGTAGTGCCCCAGGTGAACCTCTTTGGGGAGCTCAGTCCACAACTGAGGTGCCTCAGCAGAAAAGGCCATCTTCTTAGCAGCCCCCCACCTCAATTTGGTAGGGATTCCCAGAGAAGGACCACTGAAGAGGATCTTTGGGTTTGGGGACATTATATACAGGAGGAGAGGATGCTTAGGGAACCTGGCCCCAAGCTGCTTTGGGTTCTGAATGTTAATACCAGCATTAGCTTGAATCAGGCCTGGAAATGGACCGGCAACCAGTGCCGATGAAAAAGTACTGGTATAATATGATCACGTTGGCCAGTCCCTGTTAACAATCTTGCTACCCAGTTTTGGACCAGTTGAAGTTTCTGGATCATTTTCAAAGGCAGCCCCACATATAACATATTGCCATAATCCAGACAAGAGGTTACCAGAGCATAGCTAACTGTAGCTAGGCTATCTCTATCCAGATGAGAATGTAGTTGGTTTATCAGGCTAAGCTGATAAAAGGTTCTCTGTGCCACCAAGTCCACCTGTGGCTCTTTAATCCCAATATTAGAGGAATTAGAGGTATAATCCCTCTAATATTGCGCTTATTTAGCTTTCCCAGCTCCAAACTGTGCATATCTGAATATGTGCATTTTTTACCTTCCTGTTCTTCCTAGAAAGCAAAGGCACGGAAATGGCGGCGCTTACCGAACGGGTTCGCAGTGAGTGCTGGGGAATTCACCAAACGCGTGGGTGGCTCGAGCACAGGTTTTGGGGGGAAGTGAGTAGGGATGCTGCTTCGGCGAGCGCACGGAGAGCCGAACTAGGGTGAGTTCTTACATCCCTACATCGTGCTTAAAAATTATTAGCTGCTCTGCTGTGTCTGTGTTAGGGATGGGCGAATCCCCCAATGTCCAGTCCAGGGGGAGTCTGCCGCAGGGCAAATCGGGCCGTTTGGGGCCCCACGGATTTCTCCAGAATCTTTCCGCATCTGCTGGAGTTGGCGGAGTGGCCCTCCAGCTTTCTAAAAGACGTGGTAGGCTAATGGTGGCCGCCATTCACCTCATGAGGGAAAATTACAGCCTTAAATGGCGTATTTTAAGGCCGCAAAGCACTTACTTTGACATAAATTACAGCTTGTGGCTGAATTTATGTGAAGTAAGTGCTTTACTGCTGCAAATGGCATACAACAAAACACCATTTACAGCTGTAATTTTCCTGCTCTAAGCTGATGGCGGCCGCCATTAGCATATCACATTTTTTAGGAAGCTGGAGCCACCCCATGGGAACTCCCATGGATGTGGAGGTGAGATCTGTTGGTCTGCTGCAGACTTCAGAGGTTAGATTCTTTGGAGTCTGGCCTCATTTGAGTTCACAGCAGATTTCTCCAGCATCCCTACTCTGTGTTTAATTGTAATTTGTATGTCTCATATATTATAAGCTGCCTTGTGAGGGCAGTGGACTCCAAAAGGCAGGTTAAAAATCTCTTAAATAAAATAAAATAATAAGAGAAGCAAACACAGCAGACTAAAACAATAGCAGTCCATTCAAGTATAGACAGTAAAAATAAACTCATCAAAGTTTAAAATGCTAACACTGGCCTTTCTTAAAACCCTAGGAATGTGGAAACACCTTTGCCTGGTGCCTAAATAATAGCAAGAAGGCCTCCAGGTGGGCCTTGGAAAATGGGGCACTGTCTCTGGTTGTCACCCACCACACTTGAAATGGCAGGGATGCCCAGAGAAGATACTCTGGTGATAATCTCAGTGGATGGGCAGATTGATACAGGAGAAGGAGGACCAATGAATATCCGGCAATATTCCTATTACTGCCCAGGCTGCCCAGACATGATATTGAATGGTGCAATCCAATGAACATCCATTTTGATCAGGAATGCCCACTGCATTTGTAGTATGTCAAATCTGAAGAGGTGGAAAAATATTTTAAAAGAATTTTTTTTGAGGAAAACAACAGCAATGGTGTTCATTCCCCAACCCAGCTCAACCCAACACGTGCATGCTATACTTTCTCTGACTCTCATGTAACTGCAGTCTTCATCCATGCAGAAGGTTCATAGACCAGTATAGACAGGCTGGAGAGGATTTTCTAGATATGTTGCCCACCCAGAAGATGACTGGGCAACCAGGAGAAGCACAAAACTGAGGCTGGAAAGGGTGAAGCTTATTAGCCTGTAGGGGAGCATGATGGGTTTAGAGTCTCTTGTATATCCTTGACCCTAATCCTTTGTACTGGCAGCAGCCTAAAGAGACTGAGGAGGCCAGTAGGGGAGGATCAGAGGAGAAGGTTCCTGGGAGATCCAGTTACTGCCTGCCTGTTGAAGTGTCCCTCAGTGGCTTCTACTGGATTCCTCCACCCTGGGCCCCAACTGCCATGGAACCTTGGTAGGAGAAAACCCTAAAGGGGAGAGTGGTATCTAGGTTTCCACCCAATCACTTTTAAAGCAGCCTTGCTTGTTCTCTCTCTCTCTCTCTCTCTCTCTCTCCCCCTCTATATATAATCAGTTTGACCATGATGGTTATAGAAAGAAATGGGGAGGGGAAGAGCCACCTTTGGTGATCAGTTTATCTGTGCATGTTGGACAAAGGGTGAAGAACCAATTGTTCATGTTGTGGGGCCAGCTTGCCCGCCTTTGTGTTCCATTTGGGTTGCCCTTTTCCACTTCCACACATCCAGCCTGTCCAATTAGCATATTATGCAAATTGCTGTATTTGCTGGTATGATTTTTTTTTACTCTGGATGTTTGGGTGGAAAATGTCTATACTGGGGGAGTTCTTCAATATTTAAAAACACAGTGAATTTACCAATCAATCATGTGCCTGTATATTAGGGGTGGGGAACCTCTTCCAGCCCAAGGACCAAATTCAGGTTTGGAGAACAGTTTTTTGGGCAGCTTGGTCTTGAACAGACAATCACACCCCATTCGCTTTACAAAAGATCTGCTCCTGAGGGAGATCAAAACTATTAGAGCTGGTCTGTTGATGGTGAGAGAAAGTGTTTCCCCCTGGAAACTCCTGAGCTGGTGGTCTCATGCTGTTAGGGGGCATGTTGTGTCCTTCTCTTTCCCTTTCTCATGTGATCTCTGATCTTTCCAGCCAAAGTGCAATAGGCTAACCACTACACTGCCCTTTGTCAGCTCACTATTCTGTCTCTGTCAGCTGATTCTCATAAAGCTCCTCTCCCTCTCCCTCTCCGTGTGTGTGTATGTGTGTGTGTGCGCGTGCGCATAAAGAAACACACAAACACACACACTAAATATAAATCAATACAGCTGCCTGCATTTTTGGACTCTGCTTGGGGGTGTGGCTGCAGGGACTGCTGTGATGAATGCCTGAACTTTCAAATTTTACCACTGCACCAATGATCCCTCACCAGCTCTCACAGACCTGCTCCCAGGATGTGGTCCTTGTTATCTCTGTGTGTGTCTCTCCCTCTCCTTACCCCCCTCCCTGACTGGAAGGGAACCCTCAGAGACAACAGGTCACAGTAACAGGTGTCATAGCAAACATGTTTTTCCCCTTCACAGGGCAAAGCCCCCTCCTAAAGATCAGATCAGCTTTATACTGTTTAAGGAAATCATTTCCCAATAGGGCTTCCTGTGATGCTTCTTCTGTGACCAAAACATTGCAAGATAGAGGATGAGTGTCCTCCTTCCCTGCTGCCATGGTTGTTCTGCTCTCCTTCCTCTCATAAGCTTACCAGTTTATGGGGAATGAGTCCCTCGTGTGGGGCCTAGGGATGTCAGAGGAATATAGTTTTGGGGTGGAGCTTGACAAGCTTCATCAGCTCTGCTCCCCAGACTTTGGTTCATCTTCCACTAGATGGCCTGACTCGGTCTGCAGAGAATCGGACCACCTAGTGTGCGGTTTTTGGGGGTGTTTTTTAATCAGCTCAAATCAATTTGCATGAATTTGTGTAATTTGCAGCCGCAATTTGCACACCTTACACAAACTTGCAGAAATTGCAGCTGTAATTTGCACAAATTTCTATTTGCACAAATTACAGCAAATACAAACAAACAAAAATATCTGCAGGAAGTTCCTGGAGTTTGAGGAAAACCTGCAGCTTGGCTTGCAAATGCAAGCTGAATTAGCATGCCATGGAAGTCCAGCAAGCCCAGAAAGGGTGAGATTTCCTGGTGACAGACATCCCTAGTGGGGCCCACAGGCACTCTGGGAAAATTCAGATGCTGGACACAGCTGGTGCCAATATTGGTCAGTGCTTTGCTGCTCAGTGTGCCCAGCTGCCTGATCAAATGCTTCAAAAAAGAAAAGGGGATGTTATTGCAACCGGCATCAGGCCCGGTATGCCCATGCTGGGTGCTGACACTGTGCCTTTTCCCCACCATGCCACAATCCCTGCTATCAGTTACTTCCTCTAATAGTTCTTTGGGACCCCCCTGGGCAGCAGAGATCCTGACTTACGCTCCTTAATCTGGCCCGGATGGCACCATTGCCTCTGAGATGTTACAAGTGGGGCTTGAAGGCAATAGCCCTCTGTTGCTTTTTGCCCCCTAGCAACTTGTACCAAGTGCCATTTTGCCTGTGCCCAGGGGACCCCATATAGCTATCATAACTAATAACCATTGATAGCCTTATCCTCCAGGAATTTATCTAATCCATTTTTAAAACCATCTAAAGTAGAGATGACAGTTGTTTGCATATCTAGGTATTTTGAGGCCCAACAGAGTCCCACTCCTGCCCCTGCTTGGGATGAATTCTCAAGCTGAGTCACAGGCTTTTCCCAAAATCCGGGAACATTTTTCATCCCTCCCCCCCACACTGTAAATAGAAAGTTGTGCAAATTGCAGCTGCGATTTGCGGAATTCATGAAAATTCTGGGTGTAATTTGCTTAATTTATGCAAATTCTGGTCATACTTTGCATACATTAAGCAAAGTACTGCAAGAATTTGTGCAAATTAAGCAAATTGTGGCCACAGTTTGCACAGCTTTCTATTTACGGGGAAAAAACAACAATGGAATTCCGCAAGCTGGCCTGACTCAATGCAGATCAAGTCAGGCCAGTTAGTGGGGAAGCAAGCTGAAGGCTGGGGGGGGGGGGGGGCTGATTATAAATTTGGAAAGCTAGCCCCCCCCCGATGGATTCCTCAAACATTCCTAGCCATACCTTGTGAGAGAAAATAACTATAAACTGTATCTGTATTCACCATGAGGTTTGAATAGTATTAGATGATAGATGGTTTGTATTATAGTTCTAATCTGTATATTTATTTTGAATATTAACCCCCTCCCCCAAACTATATACACTGAAATTACATACATATATACAAACCAGCTAATAAACCATATACACTGAAATTATATGCATATACCATAAAATAAGCCATATACATTGAAATTATATGTATATACCATTAAATAAGCCATATACATTGAAATTATATTTCTATAATATCACAGTGTAAACACCATGCTTTTGGCCTCAAGAACACCAAGAACGCAACTTTCTCACTAATAAAGGGATACTGAGTAATATTAACTGGCTTTGCACAGTGTAGGGATCACATCTTTCCCTCTGAATGTGGTCAAGAGAAATGCTTTGCAGGCATCGATCTTTAATGAAGGGGAAGGGAGTCTTAGCAGGAGAGGGATATTTCACTGAGTAGCAAAATTTTTCTGAAAATAATGTTCTCTTCTCTCTGGTGTTGCTGAGCAGCATGAGGCAAAGAAGGGATGATTCAATAGTGCCCAAAGGATTGCAAACATCAAACAGTCCTTCCAATGGATGGACATTCTAAAAGGAGTCCCTTGACAGCGGATATCCCAAAGAAGCTTGTGGTGATTGTGAACAGTCCTGCACTTTGCATGCCCACGATCACAATACATTCTGGCATTTTGTTGAGCCCAGTTTGCTCAGATAGCAGCCGAGCCCGTGGCGTCCTGACCCGGTGGGGTGTCCACCCAGAGTGAAAGCTTGTAGGCCAATACGTTGTAAATACCTGAAAGAGAAATTGAGGTTGATGAAAAAAGGCTGGGTTGAGGGGAGCACTCAGCAGCTGCCTTAGCGGTGGTGACGGGAAGTACACAAACTCATCCTGAAAGCCCCCATAGCGACACCCCAAAGAGTCGAGACCAGAGCCATCTCCGCAAAGAGGCGGTTGTGGTCTGTCATAGTCCCAGACTGGCAAAGCAAAGCAAAGCAAAGCAAGCCAGACCTTCTCCCTGCTCCCCCACCCCCACACTTTCCCCAAGGAGCTCTGTACAGTTGCTCTGCTTGCCTCTACCCAAGAGAGCCATTCGGGTGTACTGTGCTTGCTCCTTTCTTCCTTTTTGTTGCACAGTCAATCGGGTTCTTATTAGCTATGTGTGTGTTATACGGGTAACCTCACCCCTGTCCACAGGGATTTCTGGTCACTCCCAGTGGAATTGTTCCTGTCTGTGCCACAGTTAGCTCATACAGTGAAGGATGCTGGTGTGTCGTCGCATGTGTTGCGTTTGGGCTGGGCTGGGGAGGTGTCCTAGGGATGTCTTTCCATTGCTGTGAGTGGACTGGCTCCTTTGATGGCTGACTGACATGGAGGGGGGGTGCTACCGCCATGCCATCCCATGATTGGTGAGGGCCAGCAGTGTTTCCATGGAAACTAGGTGGTGTGGCTTGATGTGTTGCTCTCTTCTCTACTTTTTGTAGTGACGCATTTTCCCCCCGTCACTTGTGTGCTGCGAGTGTAAGGGATATGACATGAATTATGAGGTTAAGTGGCCTCATGGTATCAAAGGAAACATCAGGGCTTCTCCATTTGGACCACCCCCTACCAGGAAGGGCCAACCGACATCAACTGCCCTGTGGGAAGGAACTTCAGGTGCTGGCTCCTGCTCAAGTAGAGCTGGTTGTATTGTTCAGCTTTGTGTTTTGAGCACGTGGTTCTTGCTGTATGTGTTGTGTTTTATAAATATTGTGAGCTACTCTGAGGACTCCAGTTGAAAATTGGGATATAAATCTACTCAATAAATAATGGAGCATAGGATTGCTCTGCCCATCTGAATCTGACACCGGAGACAGCCAACAATTTTTCTTTTCTTTTTTTGGAGGGTTGAAGATGGTTTGAATGAGGTTCTTTTCATTTCTGGTCAAACACATGTGGCAGGTTTGTGATGCATTTCAATAATATGTATCACCTGTTTGATCAGGTGTGAGATGAGAACCAAAAAGAGAAATAGATAATAGAATCATAGGGTTGGAAGTAGGGATGTACGAAAGTCACTTACCTTTTCGCAGCTTTGCTTCGCGGTGGGGGGGAGGCGCTTCACTTCTCCCACCGAAATTCAGGCCGGGGGGGGAGGCGCCCCGCCTCGCCCGGCTGAAATTCAGGCCGGGGGGGGCGCCCTGCCTCGCCCGCCCAAAATTCAGGCCGGGGAGACGCGCCCCGTCTCCCCGGCCGTGAAAGAAAAAGTGTAAAAAAACCACAACAACCCCGTGATAGGCTACGTAACGATTAATGTAGCCTATCACGGCTAGATTTCCAAAGTCAGCCATGATTGGCTACGTAAATCGTTACGTAGCCTATCACGGGTGACTTTGAAAAAAAAAAGCGCGTACGCAAATGGCGGCCCCCATAGGGGGCCGCCATTTGCGTTCCTTATTTGGTCCCGGTAGTCTACGTAAATCTTTACATAGACTACCGGGACCAAATAAGGAACGCAAATGGCGGCGCCCATGGGCCGCTGCCATTTGCGTATGTGCTTTTAAAGTCACCCGTGATAGGCTACATGACGATTTACGTAGCCTATCACGGCTGACTTTGGAAATCTAGCTGTGATAGGCTACGTTAATCGTTACGTAGCCTATCACGGGAGTGTGTTTTTGTTTTTGTTTTTACTTTTTTTTTGCAATGGCGGCAGTGGCAGCCGGTCGGGAGACGGCCACTGCCCCCACCCCCGACGAACCGCCGCCGAACCGCCGCCGGGACCCGCTGCCGAGAGGGACATTCGGCTACGGTAATTCCCATCCCGGGGGGGGGGGCGGGGGACTGGCGGAGAATTTCCCCATCAATTTCGGGGGGCCAAATGCGTTGGCACTCGGCCCCCTGAAGTTTCGGGGAGAAATTCTCCCCCATCCCTAGCTAGGGATGGACGAAAGTCCCTTACCTGTTCTCGAAGCTTGCTTTGCAGTGGGGGGGAGGCGCTTCGGTTCTCCCCCTGAAGTTCAGGCAAGGGGGGGGAGGTGCCCACCTCGCCCAGCCGAAATTCAGGCCGGGGGGGAGGTGCCCCATCCCTCGCCGGCAAAATTCAGGCCGGGTAGAAGCGCCCCGTCTACCCAGCCGCGAAAAAATAAGTAAAAAAAAAAACCCACCCCCGTGATAGGATACGTAACGATTTACGTAGCCTATCACGGCTAGATTTCCAAAGTCAGCCGTGATAGGCTACGTAAATTGTCACGTAGCCTATCACGGGTGACTTTGAAAAAAAAAAAGCGCGTACACAAATGGCGGCCCCCATAGGGCGCCGCCATTTGCATTCCTTATTTGGTCCCTGTAGTCTACGTAAAGATTTACGTAGAGTATGGCGAAAATAAGGGCAACGCAATTTGCGTTGCCCTTATTTTCGCCGTAGTCTATGTAAATCTTTACGTAGACTACAGGGACCAAATAAGGAATGCAAATGGCGGCGCCCTATGGGAGCCGCCATTTGTGTATGCGTATGCGTATGCGTTTTTGTTTTTTTTGTTTTTCAAAGTCACCCGTGATAGGCTACGTGACGATTTACGTAGCCTATCACGGCTGACTTTGGAGATCTAGCCGTCATAGGCTACGTAAATCATTATGTAGCCTATCACGGGGTTTTTGGTTTTTTTTACTTTCCTTGTAATGGCGGCGGCAGCCGGTCAAAAGACCGGCTGCCGCCCCCGCCCCTGACGAAAACCCGCAGAACCTCTGCCAGGACCCGCTGCCGGGAGGGACATTCGTCAAAGGTAAGTCACATCCCGGGGGGGGGCAGGGGGGCGGAGAATTTCACCAGCGATTTCAGGGGGCCAAATGCGTTGGCACTCAGCCCCCCGAAGTTTCGGGGAGAAATTCTCCCCCATCCCTACAGGAAGCCTGATTCCCAGGTGGTCTCCCATCCAAGTACTAACCAGGGCTGACCCTGCTTAGCTTATTTGGTGGTAACAACATAGGTAGCCATTCTCTCGGTTCTTTATGTGAACATTGGGAACTGAGACCTCTCCCAAACAACTTTGCCCTCTCTTTTAAAAAACTACTAATTTGTCTAGGCTTACATATGTATGCACTCCCCCGCCCACAACACACACAGACAAATATGGTCCAATTTGTCATCTCTGTTTTGTATATCTTCTAATTAGTGGGCAATTTCTGAAATGTATGCTTGATTAGGGACATCCCACCCTTTTCTTGCACAGTTCACAATAAACAGGCTGACTGCATAGCAGGGGGAGGGGGTGGGACACAACTAGCAGCCCACCATGGATTAGATCTGGCCCCAAATGCTATTGGGGGGGGGGTTTCCAAAGAGTGACAGACCAACATACCAGATAAATTTTGCAACAATAGTGTTTGCTCTTGACCAGTAAAGTTCGCCCCCTCTGACTAGGCAAATGAACAATATTTGAGATAGCTGGAATCGCTGAGATCCCCACAGTGGCCAACCAGATGTCTTCAGAAAGCCCACAAGTGGGGAATGAAAGTAAGAGCCCTCCTCAGTTTATGTCTCCAGCAACTGGTACTCTGAGGTACACTGCCTCCGTCCATGGACGTTCCATTTCTGTCACAGCTAATATAAACATAGGAAGAGCACTGCTGGATCAAATCAAAGGTCCATCTAGTACAGCTTCTCTTTTTGCACCATGGCCAATCAAATGCTTCAAGGAAGCCCACAAGAAGGGTCTGAAGACAATGACCCTCCCCTGCTATAGATTCCCAGAAACTGAGATTCATTCTCATTTTGCTTCTGAACATCCAGCCACAATACAGGTGGTTTTAGAAGGAAAAAGAAAGAAAATGTTTTGTAAGGTCAAGAGCAGCAATCCACACCTGCTTGCCTTGTGCCAGATACCTGCTCACATGTGTGGTCGCTGCTCATTCTGCACCAATGGAAAACTTGTGGAAATCGAGCAGATGTCGAGAGGGAGATCTGTGCAGGTTTCCCCAAATTTGCACAACTTTCCTCCATAGATGAAAGCAGGGCTGATTCAGTCCACTGGTGAAATTTGAGCAAAATATAGATTTAAGACATTCGTGTAAATGTGGGAAATTTGTGTAAATTTAGGGAATTGGCACAAATCGGATGTGAGCATAGGTTCAGCAATTTACAAACATTTTCAATGGACATGTGCTCGCACTTGCGTTCAAAGTTAGGAACAGGGCAACTTGCATTTTTTGAAAGTAAAAATGTCATCCTTACAGGGAAATCCTGTCTGATTTCGGCTCGATGGATCCCCACGGTGCCCCTGACTTGGCACACATTTGCAATCCAAGTGGCGGGTCAGTTCCTGAAACTCAGGAACTTTTGCCACTTTTTTGTATATATGTGCAAGTCCTGATTTGTGCAAAATTGGAGGTATAACTATTTTCGGAAATCTCAATTTGTGCAAAATCATGGGTGTAAATAGCACAATTTGTGCAAAATTGCAAAATTTCCAGATGCGGTTTTGTTCAAATCATCATTTTCATAAATAGTTATACCCGCAATTTTGCACAAATTGGGACTTGTGATTTTTTTTTTTTTTACAAAGCGGAAAACCGCAAGGTGGCCTGACTCATAACAGAACAAGTCAGGCAAGCTCAGGCATGCGTGAGCCTGAAGATAGCCAAACCTAGGAAACCTGCTGAGCTCTCCCCCCCCCACACACACACCAAATGGATTCCTCTGGCATCCCTACCTCTGACCCACCTGACAAGAAGCAGAGGAAACAGATCCCATAGGTTAAGTAGAAGGCCCATTTCTTGGAACGATTCTCTGTGTCTTTCTCATCATTCATTTTTATTTCAAACACAATCAGGGCAACCAACAAACCAGTTCCTACAAGACACAATGGAGAGTGCTGAGAGGAGTTGTCTTGATCTCAGCATTTTTATAGCTTGGGAAAGGCGGCAATTCTCAGTATGACTGGATTGACCCAATGCACTTCCTCTGTGCTGTGCTGTGGTGGATGGTCATGTCCATTTGTCCATATTGTCTCTGCACCATGCTGGTATGTATCTAGGGATGTACGAAAGTCACTTATCTTTTGCGGATTATGTTGATGGTGTGGGGGGGAGACGTTCCATCCCTCCCCCCAGAATCCTGGATGGGGGGGAGGCGATCCATTCCTCCACCCCAGAATCCTCCGCGGCCGGCTGTGCTCCGTGGCAGCTCCGCAGAGCAGCTGGCCAGGCCCAGCCAGGCCAGAGCCGTGCGCAGCCGGATTTCTGGCTACGGAGGGCTCGGGGGGGGGGGAACCGCATATGCAAATGGTGGCAGCTATGGCCGCCGCCATTTGCGTTCCTTATTTTTTCCATCTTAATCTACGTAAATATTTATGTAGACTAACACAGCGAAAATAAAGGGAATGCAAATAGCGTAGTGGACGCTATTTGCGTTCCCCTTATTTTCGCCATCTTAGTCTACGTAATTATTTACGTAGACTAAGACGGCCCAAAATAAGGAATGCAAATGGCGGCAGCTGTAGCCGCCGCCATTTGAGTATGCCTTTTTTTTTTTTAACCCAGACATTTTAGGCTACGTAAAAACTTATGTAGCCTATCATGTCTCTGTAAAAAACAACAACAACAACAACCCTGCAAATGGCGGTGGCGGCAGCCGGTTGGAAGACCAGCCGCCGCCGCTGCCGCCGGAGCCGCCGCCGGAGCCGCCGCCGCCCAGAAGATCCGCCCCAGGTAAGTCTCATCCCGGGGGGGATCTGCGGGGGGCAGGGGGGTGGCAGGCCGTTCCGCCACAGATGTCGGGGGGCCGAATGCACTGGCATTCGGCCTCACTGAGATCCATGGCGGAATTCTCTGCCATCCCTATAAGTATCACCCTAGCGCACCATGCTGTTTGTCCCATTGGCCACTGGAGAGAGGGGTACCAGAACGTTCAGTCTTGTCCCACAGGCTGTTCAAAATCCATACAAAAATGATGGGAGAGGTTACCTGAATTGGGCCCTGGTGAGCATTGAAACCTCTTGGGGGGGGTGCACATTCAAGGGAGAGCTTGATCCATCCATCCATCTACCCCACTAACCATCCCCTTCCTGTTCCTTGACTGCCTTTCCTGGTCAAGGTGAAAGAAAGCTTACCTTGGGGGCTAGACAGAGTCCACAGCTCTGGCAACTTCTTGGAAGGTCGGGGCATGGGTCACCACTTCACACCCTTGCTCCACACTTTTTTCACAAATGGCAGGAGACACTTAGAGGATCACTACAGTGCTTTTCATCTTGAGATAATGGAAGGGTTGAACTACAACTCCCATGGTTCCCAGTGTAAAAAAGGGGGATGCTGGATGGGGACGCTGGGAGTTGTTGCCCAATCCTCCCATAATCTCAGAGGTAAAGTGATGCTGGCAATGCAGCTCTTAGCATCTGAGGGCCAGTGTGGTATTGTGGTTAGAGTGTTGGGAGATCCAGGTTCTAATCCTCACTTGGCCATGAAGCTCACCAGGTGACTTTGGGTCAGTCACTGACTCTCAGCTAGGGATGGCACAAGTGCCCGATTGGGTCTGGGAGTCTGGCAGATTGCCCCCCCACTTTTGCCCCAAGCTGCACCCGCCAAGCCCCCTGCCACGCTCAAGCTCCCCCTACAGGTGCGAAGTGGCCCACACTCCCCTGGACAGTCCAGCTATCTCTGCAATCACCATTTTGTGGAGGGGGGGAAAAAAGGAAGTCACAGATAT
This sequence comes from Heloderma suspectum, assembly GCF_057233095.1. NCBI lineage: Eukaryota > Metazoa > Chordata > Lepidosauria > Squamata > Helodermatidae > Heloderma > Heloderma suspectum. The sequence continues at coordinate 16,455,658 of NC_139467.1, forward strand.
GCACACATTTGATCTTATGCTAAATGGTGCTGTGAATGGCTGATATACATAAGATTATAGGTGTAAATGGCCCATTTATGTTGTAATCTTGCATGTATTGGCCATTCACGGCACCATTTTGCGTATAGGTCTATGTGCGCATATTTGTGATCACCATTTCTTTGTTGCAAAAATGAGTGTGGGGTGAGTGCGGGTGGGTTGGCAAGCGGGGGGGGGCTTGGGTACAGGTCTGGGGGCACATGAGTGGGGGCAGGGGCTCAGCAGGGGCCCAGAGAACCCAGATGGGGAGGCACCTGTCTATCCCTACTCTCAGCCTAACCTACCTCACAGGGTTGTTGTGATGATAGAATGGAGAGAAGGAGGACCATGTGAGCCTCCTTGGGTTCCTTGCAAGAGAAAAAATGGTGGGATATAAATGTAATAACAAAAATAATAATAAGTAAAAATAAATTAGCATCTCCTGGTGTGTAGGGGGGAAATGGGGAGGGGGAGAGGAAAAGACTCAAACAGGCTTTCCTGTTTTCCAGGGAGCCCCTGCCACTGAAACCACCACCTGGTATCTCACCCAGGTCCCAAAGGTAACCTCACCCCACTCTAGAGACCACAACAGCTTGGTGAGTGTACAGAGGATGCATAGGATCTAGGGATGGGCAAATGAGCAAACTTCAAGATCAACAGGATTCTCCAAACATCATTTTGCCACTTGTCTCATGCTTGCTTTCTGTTTGCACTTGTGTTCGCTGATTGCTCTGCATGAATGGAAAACTTGTGCAAATCAAGCAGAGGTCGAATGGGAGATATACGCAGATTTCCTCAAATTTGCACAAACCCCCTCCATAGACCGAAGTGAGGCTGATTCACTCTATGGAGGGCATTTGTGCAAATTAGGGCATTTGCACAAACCGACCTGGGAATCGGGAATGAGACTAACATGAGCACATGTTCAACAATTTATGAATATTTTTGTCAGACACATCACAAAGGTTTGTGGATTCCCGAACCTGCAACCATGTTTGAAAACTATGTATTTTTTTTTAATGCACTCTTCTGAAATGCTTTAGTCAGTGGGGGAAACTGTGCACTTTTGAAATATGCACACAGAAATGCACACTTTCCCAATTAGAAATGTGCACATTTCCCCCGTTCAAATGAAGCAAAGAATATGGTGCAAACAAAACCAGATGGGAGCCAACGTGAGCTTCAAAGTGAAGTTTGGAGCATTGTGGGGAGCTTAAACAGCCCTGGTTCTCCCATCTCCAGGTGCACCTGTGTCCAGGAGTGTTTCTGCATACAGCTTCAGATGTTGCGCCAACTCCTTTTCTGACAAAGGCTGATCTGGCCATGGGCATGCATGCTTTGGTTACATCCAAGCTAAACTACTGTAATGCACTCCACACAGGGCTGCCCTTGAAGACTGTTCAGAAACTACACCTGGCCCTGGCTCAGACTGCTGCTGCTAGGCTGTTGACAGAGGCCTGTTATTTGGAGCATGTGACTCCATTCAAAGAGGGTTTCCAAGCCCAATTTGTTTTGCTTACCTTTAGAACCTTATAGTGTTTAGGTGCAGGATATGAGGACCACCTGCTCCCATATGACTCTACCCACCTGCTAGGTTATTCTGGGAATGCATAGCTCAGCATCTCACCACTGTCTGGGGGTGCACTTGGTATGTGGGCAGGACAGGGTCTTTTCAGTTGTGGTGTCTGGCCTCTGAAACTCCTTCCCTCAAGAAACCCATTTAGATCCTTCCCTTTCAGGCTTCAAGAATATCAGCTCTGTGTAGGAGTGCTTTCTATGTTGTCTGATCCTTTAAGTTTTGTTTCATGGTGCTGCTGGGTGGGTGGGTTTCCCCCCCCCCTTAGCAAGCGACTTGTTTAAAAATAGATTTTATTGATATCATTTTAGTATGTTTGTGATGTGCTTGGTGGGGGAGGCATACTGGCCCCCCACGTAGCATATATAATATCACATAAGTCTTGTTCTTCTGCTATTTCTCAGAAGCACTGCACCTGAAAGTGGTACAAATAGGGCAGTATCTGACTGTGCCGTCCTACCCGTGCAAATGATGTTGCACTAGTGGAAACTAGGTTCCAAACTCTTGTGTAAGAACAGAATCCAGGTAAAGCTATGTTTGCACAGATGGCTGCACAAGCACTCGGGCAAGTGTGATGCGCAGGTATTTGTGCAATGGAAACGTTTGGTGGGGCTCCGCTAGGCTAGCACCATTTCAGTTTACAGAATTACACTGTTGGATACTGCCCATAACATCAAGGTAGATTGATGCAGTGATACCTGCCATGAAGCTGGAGATGGATGTCACCAGTGCATTTGGAAGGAAGGGGACCTTGCAGGGGAGTATCTTATTCCATGGCACTGACCATATCACAGATATGGAGGATGCAAGGAGACCAAAGAGCATGAAGCTTCGGATGACAGTCATGTGCACTAAAAGAAAAAGGGAAAGGATGCTATGACAATTATTAAGCTTAATTCCCAGTGCAAAAGCCACAACTGTTTTTGAACTCGTGGAAACATTGAGCAGATCCATGATTCTGCTGTTGATGAATTAAGGGTGCAATCCTATTGTGATGATGGTGAGCCTCCGAACTCGGAGGCTTACCGTCATCCTATGCAGGGTGGGAGGGGCAGTGGAGGCAATCTTCACCTCCCCGTCCTGCGTCCTCCCACCCTGCATTGTCACTAGATGGGCTCCTTTTTCACCCATCTAGAGAAATCATCTTAGAGGGGGAGGGAAGGAGGCTGGAGAGACTTCAGGATAGCTTGCATCCTGGCCTCTCTAGTCTCCTCCCCTCCCCATCCACCAAAACGCCCTCTTTTCCCCCTCTCCAAGCTTGCATTCCTGACCTCAGAGAGAGAGCCAGAGTAGATCTTTCCAAGCTGGCTGTGAGGGGGCAGGGATCGGGGCTCCAAATTATTTATTTATTTATTTACAATATTTGTATATCACTCCATATCTAAAACAGATTTTGGAGCAGTGAACATAAAAGATAAAATAGTAAAAGAATAAAAAGATTAAAACACCATATTAAAATTAAGGTTTTTTAAAAAACGGAACGCCAATAGAAACCGTGGCTGGTCAGTTAAGGAATGCTTCCTGGAACAGGGCTGTTTTCTGGAGGTGCCGGAAACAACACAGTATTGATGCCTGCCTGACCTCTACAGCAGGGCGTTCCAAAAAAAGGGGGCCACCACACTGAAGGCTCTTCTTCTGGTGGACTCCAGTCAGGCCATACGTCCATGTGGAACCACCAGGAGCATGGCCTCCACTGCCCTCAGTGACCAGGCAGGTTGGTAAGGGAGAAGGCACTCTCTCAGGTGTCTTGGTACCAAGTTGTTTAGGGCTTCCAAGCTCTGAGGTTGAAGCAATAGGACCTGTCTAGGGGCAATAGGATCATACTCTAAATGTATTTATTTATTTAAAATCGTATGCTCTTCAATTAGAAAATACATTCAGCAACTTCATATAGAACTTAATTTTTCAAGAGGACTAGAAACCTATGTAGCTACACTTGCACCACAGAGTGTGAACTATGAACTTAAGTACAGAATATGCTACGTATGTCAACATCCAAATAATCTCAGCACTCTCTTTTTTAAAACAAACAAATAAACAACAACAGAATGGCATGCTACTGGTCCTCATGGATGCAAAGGAAAAGGGATGAGGACTGTAAGTTGGTGCAAGCAGCAGCCCTGACTGAGTGGAAGGGAGGAGGCCCCAACATCCCCTGCAGTACTACATGCTAAACAATAAAATACATTAAGGCTACATACAATCCTATATGCACTTACCTGGGAGTAAGTCCCATTGAAGTCAATGGGACTTACTTCTGAGTAGACGTGCATAGCTCTGCACTATTAAATCAGTATTCCATGTGCTGAAATATGCTATGTTATCTACTGACAGGAACTAGATGTTGCACAATATGTAGGACTGCTGCTGAAAATGGGAAGAGAAGGACATGAAAACAATCAGAAGAAGAGGAAGCAGCAGTCAGGCACCCCTCGATTGTGCAGGGACACAACTCCAGCTGAGAGCCCCTCCCTCTGGCAAACAATTGTTGCTGCTGAGGCCATCAGAGTGAGAGGAAGCAGCGGGCAGACATCTCCCCCTCATGTCTGGATCTATATGAGGCCATCCGAGGGAGAGGAAGCAGCAGCCCTTCCCCTGTGCCCATTACCTTCCGAACTTTTTGCAACGAAGAATCTAGTCCCTGAATTTGCTTTTTTCCCCTCCTCCCTCCCCATCCTCTTTCCTTTTGTGTTGTGTTTTTTAGATTGTAAGCTTGCAGGCAGGGACTGTCTTGAGAAATAGCTTTGCAAGCCACCCTAGGAGCCTTTTTTGGCTCAAGGGTGGAAAGAGAGTGCTATAAAAATGTACCCAGTTCCTCCTCTCCCTCCATAACATCTTATATAGCTTATCGTGTGTTGTGACAGTGTGCCATACCCCATTTCCTCAAATCTCCATTTCATTGGCTGCTGCTGCTGCTGCTGCTGAAAGGGGGCAGGAAAACATGGTGCTTCACGATGTCATATGATATAGCTTAAGTCATAGTAGACATTACAGAGCAGGAGGGGAAACCTTGGTGTGCAGTTACCATTTTTGGAAGCAGCCACAAGTCCAGCATTCTGTTCACACTGTGGCCAACCAAATGCCCAGGGGAAACCCACAAGAAGGACAGGAGTGTGAAAATCTTGACCTCCATTTCACCCCATACACCAGGGGTGGGGAACGTCAGGGCTGGGCCCAAATCTGGCCCTCCTGGTGTCCCAATCCAGCCCTTGGGGTTCCCAAGATGGCCGGACACCCTTCTCTTAGCCCTCACCCACTTTCCCCCGGCCTCTGATCTTTTGGTGGTTTCCTGGCTTTCCCCATTCTAAAAGTTTGAGATGCCTCTCCTAAGGCTTTGTTATGGGCACTATGAGTGTTAAGCTACAATATGCTGTTGTGGGGTGTGTATATTTTTGGCACCCCCCCTTTGCCTTCACCCCCCCACCTCTGGAATGTGGCCTCTGAGAGCTTCTCCAGAATTTGACCACCAGGCTGAAAGAGATCCCCCCACCCCTCCTGCCATATACCATACCTTCAAGGGTTTTCATGGGGTGGCACCCATATTTCTCTGAGCAGATGCTCCAGATTCCCATAACATAGAGATTTATGTTCGTATAATACATAGTCCAGCTAGGAGATAGGAAGGTGATGAGCAATAGCAGAAAAATAAAGAGGGCCAAGACAGAACTTAGGGCCCTGTGGGGAAACATTGGGCCTAATGAGAGGATTGATTTCTTTTGTATTCCCTTTGAACCCAGTTCTCTCTCTCCCCCGCTCTCTCTCAATCTCACCCACCCACCCTCTCTCTCTCTCTCTCTGTGCATGCGCCTAACAGCAGCCTTAAAAGACAGGGAAATGGCAAGGAAGATTTGGAGCAGGATAGACCGAGGAGAATAGTCAGATCCAGTTGCTGCCCAGTGTGGCAGTTTTATGTGTTTTCCTCCACTCTGGGGCACCAACTGTCATGGAATTTCTATTCTGCCAGTGGAACAGAACAGGCCCTGCCTTCCTGCCAGGGTGGGGGCTGAGGCTGGTGTCGTGTCTGATTGGCTGAGTGGGAGAAAGGGAGAGTGATAGGTGGAAAGGGGAGAGACAAAGAGTTCACTGTGAAATTAGCCAGCAAAAGAGGAAGTTTGGCAGCTAGCGGGCACTCCAGCTACCACACTGGTGTGCTCACCAGTTGCGTTCCCCTTGAAAGATCAGGTTTGTGGTTGGGGGGTACTCCTAGATCCATTACTGTTGCTGGAGGCCCAAGTGGCTGCCACGGTTTGGAGTGCCTTTTACTAGCTTCAGCTGGTTCGCCAGCTATGGCCTCTCCTGGACAGAGATAGCTTGGGCACACTGGTACAGGCATTAGTAACCTCAAGACTGGATTACTGCAGTGCGCTCTAGGTGAGGCTGCCCTTGAGGCTGGTCCGGAAGCTGGAGCTAGTGCAGAACATAGCAGCTCGGCTGTTGTCGGGAGCTGCCCCTTTTCTGCATGCAACTCCCTTGCTGAGGGAACTGTGCTGGCCAGCTGTTCACTACTGGGCCAGGTTTAAGGTTTTGGTACTAGTGTACAAAGCCCTAAACAGCTTGGGACCAGAATACCCAAGACAGCGCCTTCTCCCTTACCAGCCTGCCTGGTCACTGAGGTCGTCAGGGGGCATGTTCCTGATGGTTCCACATGGATCTGTAGCCCGATTGGAATCCATGAGGAAAAGAGCCTTCAGCGTGGTGGCCCCCCTCCTGTGGAATTTCCTGCCTTCGGAGGTCAGGCAGGCATCAATATTGTGTTGATTTCGGTACCTCCTGAAAACATTATTATTTAAGGAAGCCTTCATCAAGAGACTGGCCACCATTTATTAAATCTGGTTTTATCAGAACTCTATTTTTTCTCCTTTTTTGTAATGATTTTTTTTTAACATGGTGTTTTTAGATGGATTAGATGGACCCTTGGACTGATCCAGCATTGTTGTTGTTGTTGTTCAGTCGTTCAGTCATGTCCGACTCTTCGTGACCCCATGGGCCATAGCACGCCAGGCCTTCCTGTCCTGCGCTCTCTCCCGGAGCGTGCTCAAGTTCATATTCATTGCATCGGATGGTGATGCTATCTAGCCATCTCATCCTCTGCCGTCCCCTTCTCCTTTTGCCTTCAGTCTTTCCCAGCATCAGGGTCTTTTCCAGAGAGTTTTCTCTTCGCATTAGGTGGCCAAAATATTTGAGCTTCAGCTTCAGTATCTGTCCTTCCAGTGAGCACTCAGGGTTGATTTCCTTTAGGATGATGGACTGATTTGACCTCTTTGCAGTCCAGGGGACTCGTAAGAGCCTTCTCCAGCACCACAGTTCGAAAGCATCAATTCTTCGGCTCTCAGCCTTCCTTAGAGTCCAGCTCTCACAGCCATACATTACTACTGGGAAAACTATAGCTTTGATTAGACGGACCTTTGTCGGCAAGGTGATGTCTCTTCTTCTTACTATGCTGTCTAGGTTTGCCATAGCTTTCCTCCCAAGGAGCAAGCATCTTTTAATTTCATGGCTACAGTCACCGTCTGCGGTGATCTTGGAGCCCAAGAAAGTAAAATCTGTCACTGCTTCCATTTCTTCCCCTTCTATATGCCAGGAAGTGATGGGGCCAGATGCCATGATCTTAGTTTTTTTAATGTTGAGTTTCAAACCAGCTTTTGCACTCTCCTCTTTCACCCTCAACAAGAGGCTCTTTAGATCCTCTTCGCTTTCTGCCATTAGGGTGGTATCATCTGCATATCGGAGGTTGTTAATAATTCTCCCAGCAATCTTAATTCCAACCTCTGATTCATCCAACCCGGCATTTCTCATGATGTACTCTGCATATAAGTTAAATAAGCAGGGTGACAATATGCAGCCTTGTCGTACTCCTTTCCCAATTTTGAACCACTCGGTTGTTCCATGTCCGGTTCTTACTGTTGCTTCTTGACCCTCGTACAGGTTTCTCAGGAGACAGATAAGGTGGTCTGGTACTCCCATCACTTTAAGAATTTGCAAGAGTTTGTTGTGATCCACACAATCAAAGGCTTTAGCATAGTCAATGAAGCAGAAATAGACGTTTTTCTGGAATTCTCTTGCTTTCTCCATGATGCAGCGAATGTTGGCGATTTGATCTCTAGTTCCTCTGCCTCTTCGAAACCCAGCTTGTACTTCCGGTAGTTCTCGGTTCGCATACTGCTGAAGCCTAGCTTGTAGGATTTTGAGCATCACCTTGCTGGCATGTGAAATGAGCGCAATTGTGCGGTAGTTTGAACACTCTTTGGTGTTGCCCTTCTTTGGAATTGGAATGTAAACTGACCTTTTCCAGTCTTGCGGCCATTGTTGAGTGTTCCAAATTTGTTGGCATTTGGAATGCAGCACTTTAACAGCATCATCTTTTAGGATTTTAAATAGCTCAGCTGGAATACTGTCATCTCCGCTAGCTTTGTTGTTACTAATGCTTCCTAAGGCCCACTTGACTTCACTCTCGAGGATGTCCGGCTCAAGTTCAGTGACCGCATTATCATGGCTATCAGGGACATTCAGATCTTTCCTGTATAGTTCTTCTGTGTATTCTTGCCACCTCTTCTTAATCTCATCTGCTTCTGTTAGGTCCCTGCCTTCTTTGTCCTTTATCATGCCCGTCTGTGCACAAAACGTTCCCTTGAGATCTCCAATTTTCTTGAAGAGATCTCTAGTCTTTCCCATTCTATGGTTTTCCTCGATTTCTTGGCATTGTTCATTTAAGAAGGCCTTCTTGTCTCTCCTTGCTATTCTCTGGAACTCTGCATTCAGTTGGATATATCTTCCCCTTTCTCCCTTGCTTTTTGCTTCCCTTCTTTCCTCAGCTACTTGTAAAGCCTCATTAGACAGCCACTTGGCTTTCTTGAATTTCTTTTTCTTTGGGATGGATTTTGTTGCTGCCTCCTGAACAATGTTACGGACCTCCGTCCATAGTTCCTCAGGCACTCTGTCTATCAGGTCTAATCCCTGAAATCTATTCCTCACCTCCACTGTATATTCATGAGGGATATGATTGAGGTCATACCTGAATGGTTTAGTGGTTTTCCCGACGTTCTTCAATTTCAGCTGAAATTTTGCAAGAAGCAGCTCATGATCTGAGCCACAGTCAGCTCCAGGTCTTGTTTTTACTGACTGTATAGAGCTTCTCCATCTTTGGCTGCAAAGCACATAATCAATCTGATTTCGATATTGACCATCTGGTGATGTCCATGTGTAGAGTCATCTCTTGTGCTGTTGGAAAAGAGTGTTTGCTATGATCAGCGTGTTCTCTTGGCAAAACTCTATTAGCTTTTGTCCTGCTTCATTTTGTACACCAAGGCCATGCTTGCCTGTTATCCTGGTGATTTCTTGACTTCCTACTTTAGCATTCCAATCCCCTATGATGAAGAGGACATAGCATTTTTTTGGTGTTAGTTCTAGAAGGTGTTGGAGGTCTTCATAGAACCGATCAACCTCAGCTTCTTCAGCATCAGTGGTTGGGGCATAGACTTGAATTACTGTGATGATGAATGGTTTGCCTTGGATTCGTACTGAGATCATTCTATCGTTTTTAAGATTGTACCCCAGTACTGCTTTTCCCACCCTTTTGTTGACTATGAGTGCTATTCCATTTCTTCTAAGGGATTCTTGCCCACAATAGAAGATATGATGGTCACCTGAATTAAATTTAAATTAGTTAATTTAAATTGAATTAAATTAACCTGTCCATTTTAGTTCGCTGATTCCCAAGATGTCGATGTTCAATCTTGCCATCTCATGTTTGACCACCTCTAGCTTACTTTGATTCATTGATCTGACATTTCAGGTTCTAAACAATATTGTTCTTTACAGCATCGGATTTTCTTTTCACCACCAGACACATCCACAGCTGAGTGTCCTTTCGGCTTTGGCCCAGCCGCTTCACTCTTTCTGGCGCTACTTGGAAATACCCTCTGCTCTTCCCCAGTAGTATATTGGACACCTTCCGACCTGAGGGGCTCATCTTCCGGCGTCATCTCTTTTAGCCTTGTGATACGTTCCATGGGGTTTTCTTGGCAAGAATACTGGAGTGGGTTGCCATTTCCTTCTCCGGTGGACCACATTTTGTCAGAACTCTCTGCCATGACCTGTCCATCTTGGGTGGCCCTGCACGGCATAGCTTATGGCTTCACTGAGTTACGCAAGCCCCTTTGCCACAACAAGGCAGTGATCCATGAAGGGGTGATCCAGCATAGCTCTTCTTAAATTCTTCACACTCTCTTTCCCCTTTACTCACCATATCCTGATGAAAGTATGTCGTTGGTTTCTACAATAGAATACTGACCCTTTCTGCATCAGAAGTAGGGATGGACGCTTCCCCCGGAATTGCAAGGGGGGCAAGACAGTAGCCCTGGACAACATCTTGGAGAAAAGTAACCCCCACAAGATAGTGGGGGGGGGGCTGGATTCCAGGATTATCTTCCCAGAGCTTTACCGATGCAAAAAGCTGTACTGAGACTAGGGATGTACGAAAGTCACTTACCTGGTCTCGCAGCTTGCTTCACGGTGGGGGGGAGGCACTTCGCTGCTCCCCCCGAAGTTCAGGCCGGGGGAGGAGGCTTCCCACTTTGCCCGGCCAAAATTCAGGCCGGGGGAAAGGCTTCCCACCTCGCCCGGCCGAAATTCAGGCCGGGGAGAAGCGCCCCATCTCCCTGGCCACGAACTTCAAAAGAAAAAAAAAAACACGCCCCTGTGATAGGCTATGTAACGATTAACGTAGCCTATCACGGCTAGATCTGCAGTCAGCCATGATAGGCTACGTTAATCGTCACGTAGCCTATCATGGGTGACTTTGAAAAAAAAAAAACAAGCGTGTATGCAAATGGCGGCCCGCATAGGGAGCCGCCATTCGCATTCCTTATTTGGTCCCTGTAGTCTATGTAAAGATTTACGTAGACTACAGCGAAAATAAGGGCAACGCTATTTGCATTGCCCTTATTTTCGCCGTAGTCTACGTAAATCTTTACATAGACTACAGGGACCAAATAAGGAACGCGAATGGCAGCTCCCTATGGGGGCTGCTATTAGCCGTACGTGCTTTTTTTTTTTTTTAAGTCACCCGTGATAGGCTACGTGACGATTAACGTAGCCTATCACGGCTGACTTTGGAAATCTAGCCGTGATAGGCTACGTTAATCGTTACGTAGCCTATCACAGGGGCGGGTTTTTTTTTTACTTTTCTTGTAATGGTGGCGGCGGCAGCCGGTCGAAAGACCGGCTGCCGCCCCTGCCCCTGACGAAGACCTGCCGAACTGCCGCCAGGACCCGCCGCCAGGAGCGACATTCGTGAAAGGTAAGTCCCATCCCGGGGGGGGGCGGGGGGGAGAATTTCTCCCCGAACAACCTTTGGAGGACCGAATGCGTTGGCACTCGGCCCCCCGAAGTTTCGGGGAGAAATTCTCCCCCATTCCTAACTGAGACTCCTATTTTATAGGAGAAAACAGGGCTGACGTGTTCCCTAATAATATATGCTTTAGGAAATATCAACAACCTCTGAGGGATAATTTAAGAAATGTTAACAATATTTGAGAACATCTGAGGACCTGTAAGATCTGTTTGAGCGAAACATGTCTGCACCGAGGAGAAGAAAGGAGCTGGCATCTACTCCCCCCCACATCCTCTGTGTCAGAAGTGTTGAAAAAAGAAGATATAGGGGAATTATTTATGCTGATAAAGACCTTATCTTCGCAATTTATGGAACAAGTCAAAAGGTTGGATTTAATCCAAAATTCCATCACCGCCCTGCAAGGAGCTGTAGATTTAATTAATGCGTCACGGCAAAAAATGGAGATGGAAATTAATGAGCTTGAAGACCGAGTGTCAAGAAATGAAACTATGAAACAAATTTGTTTTAAAAATATCTCTGATAGAATCTCTCAACTGGAGGCCTTCACAAAAAGATCCAATGTCCATATTATTGGGATTAAAAATCTGCCTAATGATGTAAAATTGCCTATTTTTGTGGATAAACTTTTGCATGAGATACTCTCTATTCCATCTGATTATTTACTTGATATTGAGCAAACATTTTGTGTGCCAAATGCTAAAGGGACTGATTACATGATCATAGCTCAATTTGCAAAAGTCTAAAAATACTAGGGATGGCGGAGAATTTCTCCCCGAAACTTTGGGGGGCCAAGTGCCAACGTGTTCGGCCCCCCGAACAAGTTTCAGGGAGAAATCCTCTGCACCCCCCCTGCCCCCTGCACCCCCCCCGGGACGGGACTTACCTTTACCGAATGTCCCTCCCGGTGGCGGGTCCGGCCGGCGGTTCGGCGGGTGTTCGAGCGAGGCGGGAGCGGCAGCCGGTCTTTTGACCGGCTGCCACCGCCACCATTGCAATGAAAGGAAAAAAAAAAAAAAACCCTGATAGGCTACGTGACGATTCACGTAGCCTATCACGGCTAGATCTGCAAAGTCAGCCGTGATAGGCTACGTGAATCATCACGTAGCCTATCACGGGTGACTTAAAAAAAAAAAGAGTGTACGGATAATGGCGGCCCCCATAGGGAGCCGCCATTCCCGTTCCTTATTTGGTCACTGTAGTCTACGTAAATGTTTACGTAGACTACGGCGAAAATAAGGAAATAGCGTTGCCCTTATTTTCGCTGTAGTCTACGTAAACATTTACGTAGACTACAGCGACTAAATAAGGAACGCGAATGGCGGCTCCCTATGGGGGCCGCCATTCGCGTATGCGCTTTTTTTTTTTTAAGTCACCCGTGATAGGCTACGTGACGATTCACGTAGCCTATCACGGCTGACTTTGCAGATCTAGCCGTGATAGGCTACGTGAATCGTCACGTAGCCTATCAGGGGGCATTTTTTTTTGTTTTTTTTTACTTTCGCGTTCGCGGCCGGGCGAGGCGAGGCGCCTCCCCCCCGGCCTGAATTTCGGCCGGGCGAGGCAGGAAGCCTCCCCCCCGGCCTGAATTTCGGCCGGGCGAGGCGGGAAGCCTCCCCCCCCAGCCTGAACTTCGCGGGGGGAGCAGTGAAGCGCCTCCCCCCCACCGCGAACGGCCTTCGACGACAGGTAAGTGACTTTCGTCCACCCCTAAAAAATACGTAAATATTTACGAAAAATAGCCTTTCTTTCGGAAGTTATGCAGAATTACGGCTGTCGGTATGGATTTATCTTCGTAATTCTTGGAGCGGAAAAAAAAGAGTAGAATTCCAGGGGCTTGCGAACGATGGTACGGAACACTGGCCGCAAACTGCGCAAGTCAAGTGGCATGGAAGGTACACAATTACATCCCTAGTCAGCTATGTATAGATTGAAAAGGAGAGGTGCAAGAACCAAGCCTTGTGGTAGTCCGTTGTTTAAAATTTTAGGGATGCCAGTATCCTCTCCTCTAGTCACAGAGCAAGTTCTTCCAGCAAGCATATTATCAATAAGTTGGGTAGTTTTTCGGCATGAGGTTACTTATATTAATTTATAAAGTAGTCCATGTCTCCACACTGTATCATATGCTGCACTTACTTACTATGAAGGCAACTGACGTTTTTTGCTTCGTCTAGTATCCTGCTTCTATATAGGTTGTTAGTGAAAGCACTTGATCAGCACAACTTCGTGTGGGGCAAAATCCAGCTTGTTCCACTGGAATTATCTGGAGTATCTTCTGGCTGATTCTATTATGCAGAAGCCTTTCGAGAAGCTTATAGACTGTGCTTAGCAGCGCAATTGGTCGATAGTTCTTTGGTTGGTCATTTATTTTTCCTGGTTTGGGTATTGCGATAATTTTTGCTTGCTTCATCTTGTGTGGTATTATACCTGTTTCCATAATATCCGAAAAGAATTCTGCCAACCATCTTTTTGCATATTTTCCACAGTTTTCCATATTTTCCATTACCTGACAGCTGTGCCTTAGTACTGTCATTTGTCTCCTTGGGCCTCCTAAGGGGAAGGGTGAGGAAAAGAGAGCTGTTTCCTCAGGAAAGGAGAGACCAAGAGCTGCCATCTTTCATCAAAGTGCCTTCTTGGATGCTAGGAGGCATAGGGAGACCCATGCATCCTACCTTACAGAGGGCAGCCCTCTATCTGAGAGGACTATCTGAGGATTGTATTTGAAGGTGTCCTCTATTTGAAAGGCTGTCTGGCCCCAGGCACAGAGTTGGTTCTCCTCTCCACTTTAGCCTCACAACATCACCAATAAGGCTGGATGTGGAAATAGAAAGCTTAGCAGGGGAAATAATACTTGTGCAGGGCTCCAGACAGGCATGGTCATTTTAAAAGGTTTTTTTTTTTTCTTCCTTTCAAACAGCGTTGCTTTAAACAAAGAGTGCATCGCTCAGGCACACCTAGGGCAGCCTTGTTTTGGGAACCCCCGAGGAGGAGGAAGCGTTTTGGCTGAAAGTAAACGGAGACGGAGGATTTGAATTGAAAAAAAACACCCACAAACAAGGTGGTGAGCACAATCCTTAAAAAAAAAACACTTATGTATTTATTATCAGAATATACTACCTTGCGTTTTTATTTATGAAAATTTTGCGACTCTGTGAAGATGACAAAAAAAAAGCCGCATGACTGCTGGCTCCTCAGGACCTCATGGTGCCGTTCCACAAAGGATTCTGTTGCACAGATTGAAGGGAATTCGATCCCATTTCAGTCCGTGGCAGAATTCTCTGACATCCCTATAGCTGACATACCACTAGGGTTGCCGGAGAATTTCTCCCCGAAACTTCGGGGGGCTGAGCGCCAACGTGTTCGGCCCCCCGAACAAGTTTCGGGGAGAAATTCTCCGCACCCCCCCGCCCCCCCCCGGGACGGGACTTACCTTTGCCAAATGTCCCTCCCGGCGGCGGGTCCGGCCGGCGGTTCGGCGGGTCTTCGTCCGGGGCGGGAGTGGCAGCCGGTCTTTCGACTGGCTGCCGCTGCCGCCATTCCAATAAAAGAAAAAAAAAATGCCCCCGTGATAGGCTACATGACGATTAACGTAGCCTATCACGGCTAGATTTGCAAAGTCAGCCGTGATAGGCTACGTAAATCGTCACGTAGCCTATCATGGGTGACTTTAAAAAAAAAAAAAGCGCGTATGGATAATGGCGGCTCCCTATGGGGGCCGCCATTTGCGTACGCGCTTTTTTTTTTTTTAAGTCACCTGTGATAGGCTACGTGACGATGTACGTAGCCTATAACGGCTGACTTTGCAGATCTAGCCGTGATAGGCTACGTGAATCGTCACGTAGCCTATCACGGGGCCTTTTTTTTCTTTTAACTTTTTAGTTTGCGGCCGGGCAAGGCGAGGCGCCTCCTCCCCGGCCTGAATTTTGGCCAGGCGAGGCGGGAAGCCTCCTCCCCGGCCTGAATTTCGGCCGGGTGAGGCGGGAAGCCTCCCCCCCCAGCCTGAACTTCGTGGGGGGAGCAGCGAAGCACCTCCCCCCCACCGTGAAAAGCTTCGAGGACAGGTAAGGGACTTTCGTGCACCCCGACATACCATGCACAAAGTCTAGGAAGTTTGGTTATGTGGATGATTGGGCTATAGCCACACAACATAAATCCTTTGAGACAACTGAAGATGTCCTCACTTCCAATTTAGACATTCTAGATAACTATTTTCTTAAGTGGAGGTTACAGCCCAATCCAACAAAGATGGAAGTAACATGCTTCCACCTTGTTAATAGATCAGCAGGCAGAGTTCAATTTAAGGGAAACCGGCTCAATCATAACATGCATCCCAAATATCTTGGGGTCACACTGGATAGGACACCTTCTTATAAAGAACACCCGATGAAGACTGCTGCCCAACTGAGAAGTAGAAGTAACGTTCTACACAAATTATGCAGCACTAGCTGGGGTTTGACAGCGGATACGCTGAGAACAACCGCACTCAACCTGGTTTACTCAGCAGCAGAGTACTGTGCCCCAGTGTGGCTTAATAGTCTGTACATGAGAAAGATCAATACACAACTGCATGAGTCAATGCACATCATTAGTGGGACAATACGACCTACTCCCACATATTGGTTACCTGTTTTGAGCCACATACCACTGCTGGATGCAACACGAAAGAGTGCCCTTCTTCAAGAATATCAGAAGATTATTGACAATCTCCAGCTACCAATATTAAATGACGTAACCTACTTGGAGAAAAACAGGCTAAGATTGAGACATCCAGCCATTTCTACTGCTAAAGCTCTTCTAGAAGATGATTTTAATATCCACAACACATGGAAACAACATTGGCTAGAAAACTGTCCTCCACAATGCCGAAGCTTGTCCTGCATCTTGGAAAAACCACCTGGATTTGACCAGCCCGGTGCGATATGGACAACCTTGAACCGAATTCACATGGGTCATGGTAGCTGTGCAGATGCCCTTTATAAATGGGGCAAAATAACATCATCAAATTGTGATTGTGGGGCTGAAAAACAAACTATCCAACACATAGTGACAGAGTGTCAAAACTGAGCCTACAATGGAGACTTTGCTGATTTCCTGGCTGCAACAACTGAAGCAAAAAACTGTATCTGTAACCTAGACATACATTTGTGATCTTCCTGTCTGTATTTTATATTTCATATTTTATTATGCTCTATGTTTTTATTGTAACGCGATGTGAATGTGCCATACGATAAATAAATAATAAATGTCATTGCCAATGAAGCAAAGTAACATCCAGTAAGGCAACATGTCATCGGGCAATGTAAGTACCAGACAGGACCCTGGACAGCTCACCCACAAAGAGCAATTGTCTCAGCACTATACAGAGGCCTTCTGAAGTTTTATGAAGGCTGGCAGGTCTGGATCCTCTCTGAAGAAGAGCTGTCTTCTTCTTATAGGGCCATTGTCTGATTCTGCAGTTACAGGCTCCTACTGTGTAGGAGGTACTGAGAACTGCACTACAGAGATGCCCTCTGAGTCTGAGGTGTCTGGTAAAGCCACGTCCCCTGGCCTGGAAGATCCCAGAGCAGCAGATAATGGCTTGCTGGATAAAATCTGCACCCCCTCTGAATCCTCCTCCAAGCCAGAATGGGGATCAAGTAGGGGAACATGACAGCTCAGTCCACATTGGGCTATATTGGGTGTGTGTTTTTGCACCCATAGGCCTTTTTGGAATATTGTTTGCACCTTTAGGAATCTAAGGTTTCTCCAGGCATGCTTATGCCTTCCTCTGGATTCTCAGTAGCCCTGTTTTGGCTACACTCCTGTCAGCACTCTTCACCTGGGTTTTCTATTAGAAGGAGTTTTCAACTCTCCCTCTCTCTCCATCCACCATATATATATATATCACATATGCATACACATGCACAGAAGGAAGTGGATCCCAATGGCCTAAGTAACAGTAAGACCAAAGTTTCCTTATAAGTAACACAATCTTTAATAGCAATAAATGGATGTGGGGGGAAATCATATCTATCCATCTCTTTAGATAAATATATTGAGTGCATTTATGTTTAATGAAGGAGAAACGAGTCCTGGTAGGAGAGGGATATTTCACTGAGCAGGAAAATTTCTCCTGCAGTAATGTGCTCTGCTCTTCAGTATTGCTAAGTGGCATGAAGCAGAGGAGGGATTATTCAGTAGTGTCAAAAGTGTCACAAAATAATTTTTAAAAGATCTTCCAATGGATGGGCACCCAGAGAACTCTGTCCCTTGGCAAAGGATATCTCAATGAAGCTTGGGCAGATTCTGAGCTGCCCTGCAGGGGAGTGACTTCACATCTTAATATGTCCATGGTCAAAATTGATCTTGGCATTTGGAGCTCACTTTGTTCAGAGCAAGGAAGGTCGGGGAATATTTTCAATCTTTTGATGCTCTTTGTCACTGGAGTCATCTGCATTCACGTGAGTGGTTGACGTTCCGGTTCCCCAGAGCGACAACTTGTAGTTCAAAAAGTTGTAAACCCCTGGGAGAGAAAGTGAGGAAAACAGGTTATATTGTGAGGAACACTCAGCAGTTGATCTTAATATGTGCGCATTAATGCCTGAAGCCAGGGGCAACCTCACTGATGAGGTGAGGGGCATCCATCTCTGATGGACGATTTTTTGGTGCCCTTAAGGGTGGCAGTCAAATAGGCCTGAATTGTAGGGCACAATCTATTGGGAAGTTTTTCTGTACAAGCCCCATTGAAACAGGACCAGCACAAGAACAACATTCCATCAATCAAATGTTTCAGCCTTCCCCAACTTAGGGCCAAAGCAAACATTACGTTAAATGTGTGTCTAGCAGATCCATCTCTTATTTTATTTTAATCTAGATTAGGTGCAGTGGCAAGGATAGGCCTGCAGCCCAGCAGGGGCCCAGTGACTAAAGCTCCCTGGAGTTGCTCCTCCTCACCACCACTGCATCCTGTTTGTTCATTTGGGTCTTGCTCAGGCCCAGACAATGGTGGTGGAGAGAAGGAGGTGCAAGAGATGCCCCGGCTTACTTGCTCTCTGCTTGAGAAGTAAGCAACTGGTAGTAACAATGAGGAAGAGGAGGATGAGTGATAGCAATAGCAGCTGGTAAGAAGGTAGAGTCTTTGAGGGAGGGGGTCCAATGAGAGTGCCTTTTCCAGGGACACTCAGAAATCGGAAGCTGGCACTGAGTGCACAACTCCCAATCCAGATTGGAGCCCTAGCATGGGGAGTAAAGGGGTTGTCCAAGTTCCAGATCAAGCCTCCTGTGCTTAGTCTAGGGTAGGGATGTGCAAATCAGCAAAACGTGAGCTCGCCAAAGTTCTCCGAATTCCGTCTCAAAGTTCATTCTGACTTGAGTCCATAACAGATTGCGAGCTTTGTTTCTCGTTTTTTTCTTTTCACACAAAAATCCATCCCTATTTTTGTGTCTATTTTTCCAAATATATGTACCAGCTGTGCACATTTTTGAAATGTATGCATTCTTCTCCCATTGATGAAATTGTATTTGTGTGCATTTTTCAAAAGTACGCATTTTATCATGTGCATTTTTCAAATGTACGCGTGCTTTCGAACATATTTTTTAGGTCTGCAAATCACATTGCAAGCTCGGAAATGTAGATTTCTACCGCAGAGTGCATTGGGGTCCATGTTTAGCCTGGAAGGTGTGAACTGGTTAAAATTCCAATCAAAAACAAACTGAAACAATTTATTTATTTATTTATTTATTTATTTATTTATTTCATTTCTATACCACCCAATAGCCAAAGCTCTCTGGCCAGTTCACAAAAATGCTCATACATCCCATTCCTGGAGTAAAAAATGAAAAGAAGACACTGCTGGTAGAGACACATTTAAAGTAATGTCTCCTTTGGCCCTTAATGCCTGCAGATGTGTTCCACTTAGGGATGTCAGAGAAATCTGCTGCGGACTCAAATGAGTCTCAAAAGAATCCAGCCTCTGGAATCCACAGCGGAATGGCTCCACTTACCTCCACTCCAGGAGGATTCTGGCCAGAATGGCACTCTCACTCCAGACCACTGGCGAAACGGTAATGGCGGTGCCATTACCATATCGCTGGGAGGAATACGGCTGCAAATGGCATAGTGGATGCCACTTGCAGCTGTAAAGCGCTGAGTTTAACCTAATTGCAGCTGTTTACGGCTGCATTTAGGTTAAACTCAGTGCTTTACGGCTGCAAGTGGAGTCCACTACGCCATTTGCAGCTATATTCCTCCCAGCGATATCGTAATGGCAGCTGCCATTACAGTTTTGCCAGCACTCTGGAGCCCTGCTGCTGTTCCAGCCTGAATCCCCCTAGAGCCAAGGTGAGTGCAACAGTACGGAGCTGGAGTGCGGCTCCACGGAATCCTCCCAGAATGGAGCCTTTCCAGAGGATTCTGGGGAGGAGGAACGGATCGCCTCCCACCGCCCAGGCAGATTCCGCACTGGAATGTAAGGTGGGGAATCCGTACATCCCTAGTTCCGCTACAACTGCCATCATGCTCAACTAGTATGGGATGGCTAACAGAAGTATTTTATTTGTATTTAGTGTTTTAATTTTTGTAAACCACCCAGAGAGCTTTGTCTATGGGGTGGCATCGAAATGTAATAAATAAATAAATAAATAAATAAATAAGTAAGTAAGTAAGTAAGTAAATAAATAAGTGGCCGGAGCTGTACAATTTACAGGTCACCATTCCAGTGAATGGGCTGACCCTGTGGAAGAGGATGGTCAACTGGCAGCCTACAGATCAGATCTGGCCCAAACAGCATTGGGGCAGGGGCTCCAGAAAGTGACACATCAACACTGAAGCTAGATTTCACAATAGTAATTTTAGCCCTCTGTTGATTTGAGTTCACCTTCTCGTACCTACCTGACAAGAAGGACAGGATACAGATGGCAATGCTTAAGTAAAAAGCCCATTTCTTTGACGAATGAACAGAGCCGGATTTCTGAGTAATTTTGATTTCAAACACCACCACAGCGACCAGCACACAGATTCCTACAAGACACAATGGAAAGAGTTGCAGGGGATCTGTCCAGGTATTACCATGTTTTAAATAACCCAGGAATGGTGGCAGTTCTCAGGATCGAATGGATGGTCCAAAAGCTCCTTCTCAGTGTTGTGCTGTGGTTACAATTCATTTCAGATTTTCAGTATTGTTCCAGCCCTAGGCACATACCTGGTATAGGTTGGTGCCCCATTGGATGAAAACCCTGTATGTTGTTTTGTGTATTCTAGGAAAATAGAATAAAAACTTTATTACGGTCGAAGACCAGCTCAAAAAAGGAACTACATTAAAATTATCTGCCATATATCCCCAATCAAATTAATAGACACTTCAACACAATGTAGTACTAATGTAATGCATATCAGCCATATTGGGTGAATGGCATTACTCTCCAGACTTTGTCTTTCATCCAACTAGGTAGGTCCGAGCTCCCTCAGCATCCTTCTTCGAACACCTATCGAGGCTGCAAAGAATTTGGCAACACTATACGTAAATGTCAAATTAGTGTCAGACAACAATATGTAGGCATATTGTTGTCCTGTACGTCCCGGAAAGCGATTCATCAGTGGGGAGATGAGTGCGGCACAATTATCTCTATAAAATATACACCACAGCAAAACGTGCTCTGTAGTTTCTGACTGTTCCATGCCACAGGAGCAGAGGCGGTCTGACCAGGGGATCTTTTTGTACCGTCCCTCAAAACTGCCAAGGGGAGTCCATTTAGACAGGCCAAGGTAAATGCCCTTCTATGTTTATGCAGTTCCAGTTGTTCAAGATAGGGTGCAGCTGTTACAATGTATCTATAGTCCTCCCTGAGATAGAATTCTGGGGCACTATTGAGATCACTTTGTCTCTCAATATCTGCAATGCGCTGCTTGATGGTCTCCATTGCCTGATCAAAACCCATATTTAATAAAGTCTGCAAGGGAAGCCCCGAGAAAGCTATTTTCTGTTCAGTTGACTGAATCCAATTGGATTTAAAATTGTCTTGCAAAATTAGTGGGGCAAGGCGATAGGAAAATATGACAATCTAAGCCGGTACACAAGAATAGCCACCCAGACCCTAGCTTCAATTTTGATCTGGCCAGTCTCTAATCTTATTAGAGATTATAATTGGAGACATCCCTAGGAACACCCACTATTGCCCTCAAAAATTTTGATTGTACACGTTCTAATATTTGGGTAATTGGGAAAGGCCCCAACTGAGAGCCGTACAATAATTGCACTAGTACTTTTGCTTGGTATAATTGGAGGGCTAAAGGGATATAGTGGTTGCCGTTTGTTCTCATAAATTGTGCTATTGCTGATGAGCTTCTCTGTGCATTTAATGCCACATATTCACGTAATTTCACACATAACATAGGAGTTGTAGTTTTTCCTTTCCAGTGCAGGGAGTGGCCTTATTGGGGTCAACTCCCTTATCCCCATCAGTGCCTCCATCTCTAATTCCACTTCCCTGTCATCCATTATGACAGTCTGTGGCATACATAGCTCAGGTGAATTTCCAGTGTCAGGTTTAGCCATTCTGCTATACGATTGTAGGTTTGAAATTGCTGTTATTTCTGGGGTCATTGTTACCATAGGCTTTTCCTTGCTCAATAAGGAGTGGAGCAGTCTATTATCCAGTCCCACATTATCAGCTAGTTTCATATTGGAGTCTAAATTATCGGGGTGCCCAGATTTAGGTCCAGGGAGCTCATAAGGGCTAGACTTGTGTGGGTAGAGGAGTCAAGATCTAAAGTATCGCTATCTCTCTCCAAGGCCATGTCTTCTTCATGTAATCTGATTCTCAATGGTATTAGTAGCTCATCCAGTTTGTTCCTTAATTTTAAGAGTCCATCCTGCTCGACTGGGTGGTTAGCAGCCAGCTCATGGTAATTATTCTTTAGCAGTTTATCTTTCTTATCATGGCTAGACTCCTCCACAGCTGTCCGAATCGTAGATGATAAAGTGGTGCCATAGTTAACCCTTCTGACTCTGGCAAGGGCTCTAACTCCAAGCTCTTTAAAAACTCTCTGAGGGGTTATACCATATCCTCTTAGGTACTGTGCTGAGTGGAAAAGTTGCAAAGGCACAGTTGTTGACTTAAAGTCTAGGAATAATCTTTTGCAGTCCATTTGCAATGGCAGAAAGTGGAAGTGTTTTAAATCCAATGGGGGTATAACACAATTCAGTAATTCTGCCAGAGAGGTAAGGATTCTTTTCTTATTTGACCAAAGCTGTGCATCTTTCTTTGGGAAGCATATGAGGACCTGATTTTTTTGGAGTATTCTTTGTACTCTCCCTTTTGTCTTGTGTTGTACATATTGTGTTCGCTCAGGGTTAAAAGAGGGGGGACGTGTAACAATGGCGTCATCCTCGTTCTCACCTCTTTGCTCTAACTTGGATACTGGGTGAGCGTGCGTTTGGATTAAGGCTCCTAATTGCCCTTCAATTCTATTTAAACACTCTAGAATTAAAATTAGAGCTTCTGCAGATATAAAGCAGATTTCACCCAGCTGAAGAGGGCAATTTGGCTGTGTAGGGAAAGCATATTCTGCCTTCTGGCTGTTTACTTTCTGTCCTAGCGATTTATGCTTTCCTGCATTCTCCTTCACAGGGGTTTTAATTAATAGGCTGCTTTCTATCTCTTGGCAGACTGAGGTGCTTATAGGGGTTGTGGCCAATGCCGCCAGTCTATTCTTAGTACTGTTTTTGATACTCATGGCATACGTAGCTCCATTTGAGGGAAGGAAGCTTTCGATTCTAAGCTGTTTCTTCTTCCTCTCCTTTTCCAACTTTTCTTCTCTGGGACTTATAGTTTGCCGTCTCTTTCTTAATCTCCTCCTCCCTTTGGCTGTGAATAAATCCTTATTATTTTTCATGTTTGCGGCCTCACTTGTCCCAGTGTAGGTGGGAGCTGCGTCTAGTCAATGTTACTCCATCGCCATCTTCCTCCCCCCTCCGATTCTAGGAGTACTTACAGTACTAGGCATTTTGGTTGCACTTAGCTAGCACACAACCCCCAGGTCTCCTTTTCAGCATCACTTAAAAATATATATGCATTGCCATTTTCAAGTATGTTGCTGTATGCATACACATACCGGCCACCAAGTGTTTGAAGCTGTGCTCAGGTTTGCTCAGCAGGTTGTGTGGCCAAGCACACAACTCACAAGATGAAGGCTCTCTCCATTTCAGGCCAATGCCAGATCCAGGTAGGGATGTTTGAGAATTTTGTTTTTGCTCACAAAACATACAAACATGTGCCGTTCAAAGTTCTGAACATGAGCTCAAGTGTGTGTCTTCTGAAAATATTACCACACTGCTGATTGGTGGGAGATTCAGGACAGATAAAAGGAAGGACTTCTTCACACAGCACATAGTTAAAGTATGGAATTCACTACCACAGGATTAGGGATGTATGAAAGGTACTTACCTTTCGCGGATTATGTTTATGGTTGGGGGGGAGGTGCTCCATCCCTCCCCCCAGAATCCTCGCCAGGAGGGGAGGAGCTCCATTCCTCCCCCCCGGAATCCTGGCCGGCCAGCTGTGCTCCTCAGGGATTCTGCGTAGCCGCCGGCCGGCTCCGCCAGCAGCCGGACATCCGGCCGCTGGCTAGCAGGGACGCAAATGGTGATGGCCGTAGCTGCCGCCGTTTGCGTCCCTGCAGTCAGCCGTGATAGGCTACGTAAATGTTTACGTAGCCTATCACGGCTGACTAAAAAAACAAAACAAAAATGCACATATGCAAATGACAGTGGCCATGGCCGCCGCCATTTGCGTTCCTTATTTTGGCACGTCTTAGTCTACGTAAACATTTACGTAGACTAAGACAGCAAAAATAAGGGGAACACAAATGGCATAGATGCTACACTATTTGCATTCCCCTTATTTTCGCCATCTTAGTCTACGTAAATGTTTACGTAGACTAAGACGTGCCAAAATAAGGAACGCAAATGGCGGTGGCCATGGCCGCCACCATTTGCGTACGCGCGTTGTTGTTTTTTTAAAGTCAGCCGTGATAGGCTACGTAAATCTTTACATAGCCTATCACAGTTTTTTTTTTTTAAAACCTAGCCGTGATAGGCTACATAAATCTTTACGTAGCCTATCACGTTTTTTTTTAAAAAAAACTGGAAATGGCGGCGGCAGCAGCCAGTCGGAAGACTGGCCGCCGCCAATGCCGAATCGCTGCTGGAGCCGCCCCCGGAGCCGCCGCCGCCAGGAAGATCCGCCCAAGGTAAGTCTCGTCCCGGGGGGGTGGGGGGGCAGGCTGTTCCGCCACCGATTTCGGGGGGCTGAATGCGCTGGCATTCGGCCTCCCCGAGATCCGTGGTGGAATTTTCGTACATCCCTACACAGGATGTAGTGATGGCCATCAATTTGGATGGCTTCAAAAGGGGGTTGGACAAATTCCTGGAGGAGACTATCAACAGCTACTAGTCCCAATGGCTATATGCTACCTCCAGTATTACAGGCAGTATGTCTATATACACCAGTTGCTGGGGAACATGGGTGGGAGTGTGCTGTTGCACTCATGTCCTGCTTGTGGGTTCCTGGTTGATAGCTGGTTGGCCACTGTAAGAAGAGAATGCTGGGCTAGATGGACCCATGATCCAATCCAGCATGGCTTTTCTTATTTTCTTTTGTTCATAAATTGTTGAAAATATGATCATATTCATCTCACTCCCAAATGTGTACCCTGGATTTTAGGAAAGCTGATTTTAATAAACTCAGAATAATGATAGGTGAGGTCCCATGGCAAGTGATTATAACAAGAAAAGGAGTCCAAGATGGGTGGGAGGTTTTTTTTTTAAAGGAAATTCTCAAGGCACAATTGCAAACAATTCCAACAAGAAGAAAAGGTGGAAGAAAACAGAAGAAGCCAATGTGGCTTAACAAAAAGCTTAGAGATGACCTGAAAACAAAAAAGGACAAATGTGGAAAGAAGGCCAAGCAACTAAGGAAGAGTACAGGCGGATAGCACAGAATTGCAGGGATGGCGTCAGGAAGGCTAAAGCTGAGAACGAGCTGAGGTTAGCGAGGGATGCTAAAAGCAACAAAAAGGCTTTCTTCAGCTACGTGCATAGTAAAAGGCAGAGGAAAGAAATGGTGGTTCAGCTATTAAATAAGGATGGCAAAATGATAACAGATGACAAAGAAAAGGCAGAAGTGCTCAGTTCCTACTTTGGCTCAGTCTTCTCCCAAAAGAGGGACTATGGCCCCCTGGCAAACAGGAAGTACAGGCTGAAGGGGCAGGATTGCAGCTTGAGATTGATAGGCATATGGTCAAGCAACACCTTATTACTTTGAATGAGTTCAAATCTCCAGGGCCAGATGAACTGCATCCTAGAATAATAAAGGAACTGGCAGAAGAACTCTCAGAGCAACTGTCTATTCTCTTTGAGAAATCATGGAGGATGGGTGAAGTGCCAGATGACTGGAGGAGGGCTAATGTTGTCCCTATCTTCAAGAAGGGTAAAAAGGAGGAACCTGGGAACTACAGACCAGTCAGTCTGACATCAATCCCTGGGAAAATTCTGGAGCAGATATAAAGCAAACCATCTGTAAGCACCTTGAAAACAATGCAGTGATTATTCAAAGCCAACATGGATTTGTCAAGAACAAATCCTGCCAGATGAATCTGATCTCATTTTTTGATCAGGTAACCTCCCTTGTGGACTGTGGGAATGCTGTGGACATCATATACCTTGACTTCAGCAAAGCTTTCAACAAAGTGCCCCATGATACCCTGATGAGCAAACTAGCTCAAAGTGGGCTAGATGAAACAACAATCCAATGGATCCACAGTTGGCTACAGAATTGGACTCAAACAGTGCTTATCAATGGGATCTTCTCAAACTGGGGAGAGGTAATGAGGCAAGTACCGTAGGGCTCAGTCCTGGGCCCAGTGCTCTTTAACATTTGTATTAATGACTTGGAGGAGGAGGTGCAGGGCAATCTGATCACATTTGCAGATGACACAAAATTGTGCGGGATAGCTAATAGGGATGTACGAAAGTGACTTACCTTTCTGCGGATTATGTTGATGGTGGGGGGGAGGCATTCCGTCCCTCCCCCCGGAATCCTGGCCGGGGGGGGAAGGTGCTTGATTCCTCCCCTCTGGAATCCTGGCCGGCCGGCTGTGCTCCCCAGTGTTTCTGCGGAGCCGCCGGCCAGCTCCGCCAGCAGCCGGACATCCAGCCGCTGGCTAGCAGGGACGCAAATGGCAGCGGCCGTAGCCGCCGCCGTTTGTGTCCCTGCAATCATCCGTGATAGGCTACGTAAATGTTTACGTAGCCTATCATGGCTGATTAAAACAAAAACAAAAAAACCCCGCACGTACGCAAATGGCGGCGGCCATGGCCGCCACCATTTGCATTCTTTATTTTGGCACGTCTTAGTCTACGTAAATATTTACGTAGACTAAGACGGCGAAAATGAGGGGAACACAAATAGCATAGCATCTACACTATTTGTGTTCCCCTTATTTTTGCCATCTTAATCTATGTAAATGTTTACGTAGACTAAGACGTGCCAAAATAAGGAACGCAAATGGCGGCGGCCATGGCTGCCGCCATTTGCGTACGCGCGTGTTTTTTTTAATCAGCCGTGATAGGCTATGTAAAGATTTACATAGCCTATCATGGTGTTTTTTTTAAAATCTAGCCATGATAGGCTATGTAAATCTTTACGTAGCCTATCACTTTTTTTGTTTTGTTTTGTTTTTTAACCTGGAAATGGCGGTGGCGGCAGCCGGTCAGAAGACCGGCTGCCACAGCCGCCAGGAAGATCCACCCAAGGTAAGTCCCATCCTGCGGGGGGGTGGCGGGCCGTTCCGCCACCAATTTCGGGGGGCCGAATGCGCTGGCATTTGGCCTCCCCAAGATCCATGGAGGAACTGTTGTACATCCCTAATAGCTAATACTTTGGAAGACTGAAACAAAATTCAAAGTGATCTGGATAGACTGGAACGCTGGGCAGAAAATGACAGAATGACATTTAATAGGGATAAATGCCAAGTTCTGCACCTGGGAAAAAGGAACCAAAGGCACAGTTAGTGTCAGTTACAAGATGGGGGATACATGGCTCAACAACACTACAAGCGAGAAGGATCCTGGAATTGTTGTAGATCACAAGCTGAATATGAGCCAACAATGCGATGTGGCTGCAAAAAAGGCCAATGCTATTTTGGGCTGCATTAATATAAGTATAGCTTCCAACTCCCGGGAAGTACTAGTTTCCCTCTACTCGGCACTAGTTAGGTCTCATCTGGAGTACTGTGTCCAGTTCTGGGCACCACACTTTTAGAAGGATGCAGACAAGCCAGAGAGGGTTCAGAGGAGGGCAACAAAGATGATCAGGGGACTGGAAACAAAGCCCTATGAAGAGAGAGTGAAAGAACTGGACATGTTTAGCCTGGAGAAGAGAAGAGTGAGGGGGAGATAGGATAGCGCTCTTCAAGTACTTGAAAGGTTGTCACAGACAGGAATACCAGGATCTCTTCTTGATCATTCCGGAATGCAGGACATGGAATAATGGGCTCAAGTTACAGGAAGCCAGATTCCAGCTGAACATCAGGAGAAACTTCCTGACTGTTAGAGCAATACGACAATGGAACCAATGACCTAGGGAGGTGGTGGGCTCTCCCACACTGGAGGCATTCAAGATGAGGCTGGACAGCCATCTGTCAGGGATGTGACTGATTTGGATTCCTTCATTGAGCTGGGGGTTGGATCCGATGGTCTTGCTGGCCCCTTCCAACCCTACTATTGTATGATTCTATGATTCCCAGTTTGATTTGTGCAAATTTCTTAATTTGCACAAATGTCCTCCACAGACTGAATCCGCCTCATTTTAGCTAATGGAGGAAAGTTGCGCAAATTGGGTTTTTTGCTCAGATTTGGGGAGATGGACACAAATCTCCCATTTGTTTGCTGCTCAATTTGCGGAGGTTTCCCATCTGTGCAGAGTGAGCAAGGATCATAAAAGCGAAAGGGGATGAGGCATGAGAGGGGCTCCAAGATGATAGTCAGAGAATCCTGGTAAACTTGAACGTTGCTCATTTGCCCACCCCTAGGTCCAGGGTGTTGCAGGAGCCCTACAACAGGGACTCGGTTTACTCATCTTACAATGATACCTGCAAGGAAGCTGAAGGCGGAAGTCATCAGGGCTTTTGGAACAAAGATGAAGTTGCAGTGAATGACATGATCCCATTCCACTGACCAGATCATAGCTATGATGGAAGCCAGGACAGCTAATACCATGAAGCTTCGGGTAATATTCAGGTATACTAAAAGGAGAAAAAAGAAGACAAATTGATCCTGGGGGACCTTTGCCCCTAAATTCAGAGCGGGGGCACACAAAAAGTAGAGTAAGAAACAGAGTCATGCACCAACAGCCACTTTAAGTTCTCTGTTTGTGTGGCCAGGGAAATTGAGGGGTCCACCACTAAATCTCTCCAGGGAGAGGAAAAGTTCTCCAACGGTCAGTGGAGGCTGGTGGCTCCGATTTCAGTAGGGCTGTGAACCCATTCCATTAGAACCAGCCAGAACTCTAAAGGAACTATCCAAGGTCCTGAACCCTATCCCCCCAAATAGGTTCAGCACCTTGGATAGCATCTTTAGAGTTCTGGCTGGTTCTGACCGAAACCCAGACTGCCTTCACAACCCCACCGAAATTGGATCCACCAGCTACCACTACCACCAGTTTCTTGGAGTTGGGGTTTCACCATTAGCAATGGCAGTAGAGAGCTTCTGCCCCTTTTTTCCTTAAGGCTTTTGTATTGCTTTGCTTTGTTGCCACTGCAGGTGACAGCCGCAGTAGCAACTTTGTTGTTGTTGTTGTTACTAGTACTACTGTTATTATTTTCATTTCTACACCGCCCAATAGCTGAAGCTTTCTGGGTGGTTCACAAAAATTAAAACCACAGAGTGCAGCATAAAACAATATAAAATATGAACGCTTAAACCCACAATATAACAAACAGGACAACCAGAATAAAACCTAGCAGTCACGCAGAGATTTAAAACACAGATTTAAAACACCAGAGCTAAAAGACAAGGAAACAAAAATGCTAAAATACTGGGAGAATAAAAAGGTCTTCACCTGGCATCTCCCAATGTTGGCAACCTAGCCACCATTTTCCATCCTTCACGATGCCCCAGACCTACCATCATTGTGGGGCATTGGTGGTAGAAAATGGTGGCTGCCACAAAGCGGGGGTGGGGGGGATTATGGTGGAGGATATTCAGAGAAAAGTGGTCATGTCCTCTTTTTTTGTGGGGGGTGTGTGTGCAAATAGGAATATGAGGGGGGGACTTTGGGCAGGAAAACAGCACAAAAGTGAAAGGGTTAAACCCCTCTCCCTGCATGCTACAGTCCCAATCCAGATCGAGTTCCCCACAGCTGCTTTCGCTAGTTACCCATTAATGTAAGGTCAGTTGTACTTCGTACCCATTGTAATTAATGAGACTTCACTTATTCATGACTAGCTTTTCACATTGATTTCAGTGAAAACTAAGAACAACGTATGTGTACTTTGGCCTCTAGGGTCACTTCCCTATCTGTAAATGGGAATAAAAATGTACTTTTCTTTTGTTCAGATGTGAGACTGAGCATATATTGTAAAGCACTTTGCAAACTGAAAGAACTGTTGCAATGGTTATTAGCAATACATATTATGTTAAGTATGTAAAGTTTTGAAGGGAAAATTGAGGAAATAACTTTATATAGCAGGAGAAAGAAAGAGAAATAACTTACTTGTTCAGGCCACAGGTAAGGATGTACGAAACTCCCCTTACCTGGCTCCGCCGGGTTCCACTGGGGGGGAGGCGCTCCGTCCCTCCCCCCGGAATCCTGCTCAGCTGGCTCCGCTCCGCGGGGATTCTGCAGAGCCGCCGGCTGGCTCCGCCAGCAGCCGGACATCCAGCCACTGGCTAGCAGGGACGCAAATGGCGGCGGCCATAGCCGCTGCTGTTTGCGTCCCTGTAGTCAGCCGTGATAGGCTACATAAAGACTTACGTAGCCTATCACGTCTGGCTTAAAAAAACCCCAAAACATGTGTATGCAAATGGCGGCGGCTACGGCCACCGCCATTTGTGTTCCTTATTTTTGGCCGTCTTAGTCTACGTAAATATTTATGTAGACTAAGACGGCCAAAAATAAAGAACGCAAATTTGGGGAACGCAAACTCCGCCACCATTTGCGTATGCGTTTCTTTCTCTTTTTTTTTAAAGCCAGACGTGATAGGCTACGTAAGTCTTTATGTAGCCTATCACGTCTTGTAAAAACAAAACACCAGACAACACTGCAAATGATGGCGGTGGCAGCCGGTCGGAAGACCAGCTGCCGCAGCCGCCACCACTGCAGCTGCCGCCGCAGCCGCTACCCGGAAGATCTGCCCCAGGTAAGTTTCATCCCGGGGGGGATCCACGGGGGGCGGGGGGTGGCAGGCCGTTCCGCCACAGATTTCAGGGGGCTGAATGCACTGGCATTCGGCCTCACCGAGCTCTGTGGTGGAATTCTCTGCCTTCCCTAGCCACAGGTGATATCAAAAACCATGACATATTGGTAAGTTTAAGTTGCAGTAGATGTTCTGGAGCTAAGGAATGGCCAACCCTCTCTGTTTGGCTTTCTATGTTATTCACATTTTTAAGCACCAATTTGTTCCATCCAGTTTCCACATGAGTCTACAATTTGTTTTTAAGTCTGTACAAAACTCTGTGCACATTTTTGTATGCACTTTTCCCTCATGTACACAGGTTTTTAAAAGCACTTCTCCCTATTACGTGCCTTTTGGTATTCAGTTTGTTGTTGTTGTTCCGTCGTTAAGGCATGTCCGACTCCTCGTGACCCCATGTTCCATAGCACGTGAGGTCTTCCTGTCCTCCGCTCTCTCCCGGAGTGTGCTCAAGTCCATGTTCATTGCATCGGTGATGCTATCTAGCCATCTCATCCTCTGTCGTCCCCTTCTCCTTTTGCCTTCAGTCTTTCCCAGCATCAGGGTCTTTTCCAGGGAGTTTTCTCTTCGCATTAGGTGGCCAAAATATTTGAGCTTCAGCTTCAGTGTCTGTCCTTCCAATGAGCAGTTAGGGTTGATTTCCTTTAGGATGGACTGATTGGACCTCCTTGCAGTCCAGGGGACTCGTAAGAGTCTTCTCCAGCACCACAGTTTGAAAGCATCAATTCTTCGGCACTCAGCCTTCCTTAGAGTCCAGCTCTCACAGCCATACCTTACTACTGGGAAAACCATTGCTTTGATTATATGGACCTTTGTCAGCAAGGTGATGTCTCTGCTTCTTCCTATGCTGTCTAGGTTTGCCATAGCTTTCCTCCCAAGGAGCAAGCGTCTTTTAATTTCATGGCCACAGTCACCATCTGCGGTGATCTTGGAGCCCAAGAAAGTAAAATCTGTCACTGCTTCCATTTCTTCCCCTTCCATATGCCAGGATGTGATGGGGCCAGATGCCATGATCTTAGTTTTTTTTAATGTTGAGTTTCAGACCAGCTTTTGTACTCTCCACTTTCACCCTCAACAAGAGGCTCTTTAGATCCTCTTCACTTTCTGCCATTAGGGTGGTATTCAGTTTACCCTAAGACATACATTATTGTATGCAATTTCCCCTAATGTGCAGATTTTTGCACACATTTTTTAGTTGAAGAACTGCATTGTAAAATCTGGAGAATTGTGAACACTAAAGGATAATTGTGTTCCAGTTCACACATTCATCTGGGAAGTGTTGGTTGCTTCATATCCGAATACCAACAAATCAATTTTGGCCCCAGCCCTATCCAGAACAGGAGGGGGAAACTAGATGCGTGGTTACCCATTCCATCAGCAGCTACATCTTTAGCGTAACATCTATTTAGGCCCACTGATCCACAGACATTGCTTTTAAAAGTCAGATACAAAAAATGGAGGGGAAATCGGCATCTGAATGGCAAAACTGCATGTGTGGCACTGTCCATGGTGAATGCCACAGTATTTAAAATGAGGGGTATTGAACCTCTTTAGCCCCAAGGGCCCATTTTCATTTTGGTGAAGCTCTCAGGGGCCACAGTCCAGGGGTGGGTGGGACCAAAGTTGAAAGGGGACTGGGCCAATGACAAACGAGGTGGAGTCAAAATTCCAAAAAATGTTAGCATATTTTAGCTTAAAGCTAAAGCTGCCAGTAACTAAACTTTAGGAGAGAGAATTAAGAGAGGCTTTTAGAAGGGGGGTGATGCACAAAAGCCCAGGAAACCATGAAACCATCAGTGGGTGGGTGGGGCTAGGTGAAGAGAGTGAGGCCTTCTGGAGAACCCGGGAGGGTCAGATTGGACCTGTGGGTGGGCCAGAGTTGATTTGCAGGCCTGAGGTTCTGCACCCTTGATTTAAATGGTTGAATTTCACAGCATTATGTACAGAAGTGGTGATCGAGAAAGGACTCAACAGCTGGGATTGTTTTGCTCAGAAAAAAGGTGAGTGAGGGGGGACATGATAGAGGTGCACAAAATTATGCATGGTGTGGAGAATGTGGATCTGGAGACATTGTTCTCCCTCTCTCATAATACTAGAACCCAAGAGGGTCATCCATTCAAGCTGATTGGTGGGAGATTCTGGACAGATATAAGGAAGTCCTTCACACAGCACAGAGTCAAACAATAGAATTCACTTTCACAAGACATAGTGATGGCCACCAATTTGGATGGCTTTAAAAGAGAGTTGGACAAATTCCTGGAGGAGAAGGCTATCAATAGAATAGAAGGCTATCAATGGTTCTATGCTACCTCCAGTATCAGAGGCAGGATGTCTGTGTACACCAGTTACTAGGGAACATGGGCAGGGGGGTGCTGTTGCACTTGTGTCCTGCTTGTGAGTTTCCTGTGGGCACCTGGTGGGCCACTGTGTGAACAGAATGCTGGATTAGATGGACCCTTGGTCTGATCCAGCATGGCTCTTCTTATTTCCCTATGTTCTTATGACTCCTTGATATGCATATGCATACATATGCATACATTTCTTTGTTTATGGCTTGGGAATCCAGCCATCTACATGCCTTCCCCCATCTGTAACTGGCCAGACCTTAAGATCCTTTTCGGAGGCCCAGTGCCCCTGCCAAATGAAGTGAGGTATGAGACTAGGGAGAAGGTTTTTTGGGTAGTGGCACCCAAGTTATGTATTATTATTATTATTATTATTATTATTAAGCAGGTCTGAGGGCAAAGGCACTTCAACCCCCCCTTGGTCCATTGACTCTATCAGAGATACCACAGCTAGAAAAAGGCTTTAACTTAAAAGTTTAATAAGATAGACTCTCCTAGTTATGACACTGGTAGTCTTCAAACAGAATGTAAACCAGAGTGGCTGGGTGACCAGTCAGATGGGCGATTAATAAATTTAATAAATAAATAAATAAATAAATAAATAAACGGGGGAATTGCTCATTCATTAGGAGAATTTTCTCCACCTTCCCCTAGGGACTGATGTCTGGCAGATAAATAATCCCACCACAGTTTGTCTTTGCCAAATGCAGCACCCACAGCTGCTAAATCTTTCTCTGCTGTTTCCTCCTGGTACCTTCCCTGCAGAAAACACTGACTCCTCCAGTCTTGAGCAGGAAATTTTGGAGCAGCTTTTTTGGAGCTTGCTCTTAAAGGGGCAAAGGAGGAAGGGGGTAGACCTCTTCTCTCCCCAATAGATTAGGCACTATAGGCAGCCCTTGAGGAGCGGAGTTTGTTATTTCCCAGGTGAAATGCTGTTCCTCACTCCTGGATTACATCTCTCTCTCTCTCTCTCTCCTGCTGTTGGGGTCTCTGTTCATCTCCACGTCTCTTCTCCACCTCTTTCCTCTCTACTTCCTTTTCTGGCTTTTTATCCAACGTCAGCCCACTCCCCTCCATCATCCTCTGCACTCTTCCCTCTTCCAGGTGAATCCTATCACAGTGATTAGCACAAGCTTTGAGCTAGTGCCAGCGGGCGCTGCTATTCATTTGCACTACTGCCGCTTGGCGCTGCCCCGGCATAGCCAATCTCCTTGCGCTCAGCATTTGGGAGGGTGAGGGGTGCCCTGGCAATGCCGTAATGAGTCTGCAGGACTCTGAGTAAGAGATGGCAAGCCCCACCAATCCCTGACGTCATCGTCGTCATCGTCATCATCATTATTTTCATTTCTATATTCTATTCCACCCAATAGCAAAGCTGTCTGGGTGGTTCACAAAAATTACAAGCCATCAACTACAAGATCATACGACACAGTATAAAAATTTTAACGTACAAAAACCAATTTGAACAGCTAAACAATTTCAATTAAATACTACACCCGATACAGACAGCTGACATAAATGCCCCATCATATGTCATTAAATGCCTGGGGGTAGGGGGCAGTCTTAACCTGCCCCCCCAGATGACAGTATTGGCACCAGGTGGGGGTGGGTGGGCTCAATGGGGAGGTTGTTCCACAATCTGGGGGCCACCATTGAGAAGGCCCTTTCCCTTGCCACCACCTTTCGAGTCTCCCTCAGAGACAGCTGTCTGATGTTGATCATACTGTTCAGGTAGGTTCATGTCGGGAGCGGCGTTACATCAGGTATTCCCTTTCCAGAGAGGTTTACCTGGCATCATCTCTATGGCACTTTTGGTGCCAGGTGACAGCCTTTGTATCCACTCAGGCCCTACAAATAACATTTCTTGTCATCTGAACCTCTGTTTAACATTTGTGCTTCAACTGTGTTTAGGTTTTTAGTATTTATTGTTTGATGTTGTATTTTTAATAAAGTATCTGTTTTGTCTGCCACCTATACAAATACAGTGGCAGAGCAATCCTGTGGCCCCTAGACAATGTCTTGGGCACATAGGATGCTGCAGATCTTGTCCTCCACCACACCTGTAGACAGAGCTACGAGTGCAGAGGAGGCGATCCAATCATCGCTCTTCCCGCCACCCCTGCCATGGAAAGCTCTGCAGCGGCTCCTTTTTCCAAGGTTGCAAAAGTGACCTTGGAAGAGGATGGAGAGGGCAAGAAAAGGGTGTGTGCTGATGGGCAGGGAGGAGAAAGGCCTGTATCCACTTGATCCACGAGCCTCTCTGTCACCCATGCCATCCACCAACAGGTAAGTCAGCTGTAGATGTCTCATAAGGTGGAACAGGAGGCGTTTTTTTGCCTCCTCCCTTCCATTTACCCTGCCTGGCTCTTGTCAGCAGGGGTTGGGAAGGACAGAGAGCTCTATTCTCAGAGCCCTTCATGTGAAGAGCAGCAATTGCATAGGACTGTACATTAAACCAAACAAACCAATAAGTTCATAATTGATGCCGTCACACATGATGTGCTTTGCTGTTTAGCTGGGGTCATTTTTGTGCCCACGTTTAAAAAGTAAAGTAGGTTTCAACTGTTCGTGGTTGTTCAGGAGGAATGTCAGTGAAAGGCCATGAAATCCAAGAGATGCACCTCACCATCCTCTGTGATATTGCAAAGGATTCTGGGAGGAAGGCCTTATCAGATCACATCCCACAGGCAACTGCGGTGGTGAAATATTTGGGCTGGTGTGTAGACCTTTGCTTCTCTCTCTCTCTCTCTCTCTCTCTCTCTCTCCCCTTTAAAAAAAGAATGTTTTTGAAGGCATACTCAAATTATATTCAGTTTAAATTCTACTTTCATATGTTAGTAAAACCACAATATCAAATTTCATTTCAACACATTTCACATATACCACATTTCACATACATTATATACTGTACCACATATACCTATACACATGCATACAACATATACATATACCATATACATATGTACCATACCGTCAGTGTTTTGGATGGGTTTGCACCCATATTTTTCTGAGCAGAGTATCCAGAGCCCAGCATCATAGAGATCTGTATCGGGATGATACATAGTCCAGCCATAAGATATGTGGGTGATCATCAGAAGCACAACATTAATGAAGGAAAGGATAAAACTGATGACCCGGTAGAGAATCATTGGGCCCAATGCTGGGACTGGCTTCTCTTGTGTTTCCTTTTTAATCCCAATCCTTTCTTTGCCTTAACAGCAGCCTTTAAAGACTGGCAGGGAAGGTTTGGAGCAAGAAGGACCTAGGAGGCTATTGATATCCAGTTGCTTCCCAAGAGGAACTTCCTGCACTCTGGGACCCCAACTGTCATGGAACTTCCACTCTGCTACTAGAATGGTAGGAATGCAGGATGGTAAGAGGTTACCACTGGTTGATATCTAACCAGTGCAATTGGGGGGGGGGATGGGGGTATCATGGACCAGCAGTGCCCTGTTCCTTGACTGGAAGGGAAAGCAAGCAAAATAGTGTGTCTCTACTCCTTTTTGCCCTTCCTTTCCTGAATCCATCAGTTGAAATATATATATATATATATATATATATATATATATATATATTTGTCTGGTTGCCTCCACCAAACCACCCTTAAAACTCTCTGCTATCTACTTTAGGTTGGTGTGTGGGCTGGCTCTTAGAAGTGGGGTGGGCAACCCAAAGACAAAAGAGACCATGAAGTTTCAAATAAAAAGTTTAAACGTTTACTGAAGAAAAATGTTGATAGGAAAAAGTTGTTAAATCTGAATGGATACACACACACAATACCACATGAGCAATAGAGTAATAAAAACATCCAGGGTAAGCACATTAATCTTACCTAAATAGACTGTGCTCCTATTTAGCCAGGTCCCTTAACTGAGCAATATCTTACTGTCATTGGTCCAGCTCTTTCTGCCAGTTCTCCACTTCCAGCAGTTCTTCTTCCAGTTCTTCCAGTTTCTCTTCCTTTCCTCTAGGATGCAGGAATGTCCCCCCACCCTTCTGCTTTTCTGCCCTTCTGACTTCCTACCTTAGGCTTTCATCTCTTAAAATTAGTTTTTCTCTCTCTCCCAACTACAGCCAAGCAGGAGGATAATTTCTTGTTCATTTCTGAAAACTAAGTTTCTATTTTCTGAGTTGAAACTTTTTTCCTCTGTCTTCTTCTGACCTTCTGCTGAACTTTATAACCTCCATAGCCATGCTGGCTTGGGATAGTGTGTGTTGCAACTCAACATATCCAAAGGGCACGAGGTTGGGGAAAGTTGTTCTAGTGGAACAGGGCCTACTTTTTAAGACTAGCACTACCCTAGGAGTCTCTCCTCCCACCTGAGTAAATCATAGTTTCACTATCCAGGGTGCTTCACAAGGCTTTCTCTGGGAAAGCACACAGGCCACATTGCATCCCTTTGTTGCTTATATTCCTGGTGGGGTACCTGACAAACCACAAGTAACTAGCATGCATGTTACCACCACCTTTATGGAACATACAACTTCAGCACAGTGTGTTGCACTAGCCCCTGCTAGCATATGCTACTGCTGGGGGCTGAGTTCACAGAATCTGGAGACCCCAATTTTGTAATCACGGTACTGTATCTTAAATGCTGCATAAAGGTTTTTTTTTTCTGGTTCTGTAGGATGAGGTGTTTTTGTTTATTCTCTCTGGGACTTGTGCATATATGCACAGATGCACATTCCATTTTTTTCCAGATCGCATGCTCTATAGTTAATCATTCTCATAGCAGGAACACATTACATCTCTTATAACAGAATCAAGAGACCGTCCTCGTTTTGGTGCCAGATCAAGTCTTCTTACTTCACGGATTCCTCATTAATGACCTTCCAGAAGCATAGGAAGGAATTCAGAGTGTAATTTTAATTTGCTGTTTTAATCAGAATGTTTGTTTGTTTGTTTGTTTGTTTGTATGAACACAGGGTTTTCTGCTGCTGTTTTTGTGTTTTATGTTGTATTTTAATCTATGAATGTGTGAATCAACAAACCCCAAGCTTGTTGAGATTCTCTGATTTCCATTTGGAAGCTTCTTCCGACTTGAGTATATAGCAGACTGTAAGCTTCTTCTTTTTTCTATCATGGAAATTCATATGTATTTCCATGCACATTTTTTTTCTGCATATATGCAAATTTTGTGCACATTTTTTCTGCCATTGACTAAAGAGTGTTTGTGTGCATTTTTCAAATGTACACATTTTTCATTCACTTTTTCAAATGCATGTATCTTTTGAATACGTGTGTGTGTGTGTGCGCGCGCGCGTGTGCAGATCAGATCGTAAGCTCATAAATGTGCAGATTTCCAATCACGAAGTGTGTTCGGATCTGTGTTTGATTCTGGGAGGTGCAAATTGGATAAGCTTGTATAAATTTTCAAACCCAATGTATTTCTTTCACATCCCTATTTTAAACTGGAAGGATGTTTTTAATGGTCAAATTGTTGATTTGAACTCCAGAGAGAAGGCAGGGTATAAATGTTTTAAAATGAATAAATGAATACTGTTTTCTTTACAGATCAATTGCAAGGTTCAAGCTTAGAGCCTTTACTTCTCCTATCACAAAAGTGAATAAGTTCTCATATCTGTCACACAGTTTGTTTTTAATAAATCTTCACTATCTTTTCTCACAGATTCAAGAGAAGAAGACACTTTTGGTTTTTCTTCTGGCACTGGGAGCTCTGACCTGATATCCAAGCTTTACCTAAACACCAAAAACACTTCCTTTAATTTTCCTTTTCCATATGATGCTTTCTTATCATGAATAAGGATCACATTTTATTTGGGGACACACTCAAGGCCTTGCTTGCTTTATTTATAGCATCAGTATGTTCTTCATATTCCAAATATGCATCAGTCATCATTGTCACTTGATTCATCAATGATGTTTATTCTCACAAACTTTCTTCAATTTGGAAGAGCAGGGTGGACATAAAGACTTCCCTGGTACAAGAACACAGGGACAGTAGCATCAGTAGAAGCAACCTCCAATGTTATTTGTTGAACTCCCTCACCCCCAGTTGCTTTGTGGTACAATAGTGTGTCACAACTAGGGATGTATAGATTGTGTTTCATGGATTGTCAGGCACCTTTAGTTCTGTGTTCTGCCCATCAGTGGAATTTTTTTTTTAGTTTCTGCATTTGGCAAATGGGCCATTAAGCTAATGTGCATATTTCCCCAAAATGCGCAGAAATCCCCCCAAATGTGCATTCCCACACTTTAGGCTATGGGGGAAATGCACATTTTTGTCTGGTTTTTATTTGTTTGCATATTTTTCTACAATGAAATTTGTGCAAAATCGCAAAAGTTAGAAAAACGGGCCGCAACTCCTTGGAATCCACCCAACAGGGGTAAGGACGGCCCGCTGCAGAATCCACTGGTCAGATTCATCAAAATCTGAACTCATTTGATTACATTGCAGATTTCTCCTGCATCCCTAATCACAACATGGGATAAGGGAGAAATTCATCCAGTTCACATTTTAATGCAAATTTACTTACTTTTGCATTTTGAACACTATGCGGACCAAAACTCAGGTGTCCTTCAAGATTCACACTTCTCCAAATTTTGCAGTAGTCTTCTCGAATTTTTTTTTTAAATGCATACAAAAATGCATATATTGGAAAACTGCATGCAAAAATGGTGTATATTAGGCAAAAATGCATACGAAAATGCACATATTAGTAAAACTATGCACAAAAATTCTTATGAATTTTCATGCATTTTTTTTTTTTTTAAATCTCGAAGTTCAGGATAAATTGAACTTAATAATGGAAATTCTCAAAGTGTGAGGTAAACTGCATTTAAGATTGGCAAAATGATAAATGGAAAGAAATGGAACTTTATGGCATTTTACCCTGCTCTTCAGCCATTAAGGCCTGTAAAGTGGCTTACACAGATTAATGATAAGACAGTCCCTGTCCTCAGGCTTACAATCTGAAAGACACACACAGAAAAAAAGGGGGACTGGGAGGCAGGAGGGCGGGGAAGCAAAACCGAGGCACCCGTTCTTAGTTTCAAGGTTCTTATAGATGTTCTTCCTGGCAGGGAGGGGAGAACTGAGCTCCCTGCAGCAAATTCCTGGATTTGTCCATCCCTAGTTGGAACAAACATGCGTATCACAGCTATTGGCCATGGGCTTGACAACAGCAGCAATTTTGTTGGCAGCCTGACCACCATTTTGTATCCACCACAATCCCCTGAACAAACATGGTTCCAGAGCAGTGTGTGTGTGTTGGGGGGTTGGGGTATGGTGGCTGCTCCCCACCCATGGGTGGAGAATATTAACGGGGAAACACTTCTATGAAGGGCCTGAAGGCTGCAGCAAATGGCCCACGCACAGTGCTTTTGACAAAAATTGAAAACCCAAAACAGAACAAAGGAAAATTCCAAATGCATCAGTTCTATTTGAGATGAAAGAAACACAACATGATGTCACTGAAACATCAAAATCTGGGAGAAATCCATACATTGAGAACTTCGGAAGCATTCCTACATCCATTCTGAGGGAGGGTAGACTTTATCTCTGAGCTCCTGCTTGGAATACCATGGAGTTCACCACTCCTCCTTCAGTTGAATGGAGTATCTGAAGGTCTTCCTGGAGGTTATTCTGTGAATATCCAGTAAACTATGGCCATTATAACTGTGAGGGAGAGAAAGAGAGAAAGAGACAGACACACACAGAGAGAACATGCATCAGTATCTCAAGGAAAAAATTCTATTGAAAGTACAAATAAAGATTCTATTTTGGTTCTCTTCACCCCCAAATCTCACCCAAATTCATTCAGTTGATTTGGACATTTCACTCCTAAATGAGCAAGTTTAGTGATGGTTTGGCAAGACAGTAGTTGGGAAGCTTATCTGTGCTTACAAAAGTGCTGGGTCCAGCCTCAGAGCAAAGCCTTCCTCAACATGGTACCCCACAGTCGTGTTGGACTACAACTTCCATCATAACTGACCATCAGTCATGCTGGCTGGGGCTAATGGGGATCATAGTCCACAATATCTTTAGCACACCACACCAGAAATGGCAGTAGAGAATTGGCTGAAACAGTAGGCAATGAGCCAACTTTCCATCTGCCCTCTGCATTACATTTGACTACCAGTAGGTAGGGATCTATTTATTCATTTATTTATGTATTTATTACATTTCTATACCACCCAATAGGATCTTTTAGTTAGAGGTGGGAGGTCTGCTGGTAAGAGATGTCTAAGAATACGCAGGCTTTGGAGTTTTATAGAACTCTCTATGTTCCAGAATAATAAGAGCTCTTGCATACTAATAAAACAGACATTATTTCAATAAAAGCTCTTTCCATACCTATTTTGGATCTGGTTTTCTCTGTAATCCATAAGGCAGTAAAAATACTCTATGCCAAATATACTGAAAGCATCAGGTGGAGATGCTCTATCCACTTATCATTCTTGCATATGATTTAAAAGTACTTAAGATGTGCCTTCCATGAGTAAGAGATAAGATTATGATACATTTATTACCTGTCACCTAATAACACACCTGCGTGTTCCCAAACATATTTGCTTGGGGATAGTTGGATGGCACAGATACCTGACTAGGTCCAGGTGTCTGTCAGACTCAACCCCCCCCCCCACCCCCAAATCCAGCTTGGTGAGCTGCTGCCCTGTATTGGCCTGAGGCCTGTAGTTTTAGAGGGGCTTAGAAATCCATAATACTCTCTGACTTTAGTCTATCAGCTACAGTTTTCCTGCTAGTAGGCCTCTTGATTGTAAGATGAGTCAAAGGTCGATAGCGCTGCCTCAGCACATTCCATGCTAATGAGCTACCGCTTATCTTATCAGGGCCTAGGAAGCACCTAAGAAGTGAGGCTCTGTTTAGGCTCTGTTTACAGGTAGCTGTGCTGGGAAAGTTCTGATTGTTTTCCCTCTGAACAAGTACTGTTAGTCTATGTTGGGAAAGTTGCAGATGAATGCTAATTAATGCTTGCTGCTGTCATGCTGCCTCACTGCTAACATGTATGGTATAAGACCCATTGTACCCCTTGGCTCTGAGTTCAGAGAAGCTGTCTGATCCAACCATTGGGTACGCCTGTGTGCTGTAAGTACTCAATAAAGTCTCCTTATAAGCAAACCTGGATCTGGCTTATCATTATCTCGGCATCTCCAAACCTTAGCAGCCCACGGCTGGGGCACACGCACCCTTACCACCGAGCCATGTGAGCAGCCTGGACTTACTGGACCCATCTGCTCACTGCTGGCAGCTGCCTGTCCTCCTTTCAAGCTTCCATCTTTTATGCAAGATGTGGCTCTATATTTCTGTATATTTTCTGTTGTACACAACGGCAGCCAT
The DNA here is from genome assembly GCF_057233095.1 of Heloderma suspectum. NCBI lineage: Eukaryota > Metazoa > Chordata > Lepidosauria > Squamata > Helodermatidae > Heloderma > Heloderma suspectum. The sequence continues at coordinate 16,497,719 of NC_139467.1, forward strand.
AAAGGGCCATTTCCACAACATTAGAAGCCTCTACTGTTGTGGAAATGGCCCTTTATAACTATTATTGTGTGCAACAGTAAATGTTCGAAAATATAGAACTCCACCTTGCATAAAAGATGGCGGTTCACATGGAGGAGTGGGAAGCTGCAGCAAACCCCCAGACAACTCTCCAAGCCCTCCAGGGGTTCGTGCAGCCTGGTTCATGCCGGTGAGCGGCAACTGCAGCTGCTCGAGCACCTGCCGCATGAACTCTGGTGAGTCCGTCCATCCCTAATTTGGAAGCAAAGTGAGTCCATCTCCAAATAAGGTAATGGTGCACAAGGGGAACTTCCCAGGCCCATAGACATATAGTACTTTGCACATAAAAAGAAAACCATGTTTTGAACCCTTTCTCTAAATTTCCTGACAGAGGAAGAAGTGGAAGAGGAAGAAATGACCATCTGATTCAACCTGGGAGCCGAATCCAAACCCTGATTTGGAAATCCCAAGCTTGGTGCTTCCCAATGACTGTCACTGGAAGTCAATAAGTGACTTTAACTTTTTTGCTCATTGACAGAATTATATGAAATCTACAGATGTAATAGCCCCTTCTAAGAGGATGAAATCTACCAAATGTCAGACAAATATGTGGAGAGGTAGAGTTGTGCTAGCAGTCTTACTTTTATTTTTTTTTTGTTTTAAGTGAACTGCCAGTAACTTTTAAACTTCTTGGCAGAATTGGATAACATTTTCAGACATAGGTGCCCCTTTTGAGCAGATCATGCCTGCCAAGTTTCAGATGAATAGATGCAGGAGTTTCTATGCAAGAACAGCCTTTATGGTGTGGGAGTTTCGAAAGAAAAAAAAGTATGACCTTCCCATATGCTCTTTGTAGGCAATTTTTATGAAGATGGCATGCAGCATAGAAATGGCCTTAAGAAGCCTGTAACATTTCAGAAGGAAAGATGCAGTGGTTTATGTGGAAGAGGAATCTTTGAATGTCTTGGGGGGATGATTTGTTTTCCCTCCCACTGTGTGGTATTTTGGGGTTTGGGGGTTGTTGTTGTTGTTTGGTAATTTGTATGAAAATGGCATACATCATAGTGGTCCCTCTGGGCAAAAAAAACTGGAAAAAAACACATCTGAAGGATAGGTGCAGGGGTTAGGGAGTTATGAGGACTGAAAACCAGCAAGACATGCTTCTTTTCTGTTCAGTTGGCATCAAAGTCACAGAAACTGCAATAGGATGATAGGTGTGGAACAGTGGCAGAGGGAGATGGATAAAAATCCAACATTTTCCAAGCAAGCACCCAAGGCTACATTCTCCCAGGTGCCACGGACTCCACAAAAAGTGGAGGGGCTACATAAGCTGGCTGGCTGAGGTGGCCTGGGAGAGCCAGGGCCTGCAGGAGAAGCCACCACCACCACCACTGGGGAAGAGGCGTGCTTGCTGCTGCTGGGCCTGCTGCCGCTGCCGCCGCCGCCGCCACCAGGCCTTCCCAGTGGACTCCTGCCTGGCATTTTTAAGGGGATTTTAATTGTTTTGTTTGTTTGTTTTATTTTGTTGGGGGGGATTTTGTTGTGTTTTTAGGGGTGGGTAGCCTGCCTGATAGGCGGGAGCGAGGGGGCATGTGTCCACCTGATGGAGGCAGTGGGGGGAGTGTTGGGGGCCAGAACATACCGAGGCTGGGTGGCAGGCGCTGGCGGAGTGCTAGGGGCAGGCCATGCCAGGTAAGGGGAACAAGGGAGAGATGTGTAGTATCTGTCCCCTGCTCCGGGCCTGTCCAGAGCCAAAGGATGGCTGGGGGAGGCATGACCCCATCTTCTGGCCTTCGTTTGCTGCTCTGCAATGCCAGGTCTGTTACCCAGAAAACCTCCCTCATCCATGACATGATCCTGGATGAGGGGGCAGACCTGGCATGTATTACGGAGACCTGGCTGGCCGAGGCTGCTGCTCCAACCCTTGCAGCCATGTGTCCAGCCGGATTTTCGTATGCACAGCAGCCGAGGGCTGGGGATCGGGGAGTGGGAGTGGCTGTTATCTACCGAGAGTCCTTGGTCTTCACCAGACCCCCTCTCTGGGAGACCAAGGTTGCTGAGTGCATGTACTGGAGGTTGGGCCCGAAGGGCAGTCTGGGGATTCTGCTCGTGTACCATCCACCCCGCTGCACGACTGACTCCCTGGCCGAGGTGCTTGAGGTGGTCTCTGATGTGCGTGTACAGTCCCCTAACTTACTGGTGTTGGGGGACTTCAACGTACATTCGGAGGCCATCCTCACAGGAGCACCTCGGGACTTCATGGAGACCATGGCCTCCTGGGAGCTGCACCATATTCTAACTGGGCACACCCATGTAGCCGGTCATGCACTAGACCTTGTGTTTTTTCTGGAGAAGCGGGGAGTGATCTGGATGTCGGGGATATATCCACCACCCCCTTGTCATGGTCAGATCACTATCTGGTGATGTTGGACTTCTCGGTTCCACAACCCCTCCACAGGGGTGGAGGACCCATTAAAATGGTCTGCCCCAGGCGTCTTATGGATCCAAATGGATTCCTGAACGCGCTTGGGGATTCTCTGGGGCATGCCAACGGCCACTCGGTTGAGACCCTGGTGGGTGGCTGGAATGCCGCAATCACTCGGGCATTAGATCGGGTGGCTCCGAAACGCCCTCTCCCCCTGAACAGGGCTCGGATTGCACCATGGTTCAATCCGTGGTTACGAGCTCTGAAACAGGAGGTGAGACGGCTAGAGCGCCGGTGGCGGAAGTCTCGCTCCAAAGACGATCAGACACGGGCTAGAGCTGTATCTTCAGCCTATCATGTGGCGGTGAAGGCAGCAAAAAAGGAATATTATGCTGCCTCCATCGCGTCTGCAGAGTGCTGCCCCAGGAGGCTGTGGCTCCGGAACCACTGGAGCATTCTAAGGCCTCCTGTGAGGCTTTGGCAAGGCACTTTGCAGATAAAATTGATCAGATTAGGTGTGTTACTCTGCACACTGTGGATACAGTTAGTGAGCAAGAGGCGGCCTGTGGCAAACCGGTTTTGTGGGATTGGTTCCAGCTTCTTCCTCCTGATGAAGTGGACAAGGTGCTTTCATCTGTATGGCCGACCACCTGCTTACTTGATCCTTGCCCATCTTGGCTCATTATGAGCTGCAGAGAGAGACTGGGTGAGGGGATCAAGGCGGTGGTGAATGCCTCCCTTGAGGAGGGAGTGATGCCATCAGCCCTCAAGGAGGCAGTGATAAGACCGCTCTTAAAGAAGCCCTCCTTGGATCCTCAAGTTCTGAACAACTTTCGCCCAGTCTCAAATCTGCCATTTTTGGGCAAGGTGATTGAGCGGGTGGTGGTGGTGCAGTTGAATGCACACTTGGAAGAAACTGATTATCTAGACCCATTTCAGTCGGGCTTCAGGCCTGGGCATGGGACAGAAACGGCCTTGGTCGCCTTGGTGGATGATATGAGGAGGGCTCTGGATAGGGGTGAATGCTCCTTCCTTGTTCTCCTCGACCTCTCAGCGGCTTTTGATACCGTTGACCATGGTATCCTCCTGGACCGCCTGGAGGGGTTGGGCATTGGAGACACTGTATTGCGGTGGTTCCAGTCCTTCCTCTCCGGCAGGTACCAGAGGGTAGCACTGGGAGAGGAGGTTTCGGACCCGTGGCCACTTACTTGTGGGGTGCCACAGGGTTCCATCCTCTCCCCGATGCTATTTAACATCTATGTGAAGCCACTGGGGGCTATCATCAGGAGGTTTGGGGTGCGGTGTCATCAATATACGGATGACACGCAGCTCTACCTCTCATTCAAATCTTCACCAAGGTTGGCCGTAGAATCCCTGTCCAAATGTCTGGAGACGGTGAGTGGCTGGATGGGGAGGAATAAGCTGAAGCTGAACCCTGACAAGACTGAGGTACTTTTGGTGGGAGACAAGAGGAGGCTGGGGGATGTTGACCTGGTGTTGAATGGGGTACGGCTACCCTTGAAAGACCAGGTCCGCAGCCTGGGGGTCATTTTGGACTCCCAGCTGTCCATGGAGGCTCAGGTGTCAGCTGTGAGCCGGACAGCGCTGTATCAACTCCATCTGATATGGCGGCTGCGCCCCTTCCTTCCCGACCATCTGCTCCCATCGGTAGTACATGCCCTGGTCTCCTCTCGTTTAGACTACTGTAATGCGCTCTACGTGGGGTTACCCTTGAAGACGGTTCGGAAGCTGCAGCTGGTACAGAACGCGGCGGCTCGCCTGATTAAAGGCAGCCGCCGGCGAGATCACATCACTCCAGTGCTGAAGGAGTTGCACTGGTTACCAGTTGTTTTCCGGGCCAAATTCAAGGTGTTGGTTTTGACCTTTAAAACCCTATATGGTTCCGGCCCAGCCTATCTTAAGGAGCGCCTCCAGCAACACCAGACAGGCCGCTTAACAAGATCAGCCTCGGATGGCCTTCTCTCTGTCCCATCAGCCAGGACAGCTAGACTGGTGGGGACGAGGGAGAGGGCCTTCTCTGTGGTGGCCCCCACTCTGTGGAACTCCCTCCCTAGGGAACTCCGTCATGCCCCCTCTTTAATGAGCTTCCGTCGTGCATTAAAAATGTAGTTGTTCAGGCAGGCATTTGGGGTGGGTTAGGGTATTTAAAAAAAAAAAAATTATGGTAAAATTTTATTGTTTTAAATTGTTTTATGGTGGGTTGTACATCGCCCAGAGTGGCTGGGTGACCAGTCAGATGGGCGAGTAATAAATTTAATAAAATAAATAAATAAATAAATAAATAAAAATCCAACATTTTCCAAGCAAGCACCCAAGGCTACATTCTCCCAGGTGCCACAGACTCCACAAAAACTCTTTCAATGTTCCTGCTTTGCAGAGAGAGAGAGAGAGAGAGCTAGCAAAGAACACTGTATTATTTCAGAAGCTCTGCCCCAAATGGGGATGAGAGTTTCAATCCCATTCACAAACCACATTTCCAACCCTGAATGTGAGCAGGAGGACAAGTCAGATGAAATTTTCACAATTTCGAATTTCCCAAGTTTGTGTTTGAATTCAAAAGTATGCATTTTGAGCAAGCACACACTTATGAAAATGGTCCTTTGCCCTCCAAACTACATTTTCACACTTTAGCCTATTGGGGGAGTACACTTTTGTGGTGCATGTTTATAAAAGTGTGCATTTTTCACATTAAAAAATGTGCACTTTTCCCATCCGGGGGGGGGGGGAGCCGCTCGTGATCTGGAGAGAGAAGAAGGTGAGATGAGCATCAAGGTGGAAAAATAGAGAACTTCAACCAGTTCAAACGCTGCTCATTCTCCCATCCCCAACCCCAAAGCATTGGGACTGGAGACGTAAAACCATCTACTGATAAAACTATCTACTGTGATTAGAAGTTAGGGCTGCCAGTCACAAAAGTACACCCCTCTCCCACCCTCCCGGTGTTTTTCTTTCACGGAGAGCTTGGGGAAACATCTGTCAAATTCTGCAAACACCATCTGGGTCTCTGGGTCCCTCCAAGTCTGAATCACCTTCAGGAGGGTTCAGATTTGGATGTAGTCTCCTTCGAAGGAGCCCCACTTCAATTCAGACATCTCCCAAACCTTTCTGAATCTGCCCAGTTCAGTGAGTGATTCAGGATGCGTTCAAATCTAAAGCACATCCCTGCCTTTTAGAGTGTTATTTAATGTTTTATAGCACAATTGTCCCCTTTCTCCCCCTTCCTAAAACTCTCTCCCCATCCTTTGCAAATTGCAAACATCAGTATAAGACTCGTGTTCCAGACTGGATGAAGCCCTCAACAGGAGCATTCCTGTTGGAGGCTGAGGATACACTGTGGCTTTGAGAGTCCTCACTAGTTTACTGTTCTGGCCACAAATGAACCATAACGAAATGTCGGTACCTCTCTAACATTCTCACTGTCAAAAACAGATGCAAGCCCTATGCTGCCTGCAAAAACTCTCTCTCTTCTGCTGAGCTCACCAGAAATGGTGCTGAGAGGGAAGACAGACCAGGCCATCCAGAACGACCATCCACGCACTTCGATAGGAGTCCCACTAGTGAAATATCCTGTATACAGAGACATCGTGATCATCATGGAGAGTGCTAGGAAGGAGCAAATTGAAAATGATCAGTGACGGTAGTGGTGAATGTTGAAATGCATGTACACCTCATGGCAGTGTGTACACACAACACACATAAACAAACAACAGCAGTACATGGCATATTAATAGCTACATTTATTAGGGTCAAGATAACTGCAGTCCTATGCGTCATTACATGGGAGTGAACTCCACTGAAGAGAACCCAGGAGCAGTGACTCACACAGATACCCAACAGCAGGGGTGCAGACACTCAGTCTTGGGAGCCTCCTCTGACCCTCTGGGCATCCCAACCTGGCTCTCTCAGTTCCCCCATAATCCACGAAACACAGACGGAGTGGATTTAACACAATCCGAACATCCCTATCTGCCACCTCCATTTTTCCCTCCTGTATCTCTTCCTGACGGTCCTTTTTCTCTCTTCTTCTTCCCCACCCAGTGGGGAAGGGAAAAACCACTCTTGCCAGAGGCCTGAACTGTTCTCTTACAATAATCTTTTGAAATTAGGCCAAGGGATATATATATATATATATATATATATATATATATATATATATATATAAAAAACTCAGAACTGGCCCTACCATTAGGCAAAGTGAGGCAGCCACCTCAGGCAGCAAACTTTGGGTGTCATGAAAGTGAATTGTTGGTTATTGAATTTGTTGTGATTATATTTTTACTCTTCAGGATGGGGAGAGATGCTTGTGGGATTTTCTGTCTCATGTGCCAAAATAACTGAGCTGGCTTTGGCTGCAAGCTGACTTGGGTGGGTAGGGGGCACTATTTCCTGCCCCTTCAGCAGCAGCAAAATATCTTCGGCCAGCCCTGTATTAGGTTGAAACTCTAATGTGGCCCTGGGGCCATGGGTTGCCCACTACTGGTATGGTAGAAGGAAGTTGAATAGGGTTTACATTTCAGTTTTCCCTTGGCTACTGCTGTACTCCACACTCGGGGAGAGAGCGGAGAACAGGAGGGCCTGGCATGCTATGGTCCATGGGGTCACAAAGAGTCAGACACGACTTAACAACTGAAAAACGACAACAAGTGCTGTACTGAATTTCCCCCCCCACTTTTTTTCTCTTTCATTCAATTTGATAGAAAAGACATTGCTTTCAAAAAGATATTCAAAGGAGAAGAAAATTTCAGAGAAATTATCTTGGGTTGGGTTCGGGGTTCCTGCACTTAACTTACGCTTGAAGTGGCTGAGAACTGAGAAGTGTGTGCATGAGTGCCCTGTCTTTCATTGTATGACCATCTCTCTGGCAGCCAGTAGCCTCCTCAGCTTCCCACATTTCAGTTAAAGCCCAGCAGGGAAGGGAAGACATCATGAGGGTCATTCCTCCCATAGGGCTTTTTTCATATCAGCAAAGACAGGCAGCCTGGGAGGCTGCAGATCAATGGAGAGATATGTAATAGAAAGAAAAACACACACAAGACACCTTCGGCAACCTCACAATGATTAGGTAAGCTCAAAACCACCCCCCAAAGAATTTCAAAATCAGTTACAAAATGCACTGAGAATGTGGATGGATGGACTTATTGTGGCCATCGAGTGGGGGTGCTCACCAAGTCATTGCTGCCCCCACCCCTGCGAACAGGGCTGTGCGATCCCTGGAGGGCTCCAGCAGATGTCCAGGAGAGCCTCTCAGTTCCCAATCCTCGACGCAAGCCACCATTTTTACACAAGGTGGTGACTCGCATCAAGGATTGGGTAGCTGTGGGGGTGTTCCTGCCACCGTTACAGGGGTGGGAGGAGGAAGACAGGAGTGGTGCTGCCTTCTTCCCCTCTGATCCTTGCTACAGTGGCGGCGGCAGCAGCAATGGGGACAGGCTGGTCATTTTACGCAAGTGTAAGAGACTTATGTAAAATGACCAGCCCAGCAGCTCGCTGAGGGAGTGGGTGCCCACGCGCTTACCTGGCTCAGCACACGCAGAGTCAGGCAAGAATTGGGGCACGCAGACCGGCATCTGGACGGCCAAGCTGATGATTTCTCACCAGACTTTGAGCCTCAACTAGACGCATGCGCCATCCCGATCTGAGAATGGCCAGATAAAGAACTGCCAGAGGAATTTAAGCCATTCAGACACAGTCAGCATGAGATGTCTGCCCATAAAGGATGTCTGCTATGGGGAAACCATGTTGTTATTCCAGATAAGGGTAATTAAACCATCTTGACCATGCTGCATGCAGCTCATCCAGGGATTGTTTGCATGAAAGCATTGGCCAGGAGCTATGTCTGGTGGCCCAGTATTGGCTCAGATATTGAAAAAACTGTAAATTAGTGCAATACTTGTCAAGCCACTAGGCACAATCCACCAAGGATGTCCTGGACCTATCTTTCCAGGGGATGTGACCAAGAAGCCTTGGTCAAGAATCCATCTTGATTTTGCAGGACCATTTCAAGGAAGAAAACGTCTTGGTTGTGGTAGATCCTTACTCAAAGCGGCTTGAGGTAGTCTTAGTACCATCACAGACAGCCACTGCAACCATCACAGCAGTGCACCACTTATTTGCAACCCGTGGGTAGCCTGATACTATAATCTCAGACAATGGGACTGCTTTCACAACCCTGCACTGCTTGGAAGGAAAATGCTGTGTTGGATTTACCTGGTATAAAAGTTGTTTCCATTAAATACTTGTGCAGCATCTGACTTTTCTTAAAGATAATGAGCAAGATGACACTAATGGCAAACAAGCCTTCAGAGGCTGCTGTAATAGCCAGGCATCCTACATTAGTCCAATAAGCTGCAAAAGAGAAAGGGCAGCAAATTATGTGATGACATTGGGGGAATCAAGTAGTCTTGCAATCGTCATCATCATATTTATTTATATCTCACCTTTTCCCCAATACTGGGACTCAAGGTGGCTTTACAACATTAAAACTTGTACAATCAAAACCTATAAATAGAAGTATACAAAAATTAAAAAATATAATTAAATCGTCAATAGTATTAACATTGTATAAAATATCAAAATGTTAAAAGACAACAAGAAATATCGTATCCATCTTTCATATTCTCACAGGTCCAGACTAGAGATCCCCAAAGGCCTGCCGGAACAAAAAAGTGTTTACATGCCTGCGAAAGCCTATCAAGGTCGGAGGCTTTCTTTAAGTCCTGTGCTAATAGTGTTTGTCTTTTGGATGAGCTTTTTCTGTCATTTGTAGGTCTACATTATATAACAACAACAACAACAGGGTGGCAGCAAGGCCGTGGAAGCTCATCTCAGTGGCAGCCCACAGGGTGGATCTGGTCAGCCACTCCCACCCCCCGGAAAGGCCCTCCTTGAGGAGAAGGGTTGCAGTGGCCAAAAGAGAAGGACAATAAGGCCATCGTGAGCTTCCCCCACCTCTCTTCAATCAGCAACAATCCCTCCCGACTCAACATGCTTCTGTAGGCTGGAAGAGAATCGGTAGCAGGAGCAGCTCTGACTGCAGTGCTGGAGCTGTAGTGGGGACAGCTCAGAGGCAGCTCAGACTGGGATGTTGGGAGCTGTAGAGGGGGCAGATCGGGAACAGCTTGGACTGGGGTGCTTGGAGCTGTAGCCCCTTCCTCCTGCGCACCTCTATCCAACATGTAAAGGGGGTGCTGCAGAGCAATTCACAGAAGCTACTTGTGATGGACAATGGAGCTGGAGGCAAGGAGAGAAGTGATGACTGTCTGTGCCCTAACTGCTGCCAACCACCTTCCTGCTGGGGATGAAACGCCATCCACCTTCCCTGTTTCTCCATCCTCAAATTCATCATTGAGGTTATTTTCTCCATCAGAGCCAGGAGCAAGGCCCTGATTGCTTTTTCCAGACCTGGCTCTGCCCCATTCCTTCAACATAGAAAACACCCACCCCCACCCACCCCCAGAACTGAGGAGGCAGTCACTATCACTTCCTTACCTCCCAGTGTCTGGACCAACAAGCCAGTTTCACCCCCTTCCACAACCAAATCCTACAGTGCAAGCCATCTATTTTGCATGGGGTGTCCACCCTTTCCTGGTTGCAAACTCATGAACCCCTTTTGAAAGGTGAGAATCCCCCAAATCCCCAGACAAAGCAAGGACTGCATTTGGAGCCCTCTCCCTATTGGGTTGTTGTTGGTGGGCATGGAGAATCATAGAATAGTAGGGTTGGAAGGGGCCTACAAGGCCATCGAGTCCAACCCCCTGCTCAGTGCAGGAATCCAAGTCAGAGCATCCCTGACAAATGGCTGTCCAGCCTCGTCTTGAAGGCCTCCAGTGTGGGAGAGCCCACCACCTCCCCAGGTAATTGGTTCCATTGCCGTATTGCTCTGACACTCAGGAAGTTTTTCCTGATGTTCAGTCGGAATCTGGCTTCCTGTAACTTGAGCCCATTATTCCGTGTCCTGCACTCTGGGATGATCAAGAAGAGATCCTGGCCTTCTTCTCTGTGACAACCTTTCAAGTACTTGAAGAGTGCTATCATATCTCCACTCAGTCTTCTCTTCTCAAGGCTAAACATGCCCAGTTCTTTCAGTCTCTCTTCATAGGGCTTTGTTTCCAGTCCCCTGATCATCTTTGTTGCCCTCCTTTGAACCCTCTCCAGCTTGTCTGCATCCTTCTTAAAGTGTGGTGCCCAGAACTGGACACAGTACTCCAGATGAGGCCTAACCAGTGCTGAGTAGAGGGGAACTAGTACTTCCCGGGATTTGGAAGCGATGCTTCTATGAATGCAGCCCAAAATAGCATTTGCCTTTTTTGCAGCCACATCACACTGTTGGCTCATATTCAGCTTGTGATCGACGACAATTCCAAGATCCTTCTCGCTCGTAGTGTGGTTGAGCCACGTATCCCCCATCTTGTAACTGTGCATTTGGTTTCTTTTTCCTAGGTGCAGAACTTGGCATTTGTCCCTATTAAATGCCATTCTGTTGTTTTCTGCCCAGCACTCCAGTCTATCCAGATCACTTTGAATTTTGTTTCTGTCTTCCAAAGTATTAGCTATCCCTCCCAATTTTGTGTCATCTGCAAATTTGATCAGCATTCCCTGCACCTCCTCCTCCAAGTCATTAATAAAAATGTTGAAGAGCACTGGGCCCAGGACTGAGCCCTGCGGTACCCCACTCGTTACCTCTCCCCAGCTTGAGAAGGTCCCATTGATAAGCACTCTTTGAGTCCGATTCTGTAGCCAACTGTGGATCCACCGGATCGTTGTTTCATCTAGCCCACTTCGAGCTAGTTTGCTCATCAGGATATCATGGGGCACTTTGTCGAAAGCTTTGCTGAAGTCGAGGTATATGATGTCTACAGCATTCCCACGGTCTACAAGGGAGGTGACTTGATCAAAAAATGAGATCAGATTTGTCTGGCAGGACTTGTTTTTGACAAATCCATGTTGGCTTCGAGTAATCACGGCATTGTTGTCAAGGTGCTTCCAGATGGATTGCTTTATGATCTGCTCCAGAATTTTCCCAGGGATTGATGTCAGACTGACTGGTCTGTAGTTCCCAGGTTCCTCCTTTTTACCCTTTTTGAAGATAGGGACAACGTTAGCCCTCCTCCAGTCATCTGGCACTTCCCCTGTCCTCCATGATTTCTCAAAGAGAATAGACAGCGGTTCTGAGAGTTCTTCTGCCAGTTCCTTTATGACTCTAGGATGCAGTTCATCTGGCCCTGGAGATTTGAACTCATTCAAAGTAATGAGGTGTTCCTTGACCATATGCCTGTCGATCTCAAGCTGCAATCCTGCCCCTTCAGCCTGTACTTCGCCTTTGCCAGGGGGGTCATAGACCCTCTTTTGGGAGAAGACTGAGCCAAAGTAGGAATTGAGCACCTCTGCCTTTTCTTTGTCCTCTGTTATCATTTTGCCATCCTTATTTAATAGCTGAACAACCATTTCTTTCCTCTGCCTTTTACTATGCACGTAGCTGAAGAAAGCCTTTTTGTTGTTTTTAGCATCCCTCGCTAACCTCACCTCGTTCTCCGCTTTAGCCTTCCTGACGCCATCCCTGCAATTCTGTGCTACCTGCCTGTACTCTTCCTTTGTTACTTGGCCTTCTTTCCACTTCCTATATGTGTCCTTTTTTGTTTTCAGGTCATCCCTAAGCTTTTTGTGAAGCCACATTGGCTTCTTCTGTTGTCTTCCACCTTTTCTTCTTGTTGGAATTGTTTGTGATTGTGCCTTGAGAATTTCCTTTTTTAAAAGTTCCCACCCATCTTGGACTCCTTTTCTCGCTAGCATTGCTTGCCATGGGACCTTACTGATCATTGTTCTGAGTTTATTAAAATCAGCTTTCCTAAAATCCAGGGTACGCGTTTGAGTACACTCGGCTTTTGCTTCCCTTAGAACCAAAAACTCAAGTACAACATGGTCGCTTTCCCCCAGAGTTCCTGTAACTGCTACTTTATCCACTAAGTCATCTCTGTTGGTTAGGATCAAGTCAAGGATAGCCGATCCTCTAGTTCCTTCCTCTACTTTCTGTAGGAGGAAGTTATCCGCCACACAAGTCAGGAATTTCCTGGAGGGGCCATGTTTTGCAGAATTTGTCTCCCAACAAATATCGGGGAAATTGAAGTCCCCCATTACTACTACATCATGCTTCCTTAAAACATTGGCTATTTGCTTTTCAAAAGTTTCATCCTTGTCTTCTCCTTGATTGGGTGGCCGGTAGTAGACTCCGACCACCAGGTTCCTTTTATTCTTTGCTCCATTTATTTCAACCCAGATGCTCTCGATGGGGCTACCAAGCTCCTCCTCCTGTATTTCTGTGCAGAGATATGTATTTTTCACATACAGTGCAACCCCGCCTCCCTTTCTGTTCCTCCTGTTCTTTTTGAACAAGTTATATCCTTCAACTGCTGTATTCCAGTCATGAGAGTCATCCCACCAAGTCTCAGTTATACCTATCAAGTCATAATTTCCCTCCTGTATTAAGAGTTCAAGTTCGTTCTGTTTGTTTCCCATACTCTGGGCATTAGTATATAGACATCAAAGACCATGTGCTTCATAGTCTGGCTTTCTTCCTACCTGTGTCTGAAGACTATTATTGGACGCTATCAGAGCTGTTCTCTCCATTGCAGTGCATGCGCCTACGTCCATTGTTACCCCCAACATTACATCTCCCTTCCCCGTAGGATTCAGTTTAAAGCCCTCCTGATGAAGTTCTTCATGCTGTGGCCAAACACATTCTTCCCAGCCTTTGTGAGGTGCAACCCATCCCTAGCCAACAGCCCATCTTCCAGGAAGTATAGCCCGTGGTCCCAGAATCCAAATCTCTCTCGTCGGCACCACCTTCGTAGCCAGTCATTCACCCGGAGTATTTTTCGTTCCCTTTCTATCCCTCTTCTAACTACTGGAAGGATGGATGAGAAAACTATCTGGGCCCCAAAGTTCTTGAGTTTCCTTCCCAAAGCTTCAAAGTCTGACGTGATCTCTTCCTAGCTCCGCTTGGCGGTATCATTTGTTCCCACATGGATGAGAAGAAAGGGATACCTGTCAGTGGGCTTTATGAGTGCAGGCAACCTTTCAGTCACGTCTCTAATCTGTCCTCCCGGGAGACAACATACCTGGCGAGTCCACGGGTCTTCGCGACATACTTGGGTCTCGATCCCACGCAGCAAGGAGTCTCCCACTACTACCACTCTTCTCTTCTTCTTCTTGTAGGCCTGGGTTTCATCGCCTCTGTTTGACTGACCTTTAGCCTCTTGCTCACTCTCATGCAGGTTCCCCTGTGATTCTTCCTCTGCAGGCTGTCCTCCAGTCTCATCTGCAAGTACCTGGAATCGGTTCCACAGCTCCACCGCTTCCACTGGTGCAGAGTGTCGTCTAGTTCTTCTTCTCCTAACTGTCACCGTTTTCCAAGGAGTATCCTCTACTCCATTTTTCTTCACCTCAGCATTTCCCACTGCCTCATCTTGCTGTTGCTCTTCAAGCTTGTAGTCTGCCCTTTGCTGCTGTAGTTCCCCCATTCTGTCCAAGAACTCTTCGTGTTCTCTTATTCCCCGGAGGGTTGACAGTCGCCGCTCCAGTCCACTTACTTTTTCCTCCAGCAGCGTGATCAACTTGCACTTGTTGCAGGTGTAGGCCATGTTGTTCTCAGGCAAGAAAACAAACATTGCACACACCTTGCAGGTCACCACCACTGGAGAGTCTTGTCCTTCCATAGCCTCTTTTCCCTTTTTGTGTCTAGCTTTGTGATTGTTCTAGACTAGCCTGTGCCTGCTCCTCTACTCAGTAGAGGTTAAAAGCAGAGTCCCACTGGTGTGGAAGTGTGTGTTACAAGACAAATAAATGAAAAAAAGTTAGTAAAAAAAAATAAAAAAAAATAAAATAAAAAAAATGTTAGGGGCCTCCCCCTTGACCTCCCCTGCCGAACTCCCCTGGCCAACTCCTGTTCGCTCCCCCTGTTCGCTCGCTCTCTGGGAGCTTGCCTGCTTCTGTAGTCCCTGGACCAGCTGGAGCAGCTTGCTCTGCTCTGCTCTGCTCAGCTGGGAGGCGGGAAACAGACTGAAGCTTCCCGCCCAGTCAGCTGCTGGGAGTACTCAGGCCACACCCCTCCAATTCAGTTGGAGCTCTCAGAAGCTCCTGGTGAGCTCACAGCCAGTCAGAAGGATAAAGGGCAGCGCCCTGGGCTTCCTGCAACCCACTTACCTCTTAGCCTCTGTCTCCTTTGTCTCCTTTGTCTCTTCAACCACTGCAACTCCCCTGGCCAACTCCTGTTTGCTCCCCCTGTTCGCTCACTCTCTGGGAGCTTGCCTGCTTCTGTAGTCCCTGGACCAGCTGGAGCAGCTTGCTCTGCTCTGCTCTGCTCAGCTGGGAGGCGGGAAACAGAAAGCAAGAGAATTCCAGAAAAACGTCTATTTCTGCTTCATTGACTACGCTAAAGCCTTTGATTGTGTGGATCACAACAAACTCCGGCAAATTGTGAAAGAGATGGGGGTACCAGACCACCTTACCTGTTTCCTGAGGGTCAAGAAGCAACAGTAAGAACCAGACATGGAACAACCGATTGGTTCAAAATTGGGAAAGGAGTACGACAAGGCTGCATATTGTCGCCCTGCTTATTTAACTTATATGCAGAGTACATCATGAGAAATGCCGGGTTGGATGAATCACAGGTCAGAATTAAGATTGCCAGAAGAATTATCAACAACCTCCGATATGCAGACGATACCACCCTAATGGCAGAAAGTGAAGAGGATCTGAAGAGCCTCTTGTTGAGGGTGAAAGAGGAGAGTGCAAAAGCTGGTTTGAAACTCAACATTAAAAAAACAAAGATCATGGCATCTGGCCCCATCACTTCCTGGCATATAGAAGGGGAAGAAATGGAAGCAGTGACAGATTTTACTTTCTTGGGCTCCAAGATCACCGCAGACGGTGACTGTAGCCATGAAATTAAAAGACGCTTGCTTCTTGGGAGGAAAGCTATGGCAAACCTAGACAGCATAGTAAGAAGCAGAGACATCACCTTGCCGACAAAGGTCCATCTAATCAAAGCAATGGTTTTCCCAATAGTAGCATATGGCTGTGAGAGCTGGACTATAAGGAAGGCTGAGTGCCGAAGAATAGATGCTTTCGAACTGTGGTGCTGGAGAAGACTCTTACGAGTCCCCTGGACTGCAAGGAGGTCAAACCAGTCCATCCTAAAGGAAATCAACCCTGACTGCTCATTGGAAGGACAGATACTGAAGCTGAAGCTCAAATATTTTGGCCACCTAATGCGAAGAGAAAACTCTCTGGAAAAGACCGTGATGCTGGGAAAGATTGAAGGCAAAAGGAGAAGGGGACGGCAGAGGATGAGATGGCTAGATAGCATCACTGATGCAATGAATATGGGCTTGAGCACGCTCCGGGAGAGAGCGCAGGACAGGAAGGCCTGGCATGCTATGGTCCATGGGGTCATGAAGAGTCGGACACGACTGAACGACTGAACAACAACAACAACAAGATGGGAGTGGGGCAAGCTGGGAATTTTTCTCCAGTTTCAATTCCAATTTGAATTAGGGAAGAATTCAAGGGAAATAGCGCTCACCTCTTCTTTGAGGTGACCATTAGTGGGCCCCAAAATTAAATAGTAGCTTAGAAAATGTTTAGGTGTTCCACTAGGTGGAGTCAGGAAAATTAGGAGCTAGCTTCAAGTAAAGATAGATGACTCAATAGGGATGTCGCAGGCGCATGAGTGGGTCCAGGAGTCTATTGGATTCCCCCCGCTCACCCCCCTGAACCTAGCTCTGTGAACCTCCACCTCCCACCCACCAAGCCGTGCAAGCAGCTGTAATTTACCAGACCCATCTGCTTGCACCCGGCAGCTGCCCACTGCTCCATGTGAACCGCCATTTTTATGGAAGATGAGGGTTCTAGATTTTCATATATCTAATGTTGCCCACAACAACAGCCGTGAAGGGCCATTTCTGCCCTTTTCTTATATCAAATACTGCAGAAATGGCCCCTTACAGCCATGGTTGTTCGCAACATTAGATATACGAAAATCTAAAGCCCCCATCTTCCATAAAAATGGTGGCTTGCATGGAGCAGCGGGTGGCTAGGGATGTACAAAGCACTCACCTTTTCGCAGCTTGGATTCGCGGTGCGGGGAGGCGTTCCATCCATCCCCCCAGAATCCTCCCTGGGCCGGCTCTGCTCCGCGGCGGCTCTGCAGAGCCGGCGGCCAGGGCCATCCACAGCTGGAGTTCCGGCCACGGCCAGCTGCTGCGGACGCAAATGGCAGCTGCTGTAGCGGCCACCATTTGCATCCTGCCAGGCTGCCATGATAGGCTACATAAGTATTTATGTAGCCTATCACGGCAAACAGCAGGGGCGCAAACGGTGGCTGCTATGCCATTTGCACTGCTGCTCTCTCCGTGATAGGCTACGTAAGTATTTACATAGCCTAACATGGTAAAGGCAGTTACGCAAATGGCATAGCAGCCGCCTTTTGCGCCCCTGCTCTTTGCCGTGATAGGCTACGTAAATACTTACATAGCCTATCACGGCTGCTTGGCAGGACGCAAATGGCAGCCATAGCTGCCAGCTGAAAGACCAGCTGCCACCGCCGCTGCCACTGGCAGAGCCCCAGGTAAGTTTCATTCTGGGGGGATTCCGCAGGGTGGCGGGGGGTGGGAGGCCATTCCGCCGTGGATTTCGGGGGGCCGAATGTAAGTGCATTCGGCCTCACTGAAATCCATGGCTGAATTCTCCGCCATCCCTACGGGTGGCTACAGGGTGCTCCCAGACTGCTCTCTGAGCCTTCCACCTCATCCTTGGAGCTGTACACAACACTCCCACCACCTGCAGTGTGGGTGGATGCAAACTGGGGGCCAGCCTGCCAAGACAGTTGATGCTGTTGCAGCACAATGCCCCCCCCCCAAATCTTACCAAAAAAGAAAGACACTGTGCTACAAGCCCAGCCAATGGGGAGCCCTACTTTGGAAAAACTGTTGAGAATTTCTCTTCTCCCTGGAGAAATTCGGTGAGATTTTCTCCCAAATTTATTTATTTATATTTATTTATTTATTTATTTATTTCTATACCGCCCAATAGCCGAAGCTCTGTGGGCGGTTCACAAAAATTAAATCCAAACAACACACAATAAAACAATTTAAAATATACAGAACATTAAAACCACAATATAACAATACAACCACAATCAAACCTAGCAGCAGTGCAGGAGTTTAAAATACAGATTTAAAACAGCAAAGATAAAAATTTAGAAATTTCTCTGCCCAAGCAAGGTGGAGAATTTCAAGAGGCCATTTGCACACAGCTCTATTTTTTGTATGCATATCTCAAGTTCTTTCTCTCCCAAATATGAAGAACTTTGCAAATTTTTGTAAATTCTTATGAAAACTGAACTGAACTGAAATCCTCACCCATCACCACTTCCCAGATTCAATAGGTACTGTTATCCCCACCTTGGAGAGGACAATGTTGCTCCTGTCTGCCAGGCAGCTGTTAAAGGTGAGGGGACTCTCAGAAGAAAAGAGGTAGTACCAGGGATTCAAAACCAGACTTTTTTAGAGCTAAGTACTCAAAACGTTGGGCATGGATGATGATTCTGTCAGTTTTGGTCTCCCCCACATTCTTTCTTCTTTTTTTTTTTTTTAATATATCTCCAGTTCCTTCCTTCCTGAATATGAAGACATTCACAAATGTTGGTAAATTCTTATCAAAACTGAACTGAAACTAAATTCTCACCCATGCCTAACTTCAATCCAGGAAGGACAGGTGGGCAAGAGAGAAGGGCAGACAACTCACCAGGAAAGAACTGGCCTTGCCTGCTCATGTGAATCTCAAAGAGGGTTGCTAGGGAGGAATGAAGGGTGTGTGTGTGCTTTTCATGGCATGGAGAGAAATATGACCTCTTATTGTCTGCAGATCAAGTCGGTGATGAAGGCAGAGGGCAGTTTTAAAAGATAGTGTGTCAGCCCTAGTCATGAATGGCATCCACACGAGGAGTTTGAGCACTAGCCAACAAGGATACACTTACCTCGTCCTTGCTTGATAGATGTGCATCCCCAATGATCACAGATTTTAAACAGGCCTTCGTAGGATGGGCCAAAAAGAGTGGGACGAACAGCCCAGTAATCAGTAAAAATGGCAGTAAACAGCAATGCCGAGTTGAGTGTCTGAAGAGCCGGTACACTGAACTTGAGGAGAAGTGTGAGCCACATTCCCAGTTGTCTTGAGCAGAGTCTTCAGGCAGCTGAGCTGTGGTTTCAGTTTTGGATACTGTCATGTAAGAATCCCTAGGCACAAAAGACAGAGGAATGGAAAGAAGCAAAGCTACTATGGAGGGGGAGTGTCCCTGACAAGCGAGCAGTCATTAGTTTGGTACAAAGTACAAGGGTTTTCATTATCCAGATGAATGGCTTATTGATCAATGCTTTTTGACCTGTTCATAAGTGATCTGGAATTAGGAGTGAACAGTGACGAGGCCAAGTTTGCCAATGACACCAAATTTTTAGGGTGGTTAAAATAGGGATGGGGGAGAATTTCTCCCCGAAACTTCAGGGGGCTGAGTGCCAAGGCATTTGGCCCCCCGAAATCGGCGGTGAAATTCTCCGCCCCCCGCCCCCCCCCCCGGGATGGGACTTACCTTTGACGAATGTCCCTCCCAGCGGCAGGTCCCGGCGGCGGTTCAGCGGGTTTTCATCAGGGGTGGGGGCGGCAGCAGGTCTTTCGACCGGCTGCCGCCGCCGCCATTACAAGTGAAGTAAAAAAACAAAAACAAACCCGTGATAGGCTACGTAACGATTAACGTAGCCTATCACGGCTAGATCTCCAAAGTCAGCCATGATCGGCTACGTTAATCGTTACGTAGCCTATCACGGGTGACTTTGGAAAAAAAAAAGCGCGCACGCAAATGGCGGCGCCCATGGGGCGCCGCCATTTGCATTCCTTATTTGGTCCCTGTAGTCTACATAAAGATTTACGTAGACTACGGCGAAAATAAAGGCAATGCTATTTGCGTTGCCCTTATTTTCACCGTAGTCTACGTAAATCTTTACGTAGACTACAGGGACCAAATAAGGAATGCAAATGGCGGCGCCCCATGGGCACCGCCATTTGCGTACGCGCTTTTTTTTTTTCAAAGTCACCCGTGATAGGCTACGTAACGATTTATGTAGCCTATCACAGCTGACTTTGGAAATCTAGCCGTGATAGGCTGCGTAAATTGTTACGTAGCCTATCACGGGGTTTTGTGTTTTTTTTACTTTTAATTTCGCGGCCGGGGAGACGGGGCGCCTCCCCCCCAGCCTGAATTTTGGGGGGAGAAGCGAAGCGCCTCCCCCCCACCACAAAGCAAGCTGCGGGACAAGGTAAGTCCCTTTTGTACATCCCTAGGTTAAAACAAAAAGGGATTGTGGAGAGCTCCAAAAGGATCTCTCCAAACTGGGAGAATGGGCATCTAAATGGGAAATGTGGCCCAATGTAAGCAAGGGTAAAGTGATGCATGTTGGGGCAAAAAATCCCAGCTTCAAGTATAACCTGATGGGATCTGAGCTAGCAGTGACTGACCAGGAAAGAGTTCTTGGGGTTCAGGACAACAGCTCAAAGAAGACGTCAACCCAGTGTGCAGCCACTGTAAAAAAAGGCAAATTCCAGGTTAAGCATAATAAGAAAAGGAATTGAGAATAAAACTGCCATTATCATACTGCCCCTATACAAGTCTATGGTGCGACCACACTTGGAATACTGTGTGCAGTTCTGGTCACCACACCTAAAAAAAGATAATGTAGAGCTGGAAAAAAAGTGCAGAAACGGGCAGCTAAAATGATCAAGGGGCTGGACCATCTTCCCTATGAGAGAAGGTTGCAAGAGGTGGGATTGTTTAGCTTTGAAAAAAGGAGGGTAAGGGGAAACATGATAGAGGTCTACAAAATTATGCATGGTGTGGAGAATGTGGGTACGGAGACATTTCTCCCTCTCTCCCATAATACTAGAATGCAAGGTCATCCTATGAAGCTGATTGGTGGGAGATTTAGGACAGATAAAAGGAAGCACTTCTTCACACAGCGCATAGTTGAACTATGGAACTTGCTACCACAGGATGTAGTGATGTCCACCAATTTGGATGGCTTTCAAAGGGGATTGGACAAATTCCTGGAGGAAAAGCCTATCAATGGCTACTAGTCCCAATTGCCATGTGCTACCTCCAGTACCAGAGGGGGGTACACAGAAGGAGCCTCCTCGAAGATTGTTGTACAATCGGGCATACTCTGGTAATGGTGCATTGCGCCGGCTGATCCTTCTACCACCTGATTGAACTGCAGCTTGGTGGTGTGGCAGTGGCTACATTTTGTCAGAGCAGAGTTTGGTCTGGACACAACACGACAACGAGTACCAGAGGGAATGAGCCTATGTACACCAGTTGCTGGGAAAAATAGGTGGGAGGGTGCTGTTGCACTCATGTCCTACTTGTGGGTCTCCCATCGACAGCCGGTTGGCCACTGTGTGAACAGAATGCTGAACTAGATGGACCCTTGGTTTGATCCAGCGTGGTTCTTCTTATGGTCTTATACCTGTCATTTCGGGATCAATGGAAAAAATATGGAGGTTGGCCTGCCAGCTTAATTCTTCCATCCTACTCCCAACCTATGCATGTCTGGGGGAGGGCTGGAAGACTGAAAATAGTGGACCTAGGTTACTTTGGGTGCAAGGCTTATTGCTCCAATCAGAGCTGCCACCACCATCATTTTTATTCATTCATTCATTCATTTCATTTCATTTTTATACTGCCCAACAGCCAAAGCTCTCTGGGCGGTCCACAAAAAGTAAAACCAGAAAGTACACAGTAAAACAATATAAAATATGAAAACATTAAAACCTCAATATAACAATACAACCAGAATAAAACCAGAGTAGGGATGTATGAAAGTCCCCTTACCTGGCTCCACCAGGTTCCGCTGGGGGGGGAGGCACTCCGTCCCTCCCCCCGGAATCCTGGCCAGCCGGCTCCGCTCCACGGGGATTCCATGGAGCCGCCGGCCAGCTCCGCCAGCAGCTGGACATCTGGCCGCTGACTAGCAGGGACGCAAATGGTGGCGGCCGTAGCCACCACCATTTACATCCCTGAAGTCAGCCGTGATAGGCTACATAAAGACTTACATAGCCTATCACATCTGGCTTAAAAAAAAACCCAAAAAAACGCGCGTACACCGCCATTTGCGTTCCTTATTTTTGGCCGTCTTAATCTATGTAAATATTTACATAGACTAAGATGGCAAAAATAAGCGGGAACACAAATAGCGTCCCCTAAGTCTTTACGTAGCCTATCACGACTTCTAAAAAAACAACAACAAAGCGACAAGACTGCAAATGGCGGCGGCGGCAGCCGGTCGGAAGACCAGCTGCTGCAGCCACCGCCGCCGCAGCCACCGCTGGAACCGCCGCCTGCCGGAAGATCCACCCCAGGTAAATCTCATCCTGGGGGGTGATCTGTGGGGGGGTGGGGGGGATCTGCGGGGGGGCGGGGGCAGGCCGTTCCACCACAGATTTCGGGGTGCCGAATGCACTGGCATTCGGCCTCACTGAGATCCGTGGCAGAATTCTCTGCCATCCCTAAACCAGAGTAAAACCTAGGGATGTCAGAGAATTCTGCCACGGACTGAAATGGGATCAAATTCCCTTCAATCTGTGCCACAGAATCCTCTGCGGAACGGCACCACGAGGTCCTGTGGAGCCAGCAGTCATGCGGCTTTTTTTTTGTCATCCGCACAGAGTTGTGAAATTTTCATAAATAAAAATGCAAGGTAGTGTATTCCGATAATAAATACGCAAGTTTTTTTTTTTTAAAAAAAATGAATTGTGCTCACCGCCTTGTTTGTGGGTGTTCTTTTTCAATTGAAATCCTCCATCTCCATTTACTTTCAGCCAAAACACTTCCCCCTCCTCGGGGCTTCCCAAAACAAGGCTGCCCTAGGTGTGCCTGAGCGATGCACTCTTTGTTTAAAGCAACACTGTGAAAGAAAGAAAGAAAGAAAGAAAGAAAGAAAGAAAGAAAGAAAGAAAGAAAGAACCTTTTAAAATGACCATGCTGGTCTGGAGCCCTGCACGAGTATTATTCCCCCTGCTAGGCTTTCTATTTCCACATCCAGCTTTGTTGGTGACATTGTGAGGCTACAACGGAGAGGAGAACCAACTCTGTGCATGTCTACTCAGAAGTAAATCTTACTGAGTTCAATGCAACTTACTCCTACACATGTCAGCACCCCACATGCCCCCAGCTCAGCTTTGTATTTCCACATCCAGCTCATTAGCAAACCTCCTGTTAGTTATCTCACTGGGTGACTTTGGGCTGGACTCTCACCACTACATCATACTTCTGTTATATGAAGAATTACAATGTTGATGAACGTTAACCACAAAACTGAAAGTACTCCAATACCCCCATAATCTCTTTCTCTGTCTTTCTCTGTCTCATTCTTTAGTGCAGGCCTCCCAACCTACTTGCTCCTCGCAGCCATGCTGTCCTACGTAGGGATGAACAGATTGCTTACTGTCCGATCCACGGCATTGTCTGCTGGGGGGGAAGGTGATCCATTCCTCCCCCCCAGAATCCTCCGGAGCAGCTCCATTCCATGATGATTCCATGGAGCCACACACCGGCTCCGTACCACTTTCAATATGGTAATGGCAGCCGCCATTACCGTATCACAAGCGGTCCTGAGCCAGTGTGCCATTCCGGAGGGAATCCTTGGGAGGCGGAGGTAAGTGATCCATTCCGCTGCAGATTCCGGAGGCTGGATTCAAAGGAATCTGGCCTCATTTGGGTCCACGGCAGAATTCTCTGCCATCCCTAGTCCTACATCATTCTCTCCACATCCATTTCTTCACTGTCCATGGTCCTTTCCAAATCCAGTTCCTTCCCAGTCCTACTGTCTAGCTCATCACCCTCTTCACCCAATCAGGCTTAACTCTCTTCCCTCCTTTCAGCTGCCTCTTAACTATCCCCTCTGTCCATCCTCCTCCTTTCCAACATCCCATTATTGTAGTCCTTGCCCAACCCACCCAGAGTTGGAGCCAGGCCTGCTGGCAAGCAAGCAAGCAAGCAAGCAAGCAAGAAAGCAAGCAAGCAAGCAAGCAAGCAAGCAAACAGCCATTGGTTGTATGTAAACTCCAGGGATTTCCATTAGCCATATAAATGGCTTCCAGACTGGCTCATGGAGAGCTATGTGGGGTTGGTTTGCTGCTTGGGTTCCCACTGGTAGGCCTGTTGTGCCATTTCATCACTTCATGTCAGTCAGACATTTGACAAGCAGAGATTTCCTTGCCCCCTTTCCCAACAGACATTGCCTGCTGAATTTCTGGCTGAAAGTCTGTATTCTTCCTGTATTTTTGCTGTATTTTTCAGCAGGAAATTTCAGTCTAAAATTTAACAGGTAGAATGATTTAACAAGAAAAGAAAGAGGACTGTTTAAAGGATGAAAATGACATTTATTTATTTGTGATACTTTTACAGTGCTTAATTTAATAAAATCCCTACGCAGTTCACATATAAATATTAAAATCACATGTTTTACAGTAGCAAAGACAATTGCAAATATAACAATAGCACAGAACAATACAAGCAGCAGTTAAGATGGAACAGCATGATTAATTACAAGTAATCACACTCCAGGGAAGGCTGGGTAAACAAGTGACTACAGAGATACAAACTCACAACTTATATTGTGAGAATTAAAACTATGTAAGTGAAAGAAGTACATACAAATGTATGTTACTGTAATAATGTGTATTCCAATGATTTATAAATAAACTCCATTTATCAATGTATGTGTTAGATGAACATTCTAGTTTGCATCATTTATAATAAATGAGCTTGGTTTAAGAAGCTGTTGTTATACCCTTCCAAAATTAATATGGACTGAGAAGTTTTCTGGTTTAAAGCAATTACCTATCTAATTCCTATCAACAAAGCAGTGGTGAGTTCGAAACCTGCTTCATTTACGATTTCTTTCAGCTAACCTGGAAGAGAAAGAGGGAGGGGTGTGGTTAAAGTGATATCATACCCATTTTTTCTCTGTCAACCTCCCCACCCTTCCTGCCACCCCGACCCCCTCTACAGGTAGAAAGCTAGCAGAATAAGGAATGGACTATGCTAGGATCTTTCTCCCTGATGGGTTAGGTTTTGCCTATTTTTCTTTTCTTTTAAACTTTCAGGAAATCTTCCTTCCTTCCTTCCTTCCTTCCTTCCTTCCTTCCCTCCCTCCCTCCCTCCCTCCTTCCTTCCTTCCTTCCTTCCTTCCTTCCTTCTTTCTTTCCTTCCATCGAGATTTTTTAAAAAATGGATTTACCCAATTCACACCTCCTTAACAAGCCGGTACCATTCTGTCTTGGCTTGTTTTCAAAAGTCAAGACAGAATTGCATTCCAAAATCTGCATTTTTTGCGAGCTTTCCAACGCAGCTCATCTCAGGGAAAAATGCACCCCAAAATATGCATATCTGGGAAAGTGAGGACAAAACTGCATTTCAGCAGTGTGAAGTACTTGCGGGGAAATATGTACATTCAAAAATGTGCATGGAAGAAGTACACATTTCCACAGGGAACAGCCCTGCTCATCCCTCCCTCCCTCCTCCCCTCCCTCCTCCTCCTCCTCCTTCTTTTAACATGGAGCTTTCAGTGATCCAATTCTCTCACCCGCAGCAGCCAAAAGTGGTACAGTCTACCACCCTGAGATTCTACTACTTTGTTCCACCAAATGTGTGCAAGGTTAAATTAGGCTGCAGGATAAGCCTCCAGAGGGGTATCCAACTCTGTATGCACAATATCGATCAAGTCACTGTGGTGCCAGGGTGACAAATCCTGTGCTGCAGGGTATGACTAATGTCTTTCTGCTGACAAGGCTCCCTGAGCCAATTTTAACAGTCACTGTTATCTTGTTGCCCTTTTACCCCATTCTCCAACTGTGTTCCAGAGAGACAAAGGCCATTGTTCCCTTAAGTTCTGACATTTTCATGAGGCAAACAAATTAAACAAACTCAGCTATCTAGAATGTCTCCTCTCCAGTCACAATGAACCAGTGGCAGACTCACGTGTATAAAAAAAAAAATGTATAAAAAACATTTGTATACAAACGTGGTGCCCTCCAGATGTTTTGGACTGCAACTCCCAGCATTCCTGGTCATTGGCTATGGTAGCTGGGGCTGATGGAAGCTGAAGCCCCAAAGATCTGGAGGGTACTAAATTCAGAAAGGTTGACTTCTAAACCACTTGACGCCAAAGAGTTGGATCTCCAGTTCCGCAGACGGCTGATGGCTGGCACACCCGTGAGCAGTTATGTATGGGGGTTAACTAGCTGCAGTAATGCCTGTATTAGTTCTGTGGCAGGGCTGTCCTAAGATATTTTGCTGCCTGAGGCAAAAGGCAAGATGGCGCCCCGCTCAAATTCCATGTAAATGAGCCGACTGAATTGCTGTTGTGTTATATCTTCAACACTGGCAATGGGATGGTGTAGCCGGTGTGGTATAGTGGTTAGAGTGTTGGACTGGTAGCTGGGAGATCTGGGTTCTAGTCCCCACTCAGCCATGGAAGCTCACCGGGTGACTTTGGGCCAGTCACAGGCTCTCAGCCCAACCTACCTCACAGGGTTGTTGTTGTGGGGGGGAAAAGGAAAGGAGGAGGATTATGTATGCTCCCTTGGTTTCCTTGAAGGAAAAAACAGCAGGATATAAATTGCAATAAATAAATACATAAATACATAAATTAAAAAAGGTGTCTTCCACTGAGCCTGAAAGTAACAGGCCAGCTTAAGGAGTGGAAGGCAGGCCACCTGGCACAGTACTCTCTTTTCTAACACCTTGCTGCCGCCTTCCAGCATCTGCCACCTGAGGTGACTGCCTCACTCTGCCTAATGGTAGGGCCATCCCTGTTCCATGGTAGAAAAATGTTTCACCTGATCCAGTTCTGTGTGTCAGGCTGCTGTAAGAGGTGCAGGGCCAAAGGCAGGAAAACAGAACAAAACTTGGCAACAGAACGTTGGTGACTAAGTGGCTCAGCTTGGTAGAGGGCAGGCATACATGTAGAGAAATGAGTAGGATGTCACTCTGTAAAGTAGGGGGTGGGGAACCCCGTTAAGTCCAGGGGACTGAAATATAGGCATGATAATGTAGAAGTTTGTGTTTGAACTGTAAACTGTAATCCAGCTAAGTCAGAGTTAGCAGAACGTTGGTGTGTGAGTGAAAGGTGGGAGGGGCTGGTGAGTGAGATAATTCTAAGGTGTATTAATGGTTAGAGAGGCTTTAGGGATTCAGTGAATGCACATTTAGTGAGTGGGGTTTGGGGTGAAGCATTTAGAAGGGGTAAGTAGGTAGGTTAGGACTAAGTACAGGATGATTAAATAATAACCTATATAACTCCTCTTGTATTTAATAAAAATTGTTGTTGTTGTTGTTGTTGTTGTTGTTGTTGTTTTTATTCCCCTTCATACTTCATACTGCCTTGTTGTGGCGAAGGGGCTTGCATAACTCAGTGAAGCCATAAGCTATGCCGTGCAGGGCCACCCAAGATGGGCAGGTCATGGCAGAGAGTTCTGACAAAATGTGGTCCACTGGAGAAGGAAATGGCAACCCACTCCAGTATTCTTGTCAAGAAAACCCCATGGAACGTATCACAAGGCTAAAAGATATGATGCCGGAAGATGAGCCCCTCAGTTTGGAAGGTGTCCAATATACTACTGGGGAAGAGCAGAGGGAATTTCCAAGTAGTGCCAGAAAGAGTGAAGCGGCTGGGCCAAAGCCGAAAGGACACTCAGCTGTGGATGTGTCTGGGGGTGAAAAGAAAGTCCGATGCTGTAAAGAACAATATTGTTTAGAACCTGAAATGTCAGATCAATGAATCAAGGTAAGCTGGAGGTGGTCAAACATGAGATGGCAAGATTGAACATCGACATCTTGGGAATCAGCGAACTCAAATGGACACGCATGGGCAAATTTAATTCAGGTGACCATTATATCTACTACTGTGGGCAAGAATCCCTTAGAAGAAATGGAGTAGCACTCATAGTCAACAAAAGGGTGGGAAAAGCAGTACTGGGGTACAATCTCAAAAATGACAGAATGATCTCAGTACGAATCCAAGGCAAACCATTCAACATCACAGTAATTCAAGTCTATGCCCCAACCACTGATGCTGAAGAAGCTGAGGTTGATCAGTTCTTTGAAGACCTACAACACCTTCTAGAACTAACACCAAAAAAAGATGTCCTTTTCATCATAGGGGATTGGAATGCTAAAGTAGGAAGTCAAGGAATAACCAGGATAACAGGCAAGCATGGCCTTGGTATACAAAATGAAGCAGGACAAAGGCTAATAGAATTTTGCCAAGAGAACACGCTGATCATAGCAAACACTCTTTTCCAACAGCACAAGAGGTGACTCTATGCATGGACATCACCAGATGGTCAATATCGAAATCAGATTCATTATGTCTTTTGCAGCCAAAGATGGAGAAGCTCTATACAGTCAGTCAAAACAAGACCTGGAGCTGGCTGTGGCTCAGATCAGATCATGAGCTGCTTCTTGCAAAATTTCAGCTTGAAGAACGTAGGGAAAACCACTAAACCATTCAGGTATGACCTAAGTAATATCCCTTATGAATATACAGTGGAGGTGAGGAATAGATTTAAGGGATTAGACCTGATAGACAGAGTGCCTGAGGAACTATGGACGGAGGTCTGTAACATTGTTCAGGAGGCAGCAACTCAATCCATCCCAAAGAAAAAGAAATGCAAGAAAGCAAAGTGGCTGTCTGAGGAGGCTTTACAAGTAGCTGAGGAAAGAAGGGAAGCGAAAAGCAAGGGAGAAAGGAGAAGATATATCCAACTGAATGCAGATTTCCAGAGAACAGCAAGGAGAGACAAGAAGGCCTTCTTAAATGAACAATGCAAAGAAATCGAGGAAAACAATAGAATGGGAAAGACTAGAGATGTTTTCAAGAAAATTGTAGATCTCAAGGGAACGTTTTGTGCAAAGACGGGCATGATAAAGGACAAAGAAGGCAGGGACCTAACAGAAGCAGATGAGATTAAGAAGAGGTGGCAAGAATACACAGAAGAACTATACAGGAAAGATCTGAATGTCCCTGATAGCCATGATAGTGCGGTCACTGAACTTGAGCCAGACATCCTCGAGAGTGAAGTCAAGTGGGCCTTAGGAAGCATTACTAACAACAAAGCTAGCGGAGATGACAGTATTCCAGCTGAGCTATTTAAAATCCTAAAAGATGATGCTGTTAAAGTGCTGCACTCAATATGCCAACAAATTTGGAACACTCAACAATGGCCACAAAACTGGAAAAGGTCAGTTTACATTCCAATTCCAAAGAAGGGCAATGCCAAAGAGGGCTCAAACTACCACACAATTGCGCTCATTTCACATGCCAGCAAGGTGATGCTCAAAATCCTACAAGCTAGGCTTCAGCAGTATGCGAACCGAGAACTACCAGAAGTACAAGCTGGGTTCCGAAGAGGCAGAGGAACTAGAGATCAAATCGCCAACATTCACTGCATCATGGAGAAAGCAAGAGAATTCCAGAAAAACGTCTATTTCTGCTTCATTGACTATGCTAAAGCCTTTGATTGTGTGGATCACAACAAACTGTGGCAAATTCTGAAAGAGATGGGAGTACCAGACCACCTTACCTGTCTCCTGAGAAACCTGCACAAGGGTCAAGAAGCAACAGTAAGAACCAGACATGGAACAACCGATTGGTTCAAAATTGGGAAAGGAGTACGACAAGGCTGCATATTGTCGCCCTGCTTATTTAACTTATATGGAGAGTACATCATGAGAAACTCCGGGTTGGATGAATCACAGGTTAGAATTAAGATTGCCGGAAGAATTATCAACAACCTCAGATATGCAGATGATACCACCCTAATGGCAGAAAGTGAAGAGGATCTAAAAAGCCTCTTGTTGAGGGTGAAAGAGGAGAGTGCAAAAGCTGGTTTGAAACTCAACATTAAGAAAATGAAGATCATGGCATATGGCTCCATCACTTCCTGGCATTCAGAAGGGGAAGAAATGGAAGCAGTGACAGATTTTATTTTCTTGGGCTCCAAGATCACCGCAGACGGTGACTGTAGCCATGAAATTAAAAGATGCTTGCTCCTTGGGAGGAAAGCTATAGCAAACCTAGACAGCATAGTAAGAAGCAGAGATATCACATTGCCGACAAAGGTCCATGTAATCAAAGCAATGGTTTTCCCAGTAGTAATGTATGGCTGTGAGAGCTGGACTATAAGGAAGGCTGAGCACCGAAGAATTGATGCTTTCGAACTGTGCTGCTGGAGAAGACACTTATGAGTCCCCTGGACTGCAAGGAAGTCAAATCAGTCCATCATCCTAAAGGAAATCAACCCTGAGTGCTCATTGGAAGGACAGATACTGAAGCTGAAGCTCAAATATTTTGGCCACCTAATGCGAAGAGAAAACTCCCTGGAAAAGACCTGATGCTGGGAAAGATTGAAGACAAAAGAAGAAGGGCACGGCAGAGGATGAGATGGCTAGATAGCATCACCATCCGATGCAATGAATATGAACTTGAGCACACTCCGGGAGAGAGCGGAGGACGGGAATGCCTGGCGTGCTATGGTCCATGGGGTCACAAAGTGTCGGACACAACTTAACGACTGAACAACAACAAGTTGTTTTATTATATATGTAATCCTACATGTTGGCTTGATTTATTCATGCTACCAAATAGAAAAGTCTATTTTCCTGTTACTACTCCTGTATTGGTTAAAGGAAACCAGTTAACCTATTGGGTATCTCCTTGACACAAAGTAAAACTGGGCTGAACCTCTGGGATTCCGTGAGGACAACTGGCCAGAATGGAGGCAGGCATTCTGTTTTTGTTTGTTTCAGTTTCAGCTAGAGCTGTACACAGATGACTTCTCAAAATTCTCCACCATATTTGTGGGCAGAGAAATTTAGGAGACAATTCCACCAAATTTATCCAGGGAAGGAGAAATTCTCAACAGTTTCCTCACAGGTAGGGCTTCCCATTGGCAGGGCTTGTAGCACAGCTAATTTTATTTTTGATAAGGGTTTGGATTTTTTTTTTCATACTGCAACCACATCAACTGTGTTGGCAGGCTGGCCCCCATTTTGCATCCACCACAATGCAGGTGTGAGATCGGAGGCAGTGTTGTGTCTAGCTCCAGGGATGAGACAGAGTTAGTGCTTTGCCGAAATCTGCCCTCCAATTTCCAGAAAGTTTTCTTCCCCCATGAAAGGGGCTTCCATTGTTCTGCCTCATTCTCAGTACAGTCTATAATTTATGTTGAATTTCTTTTGGTGGTGTTTTTGAGCTTACCTAATCACAGCTAGCTTCCCAGCCTGCCTGCACTTCCCAATCTGAAAAAGCCCTAAGGCAGGAATTACCTCATGGTGCCTTAAACTGGGCTTCAGATGAAGTGTAGGGAGCTGAGGAGGCTGCCGGCTGCCACAGAGGTGATTGTACAATGAAAGACAGGGCACTCATGCACACTCCTCGGCCACCTCCTAAGTAAGGTAAACCTCCAAAACCCAAACCCAACCCTTGAGTATTTCTCTGAAATTTCTTCAGTATTGAATTTCTTTTCAAAATCAATTTCTCTTCTATCAAATTGAATGAGAATGGTCGAAAAAAATGTGGGAGAAATTTTCAGCACAGCACTAGCTTCAACTAGGGATGTCAGAGAATTTTGCCACGAATCTCGGGGAGGCCGAATGCCAGAGCATTCGGCCCCCCGAAATCGGTGGCGAAACGGTCTACCCCCCCGCCCCCCTGGGACGGGACTTACCTTGTGCGAATGTCCCTGGTGGCTGCGGCTGTGGCGGCGGTGCGGTGGCGGTGCGGTGGTGGCAGTGGCGGCTGGTCTTCCGACTGGCTGCCGCCGCCGCCATTTCCAGTAAAAAAAAACAACACATGATAGGCTATGTAAACATTTACAAAGCCTATCATGGCTAGATTTTAAAAAAATACCGTGATAGGCTACGTAAATGTTTACGTAG
Organism: Heloderma suspectum; assembly: GCF_057233095.1. Classification (NCBI taxonomy): domain Eukaryota; kingdom Metazoa; phylum Chordata; class Lepidosauria; order Squamata; family Helodermatidae; genus Heloderma; species Heloderma suspectum. Next base: position 16,529,227 of record NC_139467.1, read on the forward strand.
CCTATCACGGCTGAGTGAAAGAAAAAAAAAACCCGTGTGTACGCAAATGGCGGTGCCCATGGGCGCCGCCATTTGCGTTCCTTATTTTGGCACGTGTAGTCTACGTAAACATTTACGTAGACTACAGCAAAAATAAGAGGAACGTAAATAGCGTTGCCCTTATTTTCGCCGTAGTCTACGTAATCTTTACGTAGACTACAGTGACCAAATAAGGAACGTGAATGGCGGCTCCCTATGGGGGCCGCCATTATCCGTACGCGCTTTTTTTTTTTTTTTAAGTCACCCGTGATAGGCTACGTGACGATTTACATAGCCTATCACGGCTGACTTTGCAAATCTAGCTGTGATAGGCTACGTTAATCATCACGTAGCCTATCACGGGGCGTGTTTTTTTCTTTTATTAGAATGGCGGCGGCGGCAGCCGGTCGAAAGATCGGCTGCCGCTCCCGCCCCTGATGAAGACCCGACGAACCGCTGGCCGGACCCGCCGCCGGGAGGGACATTCGGGAAAGGTAAGTCCCGTCCTGGGGGGGGGTGCGGGGTGCGGGGGGATGCAGAGAATTTCTCCCTGAAACTTGTTCGGGGGGCCGAACACATTGGCGCTCGGCCCCCCGAAGTTTCGGGGAGAAATTCTCTGCCATCCCTAGTTGCTACATGGGATCCCAGGAGGGGTAGATTTAACCCCTGGGCATGAGGTTCCCCACCCTGGCTTTATAGGAAGGGATGGAATCATCAGATGCCAGCTTAAGCAAGTATCAGATTTGGACAGAATACCAGTGGAGGCTGGTGGCTCTGATGTCAGTGGGAAGTTGAATCCACTCCTGGTTTCAGTCAGAACTGGTCAGAACTCTAAAGGCTGCATGCCTGGCCAAATCCCATGCATTCACATGCAATGTTAGTGATGATGGTTGCCGGAAAATCCAGTTCTTTGAGGGCTCAATGGAGCTCTGCAGTGCATGTGACTTAATTTGCATCTGCGAGCCGAGCTGCAGGCTTTTCCCCAAATTCCAGGAACTATTTAGTTATATTATATAGCAGTTTAAAAGCTATTTAATAAGACAGTAAAAACAAGCTATGGGGAGAAAATGTTTTGAAAGAAAAACCTCCCCTCAGGCCAAGATGGTCTTTCAGGAGCCTGGTGGTAGCAGCTGTGGGATGGAAAAAGCAGTCTCAGCTGGGATATCAGGAGTAAGGCAGTGAGCAGGAAGGATAGGGATGTATGAGAAATACATTTCAGTTTGGTTTTGATCTGGATTTATGCAGTTCACACCTTCTGGACCAAATACAGACTTGGATACAACCTGCGGTCAACTTCCACACTTTTTGGAGCTTGCAAGGTGATTTCCAGACACACACACCCCCTCCATGATTTCAAAAGCATATGTACATTTGGGGGGGAAAAGCACATGGAAAATGGCATACTTTTACAAATGTGCACAAATACAATTTAATCAACAGGAGAAGAATGTATACATTTCAAAGACGCACACAGTTGATGTGCGCATTTGGAAAAAATATGCATGAAAATACTCACAGATCTTCATGAGATAAGGAAAACAACAAAGCTCACAATCTGAGACAGACTCAAGTTGGAACAAGCTTTGAGATGAAATCGGGAGAACTTTGTCAAGCTTGAGTGTTGCTGATTCGCACATCCCTAGGCATGGGTGAGAATATCATTTGATTGCTTGGTTTTATAAGAACTTATCAAAATGTGCCAGTTTCTTCATTAATGGCATGGAAAGAAGTTGAGTTTTGTTTTTGTTTTTCAGGCAAATATGGAAGACAGCAGAACAGACAGATCCATCCATTCCCAATGGTTGGCAGCTCAGGATTCTCAGAATAAAATGGGAGGGTGACCTTTTTATTTTTTTCAACGTCTCCCTGAGTTAAATACCACAGCCACAACAAAACTTCACTGCAAGTACAAAATTAGCAGAAGAGGAATGGGCCTTTTCCCTGAAGAGTTGGGGTGGCTGTTGTTTTTTAAACTGGTGGGAATATTTTATTTATTTTCCATGGAGGGGCATTCAGATAAGGCATTGCAACCCTGCAGCAGGAGTCAATCACCTCATGTGGTCACGTGTCCATTCACTTGGGCACAGGATAAGCCCACAGAGGTGTGCCTCCTTACGTATATGCACCATAAATCAAGTCAGTGGGGAAAAGTGCATCTTACTCAGTGGCGATAGGTGCAGGCAGCAAATGTATTTCTGTAGGTCAGGTTTATCTTTATTGACTTTTCCTTCAGTCATGGAACTATGTTCTAGGCTAACAAAGGCCATTCAAATCTGATATGTTCCTTTAGAAGGAAATTATTTAAGCAATTATATCTTCAGCGCCTGTAGTTTTCCTCTCCACTCAAAATGAATCAGCACCTGGCTCCTTTGTATAAAGGGAAAAGTGTCAATACTTGACCTTTCCTTTAAACCATTCCCAGCGGTTTTGGATTCCTGGTTCTCAAGATGTTTGAGGGCTGGCTGTGGAACTGTGACATAAGCAGTGTGCTGTTGGTGGTGGTGGTGGGGAAGCTCATGTAGGTGCCGTTGATAGACTTGCATCCTCCCCCATCCTCTTTTCAGCAGACCCATGTAGCACCACCCCTCCCATCTTTGGTCACTCCCTTCTGAAAAAGATACATTAAGTAATATATAATAAAGAAAAGTACCCTTGAGCATGTGCAGAATGTCTTCCACTTACCACTGAGCAATTTCTGCCTGTCACTACATTCTGCCTGTACACTATATTCATCATCTAAGGCCCTCCTCTGGGTGCCTCCTCCAAGGGAGGCTCAGAAGGCCAATGGAGAGGGCACCAATGGCCTTCTTGGTGGTGACCCTCCAATTACGGAAAGGTCTCCCTGATGAGGCCTGCCTGGTGCCAACGTTATTATCTTTTCGGTACCAGCTTAAGCCCTTCCTCTTCTCTCAGGCACTGGGCAGCATATGATGAGGTCCTGGATTTTTCTTATTCTTGATTGTTTAAGAGAGCAATTCTATGGTCTCTTAAACAATCTGGGTGAGTGTCCCAGGGGCCATAAGATTGTTTGGATTCCCCCTTCTGAGGTCAGAGACAGCGCTCCAACCTCACAAGGGGGAGTTGGAGATCTAACCCTCCTTCCATACCCCCTTGCAGCTGGTGTGGAAAGAACTGTGCTGTCTGCCTCCACGGCCAGAAAAGCAACCTCATAGGAAGAGGAATGGGGGAGTACTAGTGGTTGGGGAGGGAAGGAGACCAGAGAGGCCAGAATATGAGTTATCCTGAACCTCTTCCAGCCTCCTTCCCTCCCCCTCTGAAGCGCCCTCACTAGACAGACTAAAAAGCCCATCTAGCAGTAGCAACATCTGCAGGGCAGTAGGACCGGGAGGCGAAGATCTCCTCCATCACTCCTCCTGTCATCCATTGGATGATCAGATGCCTCAGAGTTTGGGGGCTTCTGATCACTGAGGGTGCAATTGATAGGACTGTGCTCTAAAATTGTTGAGATATATGTGTGTGTGTCTCTGTGTGCTGTCTGTGTATACCAGCATACTTTGTATGTCAACAGGTTTTTTATATTATGTATAATGCATTTTTAATGGTTTTTAATCCTTGTAAACTGCCCAGAGGGCTTCAGCTATTTGACGGTATAGAAAAGTAATAAATGAAAATGAAATGAAACATCCCCATGCACCTAGAATTAAGGAGTAGGGTAGCCTTCTCCATTGTGATGCCATCTAGATATTTTGAATGACAACTCCCAGCTTCTCCTAGCCAGCCGGTCATACTCTGTGCTTGGAGGGGAGGGAGCATTTCTCAGTGGTAGAGCACATGCTTTGCATGAAGGGTGACCGAAGCACCTCCAGGTAAAAGGGTCACATGGGAAAACCTCCACCCAATAGCCACTGCCAGTCAAATTAGAAAATACTGGGCTAATTAGGCAAATAGATTTCTGAACCATTCTGGGAACAGCATCCAATGTTTGGGGGAGGGTTTATAGTTCATTGCTTGAAAATTTATGGAGCTATTTTAGTATAACCTCTAAATGTTAAGCTGGGAATGTTCTCCTGACTTTGTCTTCTCACTTTTGCCACTGCTTCGGTGATCCAGCAGGGAGCCCACTGCGCATTCTCAGAGACTCTCTACTCATGCTTTCCACAAACTGGTAGGAAGGAGCAATGACCTCCAGAAGGAAATGGTTGTTTGTGAAGCTCCTTGTCCGTTAGTTGATTATGATGCATGTTCCTTTTTTTGTTTTGTCACAAGCAAAGTCGCTGCATGCATTATTTGAACCACCAAGAGCAGGTTCATTTCTCTCCACCAGTTATTTCCCTTTTCCACTGCCTTGGTGCCATTGGCCCCCATTTCAAGCCTCTGCCATTACCAAATGTCACAAAACTGTTCACAACCTGTACTTTAGCATCCAGGGGGGGGAAAAAACCCTTCAGAAAATTAAGCTGATTCACAGAACAAAGTACGCTCCAGTCTAAGCCTGCATTTCTCTCTGGTTTTGTTTTTCTATAAGGAAACAAACAATCAAAAAAAAGATTTCTCTATGATAGGAGTGCAGAATTTTTCCTGCCGAGGTCAACATTATTTAAATCGAAACCCAACGGGGTCCAAATTCCAGCAGTGGGTGTGGTCAGATCCCAAAGAGGACAGTTACATTTAACCTTTGTTCGTGATGCAGCAATGGCCTCTCCTGGACAAGGATAGCTTGGCCACAGTAGTACAGGCGGTAGGACCCTGGATTGCTGTAATGCACTCTATGTGGGGCTACCCTTAAGGCTTTTCTGGAAGGTAGAGTTAGTGCCGAATGCAGCAGCTCAGCTGTGGTCAGGAGCTGCCCCTTTCCAGCATGGAATTCCTTTGCTGAGGGAACTGCTCTGGCTGCCTATTTGCTACCAGGCCAGGTTTAGGGTTTTGATACTAGTGTACAAAGCCCTAAACAACTTGGCACCAGGATACCTGAGAGAGCACCTTCCCCCTTATCAACCTGCCTAGTCACTGAGGTCATCAGAGGGCATGCCCCTGGTAGTTCCACATGGACCTATGGTCCAATTGGAGTCCACCAGAAGAAGAGCCTTCAGTGTGATGGCCCCCTTTCTTTGGAACTCCCTGCCCCTGGAGGTCAGGCAGGCACCAGCACTATGCTGCTTTTGGCGCCTCCTGAAAACAGCTCTTTTCCGGGAAGCATTCCTTAACTAACCAACCATGGATTTTATTGGCATTCTTTGTAAATGAACAAGTTTAATAATAGTGTTTTAATTCTTTTTATCATTTGACTTTTTTTTTTTTTACTTATGTTCACCACTCCAGAATCTGCTTTAGATATAGAGTGGTATACAAATGCTGCAAATAAGTAAATCAACATCATCAACAAAAACAACAACAAGAAGACATTTGCATCCCAGCGTTCCTCTTCCCCAATTCTGCAAAGTTCCCTCCATCATCTTTGTACTTGGTGGACAGAACAGGATGAATTAAGGAAATCAATAACCTGGAGAGGGGAAGATGAGAGGGTGTGGCCTGGGGAGAAGGGGCAGGGCCTAGGGAAGGCAGGACACTGAACGTCTTTCAGCCCGAGGCTGAATTCCATTTCAGAGAAGCTTCCAGAGGCTGCATTTCAGTAGCGAGCAGGGCTGAAGGCAGTAGTGGTAAGCCAAAATACTGGAAATACCAGCATATTTTAGCTTAAAGCACTTACTGCCAGTAACTAGGGATGGCAGAGAATTTCTCCCCGAAACTTCGGGGGGCTGAGCGCCAACATGTTCGGCCCCCCGAGCAAGTTTCGGGAAGAAATTCTCTGCCCCCCCCGCACCCCGCACGGGACGGGACTTACCTTTCCCGAATGTCCCTCCCGGCGGCGGGTCCGGCCGGCGGTTCGTCGGGTCTTCGTCCGGGGCGGGAGCGGCAGCCGCCACCGCCATTCCAATAAAAGAAAAAAAAACGCCCCCGTGATAGGCTACATGATGAATAACGTAGCCTATCACGGCTAGATTTGCAAAGTCAGCCGTTATAGGCTACATTAATCGTCACGTAGCCTATCACGGGGGCGTTTTTTTTTTTTAACTTTTAATTTCGCGGCCGGGCGAGGCGAGGCGCCTCCTCCCTGGCCTGAATTTCGGCCGGGTGAGGCAGGAAGCCTCCCCCCCGGCCTGAATTTCGGCCGGGCGAGGCGGGAAGCCTCCCCCCCCAGCCTGAACTTCGCGGGGAGAGCAGCGAAGCGCCTCCCCCCCACCGCGAAAAGCTGCGAGACCAGGTAAGTGACTTTCGTGCACCCCTACCAGTAACTAAGCCATAGGAGAGGCATTTCAACTTTTTAGAATGGGGAAAAAGACTGCACAAAGGCTGGGAAACCACCAAATGAGAGACTGGGACTTGGGAGAGCTGGGTTCTAGTCCCTGCTCAGGCGTGAAGCTCACTGGGTGACTTTGGGCCACTCACTGACTCTCAGCCTAATCTACCTCACAGGGTTGTTGTGAGGATAAAATGGAGGGGAGGAGGTTCATGCAAACTGTGTTGGGTTCCTTGCGGGGGGCAGGAAGCAGGATATAAATGTAATGAATACATAAATAAAATACAAAATGATAGGTGATCAGGAGGAAGAGGGGGGAAGGCCATCTCCATCTCAGGAATCTTGGATGGCTGGATATTTTATTATTTATTTATTTTATTATTTAAACATTTCTTGGCCACCTTTCAAGGCAGACACTCTCCCAAGTCAGCTCACAGCAATAAATATGCTTCCTCCTAGGTGTGAAGTTCTGCACCCCTGGCCTAGGGAGAGTGTGGAGGCCCAGATGGAGAGGCCTGGAGGTCTGTGTTTGGTCCACAGGGCGTTGAGGTTCCCCATCCCTGTCCTATGATATCAGCCCCTTCAGAGGTTATTCCTCCATGTGTTCTTTAACATGGGGAGGGATGCCAGGGCCACTGTCCCTGCCCCCAACATCCCTATCTCCTTTGGCTTCTTCTCTGAGGGGAAGGTGTGAAGGGGGATCAACACATGTTTGGCAGAATGCATGCAGGTTTCTCCATGCAGCCACGAACCCCCCTTGCATGGGGCTCCTGATCTCATGGACACTTCCCCTTCAGACCTCCTGCTCAACCTGTGAAGGTTGTGGCTGGAGCTATCCCTGCTGCCACTTCATGCATTCTTTGAACATGATGTTGGAAGTGGGCTAACGTGAGCCCATTTCACACGTTCAGTGCATGTGAGGAATGGGATTAGGGCTGAGCAAAAAGGGACCCTTCCCCCAAACTCATTGCTCCATGTATGGGGAGGTAAGGAGATCCCCAGTCCTTTCCCAGCCCCACTGGTCTATACTCAGTTTCCACCTTTCTGGCTATCATAGCATAGTCCCATCTTGGGTTTTGTTTCTTGATCATGCCAGAGAGCAGGTTCTGTGATACTCCAAATCAAGGGATGGGCAGAAAGGAGATCTCCAGATGTGTTGGACTTCTCTCAGCATTCTTGACCATTGAGCATGCTGGTAGGGGCTTGTTGGAGTCCAGAACATCTGGAGATCTACCTTCTGCCCACCACTGCTGCCGATGTTGTAGAACTCCAACCCCACTCAGCCCCAGGCATCAAAGCCAATAGCATAACAGAATATGGAGAACTATTTTAAAAAAATACAGAAAGATGTTTAATTTCTGAGTATGTAATATGTATGACCATTATATCTTTTCAATCATCTCTGTAACCACAAAGATAAATATATAGGCATTTATCGCGGGAGGTACAAAAGGTGTCTAAGACATGTTATCACTGTTGCTAAAACTCTTTTAGTCTTCTTCAGAATTCCTCAGAAATTTCACTCGATTCAGATATTGCACTCTTGGAGTTGTATAGTTGTCCTTGTAACTGCATTCGCTGATATTATTAAGGAACAGCATCCGACCATCTCTGCAGGCCAAGAAGGCCACAGTAGTTTCCCAGCTGTCATATCAATGATTTGGATTGTAATGAGTAAGCAAGTGCACCTGTCAGGAGAGTAAAGTGATGGATTAGGGCCACTGATGATGGCAGTGGTTTCACACAGTGGTGCAGCCAGGGCCCAACAGCTTACCCCAACCCCAAATAACCACCCATAGAGTAGCAGATGCAAAAGGAAACTCTGTTTTATCCCCATAGTCATGATGCTGCTATGATTTAAGTGAGTTTAAAATGCAAAACTGTACATGCCCAGAGTGTTCTTGTTTTTGTTTATCAGGGGAACAGCTTGGTTGTTAATCAGGAATTAAAGCATGGAATGGCAGTGGGAGCAGGAACAGGAGAAAGGGAAGTGGCAGTTGTGTTCTTTAAGGCACAATCTTTATTCTTTATTTAGGGTGCAATCTTATGGGGATAGCTGGCCGCCTCTGAACTCAGAGGTGGCAGGCTATCCAGTGCAAGGCAGGTGGAGCGTGGGGGTGGAATCTTCTCCTCTGTGCTCCAGCTGCCCTGCGTTTGCAGCTAGACGGACAATTTTGGCTGTCTAGCCAGGGCACCTTGGAGTGTGGAGGGGGGGCATCGTAATGGCGCTTCCACTGTCCCCTCCCCTCCCCACCCCCAGCATGGAGCCAGGGATGAACCGCGTCACCTACAAGGGGGCAGTGGAGGGAGCGTGGAGTCATTTTTTTGGGAACTGGCCTCAGAAAGCTGGCTCTGAGCTCGGTTCCTGGAAAACGAAACATCCTATGGCCATCTAGACATGGTCTAGTGGCCATAAGGCTGCACCCTTAGACAGAAAAAAGTCCCCAAACTCCCAGCATTCCCTAGCCATCCATGCTGGCTGGGGAATGTTGGGAATTGTAGGACTTTTTTCTGTCTAAACATGCATAGGATTGCACCTTTAGTTACTAGTACGTATTACTGAAGTAATACACATGGCCATTTAAAGGGGGTTCACATAAGACCATTAAGTCAAGGGTCTCAAGTGACCTGGGTGGACCAAGAACAAGACTTGCATGTTTGGAATAGTTTGAGACTCAGGGGAAGAAATTAGTGCTAGAAAGATGTGGAAGTATCATGATAAATGCCTAATACCTGCCAATGGAGCACCAACAGAGAAATTGTAAATGGTGCTCACCGGTCCTCTAAAAGAGGTGATGGTGAGGCCATTATTAAATATTTTTTCTTGGACACCTGCAATGCTGGAAATTAATTGTGAGTCAAATCTGAAAACATGAGGCTGACTTATACCATGTCAGACCATTTTTTCTATATAGCCCAGTCTTAAGAACATAAGAAAAGCCATGCAGGATCAGACCAAGGGTCCATCTAGTCCAGCATTCTCTTCACACAGTGGCTGACCAGCTGTCTACCAGTAACCAACAAGCAGGACAAAACTGCAACAGCACCCTCCCACCCATGTTTCCCAGCAACTGGTTTAAATAGGCTCACTTCCTCTGGTACTGGAGGTAGCACATAGCCATCAGGACTAGTAGCCATTGATAGCCTTCTCCTCCAGGAATTTATCTAATCCCCTTTTAAAGCCATCCAAATTGGTGGCCATCACTACATTTTGTGGAAGCAAATCCCATAGTTTAACTATGAGCTTTGTGAAGAAGAACTTCCTTTTATCTGTCCTGAATCTCCCACCAATCAGCTTCATGGGATTCCCAGCTGTGTAACCTTCCCTCATAGGAGAGATGCTCCAGCCCCTTGATCATTTTAGTTGCCCTTTTCTGCACTTTTTCTAGCTCTGCAATATCTTTTTTTAGGTGTGGTGATCAGAACTGTACACACTATTCCAAGTGTGGTCCTACCATAGATTTGTATACAGGCAGTATGATATTGGCAGTTTTATTGTCAATTCCGTTTCTAATTAGTCTTGTATGTCCTTTTCCCAGCTGACAGGTGGTGACTAGGGATGCTGGAGAAATTTGAGATGGACTAAAATGAGCTTGGATTTCTAAGAATCCGACCCACGGAACCCACTGCGGAGTGACCCCCTCAGGCCACTCTGAGTGGACTTTTGGATTTTTTTTTAACTTTCCCAAAATTTAGACATATTTATTTGTAGGAAAATGCACATGTTTCTGCTGAGGAAAACGTGAATGGCATGGGGGACAGTACGCTAAATGTTACATACGAAGGTAAATCATGTAAATTGTTACAAAACCTCTTACATAATTATTTGCGTATTTTTCTGCACTCCGAAAAAAAATTGCATCCGTCTGTGAGCGGACAACAGAACAAAAGGTGCAAATCCACAAAACACAGACGGAGCAGATTTTACACAGTCCATACATCCCTAATGATGAAACTCCGATATCAGGTAGCTGTGAACTTTCCCCTGCACCTACAGTAGTATATTTGCAGAATGACTCCAGAATAGAGCCTTGCACAAATGGACTCTCGAAATTTTCCACTCCATATATAGGTACAGAAATTGGGGGTGGGGGACTATTTTACCAAACTTCTCCAGGGGGGAGGAGAAAGTCTCAGACAGTTTCTCAGGGTTGGGCTTCCCCATTAGCCATGGCAATAGTAGAATTCTCTTATTTGTTTGTTTATTTGTTGTGTATTTTTATTGTTATTGCTAAACATTATGATTTTAGGAATAATTGTTTGGCTTTGTCTTGCTACTGCTGCAAGCAGCAGTGGCTGTGGGGCAACTGGGTTGGCATTCTGGCTGCCATTTTGCATCCTCCATAATACTCCAGACCTAACATCATTTCAGATCATTGTGGTGCAGGGAATAGAATCTGCCAGAAAGAGAGAAATCCAGAGAAAATTCTGCAAAGTGACCTTCTTTTTCAGAAGGGTATATGTGAGAAAATGAAAATCAATCAATCAATCAATCAATCTCAGAATATCCTATTTTGAGAAATTTTACCTCAGCTCTACTCAAGACATCATCAGGAAAATTATAAGGTGGCCATCTCTAACTCTTGTATAGTAAAAGGCATTGAGACGTACAATGTCCAAGAAGAATATAGGGGGGAGGGTGTGGTAATCCTATATGTTGGCAGTAGATTTAGATAAATCTATGTGGTACTCCTTTCAGTGAAGACATTTTCATTTTCCCAGAATTTTAGCATTCTAGTCTTTTAGCTCTGCTCTTTTAAATCTGTCTGTCCATTTTCTGCATTGCTGCTAGCTTTTATTCTGGTCATACTTTGATATAGTTTTAAGCTTTCATATTTTATATTGTTTTATGCTGTACTTTGTGGTTTTAACTTTTGTGAACTGCTCAGAGAGCTTCGGTCAGTATAGAAATAGATAGACAGACAGATGATGGATAGATAGATGATGGATGGATGGATAGATAGATAGATAGATAGATAGATAGATTTTGGCATTCCAGTTCTGCAGATACTCACCAGTTATAAGGAACAGAGGCCCAGAGGCCCAGCCCACACCAGCAGACCAATCATACCATGACTCTGAGTCATAAGTAGAGACTACTCCTGTGAAGGTGGCCATGGCAGCCAGGGAAAAAACACCTAGAGGTCAAAAAAGCATTTTGTTATCAACCCTGAGGGAGCCATACAATCCTGCAGAGCTCCTCTTCTGGTTTCATCACAAAAGGGAGCTTCTGGGCTTGTGTGTAACATGCCAGATATTTCTAAGAGAAAGGATGGGCCTTAGTAAATGTGAAGGATATGTCAGTTGCAAGGTGTCAGGCCCAGGCAAGGCCAATGTGCATCTGGACTAAAATCTGGACCCAGAGAGTGTATACTCCTGTTTAGGGTCCTTAAGGCCAGTTACTAGCAGGCAGAGAGAAATACTCTGTTGATCAGGGTGGGCAGAAGACAGGCTCTTGTTATTTATACTATGACTAGCCAATCCACAAGGCCTCATCCTGCTTGCCAATTGCCTGAAGAAAGAGTTCTGATGCCTGAGGATGTACATAACTCATGTTTGTACAATTTCAGACAGAGATTTTTGAGGACTATAGACCCTGATACTGTCATGCCCCCACTGAAGGAATCCTCCTCAGCGGAAGAGCTAGGGGTCCCAGAAACTGAGGGCACCCCAGATCACTCACTGTTACCAGACCAGGAGGAGCCTGAGTCCTCAGGGGAGATGGCTGCAGGTCCATCTCTGTCAAGCAGAGGCTGAGCAACCCCCTGACCCCCAGGAGTGTTGTCGCCTCAAGAAACAGGCCAGTAGGGCTCCCATAGGAAGAAGTGCGTGCTTGCAAAGGAATCTTCAGGAGAAAGCAACTCCTCATGAGTAGGGCTTTGAACAGGGAGCTCTAATGTATTGCAGCTGAGTCCTGGGTGGGGCTCAGCAGGCTCTGGTGTCAAAAGCCTTCAGTGTCTGCCTAGCCAGTGCTAGAAACAATGTCTTTACCAGCTTTTACTACTTTGTATCCTGTTTTCCTGACTTTGTCTTGTGATTGCAACCTCTGTGCTACTGAACTTGGACTCCTGCTTGACTCTGCCTCTTGTCACAGAGAGGAAGGCCAGGATCTCTTCTTGATAATCCCAGAGTGTAGGACACAGAATAATGGGCTCAAGTGACAGGAAGCCAGATTCCAGCTGAACATCAGGAGAAACGTCCTGACTGTTAAAGCAATACAACAATTGAACCAATTACCTAGGGAGGTGGTGGGCTCTCCCACAGTGGAGGCATTCAAGATGAGGCTGGACAGTCACCTGTCAGGCATGCTTTGACTTGGATACCTGCAATGAGCAGGGGGTTGGACTTGATGGTCTTATAGGTCCCTTCCAACCCTACTATTCTATGATTGTATGATCATGTGTTGTATCTGACTGCTTGTCTGTGTTTTGACCTTGGCTGCTCTTCAGGCCTCACTTTTGGATTGTTCCCTCTTGCCTGATAAAACTGTGCTTTTGACCATTGCCTGCTGATTGATTTGCTTTTGGGTTGCCTCTTAGCTTAACCTGCACCTGATCCAACCATAGCGGGACAGATACAGGGTTTGAGAAATCACAGCTAGGATTATGTATCTTCTGAAATTCCACATTTGTCAAATTTCATATAGACTGATATCTGTTGCAGCATATAATACTTAGTATCTCCGTAAAACATTTCAACTTTTTATTCTTTTGGAGGAAGATTCCAGTGCTCAGAGTGATAAAGAGTGAAATATTTGCTGACAGTAACTATGGAAGGCTTCAGTTTCAAGGGCAAGGGGTTTTGTGTCCTCCAGTCATTTGCCTTCATCTGTCTGACTATCATCAATATATATATATATATATATATATATATATATATATATATATATATAATTACACACACACACCCTCTGCTGCCACCATACTGCTCTTTCACTGTAAAGGTTCACAGATCATGCAGGACTTTGGCTTTCAGAATAAAGGATGCAAATTGTTTATTCTGTGAATTTAGTTGTGCCTCAGACAGCTGCTATTGAGTCAAGTAGCTCATGAAACACAGAATGTCAGCTGATGGCAATTTTATGGTGCTGTTTGTTTAAGGTAGGATATGTTTACCAAGATATGTGTGTGCTGAGTGAAACAAAACCACACCCCAGAGCTGGTTGCAAAGCCATTTTGAGCTTCAGAAAAAGCACAGTTGACTCCTTGTCAGACTCCCAAACCTCCTAACTTAGAAGATGTAGAAGATGGGCTCTTTTTAGAATATGGGTTCCTGTTAGAAATGTTCCTAGTTGGAAACTGAATGCAAAATACTGAATTACATTTTCATCATTCAAAAATTCCCCTATGCATGCAAATCCTCTAAATACCCTTAGTTCAAGCTGGCATACAAAACACTGAATGAATATTTTCATCATTTGAAGCAAATAAATGGAAAACATTTAAATAGAATACCTGCTATAAAGCTGGCTATAGCTGAAATCTTGGCCAGGGAGAAGGGGCCAACATGTGGGTGATAGCATGAGGAACAAAGGCCAAAGAAGGAGACGGCACCAGCGACTGTCGCTATCAGCATGAAAGCTCTCGTTACATGAATGTAGGCTGTAGGAAGCCAAGAGAGAGGGAGAGGTGGGAGAGCAGGGACAATAGTCATTATTGTGAAAAGCCTCACTTCATACCTGCCCCCATCCCATCCCATCCCATCCCATCCCAATGTCACTGTGCAAGGTCACCAGAAGCAGGACAAGGTCAATGCTCTATGCTAACTGAGGCACACAAGCAAAGAGTGTCTCACCCACCCACCACAAAGGTAATGTGCATAGTACCCAAGATTGATCGAGTTATTATGGCACCTGAGGCAAAATGAAATCCAAGCAGCACTTCTTCCCTTCTCTGGGAGTAAAAATATTAGAGCTGTGCACAAATGGCCTCTTGAAATTCTCCACCGTACTTGTGGACAGAGAAATTTGGGAGACAATTGACCCAATTTCTCCAACGGGAAGAGAAATTCTCAACAGTTCCTCCCAGGCAGGGCTTGTGGCACAGTTTCTTTTTTTTGGTAAAGGTTTTGGGGTTTTCGTGCTGCAACAGCATCAACTGTCTTGGCAGGCTGGCCCCCAGTCTGCATCCACGGCGCAGTGTTGCTTTCAGCTCCAGGGATGAGGTGAGCTGGTGCTCTTCCAAGATTTCAATTTCCTGAGCGTTTTCTCCCCCTGTGAAAGATGCTTCCATTGCTCTGCCTCATTCAGGATGTTTTATAATGTATTTTTGTGGTGTTTTTGAGCTTACCTAATCACAGGTAGCCTCCTGGGCTGCATGTACATCCTGATATGAAAAAGCCCTATGGGAGAAATTACCTCATGGTGCCTTAAACTGGGCTTTAAGTGCAGGAAGCTAGGGATGGTGAAGAAATCCGCCAATGAGTCTAAAGAATCCGCCCCCCCCCCCGGAGTCCGTGGTGGAATGGACTGCCCCCACCACCACCCCATGAAGCCTGGTCAGGATGGACCCTACCTGGCACCGGCCGGTCCTGGTCCGTCCTCTTCATTCCGCAGCTCACCGCTGCCAGGCTGCTGCCGCAAATGGCTTCCAGCATAGTGGACGCCATTTGCGTCCCTGCCCTTTGCCATGATTGGCTATGTAAATATTTATGTAGCCTATCACGGCAAAGAGCAGGGACGGAAATGGCGTCCCCTACGCCGGACGCCATTTGCGGCCGCAGCCCAGCAGCGGGCAGAAGTCCGGTTGAGGGTGGCCCTGGCCGGCAGCTCTGCGGACTTGCCACAGAGCGGAACCAGCCAGGGAGGATTCTGGGAGGAGGGACGGATGACCTCCCCCCACTCAGCGGACCCCGGAGTGGAAGTGGGGGTAAGTGGGGTTCATACACCCCTACAGGAAGCTGAGGAGGCTGCAGATGGCCAGAGAGAAGATTGTACAATGAAAAACAGGACACTTGTGCTCACTTCTCATCCTCGGCCACGTCCTAAGTTAGGTAAGCCCAAGAAACCCAAAACCAACCCATGAGAATTTCTCCAAAATTTCTTCACCATTGAATTTCTTTTCAAAAGAAATTTCTCTTCTATCAGATTGAATGAGAATGGTAAAAAAAAGTGTGGGAGAAATTTTGGGCACAACACTAAAAAATATCATAATGATAAGTAACATAACTAATATTTTGTTGCCCAAGATACCCTCAAATCAGCTGCCTGAGTCAGCAGCCTCACTCAGCCAAATGGTAGGGCTGGTCCCGTGTCATTGTATTTGCTACCTCCACACTTCATCCCAGCTTCACCATGCCAGCGTCGTCAGTCCCATAAGTGTTACCTTGTGGGATGACTCCAGACTCAACTCCTTGCAAATACATATGGAGTGGCTGCTCACTCCCCTCATGCCATCATTCCAGGATCACCCCAGTTACCTCACCTTCAGTATGCCAACTGCGCATGAAATATCCTAGTGAAATATCCTTGTGATTTTGGTAGGGATGTCAGAGAATTCCACCACGGATCTCGGTGAAGCCGAATTCCAGTGCATTCGGCCCCCCGAAATTCATGGCAGAACGAAGCCCCCTGCCCCCTGCCCCACGAAAGGCGCACAAAACGGAGCACTTACCTGCTGCCGTTCGCGCTGCTTTGCAAATGGCGGCATTTGTCTTCCAGTTGTTTTCCGGGCCAAATTCAAGGTGTTGGTTTTGACCTTTAAAACCCTATATGGTTCCGACCCAGCTATTCTTAAGGAGCGCCTCCAGCAACACCAGACAGGCCGCTTAACAAGTTCAGCCTCGGATGGCCTTCTCTCTGTCCCATCAGCCAGGACAGCTAGACTGGTGGGGATGAGGGAGAGGGCCTTTTCTGTGGTGGCCCCCACTCTGTGGAACTCCCTCCCTAGGGAACTCCATCATGCCCCCTCTTTAATGAGCTTCCACCATGCATTAAAAACGTGGTTGTTCAGGCAGGCATTTGGGGTGGGTTAGGGTATTTTAGAAAATGTTTTTATTGTAGAATTTTATTGTTTTAAACTGTTTTTATTGTGTGTTGTACATCGCCCAGAGTGGCTGGGTGACCAGCCAGATGGGCGATTAATAAATTTAATAAATAAATAAAATAATAATTATAGCTGCGATAGGCTACGTAAATACTTACGTAGCCTATCACGGCTAACGCAGGGATGCCATTTGAGTCCCTGCAGAGGCCGTGATAGGCTATGTAAGTATTTACATAGCCTATTACGGCAAAAAAAAAAAAAAAGGAATGCAAATGGCGGCCGCTGTAGCTGTTGCCATTTGTGTTCCCTTTTTTTTTTTGCCGTGATAGGCTATGTAAATATTTACGTAGCCTATTTTGGCAAAAGAAAGGGGCACAAATAGCATAGTGGCCACCATTTGCGCCCCTGTCTTTTGCTGTAATAGGCTACGTAAATATTTACATAGCCTATCACGGCAAAAAAAAAGGGAACGCAAATGGCAACGGCTACAGCGGCCGCCATTTGCGTCCCTGTGCAGGCTGCCCAGTGGCTGGATGTCCATCTGCGGGCGGCCCCGGCTGGTGGCTCCGTGGAGTCGGCGCAGAGTGAAGCCGGCTGGGGAGAATTTAGGGGGGAGGGACGGAGCGCCTCCCCCCCCACTGCAAATGTCACCTTTCAAAAAGGTGAGTGACTTTCGTACATCCCTAGATTTTGGTGCTAAGAGAGTGGTGGCTTCTGCTGCCTGTTCACACCAAGCTCCTAGTGCCTGCATCCTCTCTCACTTGGTGAGAGAGGTTAATGATGGATGACAAGCTAGTGGATGAAAGAGATGATGAGAGAAGCCATGGCTGCCTTGTTTCCTGTTTTGCTGGTAGACTTGAAGGAAATTCTCCAGTTGCAAAAACTCTAACTTTCCCAGCCTTTCCCAACTGGTCCCATGGCATAGTCTGAAGGCACATGAGGCACCTACGTACGTTTAGGGATGTACAGCTGGTCCTGCAGCTTGCTTCACGGTGGGGGGGAGGCGCTTCGGTTCTCCCCCCAAAGTTCAGGCCGGGGGAGGGAGGCGCCCTGCCTCACCCAGCCAAAATTCAGGCCAGGGGGGGAGGCGCCCCGCCTCGCCCAGACGAAATTCAGGCCGGGGAGAAGCGCCCCGTCTTGCTGGCCGCAAAATAAAAAAGTGAAAAAAAAACAAAACACCCGTGATAGGGTATGTAACGATTTATGTAGCCTATCACGGCTAGATTCCCAAAGTTAGCCGTGATAGGCTACGTAAATCGTTACATAGCCTATCACAGGTGACTTTGGAAAAAAAAAGCACGTACACAAATGGCGGCACCCATGGGCGCCGCCATTTGCGTTCCTTATTTGGTCCCGGTAGTGTACGTAAAGATTTACGTAGACTACGGCGAAAATAAGGGTGCCGCCATTTGTGTTCCTTATTTGGTCCCGGTAGTCTACGTAAAGATTTACGTAGACTATGGCGAAAATAAGGGCAACGCTATTTGCGTTGCCCTTATTTTCGCCGTAGTCTTTGTAAATCTTTACGTAAACTACCGGGACCAAATAAGGAATGCAAATGGCAGCGCCCATAGGCGTCGCCATTTGCGTACGTGCTTTTTTTTTTTTCAAAGTCACCCGTGATAGGCTACGTAATGATTAACGTAGCCTATCACGGCTGTCTTTGGAAACCTAGCCGTGATAGACTACGTTAATCGTTACGTAGCCTATCACAGGTGTTGTTGTTTTTTTTACTTTATTTTGTAATGGTGGCGGCGGCAGCCGGTCGGGAGACCAGCCGCTGCCGCCGCCCCCGCCCCCAACGAACCGCTGCCGAACCGCCGCTGGGACCCGCCGCCGGGAGGGACATTCGCAGGAGGTAAGTCCCATCCCGGGGGGTGGCGGAGAATTTCACCAACTATTTCAGGGGGCCGAATGAGTCAGGGAGAAATGTTCCGCCATCCCTACGTACGTTGCTGAAGCTAAGCAGGTTTGGGTCTGGTCAGCGCTTGGAGGGGAGACCACGTGGAAACCACATGTAGCCACCTTGAGTTCCATGATGGAAGAAAGGTGGGATATAAATGTAATAAATAAAATAAACCTTTTAAAGTTGGAGAGGCAGCCATGATGGGCCTGAATAACTATTTGAACCCCTTTTGGGAAAGTACTATAAAAGTACCTCTGCTGGTATAG
Organism: Heloderma suspectum; assembly: GCF_057233095.1. Lineage (NCBI taxonomy): Eukaryota > Metazoa > Chordata > Lepidosauria > Squamata > Helodermatidae > Heloderma > Heloderma suspectum. The sequence goes on from NC_139467.1 coordinate 16,547,659, forward strand.
AGGACTGAGATAGTGAGCTGATACATTTATTATATATTAAAAAAAAACAGTGTTGGATGTATCCTAAGACAGGGCTAGGAAGAAGGCAAAGACATGTAGAGTTTAGAGGATTTGCAGTAGATCAGCAATGGTTTCTGACTCCCAGTTGTCTAACAATAGCAACAACTAAAAAGCTTCCCCCGTGCCCCTTAAACTTTGTTGCTGCAGAAGAACACTTATGAGGAAACCAGGACTGGATTTTTGTGCGAACAGGCTGGTGACTGTCACAGATTCCTGGGATGGAATCTGCTCAGAAGTACCCTCTCCCTTAATTCTCAGCATAAGTCTCTCTGCTGGGGCCACTGCTTTTTGCCTGCCTCTCGGCTGCTGGACCTCAAGTTCTAGTAAAAAAAAAAAAGATCGCAAAGAGATCTCAAGACTTCTCATCCCCATTCTAAGATACGCACTCTCTTCACGTGGAGTGACAGGGAGGCCCAATAGATGGGTCCATTGAGAACCCAGTGTGTGATGTGAGCTAGAACAGTCCCCAGAATCCTCAGCTAGATGGCTATGCAAAGGGGGGATCTGGCTGATGTGCAGCAGGGCTCCCTTGGTAGAAAGGCCAATGAAGAAAAGGTTCCTTGAAAGACAGAGGCTTCGAAAGGGACTGGTGTGTGCAACAGCAGGGGAGTTATCTTTGGTCACATAGGACTATCAGTGGGTTGGCCCATCAGTTGTCCCACAAACTGCTGCATTAAACATTAGGGGTATATGAATTACTCACCCTGTTCCAGTGGGGCTGTCCGCTAGAAGGGGTAGGTGATCCGTCTCTCCCCCCCCCCCCAGAATCCTCCCCAGCTGGCTCCGCTCTGCGGTAAGCCCGTGGAGCCACCGGGCCCGCCCGCAGCCAGACTTCCATCCACTGCTGGGCTGCAGCTGCCATTTGCGTCCCTGTGTTAGCCGTGATAGGCTACATATATATTTACATAGCCTATCACGGCAAAGAGCAGGGACACAAATGGCGGCCGCTATGCCATTTGTGTCCCTGCTCTTTTCATGATAGGCTATGTAAAATATACGTAGCCTATAGCTAACACAGGGATGCAAATGGCATAGCGGCCACCATTTGCATCCCTGCATTAGCTGTGATAGGCTACGTATATATTTACCTAGCCTCACGGCAAAAGGCAGGGATGCAAATGGTGTAGCGGATGCTATTTGCGTCCCTGCTCTTTGCCTTGATAGGCTATGTAAAAATTTACGTAGCCTATCATGGCTAAAGTAGGGAGGCAAATGGCTGCCACAGACTGGGGCAGCCATTCGCAGCTGCAGACCAAGGCAGCGGGCGGACCAGATGGCCGACAAAAGGTAGAGTCCGTCCCGGGGAAATTTCATGGGGTGGCGGGGGGGGGGGATTGCTCCGTTCCGCCACGGACTCCTCATTGGAGTCCATGGTGGAATTCTGTAACATCCCTATTAAACATTAAGGAAGGGTTCGTAATTGTTTAGTTTGGAAATTGTTGTAGGATTGCTGAGCTTGGAAAAAAGGGTGAGTGTGAGGGGAGCATGACAGAAGTGTACAAAATTATGCATGATGTGGAGAATGTGGATAGGGAGACTTTTTTCTCCCTCTCTCATAATACTAGAACCCGGGGTCATCCCATGAAGCTGATTGGTGGGAGATTCAGGACAGATAAATGGAAGGACTTCTTCACACAGCACATAGTTAAACTATGGAATTTGCTACCACAAGATGTAGTGATGGCCATCAATTTGGATGGCTTCAAAAGGGGGTTGCACAAATTCCTGGAGGAGAAGGCTATCAATAGCTACTAGTCCTGATGGTTATGTGCTACCTCCAGTACCAGAGGCAGTGAGCCTATGTACACCAGTTGCTGGGGAACATGGGTGGGAGGGTGCTGTTGCAGTCGTGTCCAGCTGGTGGGTTTCCTGTGGGCAGCTGGTTGGCCACTGTGTGAACTGAATGCTGGACTAGATGGACCTTTGATCTGATCCAGCATGGCTCTTGTTTTGTTCTTAAATAAAGGAGACCTGAGTGTCCTTCTCAGCACCATGCCTCTAGCCCTCCTTTTTCCAGGGTAGGCAACATCTTACCTGGCACATTCATTCCAGATGGGTAACATGGGAAATCTAGTATGCACATTGACCACAGGCCCATCTGGTAAGTGCCTTGCATCCAGGCATCAGAGGCCAGGGCAGCGAGGAGCATCACAAAGCTGAGGAAAGAGAAGACTACTGCACTCATTCGCACCTCGCTCCGCAAGACGGCCATGGTGTGGATTTGGCAGGCGTCTCTCCGTGCACAGTTGGGATGAATCTGGGGGAAGAGGGAGATGTTCACGACACCTTTTTCCAATACATCAGGATTGTGGAAATTTTAACAAAATGAATGAGCCAGTGGTAATGGCTGTTCTGGCTACTGAGAAGAAATGACTAATTAAAGAGCCAACTGTGGCCTTAAGGGAGCAGGAAATGCTGAATTAAATGGCTGATTTATAATGCTGGAGGCAAAATAGAAAATGCAGAAGGGGTACAGGGATGTACAAATTGGCCCCACCCTCTCTACCACCACCCTGACCTCCCCATGTTGATGGGGAAGGTCTGAAGAGAGACTGTAATTACATTTGGCTGAACACAGTTAAAGCGCTCCATCCAATTAGAGGTTACAGCTTCTCTTGAGACCTTCCCAGTCAACACAGGGAGGTCAGAGTGGAGGACGGCAGGCCTGGCACATGCGTCCCTGTATCCCCTCCATGCTTTCAATTTTGTAATGCCTGCATGGGGATAGAGACAGAACAGGAAAAGAGGGCTGATTCAGTACTGTGGGAGCTGAGATAAGGTGCCACTTTAAACTACGCCAAACAAGAAGGTCTTTGCAGATCGAAGGTTGCAACCTAAGCACACTTTCTAGAACATGATGGGCATGCCTTCTCAGAAAACAGTGATGGACAATGTGGGATTTTTATGGGGAATATAATGTCATGCCAAGTGTGATATGGAGCCACTTTTTAAAATTCCGTTTCCAGCTGACTTCAGCCGAGCAATGCCCCAGCAACGCTAAAAAGATGTGGTGTGGAAAGAACCGTGGAAAATTCTGCTGATCAAGCCATGGTTAGAGATGCAGCAGAATGTCAGGCTGGCTTATGTTTCCATTAAGTTAATAACACCATAGTTGCCACATACAGTATAATGGTTACTTAACTATGCCAACTCATGATTTGAAGTTGGCTTGTTTCACAACTGACCAGAGTTTGTTTTAAACCAGGATTCCTGGTTTGTTTGTATATAGAACTAAGCTGAGATTCTTTGAAACTGAAAGAAAAATTGACATATCTGCTCCTTCCAGTTGTGTAGGAACCCAACATTTTGCTGACGCTTGTCCATGTAGTGCTAAATTATCATTTAGTCTTACATGAGAACCAACCCACTTAATACATCATTTCTGTGTTCTTTACTTTGGAGCTCCTCAGCTGGCAACCCTATTACAAACACACATGAAATGGCAGGATTTTTAGGACAGTTTTCAAAAAATGCAGCCCAGCCCTATGCATCATGTTTCATAGGAAGCAACTGAAAGTTGGGGCGGGAAACAGCAGTAGGAAAAGATAAGTAATCTTGCCCCACCCCCCCTCTGATTTCTGTAGGGATGTCAGAGAAATCTGTTTGGGGGTGGAGTTTGAAAGTTTTCCTAGCCCCCCCCCAACTTTGTTCCAGTTCCTGCTGTGGCACCTAACTTGGTCTGCAGTGAGTTGGCCCAGTTTGTGGCTTTTCCTGGCATTTGCATAAATTCGGTTGGAATTTGTGCAAATTGCTCAGAATTTGCACCAATGCTCAGAAACATATGCAAATTGCAGAACCCATGCAAAAAATGTGCAAAAAGTAGGGATGGACGAAAGTCACTTACCTGTCCCCGAAGCTTGTTCGCGGTGGGGGGGAGGCGCTTCGCTGCTCCCCCCGCGAAGTTCAGGCCGGGGGGGGAGGCTTTCCGCCTCGCCCGGCCGAAATTCAGGCCGGGGGGGAGGCTTCCCACCTCGCCCGGCCGAAATTCAGGCTGGGGAGGAGGCTTCCCGCCTCGCCCGGCCGCGAACTCAAAAGTTTTTTTTTTTTTTAAACGCCCCCATGATAGGCTACGTTACGATTAACGTAGCCTATCACGGCTAGATCTGCAAAGTCAGCCGTGATAGGCTACGTAAATCATCACGTAGCCTATCACAGGGGCGTTTTTGTTTTTTTTTCTTTGATTGGAATGGCGGCGGCGGCGGCCGGTCAAAAGACCGGCTGCCACTCCCGCCCTGGACGAACACCCGCCGAACCGCCGGCCGGACCCGCCGCCGGGAGGGACATTTGGCAAAGGTAAGTCCTGTCCCGGGGGGTGTGCGGGGGGCAGGGAGGTGCGGAGAATTTCTCCCCGAAACTTGTTCGGGGGGCCGAACACATTGGTGCTCGGCCCCCCGAAGTTTTGGGGAGAAATTCTCCGCCAACCCTAGCAAAAAGTTCCCAGAGTTCTGGAGAAAGTCGGCTCGCAAACATAAAGCGAGTCATGCATGCCGTGGAACTCCGTTGTGTCAAAAACGGACAGGATTTCCGAGCGACGGACATCCCAAGATTTCTGCATGCACATCTCCGGATCGTGGCCAAGGGGCATGATCCCACAGCGTGTTAAGGCTATTTACGCCTGCGTGCCATTGTTTCCAGGCCTGCTTTGTAAGCTTTCCAGAGGTGTTTGGATGGTGGCCACCATTGCAAACAGGTTGTTAATTAGATGGTTTGAATTCGATCTACCAGCGGTCTGGAATGCACCCTTGTATGTACTGAGCTGCTTTGTGCTATGTGGCTATATAAGATGTAGGGATGCTAACCATGCCTTTAAAATATATGCTTCTTGCACAGATCCAGCACTAAGTAGCTGATCTGTAAACTTGCCTTTAGTCTCTCTTCCTCGGTTCCATTCATGCAGCACTGAAATTCATGAACCTTCGATGCATTGAAAAAAACACTTTCCCTCCCACAGCATATAGATGTATCACCTCACCTGGCTCAGAACAGCTGCCTCCTTTCTTCAGGTGAAGGTAGCACTGCAAGGTAGCACTCAGGAGCAAATCCCTGGCATGATCTGGCTCCACCACCCATAGGACTGTACTTATCAAGCATGGGCAGAATTGGTCCCTCCTACCAAAGACTGCAAAACCCTCATGGATGGCTCACGTTTCGCTCCGCCTAGCTTTGTGACCCATGTACATCCTTCTTCATTTCCTCTCTCTTTTTAATGTTTTAAAATTAGTTTTCTAAAGACAAAGAAAGAAAATGCATCTGACTTAAATCTAAGTATAGACAGATGGTATTACCTCTCCGAACTGCTGAGCTGACCCACCGGCAGAGGCTATTTCAGATATTTTGTTCCTCTGGGGGTGGCTGACTATCCAATGCAGGTAGGGATGGCAGAGAATTCCACCACGGATCACGGTGAGGCCGAATGCCAGTGCATTCGGCCCCCTAAAATCTGTGGCGGAATGGCCTGCCCCCCCCGCCCCCCCACGGATCCCCCCCGGGATGAGACTTACCTGGGGCGGATCTTGCGGACGGTGGCGGCTGCAGCAGCAGCTGCGGCGGCAGTGGCTGCGGCAGCTGGTCTTCCGACCAGCTGCCACCCGCCGCCACCATTTGCAGGTGTTTTTTTTTTTTTACATAGACATGATAGGCTACGTAAATTTTATGTAGCCTAAAACATCTGGGTAAAAAAAAAAAAAGGCGTACGCAAATGGTGGCAGCTAAGGCCGCTGCAATTTGCGTACGCCTTTTTTATTTTTACCCTTTCGTGGATTATGTTGATGGGGGGGAGGCGTTCCGTCCCTCCCCCCAAAATCCTCGACAGGGGGGGAGGCAATCCGTTCCTCCCCCCCGGAATCCTCCGTGGCCAGCTGTGCTCTGCGGCAGCTCCGCGGAGCAGCCAGCCAGACCCAGCCAGGCCAGAGCCGTCCGCAGCCAGATTTCCGGCCGCGGAGGGCTCTGGGAAAACAAAAAACCATGTACGCAAATGGCGGCGGCTACGGCCGCCGCCACTTGCATTCCTTAATTTGGGCCGTCTTAGTCTACGTAAATATTTATGTAGACTAAGACGGCGAAAATAAGGGGGACGCAAATAGCGTAGCGGATGCTATTTGCGTTCCCCTTATTTTTGCTGTCTTAGTCAACGTAAATATTTACGTAGACTAAGTCAGCCCAAACTAAGGAACTCAAATTGCGGCGGCCATAGCCACCGCCATTTGCGTACGCCTTTTTTTTTTTTACCCAGTTGTTTTAGGCTAACTAAGTTTTTACGTAGCCTGGTAAGTGACTTTCGTACATCCCTAAATGCAGGGCAGGCAGAGCATGGAGGGGATCTTTTTTCTGTGCTCAAGCCGCCCTGTATACGTGGCTAGAAGGTCAGTTTTGGCTGTCTAGACAGAGCATGTCAGAGTGGTGGGGGGAGGCTGGACAGCACATATGAAACATCATAATGGTGCTTCCGTGCTCCCCTCCCCTCCCTGCCCCCAGGAACACCCCCTTTTTGGCTGCTCTGCACTGCTCTTATGAGTGCGGAGCCAGGGATGAACCGCACATCATACGAGGCATTGGGGGAAGGGGCAGGGAATTGGATTTCTGGGAACTGACCTTGGAGTGCTGGCTCCAAGCTCGATTCCCAGAAACTGAAAAATCCTATGGTAGTCTAGATGCTGTCTAGCGGCCATAGCATTGCGTCCTTTTTTTTTTTTAATGCTTCTTTTTAAATACAGAAATGCTTTCCAGCCTGGCTTCTTCTGCTACCTATAATTCTGAATTTAAAATCAAACCAATCCTTTATAGATAAGAGGAAGGCAGTGTATTTCTATTTAACTTATAGTACTGATTTTGAAACTTGAATATATACGTAGAAGAGCATTTGGAAATTTTATGCACAGTTTGTCATCTTTTCTCAACTTTTGTTACTCAGCATTTCCTCTTTTTTGGTGATGCTTAAATGACCACTTTAGCTAGGATGCTCTGGGGTTGGCAGTGGGCAAGGGTGTGAACCTTCGCACACACCCAAACAATGCCTGCCTCTGACACCACCCCAAAGGTAGCTGCATTTGTACGTCACTCTAATCAGTTTGACAGGAAACGCTATGCAGAAAGATATAACGATTTTCAGTCTGTCCCACCCCCTTTTCAACACACACACACACACACACACACACACACACAGATTGGACACTCAATCATAAGAAACAGGAAAAAGGAGCCACTATTGATAAGGCTCCCAAGGACGAAAAACATTTCCCTCCCTGCAAACCACAAGATGCAAAAGTGGAGGCATAGGATTGTGAAATAAATAAATAAATAAGCAAGCAAGCAAGCAAGCTTGCCAAACATTAAGACAGGGGTTGCTTGGGGCAGGTGGGGCACCACCACCCCGGCTGTCATATACCCCACATTCTCATGTGCTGCCCAACAGCAAGTCTGCTCCGCATTCTTCTTGCACATGCACAGTTGCTCCAGGTGCATTCTTGGTTTGCCAGCTCAATGCTGGCACGCTGCGCATGCTCCAAATTCCTCAAAACAGCCCTTGGCAGGCAGAGCATTTGGGAGGACTGTTCCGCTGGATTGCGAAATATGATCAGGATAGTTTTCCAAAGCCAATCAGGAGGACCTGGCTCAGAATGTGAAAGTGGTCATCCATTTGGACCATGCCCACCATCCATGGTTGTTGTATTCTTTCTTTAAAAATGCATTGTATGCCTGCACAGAGTATCACAACCGCCATAATGCTTTCTGGCTCACTCCCTTGGACTACAACATAGTATGGGACACCAGAGCCCTGAGCAGTGTGGTGGTGGACGCACCGGTCGCACTGAGATGGGCATGCATCCTCCAGTGGAAGCTGGTGGCTTTGATGACAGTGGGGCTATGAATCCACTCTAGGTTTCATTCAGAACCAGTCAGAACTCTAAAGGAGCTATCCAGGGTGCTGAACCACCTCTGGCTCCAGCAGCAGGCAGGCACAATGATCTTTAAGTTACCTTGCCACAGTTTGCCTTTTCTGTGCAATGATTTGCTGCTGTGGATTCAAAAGACTGCTTTCTTTGTTGCTGTGTGGATCTCTTCTCACTGCCCCAACCCTCTGCTTTGTGGGCATGGTAATAACGATCATTTGCTTGAGTTTGCTTTTTCTCTGCAATGGTTTGCTGCTGTAGCAGACAAATGTGGGTTCAACATGGACTGATCTTTTGTGGAATGGGTGAGAGATCCCCCCCCAAAAAACCTTTGCTACTGATGATCATTTACTGCACTTGCCTCAGCTTGCCCTTTCTGTTAGGGATGTCCATCCATTGGAAATCTGGCCCTTCGGGGGCTTAGTGGATTTCCACTGCCTGCCCAGTTCAGCTTGTATTCATGAGCCAAGCTGGGGTTTCTCCAAACTCTGGGGCCCTTTTGCAGATACTTTTGAGGTCAGGCATTTGTGCAAATTCCAGCTGCAAGTTGCACAAATTTGTGTAATTTGTGCAAATTGTAGCCAAAATTCACACAAATTGCATACATTTCAGACGTACTTTGAGGGATTTGCACACATTATGCAAATTTGCACAGATTGCGGCCATAATTTGCACACACAATAAAATACAGACAATCCACTAGTTGGCCCTACTCGCCACGGACTGAGTCGAGCCAGCTGGTGGGAAATGAGCTGAAGTCCAGGGGGATGAGCTGATGAAAGTTTGTCAAGCTCCAGCCCCCAGATGGATTCCTCTGACATCCCTCTTTTCTGTGCAATGGTTCTTCCTGTGGAACAGACCCCTTGGCTTTATCTACTGTAACCCCATGGCTCAGCCTAAAATTAGGTTCCCTGCCCTCCACCCCAGCAGCCGCAGCATTCAGGATGGTTTGTTGGGGAGGGATAAAACCCTCCTGACAACTGGGGAGTGAATGTCTTTGGGGGAATACTTACGATTAGGCAAGCAGGCTAATAATTTAACTGAAATTAATTTCAAAAGCAAACTGCAGCTTGCCTGCATCATGCTTTAAAATTGGCTCCTTAAATGCCTCGGGAAATGGCAGTATGTGATAGTAAACCACTGTTCCCAGAGGCACGGAATGAAAACAACAACAAGGCTTTCCTCATGGATGCTTCTGCCCATTGCTGCTGCCACTGATATGGGAGGAAGCCCACCAAAGGACACTCTTCAAAGGAACGCCGTGGATCTGGAGAATCTTCATAGAGTTCATAGAATCATGGGGTTGGAAGGGGCCTACAAGACTATTGAGTCCAACCCCCTGCTCAATGCAGGAAGCCTGATTCCCACGGTCTCCCATCCAAGTACTAACCAGGGCTGACCCTGCTTAGCTCCCGAGATCAGACAACATCAGGCTCAGTTGTTGGTTTGCAATTTCTGTTTTGTTTTTTGAAACTATTTTTGATCCTGCAATAACATACAATTTGCTTTCCACATCTTTGCAGTTAAATTAGATTATGCGTGTGTTTTTAAAAAGCAGTGGGTGAGTGATCTGTTCAAACGGAAGTTCCAGTCTGATTATAATGTACACAATAAATAGGCATAGGTGACACATATCGATGAAACATTTTTGTCATAAGTATTCTGGACATGGAGGAAAATAGATATACTCCCCCCACCCACCCTTTCTGGTTGAAGCAATCTTCAGTTTGAAGAACTGAAGTGAAATAAACTATATAAGAAAAACAGGAAAGACAAATTTCAGGACATACACCGGACACTTTTTGAAAGCAGATCCTCCAGGCTCCTCAGGGCAAGATGGTTCTTGAGTAGCCTATGGCAGAAGTTAGGGCTGGAGTAGGGTGCAAGGAGTTGCCTCAGCCTGAACATGAGGAGTTAGATGGTGGGCAGTTCCCCAGGCTGTTCACCTTCTTAGAGTAAAGTTGGGGATCACATTTGAATGTCTCCCTCTGTTAAAAACAACAACAACAGAAAAAACCAACCCTCCCTGCAAGTAGAAAATCAGCAGAGCAAGGAATAGTCCATGACAGAACCTTTCCCTTAAAGGGTTATGTTTTGGGGTTTTTTTTACCAGCAGGGATTCTTTGATTTCAATGTGGAAGAACATTCAAATGAGGAATTCTTTGCCAACCTGGTGCCCTCCGGATGTGTTGGATTACAGCTCCCATCACCCCCAGCCAGCATGGGGCATAATTACTGGAGGAGATGTGAGCTGTAGTTCAACACAGCAGGAGGGTGCTTGGTTGGTGAAGGTGGGAACGGGGCATGGCTCACTTGCGGCCAGACGTCGGACAGTCTGCTCTCAAATCCTGGCGTTTTAGCACGTCTTTCTGCCACGTGTGTGTAAAGTAAGCTGCAGGATTAACCTTCGGACATCATGTGCCTGCCTCCATATGTGCCACACCCATGAAGGCCAATGGGGCTTCAGTGCACCTCACTCTGTGCTGCTGGATGCAGCCAATATATTTCTGCTGGGAAGTTTTCCAAGACAGCCGTTGTTATCTCCGTGACTTTCCCCTTGATTATGAAACTGTGCTCAGACTAGGGATGTCAGAGAAATCCACTGTAGATTCAAATGAGGCTGGATTCTTTGGAATCTGGCCTCAGGAATCCACAGTGGATCGGGACCACTTACCTCCGCTCCAGGAGGACTGGAGGCAGAATGGCACACGGCTGCTTCTTGCCAGCCAGACCCGTTCGCTTCCTCCCTATCCCTGCCGATTGCCATGCCTTTAAAAAAAAAAATGGCGATCAGGAGGATGTGCCCATAGACTTATATGCAAAATAGAGCTGGGAATCTTGCATATAAGCTTCTGGACACATAGACTCAGACGCAAGATTCATGACTCTATCTGTGTCTAAGTCTATGGGCACATCCTCCCCATTGCCATATTTTTATTTTTTAAAAAAAGACATGGCAATCGGCAGGGACAGGGAGAAGGCGAACGGCTCTGGCTTGCAGGAGGGAAGGTAAATGGCCCTCAAGCCAGTCCCCCCCCCCCGGAATCCTAGTGGAGCGAAGCTGCTCCGGGGGATTCTGGGGGGGAGGAATGGATCGCCTCCCCCCCCACTATGGATTCCCCACTGGAACAGACAGTGGGGAATCCGTACACCCCTAGCTCAGACCACTGGGGCTGATGGGAGCGTATGTAATTGAGGGCTGCTGGGTGTGACCAATGTGCTTCTGCTGGCAAGGTTCCCACACAGCCGTTGTTATCTCCGTGACTGACTTTCCCCTTGATTAGGAAACTGTGCTCCAGGCTGGTGAATGTCAATCCCGGAAATTCTGATATGACCACTGGCCATGCTGACTGGGGCTGATGGGAGATTAAGTCCACAACGTCAGGTGGGGGAAGGCTGCATTATATAAATAATGTAAATGATTAAACCCTCAGCACGGGGCGTTCTCCTCTCCAGTCAGCATGGAGCAGTGGCTGAGTCATGTGTATAAAAACAAAATTGCCAACACTGACTTTGTCTCTAAACTTTAGAGTCTAATATAACACCGAAAAGATTCCTGGGAGATTTGCGTTCCTACTGCCTCAGATGTCAGAGGGCTGGCTGTGGAACAGTAATGTAAGCAGTGTGGTGGAGGCGTGCGTGGGGAGGAAATCTTTTGTACTCACTGACGATGCTCTTGTAGCTAGGGATGGGGGAGAATTTCTCCCCGAAACTTCGGGGGGCCGAGTGCCAATGCATTCAGCCCCCCGAAATTGGTGGGGAAATTCTCCGCCGGCCCCCCACACTCCCCCCGGGATGGGACTTACCGTAGCCGAATGTCCCTCTCGGCGGCGGGTCCCGGCGGCGATTCGGCGGCGGTTCGTCGGGGGTGGGGGCGGCGGGTGGTCTCCTGACTGGCTGCCGCCATTGCAAAAAAAAAAAAGTAAAGTAAAAAAAAACAACCACCCCCGTGATAGGCTACGTAACGATTAACGTAGCCTATCACGGCTAGATTTCCAAAGTCAGCCGTGATAGGCTACGTAAATTGTCACGTAGCCTATCTAGGGATGGGGGAGAATTTCTCCCCGAAACTTTGGGGGGCCGAGTGCCAACGCATTTGGCCCCCTGAAATCGGCAGTGAAATTCTCTGCCACCCCCCCGCCACCCCCCGGGATGGGACTTACCTTTGACGAATGTCCCTCCCAGCAGCGGGTCCTGGCGGCGGTTCAGCAGGTTTTTGTCAGGGGCGGGGGCAGCAGCCGGTCTTTCGAGCAGCTGCCACCGCCACCATTACAAGTGAAGTAAAAAAAAACCCGTGATAGGCTACGTAATGATTAATGTAGCCTATCACGGCTAGATCTCCAAAGTCAGCCATAATAGGCTACGTTAATCGTTACGTAGCCTATCACGGGTGACTTTGAAAAAAAAAATGCGTACGCGAATGATGGTGGCCCATGGGCGCCGCCATTTGCGTTCCTTATTTTGGCACGTCTAGTCTACGTAAAGATTTACGTAGACTACGGCGAAAATAAGGGAACGCTATTTGCGTAAAGATTTGCGTAAAGATTTACGTAGACTAGACGTGCCAAAATAAGGAATGCAAATGGTGGCGCCCATGGGCCGCCGCCCTTTGCGTACGCACTTTTTTTTTTTTCCAAAGTCACCCGTGATAGGCTACGTGACGATTTACATAGCCTATCATGGCTGACTTTGGAAATCTAGCCGTGATAGGCTACGTTAATCGTTACATAGCCTATCACGGATGTGTGTGTGTGTGTGTTTTTACTTTTTTTTTCACGGCCGGGTAGACGGGGCGCTTCTACCCGGCCTGAATTTCGCCGGCGAGGGATGGGGCGCCTCCCCCCCGGCCTGAATTTCGGCCAGGCGAGGCGGGGTGCCTCCCCCCCCTCGCCTGAACTTCGGGGGGAGAACCGAAGCGCCTCCCCCCCACTGCGAAGCAAGCTTCGAGAACAGGTAAGGGACTTTCGTCCATCCCTATTGTAGCCTCACCCTCCCATTTTTACCAGAAAGGACCTGGTGAAACATAGCAGCATCTACCCTACCTTTCGCCCCTTCCCTTCTATGAAGATGGCTGATGTAATATTACATAATATAGAAACATATCTCTGAGCATGTGCAGAATGGTTCTCTTACCACTGAGCAATTTCTGCCTGTTCTTAGCATTAAGGACTAGGGCTTTGTGCCAAGAAAGCTGGCAGGATGCCTACACAGGCTTAAGCCCGGGACATGTTTATTTGAAAAGTTAAGCTCTCCACATCTCCAGTTAAAAGGGTCAGGGGGCATGGAAAAGACCCCTACCAAAGCATTACTGCCAGTGAGAGTAGACAATACTGAACTAGATGGAAGAATTGATTTCTCAGCCATTCCGAGAACACAGTCTGTTTTTTGGTTTTTTTCAAAGCTTGCCAGCTCGTTGCTTGGAAGTTGATAGCAGTAGGGATGTTGCGGGCGCCCGTTTGGGTCCACAAATTTGACGGACCACTGGCACCCACACCCACCGAGCTGTGCCCGCTGAACTCCCCCCTGCTCACTGGCCCTCCAGGCTGCAGTAGAGCGCCCCCTCCGTGCTCGATCAGCAGCCTGCAACTTACCCTGGGCCTGTTCATCTCTGTGCTGATTGCCATATTTTCTTTAAAACAACGTGATTGGCAGCACTTGCCCATAGAGTTATATGCAAAATAGCTCTGTAAACTAGAGTCTATGGGCGATTCACAGCGCTTTTTGTGTATAAGTCTATGTGGGCATGGGGGGCTCCAGGGGGTGCCCGGAGAACCCAAACTGCTATGTGTTCTCACATCCCTAGATGGTGGTATACTTTTACTACTTTAAGCTGGCACTCTGTTCTTGATTGTACCTGCTCACTTTCACTACTGCTGTAGCAAGTCCACCTCTCCTTACAAAGCGCTAGGAAGGAGCACTGATCTCATGGAGAAAATGGTTGCTTGCGAGGCGCATGGTCTATTAGCTGATCGTGAACCATCAAGGACAGGTCAGCGATGGAGAGAAATGTGTTTGGTTTGCATTTTAATGCAACCCTAGTGAATGTTGCACATTCTTTTCAATACAAGAAACAAAACTCCATTATCCTTTGAAATTTGCACTTCCCCAAATTTTGCAACGGGGTTAAAAAGGTGTACATTAATGCATATACTAGGGGAAAGTGCACACAAATATGTGTATATTTGTGAAAGTAAATTCAAATGCATTATATTAGGAAAGTTGCTTGTGAAACATGTTGGGCACAGAAATACACTTGTTAGGAGAAACTAGTGCAAAAATATATACACATTTTCATGCAAATTTCTTATTAAAAAATCTCAGATTTTGGGATGAACTGAACATAAGACTGGAGAAATGAGAAACGGAGAGAAACCATAATTGAGAGATGTGTCCACCGCAGGACATTTTACTTTATTGTCAACACTTACTTCCCATTTCTGCTGCCTCTGTACTGTCTGTCTTGTACTTAAAGCTTGTGTCTTTAGCATACATCAATAAATATCTGTAATATGTACTTTAGTCTTCACCTTCCAGATAACTGAGTGGATTCATGGAACAATGTATGCTCTAGGCTAAGCCTGCATTTCTCTATTGCATCACCTCCACTTCAAAAGCTATTCTTCTAGGTGTTCTTGAACACAGGGAAGGTGGCTGTATTTGAGTGGAACTTCTGATGGGATAATCAACATTTGTTTGGCTTAATGCATGTAGGATCCTCCACATGACCAGGAACTCCAATTTAGGGAAGGAAGATAAATTTGTTCACTTCACATTTTAATGCAAACTTACCTAATTCTGCACTTTCAAACCACAATGAGAACCAAAACTCAGTTATCCTTCAAAATTCACACATCTCCAAATTTTGTAATGGAGTTCCTCGATTAAAAAATGTGCACAAAAATGCATACATTAGAGGAAATAAAGTGCATTATGTAAGAAAAATTGCTTACAAAATGTGTATATTAGACAAAAATGCATACAAAAGTGAACACATACAAAAGAGAAATATGCAAAAAATGCTTATGAATTTTCATGTAGCATTAAAAAAAATTCTCAAAGACCTGGACAAGCTCAACTTAGGACTGAAGAAATTCTCAAAGTAGGTGACAAACTGAACTTAAGTTTGTGAAAATGAGAAACTGAAAGAAACTGTCATTTACACAGATCCATCCAACCCTATCCAAATTTTATGGGGTTCCCAATCACATAACGGAACATAGATGCATTGAGCTAATACATGATGGTCAGGGGTGTGTCTACTGGGGACCAGATGTTGTGGGTAGGGTCAACAGCACACACAGCCTTGCTTCCCCCTCCATGAATTATTTGCATGCATAGAAGCATGACTTCTGAAACAGGATAACCTGAGCCCTTTTCATAAGAACAGAAGAAGAGCCCTGCGGGATCAGACCAAGGGTCCAGCTAGTCCAGCATTCTGTTCATACAATGGCCAACTAGCTGCCCACAGGAAACCCACAAGCAGGACACAAGTGAAACAGTGCCCTCCCACCCATGTCCCCCAGCAACTGGTGTACATAGGCTTACTGCCTATGATACTGGAGGTAGCATACAGCCATCAGGAGACAGGACTAATAGCCATTGATAGTCTTCTCCTCCAGGAATTTGTCTAACACCCTTAAAAAGGCATCCAAATTGGTGGCCATCACTACTGTGGTAGTGAATTCCATAGTTTGACTGCATTGTGTGAAGAAGTACTTCCTTTTATCTGTCCTGAGTCTCCCACCAATCAGCTTCATGGGATGACCCCGGGTTCTAGTACTATGAGAGAGGGGGAAAAATGTATCCCTATCCACATTCTCCACACTATGCATAATTTTATACACCTCTATCATGTCTCCCCTTTTCATATGTTCAGTACATGTTTGGAGGGGGAATGGGATCAGGGCTGACCAAACATGGAGCCCCTCCCCAAATTCATCACCCCATTCATGGGGAGGTATAGAGATTTTCAATCCTTTCCCAGCCCCACTTCTCTAGTGAGAATGCTTAATTCTCAGTATTTCACATATGTATATGGGCATTATGTCTCCTCAACTGTCTCTGCAACCACAGGAACTAGACATTTATTTATTTATTTTTATTTCAGGATGCACAAAAGCCCTCTGAGAAAGTTCATTACTGTTGTTAAAACTCTTTAGCCTCCATCAGACTTCCTCAGAAGTTTTGCTTCAGGAGGAACATGGGTAGCCAATTCAGATTTTGTACTCTTGGGATGTTTTTACTTATTTTATTTATTTATTTATTTATTTATTGCATTTATACCCCACCTTTCTCCCTCTCGCAAGGAACTCAAGGCGGCTTACATTATCCTCCTCCTCACCGTTGTATCCTCACAACAACAACCCTGTGAGGTAGGTTGGGCTGAGAGTCTGTGACTGGCCCAAAGTCACCCAGTGAGCTTCCACGGCCAAGTGGGGACTAGAACCCGGATCTCCCGGCTCCCAGTCCGTCACTCTCACCACTACACTACACTGGCTCTCCAGTGTAACTTATTAACTAAGTAACTTATTACTTAGTTGTCTGCCTTTGTTTAGATCATAAAGAAAAAGTGTCTGAGTATCTACGTAGCCCCCCCCCCCCAAAGTGGCACAATCTCTTCCCACTTCTCATATCAGTGTTTTGGCTTGTACTTTGTAAGCAAGTACACCTGTGACGAGAGATAAATGATGGATTAGAACAATCGATGAAGTATCATAATCTGGGCTAGATCTCTCAACTCTATGCAGGGGGAACCTCCCCACAGTGGCCTCACACTGTGATCCTCAAAATCTTCCCAGGTGGATGGCCCAAGATACATCCTCTTCTACAAAACGTGCATGATTGGAATATTTTGAGGCGGTGCTTGTTTTTTACCAACCAGTGCTGGAAACAGATTTGGGACTATCTTAACCCTCTAACACCTCCCAAAGGAGCACCAGCAGAGATATTGTCAACTCCTATTTGAGAGTCCTACGTGATTGTGAGGCCATTATTAAAAAAATCCTTCTTGAACCCCTGCAATCCTGGAAATTAGAGAAGAGTCAACTGTGTACACATGAAGCTAAGAGCCAATCTACATTACAACTTTAAACTGGTTTCAAACCGGTTTATCTAAAGGGATCCTGAAGTTTCATGAGGGTACTGAGAATTCTTTGCTAGAGACCCCTGTCCCCTGCCCAAGCAGCCCCTCTTCCTAGAGCTACAATTCCCAGAATTCCTGTATTTGGTAGCCGTAATCACTAAAAACAGGTTTGAAACCAGTTTAAAGTTGTAATGTAGATTGCCCTTTATTTCAAGTTAGACCATTGAGCTATATAGCCCTGTCTTCTGTCTCTTGACTGATGGGTGGTGGATCGCCATATTCTCACAGAGCTGTGAACCTTCACCTGCAGCCTACGGTGGTATAATTTGCATATCATTTGCACAGAAATTTCTCCCCCGCCCCGGGGTTTCTCTCTCCCTCTTTCGCTGCCATTGCAAGTGGTGGCAAGATCAGCAGCAACTGTATTGACAGCCACTGCATCATTTTGCATCCTACACAATACCGCAGACCTAGCATCATCCTGGGACATTGGGGTGGGGGTGGGGGGAGATGGCAGCCCCCACAAAAAAGATGGGGGGAGAATATTCAGAGGATATTCTGCAAAGTGGCCTTCTTTTTCTAGGTGGATGCCAGAAAGGAAAAGTCAAATCTCAGAAATGTTTCCAAAAAAACCATTATTTTGGTGAATCTTGGCTGAGGTCTACTGCAGACAAATTCAGCAAAATTATGAGGTGTTCATCTCCAACTCTTTCTTTCTTTCTTTCTTTCTTTCTTTCTTTCTTTCTTTCTTTCTTTCATTTAGTACATTTCTAATACACCCAATAACAAATATTCTCTGGGTGGATTACAACCATTAAAAAACTAAAAAGCTCATTTGTTATAAAAAGTGCCAAGCCATACCATATAGGTCCACTATGAACATAGGTTGTGAATATGAAGTGTATTGCAACCCTATGTGTAAGCAGTAGACTTAGATGAAGAATTTTTTGGCATTCCAGTTCTGAACGTACTCACCAGTTATAAGGATCAGAGGCCCAGAGGCCCAGCCCACAACAAGAGACCAATCATACACTGCCTTCTCCTTCCACTGGTAATGAGCAGAGTATCCTCCTGTGAAAGTGGCCATGGCAACCAGGGCACACAGACCTAGGAGCCAAAAAGAAGGTCCATTAACACTCCCTAGGGAACCTTGCATTCCTGCACAGCTCCTCTCCCTGTTTCATCAGAGAGGGCTGCTACTGGGACTGTGAGTTAGATGTCAGATATTTCCAGGAGAAAGGATAGACCTTAGCAAAATCTGAAGGAGATGAGGACTGCAAGGTATCAGGCCCAAGCCAGGCCTAAGTGCAGCTATAGTCAAATCCGAGTCTGGACAGTGTGTACACCATTTTAGGGTCCTTGAGGCCAATTATTTGCAGGCAGACAGAGGTACTCTGTTGACCAAGCTAAGCAGATGACAGTTATTTACATTATGACTGGCCCATCTACAAGGTCTCATCCTGCTTACCAATTGCAGGAGCTGATGCTGTGTCCCCCACACACACACGCTCACCTTTCTGTGCCTAAAGAGAGTTCTGAGGAGACACAGAGGCCACATTTGTAGAATTTCATTCAGAAATGTCTGAAATTCCTTGAGGCTGGTAGACCCTGATCAAGAGAAACCACAGCTAAGATAATCAATCTTCTGAAATTCTACACTTCCTGAAGTTCATATAGCCTTATTATCTGATGCAGAATATAATACTTGGTATTTCCCTACATTTCAACTTTTCATTCTTTTAAAGCACATGTGGCTAACCTGTGGCCCTCGGCTACTCTCTGTGAAGGTTACAGAGCCTCAGGGATCCCCACCCACAATTTCTCACAGGCCAGCTGATCAGTTGTCAGTTGGGCTGTGTGTATATGTGGAGAGGATCACTGTCTCCCTGCTGCTATTAGTGTCAAAGAAGCTATTAATGAAAAGAAGGCTTCCTTCAGAAAATTGCAGTGCTTCCCAAACGAGGAAGGAGAACAAAAAGGAACATAAAGTTGCACAGGGAAAATGTAAGCAAACTATAAGGGATACCAAAACAACAACAAAAGATTTTGGGGAACATATTGCTAATAACAGTAAGAACAACAAATAACTTAAAAATATATATACATCTGAAACAGGAAAGTGGCTAGGGAGGTGGTTGGACCATTGGAAGACAAGGGAATTAAGGGAGTACTCATGGAAGCTAAGGAAACAGCAGAGAAGCTAGGTGAATTTTTGTTTCTGTCCTCCCTACAGAAAACGCAGGGCAGACACCCGAGCTAATATTTTCAGGAAGAGAGTCTGAGTAACTGAGGCAAATAGTGATGGCAAGAGATGGTATTCTACAATTCAGTAGCAAATTGAAAACAAACAAAACATTGGGTCCAAGTGGTACCCACCTGAGAGTTGTTAAGGAGCTCAAATGTGAAATTGCTGATCATCTAACAAAAATATGTAACATGTCCCTAAGATCAGCCTCTGTACCAATTTTTAAAAAACTGATTTAGAGGGTATCCTGGAAATTATAGCTTGGTTAGCTTATCATATGGTTCCGGGTAAATTGGTGAAAAACATTTTAAAAGATAAAATTATTAAGTATACAGAAGGACAAGTGTTGCTGTAGAAGAATCAACATGGCTTCTGCAAAGGTAAATCCAGTCTCACTAACCTTTGAGAGTTCTTTGAGAGTTTGTATAGTGATCACCCCTGTTCAAGCATGTGGATATGGGTGATCCAACAGACATTGTTTACTTGGACTTACAAAAGGCTTTTGACAAAGTCCCTCACCAAAGACTCCTCAGTAAACTTAGCAGTCATAGAATAAGAGGAGAGGTCCTCTTATGGATAAGTCAATGGTTAAAGAACAGAAAGTAGAGAGCAGAAAAAAATGGTCAAGTCTCACTATGGAGGGGGGTCAAAAATGGAATCCCCAAAGGATCTGTCTTGTGAGCAGTGCTTTTTAATTTCGTCACAAAACATCAGGAGTTAGGGGTGAGCAGTGAGGTGACCAAGTTTGCTAATTACACCAAATTATTCAGAGTGGTTAAAATGAAAAGGAACAGTGAAGAATCACAAAAGGGTATTTACAAATTTGGGGAATGAGCATCATCAGAGTGGTAAATTCCGTTCAGTGTAAGCAAGTGTAAAGCGATGCACATTGGAACAACAAATTCTAACTTCACAGATATGCTGATGAGGGCCGGAACTGGTGCTGAATGACCAGGAATGGGATCTTGGAATTGTGGTAGATAGCTCGGTGAAAATGTTGACCCAGCGCACAGGGGCTGTGAAAATTGCAAATTCCATATTGGGGATCATCAAGAAAGGAATCAAAAAATAAAACTGCTGATACTATAACGCCTTTATGCAAACCTAAAGTGCAACTAGAGGTGGGTGAATGAGCAGTGTTCAAGCTTGCCAGGATTCTCCGAACATCAGTTCACTGCTCAACTCTCCTCAATTTGCACTTGCATTTGTTATCACTGTTTGTTTTGCACTAATGGGAAAATAGTGCGGAACAAACAGCTATCAAAAGTGAATGCTGGGCAAACAATTCCCAAAGCTGTGCAGATTTCCAAAATTGCACAAATTTCCCCCCTACACTAAAGCATGGAGAATTTAAAATGTGCACATTTTGAGAAATGTGCATCTTTTGAGAAAGTTGTGCGTTATAAGGACGTTGTGCATTTTAAGAAAGCTGTGGAGTTTGAGAAAGGTGCATATTTCTCAAGTATGCATTTTGCAAACGTGAAGACAAGTTTGGGGATTTGCGAATATTTTTGGAGAAAATGTGCTCTCGTTCACATTCGGGATTGTGAATGGGGCATTTTCAAGTGATTTGTGAACTGAAACGAAATTCTCATATGTTCCTATGTGTGATCATGCTTGGAATACTGTGTATCATTCTGCTCACCACACCTCAGGATATTGTAGAGCTGGAAAAGGGGCAGAAAAGGGCAGCAACAATTATCAAGGGGGTTGAGCAACTCCCCTGTGAGGAAAGGTTACAACATTTGGGGCTTTTTAGTTTAGAAAAGGGCAAATAAGGGGCATGATAGAAGTGTATAAAAGTACGCATAGCGTGGAAGAAGGTAGAATAAGTGGATAGGTAGAAGTTCTTCTCTCTCTCTTGTAATACTAGAATATGGGGCCATCCAATGAAGATGAATAGTGGGAGATTAAACAGTGGAATTTGCTACCACAACCATAGTTATGGTTAACAATGTGAATGGCTATAAAAAGGGGTTTAGATAAATTCATGGTGGATAAGGCTGTCGATGGCTCCTGGTCATGATGGCTGTATAGCAGCAGTTGCTGTGTTTTAAATACCAGTTGCTGGTATTTTATATTACCTCCAGGATCAGAGGAAGCAGGCCTCTGAAATGCTGGAGAACACAAGCAGAGGGGTCTATTGCATTCATGTCCTGCTTGTGCCCTTCCCATGAGTTTCTGCTCAGCCACTATGGGAACAGTTAGAACAGAATCCTATTTGTTAGGCTTTTGGTTTAATCCAGCATGGTTCTTCTTATGTTCTTAGGAGGTGAACAAGTCAGAGATCCTGGAAGAGATATAACGATAAGCAAACCACAGTGAGAGGGTCCGTGGTTTGTTTTGCTGCTCCTGCTGGCAGGAGGAGCCAAGCAGGAGCAATTGCAAACATTCACCAGCATGCCGGCACGTTCACGATAAGCTGGAATTCAGTCAAATTCCAAACGTGGCCATACAGTACAAAGACATGATAGAAATAGTTTAGAATGGTATTTCAGGTCAATAAATCGCAAACAACTAAATGTAATACCTGCCAAAATGCTGGTTATGGCCGCCATCCTGGCCAAGGAGACAGATCCAACAAGTGGGCAACAACATGAGAAACAAAGGCTGAAGACGGAGATGGCACCACTGACTGCAGCCATCATCATGAAAGCTCTGGTGGCATGGATGAAGCCTACCGGAAGACAAAAGAGAGGGAGGGGGTGGGGAAAACTGTCACCATTATAAAGGTCTCACTTAATATATCTCCACCACCACTTAATCCCAATATCAAGGCCACCAATACATCTTCATTTGGGCTAATAGTAGGGCCGGTCCTGTGTCCTCATGATTGCAAAGCTTTCCTTTAATAGCTGCCTCCACACTTCATCCTAGCATCACCCTGCGAACACTTTACTGTGCCGCATATTGAGAGTGCCATCAGGATCACCCTGTGGGGTCAATTCATACTGACCTCCTTCTAAATACAAATGATGCTCAGTCCTCTCCTGCCACCACTGCAACATTAACCCAGTCAGCTGACCCTCAGCATGCCACCTGGACATAGCCCGAGAAATATCCTAGTGATTCTGGAGAAAAGAAAGTGGTGGCTTCTGCTGGCCATTCACTCCATGCCCCTAGTGTCTGCCTTCTCTCTCATTGGCAGAAGTTAAACAGGCAGAGTTCCATCTGTCCTCCATCTCTTGTGGGGCTTTCTGAGGGATAGTGGAAGATCTGAGAAAGAAAAGAGACCGGGGAGACTACGAGGAGAGTGAATAGGAAGCAACAACTAGAGAAAAGAGTGGGGGAGAAAACTGCACACACACCCCACGCTAGGGTCCCAATCCATGTATTAATGTATAGTTTCACCCTGAGAGGTCACATTCCATAACTAAAGGAATAGGCAATGCACATAGAATCCACTAGCTTTCTTCTCCAACATAGACTCCCTCTGAAAACACTGCAGTACCGGCAACATTCTGACTTCCGAATGAAATGAACCATGCACTGCATAACTTTGCTAGTAGCAGATGCTGCCATAGGCTTTCACAAGGCAGGAAAACCTTAACAATTTTCAGAAATGCTGCTCAGATGTTCATCAAAGTGCCTGGTGTACGCACCAGCAGGGGAGTTATCTTTGGTTGCATAGGACGACCAGGGGGTTGGCCCATCAACCATCCTACAAACTGCTACAGAATGGAGCATCCTTCTCAGTATCGCCTCTCTATTCCTCATCTTTCCAGTCTGGCACAGGCAGGATCTTACCTGGCACATCCATTTCAGATAAGCCACATGGCAAAAGATATAAGCAGGTTTTCCACAGGCCCATGTGGTTCCTGCCATGCAGTCTGAGGCCAGGGCAGCAACGAGCAGCAGCAGACTGATCCAAGAGCAGATGGTGGTGCTGATGATCCACAGGCAGCCCATGGTGGGGAACTGTGAGATCTCTCGGTCCCTGTGCAGCACAGCTGGGATGAATCTATGGGAAGATGGGGGATATGCATGTTATGCTACTCTTATCAGCTGTCATTTGTGCAGGGCTCTTCTGTGCCCTTTTTAAGCACCAGCGCCCACTAGTGGCAATGGGAAGGGGAACACCCAGTTCATGCAGCACAGCTATCCCCTATAGCAGATGGTGAAGGTGTGTTATATAGGTAGGTGCACAGCCGTAGCATGTGACTGTGAGCATCTGCAGCACATGAACCATTCTTTGTAATCCCCCTCCCCTCATAAGTGACATCTTGTCCAGAAGTGACATTGCTTAGTGGTCCTAAGAGAGTCCACGTGACAATTGATTCTGTAACTTTAAGATAAGAATCCTTATCCTGGTTTATCCTCTCTCTCTCATTCTCTCTCTCTCTCTCTCTCTCTCTCTCTCTCTCTCTCTCTCATCTATCTATCCTGAGGAAGCACTTAGAACAAGTGGGACCTGCAACAAAATGTTGCAGTGTGGAGTGTTCCTTTTCAGAGTTCTAGCCAGCC
The DNA here is from genome assembly GCF_057233095.1 of Heloderma suspectum. NCBI lineage: Eukaryota > Metazoa > Chordata > Lepidosauria > Squamata > Helodermatidae > Heloderma > Heloderma suspectum. The sequence goes on from NC_139467.1 coordinate 16,571,399, forward strand.
ACCCATGCCCTTTACCAGTATAGTCCATTCCACCCCTGCCCCTCATTTTCCACTGTGTTTGTCAGGGTTCCCCTTATGGTCTGGACCCCCTGAGTAACTCCTTAAGGATCTCTTGGTTCCTTAAGAGTCCCACCTTCCTTCTTTTACTTTCCCCTTTATTTTCGACCTTTATCTTGATTATGCTTATCTCCTTCCTGTGAAAAGCTTCACCTGCTGTTTAAGACACAGGGAGAAAAAACAGGCTTAATCCCCCCCCTTTTTTTTCTTTTGCTAGTCACTTGGCAGTCCTACACACCATTTTGCATCTCAACAAGCAGCAGAGAATGTGGACGGAAAGCAGCAGTTGTGTAGCTGTTGCCTTCAGGCCCAGTTTATAAGCTTTTATTTCCCAACTGGAAATAAAATTACCCAATGAGATGATCTAATTGCCTTAGGCCCTCCTCAGGGTGGGTTGCACCCTAGAATGTACAGAGCTGGATTGTGCAGTGCAATGGGCCAGATAAGAAGAAACGACAACAATAACGATTTTAACACACACACACCCCACACACACACAATTCTTGCAGAAATCCAGTGCAGTGGTTATAAACTCACTTCCAGGGTCTCTTCCTTAGTTCCATTCAGGTAGCATCAAAATTGTCCAGCCTTCTATTATATATATATCTATATATCTTTCCCTCCCACAGCAGTCTACAGAAGTCTACAGAAACATCACCTCACCTGGTTCAGAATCACCTACTCCTTTCTTCAGGTGAAGGCAGATCTCTGAAATAAGTCACTGGCATGGTATGGCTCCATCAGCCATGGGGACTGTGCTTTAAGTTTAACCACCATGAGGGATGGACAAGGTTGCCACATTCTGCTGAGGGTTGCAAAACCTTCATGAATGACCCTTATCTCCCTCCAGTTAACTGTATGGCCCTTTGACTTTCTTCTGCATTCCCTCTCTGAACTGTTTAGTTGACCCAATGGCATTGTACATCTTTCAGTCTTTCCGAATGTTGCACTGGATACAGCTTTAGCCATTCCTAGAGTAAACCCATGGGAATCTATGGGAGTTGAGTAATTTAAGCCCAGTGATTTCCTGTTGTTTCCTATCCGATTAAAGTGACACACTTTAAAGTGACACACAGATGCCCATCCCTCCCAGCTCGGCTTCCGTGGTTGGCATGATTGGGCCCCTGCTGAGGACTAAAACCTTGCCCACTGTCAGCTCTCAGAGCCTCCTGGCTAGGGTGTCCCTCACACATCACCCCAAAAGAGGAAATACACCACCGTGAAAGAGGAAAATGATTCCATAAATTTGCATTCACTTTGCACATGAAATTTTTTATATTTTATATTATATTTTATATTTATGTTATATTTAAAATATGCAAATTTTGAAATAGTTGTCATCATATTCATTCACTTCTTGTGGATTTTAAATTACATAGATTCTCTTCTGATTTTGAACAAAGGATTATAGATACTGGAAGAAACTATAGTGGGGTGCAAAAAGTGTGGGCCTGCAGGCATCCCCCCTCTACCTTATATGGTGGCCTTCCAGGAAAAAATAATAATAAAAAAACTTCTAGGGCAGAGATCTATCAGGTTCTTTCCTCTCCCCCCCCCCAATGTTTCTAGAGAGCAGAGTGTTGAATGTCAGGATCCTTCAGCAAGAGAGTGGGTTAGAGGATTAGAGAGTGGACTCAAATCCTCCAAGTGGGTTACAATATTTATAAAACATAACAGGTATAGCAAAAACTGCATGGTCAAAAACCACTGGAGCAGACCCTGATTTTTTTTTAATGTTTCCTTTGTCTGCTCCTGTTTCCCTCACTCCTTACTCCTTCCCACAGAGCCGTTGATGTCACTTGGCACTGGGTGGAGAGTGAGGGAGGGGCAGTCCAATCGGAGGAGGCCTTGATGTTCACTTTGTCTGCTCCTGTCTCCAAAGTCCAAACAGAACTGAGGTTTCTAGGAGGTGAGTTGGCTTATCCAATCAAAGCAGGCGCCAGGCCTCCTAAATGCTCTTGGGAAGGAGTTGGATTTGAGTGGGGGCTGGGGGGGTGAGCGAGTGTGTTGTATGTTGTAGGGATGTAGAGAAATCTACAAGGGGTTCAAATGAGTTCAAATGTCTTTGAATCCAACCGGCAGATTCTGCAGTGGACCAACTGTTTCCAAGAGACTTGGATTCCATGGACTTGTGAACTGGTTTTTCACTTGGGGGGGTTGCACTAATTTTCATTAGCATAAATGTGGATTAGTGCAAATTTGCATTACACTAATGTGCATCAGCTTTGTCAAGGACCCCCTTAAACCTGAAGTTGTTGCCTCAGATTCAATATTTAAAAATAAAAAAATATTTATCCTGCGATATCGTATTATTTAATCTCCACATTTCTGCACACTGTGCTTGTATTTGTAACACCCATAGGTGGGTGATAAGTACCAACAGAAGTTTCTATTGGATTATAACAAACATCGTCAATGAATATAAGTCACACATACAAATAAATCATTTTGGAATCATTATTGTGGACATTTTTTTTTTTAAAAAAAGGACTCTCTCTCTCTCTCTCTCTCTCTCTCTCTCTGTGGGCTGAAACTCAAAACTTTGAAGAAACAAAGTGGAAAAAAAAACCCATATAATAAAACAGTAAAGACATGGGGGGGGGGAGTTTTTGAAAGCAGATTCTCCCATCTCCTGAGGGCAAGATGGCCATTCAGTACCCCTGTGATAGAAGTGGGGGCTGGAGTGGGGTGCAACCGTGCAAGGGGCTTTCTTAGCCTGAACATGAGGAATTAGATGGTGGGCAGTTCCCCAGGCTGTTCACCTTCTTAGAGTAAAGCTGGGGATCACATTTGAATGTCTCCCTCTGTTAAAAACCACAACAACAGAAAAAAAACCAACCCTCCCTGCAAGTAGAAAATCAGCAGAGCAAGGAATGGTCCATGACAGAACCTTTCCCTTAAAGGGTTACGTTTTTGTTTTTTTTACTGGCAGGGATTCTTTGATTTCAGTGTGGAAGAACATTCAAATGAGGAAGTCTTTGCCAACCTGGTGCCCTCCGGATGTGTTGGATTACAGCTCCCATCACCCCCAGCCAGCATGGGGCATAATTACTGGAGGAGATGTGAGTTGTAGTTCAACACAGCAGGAGGGTGCTTGGTTGGTGAAGGTGGGAACGGGGCATTGCTCACTTGCGGCCAGACGTCGGACAGTCTCCTCTCAAATCCTGGTGTTTTAGCATGTCATTTGCTAAAAGGCATTTTAAATAATATTACATATAATAAAGAAAAGTACCTCTGAGCATGTGCAGACAAAAAACTGCCTCTGAATATGTCTTTCATTTACCACAGGGCAATTTCTGCCTTAAAAATAACTAGTAGAGCTTCTTTGCAAGAGGCAGTCGGCAGGGTTCCTATACAGGCATAAGCACTTGAATCTGTCATTTAACAAGTTGAGCTCTACACTTGGAGAGGAGGAAGCATCGCCCAGTGGTACTATAGGGAGGTCAGAGAAATCCTCAATGGAATCAAATGAGTATACATTTCTATGAATCCAACTTGCAGATTTCACGGCAGATTGGCTTTTTCTAAGTCACTAAGTGTGGATTCTGCACACATGTGGACCAGTTTTTCACTGGGGGGGGGCGGGATTTGTGCTAATTCACATTAGCACTAATGCCTACTTGCACTGGTGGAAGTTAGCACTAATCAGTGGAGGCTGGTGTCTCTGATGCTGGTGGGGCTATGAATCCATTGTTGGCTTCAGTCAGAACCAGCCAGAACTCTAAACAAACTACCCAATGGCCTGAACTCTATCCCCCTCTAGGTCCAGCAGCTTGGATAGCTTCTTTAGAGTTCTGGCTGGTTCTGACTGAAACCCAGATTGGATTTACTGCCCCACTGAAATCAGAGCCACCAGCCTCCACTGGCACTAATGCAAATAACTGCCATTAGAATGAAATTCTGGCAAAAATAAAATAATATAAATCCATTTCCTTCAAAGAACCAGTGATAGACTCCTGGCAATGGACAATATGCAGATGGAACACATTTAACGGAATCGGCACATCCCTAGTGGAACAGCCTCTGCTTTGCATGCAGAGTGTCTGGCGTTTGATTCCCAGCATCTCCAGTTACAAGGGTCTGAGGTGAGCGAAAGACCTCCATCTGAGTGGTACTGCCAGTGAGAGCAGACAATGCTAGGCTAGGTGAACAAGGAGATGTCTGGGCCATTCTCGGAATGAGGTACATTTTGAAAGCTTTAGAGATCATGATTTGTAAGGTGATGGTGGCATCCTAGTCCTGCCCCTAAACTTCAACCGGGCACTCCATTCCCGACTGCACTTGTTCACTTTCACCGAATCACCACTGCTGCAGCGAGGCATTGGTGAGCCCTCCGCTTATTCTCAGATCCTCTCTTCCCACACAGTGCGAGGAAGGAGCGACGACGACAAGGAGGAAACGGCTGCTTGTGATTGTCTATTAGCCGGATGTGGTTCATAAAATTGCTTCCCTGTTCATTTAGTCACAACAAGGAAGATTATATCCCCTTTCTGCTGCCCCTGGACATCCGTCTCCCACTTCCAGCCTCTGCCTTTAGCATGTCACATCAATGTGTGTCATATGCATTTTAGACCTCGGTCTTCAGAAACGGAAATTGATTTGCGGGACAAGGATATTATTCAGGCCAGTCTCTCTCAATCTTGAGTCCTACAAATGTGCTGGGGCCCAACTCCCCTCATCCCCATTGGCCATGCTGGCTGGGGATGATGGCAGTTGTCTTAGAAAACATCTGGAGGCCACAACATTTCGAAAGGCTCTTCTAGGTCAAAAGGGTGTGGTGTTATGGACAGGACTTTTATCCTTTCTTCAAGATGCAACAGATATCTGCATTGGGTTTTCTCTCCCCCCCCCCCCCCGCATACACAGGTTCCCTCCATCAACTTTGCATTTGGGGGCCAGAGCAGGATGGAGTGAATAATATCGATAAGCCAGACCAAGGCTGAGAAGTGGATGTGGCCCAGGGACAGTGTAGGGGGAGTGTGGAGGTCCAGATTGAGAGGCCTGGAGTCCTGCATTTGGCCCACTATGTGTAGTTTTTCTCAGCCCTGCCCTATAAAAACAGCCCATTCCGAAGGTATTCCTCCAAGCACTCTTGAACATGGGGAGAGACACCATGCTTGTCTGTCCTGCCTCCAGTGTCCCCATCATCACTGGCTCCACCTCTGAATGAAAGGTCAGAAGGCGGGACCCCTGCATGTTTGGCTGAACATGGCTAGGCTGTGCCATGCGACTGGGAACCTTTTCTGCTGTGGCCCCCCGGCTGTGGAATGAGCTCCCTAGTGAGGTTCGCCTGGCACCTGCATTATATTCCTTCCGGTGCCCGGTGAAGACGTTTTTATTTTCCCAGGCATTTTAGCATTCTAGACTTTTAGCTTTGCTGTTTTAAATCTGTATTTTAAATCTTTGCATCGCTGCTAGGTTTTATTCTGCCTTTATTCTGGTTGTATTGTTATATTGTGTTTTTATATTTTATATTGTTTTACAGTGTACTTTTTGGTTTTAATTTTTTTGTGAACTGCCCAGAGAGCTTTGGCTATTGGGTGGTATAGAAATGAAATGAAATGAAATGAAATTGAATGAATGAATGAATGAATGAATAAATCCCAATTGCGTGGGGCTCCTGGTCACAAGGAGGAGCTTATCTGTGTTCAGCAAAACATGCTTAGATTCCCGTTTCAGAACTTGCTCTCAACACATGAATGGAAGGGTAGAGCTAGGAGGGGTGGGCATGTTGGGAGGGGGGGGCACCACATGGCCCTGCTCTCCCCTCCAAGTGTTCTTTGAACATGACTTCTGGAGTGGGCTAAGCCAAGACCTTTGCACATATTTATTGAATCTGTTGGGGGTGAAAAGGACTAGGGCTGAGTGAGAAGGGAGCCTTCCCTAAATCCATTGCCCCATTCACAGGGAGGGAAGGAGATTGCTAATCCCTTCCTAGCCCCTCTTCTCAATTCCTCTGTCCATTGCTGCATAGCTCCGCTCTGAGTTCTGTCTCTTGGTCATCTTATAGTGCAGGGGTAGCGATCCTGTGGCCCTTCAGATGTTGTTGGACTCCAACTCCTTCCAGTAGTTAGGAATGACGGCAATTATAGTCAAACATCTAGAAGGCCACAGGTTCCCCACGCCTGAGATAGTGTGACAGGATGTGGGGAATTAGCTTGCATGGAGGGAGATGTTTATAGGGATGTTAGAGAATTCCGCCACGGATCCCAGGGAGGCCAAATTCCAGTGAATTCGGCCCCCCGGAATCCGTGGCGGAATGAAGCAACCCACCCCACCACCCCGCGAAAGCCCCGCAAAATGGAGCCTACCTGGCTGCAGCTCCAGCGGCGGCAGCAGTGGCTCTGGTGACAGTGGCAGCTCCGGCAGCTCCAGCTGCTGCCGGGCTGAGGCTGCAAATGGCGGCCACTACGCCAGCCACCATTTGCGTCCTTGGCAAGCCGTGATAGGCTATGTAAGTATCTATGTAGCCTATCACGGCTTAGGGCAGGGACTAAATGGCGTAGCCACCGCCATTTGCACCCCTGTCGTTTGCCATGATAGGCTACGTAAATATATATGTAGCCTATCACGGCAATAGGAAGGAAGGAACGCAAATGGCAGCCGCCGTAGCCACCGCCATTTGCATCCATGTCTTTAGCCGTGATAGGCTACGTATATATTTACATAGCCTATCACAGCTAAAGACACGGACGCAAATGGTGGCAGCTACGGCGGCCGCCATTTGCGTCCCTGCACAGCCCAGCAGCCAGATGTCCGGCTGTGGGCAGCCCCGGCCAGCAGCTCCATGGAGTCGCTGCGGAGTGGAGCCGGCCGGGGAGGATTCCAGGTGGAGGGATGGAGCGCCACTCCCCCACCGTGGATTGCCCGGCGTGGAGCCAGGTAAGAGTTTCGTATATCCCTAGATGTTTCGTTTCTGAGTGTTTCACATATATGGCCATTATAATTTCTCAATCTTCTCTGGAATCACAAGGACTAGACACTTGATTTATTTGTTTCTTTTTTATTTGTGGCAGGAAGTACAAAGGCCATCTGAGAAACTTCATCACGGTTGTTAAAACTATCTTAGCTTCCTTCAGGATTCCTCATAAGTTTTGCTTAAGGAGGAACCTCTATGTTTTAAGTTCTTTATACTTGCTACTTCGTTGTTTGCATACCTGCATGCATTTATATTATAAACAAAGAGTGCCTGAGCATTTTGGTGTGTACTTCGGAAGAAAGTGCACCTGTCAGAAGAGAAAAGTGATTGGTTTAGGCAATAGATCAAATATCATTATCTCAGCCACTAATTCCTGGCCCCTCCCCAGCTGGGCTTTCTCCCTACCTGTCTCAGTGGCCTGACACTCAGATTCTCTAACTCCTTTAATATGCACAGCCCAAGATATCATCTCTTCTACATAATTTGCATTTTTGGAGTATTTTGAGACTTTAAAAAAAAGCCAGTGGTAGAAAAATTTGGAAGTATCATAACCTCCTAACACCTGCCAAGGGGCACCAGCAGGGAAACTGTAAACTCCAGATTGGGATAGGGATGTCGGAAGAATCCAGGTAGGGGGTGGAGCTTGACGAGCTTTCGTTGGCTCAACGCCCCGAACTCCATTCCGTCTTCCGCCAGCTGACCTGACCTGATGAGCAATGAGTTGGGCCAGCTGGTAGAATTTCCTGGGGGGGGGGGGCAGTTGTCTTGTGTTTGTTTGTTTGTTTATTTATTTATTTATTTATTTATTTATTTATTTATTAAATTTCTTAATTGCCCATCTGGCCAGTTACCCAGCCACTCTGGGCAATGTCCAATGGTACAATTTAAAACAGTAAAATTATACATTAAAACATTATTTAAAAATACCCACCCCACCCCAAATGCCTTCCTGAATAACCAAGTTTTCAGTGCATGCAGAAGCTCATTAAAGAGGGGGCATGGCGAAGTTCCCTATAGAGAGAGTTCCACAGAGTGGGGGCCACCACAGAGATGGCCCTCTCCCTTGTCCTCATCAGCCTAGTGTCAAGGGCTCCTTGGAGGCCTCTCTCAGTCTAATCCAGTAGCTAAGTCCAGACACAGACAAAGGGATTCCTTTCAAAGCTTTATTCTTCTTTTACAACTTAACAACTCTACTGTTTGCAACTAGATCTGAGCAGCACAGCACCTATGCCCTAAGTTGGAACAGTTGGTCCCCGTTTGAAAGGGAATTACTGGCAGACCCCTGAACTTAAGGACTAGGGAGGGTCCCTTCCCTTTTCTCTTGGATCCTCTGGGCGCAGCCGTTGTTTGCGCGCCAACTGGGCACTACGCCTCCTTTCCGCGCCCTCCATTTGGCGCCGCTCTCTGCGTCGGCGTCGCACGTCCACCAAGTCTGCTATCCGCGCTCTGTCACTCCCAGGACTGCTATCTAATCCAGGAATGCTGGTGGGAGGAATCTCTGTCAGCTGTGGGCCCTGGGAAAGAGGAGCGTGCTCCTCTCCCAGGAGCGACTGCTCTTCCTCAGAATCAGAACTACTCTGGGATTCTATGGGCTCAGTGTCCACCCTGACACCTAGCTGTCCTGGCTGATGGGACAGAGAGAAGGCCATCCAAGGCTGATCTTGTTAAGCGTCCTGTCTGGTGTTGCTGGAGGTGCTCCTTGAGATAGGCTGGGCCAGAACTGCATAGGATTTTAAAGGTCAAAACCAACACCTTGAATTTGGCCCGGAAAGCAACTGGTAAACTTGTGTGAAAAACAAACAAACATTTCCACAAATTTTGGCTGTAAATTGCATGAATTGGCATAATTTGCACAAATTACTTGCATAATTTCTGTAAATTATGCAAATTCATGCAATTTGTGGCCGTACTTTGCACAAATCTCTGCGCAACTTATGGCTGAGACTAAAAAAAAAAATGCGTAAAAGTTCCCAGAACTCAGGGAAAACACACAGCTCGACTAGCAAAAGCAAGCCAAGACAGCGACAAGCCCCCAAAGGGCTGGACTTCCCAGCAATGGACAACCCTAGTTTGGGAGTGGCTAAATTTAGGAGTCCACTAAATGAGGTGATGGTGAGACAGTTATTAAAGAATCCCTCATTGAGCCCTGCAAATCTGGAAATTATAGGCGAGTCAGATTTGAACACACGAAGCTGACTTATACCAGGTCAGAGACCAGGACTCTATAGGGCCCAGTCTTGTGTCTTCTGGCTGAGAGCTGGTGGCCCTCCATTGTCCCAGGTAGCTGTGAACCTTCACCTGAAGCCTACAGTGGTACTTTTAGAGAATGACTCCAGAATACAACTTTGTGCAAATGGAGTCTTGAAATTCTTCATCCTTTATGTAGATGCCGAGGGGCGGGAGGAGCATAGAGACACACACTCCATTTCATTGAATTTCTCCAGGAGGGAGCAGAAATTTTCTCAGGGGCTTGGTTCCCTGATAGCAATGGCAATAGCACAGTTTATTTCATGTTTCCTTAAGTTTTTTGTTTTTATAACATCAGAAACAGCAGGAAAAGCTTTGGCAGTGTAGGCATCATTTTTAATCCTCCACAATGTCATGGCCCTAGCATTGTTCTGGGGCATCACGGGGGAAAATGGCTGCCAGCACAAAATGGTGGTGGAGAATATTTCAGAGAAAACTCGGCAGAGTGGCCAACTTTTTCCAGAGAGGTGAGATTAAAAAAAGAAGTCCCAGCTCTACTACACACATTCAGGAAAATTATGAGCTGGCCATCTCTAACTCTTTTGGAATAAAAGGCACTGAGACCTATCATGATGGTCCAATAAGAACATGTCGGGGGGAGGTCTGTGAACCCTATGTGTTGAGAGTTGTAGTCATCCCTGTTCTGCACATACTCACCAGTAAATAGGAACAGAAACCCAGAGGCAAAGGCCGTAACAGGAGAGAAATTATCGAATATCCCCACCTTCCACTCGTACTTTCCATACCGTATCCCCAAGAAGGTGGCCATTGCAACCAAGGCACAAACACCTAGGAGCCAAAAAGATGGTGTATTAATGCTGCTTTAGGAAGTCATGTATTCCTGCAGAACTGTTCTCCATGTTTTATCACAGAGTGGAGCTGCTGGGATGAGTGTTGAATGTCAGATATTTGCAGGAGATAGATTGGGCCTTAGTGAGGAGATGAGGGTTGCATGTTGTCAGGCCCACGCCAGGCCCATGTGCATGCTGAGCTCAAACCCAGGTCTGAGGGTGTGTACTCCAGTTTAGGGTCCTTAGGGTCAATTATTCAGACAGACAGAAGTGCTTTGTTGACGATGTACAAAATTTGAAGACAGATAGGAAAGTATGAGAAATTCATTTCAGTTCAATTTTTTTAAAATCAGGATTTGGCCAGTTCACACCTTTGGAACCAACATGAATTTGGACGCAACCTGCTGTCGAAGCGCATACATTTTCAAGCTATCAAGATCATTTGCAAATGAAAGACAAATGCATTTGACAGCATGGGTACATTCGAAAAATATCCCTGAAAAAATGCACACTTTTGACAAATGCTCAGACATACGCTTTAATCCATGGTAGGAGAATGCGTGCATTGCAACGATGTGCACAACTGATGCATACATCTGGAAAAATACACATGAAAATGCACACAGATTTTCACATGAAAAGAAAAAACAAAACAAAGCTCACAATCTGATGTGGACTCGATTTGGAATGGGCTTCGTGATGGGATTTGGAGAATTTCAGTGAGCTCACGTTTTGCTGATTTGCACATCCCTAAAGACAGGCTTCCTGCATTGACACTGTGCCTAGCCGGTCCACAGGGCTGCCTGCTGTTTGCCAGTTGCAGGAGCTGATGATATGCTCCCCTCCCCCTGGCCTTTCTCTTCTGGCTGCAGGAGCAATCAGCCATGTGCCCCGCCAGACTTGCCTGTTCACTCTATTCCTGAATGTGTGACAACTAAACGTGGCTGAATGGATGAAAGACAGTGTAGACAGAGTTTCAAATGACATTTGCAGTCAATAAATAAGAAAACTTTAAATATAATACCTGCCAAAATGCTGGCTATGGCCGCCATCTTGGCCAGGGATGCAGAGCCAACATGCAAGCAGCAACATGAGATGCAAAGGCCCACGAAGGAGACAGCACCAACGACTCCTGCTATCAGCATGAAAGCTCTGGTGGCATGAACGTAGGCTACAGAAGCCAAGAGAGAGGGTGGGTTTGGTGGGGAGGGAGACAACAGTCACCATTATGTTCTCACTTAATATCTCCCCCCATCCCACTTAACTCCAGTATCATCATACAAAGTCACCAGGTCGCCGCCCCCATTCAGCCAAACGGTCGGGCTAGCCCTGTCTAAGCATCATTGCAAAGCTCTTGTTTAATAGTTGCCTCCACACTTCATCCCAGCATTGGCATGCAAGCATTTTACTGCACCACATATTGCCTGTTTAAGGAGGATCACCCTCTGGGATAAGTAAGGATGTATAGATTTTGTGTAATCCGTTCCATCGGTGTTTTGCGAATGGTCAGACATCTTTCGTTCCATCATTCGCTCATTGACAGAAGTGGACATCCCCAACACACTTCAGAACGCTCCACAAAAATGTCTGCTGCAGTTTATGTAACTTTCACTGTCGTGTTTGTTTGTTTTTTCTAGGGATGTCAGAGAATTCTGCCACAGATCTCGGTGAGGCCGAATGCCAGTGCATTCGGCCCCCCAAAATCCATGGCAGAATGAAGCCCCCCACCCCCACCCTGCGAAATGGGCCCAGAATGGAGCACCTACCTGCTGCTGTCCACGCTGCATTGCGAATGGCGGCCACGTCTGCAGCCACCATTCGCTTCTTCCATATAGCCGTGATAGGCTACAGAAATACTCATGTAGCCTATCACGGCTAATGCAGGGACACCATTTGCGTCTCTGCGGAAGCCGTGATAGGCTTCGTAAGTATTTACGTAGCCTATCATGGCAAAAAAAAGGGAATGCAAATGGTGGCAGCTATGGTGGCCGCCATTTGTGTTCCCTTTTTTTTTTTCCATGATAGCCTACATAAATATTTATGTAGGCTATTACAGCAAAAAAAAGAAAAAAAAGAACGCAAATGGCGTAGTGGCTTTTTTTTTTTTTCCATGATAGCCTACGTAAGTATTTATGTAGCCTATCACGGCTATATGGAAGAAGCGAATGGCGGCTGCAGAAAAAAGCGCGTACGGCTAATGGCGGCCCCCATAGGGAGCCGCCATTCACGTTCCTTATTTGGTCGCTGTAGTCTACGTAAAGATTACGTAGACTACGGCGAAAATAAGGGCAACACTATTTGCGTTGCCCTTATTTTCGACGTAGTCTACGTAAAGATTTACGTAGACTACAGCGACCAAATAAGGAACACGAATGGCGGCTCCCTATGGGGGCCGCCATTTGCATACACACTTTTTTTTTTTTTAAGTCACCCGTGATAGGCTACGTGACGATTAACGTAGCCTATCACGGCTGACTTTGCAGATCTAGCCGTGATAGGCTACGTTAATCGTCACGTAGCCTATCACGGGGGCGTTTTTTTTTAAACTTCTTATTTCGCGGCCGGGCGAGGCGGAAAGCCTCCCCCCTGGCCTGAATTTTGGCCGGGCGAGGCGGGAAGCCTCCCCCCCCCGGCCTGAACTTCGGGGGGAGCAGCGAAGCGCCTCCCCCCCACCGCGAAGCAAGCTGCGAGACCAGGTAAGTGGCTTTCGTGCACTCCTAGTTTCTTCAACAAGGGTCTCACCAAAGCTTCTTTCAAAGAAGGGAACTCACCGTCCCTTAAGGAGTAGGGATGTACGAAACTAACTTTTTCACAGAATTTTTCACGGTGGGGGGGTGGCGCTCCGTCCCTCCCCCCGGAATCCTGCCTGGCTGGCTCTGCTCCATGGAGGCTCCGTGGAGCAGCCGGCCAGGGCCGTCCGCAGCTGGATTTCCGGCCGCTAACAGACTGCTGCGGCCGCCATTTGCGTCCAGCCAGGCTACCATGATAGGCTACATAAGTATTTACGTAGCCTATCACGGCAACCCCCCCCCCCCAAAAAAGGCGTACACAAATGGTGGCGGCTACGGCGGCTGCCATTTGCGTTCCCTATTTTTCACCATTTTATCCTATGTAAATATTTACATAGGCTACTACAGTGAAAAAAAGGGGAACGCAAATAGCGTAGCTATTTGCGTTCCCCTTTTTTTTGCCGTGATAGCCTACATAAATGTTTATGTAGGCTAGAACGGCGAAAAATAGGGAACGCAAATGGCGGCCACCGTAGCCGCCACCATTTGCGTACGCTGGGGGGTGGGTTTTTGGGGGTTAGCCGTGATAGGCTACGTAAATACTTATGTAGCCTATCACAGCTGCAAGGATGCCAATGGTGGCCGCAGCAGCCCGGCCGCAGCTGGCCAGGAGACCAGTCGCCGGAGCCTCCGCTGCCAGAACCGCCGCCGGAACCGCCGCCGCTGAATCCACCGCATCTGCCCCAGGTAAGTTCCGTCCCAGGGGGATTCCGCGGGGGGGGGGCGGGGGGCTGTTCTGCCACAGACTCAGTGGAATCCGTGGCTGAATTCTCTGCCATTCCTATCAAGGAGGCATTTTGGAAGTCAAGATATCCAGCCCAGTTCTGGCAGATTTCACAAGCCAGGATGGACTAGGATCTACGGGGAAAGTAGTAGCCCTCAGTCCTCCAAGCAGTTTGTCCAAGAATACATATGGTGGAATGGGTCCCAGGCTAAAATAAATGAAGATTCCCCTCCATGTTTACACAGTCTTCCATGCCAGAAATTGATGCTGGGGATCCTTACAGATATTAGCTCTGCTACAGTAGTGATGCAATAGCCCTGCAATATTTCCAGCTTATGGAAGTGGAGCCCCCTGCAGGACACCTGGAGCGCAAACATTTTTGTCCCTTAGGAGATACCACAGAGATTCTGTAGAGCTGTTTTTGTGAGGCTTTCTGGGGGATAGTGGAAGAACTGAGAGAGGAAAAAGACTGGGGAGACTACAGGGGGGGTGAATAAAAGGCACCAACTAAGGAAAACACTGGAGGAGAAAGCTGCAGCCCTCCCCCATGCCAGAGTCCCAATCTGTGTAGTGATCTGTAGTAGTTTCACCCTGAGAGACACATTCCATAACTAAAGGAAAGGCATTGCACACAGGATCCACTAGATCCCCTCTGCAACAACAAGTCCCTTTGGAAACAGTGCAGTACTGGCAACATTCCAGCTTCAGAATGATGTTCCTGTTTAAAAACTGGAGTAAAAAGGTAGATATGTCAATCTTCAGCACTTTTTAACTTGCTGCACTTATCACCATTTTCATTGGATGCATTTGAAATTTGCCACCATGACAATCGTGGATGCTACAACTTCACGTTATTAGCTCAACTGGTGTTATTAAAACAGTGACTGCTGTTATAAGCAATAGCATTTTGAGGCCTATAATGGTGGAAACATTTGTTGTTGTTGCTTTGCTACTAGCCTTAACTACATGGGCCCTTCTGTGCCCCATTAGGTTAAAAATGCATATTCCCAAAGGGATGCAACAGAAGTGTCGGGTGTGTTCTAAGATACACATTTGGTTCACATGGACTGGCAAGGGATACTCAAACGTTAGGCCTGCAGTCAGCTAGGCAGTTTTAGATCCCAGACTTCGTATTCTTGGGGGTGGGGGTCACTTCATGCAGCCTTGGGTATTACTTCCATTGTGAAGCGCACAACTAACATTTATCTTCCCCCACCAACAACCATCCCCTGCTTTGCGACTGCTTCTGCATTCCATATATGATAGAATGTTTGCTAACCCCACAGAAAGCAAAACAAAAACAAAGCCCAACAACCTCCGAGTATGTGCAGTTTTGGATTTTAAATTCACTTAGGCACAGCATGACACCATCATGACTGCAAGAAGCCAATGGAGTTGCATCTGCTACCGTGAGGTCCACTCCTGCTCCTCTCTGGGTGATCTTTTGCTCTACTTTCCCAGCTGCGCCACTGTACCCCTGTCAAGTACACAGTGCATGAACTGAGCAACAGCACTGCCCAGAATCCTCCTGTGGCCCTTTAATTTAAAAGTGGATATATTCCCACTGAGATGCAATGGAAGTGTTGCATGTCTTCTAAGATACACACTTGGTTCACATGGAGAGGGAACATGGAGGGGGAACATGGAGTTCACATGGGGTGAAGTGGATATTCCCACAGAGATGCAATGGAAGTGCTGGAAGTAAAATACACGCTTGGTTCACATGGAGTGAAGGGGAAAGACTCAAAGGATAGGCCAGACCTGCCAAGTACCCAGTGTGTGAACTGAGTGACAGCACACCCCAGAAACCTCTGCTACGGGGAGGGACATTCTGGCTGATGCATAGCAGGGGTTCCTCGGCAGGATGGCCAATGCAGAAAGAGTTCCCTGAAGGCAGAGGCTTTGAAAGTGCCTGGTGTAGGCAACAGCAGGGAGTTATCTCTGATCACGTAGGATGATCGGAGGGTTGACCCATCAACAAGAAACACTACCACAGAATCATTAAGACGTGAGGAAGAATTTAGTGTCCTTCTGACTGCAACACCTCTAGTTGTCCTTTCCCAGGCTGGATCTTACCTTCCACATCCATTCCAAGTGGGACACATCTGGAATCCAAAATGCAAATCTTCCACAGGCCCAAACCACCAGCCCCCCAATAATCTGAGGCCAGGGCAACGAGGAGCAGGACAATGCTGAGGAAGGAGGAGCCCAAAGTGGTAATTTGCAGGCAGTCCATGGTGGGGAATTCTCGGGTCCTTCACTGAGGTTCTCACTGAGCAGCACAGTTGAGATGAATCTGAGGGAAGAGAGGGACGTTCATGTTACTCCACATGATCAGCTGCCAGTTGTGTTGGGGTGTTCAATGTCCTTCTTAAATGCTGCCAGCCCCTAGTGGCCATGAGGAGGGGAACACCCAGTTTGTGCAATGCCCCAAGCTATCCATGTGCAGTGGGCTATGACGGACGGTGAAGATGTGCTATAGGCAGGGGCACAGCAGGAACATTTCTGCACCTGCAGCGTGCGAAAGGTTGAACCCTCTTTGCACTCGCCTTCCCTTGGCAAGTCACATCTTACCCAGACACAGCATTGTTGAATATTCCTAAGATGGTGCAAGCAACTATTGATCCTCGAATCTTTAAGCCTGCTGAAATGGGGTGGCCTAAAGGGCTACCCCGATGCACCTTTCCTTGCAGAATTTACACAGAAGTAGACCTACAACATAGTCCTCTCATGGCATTGTTGTCTCCTGTCACCTGCATAATGTCCCCAAATTTTAGCCTCTTAGCACTTACTGTTTTCTTTCTGGGGAAAACCTGGATGTCAGTGTAATGGAAATGCAGAAGAATATTGTATCTCAGGGAGTCAATGGTGCACAAATTCCCCTGCCCATGTTTAGAGTGATATTGTGCCTGTTTGTTGATGGGATGAGGTGGGTAGAGATGCTAGTTCCCAGGATTAAGGCTGTTGATTCTGTGCTCAGACTGATAAATAAGGTCTTTGGCATCATGTCAAGGCCAGCCGAGGGCGGAGATGGGAGCTACCTGTGTAGGACTGCTTGCCTGCCAATTGTTGAGGCTGGATGTTTTCCAGCCTACAAGAGCATACGAAGTCATAGGCCCATGTCCAGAATGGGAGGGGTCAAGGGGATAGTGTATGATTCCTTGGGACCATCCCAAGGAAGAACCTCTCTGCAGGCCAATCCTGAACAGGTGCTGTGGGCCAAGCTATCTTGGGATAACATTTTCTGCTGCTATTATCTTGATAAGATGTAAAGATTCCCAGGAGCTGAAGAAAAGTATGCTTTATGCTTTGAACGTGTTGTCTTGTTTTCCTGCATTATTAGCCTATTTTAGCTAAATAAATGTCTTTCCTTCGCCCATTGGTGTGTTCATTGTCAATAGGCAATGAAGAAGAACAATTGCCTATTGACAATATCAATTGCAAAACAGTGGGGCATGAAATATCATAAGAATGTATTAATTTTGCCATTGGGGTAGCTGTATGTCCCCAAACCCAAGCAACGTACCTGGGGTATAAATATCCCATGGATTTTCCAAAGAAAACTGGTCTAGGGAAATTGCGTTAAGTACTCTGAGTGCCAATAGGTTTGGCACAAACCATGGGATTTCATTTGGGAACATTTACCTCTCCAGAGACAGAAATGTAAATTGTTACAGGGTAGAAAGGTACCACACAACATCAAGAAACATTTGTTTTTAATAAATAACAATAAAGTTTTACCTTGACAGTTTATGATAAACACGTCTTTTTGCACAACACAGCACCTTTCTGGATGCGAGACATTTTACCACAAAAGGATACATTGCAAAATGGGTTGGTGTAATAAAAACACACTTGAGTATTTTTTTGAATGACTACTTTATGAGGTGAAGATAAGAATCCTTATCCTGGTTTATCCTCTCTCTCTCTCTCTTTTTTTTTTTTAAGCACATAGAACAAGAGGGACCAGATCTGCAAGAAAATATTGCAGTATAGGGTGTTCCTGACAAAGACTGCATTGCTCAACAAACCCCCACTTTCTGTAGCCAACTGCCTGTGCCCACTGCCCATCTGCCTTTGGAATCCCCCACCCTTGCAGACACACACACACACACACACACACACACACACACGAAATGTTATTGTTGCTGACCTTGCTTTCATTTTGGCATGAAATCAAATGTTCTTGTTTGTCCAGGCATCTTAGATTTTACGTGTGTTTTTTAAAAAAAGAACTTTATTTTATTTTGGTTGGCTAGTTTTTATTCCTCTTATCTCATAATGTTATCATTGCTGTTTTGTTGCATTTGTCTTTTCATAATGTTCTATTCACAGCCCCGGGATCCCTTGTGGATGTAGGGTGGTTTATATATTTTACAAACCAATCAATCAATCAGTTCCTAAAGAAAGAAAGAACTCCTCTTGAAAAAGCCCACAAAGTTGCAGGCCTTTGAGGGTGTTTTTCCTCACATTCAGCCCATGCTCTTAGGCTCACCAACTGGTCTCCTGGTAACTTGTATAGCAGCTTGAACAGTGAACTGTATTATCAAGCTATGTCTTGATTGTGCTAATCTCCTTGTCATCAAGGTTCGCCTGCTGGTTCCTGCACTCTGTAAAACACAGGAAACAGACAGGCCTTTCTTCTTCTTCTGGTCACATGGCAGTCCTACACGCCGTGTTGCATAGGAAGGAGTGGAACGTGAGGTACAAAGCAAAACAGTGGTTTTGTTCTTGTTGTTCAGTTGTTCAGTCGTGTCCAACGCTTCGTGACCCCATGGACCATAGCACGCCAGGCCTTCCTGTCCTGCGCTCTCTCCCGGAGTGTGCTCAAGTCCATTCAGCTTTGGCCCAGCTGCTTCACTCTTTCTGGCACTACTTGGAAATTCCCTCTGCTCTTCCCCAATAGTATATTGGACACCTTCTGACCTGAGGGGCTCATCTTCTGGCATCATATCTTTTAGCCTTGTGATATGTTCCATGGGGTTTTCTTGGCAAGAATACTGGAGTGGGTTGCGCCATTTCCTTCTCCAGTGGACCACATTTTGTCAGAACTCTCCACCATGACCTGTCTGTCTTGGGTGGCCCTGCACGGCATAGCTTATGGCTTCACTGAGTGTAGTTAGTAAAAGAACGGTGCTTTTGCCCCCCGTGATTTCTCCGTGCACATCTCTGTGCCAGTGGGCATAATCCAGCACAAACTTTAGCACATTTAAGTCCATTGATTTCTTGCTTCATTGTCAGGGCTAGAGGCATTGCTAGGCCTGGATCCATTGGGCCTGGACCCCAAATCCCTTTCCTAGGGCCCTGGATCTATAACCCAGAGCCCAGAGTGTCCATTGGTTCCAGTGGGTGGTTCTTTTCATACCTCATTTGACATACAGGGGGTATGTTTTCATGGGCAATTGCAGCTGCCTAGTTGCATTACCACACAACCATCACCAAAATCTCTCCCTCCATTGCAATTTGCTTACAGGAGAAAAAGGTCTCCCATTGGTTTGGGATGATCTCGGGTAGGATGCAAATTAATGGAAGGATTTGTTTTATTTGAGATCATTTGGATGAGAAACGAACTGTCTGGCTTTGCCGCCTGTGAAATTTAAATACATCCTAGTAATCATTTCTTCATTTGCATATATAGATATAAATCAACACATGCAATGTTCATGCCAGTTTGTGTACTCTGGACCTGGCCCCAGATCTTTTAATTGCCTAGCAACACCGCTAGCTGTGGCAGCAACTTAGTTAGATGGCATTAAAAAAAAACAAAACGGGATTAGACACAAACACATGAAGGACAGGTCTGTAAATGGCTTATCAGCCATGATAGCTAAAGAACCTCCTGTTCAGAGGCAGTCTATCTGTGCATCTCAGATAAGCAAACTGAGAGGTCTGTTGTCTTCAGGCCCCATTTTATGCACAGAGATATTTACTACAGTGCAACAGGAGAGACAGGAAGGAGGAAGTAGTAGTAATAAAAAGTGCTGAAACTTTCACTTTCAATGTTTTTGCCCATTTACTGGGAGGGAGGGGGAAATGATTCCCCCCCTCTTGATTTTTCTGGCAAAGGCTGGACAATTTCAGTGAAATTTTCTGTGATGAGATGGTTTGGTCCTTACCTTGTGAGAAGCTGTTGAGGGTGAGGTATATGCATGCGTGTTCCTCCTTTACTCAACTTTTCGAGCCGTCCCCAGCCGTACTTACTACTATCGGCCTGTATACTTCCTTTTGTGGCTTCCTCCCAGGGGCTTTCCCAAAGGCGGGGGCGCTGGGGAACTGTCTGAAGTTTGCATGAAAGAGGACTGATTTGTTTTAAGCATACATTTAAAACTGTCTGAAGTGTGCCTGAAAGAGGACCAATTTGTTTAAAGCAGCGTCTTTTAAAAAAAAAATCCCTTAACCCCCCCCCCCCAAAAAAAACATTCCACTCCTCAGAGTGTAGTTATTCTCACTGCTCCCCTCCTCAGCAGGGAGGTGAAAAAAGCAGTTGAAAACCTGAAATCGTAGCCCTGCAAGGCTGGAAAAACGGAGACTCCCTGGCACACCGAGGGAGGAAGTAAAGCCCATGGAAAGCAAGGACCGCACTGATGACGGCTGGCATAATTGGCACTTTCTTTCTGCTGCGATGGTGAGAGAGAGAAGGAAAGCAACTCCTTGCCCTGCTTTTGGAGCCATCCCGTTATATTGACAGCCAGATACGAGTGTCTTCAAGCCTTCCTGGGAGAACCCTAACAGGATCCCGAGCAGCGGTGGAGTCCCTTGATGACCAGCCAAGCACACTTTCTTGCCCTTGGTGAGAGTTCTCTGCTTCTCTCCCTGGTATGTAGAGTTGGGGGTCTTCCTGCTGCTTCTTGGGCCCTTGCAAAATGCCTTATCTATTTTTCTATCCATATATATATATATATATATATATATTCTTGACGAAGTTTAGATCAGCACTATTCCAGCATGGTGAAATTTCTGTTTATATATATAAAAAAGCCATCGTAAGCCACAGCCAAATTCCTACATGTGTTTACTCAGAAGTAAGCATTGCTGTGTTCAGTGAGATCCTGGAGAACCCTTGCTAATTTACAGCACCTGTCTGTGCATAGAGATGTTAGAGAATTCCGCCACGGATCCCAGGGAGGCCGAATTCCAGTGAATTCGGCCCCCCCAGAATCTGTGGTAGAACAGAGCAACCCACCCCACCACCCCACGAAAGCCCCGCGAAACAGAGCCTACCTGGCGGCGGCGGTGGCGGCGGTGGCGGCAGTGGCGGCGGTGGCGGCAGTGGCGGCGGTGGCGGCGGCAGCTCTGGCGTTGGCTCTGGAGGCTCTAGCCACTGCTGGGCTGCAGCCACAAATGGCAGCCGCTACATCGGCCGCCATTTGCATCCCTGGCAAGCCGTGATAGGCTATGTAAGTATCTACGTAGCCTATCATGGCTCAGAGCAGGGACGCAAATGGTGTAGCAGCATCCATTTGCATCCCCGCTTTTGCTGTGATAGGCTACATAAATATTTACGTAGCCTATCACGGCTCAGCAAAGGGATGCAAATGGCGGCCGCTATGCCGGCCGCCATTTGCGTCCGCAGACCTGCTGTGCGGATGCACCCGGCCAGCAGCTCCGTGGAGTGGAGCTGGCCAGGGTAGGATTTCGGGAGGAGGTATGGAAAGCCTCCCCTCCACCGTGAATGTCACCCTTCGAAAAGGTAAGTGACTTTCGTACATCCCTATCTGTGCATGTGTACCCAGAAGTAAGTGCTATTGAGTTCAATGGGACTTTCTCCCAGGTAAGTGTGTATGCAACTGCAGCCTCAATCACATTCACATAATCACTTCTTGATGCGCTGTTTCCAGAGCCATCCTGCATATGTCAGCAACCCCCCCCCCCCCGCCCCCAGCTCAGCTTTGCATTTCCGTATCTGGATCATTTTCAAATGCCCCCTTAGTTTCCTTCAGAACAGCCATGGGTGAGGGGCAGAGGAAGAGTTTCCAGAAAAATGGCTGGAGTGGGGGAGAAGCCAACCCCCCACCCTGTTGCCCCAGTGGTTCTTAGTGAGGGTTGGTCTCCCCCCACACACACACATAATGTAGCTCATATTCCCTGATATGTTTATTCCTTATTTTGTCATTCAGTGAACATGTGCAGAGTGTGCTTTTGATTCAAAGAATAGAAAGCTTGTTAGTCTTTCTCCTCATGCTACATTTTTATAAGTCTAACTACTTCAGTAAGAACTTTCCGTTAGACTCTCTTTCATGAGTTTCATAACCTAGTAAAAAAAAATAGTTTTAATTAACGTTTATTGTTGGTTGGAGCCAGACTTGGTCATACTGAGGGCCAGTGTGGTGCAGTGGTTGGAGTGCTGGACTGGGACTCGAGAGATCTGGGTTCTAGTCCCCACTCAGCCATGAAGATCACTGGGTGACTTTGGGCCAGCCAAAGAGTCTCAGCGTAACCTACCTCACAGGGTTGTTATGAGGATAAAATGGACAGGAGGACCATGTAGGGCACCTTGCATTCCTTGCAAGATGAAAAAAAGATGGGATATATATGTAATAGTAGAGTCAGAGACGACTTAACGACTGAACAACAACAACAACAGTAATTGTAATAGTAATACTACTGTAGACCCAATGAAACAAATTTGACTTCTTTGTCATGGTCTGAATGGGTCTACTATAAATCTAGTTTCATCCCTATGTCTTTTATTTAATGCAGAGGAACCACAAAAATAAAGACTCCACTGGTGAGCCCCCAGCTCATTCTCAGAGACCCTCTTCCCGAAAAGCGCTGGGAAGGACCAGTGACCTCATGGAGGAAATGGTTGCTTGTGAGACTCATTGTCTGTTAGTGGATTGGGGTGCATAAAATTAATTCCCTATTCATTTAGTTACAAGGAAGGTTATTTCCCCTTTCTGCTCATTTTGGCCACCGTCTCCCACTTCAAGCCTCTGCCTTTAGTGTACGTCACATAAATGTGTGTAATATGTATTTAAGACTTCACTCCTCAGATAAGTAGGACAAAGGATACCCTAGATCAGCTTCTCTCAATCTAGAGCCCTAGCAATGAGCTGGGATCCAACTCCCATCATCCACATTGGCCATGTTGGCTGGGGATGATAGGCCACATCTGGAGGCCACAAAGTTGTGTAAGGCTTTTCTAGGCCAACATGGTGTGGTGTTATGGACAGGACCTCTATCCTTCTTTCATTATTCAACAGATATTTGCATCCAGTCATTCTCTTTCTACTTATACAAGGTTCCCTCCACTGACTGGGGGGGGGGAGCGCTGTCAGGGTAGCCTCTGAGCATATAAGTGGCAGAGCAGTTCAGATTCTGAGGAAGAGCTGCAGAACATGGGGGAGGAACTTTCCCAGGCTTCAGAGGCACAGCTGGACAGAGAGGGGCCCCCTTCACACATCCCTGTGATAGACAGCGAACAGGGAAAGGCGGGGGAATGACAACCTGAACTCTTAGACACCAGGTGCAGATGCAGAGACAAGAGGGAGATGGCAGGGGCAGAGCTTAGGCAGTCTGCCCGATAGGCTCGGCGTCAACAGTTGCATCTAGAGGTGTCACGGGAGAGAGGGAGGGAGATCTTCCACTTCCACCCCTTAAGTTAGGATGGCTTGCTGCCTTTTCCCAGGTGGCCAACTTTCGTAGCTTCCCTTTGATCTCCTTGAAGGCTTTTCCTTTGTAGTCTGTGAGGTGCTAGCAATTTGCATCTGTATAACCCATTGGAGTAAGTGGATTAAAGCCGTGGAAGGAATTGAAGCCTCTTGTCTGGGTTTTGATTTGGCTTTTGGAGTTCTCAGTAGGGGCAAAAGGGATCCTGACAGAGGCACAGCAGGATGGAGTAAATAATATTGACAAGCTAGAGATGGTGTGGAAAGTGGGTGTGTCATGGGAAAATGGGGCGTGGCCTGGGAGAAGTTTAGGGGGAGTGTGGAGGCCCATATTGAGAGGCCTGGAGTTCTGCATTCAGCCCGCAATAGGGGGATTTCCTAGCCTTGGCCTAAAAAGACAGCCCCTCCATGCATTCCTTGTTGGTCTTGCTACCAACATCCCCATCATCTCTGGCTCCACCTCTGAATGAAAGGTCTGAACCCGATTAGGCTCCTTCAAGAGATTGGGAACACAACTAGATATGGCTCCTGATTGCATCAAGGACCTTAGGTACATTCAGCTAAACATGGTTAGATTCCCTGTTCAGAACTTCCTCTCAGCACAGGAATGGAAAAGTAGACCTGGGAGAGATGGGCATGCTGGGAGGGGAGCCACCACATGGCCCTGCTCTCACCTCCAAGTATGGATGGCACAGGCACCCGATTTCATCCAGGAATCTGGCGGAACCCCCCCACACACACACATCCCTGAGCCCCACTTGCCAAGCACCTGCCCACACTCGCCCCCTGCCCACGCTTAGTGTCAGGGTGGAAACTGAGCCCAGAGAGCCCCAGAGCAGTTCTGATTCTGAGGAGGAACAGCAATCCATGGGAGAGGAGCCAGCTCATCCCTCACCGGCTCAGCACCTGGCAGAGATTCCTCCTGCCAGCATTCCTGAGATAGATAGTGACCCTGGTAGTAAGGGAGTGCGGGAGGGGGGCTTCTTAGATGCTCAACACAGACACAAAGAGCGAGGAGAGATGGAGGGTGTGGAAAGGAGGCATAGCGCCCGTTTGGCGTCCAAGCAACAGCCGCCTCCTATGGACCCAAGGTAAAGAGGGAGGATCTCTCCCTAGCCCCTAAGTTCTGGGTCTTTAAGTGACTCTCTTTCAAACGGGGATCAACTGCCTACTTGAAGCTTAGGCCACTCTGCTGTTCCTTGCTTTAGTTGCTGATGACTAGCATCTGAAAGAGTCATTAAGTTGTAAAAGGATTAAAGCGTTGAAAAGAATTCCTTTCGTCTGTGTCTTGAGTTGGCTATTGGAATATACTGAGAGAGGCCGCCAAGGCGCTCCTGACACTTAGCGAGTGGCCCACACTCACCCCAGTGGCCTCATTGAGCTCCATGGTCACAATCTTTGGAAAAATAAAACTGCATTGCAAAAGTGCACATTTTTGCGTATGCACAAAAACTGGCATTTTGTGTGCACAAATATGCACATTCAGAATCACCATGGAGCAGAGCCGGCCGGCTATGATTCCGGGGAGGGAGGGACAGATCACCTCCCCCCCCCCCCGCAGACACCCCCCCGGACCCGGACGCAAGCGTTCCACCCATCCCTAGTCCAGCCTCATCTTGAACGCCTCCACTGTGGGACAGCCCACCACCTCCCTAGGCAATTGGTTCCATTGTCGTATTGCTCTAACAGTCAGGACGTTTTTCCTGATGTTCAGAAGGAATTTGGCTTCCTGTAACTTGAGCCCATTATTCCGTGTCCTGCACTCTGGGATGATCAAGAAGAGATCCTGGCCTTCCTCTCTGTGACAACCTTTCAAGTACTTGAAGAGCGCTATCCTATCTCCCCTCAGTCTTCTCTTCTCAAGGCTAAACATGCCCAATTATTTCAGTCCCTCTTCATATGGCTTTGTTTCCAGTCCCCGATCATCTTCGTTGCCCTCCTCTGAACCCTCTACAGTTTGTCTGCATCTTTCTTAAAGTGTGGCACCCAGAACTGGACACAGTACTCCAGATGAGGCCTAACCAGTGCTGAGTAGAGGGGAACTAGTACTTCACGGGTTTTGGAAGCTATACTTCTATTGTTGTTGTTGTTGTTGTTGTTCAGTCGTTCAGTCGTGTCCGACTCTTCGTGACCCCATGGACCATAGCACGCCAGGCCTTCCTGTCCTGCGCTCTTTCCCGGAGCGTGCTCAAGTTCATATTCATTGCATCCATGATGCTTTCTAGCCATCTCATCCTCTGCCGTCCCCTTCTCCTTTTGCCTTCAGTCTTTCCCAGTATCAGGGTCTTTTCCAGGGAGTTTTCTCTTCGCATTAGGTGGCCAAAATATTGGAGCTTCAGCTTCAGTATCTGTCCTTCCAATGAGCACTCAGGGTTGATTTCCTTTAGGATGGACTGATTTGACCTCCTTGCAGTCCAGGGGACTCGTAAGAGTCTTCTCCAGCACCACAGTTCGAAAGCATCAATTCTTCAGCGCTCAGCCTTCCTTATAGTCCAGCTCTCACAGCCATACATTACTACTGGGAAAACCATAGCTTTGATTACATGGACCTTTGTCGGCAAGGTGATGTCTCTGCTTCTTACTATGCTGTCTAGGTTTGCCATAGCTTTCCTCCCAAGGAGCAAGCGTCTTTTAATTTCATGGCTACAGTCACCATCTGCGGTGATCTTGGAGCCCAAGAAAGTAAAATCTGTCACTGCTTCCATTTCTTCCCCTTCTATATGCCAGGAAGTGATAGGGCCAGATGACATGATCTTAGTTTTTTTAATGTTGAGTTTCAAACCAGCTTTTGCACTCTCCTCTTTCACCCTCAACAAGAGGCTCTTTAGATCCTCTTCGCTTTCTGCCATTAGGGTGGTATCGTCTGCATATCGGAGGTTGTTGATAATTCTCCCGGCAATCTTAATTCCGACCTCTGATTCATCCAACCCGGCATTTCTCATGATGTACTCTGCATATAAGTTAAATAAGCAGGGTGACAATATGCAGCCTTGTCATACTCCTTTCCCAATTTTGAACCAATCGGTTGTTCCATCTCTGGTTCTTACTGTTGCTTCTTGACCCTCGTACAGGTTTCTCAGGAGACAGGTAAGGTGGTCTGGTACTCCCATCACTTTCAGAATTTGCCACAGTTTGTTGTGATCCACACAATCAAAGGCTTTAGCGTAGTCAATGAAGCAGAAATAGACGTTTTTCTGGAATTCTCTTGCTTGATGCAGCGAATGTTGGCGATTTGATCTCTGCAGCCCAAAATGGCATTTGCCTTTTTTACAGGATCACTTTGAATTCTGTTTCTGTCTGCCAGGGTATTAGCTATCCCACCCAATTTTGTGTCATCTGCAAATTTGGTAAGCATGTCCTGCACCTCCTCCTCCAAGTCATTAATAAAAATGTTGAAGAGCGCTGGGCCCAGGACTGAGCCCTTCGGTACCCTGCTCGTTACCTCTCCCAGTTTGAGAAGATCCCACTGAAAAGCACTCTTTGAGTCCAATTCTGTAGCCAACTGTGGATCCACCTGAGAGTTGTTTCATCTAGCCCACTTTGAGCTAGCTTGCTCATCAGGATATCATGGGGCACTTTATCAAAAGCTTTGCTGAAGTCGGGGTATATTATGTCTACAGCATTCTCACAGTCCACAAGGGAGGTTACCTGGTCAAAAAATGAGATCAGATTAGTCTGGCAGGATTTGTTCTTGACAAATCCACATTGGCTTCAAGTAATCACTGCATTGTTTTCAAGGTGCTTACAGATTGATTGCTTTATATTCTGCTCCAGAATTTTCCCAGGGATTGATGTCAGACTGACTGGTCTGTAGTTCCCAGCTTCCTCTTTTTTGCCCTTTGTAAAGATAGGGACAACATTAGCCCTCCTCCAGTCATCTGGTACTTCACCCGTCCTCCATGATTTCTCAAAGATAATAGTGGTTCTGAGAGTTCTTCTGCCAGTTCCTTTATTACTCTAGGGTGCAGTTCATCTGGCCCTGGAGATTTGAATTCATTCAAAGTAATTAGGTGTTCCTTGACCATATGCTTATTGATCTCGAGCTGCAATCCTGCCCCTTCATCCTGTACTTCACCTTTGCCAGGGGGCTCATAGACCCTGTTTGGGGAGAAGACTGAGCCAAAATAGGAACTGAGCACTTCTGCCTTTTCCTTGTCATCTGTTATCATTTTGCCATCCTTATTTAATAGTTGAACCACCATGTCAAGAGCTCCTTGGAGGCTTCTCTCAGTCTAATCCAGTAGCCAAGTCCAGACACAGACAAAGGGATTCCTTTCAAAGCTTTACTCTTCTTTTATAACTTAACAACTATACCGTTTGCAACTAGATCTGAGCAGCACAGTACCTATGCCCTAAGTTGGAACAGTTGGTCCCCGTTTGAAAGGGAATTACTGGCAGACCCCTGAACTTAAGGACTAGGGAGAGTCCCTCCCCTTTTCCCTTGGATCCTCTGGGTGCAGCCGTTGTTTGCGCGCCAACCGGGCACTACGCCTGCTTTCCGCGCCCTCCATCTGGCACCGCTGTCTGCGTCTGCGTCGCGCATCCACCAAGTCTGCTATCTGCGCTCGGTCACTCCCTGGACTGCTTTCTAAGCTAGGAATGCTGGTGGGAGGAATCTCTGTCAGCTGTTGCCCCTGGGAAAGAGGAGCACGCTCCTCTCCCAGGAGCGACTGCTCTTCCTCAGAATCAGAACTACTCTGGGACTCCATGGGCTCAGTATCCACCCTGACACACCATTTCTTTCCTTTGTCTTTTACTATGCACATATCTGAAGAAAGCCTTTTTGTTGCTTTTAGCATCCCTCGCTAACCTCAGCTCATTCTCAGCTTCAGCCTTCCTGACACCATCCCTGCAATTCTGTGCTACCTGCCTGCACTTTTCCTTTGTCACTTGGCCTTCCTTCCACTTCTCATATGTGTCCTTTTTTGTTTCCAGGCCATCTCTAAGCTTTTTGTGAAGCCGCATTGGCTTCTTCTGTTGTCTTCCACCATTTTTTCCTGTTGGAATTGTTTGCAATTGTGCCTTTAAAAAAACTGGACTAGAGTGGGTTTGGATATCCCTACCTCCAAGTGTTCTTTGAATATGACTTCTGGAATGGGCTAAACATAGACTTCTGCACATATTTAATGCACATATAGGGCCATTACATTTTCTCAATCTTCTCTGCCATCACAAGGACTAGACATTTCATTTATTTAGTTATTTATTTCTGGCAGGAAATATAAAAGCCATCTGAGAAACTCCATAATGACTGTTAAAAAACTCTCCTAGCTTCCTTCAGAATTCCTCAGACATTTTTGCTTCAGGAGGAGCCTTTGTGTTGGGAGATCTTTATAGTTACCACTTATTTGCTTGTATACCTCCATTCAGTTATCTTATATAAGAAGGATATCTGCGCATCCGTGCAGATGAAGAAGGGACTGTAGTCACTGTGCACTCCTCACCTAAGTGAGCAAGAAAAGCTGCAAGGAGAGAAAATGGATGGGTTTGGGCAATAGAACATATGTCATTATTTTGGCCGCTCATTCCTGGCCAAACCCCCTGGGCTTTCTCTCTGCTTGTGTCAGTAGCTTGATCCTCTGATCCTCGCCATCTTCTCATGTGCATAGCCCAATTCTCTTCTACAAAACTTGCATGGCTGGAGGATCTTGAGACTTTTTTTTTTTTTTTTTAAGCAGCCAGAGGTGGGAAGGTTTGGTAGTATCTTTACCCATGACACCTGCCACAGGGGCATGAGCAGAGACATTGTAAACCCCAATTTGGGAGTGGCCCCTGGTCCTCTCAATGAGGTGATGGTGAGGCCATTCTTAAAGAATTCCTCTTGGAGCCCTTCAAATCTGGAAATTATAGGCGAGGCAAATTTGAACACAGGGAGCTGACTTCTACCAAGCCAGACCAGGACTCCATATAGCCCAGTCTTGCATCTCCTCCTGGCAGACAGGTGGTGGCCCTTCATTGTGCCAGGAAGCAGTGAACCTTCACCTGAAGCTAGGCATGTCATGAGAGTCCACAGGGGTGTGCAGTCTGACAGAGTCCCCGTCGCTCACCCACCCAGGCCCCGCTCGCTCAGCCGTGGGGCACTCATGGACTCCGTTGTAGCATGTCCTGCACCTTGGCGAGCGCCTGGCAGCAGTCCGCCCTTGCAGCGAGCCACCATTTTGTGCAGCAGTGGCAGCTCAGGCTCTTCTGGGAAAGTAATGTTGCATAATTGATGGCCGCGGGGGCCATTTCTGCAACGTTACAGGCATAAATGCTCCATTCATGCCTGTAATGTTGCGTAAATGTCCCCTTTATGGCTGCCAATTATGCAACCACAGGGCACTCATGGACCCAGTTGCTGAGTGACCCACACCTCGGAAAGCGCCTGGCAGCGAGCAGTCCACCATCATAGAGAGCCACCATTTTGTGCATAAAGGGGAGATTTATGCAACATTACAGATGTGAATGGAGCATTCACGCCTGTAACATTGTGGAAATGGCCCCTATGGCAACCAATTATGCAACATGACCTTCCCAGAACAGCCTGAGCTACCACTGCTGAGCAAAAGGGTGGATTGCTAAGAGGGCAGACTGCCCTGTGGCTTCGTCAGGCACTTGCCAGGCCATCCAGAAGCTTGTGAGGAGCTATGAACAGGGCTGGCTAGGCAAGCACCCAATGAAGCCTGGCACAGGTGAGTCCATCCATCCCTACCTGAAGCCTACAGTGGTACATTTGGAGAATGACTCCAGAATAGAGCTTTGTGCAAATGGAGTCATGAAATTCTTCATCCTGGAAGTAGATACAGATATGGGTGGGGAGGATGGAGCCACACATACCATTTCACTGAATTCTCCTTGGAGCTGGGCTCATTGCTAGCAATGGCAATACAATAGCTTCTTTCTTTTTTCCTAAGTTCTTGGTTGTTGTTGTTTTAATGCTATTGGAAGTGGTGTCAGCAGCAGCAGCTGCCTGAGCAGCTTAGGCACCATTTTGAGACCTCCACAATGCCATGACCCTAGCATTGTTCTGCAACATCATGGGAGAAATGGCTGCCAGCACAAAATGATGGTGGAGAATATTCAGAGAAACCTTTGCAAAGTGGCCAAAATTTTCCAGAGAGGTGAGATAAAGAGAGAAATCTCAGCACTACTCCACACATTCAGGAAAATCATGAGGTGGTCATCTCTAACAGATTTGTAATAAAAAGGACTGAGATATACCACAAAGGTCCAGTAAGAATGTGTGTGTGTGTGTGTGTGTGTGTGTGTGTGTGTGTTGGGAGGGCGAAGGTCTGAGAACTCTGTGTGTTGAGAGTTGTTCTCATTCCTGTTCTGCACATACTCACCAGTTAACAGGAAGAGGAGTGCCGAAGCCCAGCCCACACCAAGAGACCAATCATACGAAGTCCTCTGCTCATAGTGTGCAATGTGCACTCCTGTGAAGGTGGCCATGGCAATCAGGGCACAAATACCTAGGAGCAAAATAGACGGTGTATTAACACCCCTTTGGGGAACCATGCACTGCTGCAGAACTCCCCTCCACATTTCATCACAGAGGGGAGCTGCTGGGATGTGTGTTGAACGTCAGATATTTGCAGGAGACAGATTGGGCTTTAGAGAGTGTGAAGGAGACGAGGGTTGCAAGGTGGTAGGCCCTCGCCAGGCCCATGTGTGGCTGAGCTCCAATCCAGGCCTGGAGGATGTATTCTCCCATTTATGGTCCTGAGATCAGTTATTCAGACAGACAGAAGCGCTTTGTTGACCAAGCATGAAAGTGCTTTGAAGACCAGTAGAGATGTATGCGAAATTCATTTCAGTTCATTTTTCATCAGGATTTAGCCAGTTCACAGGTTCCGGACTGAATATGGCCTTGAATGCAGCCTTCAGTTGAAGTCCGTACATTTCCGAGCTTGCAGTGTGATTCGCAGACCAAAGAAAAATGCATTAGACAGCTTGCGCAAATTTGAAAAATGTGTGTGAAAAAATGCGTACTTTTGAAAAATGGTCACAAGTACTGTACGTCTTAATCAATGGGAGAAGAATGGGTACATTACAAAGGCATGCACAGTTCTTGTGAACATCTGGAAAAACATCCATGAAAATGTGCATGGATTTTCATGGGAAAAGAAAAAAAGCAAAGCTCACCATCTGATGTGGATTTGATTCAGAACGAGATTCGGAATACTTCAATGAACTCATGTCTTGCTCATGCGCACATCCCTCAAGACAGGCTCCTAATACCTATACTGTGCCTGGCTGATCCGCAAGACTTCATGCTCCTTGCCAAGTGCAGGATGGATGATGTGCTCCCCTCCCCCTCTCCTTTCCTTTCTGGCAGCCAAGCAGGAGCCAAGCGGGAACAATCAGACTTGTGCACCACCAGACCTACCTGTTCACTCCATTCCTGAATGTGTGACATCTGAACATGGCTTAATGGATAAGAGACTGCATAGAAGCATTTCAAATGACCTTTTAATCAAAGAAATATGAAACCTTTAAATATAATACCTTCTATAAAGCTGCCTAGAATTACAATCAAGGTCATGGTTTTGAAGTCAACACACGGGCAGCAACATGAGAAGCAAAAGCTGAAGAAGGAGACAGCACCAGCAATGGCAGCTATCAGCATGAAAGCTCTGGTGGCATGAATGTAGCCTGCAGGAAGCCAACAGAGAGGGGTGGGTTTGGTAGGGAAGGGGACAATGGTCACCATTATGAAGGTCTCACTGAATATTTCCTCCCATCCCATTTAATCCCAATATTATCATTCAAAGACACCCAATCCCCCTCACTTGGCCTAAAGGTAGGGCTGGCCCTGTGTCCTCATCATTGTCAAGGTATCATTGAATAGCTGCCTCCAGACTTCATCCCAGTATTGCCATGAAAACATTCTACCGTACCACCTATTGCCATCACCAGCAGGTAGGGGTGGACGCAGGTAGGGGTAAGTCCCTTACCTGTCGTCGAAGGACGTTCGCGGTGGGGGGGAGGTGCTTCACTGCTCCCCCCGCGAAGTTCAGGCCGGGGGGGAGGCTTCCCGCCTCGCCCCGGCCGAAATTCAGGCCGGGGGGGAGGCTTCCCGCCTCGCCCCGGCTGAAATTCAGGCCGGGGAGGAGGCTTCCCGCCTCGCGCTGCCGCGAACACAAAAGTTTTTTTTTTTTTTAACGCCCCCTGATAGGCTACGTGACGATTCACGTAGCCTATCATGGCTGACTTTGCAAATCTAGCCATGATAGGCTACGTGAATCGTCACGTAGCCTATCAGGGGGCGTGTTTTTTTTTCTTTGATTGCAATGGTGGTGGCGGCAGCCGGTCGAAAGACCAGCTGCCGCTCCCGCCCCGCTCGAACACCCGCCGAACCGCCGGCCGGACCCGCCACCGGGAGGGACATTCGGTGAAGGTAAGTCCCGTCCCGGGGGGGGTGCGGGGGGCGGGGGGGGTTCGGAGGATTTCTCCCCGAAACTTGTTCGGGGGGCCGAACACGTTGGCGCTCGGCCCCCCGAAGTTTCAGGGAGAAATTCTCCGCCAACCCTACCAGCAGGATCACCCTGTCGGATGACTAAGGATATATGGATTTTGTTTAATTCGCTTTGTCTGTGTTTTGTGGAATGTCAGGCAACTTTTGTTCCATCATCATTCACTCACTGACAGAAGCAGATATCACCCGCCCACAAACAACGCAGCTCATTCACAGGAATGGATTCTTTGACAGAAGTGGATTTCATTTCACTCATCAACAGTCAGGAGTGGATTCCCCTCCTCCCCATCACTTTCTGAAAATGCAACAACAATATCCACTACAATTTATGTAACTTTTGCTGCTGCATAACATTTTGTCTTTTTTTTTTCAGATCAGTCAGCATGCAATCAATAAGCAAAGCGGCGCACAAGTAAAGCGTGATACACAGATGAGGCTGAAGAGAGATAGGAGATGTACGTATAAAACCTTGTGTGTGTGTATTAAAAGTGGCATATACGTTTGTGTATTTTTCAGTAACTTTCATATTTTCACACTACTAAATGTACCTATAAGTCTGGAAAGTTTTTTTTAAAAAGGGCCCACAACTTCACACAATCCATGCGACTCAGAAAATGCCATTCCCCTGTGGAATTCCCATGACAAATTCATAGAAATCAGATTCAGATCTGAATCCATTCGAGATTTCTCTGACATCCCTAGAGATGACTCCACATTCACCTCCATGTAAATACATATAGGGTGACTTCCTATGTCATGCTAGGCCACCAGAAATTAGCCATGGCGGGCTGGTGCTTTGCTCATTACTCCTGACAGACGATTGGGTGCACCGTGGCTTGCCATGGCTTGTTTCGACCTCAGTCCTCCCGCCCACTCCCGACACATATCTCAAGTGCCTCAGGGGCAGAAATCCTAGTTTCCTCTTTCCTTATGTCAGCACCCTTT
The DNA here is from genome assembly GCF_057233095.1 of Heloderma suspectum. Classification (NCBI taxonomy): domain Eukaryota; kingdom Metazoa; phylum Chordata; class Lepidosauria; order Squamata; family Helodermatidae; genus Heloderma; species Heloderma suspectum. The sequence goes on from NC_139467.1 coordinate 16,604,936, forward strand.
CTGCGATTGGTTTGCTGGGGTTGCTGACTCATGGGGGAACTCCCCCCTCCCACATCAGATCACCAAATGCCTACACTTCTCTGAGCCTTATTAACACATTTGAAAACTTTATTTAAAAACATTTTATTTGGGGTCTTTTGCAAGTTCGCAAGAGCACAAGATTGTCTGTCCTCTATTTACCCGGCACACCAATTTCCCCCGCCTTGTCAACATGCTTGTCAATGTCATCCTCCATTTCAGTGCTTGGTTTGCTAATGAACACATCATTCAAAGGCTGCTTCATGAAAGAAATTACAAAGAAATCACACTCGCCAAAAAAGTGAGCCAGCTGCTCTCAAGTCCCAGCCCCCCATCATGCTTGTTTCTTCCTTCCACTGGTCCCTTTTTTAGCTGTCAAATATGCATATGGGTTACAGAGCAGTGATAGGGATTGGTAAGATACACAAATTTCACAGGAGAGCAGGGAGTGAGGGGGATTGGTAAACGTATGCAAATACCAAGGCAGAGCAGTAAAGTGGAAGGGGAAATTATGCAAATTTCATAGAAACTGACTTCTGAATTGGCAAGACCCCCCAAAAACATATGCCAACACAAACAGCGCTTTATTGTGGATGGTGTCTGTTCTTCTCAATGGTTTGTAGCACGGGGTGAACGGCACTGACAAGGAATGTGGGAGGATGGCAAGATCACAAGGCACAGCAAGGGTTTTTGCTGCTTTTGCTGGGAAGGCCTCTAACTGTTCCCAACAACCCTAGATGAAGTCACCCTACTGGGTTCGGATCTCACAAGAACCCACCCAGAAAAGAAGCAACCCTAGACAACCCAACAACAAGCCATGGCTTCTCCGGGTGGCTTGTTCATGGAAAAAAAAACACAATGAAAAAAACAAGCTGCTCTGGGTTCAGATATAATGACAAGCTACCCTGAAATAACCCATGATGAGAACCCACCATGGCATATCATGTTGTGCGAACCATGTCACAGATTGGCTGTCCGCTCCTCCCCTCCTGCCACCAGTGCAATGCCATCCCAGTCACCTGACCCTCAGCAAGCCACCTGGACATAGCTTAGTGACTCTGGAGTGGTGGCTTCAGCTGCCCATTCACGCCATGCTCCTAGTGGCTGCCTCCTCTCTCCTCTGCTGTGACAAGCAGGTCCCCAGGCCAATGCATGACAAGCCCATTGAAGGAACAGGTGAGAGAAGCCATGGCTGCCTTGTCTCCTGTTTTACTGGGAGAGTCGAAGGTCTCTGTCTAGTGTCTCCATTCCGAGGACTCTACCTCCCCAACTTTTTAAAGTGGTAGAGGCACCCAAGGTGGGCCTGAACTACTTTTTGCCACAACATTGGGAAAATCTTGTAGGGGAATCCTGTCTACTTTTTCTGGACTAAAGCAAATCTGTTTTTAAGTGGACTCTCATTTTTTTTTTATCAACCGGTCAATGAAAATATCAGTTATGATTAGCTCATCCTAATGGTTTAAAAAGGGTTCAGTTTTACTCTATTTACACCTTCATACCTCATCTGAGCTAACGACATCCCTAGGTCATTTTGCCTCCCATTAAAACTGATGCACGACAAATACTCTTCTAAGTAAAATGATGTGCAATAAAAATGCGCAGTAAAACTCAACTTCAAACAAGACAACCATAAACAAATGGATAGCAGAATTTCTCCCTTCTGACAGGTCATTTGTTTTTAAGATGTGCAAAACTTCTTCACCACATTTTCATTGTCCAAGTGACATCTCAATGGCAGCATCTCAAGGAGATGATAGGCATAGAAAGATGGTTCTCGAAAATGCAGTCTTCCCTTCTTGTGCTGGTCCAGATCATGCTGCTCACCTCCGGCTGAGAGCCGAGGGCTGAGATCAACCTGTGGGATGACTAAGGATGTACAGATTTTGTTTAATCCGCTCTGTCTGTGTTTTGTGGACTGTCAGACATCTTTCATTCTGCCATTCCCCATTAATTTTAAAAAATGCATATTCCCACAGAAATGCAACAGCAGCGTTGGATGTATTCTAAGATACATACTCAGTTGGATTGACAGGGGATACTCAAACGTTAGACCTGCAATGCTGCAACTAGGTAGACCCTGGACGTAAGGTTCTTATGGGGGCGGGGGCTTCATGCAGCCTTCTGTATTTCTTCAGGTCTGCAGCACACAACTAACATTTCTCTTCCACCACCAACTTTTAATCGGGTACTAAAAAGGGTTAACAAAGAGTAAAGATGGCTGATTTAATCTGGGGGAGGTCTACAAGAAGAGCCCCTAGAAGGTCCCAGACTCATAACCAGCTTTATAATCCAGACTCTTGACCCCTGGGTGAGAAGACTGTGAAGCTTGATTCTATGCTAAATGATGTTATTTCACTAACTGAGACTCTGAGTTTTTTCAGGGCTGTCTTTGAAGAAGGGGAAAAATGCAGCTGTCTTTACAAGCGGTTTCACAGAGCATGCTCAAGGCTACAGCGTGCTGGCAGAGTGTCTAAGTGAGATGAATAGCAGAGCTGAGCATGCTCAGATGCCTACTGAGAGGAGGAAAAGTACTGTTTTGACATCTAATGGTGTACATCTGCCACCATTCCATTCTTTGCAACAGTGTCTTCATTCCACATATGATAGAATGCTTGCTAACGCCACCCAAAAACAAAACCCAATAACTTCTGAATTGTGTATTTTAAACTCACACAAATCATGGCACCATCATGGCTGGAAGAATACAATGGAGTTGCAGCTGCTATGCTGATGTCCTCACCGTCCACTCTCTGGGTGGTCATCCCCCCCGCCCCTGGCTGCACCACTCTATGCCAGTCAAGAACCCAGTGTGTACAACAGGGCTTCTTAGGCAGGATGGCCAATGCAGAAAGAGTTTCCTGAAGGCAGAGGCTTTGAAAGTGCCTGGAATATGCAACAGCAGGGGATTATCTTTGATCACATAGGATGATCAGAGGGTTGACCCATCAACAGTAGATTCTACAACAGAATCATTAAGACATGAGGAAGAACTTAGTGTCTTGCTGACTGCAGCACCTCTAGTTGTCATTTCCCAGGCTGGATCTTACCTTCCACATCCATTCCAAGTGGGACACATTGGGAATCCCATTTGCAAATGTTCCACAAGCCCATGTGGAACCTGTCAACTCCCCAGTAATCTGTGGCCAGGGCAATGAGGAGGAGCATCAAGTTGATGAAGGAGATGACCGCAGCTGTTATCTGCAGGCAGAGGCAGACCATGGTGGGCATTTGTCAGGTCTCTCAGTCCCTGAACAGCACAGTTGAGATGAGATGCACCTGAGGGAAGAGAGGGACGTTCACCTTATGCCACATGATCAGCTGCTGCTTATGTTGGGGGGTTCTTTGCCCTTCTTAAGTGCTGCCACCCACTAGTGGCCACAGGGAGAGGAACACCCAGCCTGTGTGATGCAGCCACCCCAAGCTGCCCATGCACAGTGGGCTGTAACAGATGGTGAAGATGTACTACAGGCAGATGCACAGCAGAAACCTTGCTGGATTGGCAGCACCTGAACTGTTGCACCCCCTTTGCACTCCCCTTCCCTTGATAAGTCACACTGTACCCAGACATGGCACTGTTTAGCAGTCCTAAGGTGGTGCAGGTGACGATTGATCCTCTAACCTTTAAGCCTGCTAAAATGGGGTGGGCTAAAGGGCTGCCCCAATGTGCCTTTCATTGCAGAATTTGGACAGAAGTAGTCCTATAACACAGTCCTCCCATAGCTTTGTTGTCTTCTGTCACCTGCATAATCTCCCCAAATTTCAGCCACTAGCCATTTACTGTTTCATTTCTGGGGGTAAACCCAGACACAGGTGTAACAGAAACACGGAAGAACATTATATATCCAAAAGTCAGTGGTGCACGGAATTCCCCTGCCCATGTGTACAGTGGCATTGTGCCTGTTTGTTGACCTGATGGGTGGGTAGCTATGCTAGTTCCCAGGGTTAAGCCTGTTGATGCTGTGCTCGAGCTGGTAGATAAGGCAATTGCATCATGTCAAGGCCAGCTGAGAGCAGAAATGAGAGCTCTCTGTGTTGGGCTGCCTGCCTGCCAGCCAGCCAGTTGCTGAGGCTGCTTGTTTTCCAGTCTACAAGAATGTATGAAGTCCTCGGACCATGTCCAGAATGGGAGAGGTCACGGTGATAGTATATGATGCCTTGGGACCATCCGAAGACAGAACCTTTCTGCAGCCCATTTCTAAACAAGTGCTGCAGGCCAGGCCATCATAGGGTTATGTTTGCTGCTGATCTTATCTTGACAAGATGTCTGGTTTCCTAGTAGCTGAAGGAATGTATGCTTTATACCAGGGGTTTCCAACATGGCACCCACGGGTGCTATGTTTTCCACAGTCACCTGCAATGGTGCCCATGAATGGGTCCCCAACACGCTCCCTGTGGGCACTGGAAGTGTTTATTGTTGTTTTAATTATTTTTAATTTTTATTTTTTCCCATCTTTTTAAGATACATACACGGATACAGTCAGGGCCAGAAATATTGGAACAAGGATAACTGTTTTAGCAGTTGGCCTCTGTACACCACCACATTGAAGTTGAAAGGAAACACACCCAAATGGGAGCCAAGTTAGGACTTTCAGCTGTAATTCAAGGGGTTTGACAAAAGTGGGGCACTAATTAACCATTCAGGAAGGACAGCCAGTGGCATACACACACACCCATTGTTGGTGGCTCATAAGTAATGGAACGACTGGCTGACAAGCAGCTGCATGGCCAGGTGTGGCCTGTTTCCTAGGTACCCCATGACCAATCAAGCAGATAAAAGGCCTGGAGGTGGTTCTGAGTGTTACATTTGCATTTGGTAGCTGTTCACTGGAACCCCCAACATGAGGTCCAAAGAGGTGTCCATGCGAGAGAAGGAGGCCATCATTAGGCTAAGGAAACAACATAAACCCATCAGAGAGATAGCAAAAACAGTGGGAGTGGCCAACACAACAGTTTGGAACATCCTGAACAAGAAGGAAATAACTGGCAAGCTCAGCAACAGCAAAAGGCCTGGAAGACCACGGAAGACAACTAAAGTGGATGACCGCAGAATTCTGCTCAGGGTGAAGAGGAAGGAACCCTTTCACAACATCTAGCCAGCCCAGGTCAAGAATGCTCTTGAGGAGGTAGGCATGTCATTGCCAACATCTACAGTCAAGAGACGGCTTTATGAAGGTAAATACAGAGGCTTCACAACAAGGTGCAAACCACTGGTAACGCTCAAGAACAGACAGGCCAGATTAGCCTTTGCCAGCAAACACCTAAAAAAGCGTGCCCAGCTCTGGAATAAGATTCTTTGGACTGATGAAACCAAGATTAACTTGTACCAGAATGATGGGAAGAGAAAAGTATGGAGAAGGAAAGGAACAGCTCATGATACAAAGCATGCCACATCATCTGTCAAACATGGTGAAGGCAGTGTTATGGCATGGGCATGTATGGCTGCCAATGGAACCGGGTTACTGGTGTTTATTGATGACCTGACTGCTGATAAAAGCAGCAGGATGAATTCTGAAGCATATAGGGCTATACTTTTTGCTCAGTTTAGCCAAATGCTGCCAAACTGATAGGACACCACTTCATATTGCAGATGGATAATGACCCAAAACAGACAGCAAAAGCTACCCAAGAGTTTCTGAAGGCAAAGAAGTGGGATGTTCTTCAATGGCCAAGTCAGTCACCTGATGTCAACCCAATAGAGCATGCTTTGCACTTACTGAAGACAAGACTGAAGGCAGAAAGACCCACAAACAAGCAGCAGCTGAAGGCAGCTGCAGTAAAGGCCTGGCAAAGCATCTCGAGGGAGGAAACTCAGCATTTGGTCATGTCCATGGGTTCCAGACTTCAGACAGTCATGGACTGCAAAGGATTTTCATCCAGGTATTAAAGGCGATCCTTAAGTTTGAAATGATGTTGGTTTGTTCCATTACTTACGATGAGCCACCAATGATGGGTGTGTGTGTATGCCATTGGCTGTACTTCCTGAATGGTTAGTGCCCACTTTTGTCAAACCCTTGCATTACAGCTGAAAGTCCTGACTTCGCTCCCATCTGCGTGTGTTTCCTTTCAACTTCAATGTGGTGGTGTACAGAGGCCAACTGCCAAAACAGTTATCCTTGTTCCAATATTTCTGGCCCTGACTGTATGTATGAAATGCATACAGCTTTCTAGGAATTATATATGGGGTTCAGCAAAAGCAGACCAAATCTACAAATAACTGTGCATTTGAAGGTGCCGTCTATATGCCGCCCATTTCAATATTGATAGAACTGTAAGGTCCTCAAACCATTGCATTATAGGAGGTGAATGTTCATTCTTCCAATATTGTAATTTCAGACTTTTCACTGTTAAAAGGGTGTAGAGAATCCATTCACGCTGACCATTTGTTGATTTCCATGAATCAGGTAAAGAATTTAAAAGAGTATGTCCAAAACAGCATGTACTGTTCCACTACAAAATTTATCTGTGTAATAACCTCCTTCCAAAAAGAAGCAACTACTGGACATTACCAGAGCATATGCTTAAAAAAAGCATTAGCTGTATTGCACCACCACCAATTAGCCTAATTGGACGATCACTTATTAAAGAGACATTGTGGTGTCCAATAGACACAAAACAGAAGTTTTTGCTGCATAAGACACAGCCTAAGATCCCTAAACACATCAGGTAGACCCCAAAGTGTAGATCCACTGATTAGGCATTTTGTGGTGGTGCCCACAGTCTGAAATTCCAAAATGGGCCCATGGGTCCAAAAAGATTGGGAAGCCCTGCTTTATGCTTTGAATGTATTATCTTGCTTTTTCTTGCTTCATTAGCCTATTTTAGCTAAATAAATGTCTGTCAGGGTGGACACTGAGCCCATAGAATCCCAGAGTAGTTCTGATTCTGAGGAAGAGCAGTCGCTCCTGGGAGAGGAGCGCGCTACTCTTTCCCAGGACCAACAGCTGACAGAGATTCTCCCACCAGCATTCCTAGTTTAGTTAGCAGTCCAGGGAGTGACCAAGCACAGATAGCAGACTTGGTGGATGTGCGACGCAGACGCAGAGAGCGGCGCCAGATGGAGGGCGCGGAAAGGAGGCGTAGTGCCCGGTTGGCGCGCAAACAATGGCTGCGCCCAGAGGCTCCAAGGGAAAAGGGGAGGGACTCTCCCTAGTCCTTAAGTTCAGGGGTCTGCCAGTAATTCCCTTTCAAACGGGGACCAACTGTTCCAACTTAGGGCATAGGTACTGTGCTGCTCAGATCTAGTTGCAATTGGTATAGTTGTTAAGTTGTAAAAGAAGAATAAAGCTTTGAAAGGAATTCCTTTGTCTGTGTCTGGACTTGGCTACTGGTTTAGACAGAGAGAGACCTCCAAGGAGCCCTTGACAATGTCTTCCCTTCACCCATTGGTGTGTTCATTGCTTCTGAATATGCAAAAAAGAATCACTGCCTATTGACAAAATAAATGGCAAAGCAGCGGGGCATCAAACATCACAAGAATCTATTGATTTTGCAATTGGGGTACTTTTATGTCTGAAAACCCTGGTAACGCAAATGGGGTATAAAAATATGCCATGGATTATCCAAAGAAAACTGGACTAGGGAGAATGTGTTAAGTACTCTGGATGTCAATAAGTTCACACAAATGATGGGATTTCATTTGGGAACATTTCCTCACCAGAGACAGAAATGTAAAATGTCGTGGAGTAGAGAAGTACCCCGCAACACCAAGAAACATTGGTTTTTAATAAATAATAATAAATACGTTTTACCCAAAGTTTTACCTTGACAGCTTATGATACATATGTCTTGTTGCACCACAGATACATTTCTGATTGCAAGGTGTTATACCACCCCAGAATACCTCAGAAAATGGCTTGGGGTAATAAAAGAGCACAAACACACAATCAGATGTCTATCGTATGAGGTGAAGATAAGAATCCTTATCCTGTCTTATCTTCTCTGGAGATGGTTCTTTAAGGGTGCAATCCTATGGCCACGAGACAGCAGCTAGATGGCCCTAGGATTGTTCGGTTTAATTGTGCTCTGTGGTTGGTTCCAGAAAAACTGCCACCTTCCCCCTGGCTTGTACGCAGTGTGGATCGTCCCTGGGCTCTGCGCTAAGAAGATCAAGGTGGAGTGGGGCAAAAAGGGGCATTCCTGGGGGCAGGGAGGCATGGGAACTCGGAATGGCCAGTACAACACTTCCAGTGCGTCGTCCGGCCTCCCTCCCCTGCCCCCTTGTGGCCCAAAGTCCCCAGCTAGGCAGCCAAAATCAGTTGTCTAGCGGGGAATGCAAGGCAGCCAGACACGGAGGAGAAGATCCCCTCCACACTCCGCCCGCTTTGCATTGGTTAGGCACCTATCCACATAGGATTGCTCCGTAAAGCACTTAGAACAAGCAGGATCAGACCTACAACAAAATATTGCTGTCTGGAATTTTCCAGTCAGAAATTATGTTCCTCAACAAACCCCCACTTTGTGTGGCCAGTGACCACCTGCCTTTGAATCCCCCCCCACCTGCATGCAGACACACACAGACACACACATGAGACATGATTGGCCCTGACCTTGCTTTCATTATGGCATGAAATCAAAATTTTCCTGTTTTCCAGACATCTTACTTTTTACATGATTTTTTAAAAGATTTTTTTTCTTTTTTGTGGTTGGATAGTTTTTATTCCTCTTATCTCATAATGTTACCATTGCTGTTGTATTTTATTTGTCTTTTCATAATGTTCTATACAGAGCATGGGATCCCTCATGGATGAAGGGTGGTTTATGCATTATTCAAATCAATCCATCAATACCTAAATAAAGAAAGAAATCTTGAAACAGTGCATAAAGTTGCAGGCTTTTTAGGGGTTTTTCCCTAAAATGCAGCCCATTCTCTTAGGCTTACCAGCTGATCACCTTGTAACTTTTATAGCAGCTCAAACTGCAAGAATTTCTCTCTCTCTTTTTTTTTTATCAAGTTCTGCCATGATCCCACTAATCTCCTTACCATCAAAAGCTTCGCATGCTGGTCCCTGCCCTCTTTAAGACACAGGAGGAAACCAGGCCTTCCTTCTTCTTCTGGTCACTTGGCAGCCCAACACACCATGTTGGATAGGAAGGAGCTGAAGGTGGGGATGCAAAACAACAGTTGTTAGCAGTTAGTAAAAGAAAGCGGCTTTTGCCCCCCCCCCCCCCCGCTTTAGAATCATAGAATAGTAGGGTTGGAAGGGGCCTACAAGGCCATCGAGTCCAACCCCCTGCTCAATGCAGGAATCCAAGTCAGAGCATCCCTGACAGGTGGCTGTCCAGCCTCGTCTTGAATGCCTCCAGTGTGGGAATAGAACATCTATTCCCACACTGGGAACATTTCTCTGTGCACATCTCTGGGTGGTGGCCAGTGGGCATGATCCAACACAAAGTTCAGCACATTGAAGCCCCTTGATTCCTTGCGTCATTGCCATGGCTAAGGGCATTGTTAGGCCTGGATCCTTGGGGTCCAGACCCCAAATCTCTTTCCTAGGGCCCTGGATCTATTCCCCAGAGCCCTGAGTGCCCCTTGATTCCAATCGGAGTTGTTGTTTTTTAAGAGCTCAATTGCCATGGAGGGGGTGAGTATTATTATTGTTGTTGTTGTTATTATTTCATAGAATCATAGAATAGTAGGGTTGGAAGGGGCCTACAAGGCCATCGAGTCCAGCCCCCTGCTCAATGCTGGAATCCAGGTCAGAGCATCCCTGACAGATGGCTGCCCAGCCTCATAGAATCATCGAATAGTAGGGTTGGAAGGGGCCTACAAGGCCATCGAGTCCAAACCCCTGCTCAGTGCAGGAATCCAAGTCAGAGCATCCCTGACAGATGGCTGTCCAGCCTCGTCTTGAATGCCTCCAGTGTGGGAGAGCCCACTACCTCCCTAGGTAATTGGTTCCATTGTCGTATTGCTCTAACAGTCAGGAAGTTTTTCCTGATGTTCAGCTGGAAATTTCATTTCCTTTTTATACCGACCAGTAGATGAAGCTCTCTGGGTGGTTCACTATATATATATATAGTGAACCGTGAATGGTTTTCAAGGGGGATTGCAGCTGGGGAGGGAAGCTTAGCTCTGCCCTCCCCACATGTTGCAATACCATCACCAAAATCTCTCTTTGCGTGGCAATTAAGCTTAGAAGAAGAAGAAGAAAACATCTGCCATTGGTTTGGAATGATCTTGTGGTTTTTCTCTCCAGGTCCAGCCTCAGAGGTAACATCCCTGACTCTCTCAGGCAGCAACACCACAGCAACAGTGTGCCAGGCGGGTCCAGGAAGACGGTCAGTTGGTCCCACCCCCCCACCCGAAGTTGTAGGATGTCCCAGCTGCCTGCCTCTCCGTGGTCCAAGGTTTAAGGTTCTAATGTGGGGAATGGGGGTGGGGTTGGAGGTTTTCATGGGCAATTGCAGCTGCGGAGGGAAGGTTAACTTTCCCTTCCTCACATATTGCTGTGCCCCCAAACCATTCCCCAAATCTCTCTATCCATGGCAATTTAGCTTGGGGGGGGGGGATAATCTCCCATTGATTTGGGATGACCTTGGGTAGGATGCAAATTAATGGAAGAATGTATTTTTTTGAGATCATTTGGATGAGAAATGAACTGTCTGGCTTTGCCTCCCGTGAAGTTTAAATACCTAATTATTTCAGCACTTACATACATAGATATAAATCAACAGAAACATTTTCATGCAGCTTTGTGTCCCCTGGCCCTGGCCCCAGATCTTTCAGGAGCTTAGCAACACCCCTGGCAGTGGCAGTGGCCGAGATGGCACAGAGAAAGAGATTAGACACAAACGCCTGGAGGGCAGGCCTCTGAACAGCCATCAACCACGCTAGCCAAAGAACCTCCATATTCAGAGGCTGTCCACCTGTGCATCTCAGATTTCTGGCAGAAGCAACCGGAGAGGTCTGTTGTCTTCAGGCCCCGTTTGATGCGCGGAGCTGCTTTCTGCAGTGCAACTGGCCACATAGAAACGAGTAGTGATACTCAGCGCTGTGCCAAAACTTTTGCTGACAATTTGTTCGCCCGTTTGCTGGGAGGGAGGGGAGAGAAGAATGTCTTCCGGGGGTGGGGTGGGGGACGCGTGGAGAATCTCGGTCAAATTCTCTGTGATGGGGTCGTTTGGTGCTTACCTTGTGAGGAGCTGTGGAGGGCAAGGTGCGTGCATGCGGGTTCCTCCTTGACTCACCTTCTCCAGCCGTTCCCAGGCTAGCTGCACATGCTGTCAGCTCACATCGCGCGCTTCCCAGGAGAAAGCAGGGCACGGCAAGACTGTCTGAAGCGTGCCTGAAAGACGACGGATGGATTTAAAGCAACTCCTTCAAAAAGCAAACAACAACAAAAAAGCCACCCCTTTTAAAATAACAATGCCACGCCTCGGAGCCTGGCATCAGGGAATTATTCTCCACCCTCCCTTCCTCAGTGCGGTGGTGGGTGGGTGGGAGCAGTTCAGAAGCAGTTTCAATAGCCAGAGACCTCCTTGCTTTCGAGGCTTGTTCCCGCGGGGCTGAAAAGGGAGACTCCCCTGCCCACCCAGGGAGGGAAAGAAGCCCATCGAAAGCAAGCACCGCGCTGGTGATCGCCAGTGTGATCGGAGCTGCCTTTCTGCTGTGCCGGGGGGAGAGGAGGGAAGGCAACTCCTTGCCCTGCTTTTTGGAGCCGTCCCCTTTTACTGGCAGCCAGGTGAACAGAGAACACGGGTGTCTTCAATGCTTCCCGGGAGATCGCTGCGAGGACGCAGGCCAGTGGTGCAGTCCCCTAATGGCAGCGACTCTAAAGTCCCCCAGGCAAGCACGCTTTCTTCCCAGAGGAGCCCTTGGCTCGAGTTCTCTGCTCCTCTCCCTGGCCTATAGAGCCGGGGCTCTCGCTGCTGTTTCTTGGGCCCTTGCAAAATGGCTTTTCCCAGGGCAAATCATGCGAGAACAGAGAGAAGCAGCAGGCGAGGCGAAGCATCCTCCTCCAAAGCCTCCGTGTCCTTTACCGAGAGCAAGAGGGTGAGGGTGGGGTGGGCAGAGAAGTCCCTGGCCCCCTCCTCCCCACGTCTCTGCTTCCCCCAGCCCGATCTTACTCGAGCCCTTGTGGAAGCAAACTCCACTGAAGTCAAGGGGGATGCCAGGGCGAGATGATCCTTGAATAGCCATGTGGTCACCCCAAGTTGTTCACTGTTCTCAGACTGAAGTTGGGGTCACGTATTTAATTTCTCCCCAACTAAACCAACAACAAAGAAAACCAACCCTCCCTGCAAGTAGAACATCAGCAGAGCAGGAATGGACCATGATAGAACCTTTCTCCTTGAAGGGTTAGGTTTTTCTTTTTTCACCTGCAGGGAGTCTTCCAGTTGTTGTTGTTGTTGTTGTTGTTTAACTTGGGGTAGCATGCAAATAAGGGTGTCATTGCCAACCCAGGACCCCCCAGATGTGCTGGAGTACAATTCCCATCATCCCCAGCCAGCACAGGGCATGATTGCTGGGGGTGCTGGGGGTTGTAGTCCAACACAGCCGGAGGGTGCTTGGTTGGTGAAGGCTGAAATGGGACATTGTTCAGTTGCACGGTTGCACCCAGAAATCGGACAGTCTGCTCTCAAACCCTGGGATTCCAGGGTTTCTGCCACGTGTGTGTAAATGAGGCTGCAGGATATACCTCCAGAGGTATGCCTGCCTCTGTATGCACCACACCAATGACGGCCGATGGGGCTTAAGTGCATCTAGGTGCAGGCTGGTGGATGTGACCATGACCGATATGTTTCTGCTGGCAAGGTTTCCCAGACAGCCGTTGTTATATTTCCCCCTTGATAATGAAACTGTGCTCCAGCCTAGCGAATGCCAGTCTTCCCTTAAAATCTGTGATGGCCATTGGCCATGCTGACTGGGCTGGTGAGAGTTGTACTCCAAAACATCAGATAGGGGAAGTCTGCATTAGACAAATAATGTAGATGATGAAAGTTTCCCTCAGCACCTGGTTTTCTCCTCCCTGGTCAGAATGGAGCATTCCATTCATTCATTCTAAAGCATTCCTGGGAGTTTCGGATTCCCCATTCCTGAGATGTCAGAGGGCCGGCTGTGGAATGCTGATGTAAGCAGTGCGGTGGTGGGTGTCTCTTGTAGGTGCTGCTGATAATCTTGTAGCCTCACCCATCCTCCTTTAACTGGGCCTACGGGGCAGCACCGCTCCCATCTTTGGACACTTCCCTTCTGTTAACACATATGAAGTCATGTTGCATATAATAAAGACAAGTGTGGTGCCCAAAATTGTTTATTTAGGCACAGAGAAGATCTGCCTTGGGAGGGTCTCAAGGAATCACATACTATCCCACTGATCCCTCGCATTCTGGGCATGGTCCCATGATGTCATATGTTCTTGCAGACTGGAAAACAACCAGCATCTTGTCAGGCAGGGAGCCCGACACAGATAGCTCCTGTCTTTGTCCTTGGCTGGCCTTGACATGATGCCAAAGGCCTTATAGAATCATAGAATCATAGAATAGTAGGGTTGGAAGGAGCCTACAAGGCCATTGAGTCCAACCCCCTGCTCAATGCAGGAATCCAAGTCAGAGCATCCCTGACAGATGGCTGTCCAGCCTCGTCTTGAATGCCTCCAGTGTGGGAGAGCCCACCACCTCCCTAGGTCACTGGCTCCATTGTCATATTGTTCTAACAGTCAGGAAGTTTTTCCTGATGTTCAGCCGGAATCTGGCTTCCTGTAACTTGAGCCCATTATTCTGTGTCCTGCACTCTGGGAGGATCAAGAAGAGAACCGGGCCTTCTTCTCTGTGACAACCTTTCAAGTCCTTGAAGAGTGCTATCATATCTCCCCTCAGTCTTCTCTTCTCAAGGCTAAACATGCCCAGTTCTTTCAGTCTCTCTTCATAGGGCTTTGTTTCCAGTCCCCTGATCATCTTTGTTGCCCTCCTCTGAACCTTCTCCAGTTTGTCTTCATCCTTCTTCAAGTGTGGTGCCCAGAACTGGACACAGTACTCCAGAGGAGGCCTAACCAGTGCTGAGTAGAGGGGAACTAGTACTTCCCGGGATTTGGAAGCTATGCTTCTATGAATGCAGCCCCAAAGAGCATTGGCCTTTTTTGCAGCCACATCACATTGTTAGCTCATATTCAGCTTGTGATCGACAACAATTCCAAGATCTTTCTCGCTTGTAGTGTTGTTGAGCCACGTATCCCCCATCTTGTAACTGTGCATTCGGTTTCTTTTTCCTAGGTGCAGAACTTGGCATTTATCCCTATTAAATGTCATTCTGTTGTTTTCTGCCCAGCGCTCCAGTCTATCCAGATCACTTTGAATTTTGTTTCTGTCTTCCAAAGTATTAGCTATCGCGCCCAATTTTGTGTCATCTGCACATTTGATCAGCATTCCCTGCACCTCCTCCTCCAAGTCATTAATAAAAATGTTGAAGAGCACTGAGCCCAGGACTGAGCCCTGCGGTACCCTACTCGTTACCTCTCCTTTCCCCAGTTTGAGAAGGTCCCATTGATAAGCACTCTTTGAGTCCGATTCTGTAGCCAACTGTGGATCCACCGGATCGTTGTTTCGCACGTTGTTATCCACCAGCTTTCACACAGCATCAACAACCTTAAACCTGGGAACCAGAATAGCTTCCCACCCCACCAGGTCAAACAACAGGCACAACGGCACTCTAGACATGGGCAGGGGAATTCCATGCACCACTGTATCTTCGATACACAATGTTCTTCCACTGGGCTAGGCCTTTATGCCATTTAAGCCATTTTAGCAGGATGAAAGATTAGAGGATCACTGCTCACCTGCAAAATCTTAGGGCCACTGAACAATGGCTTGTCTGGGTAAGACATGACTTATCAAGGGAAGGGGAGGGAAGAGAGGCTGCAACAGTTCAGGTGCTGCAGCTGCAGAAATGCCACTGCTGTGCACCTGCCTATAGCACATCTTCACATCTTTTATAGCCCACTGAACGAGGGCAGCTTGGGCAGATGCATGAAACAAACTGGGAGTCCCCCCCCCCACTGGGTGACAACACTTAAGGTGGGCCAGGAAGCCCCTGACACAAGCGGCAGCTGAACTTCCCTCTCTTCCCTCAGGTTCATCTCAGCTGGGCTGTTCTTTGTCTGAGAGACGTGACAATTCCCCACCATGGAATACTGGAGGATTGGTGCTGGCCATCTCTTTCATCAACCTTGTGCTGCTCCTCACTGCCCTGGCCACAGACTACTGAGCAACTGGCCCTTTCCACATGGGCCTGTGGAAGATTTGCAAATGGGGTTCCCAGTGTGTCCCACTTGGAATAGATGTGGATGGTAAGATCCTGCCTGGGAAATGACAACTAGAGACGTGGTGTTCAGACTCAGAAGTACACTGTGTTCTTCCTCACATCTTAATGCTAGCATTCTGGGACAGTAGGTGGGTCAACCCCTTGATCATCCTATGTGACAAAAGATGCTGTGGTTATCACCAGGCTCCTTCAAAGCTTCTGCCTTCAGGGAACTCTTTCTGCATGCCATTGACTGTTTGGCAGAGGAAATCCTGCTATACTTCAGGAATAGTGTCCTTCCCCACTGCAGAGGTTTCTGGGAAGTGCTCTCGCACCCTTCACACACCAGGTTCTTGACAGGCATACAGTGGTACAGCCTGGGGGCGGGAGGAGAGGAGGGAATGACCAACCACAGAGCGGCAGGTGAGAACATCAGGGAAGGAGAAGCAAGCTCCCTTGAAATTCTTACGATCGCAGTGGTGCCATGATTCATGCGAGTATAAAATTCAGAACTGCACATGTTCAGAGGTTGTTGGGTTTTGTTTTGTTTTTGGCAGGGTTAACATACATTCTACCTCATAAGGATGCAGAAGCAGTTGCAAAGCATGGGATGGTGGTTGGTGGGGGAGGAGAAATGTTAGTGGTGTGTTTCACAACTGAATACACAAGGCTGCATGAAGCCCCCCCCTGCCCCCCCCAAAATGTTCTGGGGTTTAAATTATCAAGCTGCACTACTGTAGGCCTAACATTTGCAATGGGGGGGGGGGGTTGTGGCCCTGTCAATCCATGTGAACTGAGTTTGTATCTAAGAACATATCTGACACTTCTGTTGCATCTCTGTGGGGAGATTCTTTTTGTTTGTTTCTAAATTAAATGGGCATAGAAGTGCCCATTTAGTTAAGACTAGTCGCAAAACAACAACAACGAAAGATCTTGCCATTATAGGCCCCCAAATGCTCTTATACAAATAACACTGGATGAGCGAAGAATGTGAAGTTGTGGCTTCCGTGATCCTCATGATGGTGAATTTCAAGCCGATCCAATAGAAATGGTCATGAGCGCAGGAAGTAAAATAGGGCTGAACATTGTCATATTTATCTTTTTATTCCAGTTTTTGAATAGGCCTGTCATATTTTTCTTTCACATTTGGGTGAAAACTACTGGCGTTCTTTGCTCGGCCTTTTTGAGGAAAGAAATCCTACATTGGCTTGGTGAAGTTCTGAGTAGAGTTAAAAGGTCACTGAGGTTTTCCTGACCAAGAAACCTCTACAGTAGCAGCTGCTGGCAAAGCACTAATGCAGTGCATGGTCAGTTCCATTCTGAAGCCAGAATGTTCCCAGCACAGCAGTGCTTTCCATGGGATTCTTTGTAGCTGAGGGAATATAGTGGATTCTGTGTGCAGTTCCTATTCCATTAGTTATGGAATGTCCCTGTCAGGGTGAAACTACACAGATTGGGACCCTGGAAGGGCGGGAGGGAGGGATGTCAGAGAATTTCTCCCCGAATCTCGGGGAGGCCGAAAGGCAACGCATTCAGCTCCCCGAAATTGGCGGTGAAATTCTCCGCCCCCCCCCGCGCCCCCCCCCCCCGGGATGGGACTTACCTCCTGTGAATGTCCCTCCTGGCGGCGGTTCGGCGGGGGCGGCAGCCGGTCTTCCAACCAGCTGCCGCCGCTGCCATTACAAAATAAAGTAAAAAAAAAAACCCGTGATAGGCTACGTAACGATTAATGTAGCCTATCACGGCTAACTTTGGAAATCTAGCCGTGATAGGCTGCGTAAATCGTTACGTAGCCTATCACGGGGTTTTTTTTTTTACTTTATTTTGTAATGGCAGCGGCGGCAGCCGGTCAGAAGACCGGCTGCCACCCCCACCCCCGCCGAACCACTGCCGAACCGCCACCGGGACCCGCCACCGGGAGGGACATTCGCAGGAGGTAAGTCCCATCCTGGGGGGGGGGGAGCGGAGAATTTCACCGCCAATTTCGGGGGCCGAATGCGTTGGCTTTCAGCCTCCCCGAGATTAGGGGAGAAATTCTCTGACATCCCTAAACCTTTCCTAACCTGCGGTATACATTTTTCCTGAGCTTTTATTATGGTGGTTTTGAGTACCCTGCAAACATTTTGAAGTGACTTAGCCTTCTTGAGTCCCCCTTTCAACTTCTTTTTTACCAGTTCCACCATTTTAGAGAACTTTCCTCCTTTGAAATCAAATGTGACTGTGTTGGACTTCCTAGGCATTAGGTCCTGGGCAACTTAGGATTTTTTTAGGGATGTCAGAGAATTCCACCATGGATCTCGGTGAGGCCGAATGCCAGTGCATTCGGCCCCCTGAAATCCATGGCGGAACGAAGCTCACCACCCCACACCCCATGAAATGGGCCCGGAATGGAGCACCTACCTGCTGCCGTCTGTGCTGCATTGCGAATGGCGGCCGCATCTGCGGTGCCATTCGCTTCCTCCATATAGCCGTGATAGGCTACGTAAATACTTACGTAGCCTATCACGGCTAACGCAGGGACGCCATTTGCATTCCTGCAGAAGCCGTGATAGGCTGCGTAAGTATTTACGTAGCCTATCACAGCAAAAGAAAAAAGAAAAAAAGAACGCAAATGGCGTAGTGGCTGCCATTTGCATTCCTTTTTTTTTTTTTGCCGTAATAGGCTACATAAATATTTACGTAACCCATCACGGAAAAAAAAAAAAAAGGAACACAAATGGCGGCCGCCATAGCCGCCGCCATTTGCATTCGCTGTTTGTTTGTTTTTTTGCCGTGATAGGCTACGTAAATATTTACATAGCCTATCATGGCAAAATACAGGGACGCAAATGGCGGCGGCTATGGCAGCTGCCATTTGCGTCCCTGCAGGCTGCCCAGCAGCCGGATGTCCGGCTGTTGGGCTGCCCTGGCCGGCGGCTCCACGGAATCTCCACGGAGCGAAGCCGGCCAGAGAGAATTTTGGGGGGAGGGACGGAGCGCCTCCCCCCCACCGGGAATGTCACCCTTTGAAAAGGTAAGTGACTTTCGTACATCCCTAGATTTCCCCCCCAATTTTTTATTGTGTGTTTTAACAAAACGAAACAAACTGAAAACATAACAAAAGCAAAAAAGAGAAAAAATGCAAATTAAAAAAAATACAACATCATCCTCAGTTTCAAATATTAGTGTTTGAGGAAGAAAGAAAAAAAAAGGGGGAGAAAATAGGTTACACATACATGTCAGTAAAAGCAGACCAAATAACCACATATAAGTCCATCTGCAAGTTATGCCTATATAACAGTATTTCAAATGTTGCTAGTGTTGTTAGGTCTTCAGTCCATTGTGTATAGGTGGTGAGCTTTTATCCTTCCAATATCGTAATATCAATCTTTTAGCAACCAAAAACACGTGAAAAATCCATTTACGCTGCCCATGTGTTAAATTCCAAGAAGCAGGTAAGTAATTTCAGAGAAAAGTTACATCAGTAAATATAAAAGAGCTTTCCAATACAAAATTTATCCATATAATAACTTCCTCCCAAATGGCGGCAACTACTGGGCATTTCCAAAACATATGAATAAGAGAAGCATCGACTGCATTACACCTCCAACAATTGGCTGAATTTGACAAGCCTTTATTAAAGAGACGTTGTAGTGTCCAATAAGCCCAAAGCAAACATTTTTGCTGAATAAGGCATAACTGAAGATTCATAGAGACATCCAATACAGATGCCGACATGGCAGTCCACTGAGTAAACAAAATAGGTCATTCCAATTCCCTGTTCCATTCCTGCTGTAAACCACATGTATCAAATTTGTTTACTGATAATAAGCACTTATAAACATGAATTGTAGGTCAATATATCTGGTCAGCTTCAATAAGTATTTCCAGTAACGAAGGAGACTCCAAAGCAGTAAAAGCAGCAGGACTGAATCTAGATACTAACAAATGTTTCAATTGTAAATACTGCCATTCTGCTGTAGCAGGCAAACCAAATTTATCTCGCAAAGTTTTAAATAGTGAAAACTCATCATCAACACCCATTAATTGATCTAGGGTAAAGAACCTTTTATCTGTTTAGGTCCGCCATAAAACCATTTTCTTTCCAATTCTTAAATCTGGATTTCCCCATAAAGTCAATTTGGCATGGGAAAATGGGTCAAATTGTAATAGGAGTGACATTATACACCACACATCTCTGACTCCCATAACTGTGGGAGGAGCTCTGTCTGCCTTAATGTACCGAGAACCTAATGCTATCCATTTAAATAGAGGCTCCAGACAAGAAGATTCCAGTACTGACCAAGGTGGAAAATCAAATCTGAGTGGAAAAGACCAACCTTTGGTACGTGTCAGCAAATAAGCCCGATGGTATGTAGCTAGATCTGGAAAACCAATCCCACCTTTGTTAATTGGAAGTTGAATCCTTTTCAAAGATATTCTGGGAGAAAAGGAACCCCCAAAGAATTTACGAAACAAAGCATTAAGTTTTTGAAAATATTTGCCAGGTATAAGTATAGGGATCCCACATATAGCATAAATAATTCAAGGTATAGTATTCATATTAAGTGCATTAACATTACCCCATAAACTCAACTTTAAAGATGCCCATGTATCTATATCTCGTGGAATATCATTAATCAACTTATTTAAATTTAACCTAATCATTTGAGATATATCTCTACGGATAATTATTCCCAAGTAAGTAATAGAGTCTGGGCACCGTCGAAATTGCCAGTTGGCTAACACACTAGTGTATATCCTATCTCCAATTGGCATTATTTCTGACTTTAACCAATCAATTGAATAGCCAGACAATTCACCAAAAGTATTAATCAATTTCATCAAAGCTGGAACCAATGACTGGAGTTTTGAGATAACATCAAGAGATCATCAGCATAAAGGCTAATTTTAAATTCTAAACCAAAAATGGACAAATCCATGAATACTACTATTTTGTCTAATAGCACATGCCAGTTCCAAACATAAGTTGAATATCAATGGGGAAAGTGGACAACCTTGTCTGTTGCCCCACCCAAGTAAAAAAAAAGTAAAAAATAAACAGTCATTACTCTCGCTCTTGAAGCTGAGTATAAGATTTTAACCCATTTCAAAACTGCTATAGGAAAACCAAAATTAGTGTGGTAAAAATAAATTTCCAGTGAATAATTTTGTCAAAGGCCTTTTCTGCATCCAAGGAAATGATGGCCTCCTGGTCAGTTCTTTCAGAGTTTAAAGCAACTAGATCAACAACTAATGTAACATTATGAGTCCTCTGTCTGTTTTTAATAAATCCTACCAGGTCCGGTCTAACCAGTGTGGGCATGACTTGTTGCAATCTATCGGCCAAGATTGCTGTTAATATTTTGATATCTACATTAATTAATTATATAGGTCGATAGTTAGCACAATAAGAATGATCCTTGCCAGGCTTAGGAATCACAGTAATATAAGCATCATTTAACAATGAAGAAAGAGAGCCCCACTCAAAAATATGGTTATAGAGGCAATACAACTTCGGGGCGAAAAAACTGGAAAAAAAATTTTTTCGCTCAGTTGTGAATCCATCCAGACCAGGTGATTTCCCAGTGTTCATTTTCATTATTGCATTCATAATTTTCTTTAAATGCAGAGGAGCTAAAAGGATCTGTTATTGTGAAGAATCTAAACATGGGAGATTGATCTGAGGGAAAAACAAAACAAAACTTCCATATCTTACTCTGGTATCTTATTACCAGTAGGGAAGTACGGCTGTGTAAAATCTGCTCTGTCTGTGTTTTGTGGATTGTCAGGTGCCTTTCATTCTGTCGTCGCCCCACAGGCAGATGTGAATATTATTTTTTCAATATGCAGAAAAATACACAAATAATTGCGTAAATATTTATGTAAGTATTTACATAATGTACCTCAGTACGTAATGTTTAGTGTATCGTCCCCCATTCCATTCAACGTTTCCTCAGCAGAAACATATTTTTCTATGTATTTATATGTGTAAATTTCGGGAAAGTAAGAAAATCATCCAGAAATCCACGGACTCCGTGAGGCCTGGGGAGGGGGGTGCTCCGCAGCAGATTCTGCAGATCGGATTCTTAGAAATCCAAGCTCATTTTAATCCATCTCGAATTTCTCCAGCATCACTAATTACCAGTAGTGTAAAGATCAGAATAAAACTTTAAAAACTGTGAGTTTATGTCTGTAGGAGAGGTATATACTTTGCCACTCTCATCTTTAATAGCTGAAATGACATTTTGATGTAGATGCTGTTTAAGACAATGTGCAAGGATCTTACTAGGCCGTTCACCATTTCCCCAATATTCCTGTTGTAGACAGGTCAGAGCAAATTCTGCTTGCTGTGAAAGAATATTATTCAGCTCATGCTTAGTATTCTGTAGTTCTTGATAGTTATGCTGTGGAGGAAGTGGCAAACTGAGTTATTAGAGATTTCAGCTTCTTGTTTAAAAACATCTGTTGAGGGTTTTTTAAGTTTCTTTTGATAAGTAGTGTAAGAAATAATTCGGCTCCATATACAAACTTTACTGGCTTCCCACTCAATGGCACACAAAGCCGCCATACTCTCATTAGTATTAAAATTAGGGGTGGACGAAAGTCACTTACCTGTCCTCGAAGCTTGTTCGCAGTGGGGGGGAGGCGCTTCGCTGCTCCCCCCGCGAAGTTCAGGCCGGGGGGGGAGGCTTCCCGCCTCGCCCGGCCGAAATTCAGGCCGGGGGGAGTCTTCCCGCCTCGCCCGGCCGAAATTCAGGCCGGGGAGGAGGCGCCTCGCCTCGCCCGGCCGCGAACTCAGAAGTTTTTTTTTTTTTAAACGCCCCCATGATAGGCTACGTGACGATTAACGTAGCCTATCACGGCTAGATCTGCAAAGTCAGCCGTGATAGGCTACGTTAATCATCACGTAGCCTATCACGGGTGACTTTAAAAAAAAGCGCGTATGCAAATGGCGGCCCCCATAGGGAGCTGCCATTCGTGTTCCTTATTTCGTCGCCGTAGTCTACGTAAAGATTTACGTAGACTACAGTGACCAAATAAGGAACGCAAATGGCGGCTCCCTATGGGGGCCGCCATTATCCGTACGCGCTTTTTTTTGTTTTTTTTAAGTCACCCGTGACTTTAAGTCCCATCCCGGGGGGGATGCGGGGGCGGGGGTGTGTGTGGAGAATTTCTCCCTGAAACTTGTTCGGGGGGCCGAACACGTTGGTGCTCGGCCCCCCGAAGTTTCGGGGAGAAATTCTCCGCCGTCCCTAATTAAAATACTCTATTAGTTCAGCTAACATCCGAGTTAAAACTTTTCATCATTGAGTAGAGAAACATTAAAATGCCAAAGACCGGAGGCCCTAGGAATGTCACAAAGTTGCAGTTCCAAACATACTGGGGCATGATCTGACACTACCAGTGTATGAATCTTGCAGTCTTTAATGTGATATACTAAATATGTAGGAAAAAATAGCCTAATGTAAAGCAATTATGGTGAAATAAAAGTATACTCTCTGTCAGTAGGATGTGAAATTCTCCAAGCATCAATTAAACCATATTCCATCATATAAGGCTGGAGTACAAATCCCATAGTGTAGCAGCCATGTCAGGGGTCAGACTAAGTGGTCTCATGTTCTTGCTGAGCTAGCATAGTTTGGCAGGAACAGCAATGTAGAGACTTCCCCTGTCAGCAAGCCGAATTGCACAACACAGTCATGATTTTGCCTTTTTGCTTACTGCAAGACTGTATCCTTGTTCTCAAGATAGAATGTCCTATGGCCCATTTCCTGTACTATAAACAACTGTACCAACTGTAAAACCACAAGAGAGGGGGTGGGAGAAAGGGTCGCTTGTGTGTCATCATCTCTATAAAAGTAATGTGTGGCTATGCCTCGGGGCTTCTGGCTCTTTGGAAGTGATTCCAGCCTTAAGCCTGCGCGTTAAATAAAGAAGTACTCATTTTCCTTCACTCTGTGGTCTCTCTGACTCTGATTTCTGCTACATAAATGGTGCCGTGACTCGGATGTGGCAGGCTCTGAGACAGAGAGGTGGCAGTTGCCTGCTGTTTATCGCCGCACCGGGAGGGAGAGCTTGGCGCACGCCTCCCTTTCTTGGCGCCACCGACCTTTTTGTCAGGTAAATGGGAGGGAGCCTGCGCCGGGATCGCCCAAACGGCAGCGAGCAGCAAGAGAACCTTGGGAAGCGGAGGAAGGAACTTGAGCCCTGCCTGTATCGCAGCTGCAATTGAGTTGAAACCCACATTGGAAGCCTTCAGGAGTAAGGCAAGTATGGAGTAAAAGTGGGCCCCGCCTTTAGGGAGAAAGGCCACTGGGCAGAAAAAAAGAGGGCCCCGCCTTATGAAGAAGGTCAGTGTTAGTATATGTATACGAAAAAAACCTACTCCTTGCGAGTAGAAGGGGGGCCTGATCACACCCTCGAGCGGGCGCCAGTACCCAGCACGCCAGTACTCGGTAGGAAGCTGAGGAAGCTGGGGAAGCCGCTTTCCGCTCTGGTGAAAAGTGGGAAAAGTGGGTGGCAGGGACATATGAATGCAGTAGAGAGATTGATGATGGTGTGAGTGGCTACTGTGATTTCTGATGCATACCGTTGACCGTCCGGGTGCCCAGGCCAGTAGCAAAGTGCGTGGTGGGAAATTCCTTTTGTGTCGGCCAGTGAGACCCCTTACTCACTGACCAATCCCCATTCCCTCCTTGTGTCTGTCTTTATCTTAGGAAAGAGGCTATGGGAGGTGGGGGAAGCAAAACTTTCACCCCCTTGAGATGTATGTTAAAAAAAAAAAGGAAAAAGATTTTTTTAAAAAGATTCAGAATAAAGAGAGGGAATAGCAAAAAAGCTCAAGGTCGAGCTGAGAGAAAAAAAAGAACAAGATCTGAGGCTGTTAATCAGAGAAATGTTGCAAGACAGCCTGGCTTTTAATGAAGCGTTGGAGTGTGAGGCCGAAGAAGTAACCGTTAGCCTAGTGCGCCGGGAGGGCAGCAGGAGAATTGCCCACAACGTTCTGAGTTGTGCAACATCATCACCTCGCCTAATTGAGATGAAATCCCTAAGAAATGGAAACTGAAAATGAAGACCCAGAAGATGAAGGCGCAAAATGAAATAAAGGTGAAGAATCAGCCCCCAGGGCACAGGCTAGACCCCTCTTCGAGTGGAAAGTGTGCCATGCCCATAGGACGGTCCCAAGGCAGAATGAAGCGGAGAGACCATGATGAAGATCTCTGTCAAGGTAGCCGTGTTTAGCTTTGAACTGTCCTAGAATTTCATAGAGCTTGTAGACCATCAGCTATATGATTTCTGAAGAGCGTAACCATTAAGCTTTTGCCGTGGGATTCCCTGCAATGAAGAAATCTCACTGATTTGAGTGTCCAGTGTTAAACTGCCTGAGTGTGTGTGCTGAAGAGACCGAGAAACCAGACAGCATGTTCCTGGCCAAGCCAAAATTATGCTACTACCATGCTCCTGAAAGCTGCAATAAACTGTGTAAGGTGGGAGACCCAACCTGATTGAGAAGAAAAGAAGATATTGGAGTAACTGTCTTGAAAAACAGTGAAATCTGTGTAGCTGGCTGGCTGACACTGTCAGTGATGTTACAACTTTAAATTAAGACTGTTTTCCTGTTTGAGACCCCAGCGAAGAAAGCTAACCTGAGTTATTTGTTGCCCGTGCCAAAGCAAAGATTTGGCTGCCCTGTACCTCATCGTGTCCTGTTTTAAGCTTGGGATTTACAAATACAAACAAACTGGGAAGCTTGCCTTTGAAGTCCTGCAAATCACCCCACCGCCTCCCCGAAGAAGATTAATGGCTGCCTGAAAAAAATGCAAGTATAAGGCGATGCCCATCACCCCCCCAGTGTCCTGAGTTTCGGCACTTTGCTTTCGTGTACCAGATTAAAGGAAAGAGAAAAAAGAGTAAGTTTTTAAAATGTCAAAGTCTGTATGAGCTTATCTCCGTCAGCATTCTCAGAGCCAGGCGGAGTCACCCAACTCCCTAGCTGGTCTGGCCTTGGCAGGCAGAGAAGCTAGAAAAGTTGTCTGTGAGAACCTGACGGAAGTAAAATAAAATTTACAGAGGAGTTGCCCAGGTTAAAGCACCACGGCTAGAGAGCTGAGCTGTGCCGCTCTGTTTAGACAGAGGTCTTGCTAAAAAGTTAAAGGCCCTTGTCTGTCAGAAGGGGTGTAGGGCCACACTTCCCCTTTTTTAAACTGATGCAAAAGTGGGGAGCCTTTGCTGGAAACATCTCATCTTCATTGCCCAGAGCCTTCTCTGTTTGGCTCCATCATCTGGGCTTTTTAGAGACACTATGCACATGGACTAAAATTTTGAATTGTCAAAGACTTTCCATGGACAGTGCTGTGAAGCTTTTCATAAACTTGAACTCTCATTGCTGTAGACCGTGTGTCTGTGTTTGTAGTCAGCTCAGTGTACAGCAGGCTAAGTTTGATCTATAACTTTTAGATTTCCTTCTGCCAAAACTCATGCAGCATAGAGTTGCCGATGCAAAAATGGTGACCTAAAACTCTTTGCGTGTGTGAGTATGCCCATCCCTTGATTTTAATGGGCCCTGAGCTTTCAGCCAGAAAAGCAGTATAATTGCTAGATCTGCTCCATCATGCCTTACCATGCAAAAAGTGTTTTCCATTCATTGTGTTAAATTGCAAAAAAAAGTTTATTGTGTATATTTTATGATTTCTTAGATATCATAAAATATATGTGATATTTGCAGATGTTTTTACTGTTAGTTGCAACTCCAAATGATACGGAGTGTGGTTCCCAATAGTTGACAAGTAGAAAAAGACAGAGAAATCGAAAAAGTGGCAGACAGATAGAGAAGGAAAAAAAAGAAGAAAAAGGAGGCAAGAAGCAAAGAGAGAAAACATTTATAAAGAAAAAGCGTGGCCATAGTTGCCCCAGGGTAAATTGGAAGCAGCTGGTTATGCCCAGAGCTTATTACCAGTGTATAAAGTAGCCACAATAATGTAATAGTTCTTTAAGATGAGAAAATGTAACTAAAAAGAGAAGAAGAGCCTATCCCAAATGTGCGTGTGTGGGACTAGTGTAGGGCAGAAAAGTTTAAGTAAGTGAGTTTAACTTGCAAAAAGACAAGGCTGGTGCATAGAGCGGAAAGTTTTATATAAAAAGTTTGAAACATGATCTGCAATACAGGCAGATCAGCAAAAGAGAGAAAAAGCAAGAGAGGGAGAGAGGTTTCTCTCTCCCAACACACAAGCGGGGCTAAAGTGCCTCAGCCAGTATCAAACCCTGCTGTTAGAAGCCATGACAGCAAGTATGAAAAAGTCAGTTAATATAACCAAAGTGTCTAAAGTGCTGCAAGGTGCCACCGAAGCCCCCAGAGCGTACTTGGAGCGTCTTTTAAATGCCTATTGCCAGTATGCCCCCTCGACCCAGAGGCCCAAGAAAACGTAGACGAAGAAATGAAAAAGAACCGGCAGAGGCAGAAGATTCTTAAGAAAAAAACAGTGTTCCCAGTGTGGACAAGATGGACATTGGTGGCGTGAATGCCCAAATGAAATAAATCAAATCCATGAAAGAGAAAACCAAAGGGGCCAGAACGGGCGAGAGAGGAGACAGCTTAGTTAGCAACCAAACTGGAAAGCAGGGGTCTATAAAAATGTATAAAGAAGCCCCCTTCATTAAAGTGGCTAAAGCCAAAAGTCTTAAATAAGACAGACCAGGCCCCCTTAATCTCAGCCCTGGGAAGCCCCTAGTCACTGCCACTGTGAGGGGCCATGACATTGACTTCATAATTGACACTGGAGCAGCATCAAGAGCAAGCAAACGTGAGCCTTAAACAAGAAGTCCAAACACTGAGCAAAGTTCTCCAAGCCCAGCGTCGCTTTGTCTTAGAAAATAAGCCCCAATTCCCATTACAGAGATTCATCCTTTCCAACCAGGAGATAAAGTATGAGTTAAAGAGGGAAAAATGACCCTTTGACTCCCAGATGGAGAGGACCAAAAACTGTTATACCTTCCACCCCCACAGCTATGAACTCATGTACACTAAACACGAGTCAAGAGAGCGAAAGGAGGGGATGGACTGTAAACAGACATCCTAAAAATCCTTTAAAAATCATTCTGAAAAGGCAGTGTTGCACAAAATGCTAGTTTCGCCCCCTGGAGGCTAGTCCAATTTGCCCCAAAGAGGAGAGTCAACTTCAGGCTGGGTCCAACTCGATTTTATTGTTTGCAAACAGTTCGACAAAGGAGCTCACGCTCAAAAGCAGAGTCGACCCCCGGCAACCCCCGCGCTGCAGTTTTATCACTTAGCTTGCATTCCTCAGCCAGCGTGTTACTTTTGATTGGTTGCCAGAGGTTTGCTTAGCAACCTTATCTTAGGGTTACTGTCCGCTCATTCCAGGCATGCGCAGCTCTTACAATGCTACGTGGTGCTTAAGGCACATACAATGGCTTTTAGGTTACATTTTTACTACAATTCCCCCCTCAAGATGCTTTCTTCTTATAACACTTAGTCTACTTCAGCCATCGCTAATCTCTGGTAATGTACAAACATTTCCCTGCTGACTACAGATTCTACTGTACGTTTGACTAGGGCTATAATGCAGGGAAGTATGCAGGGTAATAAGCACAAAATTAGCATAACTAAGCAGAATATCATAAATCCAGTCTTCAACCAGCGAATGTTTGGCAACCATGAAGTCAGCCAGTCAGTACTCCACCCGTTCCAGGTTTGTACTGGGACGTGAGTTATTTTTCTAATTTTGGTTGCAATATCCCTAAGGATATCGCCATTGTCATCAATCTGCAAGCAGCAGTCTGTCCAATTAAACTTCTGACAAAGGCCCCCCTCTGCTGTTAACACGTAATCAAGTCCCATCCGATTTTGGGTGACAGCATTGCGGAGTTGGGTTAGCTGTGTGGCTGCTAAATCTATGGCCCTTGGAGTCTCGTTTGCGAAGATTTCCACTATTGCCTGAAGCCGGATTATGCGGTTAGTAAGGTACGTGGGTTCTCTCCCCACCACGTTGGGTTCCCAAGTGGCAGGCCCATAATACCTTATTATCCTTTCTGCCGGCCACTCATCATTTCCCCATCTTTGTGTAGCAGACAAGTCTTCCATGCTCAGGGATCTTTTATCTATTCCGTATAGTCGGTGCAGTACTGAGGCCCTTTGAGGCAACAGCGTGAATGGGGGCCTTAATATCCCAGGATAACACACGCCAGTCCAGTTGGCGGGCAACTGGGTGTATGCATGAGTCCCACAGATCCAATAATGGCCAGTCAAAGCAGGCCAAGACTTGTCTGCTAGGCCATATTTTTGGGGATCCAAATACTGATTATAATATCCCAAATATAGGGTTGAATCTCCACGCGGGCTGAGATTTCCATTCATATAGCAAGCTCTAGCATTTTGATCTTTTGTCTGGTTTCGAATGCAATAGAACAAGGATTGTGAGCTACTATGAGGGATTGACCACAACACACACTTGTGGCCACCTATCACCCTTGAAACCTCGGGCCGAAGGGTGATGTAATCTGCATATCCTGCACAAAAAGTTCTCTTTGAGGTGTGGTTGTTATGCCATGCACCTCCCTTTACTATATAATTCCTGCAGCTGCAATTTCCTACAAAGTGTGTATGTGTGTCAGACCTGTTTTGCATGAAGCACCATTCTCCTAATTGGGGCCGTACTTCCCATGATGGAGTTTGACTTAAGATAAAATCATCTTCCCAAGTAACATTTGTTTGTTTATGTATTCTATAATCGGTGTGTACTAATTCAGTCAGGTTCAGAGGATGAGGGATCCATGTGCTTACCTTTCCCTCATTCTCGGCCTGTATGCAGACCCAGCAGTTCGAGAGGTTCAAGTATCTGGCTACAGCTTCGGCTAGAAACAGCATGCTGTTTTCTCCTACAGCTAGATTTAGCCTTAGGATTATTACTAACAGACACAGCTGCTGCATACTTAATCTTTGGTCCTTGTTTTACATAATCTTAATTTCAGTTCTGAAATAGGATAACTATGCCAGTTGTCTTTATCCCACTGCTTGCAGGCTTCTTCTTCCAAGAGGAGGTCAGCTTCCGGAGTGACCACGCCCTGGGAGTTGGTGTCCTCACCTTGGTTATACCTTTTTATTCTGGAACAGTGAGTCCACCTGTCATTTCCGCTGAGCTTGACAGCTGTATGGGTTACCAACAACACCTGGTATGGTCCCTCCCACCTCTCAGTTAGGGGGCCCTTTTTCCACTTTTGGAGCAGCACCTGGTCCTCCGGCTGGAAGTTGTGGATCGGAGCATCCAGCGGTAGGCTCTGGAATGGTGCAGCAAACCTGTGAAGGGATGACAAAACAGACTGCAAGGCAATAACATGTTCTCCAATTTCAGTTTTTCCCAAATCGACAGTGACTTGTTCCCTCCACCCTGCTGGCAGAACCCTAGGAGGCATTCCAAACATTAATTCAAAAGGTGACAATTTTATCCCTCTACGTGGAGTGCTACGAATGCGAGTTAAAGCCAGTGGGAGCGCCTGGGGCCACTTTAAGTGGGTCTCTATGCACATTTTTGCTATCATTGTCTTTAATGTCCTATTCATGCGCTCCACCTGACCTGAACTCTGAGGCCTCCATGGGGTATGGAGTCTCCATTTAATGCCTAAAGCTTTAGACACTTCTTGCACTATCTTTCCCACAAAGTGGCTCCCTTGATCCGACTCAATAGACTCAGGCAACAGGAACCGAGGTATCAGTTCCTGGAGCAGGAAGCGTGCCACTGTTGATGCTGTAGCTGTCCTTGTAGGGTAGGCCTCTACCCATCCCGTTAGCTGGTCCACCAGTACCAATAAATATTGGTGTCGGCCTGACCTTGGAAGCTCTGCGAAGTCAGTCTGCCAGGCCTGTCCAGGGTAGTGCACCCACTGTCGTCCTCCCATTGGCGGTGGCGCTCGGGCCCCTTTTGGATTTACCTTCTGGCAGGTGGGGCATCTTGCTGCGATTCGTTGGGCTTCTACATACAATCCCAGTGCCACAACCTGTCGAACAAGTAAGTCTCCCATTGCGGTGCCTCCCATGTGGGTCTTCGCATGAAGTTGTTTTACCACTTCTTCTGCCAGCCATCGGGGTAGCATGACTTTTCCTCCTGGGACTATCCATCACCCTTGGGGATTTTTTGTGGCCTTGTTTTCCTCGGCAGCTTTGTCATCAGCCTGGGTGTATTTTGTTTTATAGTCTTCCAAGCGGAGGGGTATCTCATGGGCTAAGCCTTGAAACACTACTTCTCCTCCCATCTGCGCTGCTTCTTTGGCTGCCATGTCGGCCTTCGCATTTCCCCTTCTCTGGTGCTCATCTGTGGCTCTGCCATGCGCTTTTACATGCACCACAGCTACCTCCTTTGGCAGTTGGAGAGCCTCCAGTAGTGCCACAATCTGCGGTCCATTTGCAATCTTCTGTCCAGAGGCTGTGATGAACCCACGTTCTTTCCACAGTAGTCCATGGGCATGTACGGTGGCAAAGGCATAGCGTGAGTCTGTAAATATGTTCACTCTTTTACCCTTCCCCAATTCTAGTGCACGTGTCAAGGCAGTGAGTTCTGCTGCTTGCGCTGACCAACTTGCGGGGAGTTTCTCTTTCCACATAGTTTCAGTCAGCGTTACCACGGCGCATCCTGTATGTCATGTGCCATCGACTACGTTGCTTGAGCCATCTACAAAGAACTCTTCTTCTGGATTTTCAAGCGGGTCATCTGTCAAGTCGGATCGAATCAATACTGTTTGAGTTAACACTTCCAGACAATCATGACATGGGGGTTCTGGTTCTGGCAGAAGGGTGGCTGGATTCAGGGCCGTGGTATGCTTATAGTTGAGGCCTGGATTAGATAACAAAAAGATCTCATATCTAGATTGTCTGGAAGGGTTTAAGAACTTTCCTCCCTCTGCTCCAAGGATTTGGGGCACGCCATGTGGGGTGTGTATCTCCATGTTAGCTCCCATGACAATCTTTTGTGCCTCCTCTACAAGGGTAGCAGTGGCCGCAATGGCTCTCAGACATGCTGGCCACCCTTTTGCTACAGGGTCCAGGACCTTGAAGTAATAGCCCACAGGCCTCCATGTCGGGCCCACTGGTTGAGTCAAGACTCCCGAGGCAACTCCCTTGTTCTCATGCACGTACAATCTATAGGGCTTGCACCCATTTGGAATCATGAGTGCTGGAGGTTGTGAGAGGGCAGTCTTCAATAGTTCAAATGCATGCTGATTTTCTTTGGTCCATTTCCAACTTGCAAGGCCCTCTTTGGTAAGAGACTCATACAGGGGCCTAGCCTTTCCCCCATAATCAGGAATCCACATTCTGCAAAACCCTGTCAGACCCAGAAAGGCTCGTAGCTCCTTTGGGCTTTTAGAAGCAGGCATATTTTGTATAGCTTGAATTCGATCTTTGCTCAGGGCTCTTGTTCCCATTTCAATTTCATAGCCTAAGAAAGTGACCTTTGGTTGGCATATTTGAGCCTTCTCTCGTGATACTTTGTACCCCTTTCCTGAAAGAATTCAAAAAGATACCATGTTAAAAGTTTATAGTGTAAGTTTAACTTACTCCCTAAATGCTGATTAGGGCGTGGTTGCAAAGATCCTACCCCCTACAGAATTTACACACCCCCATTGTTGCTGGAACAAATGCTACGTGTGCGTGAATGCCCAATTGTCAAAAATCTTCTGGAAAATGTAAAGCCATCCCTGGTCCCCCCCTTCCACTGTAATGAAATTCAAAATATATCTTTTAATGAGGCCCACATACTTTTGCCTCATGGATAGTTTTAGACATGTAGTTCCCGCACTTGGTCATTTATTCCTGCCAACTTGTCCGATAACCAACCATGTTGCCTCAGTCGCCTAGTGCCATTCCTTCCCCCGTGGCCTAAAAAAATCCATCAACAGCAGCCTCAAGCACTGCAACTGACTGAAGACTGTAATAGTCATGTGCAGCTATACTCTGACTCGGAAAAATTGGCCTTAGCGATGTCACTAGTTGGTGTTCCAGGTTTAGCCTTGGCTAATGGTCTGAAAATCAACCGCTTAGCGTGCAGCTTGGCCAAAAGTATAAATGCCACCTCACGAGCATTGTCATTATTAAATAAAGAAGTTGCGTGATCTAAGAGGTGCGGTTCTAGAAAATAGAGCTGGTATAGATTACCTCTTCCTACTTCATCATTTGGGTTGTGAGACACACCAAAAGCTCTGTTGCTTTAACTTAACTGATAATGGCAATGCTGTAGATGAACAGATCAACAAACTGCACCAAATAGTCGCTGACATCAAAATAGAGCAACATAATTGGCTCAACTGGTTGACCTCTTGGCTTCCAGATCTCAGCTGGCTCAAAGCATTATTTCTTCTGATTTTACCAGTAGCAGTGGTAGAGGTACTGTTATGCCTCTGCATCCCCTGGTTTATGCATTGCTTAAAAAATCTGTTTATTGCCTCAGCCACAAAAACAGCCGCCCGCTATGCTTTAATAGCTCAACAAGATATTAAATAAGAAAGTTGCCATAAAAATCCTGTGTTATGCCTTGCCAACCGAGATGTCTACTTGTGTAATGAAATGCTATAATTGTAATAAGATTATGCATTTAAGGGGGGAATGTAGCAGCCATGTCGGGGGTCAGACTAAGTGGTCTCATGTTCTTGCTGAGCTAGCATAGTTTGGCAGGAACAGCAATGTAGAGACTTCCCCTGTCAGCAAGCCGAATTGCACAACACAGTCATGATTTTGCCTTTTTGCTTACTGCAAGACTGTATCCTTGTTCTCAAGATAGAATGTCCTATGGCCCATTTCCTGTACTATAAATAGGGATGGCGGAGAATTTCTCCCCGAAACTTCGGGGGGCTGAGCGCCAACGTGTTCGGCCCCATGTACAAGTTTTGGGGAGAAATTCTCCACACACACCCCCCGCACACACACACCCCGGGATGGGACGTACCTTTGCCGAATGTCCCTCCCGGCAGCGGGTCCGGCCGGCGGTTCAGCGGGTGTTCGTCCTGGGCGGGGGCGGCAGCCGATCTTTCGACCGGCTGCCGCCGCCGCCATTGCAATAAAAGAAAAAGAAAAAAAACACCCCCATGATAGGCTACGTGACGATTAACGTAGCCTATCACGGCTAGATTTGCAAAGTCAGCTGTGATAGGCTACGTCAATCGTCACGTAGCCTATCACGGGTGACTTTGCAGATCTAGCCGTGATAGGCTATGTTAATCGTCACGTAGCCTATCACGGGGGCATTTTTTTTTTTTTTAAACTTTCGAGTTCGCGGCCGGGCGAGGCGGGAAGCCTCCTCCCTGGCCTGAATTTCGGCCGGGCGAGGCGGGAAGCCTCCCCCCCGGCCTGAATTTCGGCCGGGCGAGGCGGGAAGCCTCCCCCCTGGCCTGAACTTCGCGGGGGGAGCAGCGAAGCGCCTCCCCCCCACCGCGAATAAGCTTCGAGGACAGGTAAGTCACTTTCGTCCACCCCTAACTATAAACAACTGTACCAACTGTAAAACCACAAGAGAGGGGGTGGGAGAAAGGGTCGCTTGTGTGTCATCATCTCTATGAAAGTAATGTGTGGCTATGCCTCGGGGCTTCTGGCTCTTTGGAAGTGATTCCAGCCTTAAGCCCGCGCGTTAAATAAAGAAGTACTCATTTTCCTTCACTCTGTGGTCTCTCTGACTCTGATTTCTGCTACAATAGCAGACTGGGTCTTAAGAGAAGGTGTACTCCTACCTAACAGAGGATCTAAGACCTCAAAGTCCCCACCCACAATCAAATTATCATATACAATATCAATCAATTTTGCAAAACAATCATGAAACATGACCAGACAATCAATGTTTGGCCCATATACACTGATCATTGCAACTAATTTACCCATATACTTCCCTACCAGAATAATAAAAAAATGCCCTTCAGTATCAAGGGCTCCTTCACACTGAGCTTTTATCCTGTGATTGAGATTGCTCCTTCATGGATGTTTGCGGGCTCTTTACACGATGCCGTGATCATTCAAGGCGTCTCCTGCACCAAATGCCCTTTGTTCTGTTTTTAAATAGATTGCAGTTAACGAACTATCAAATCACCCTGTTGTGTTCCGCTTCAGTTTCCTCCATGAAAAGAGTAAAAGTGGCAAGAAGAAGAGCAAGATCAATGAACGATAATGGAAGACTCAGATATGGGGAGAAGGAGGGGGGAAGGGGAGGGGGGAAAGGGAGTGTGTGTAAAGGGAGTTGTGATCCTGCATTTAAAACGGAAGCAGAAACCCCATTTTAAATGCAGGATTTTAGGCTGGTGTAGGGATGCCTCAAGAATCACCTGTTAAACTACCATAGAAGATTGCTTATGTATTAAATTTGCAACCCCTTTACACTGTGTTGAAGTGTCTGTAACCTCGCCAACCCAGATGTTTTTTCGCAACATCTGTCAATCTGCAGCCATCAAATGAGTTTCTTGTAAAAAAGCCATGACAACATCAAGCTGTAGGGGTGTACGGAGGGGTGTACGGAGGGGTGTACATGAGCACTAATCTGGTCTTCAAGTGCATTAACTTTTGACTGCATCTTTTGAAGGCAAACATTCATCGAATCTACAGACCCTTGAAAAGTAACGATGGAATCCTGGGTCGATCTGTTTTGACTAGGGATGTACGAATCCCTTACCTTGCTCCGCTGATGGGCATCCATGGTGCGGGGGAGGCAATCCATCCCTCCCCCGGGAATCCTGCCCGGCTGACTTCGTCTGCTGCTGGGCTGTGCTGGCCGCAAATGGCGGCCACCATAGCGGCCACCATTTGCGTCCTTGTGGAGGCCGTGATAGGCTATGTATATATTTACGTAGCCTATCACGGCCTCCACAGGGATGCAAATGACGGCCGCTACACCATTTGCGCCCCTGCCTTTTGCCGTGATAGGCTACGTAAATAATATATATACATAGCCTATCACAGCCTCTGCAGTGATGCAAATGGTGGCCGCTACACCATTTGCGTCCCTGCCAAGCCATGATAGGCTACGTAAGTATCTACATAGCCTATCATGGCAAAAGGTAGGGACGCAAATGGTGTAGTGGCTGTCATTTGCATCCCTGCCTTTTGCCGTGATAGGCTATGTAGATACTTATGTAGTCTATCACAGCTTGGCAGGGACGCAAATGGTGGCCGGCATAGTGGCCGTCATTTGCGGCCGCAGCCTGGCAGCGGCCAGAAGATGACCCACCACTGCCACCAGAGCCACCGCTGTCACTAGGTAAGCTCCGTCCCAGGGGGATTCCGCAGGGTGGTGGTGAAGATTGCCCCGTTCTTCCACGGACTCCTCACTGGAGTCCATGGCGGAATTCTCCAACATCCCTAGTTTTGACTGAAAAGCTGTTTGAGCTGCTTTGACTGGAAAGATAACTGCGAAGACATTTTTTTTTTTTATTAAAACCAGCAGCTCCTCTCCCTCTGCCACATTTTTAGAAACTTTTGCAGGGGGGCCCACAGGGGGGAGTAGGTGGTGTTCCCAAGCTTTTCTTTCCTTTCTATGTTGACATCTCCCTCTCACCTCCGAAAGCACAACAAGCAAATATAAATGTGGAAAACAAAAAAACCCAAAAGCTTAAGCAAAGTTAATAGCACATACCCAGATAATGCAACAGTCTCAAAGAGGTATTTTTAAAGCTGAAACTCGGGAGAGACGCAGCGAAGAGCCGATCATGACACCATCTCCATCCGGAAGATGCTTTTGGACTCCAACTCCCTCCAATCCTAGCCAGCACATCCAGTGATTAGGGTTGATGGCAACTGTAGTCTAACATCTGGAGGTCCACAGGTTCCCCACCCTTGACAAAGTGTGAGAGGATGTGGAAAATTAGCTCATATAAAGAGAGATTCTGAGTATTTCTTATATACAGCCATTACATCTTCTCAATTGTCTCTGCAGTCACAAGGACTTGACACTTCATTTATGTATTTGTTCTATATTTATGGCAAGAAATACAAAAGCCATCTGAGAAACTTCATCATGGTTGTTAAAACTCTCTTAGCTTCCTCCAGAATTCCTCAGAAGTTTTGCTTTGGGAAGAACCTTTATGTTTGGAGATCTTTATAGTTACCAGTTAGTTGTTTCTATACCTCTATTCATTTATATTATTCAATCATAAAAAACATGCCAGTTTAAAAGACCAGACGATAAGGTTATCTCACATTGGTCCAAACTCTACAAAGCCAGGAAATTGGAAGCTAAGGTTGATGCATTATCTGACGTGCCCCGTGATCAGTCATAATGTTGTGCAATGTCACAAATTGTGCTTGCTGACAGCTTACCCTCCATGCACCCATACTTTTCCTGGATCGTTCAGTCCCAAATCCAGATTGGGAGGATGGAGTGCCTGGGACCAGCAAAGATGCTCCACGTTATCCTGGTCCTGCATTGCCTTATGAAGCACCATTCTAAAAGCATCCAAAAATCCATCACAAAACATCCACCAGGGCAAGCCTACTCAGAAGCAGCACAGTATAAAATTCCAAATTATGCATGTCTTACTTGTAAGAAGAAAGAACTGGACTGCTCAGGAGAAAGTACAGGCATCCCTTTATATGTAATGATGGTAAGGATGATTATAAACCTTACAAGCCAGCAGGAACGCTTTGCAATCACCTTTATTTTATTGATTGATTGATTGCATTTATATCCCGCTTTTTCCCCTCCAAGGGACCCAAAGCAGCATTCATAATCCTCCTTCTCTCCATTTTATCCTCACAACAGCCCTGTGAGGTAGGTTGGGCTGAGAGTCACTGACTGGCCCAAAGTCACCCAGTGAGCTTCGGTGGCAGAGTGGGGACTAGAACCCGGATCTCCCGGCTCCCAGTCCAGCACTCAAACCACTACACCACACTGGCTCTTTTCTTCACACACATACACAAAAACGCCCCAAACCGTAACTTCAATGATGATGATGTTAAAATAACACATTATATTCTCAGAATCACACAAAAATCAGGCTTTGGAACACAGGAACAAGTTCACACCCCTCCCTCATGAATCCATGGTGCAGAATTGTTTAGCAACCCTGATTAAAAAATAATAGCACTCTGAGCATGTGTAGTTTTGTACTTTAAACTCACTTAAGTTTTGTCACAACTATGACTGCAGAAATAAAATGAAGCTTGCTTCTGCTGTCCTGATGCTGAACACATTTACTTACGAATCAGCACTGTTTTCTTGTAGGAAAAGATAATCTATTTCAAAAATGAAATGTTTATTTTTTTTTAAAAAAATGACAATTTGTATACTTTTGTATTGTTTCTTTATCCTTTAAGTTCTACCTGCATAAGTTGTACCCTTAAAGGTGGTCTAAAAATTCCATTCCAGCAGGCTGTGCTGACAAGAGATGAGAGGGAGAAGCAGCACTATTCCTACTGAAAGGCTGGCTGGGGAATGTTGGGAATTGTAGAACTTATTTCTATCTAAACATGCCTGGGATTGCATCCTAGTTTTTTCCCCTCATCCCAATTCTTTTTTCCCTCATTTGTTTGTTTAGATTGTAAGCCTGCAGGCACGAATTGTCTTCAATTACTGTTTATTCGGGTTCAACATGCATGTGATTTGTTGGGTTGTAAACTTCACTTGTCCAAAGCCTTTATAGTATGTTTGGTTTGATCTGATGATCCTCCTTTTGCACTGTGTTCTTGTAGACACCATGCAATGAGAAACAGCTATGCCACATGGCTTCTTCATTTTGGCTCTGTGATTCCTCCTCCCTCCCAATCCCCTTTCCTTTCATGTCTTTTAGAATGAAAGCCCGTGGACAGGGGCTGTCTTATTTCCTACCTTGGGAGACTTTTGAGCTAAAAGGCAGAATAAAATTCAATAAATAGGCTTGCATACAATGTCAACCTGTACCTCTCACTCAAAAGTGGTTTCGAAAAGTGACTGGCACTATGGAAGCTTCTGTGATTTAAAAAAATGAAAGTTTCTGACTGCATGATACGGCATACTTCTGATTCTGCTGTACAAAAGGATCCTGTGTAACTGGGAAGTTTGCACTTTTTGTTTGAATCCACAGAAATTGCCCTGAGAAGATGTATAGTTACTGTCCTTATACAGTATCTGCCTGACTTGAACCAGAAAGTCATGGATCCAGGGGGTAGGGTAGGCAGAGTGTGTTGAACCATCAGTGACTTACAGCATTTTCCCATCCCCTCAGCCAAGTCGATTCCTTTCCTAGTTATGCCTTGGAATACATGGAATGTGCCTTTTTTTCCACAGCAGCTGCATACCGCATTGACATTTGTCATCAAACTGCCAAACATAAGCCCAAGGTCTTTGTTTTGGTCAGTCACAAACACACAAGTGAAGTTGGGATTCCCCCCCACCCCACCGCATCACTTTACACTTGCTTATATGGAACTGCATTTGCCATTCTGATGTCCATTTGTCCACTATGGAGCGATCCTTTGGGAGCTCTTTGCAATCTCTCCTTGTTTTAACTACCCTAAATAATGTGGTGCTTAGCCCTAGTTCCAGATCATTTCTACTAGTACATTTCTTGATATTGCATTATAACCTGCCCTTTTTCCTCTTGCAAGTAACCCAAGGCTTACATGGGCATCCTCCTCCTCCATTTCATCCTCACAACAACCTTGTGAGGTAGGTTAGGCTCAGGGTTAGTGGGTGGCCCACAGCTATCCAGTGAGCTTCATGGCCGAGTGGCGACTAGAACCCAGGTCACCCAGGTTCCAGTCCAACATTCTAACCACTACACCACACTGCCTTTATGAAAAAGTTGAGAAGCATTGGTCCCAATACAGATCCTTGTTATATAAAAAGCTATCTAAAAGTTCAATTATGTTTGAAAATATATTTTATAACTTAAGCAGCAAAATAGTGAATACCCTTTTAAGTTGTTAAACGCATGAAATCATGCCACATGAGAAGTCATAAGATATGAATGGTTTATAAATAAAAGTACACATACAGAAGTAAAACATGAAACATTTAATGATTACAAAGAAAATACATGTGTGCACTATAGTTCATATGCAGTTTAACTCTTGCTATGGCCTATTGAAAAAAACAAACATTCATGTTAGTAGGCCCAGCAATAGTTTCAATTGTACTTAGCTGCACTTAAACTTCCGCCAATCCAAGCTAGTTAAATGCAGTGTTTCAAGCTTTCAACTATATAACAGTATGGTCCAAACTTTTAGAGAAAAGGAAGGGGGGGGGGAGAGAATTAAAAGGAATGTATAGCTACTTATGAGATGGCTAGATAGCATAACAGATGCAATGAATATGAACTTGAGCACGCTCTGGGAGAGAGCGCAGGACAGGAAGGCCTGGCGTGCTATGGTCCATGGGGTCACGAAGAGTCGGACACGACTGAACGACTGAACAACAACAATAGCTACTTATCCCAAACAGAGATCTGAAGACCAGGCTTTCTTGGATCCAGAAGAAGGCTGAGAGACCTCTCTTAGAATCCAGAATATAGAACTCAGCAAAGGCCAGGTAAGGAAAATTAATCAAGGTAGAGAATGAAGACCATATTTTAAATTGAAAAATGCTTCACCAGTAAGCAAAATAAAGTAACAGGGAAAAACTACACCGAGCTGCTCAGGCGCCAGGTGCCTGGCTCAGAGAAACAGGCTTGGGGAAAGAAAGCCCCAAATAGTCTCCAAACCAAGAGAAAACATGGTCAAACTTGTTGAAAAAGAGAAAAGAGGATTTTTCTTCTCTCAGAAAGGAGGCAAGAACCAAAAAAGCTCTCAAACCAAATCAAAATCTGCTAATAAAGTTCAGAATTAAGCACAAGGTAAAAAGCAAGCAAGCCAGGTTGGAACAAATGTGGTTCTTGTCTTTTTCACAGGGTGCTGTTGCTTTCTTTAAACCCCTGACAGCCCTCAATTTTCTGCTTTTTGATTGGCTCTTTTCTGTAGTTGGGATCTAGAACATTTGGTTCTTAATGACATATTGCAGAAACCTGCAGGGAGAGTTTCTCATTGTTTTCAGCAGCTGATCTTACTCTAAGCCTGATCAGGGTACAGGGGAACATTCCAGACTCCTGGATCTGCTAACTGCAGGGAGTAACAAAGGTAACCTTTTCTCATACTGCTGTATTGTGCCATGGCTTGACCACAGCTTTGTCAGCATGATTGCCTGCTTCTCAAACTCCAGGCAGCAAAACTTTCTGCCCTCAAGGAAAGACAGCCTGCTATGAAGCAAAGTTTCACTCCCATTCCATTCCATAGCTTCCTTCTAAGCCATCTGTTCCCAGTACTTGAATTCCAAAAGGGAACCTAGGGCACAATCCTATGCATGTTTAGACAGAGAATGCTGGGAGCTGTAGACCTTTTCTCTGTCTAAACATGCAGAGGATTGTGCCCCTAGTAACACAAATGCTTAAGGGGATAGTGGGGAGCAGAGGAAGAAGGGGAATGGCTGGGAGTGCAGACCTGGTCACACTGAGGGGATTTAGGGATGGGAGAGAATTTCTCCCCGAAACTTCGGGGGGCCGAGTACCAACGCATTCGGCCCCCCGAAATCGGCAGTGAAATTCTCCGCCAACCCCCCCCCGCCCGGGATGGGACTTACCTTTGCCAAATGTCCCTCCCGGCGGCGGGTTCCAGCGGCGGTTTGGCGGGTCTTCGTCCGGGGCGGGGGCGGCAGCCAGTCTTTCGGCCAGCTGCCGCTGCCGCCATTACAAGGAAAGTAAAAAAAAAAAAATGCCCCTGTGATAGGCTACGTAACAATTAACGTAGCCTATCACGGCTGACTTTGCAAATCTTGCCGTGATAGGCTACGTTAATCGTTACGTAGCCTATCACAGGGGCGTTTTTTTGTGTGTTTTTTTACTTTTTTTTTTCGCGGCCGGGTAGACGGGGCGCTTCTACCCAGCCTGAATTTCGGCGGCGAGGGATGGGGCGCCTCCCCCCCGGCCTGAATTTCGGCCGGGCAAGGCGGGGCACCTCCCCCCTCACATGAACTTTGGGGGGAGAAGCGAAGTGCCTCCCCCCCACCGCGAAGCAAGCTTCGAGGACAGGTAAGGGACTTTGGTCCATCCCTAGATAGCTTGTCTGCATAGACACACAGAGGTCCCAGAAACCCAGTTAGCTGTTGCTGCTGCTGCTTTTTCTCTACATGGCAGTTCTCCCACCCACGCTCAACATTCTGAGTGCCGGCTTATGAAATCTCATAGGGATTCATTATACTAATAAAAATTACTTTAAAAATAAGTAAATTAAATTTTTAAAAATCCATTCCACCAACTACTAGGGAAGTACAGATTCCCCACCGTCTGTTCCGCTGGGGAATCTGCCCACGGGAGAGGCTATCCATCCCTCCCCCTCCCCGGAATCCTCTGGAGCAGCTCTGCTCTGCGAGGTTTCTGCGGAGCCACCTGGCTTGAGGGCCACTTACTTGGACCCGTTCGCTTCCATGCCGATCACCATATTGCTTTAGAAAATGGCAATCGGCAGGATGTGCCCATAAAGGTATATGCAAGATTCCTGGCTCTATTATGCATATGAGTCTATGGGCACATCTGCCAATTGCCATTTTTTTAAGCAACATGGCGATCGGCACAGAGGCACATGGGTCCGGTTAAGCCTAAAGCTGAGTGCCGTTCCACAGGGAATCCTCCTGGAGCAGAGGTAAGTGGGGCCATTCCGCCGCAGGTTCCAGAGGCCGGATTCCACAGAATCTGGCCTCACTTGAATCTGCGGCGGATTTCTCTGACATCCCTACCAACTACAATAGAAACAGAATAGGAAAACATATATGGTTTTGATATTTGGCCTCCAGGCTTTTGGCAAATGATGGGCACAAAAAGTTGCCAACACATGTTTTCAGTGCCCAAACTGTGTGACAGTGTATTTATTTTATTTTTTTCTGTTAACTGCCTTTTCTCCATTAATCTTTAACCAATCCTCTTGAAACTTTCAGGTTATGTAAAAAAGATATTTTTTTTCTGGTACTTGAGATGTTTTAGGAAGACTGGTGAAACCCTTTCAATTTTATTAAGGTTAGAATAACCCACCCACCCCTGATTTTCATTTAACATGGCAGAATCCTCTTTTGACTGATCACCTTATCTACTGGAGGCACTACTGTGCCTCCAGTAATTCAGTCTCTGCAGGTCTCTGCAACTGAAGAAGGTGGTGAACTCGTTTCAAGTGCTCATCAAACTGAAACACAACACCTGTTGGGAGAGAAGAGTGATTGGTTTGGGCAATAGATCAAATGCCATGAAATCAAAAACTAATTCCTGGCCCCACCCCACCTGGGTGATCTCCCTACTTGTGTGCCTTGACACTCGGATCCTCAAAGCCCACTCATCTCAATAGATATCTTCTCTTCTAGGATATTTGCATGGCTGGAGTATTTTGAGACTTTTTTTAAGAAGCCAGTGGTGGAAAGATTTGGATGTATAATAATCTCTTAACACCTTCCAAGGGAGCACCAGCAGTGAAATTGTAAACTCCAGTTTGGGAGTGGCCCCTGGTCCTCTAAATGAGCTGATGGTTGAGGCCATTATTAAAGCTTCCCTCTTGAACCCTGGCAAATGTGGGAATTATAAGCGAGTCAAATTTGAACACATGAAGCTGACTCGTTCCAAGTCAAACCATGACTCCACATGTTCCAATACTGTATCTCCTGGCTGACAGGTGGTGGCCCTCCATTGTCCTAGGTAGCTATGAACCTTCACCTGATGCCTACAGTGAAACATTTGGAGAATGACTCCAGAGCAGAGCTTTGTGCAAATGGGGTCTAGAACTTCATACTATACATAGATACAGATACGGGGTGGGGGTGGGGATGGACACACACACCATTTTACTGAATTTCTCCAGAAGAGAGCAGAAATTCTTCAACATTTTCTCAGGGGCTGGACTCACCGCTAGCAATGGCAATACAACAGCTTCTTTCTTTTTTCCTAATTTCTTGAAGGTGGCGGGGGCAGGGGGAATGGTATTGGGAGTGGTGCCATCAGCAGCAACTGCTTTGGTAGCCTAGGCACCATTTTGAATCCTCCACAGTGCCATGGCCCTAGCGTTGTTCTGGGGCATGATGGAGGGAAATGGCTGCCAGCACAAAACAGAGAAAACTGTGCAACGTAGGGATGGCGGAGAATTCCGCCACGGATTTCAGTGAGGCCAAATGCACTGGCATTCAGCCTCCCGAAACCCGTGGCAGAATGGCCTCCCACCCCCCGCCACCCCGCAGAATTCCCCCGGGACGAAGCTTACCTGGGGCGGATGCTCCGGTGGCAGCAGCTCCAGCAGTGGCTCCAGCGGCAGTGGCTGGTCTCTCAGCTGGCTGCTGCGGCCGCAAATTGTGGCTGTCATACCAGCTGCCAATTGCATCCTGCCAGGCTGCCGTGATAGGCTACGTATTTACGTAGCCTATCACGGTAAAGGCAGCCACACAAACAGCGTAGCAGCCGCCGTTTGCGTCCCTGCTCTTTGCCGTGATAGGCTACATAAATACTTACGTAGCCTATCACGGTAGCCTGGCAGGATGCAAATGGCAGCTGCTAAGAGGGCCACCATTTGCGGCCGCAGCAGCCCGGCTGTGGCCGGAACTCCGGCTGTGGACGG
The DNA here is from genome assembly GCF_057233095.1 of Heloderma suspectum. Classification (NCBI taxonomy): domain Eukaryota; kingdom Metazoa; phylum Chordata; class Lepidosauria; order Squamata; family Helodermatidae; genus Heloderma; species Heloderma suspectum. The sequence continues at coordinate 16,648,744 of NC_139467.1, forward strand.
CCCTGGCCCGCGGCTCTGCAGAGCAGCCACGGAGCCAGCCAGGGAGGATTCGGGGGGAAGGGATGGAGTGCCTCCCCCCCACTGCGGATCCCCCACTGAGGAGCCAGGTAAGGGATTCGTACATCCCTAGCAAAGTAGCCAACGTTTCCCAGAGAGGGAAGATAAAGAAATCTCAGCTCTGCTCCACATATTGAGGAAAATTATTAGGTGACCATCTCATAATGGTTTTGCAATAAAAGGCACTGAGACATATATCACCAACATCCAATAAAAATGAGTGTGTGGGGGCGGGGGAAGTCTGGGAACCCTATGTGTTAAGAGATGTGATTCTTGTTCTGCACATACTCACCAGTGAACATGAAAAGAAGCCCAGATAAACTAGCCATAAAAAGAGACCATGCCTTTTGTGACATCTTTTCGTACTCAAAATCTCCATAGTGCACCACTGTGAAGGTTAACAGGCCAATCGGGACACATAAACCTAGGAACCAAAAAGGGGGTGTATTAACATCCCTTTGGGGAGCCATGTATTCCAGCAGAACTGCTCTCCATGTTTCGTCACAGAGGGGATCTGCTGGGATGGGTGTCAGATATTTGCAGGAAACAGATTGGGCCTTAGCGAGTGTGAAGGAGATGAGGGTTGGAAGGTGTCAGGCCTTCGCCAGGCCCATGTGCAGCTGAACTCAAATCCAGACCTGGAGGCTGTGTACTCCAGCTTAGGGTCCTGTGGTCAGTTATTCAGATGGACAAAAGTGCTCTCTTGGCCAAGCACAAAGGTGCAGGAGCCGATGATGTGCCCTCTCCCCCTCGCCTTTCTCTCCTGGCAGGTGGAGCCAAGCAGGAACAATCAGACATGTGCACCACCAGATTTGCATAGAAAACATTTAAAATGACGTTTTAATTAAATAAATATAAAAGCTTTAAATACAATACCTGCTACAAGGCTGGCTATGTTTGCTATCTTGGCCAGGGAGAAGGAGCAAATATTCGGGCACCGATATGAGAAGCAAAGGCCAAAGAAGGAGATGGCACCAGGGACCACTGCGATCAGCATGAATGCTCTGGTTGCATGAATGTAGCCTACAGGAAGCCAAGAGAGCGGGAAGGGGTTGGTGTGCAGGGGACAACAGTCGGAATTATGAAGGTCTCAATACTCCCCTAAATCCCAACATCATCATGCAATGTTATCTGATCCGCCTCACTCGGCCTAATGGTAAGGCCAGACCGGTGTCCTCATCATTGCAAAGCTCTCCTTAAATAGCTGCCTCCACCCTTCATCCTGGCATTGCCATGCAAGCGTTTTATTGTGCCACACATCGCCAGCTCCAGCAGGATCACCCTGTGGAATGACTAAGGATGCGCAGATTTTGTTTAATCAGTTCTCTGTTTCATGGATTGCAGGCATCTTTTCTTCCATCATTTGCTCATTGACAGGAGCAGATTCATCCCCCTCCCCTTCCCCCTTCCCCACTGTGGAAGACTCCATAAAAACGTTTGCTGCAATATATGTAAATGTTCCTGTCACAAAACATTTTGTCATTTTTCTTAGATCATCCTACAATCGATGAGCAAAGTACACAAGTAAAGATAGATACACAGTGGAATCTAAACAGAGATATGTACACGATGTTGTGCATGTGTGGGATAGAGAGGAAGGATAGAGAGGAAGAGATAAGAAAAAAGTGGTGCAAACCGTAGCTATCAAGGGCTGAAGTGCTAAAGGAGCTACTCCAGCAAACTGCTCGGAGCTGAGACAGGAAACAAAACTGGAAGTAGGTTGCTCTCCCATGTGAGAAGGCAATTCAGTTAATCCATTCTTGGCAATCACTCGTGACCAAGTAAGATGGTCTTCCAGGGGTAGAGTCTTGACAGTGCGTCTGTAGGTGGCTGTGAAGGCCAATTCTGGATCCACACAGCCTCCCACAGCGAGGACATAGGTTTCCAGGTGGGAGGCGATCATGATGAGGGTTGCTTGATGTGCCTTCTGCTGAGCTCGTTTCTCCCTTTCTCCCTGTGCACATGCTTCTTCGAAGTCCATAACGCCTTTAATATAGGCTGACCTCCAGTTGGAACGCTCATGGGTTAGAGCTTCCCGGTCCTAATTTTTTTAGATTAGCTTTGTCCACCAATATTCCGTTTTCCATTCATAAATTGGGAATAAAATAGCTGCTTTTGAAGACGATGGTCAGGCATTCGAACAATATGGCTGGTCCAACAAAGTTGATGTTGGGGAGTCGTGTTTCAACGCTGGTGGTCTTTGCTTCTTCCAATACGCTGACATTAGTCCATCTGTCTTCCCAAGTAATTTGCAGAATTTTTCGGAGGCAGCGTTGATGAAATCTTTCGAGAAGTTGGAGGTAGGGATGTACGAAAGTGACTTACCTTTAACGAAATTTGATTCAAGGTGGGGGGGAGGCGCTCCGTCCCTCACCCCGAAATTCTGGCCGGGAGGGAGGCGCTCCGTCCCTCCCCCCCCCCGAATCCTGGCCGGCCGGGTGTGCAAATGGCAGCGGCTGTAGCTGCCGCAGTTTGTGTCCCTGCAGTCAGCCGTGATAGGCTACGTAAATGTTTACGTAGCCTATCATGGCTGATTTAAAAGAAAAAAATGCGCGTACGCAAATGGCGGTGCCCATGGGCGCTGCCATTTGCGTTGCTTATTTTGACACATCTTAGTCTACGTAAACATTTACATAGACTACGGCGAAAATAAGGGGAACGCAAATAGCGTAGCGTCTACACTATTTGCGCTCCCCTTATTTTCGCCATCTTAGTTTACATGAATGTTTACGTAGACTAAGACGTGTCAAAATAAGGAACGCCAATGGCGGCGCCCATGGGCGCGCCATTTGCATATGCGCATTTTTTTTCTTTTAAATCAGCCGTAATAGGCTACGTAAATCTTTACGTAACCTATCACTTTTTGGGGGTTTTTTTACTGGAAATGGCGGTGGCGGCAGCTGGTTGGAAGACCGGCCGCCGCCGCACTGCCGCTGGAGCCGCCACCGCCAGGAAGATTCGCCCAAGGTAAGTCCCATCCTGGGGGGGCGGGGGGTGCAGACCGTTTCGCCACCGATTTCGGGGGGCCGAATGCGCTGGCATTCGGCCTCCCCGAGATTCGTAGCGAAATTCTCTGACATCCCTAGTTGGAGGTGGTGTTTATAGATGGTCCATGTTTCCCAGGCGTACAGTAAGGTCGGTAGTACAATGGCTTTGTAAACAAGCATTTTGGTCTCCCTGTGAATGTCCCAATCCTCGAACACTCTACACTTCATTCGGGAGAATGCTACACTCGCAGAGCTCAGGCGATGCTAAATTTCAGAGTCTATGTCGGCTTTTGTGGAGAGATGGCTGCCAAGATAAGAAAAGTGATTGACATTTTCCAGCATCACACCATTAAGCTGGATTGATGGCGCTACAGATGGGTTGGTTTATGCTTGCTGGTAAAGCACTTTGGTTTTTTTGATGTTAAGTGAGAGGCCGAGCTTTTCATATGCTTCTGCAAAGATGTCTACGATAGTTTGGAGATCTTCCTCTGAATGTGTGCAGATTACGTTATCATCAGCATATTGAAGTTCTGTGACAGAGGTTGTAATTACCTTACTTTTTGCTTTCAGCCTACTGAGATTAAAAAGTTTTCCATCTGTTCGATATATGATTTCTACAACAAGGTGTAGAATCATAGCGATGAAGATAGCGAATAAAGTTGGAGCAATAACGCATCCCTGTTTAACGCCTGATCCCACTTTAAATGGATCACTTTGAGAGCCATTGTTATCCAAGATTGTTGCCATCATGTCGTCATGGAGGAGCCACAAGATGTTGACAAATTTATTATGGCACCTGGTTTTCAAAAGGATGGTCCAGAGAGCAGTTCGGTTAACAGTGTTGAAGGCCTTAGTCAGACCAATAAACGCCATGTACAGAGGTCGGTTTTGCTCCCTGCATTTTTCTTGGAGCTGTCGTGCGGTGAAGATCATATCCACTGTCCCCCTGGAGGAGTGGAAGCCATTTTGGGATTCAGGGAGGATATCTTCTGAGATAGGTAAAAGGCGGTTTGCGAGGATCCTTGCCAGGATTTTGCCTGCCGTAGCTAGCGGCATATTAATTCAGTTAATGTGCATATTCTTGCCTATCGGAGCAAGTGGGAGGAGCAACACGTATACGGATTTCTTCCTCCACTGCAGGAAAATGTGTAGTTTCACCCTGACAGTTACATTCCATAACTAAAGCAATAGACATTGCACACAGAATCCACTAGAATCCCTCAGCTACCAAGAATCCCGCTGAAAACACTGCAGTGCTGGGAACATTCTAGCTTCGGAATGGAACTGACCATGCACTGCATTAGTGCTTTGCCAGCAGCGGCTACCATAGGGTGTCTTAGGAAGGAAAACCTTCACGAGCTTTTTAACACTGCTCAGAAATTCAACAAGCCTATGTAGGATTTCTTTCCTCAAAACGGCTGAGCAAAGTACACCCGTAATTTTCACCCAAATGTGAAAGAAATATATAGTATGCCTGTTCAAAAAATGGAATAAAAAAGGAGATATGTCAGGTTTCAGCACTGTTTTACTTGCTGTGCTCATGACCATTTTTATTGGATACATTGGAAATTCGCCATCATGAGGATCACGGAGGCCACAACTTCACATTCTTTGCTCAACTGGTGTTATTTGTATAAGTAAGAGCATTTGGGGGCCTATAATGGTGGGATCTTTTGTTGTTGTTCTTTTGCTACTAGTCTTAACAAGATGGGCACTTCTATGCCCATTTAATTAAAAAAATATATATATTCCCAAAGAGATGCAACTGAAGTGTCAGATATGTTCTTAGATACATGCTCAGTGCACATGGATTGACGGGGGATACTCAGATGTTAGGCCTGCAGTGGTGTGGCTTGATAATTTAAACCTCAGAACATTTTCTTAGGGGAGGGGTGTCATGCAGCCTTGGGTATTACTTCACTTGTGAAGCACACCACTAACATTTCTCTTCCCCCACCAACCACTATCCCCTGCTTTGCAACTGCTTCTGCATTCCATACAAGATAGAATGTTTGCTAATATGCCCCCCACCCCACCCCAATAACCTCTGAACATGTGCAGTTTGGAATTTTATCCTCACATAAATCACGGCACCACCACAATTGTGAGAAAACAAGGGAGCTTGCTTCTGCATCCCTGACGTCCTCACCTGCTGCTCTGTGGTTGGTCATCCCTACCCCCTGCCCACCATGCCCAGGCTGCACCACTGTATGCCTGTCAAGAACCTGGTGTGTGAAGGGAGGGGGAGTGCTTTCCAGAAACCTCTGCTATGGGGAGGAAAATTCTGGCGGACGTACAGCAGGGCTTTCTTGGCAGAACAGTCAACGCTGAAAGAGTTCCCTGAAGGCAGAAGCTTTGAAAGTGCCTGGTGATAGCAGCAGCACCACTATCTTTTGTCACATAGGATGATCAAGGGGTTGACCCATCTACCATCCCACAATGCAAACAATAAGTGGTGAAGAAGAACGTAGTGTACTTCTGACCACTCCTCTAGTTGTCATTTGCCAGACACAGTCTTACCGTCCACATCCATTCCAAGCGGGACACATTGGGAATCTGTTTTGCAAACCCTCCACAGGCCCATTTTGAAATCGCCAGTCCCCCAGTAGTCTGTGGCCAGGGCAGCGAGGAGCAGCACAAGGCTGATGAAGGAGATGACCACAGTGGTATTCCTCAGGTGGCCCATGGTGGGGAAGTGTCACGTCTGTCAGACAAATAACAGCCCAGCTGAGATGAATCTGAGGGAAGAGAGGGAAGGTCATGTTCTTTTGGGGTGACCTTGCGTGTTGCTGTCCCCTGGTGGCCATACGGAGGGGAACACCCAGTTTGTGTGATGCATGCATCTGCCCAAGCTTCCCATGTTCAGTAGGCTATGGCAGACCGTGAAGATGCTCTGTAGGCAGGTGCACAGCAGTGGCATTTCTGCATCTGCAGCACCTGAGCTGTGGCAGCCTCTCTTCACTCCCCTCCCTTGATAAGTCGCACTTTGCCCAGACATGGCATTGTTTAGCGGCCCTAAGATGGTGCAGTTGACTATTGATCCTCTAATCTTTCATCCTGCTAAGATGGGGTGGCCTAAAGGGCTACTCCAATGCACTTTTCATTGCAGAAGGTGCACAGATGTAGACCTACAGCATAGTCCTCCCACAGCTTTGTTGTCTTCGGATAGGTTTGTATGGGAAACTGGAGCTTGGGAGGGGAAGGTTAACTTTACGCCACACAACCATCACCAAAATCTCTCCCTCTGTCACAATTTACCTTGGCGGGGGGGGAGTCTCCCGTTGGTTTGGGATTATCTTGGGTAGGGTGCAAATTAATTGAAGCATTTGTTTTATTGGAGATTATCTGGCTGAGAGACAAATTGGCTGGCTTTGCCTCCCGCGAAACTGAAATACATCCTAGTGATAATTTCTGCTTTTGCGTATATAGATGTAAATCAACACACGCAGTGTTTATGCCGGCTTGCATACTCCGGCCCTGGCCCTGGATCTTTCACGTGCCTCGCATCACCCCTGGCAGTGGCAGGGTCTTAAATGGCATCGAACAGGGGATTAGACACACACACGCCCGGAGGACAGGTCTGCGACCGGCCGTCATCCGTGATAGCTAAAGAACCTCCCTGTTCAGAGGCAGTCTACCTGCGCGTCTCGGATGCCTGCCAGAAGCAACCAGGGGGGCCTGTGGTCTTCCGGCCCCATTCGACGCACAGAGCCATCTTCTGCAGCGCGACGCGCCAGAAAAGGAAGGGGCAGCAGTACCTCGGGCTGCGCGGGCACTTTCGCTTTCGGTTTTCTCACCCGTTCGCTGGGAGGGAGGAGGAAATCCAATTCCCCCCCGATTTTCCTGGCAAAGGCTGGAAAGATCCGGCGGACTTTTGTGTGGCGAGATGGGTTGGTCCTTACCTTCCGAGGAGCTGGGGCCGGACAGGGGAATGCGCGCGCGAGCCTCCCTTTCTCGGCGCAGAAAGAAAGAAGCCGGACCTGCCCTCTGCACGTGGGCCGCCGCCTCCCGGCCTGGGGGCTTTCCAGAAGGCGGGCTGCGGGGAACTTTCCGACGACGAGCGCTTTGCGGAAAGCAGCGCCGCGAGTCCAAAAAAGCGCCGTGCCGCTGCTCGCGGCGGAGTTACCCTCCCTCCGCGGATCGGAGAGGAAAGCAGCTGCGCGGCCGGGGAAACCCCGGCGTTCGGGGCTTGTTCCCGCGGGGCCGAAAGGGGGCCCGCCCCCCCCGCCCCCTGAAAGCGAGGATGCGCTGGGCCGCCGCCGCCGCCGCGATCCGAGCTGCCTTTCCGCCGCGCCGGGGGAGAAGGGCAGGCGGCTCCTCGCCCCGCTGCTTGGGGCCGCCCGCTTTAAGGCAGCCGGATGGACGGAGCGCGCGGGCGTCTTCGGCGCTTCCCTCCCGGGGGGACCCCGCGAGGGCAGCGGAGCCCTCCGTGGCAGCGCCTCAGCCCCCCGGCGAGCGCGCGCTTTCCGCCCCGAGGAGCCTCGGCGAGGGGCCTCTGCCCCTCTCCCTGGCCGGTAGAGCCGGGGCGCTCGCTGCTGTTTCCTGGCCCTGGCAAAACGGCGCTTCCCGGGGCGAATACTGGGAGAACGGAGAGGAGCGGCAGGCGGGGCGGAGCATCCAAGCCTCCGCCTCCGAGCACGCGGGGGGGGGCGAGGGGTCCCTGACCCCCCCCCCACACACACACACGTGTCTCCGCTTCCCCCAGCCCGGTCTTTCTCAGGAGCCCTTGCGGGAAGCGAGCTCCGCTGAAGTCAAGGGGGCTGGCTGCGCAGGTTGCGCGCACATGCTTTGAGCAAGGGCCGGGTTGGGGGAGTTGGGCAGCCTCCCAGCGCGCGCCTGCGCAAGCCTACTCAGAAGCAAGCCCCGCTGAGCTCAGCGGCGCTTACTCGCAGGAGAGGAAAGGCTGATGCGTAGGGATCGGGCCACGCGGCCCGAGCCCTGCTTTACAGCATGATCCACAGTCAGTTCAGCCCAACGGCCCGAGCTGAAGTCCAGTCGAATCCTGTTGGACGTAGAACTGACGCCGGGTCCCGAGCAGCAAAGCACCGGGGCTTGCTGAACTAGACAAGACGTCCTGCGCCCGTCAGATGCAGATATGCATGTATACAAAAATGGCTCTTGAGGAAGGTTAGGTTGCCGCTGTTCCAGCGGAGTGAAAGTTCAATTCAAACACGCACACTCGCCCACCTTAGCAATCCGCAGCCAATTTCCTACATACTTACACATGTGTTTACTCAGAAGCAAGCATTGCTGTGTTCAGTGCGATCTCCGAGAAGCCTTGGGGATGTTTAACTGATTTACAGCACACATCTGTGTGCGCCAACTCAGAAGTAAAGGCCTACTGAGTTCAGATGGACTTACTCTCCAGGAAGTGTGTATGCAACTGCAGCCTCAATGGCATTCACATAATCACTTCCTGATGCGCTGTTTACCTGCACATGTCAGCATCCCCCCCCCCCTTGCCTCCAGCTCAGGTTTGCATTTCCATACTGGGCTCATTTCCAAATGCCCCCTTAGTTTCCCTCAGAAGAGCCTTGGGGGAGGGGCGGAGGGGGGGAGCTTCCAGAAAAACAGCGGGGGGGGGTGTATGTGTGTGAGCCAACCTTGCACCCTTGTTGCCCCTACAGTTCTTGGTGGGAGTGGGCTCCCCCCCTACACACACATAATGGAAGAATGTAGCTCCTCTTCCCGGGTATGTTTATTCCTCATTTTGTCATTCACTGAGCATGTGCAGAGGGTGCTTCTGATTCAAAGAATAGAAAGCTTGTTAATCTTTTCCCTAGTGCTACATTTTTATAAGTGTAACTACTGCAGAAAGAACTTTCCATCATACTCTCTCTCTCTCTCATGAGTTCCAGAACACATTATAAAAAAAGAAGAGAGTCTTAATTAAAGTTCAACAAAAGTAACAATCGTTGGTTGGAGCTACACTTTGTCATACTGAGGGCCAGTGTGATGTAGTAGTTAGCGTGGTGGACTGGGACTCAGGAAATCTGGATTCTAGAGCCCCCCCCCCCATGAAGCTCACTGGGTGACTTTGGGCCAGTCACTGACTCTCAGCCTAACCTACCTCACAGGGTTGTAGTGAGGATGACATGGAGAGGAGGGCCATGTAAAACACCTTCAGTTCCTTACAAGTGGAACAAAGGCAGGATATAAATTTGTAGTAGTAATGATGATGATAATGGTAATAATAATATACTTAATGTAGACCCGGTGAAATCAACTTGACTCGTTAGTCATGGTTTGAATGGGTCTGCACTAAGTCTAGTTGCTCTATGTCTTTCTTTAAGGCAGCGAAACAACAAAGGTAAAGGCTCCCAACATTCCTACTGAAACAAATATCCATCTGAACATGTGAAGGAAGGGTAGCGCTAGGAAGGATGAGCCTGCTGGGAGGGGGGCCACCACATGATGGCCCTGCTCTCCCCTCCAAGTGTTCTTTGAACATGACTTCTGGTGTGGGCTAAACCAAGGCCACTGCACATATTTACTGCATCTATGGAGAGTGAACGGGCCTGGGGCTAAATGAGAAGGGACCCCCTCACAAATCCATTGCCTCATTCATGGAGAGGAACAGAGAGAGATGTTTAGTTTCTGAGTATTTCATATACGTGGCCATTACATCTTCACAGTCTGCAATTCAATGGACTAGACACATTTTATTTGTTATTTATTTATGTCAGGAAGCACAAAAGTACCAAAGTACAAAAAAAGTACAACAAATACATAAAAGTACAACAAAGTGCAAAAAGGACACACACACAAAAGCACAAAGGCACACAAACTTCATTGCGGTTTTTAAAACTCTCTTCGCTTCCTTCAGAGTTTCTCAGAATTTTTGCTTTAGGATGACCCTTGATGTTCAGAATTCTTTATATGTACTACTCAGTTGTCTGTATAACTGTGTGTATTTATATTATGGACGAAGAGTGTCTGAGCATTTTGGTGTGTACTTTACAAGCAAGTGCACCTATTAGGAGAGAAAAGGGATTGGTTTAGGCAAGAGATCAAATATTATCTCGGTCGGCTACTGATTCCTGGCTCCTCCCAGCTGGGTGATCTCCCTACTTGTGTCAGGGACGGATCCTTAAAGTCTTCTCATGTGCATAGCCCAAGATCTCTTCTACCCAATTTGCATGGTTGGTGTATTTTGAGACTTTATTTTTAAGAAGCCAGTGTTTCAAAGATTTGGATGAATCAGACACCCCTAACACCTGCCAATGGAGCACCAGCAGAGAAAGTATAAACGCGAATTTGGGAGTGGCCCCTGGTCCTCTAAATGAGATGATGGTGAGGCTGTTATTAAAGAATCCCTCTTGGACTTGGCAAATCTGGAAATCATAGGTGAGTCAAATTTGAACACATGAAGCTGACTTATACCAAGTCAGACCATGACACTATATAGCCCAGTCTTGTATAAGAACGTAAGAAGAGCCATGCTGGATCAGACCAAGGGTCCATCTAGTCCACAGGGGTGGACGAAAGTCCCTTACCTGTCCTCAAAGTTTGTTCGTGGTGGGGGGGAGGCGCTTCGCTGCTCCCCCCGCGAAGTTCAGGCCGGGGGGGGAGGCTTCCCGCCTCGCCCTGGCCGAAATTCAGGCCGGGGGGGAGGCTTCCCGCCTCGCCCAGCCGAAATTCAGGCGGGGGGGAGGCTTCCTGCCTCACCCGGCCGCGAACTCGAAAGTTAAAAAAAAACAAAAACGCCCCCTCATAGGCTACGTGACGATTAACGTAGCCTATCACGGCTAGATTTGCAAAGTCAGCCGTGATAGGCTACGTCAATCGTCACGTAGCCTATCACGGGTGACTTTAAAAAAAAAAAACACGTACGCTAATGGCGGCCCCCATAGGGAGCCGCCATTCGCGTTCCTTATTTGGTCGCTGTAGTCTACGTAAAGATTTACGTAGACCACAGCGAAAATAAGGGCAACGCTATTTGCGTTGCCCTTATTTTCGCCGTAGTCTAAGTAAACCTTTACGTAGACTACAGCGACCAAATAAGGAATGGGAATGGCGGCTCCCTATGGAGGCCGCCATTATCCGTACGCGCTTTTTTTAAAAAAAAAAGTCACCCGTGATAGGCTACGTGACGATTGACGTAGCCTATCACGGCTGACTTTGCAAATCTAGCCGTGATAGGCTACGTTAATCATCACGTAGCCTATCAGGGGGCGTTGTTTGTTTTTTTCCTTTCATTGGAATGGCGGCGGCGGCAGCCGGTCAAAAGACCGGCTGCCGCTCCCGCCCCGCACGAACACCCGCCGAACCACCGGCTGGACCTGCCGCCAGGAGGGACATTCGGCGAAGGTAAGTCCCGTCCCGGGGGGGGCGGTGCGGTGTGCGGGGGGGTGGAGGATTTCTCCCCGAAACTTGTTCGGGGGGCCGAACACGTCGGCGCTCGCCCCCCCGAAGTTTCGGGGAGAAATTCTCCGCCATCCCTACTAGTCCAGCATTCTGCTTACACAGTGGCCAACCAGCTGTTGACCACGAACCCACAAGCAGCACACAAGTACATCAGCATCAGGACACAAGTACATCAGGTTCCCCAGCAACTGGTGTACATAGGCATACTGCCTCAGGTACTCAAGGTAGCACATATCCCACAAGCCTAGTTCCATTGATAGACATCTCCTCCAGGACTGACAGGTGGTGGCCCTCCGTTTCCCCAGGTAGCTGTGAACGTCCACCTGAAGCCTACAGTAGTATATTTGGGGAATGACTCCAGAATAGAGCCTTGTGAAAATGGTGCCTTCAAATTCTTCATCCTATATGTAGATACAGATATTGGGGGGGGGGGCATGAAGACACACACTCCATTTCACTGAATTTCTCCAGGAGGAAGGAGAAATTCTTCAACATTTTATTGGGGGCTTGGCTCATAACTAGCAATGGCAGTAGCATAGTTTCTTTCCTTTTCCCACAAGTTTTTTTTTTTATAACATTGGAAGCACCAGCAACTGCTTTGGTAGCCTAGGTATAGGGATGTCAGAGAATTCCACCACGGATCTCAGGGAGGCTGAATGCTAGCGCATTCAGCCCCCCGAAATCGGTGGCAGAATGGTCTGCCACCCCCCCCACCCCCCCGGGACAAGACTTACCTGGGGCGGATCTTCCTGGCAGCAGCAGCTCCGCCGGCGGTTTGGCGGCGGCGGCTGCAGCGGCCAGTCTTCTGACTGGCTGCCGCCGCCGCCGCCATTTCCAGTTTTTAAAAAAAGTGATAGGCTATGTAAAGATTTACGTAGCCTATCACGGCTAAGTTTTTTTTAAAAAAGTGATAGGCTACGTAAATGTGTACGTACAGCTGACTTAAAAAAAAACGCGCTACGCTTTTTGCATTCCCCTTATTTTTGCCGTCTTAGTCTACGTAAATCTTGACGTAGACTAAGACGTGCCAAAATAAGGAACGCAAATGGTGGCGGCTGTGGCCACCGCCATTTGGGTACGCGCATTGTTGTTGTTTTTTAAGTCAGCCGTGATAGGCTACATAAACATTTACGTAGCCTATCAAGGCTGACTGCAGGGACGCAAATGGCCACTGCCATTTGCATCCCTGCTAGCCAGCGGCCGGATGTCTGGCTGCTGGTGGAGCCGTCCGGCGGCTCCGCAGAATCCCTGCGGAGCACAGCCGGCCGGCCAGGGTTCCGGGGGGGGGGACGAACAGAGCGCCTCCCCCCCCCATCCAGGATTCCGGGGGGAGGGACGGAGCGCCTCCCCCCCCACCATCAACATAATCCGCGAAAGGTAAGAGCCTTTCTTATATCCCTACCTAGGTGCCATTTTCAAAACTCCACAATGCCATGGCCCTAGCATTGTTCTGGGCACCATGGGGGGAAATGGCTGCCAGCACAAAATTATGGTGTGGAATATTCAGAGAAAACTCTGCAAAGTGGCCAACTTTTCCCAGAAAGAGAGAAAGAAGGATGTCTCAGCTCTGTTCCATAGGAATGTACGAAATTGACTCACCATTTTGTCTGGGGTCATTCATGGTGGGGGGGGGAGGCGCTCCGTTCCTCCCCCCAAAATTCTCCCTGGCCGTCTCTGCTCCGCAGCAACTCCGCGGAGCCGTCAGCAGGGGCCACACGCAGCCAGACATTCGCCTCCTTTTGAATGGCCGTGATAGGCTACGTAAGTATTTACGTAGCCTATTACGGCTAACACAGGGATGCCATTTGTGTCCCTGCGGAGGCCGTGATAGGCTACGTAAATATATACGTACCTATCATGGCAAAAGACAGGGATGCAAATGGCGGCGGCTACAGCAGCCGCCATTTGCGTTCCTACCTATTGCCGTGATAGGCTATGTATATATTTACGTAGCCTATCACAGCCTCCACAGGGACACAAATGGCATCCCTGTGTTAGCCGTCACATGCTACATAAATAGTTATGTAGCCTATCACAGCCATTCGAAAGGAGGCGAATGGCTGCTGCAGATGCGGCCGCCATTCAGGGAGCACCAGAATGGCCGACAAAGGTAGGCTCCATTCTGGGCCCATTTCGTGGGGTGGTGGGGTGGGTGGCTTCGTTCCGCCATGGATCCTGGGGGGCTGAATGTGCTGGCATTCGGCCTCCCTGGAATCCGTGGCAAAATTCTCCAACATCCCTACTACAGTCATTCAGAAAAATTATGAGGTGGCCATCTGTAACTATTCTGTAATAAAAGGCACTGAGACATATTACAAAGGTCCAGTAAAAATGTCTGTGTGTGCGGAGTGGGGTTTGGGAAGTCTGGGAACCCTATGTGTTAAGAAATGTCATTCCTGTTCTGAACATACCAGAGAATAAGAAGAGAGGCGCAGAGACCAAGACCACAACAGGAGGCCAATTATAGGATGGCTGCAGCTTCTGCTCATAGTTTCCATACAGCCCTCCTGTGAAGGTGCCTATGGCAACCAGGGCACAAATTCCTAGGAGCCAAAAAGACCATGTATTAACACCCCTCTATGCAGCCATGTATTCTGGCAGAACTCCCCTCCATGTTTCATCACAGAGGGGAACTGCTGGGATGTGCGTTGACAGTCAGATATTTCCAGGAGACCAATTGGGCCTTACCAAGGTTGCAAGGTGTCAAACCCACGCCTGGCCCATATGCAGCTGAGCTCAAATCCAGGCCTGGAGGGTGTGTTCTCCAGTTTAGGGTCCTGAAGTCAGTTATTCAGACAGACAGAAGTGTTCTGCTAACCAAGCATGAAAGTGCTTTGAAGACAAGTATGAGAAATTCATTTCAGTCCATTTTTTCTAGGGATGTGCGAAAGTCACTTACTTTTTCGAAGGAGTGATTCGCAGTGACGAGGAGGTGCTCTGCACCTCCCCCCCAAATCCTAACTCGGCCAGCTCCGCTCCACGGCAACTCCACGGAGCCGCCAGCCGAGTGCATTTGCAGGTGTGTGGAGCCTGCAGACGCAAATGGCAGCAGCTATGGAGGCCGCCATTTGCGTTCCTGTTTTTTTGCCGTGATAGGCTATGTAAATATTTACATTTATTTATTTATTTATTTATTTATTTATTTCTATACCGCCCAATAGCCGAAGCTCTCTGGGCGGTTCACAAAAATTAAAACCAAACAACACACAATAAAACAATTTAAAATATATAGAACATTAAAACCACAATATAACAATACAACCACAATAAAACCTAGCAGCAGTACAGGAGTTTAAAATACAGATTTAAAACAGCAAAGATAAAAATTTAGAAAGCTAAAAAGCCTGGGAAAATAAAAAGGTCTTCACCTGGCACCGAAAGGAGTACAATGTAGGCGCCAGGCGAACCTCACTAGGGAGCTCATTCCAGAGCCGGGGTGCCACAGCAGAAAAAGCCCTCCTCCTAGTAGCCACCCGCCTCACTTCCTTTGGCAGGGGCTCACGGAGAAGGGCTGCTGATGATGATCTTAAGGTCCGGGCAGGCACATATGGGAGGCGGCGATCCTTCAGGTAACCTGGCCCCAAGCCGTTAAGGGCTTTGAATGTTAACACCAGCACTTTGAATCGGGCCCGGAAATGGACTGGCAGCCAGTGCAGCTGGAAAAGTACTGGCGTAATATGAGCTCGCAGGCCAGTCCCTGTTAACAATCTTGCTGCCCTATTTTGGACCAGCTGAAGTTTCTGGACCATTTTCAAAGGCAGC
Organism: Heloderma suspectum; assembly: GCF_057233095.1. Taxonomy (NCBI): domain Eukaryota; kingdom Metazoa; phylum Chordata; class Lepidosauria; order Squamata; family Helodermatidae; genus Heloderma; species Heloderma suspectum. The sequence continues at coordinate 16,663,917 of NC_139467.1, forward strand.
CCCACGTATAACGCATTGCAGTAATCCAGACGAGAAGTTATCAGAGCATGGATAACTGTAGCTAGGCTATCTCTGTCCAGATAAGGGCGTAGTTGGTATACCAGCCTAAGCTGATAAAAAGTGCTCCGTGCCACTGAGTTCACCTGTGCCTCAAGTGACAGTTCTGGATCCAAGAGCACCCCCAAACTATGAACCTGATCCTTTAGGGGGAGTGCAACCCCCTCCAGAACAGGTTGAATATCACCTAGCCGGGCAGATGAACCACCCACTAACAGTACCTCCGTCTTGTCTGGATTGAGTTTCAGTTTATTAGCCCTCATCCAGTCCATTACCGTGCCCAGGCACTGGTTCAGAACAGCCACTGCCTCACCTGGTTTTGATGAGAAAGAGAGGTAGAGCTGGGTGTCATCCGCATATTGGTGGCACCTCAGCCCACACCTCCGGATAACCTCCCCCAGCGGTTTCATGTAGATGTTAAACAGCATGGGGGATAAAATAGAGCCCTGTGGAACCCCATGGCACAATTGCCATGGCACAGAGCAATAATCTCCCAGCTCCACCTTCTGGAATCGGCCATCCAAGTAGGAGCGGAACCACTGTAGTGCAGTGCCTCCAACTCCCAACCCAGACAACCTATCCAGAAGGATACCATGGTCGATGGTATCGAAAGCCTCTGAGAGGTCCAGGAGAATCAACAGGGTTGCACTCCCCCTGTCCCTCTCCCGGCAGAGGTCATCCCACAGGGCGACCAAGGCAGTTTCCGTTCCAAAACCAGGCCTGAAGCCCGATTGAAATGGATCTAGATAATCCGTTTCATTCAAGAGTGCCTGGAGCTGTCCTACAACCACCCGCTCAAGCACCTTGCCCAGGAAGGGGATGTTGGCCACTGGCCTATAATTGTTAACATCCTCTGGGTCCAGGTTAGGCTTTTTCAGGAGTGGTCTAATTACTGCCTCTTTTAAAGCAGCAGGCACCACTCCCTCTCTCAAGGAGGAATTTACAACCTCCTGGACCCAGCCGGACAACCCCTCCTTGTTTGATTTAATAAGCCATGAAGGGCAAGGGTCAAGCACACAAGTGGTCGAACAGACTTGGCCAAGCACCTTGTCCGCATCCTCAGGCCTCAGTAACTGAAACTCATCCAATAAAACTGGACCAGACGGTGCTCTGAACGCCTCCACCAATGGAACTGCATTAATGGTGGTGTCCAATTCATGATGAATCTGAGCGACTTTATCCTCAAAGTGCCGCGCAAACTTGTCACAGCGTGCTACCGAGGGTTCCACCGTCTCTCTCCCTGGCCCAGAATGTAACAGGCTGTGAACCACTCGGAAAAGCTCCGCTGGATGACAATGAGAAGATGCAATGCTGGTGGAAAAGAACTGCCTCTTTGCCACCCTCACCGTCACAGAGTAGGCTTGATAGTGGGCTCTTACCTGTGTTCGGTCAGACTCAGCACGGGTTTTCCTCCACCTGCGTTCTAGCCGTCTCCCCTCTTGCTTCATTGCCCTCAGCTCAGGTGTATACCAAGGAGCTGGCCTATCACGTCAAAAAAACGGGCGCAAATGGCATAGCAGCCGCCATTTGCGCCCCTGTCTTGCGCAAATGGCATCCCTGTGTTAGCCGTGATAGGCTACGTAAGTATTTATGTAGCCTATCACAGCAAAAATGGGGAAGCGAATGGTGGCCGCAGATGTGGCCGCCATTCGCGAAGCAGCGTGAATGGCACCAGGTAAGTGCTCCGTTTTGCGTGCCTTTCATGGTGTGGTGGGGCGGGGGGGGGCTTCGTTCCGCCATGGATTTTGGGGGGCTGAATGCAGTGGCATTTGGTAGGGATGTACGAAAGTCACTTACCTGGTCTCGCAGCTTGCTTCGCGGTGGGGGGGAGGCGCTTCGCTTCTCCCCCCGAAGTTCAGGCCGGGGGGGGGGGAGGCTTCCCACCTCGCCTGGCCAAAATTCAGGCCGGGGAGAAGCGCCCCGTCTCCCCGGCCACGAACGTCAAAAGAAAAGTAAAAAAAAAAAAAAGCCCCGTGATAGGCTACGTAACGATTTACGTAGCCTATCACGGCTAGATCTGCAAAGTCAGACATGATAGGCTACATTAATCATCACGTAGCCTATCACGGGTGACTTAAAAAAAAAAAGCGCGTACGCAAATGGCGGCCCCCATAGGGAGCCGCCATTCGCGTTCCTTATTTGGTCCCTGTAGTCTACGTAAAGATTTATGTAGACTACGGCGAAAATAAGGGCAACGCTATTTGTGTGATAGGCTACGTGACGATTAACGTAGCCTATCACGGCTGACTTTGCAAATCTAGCCGTGATAGGCTACGTAAATCGTTACATAGCCTATCACAGGGGCGGTGGTTTTTTTTACTTTTCTTGCAATGGCGGCAGCGGCAGCCGGTCGAAAGACCGGCTGCCGCCCCCGCCCCCGCCCCTGACGAAGACCTGCCGAACCGCCGCCGGGACCCGCCGCTGGGAGCGACATTCGTGAAAGGTAAGTCCCATCCTGGGCGGGGGGTGGGGTGGTGGCGGAGAATTTCTCCCCGAACAACCTTTGGAGGTCCGAATGCGTTGGCACTCGGCCCCCCGAAGTTTCGGGGAGAAATTCTCCCCCATCCCTAGCATTTGGCCTCACTGAGATCCGTGGCGGAAAGCTCTGACATCCCTATCAGAATGTATCCAGCTCACATCTTCTGGACTGAACAAAGACTCTGACGCAACCTACGGTCAAAGTCCATACATTTCCAAGCTTGCAATTCACAGACACTCCCCCCACCCACGGCCTGCGTTTGACAGCACAGGCACATTTGAGAAATGCATGTGAAAAAATGCATATATTTGAAAAAATCTCACAAACACACTTTAATCAATGGGAGAAGGATGTGTACGTTGCAAAGATGTGCACAACTGATGCGTACATTTGGAAAAATACACATGAAAATATGCATGGATTTTCATATGGAAAGAAAAAAAAAGAAGCTCACCATCTGATACGGACTCAGGTCAAAACAAGTTTTGAGATGGGATTCAGAGAACATTGGTGACCTAAAGTTCTCCTGCTTTGCACATCCCTAAATACAGGCTCCAAGTATTTATATTATGACTGGCTGATCCACAGGGCTTCATGCTGCTTGCCAATTGCAGGAGCTGATGATGTGCCCCCTCCCCCTCCCCTTTCTCTCCCGGCAGCAGGACCTAAGCAGGAGCAACCAGAAAAGTGCACAGCCAGACTTGCTTGTTCACTCTTCCTGAATTCATGATGCTTGAACATGGCTGAATGGCAAAAAGATAGCATAGAAGGAGTTTAATATAACATTTTAAGTCGATATAAAACCTCTAACCATAATACCTGCTATAATGCTGGCTATGGCCGCCATCTTGGCCAGGGAGACGGAGCCAACATGTGGGCAACAGCATGAGAAGCAAAGACTGAAGAGGGAGACGGCACCACCGACTGCTGCCATTAGCATGAAAGCTCTGGTGCCATTAATGAAGCCTACAGGAAGGCAAGAGAGAGAGGTGGGTTTGATGGGGAGGAGGACAACAGTCGCCTTTATGAAGGTTTCAATATCTCTCCCTGCCCCACCATATCTCCCCCCATCCCACTTAATTCCAACATCATCGTGCAATGTCATCAGATCTGCCTCACATGGTCTAATGCTAGGGCCAACCCTGTGTCAGCATCATTGCAAAGCTCTTGTTTAATAGCTGCCTCCACCCTTCATCCCAGCACTGCTATACAAACATTTTACTGTGATTCTTATTGCCTGTTCCAGCTAGGGATGTACAACCCCCCCACTGTCTGGTCCTGGGGGGGGTCCGTGTAGGGGTAATTCGGGCTTCTCAGGGGCCCACAGAATCCTCTGGAGCCCAGTCGTGTCTGCCTGAGTTGGCAGAGCAGCTCTCTGGCTCCCTGTAATACCCAATACACTAATGGTGGCAGCCATTCGCCTATCGTGGGAAAAATACAGCCTTAAATGGAGTATTTTCTGCCATCTGCAGCCATAAATCACTGATTTTGACCTAAATTGCAGCTGTTTATGGCTGTATTTAGGTCAAAGTAAGTGCTTTATTTACAGCTGCAAATGGCATACAATATGCCATTTATGGCTGAAATTTTCCTGTGATAACCTAATAAGCTAATTAGCGTATCATGTCTTATAGGGAGCCAGAGAGCCACCCCACTGGATCTCCCCCAGATCTGGAGGTAAGTGCAGCCACTCCACAGTGGACTCTGAACGTCGAATTCTTTGGAATCCAGCCTCATTTGAGTCTGTGGTGGAATTCTCTATTATCCCTAGTTCCAGCAGGATCACCCTGTGGGATGACTAAGGATGTATGGATTTTGTTTAACCTGTTCTGTCTGTGGCTTGTCAGGCATCTTTCATTCCTCATTCATTCATTGACAGAAGCGTATCCCTCCCCACTTTGGAAAACTCCACAAAAATATCAGCTGCAATTTACATAGCTTTTGCTGTCACGTAATTTTTCTTCTTCTTTCCTTTAGATCAGCATGCAATCAATGAGCAAAGCACACAAGTAAAGAGTGATAGACAGCAGACGCTAAAGAGAGATGAGATATATAAAACGCTGTATATGTGTGCATAATTTAAAAATGGTATATATATTCCAGCAACTTCCATATTTTCATACAACTAAAATTGTGTACAAGTCTGGAAAGTAAAACAAAAAGTTCCACAAGTTTACAGAACTCATGCTACACAGAAGTTGCCAACCCACCGTGGAATCTGCAGGTCCAATTCACAGAAATCAGAAGTAACTTGAATCCATTTTGGATTTCTTCAACATTCCTAGGGATGATCCTGCAGTCACCTCCATGTAAATAATTGTAAGGTGAGTTCACACGTCACACTAAGCCACCCTGAGAATAAGCCAGGCTGGGTTGGTGGTGTGCTCATTACTTCCAACAGATGGGGGCTCTGTGTCTTGCCCTGGCTTGTTTCCCCCTCAGTCTTCCCACCCAGTCCTGGCACATATCCCAGGTGTCAGGATTGATTCTGAGCACAGGGAGATAGCAACTCAGATTGAGCAGAGGAGCAGCCAGAACTGGGGGAGGCATTTTCACAAGCCAATTCAGATATGGGTAGGCATGCTTCTCAGGTTACCAACTCCCAGGTGGCTGGGCATGAAGCTTCTTCCTGGCCCCCGCTGTGAGAAGCAGCGAGCAGGAGGAGGAGGGGATTGAGGACTGTGACCTAAGAGATGCAAGGCAGCGGCACAAAGCTAAGAGGGAAACGTCACGGGCGGAGCTCAGACGGTCGACCCGGTTAGCGATGAGTGACAGGCTATGCAGGGAAGCATCACAAGAGGGGCGGGACCTCCCTCTCTAAGTTAGCCTAGCCAGAAAGCCTCCCTTTCAAACTGCGGGCAACATTCGGTGATCCCATTTGAATCCCCTGGAGGCATTCCTTTGCAGCCAGAGAGTGTTTGAGGATTTGCATTTGTAATGAACCTGTGAATAATGAATTAAAGGCATGAGACTGAAGCCTCTCCTTTTGTGTGTGTGTGCGTGCTTAAGGATCATAGAATAGTAGGGTTGGAAGGGGCCTACAAGGCCATCGAGGGGGCCAAGGGATTTGTGAGACCAGGTGGCTTTGTGGTAGAAATTCTAGTTTCCTCATTCCTTATGTCAGCACCATTTCTGTAATTGGTTCATTGGGCTGCTGGCTCATGGGGGAAACTCCCCCCTCCCACATCAGATTGCCAAATGCCTATACTTTTCTGAGCCTTATTAGCGGACTAACACATTCTAAAACTTTATTTAAAAACATTTTATTCAGGGTCTTGCGCAAGTTCACAGGAGCGCAAGTCTGCCTGTCCTCTATTTAGCCCAGCACACCAATATCTCCCGTCTTGTCAATGTGCTTGTCAATATCATCCTCCACTTCAGGGTTTACCTTGCTAGTGAACACTTTTTTTTTTTTTTAAAGGCTGCTTCACATATTAATAAAGTAATTACACTTGCCCCAAAAGCTCCTTCTCCTGCAGCCACCAGCCACTTTTGGCTCCCCCCTCCCCCCACCCTGCTTCATGCTTTTTGCTTCCCTCCACTGATCTCCATTGTTAGCTGTCAAATATACATATGGGTTACAGAGCAATGATGGGGATCGCTAAAATTATGCAAATTTCAAGGCAGAGCGGTGATAGAGATTGGTAAAGTTACAAAAAAAAATCAAGGCAGTTTGTAAGGAATGAGGGGGATTGGTAAACATATGCAAATTTCAGGGGAGAGCAGTAATGTGGAGGGGGAAAATATGCAAATTTCATACAGCTGACCTTCAAATGTGTGCACTTCTGCACGACCTAAAAAAACATTTGCCAATGCGTTCAGGTCAGTGTTTGGTGTCCTTTCTTCGCAATTTTTTGGTGCATGGGAGGACACTGAAAAGGGATGAGGGAGGATGGAGATATGATAAGCAGCAGCAGGGGTTTTCACTGCTCTTGCTGGGTGGGCGTCTAGCCATTCCAACCACCCATGATGAAGTCACAGTGCAAAGTTCGGATGTCACGACAAGCTACCCTGAAAAAACCCCACCCTGATTTACCCAGCAAGAAGCCATGGGTTCTCAGGGTGGCTTATTTGTGGAAGGCAACCCAAGACAAAGAAAAAGCTGCTCTAGGTTCAGATGTAATGAGAAGCAACCTTGAAACAACCCACAGTGATAACCCAACGTGGCTTATTGTCTTGAGTGAAACAGATCACCTCCTGCTACTACTGCAACATCATCCCAGATACCTGAATCCTCAGCAGGCCACCTGGATGTAGCCTAGTGATTCTAGAGTGGTGGCTTTGGCTGCCCATTCACTCCATGCTCCTATTGGCTGCCTCCTCTCTCATCTGCTGTGACAAGCAGGGCTCTAGGCCAATAGAGTACAAGCCCATGAATGGTATAGAGGAGATAAACCATGGCAACTTTGTCTCCTATTTTGGTGGGAGATTTGAAGTGTCTTGGTTCCAAGGACTCTACCTGTCCAACCTTCTGAAGTTAGGCTAACATCCAAGCTGAGGCTGAAATACTCTCTGTAGCCTTGTTGGGAAAATATTGTGGGGGCATCCTGTGTACGTCTTCTGGCATTAAGCGAATCTGTTTTCAAGTGGACTGACCATTTTTATCAACTCGCCATTGAAAATATCAATTATAATTAGCTCATCTTCATTCTTTAAAAAGTAAGTCAATTTTACACTGTTTACCCCCCTTGATACCTCAGCTAAGCTGACCACATCCCTAGGTCTTTTTTTTTTTTTACCTCCAGTCAAACTGATTCAAACTAAGTCCTTTTCTAACTAAAAATATAAGCAATACAATTTTAAAAAATCAACTTCAAATAATACAAGTCTAAACAAATGGATTGTAAATTAAATTACGATTTCTCCCTTCGAACAGGTTTAAAAGAAAAAAGAAAAAAAGATGGTCAAAACTCTTTCACCATATTGCGGTTGTCCAAAAGACATCTCAATTGCAGCAGCTCAAGGAGACTGTTGGCATACAGCCATGGTTTTAAAAAATGCAGTCATCACTTCTTGTGCTGCTTGAGAGCCAAGGGTGAGATTTAATTATTAGCCACCAGCACAACCATCCACTGGTTGAAGGCCAGGGTTAAGGCTATCTTATGTTGGTTCAAGCTACACAATGCTAGGGATGTACGAAAGTCACACTTACCTTTTCGACAGGGTGATTCACGGTTGGGGGGAGGCGCTCTGCGCCTCTCCCCAAAATCTTAACACGGCTGGCTCCACTCTGTAGCAATTCTGCACAGCTGCAGGCCAGGTGCATTCGCAGGCACCGTGTGGAGCCTGCGGACACAAATGACGGTGGCTACGGCGGCCGCCATTTGCGTTCCTGTTTTTTGGCCGTGATAGGCTACGTAAATATTTACGTAGCCTGTCACAGCAAAAAAAACCAGGGGGGCAAATGGCGTAGCGGCCGCCATTTGTGTTCCTGTTTTTTTTGCCGTGATAGGCTACGTAAATATTTATGTAGCCTATCATGGCCAAAAAAGGGAATGCAAATGGCGGCTATGGCGGCCGCCATTTGCGTTCCCTTTTTTGGCCATGATAGGCTATGTAAATATTTACGTGGCCTATCACGGCCTCCGCAGGGATGCAAATGGCGTCCCTGCATTAGCCGTGATAGGCTACGTAAGTATTTACATAGCCTATCACAGCAAAAATAGGGAACGCAAATTCACAAAATAGCATGAAAGTATCCCATTTCATGCTCCTTTCGCAGGAAGGGGGCAGGGGGCTTTGTTCCGCCACAGATTTCAGGGGACCGAATGCACTGGCATTCAGCCTCACCGAGATCCATGGCGGAATTCTCTGACATCCCTACACAATGCTAGGACTTGGAAGCTAAGGCTCATGCCTTAACTGACATGCTCCGTGATCAGTAATTATGTTGTGCTTGTTACAACTAACCCTCCATTCACCAGCACTTCACCTTGTCTACCCCATCATGAGGATCAGCGGGTGCCACACTTCACGTTATTAGCTCAAGTGGTGTTATTTGTATAAACAATGACATCACAACACCTATAATGGCGGAATCTTTTGCTGTTGGTGTTCTTGTTTTGGTACTAGCCTTAAATAAAGGGCACTCCTGTGCCCCTCGAATTTTAAAAGTGCATATTACCAAAGAGATTGAACAGAAGTGTTGGATGCGTTTTAAGATACACACTCGTTTCACATGGATTTACAGGGGATACTCAAAAGTTAGGCCTGCAGTGGTACAGCTAGGTAATTTTAGGCCCCAGACTTAATGTTCTTATGGGTCTGGGTCAGGGGCTTCATACAGCCTTGCGTATTACTTCAATGGTGAAGCACACAACTTACATTTCTCTTCCCCCACCAACCACCATCCCCTGCTTTGCAACTGCTTCTGCAGTCCTTATAAGATAGACTGTTTGCTAACCCTGCCCACCCCCACCCCACCCCCCAACAAGCTCTGAACATGTGTGGTATTGCATTTTAAACTCCCATAAATCTTGGCACCATCATGATTGCAAGAATCAAGTGGAGCTTGCTTCTGCTACCCTGATGTCCTCTCCTGCTGCTCTTTTGGTGGTCATTTGAACTCCCCCTCCCCCAGCTGCTTCATTGTATGTCTGTCAAGAACCCAGTGTGTGAACTGAGTGACAGCACCCCCCAAAACCTCTGTTATTTCCCTCTGTCAGAGAGGGAAATTCTGGCTGATCTACAACAGGGCTTTCTCCACAGAACGGTCAATGCAGCAAGAGTTCCCTGCAGGCAGACGTTTTGAAAGTGCCCGGTGTATGCAACAGCAGGGGAGTTAACTTTGGTCACATAGGATAATCAGAGGGTTGACCTATCAACTGTCCCACAACAACAACAACAATAATCATTATTATTATTAATTACATTTCTATACCGCCCAATAGCTGAAGCTCTCTGGGAGGTTTACAAAGATGAAAAACATTAAAAATATAATATAAAGGTAAAGGTAAAGGTGTCCCCAACCAGTCGTGTCTGACTCTAGGGTGCGGTGCTCATCCCCGTTTCTAAGCCGAAGAGCCAGCACTGTCCGAAGATGCTTCCATGGTCATGTGGCCGGCATGACTGAACACCGAGGTGCACGGAATGCTGATACCTTTCCTGCCGAGGCGGTACCTATTTATCTACTTGCAATTTCTTGCTTTCAAACTGCTAGGTTGGCAGAAGCTGGGACTGAAGACGGAAGCTCACTCCGTCACGCAGCACTTGGGTCTTGAACTGCTGACCTGCCGACCTTCCAGTCTGCAGTTCAGCGTCTTAACCACTAAGCCACCGCGGCCCCTTTAAAATATAATATACAGAGATTAAAAACCATTTACATAAAAAAGACATGAACCGACAATACACACAAAAGAAACATGCATCTAAAACAACCTCAAACAAACAATCTCAAAAGCAAACAACCATAACCATAAGACATTCCAGGATAGATGAAAACTTATCATATGCTGCCAAATGCCAAGGAGAAGAGAAAGGTCTTAACCTGCTGCTGAAAAGGTAACAAAAAAGATATCCAGGTGGGCCTCATCAGTGAGATCATTCCATAATTTGGGGGCCACCAACAAGAAGCAAGCATTAAGAAATATGGAAAACTCATTGTCATTTTCTAGGCAGGATCTTACCTTCCACATCCATTCCAAGTGGGAAACATCCGGAATCCAAAATACAAATCTTCCACAGGCCCATATGGAACCTCTGAGTCACCCAGTTATCTGAATCCAGGGCAGGGAGAAGCAGTGCAAAGCTGACGAAGGAGAAGACCATGGCGCTGATCCTCAGGCAGCCCATGGTGGGCAAATGTCAGGTCTCTCAGTCACTGAACAGCACAGTTGTGATGAATCTGAGGGAAGAGAGAGACATGCATGCTAAAGCCACACAATCAGCTGCCCACTTGTGTTGGGGTGTTCCTGGCCCACCTTAAGTGCTGCTGCCCACTGAGGAAGGGAACACCTAGTTTGTGCAATACAGTTGCTATAGCAGACGGTGATGATGTGCTATAGCCAGGTGCACAGCAGGAACATTTCTGCATCTGCACCACCAGAACTCCCCTTCCTTTGATCAATCATGTCTTATCCAGACATGACATTGTTTAGTGGTCCTAAGATGGTGCGAGTGACTATTGATCCTGGTAATCTTTAACCCTGCTAAAATGGAGCAGCCTAAAGGGCTACCCCAATGCACTTTTCATTGCAGAATTGGCACAGAAGGCAACCTACAACATAGTCCTACAACCCTGTTGTCTTCTGTCACCTGCATAATGTCCCCAAATTTCAGCCTCTTACCAGTACCACTTACTGTTTTCTTTATGGGGAAAAACCCATTAATGAGGCATGAAATATCTGAAGAATCAAAAAGTTTTGCCAATGGCGTACCTTTATGTCCCCAAACCCAGGAACGTACCTCTGGTATAGAAATATCCCATGGATTTTCAAAAGAAACTAGTCTAGGGAAACCAGCTTAAGTACCTTGGGTGCCAATAGTTTGGCACAAACCATGGAATTCAGTTTGGGAACATTTACCTCACCATAGGCAGAAAGCTAAATTGTTATGGGTTTGAAAAATACCCCACAACACAAAGATATATTAGTTTTTAATAAATCCTAATAAAGTTGTAGATAAAGTTTTACCTTGACCATTTATGATACATCCATCTTGCTCCACTGGAGACACCTTTCTCATTGTGAGGCATTTTACCACCCCAGTTTACATTGGAAAGTGGCTTGAGGTAATGAAATCGTACAAAAACAAAATTGTGTATATTTGTTATGACTATTGGACGAGGTGAAGATAGGAATCGTTATCCTGATTTATCCTCTCTGGAGATTTTTTTAAAGCACTTAGAACAAGTGGGACCAGACAAAATATTGCTGTGTGGAGTGTTCCATGACAGAGATTGTGCTTTTCAACAAACCCTCACTTTCTGTGGCCTGTGATGATCTGCCTTAGGGTGGGGACCAGGGTGCAGCATTGGCACCCTGGTCCCCACACATGCACACATGGAAAATATTTTGGCACTGACCTTGCTTTCTTTTTGCCACAAATTCAAAATTTTCATGTTTGTCCAGGTATCTTACATTTTACTGGTTTTATTTTTTTTAACATTCATAGATAGATAGATAGATAGATAGATAGATAGATAGATAGATAGATAGACAGTCAGACAGACTAGACAGATGATTGATTAGATAGATAGATAGATAGATAGATAGATAGATAGATAGATAAATAGATAGATAGAAAGATAGATAGATAGATAGATAGACAGACTAGACAGATGATTGATTAGATAGATAGATAGATAGATAGATAGATAGATAGAGATAGATAGATAGATAGATAGATAGATAGATAGATAGATAGATACGATAGTTTTTATTCCTCTTATCTTATAATGTTATCATTGCTGCTGTATTGTATTTGTCTTTTCATAACATTCTTTACACAGTCTTTGGATCCCTTGCGGTTGAAGGTGGTTTATGCATTCCACAAATAAATCAATCCATACCTGAATAAATAAAGAACTCCTCTTTAAAAAGCACACAGATTTGCAGGCATTTTAGGGTGTTTTCCCTCAAGTGCAGCCACACTCTTAGACTCACTAACTGGTCACCTGATAACTCTTATAGCAGCTTGGACCTCAATGTTTATTATCAAGTTCTATCATGATGGTACTTATCTTCTTGTCATAAAAAGCTTCACCTGCAGGTTTCTGGATCCTTGAGGACACAGGAGAAAACCAAGCCTTTCTTCTTCTGGTCACAACAAAGCAGTTGTTAGCAGGTAGTAAAAGAAAGGCGCTTTTGCTCCCTGTGACTTCTCTGTGCATCTCTGGGTGGTGGCCAGCGGGAAGATCCAACACAGAGTTAAGTACATGTAATCCCATCAATTCCGTGCTTCATTGCCATGGCTAGAGGCATTGCTAGGCCTGGGTCCATGGGGCCTGGACCCCAAGTTTCTTTCCTGGGGCCCTGGATCTATTCCCAAAGTTCTGAGTGTCCACTGGTTCCAATGGGAGGTTTCATCTTCTTCTTATAGATCAATTGCCATGGAGAAGGTGACTTTTCAAGGGGGATTGCAGCTGGGGAGGGAAGCTTAGCTCTACCCTTCCCACATGTTGCAATACCATCACCAAAATCTCTCCTTGCGTGGCAAATAAGCTTAGAAAGAGAAAAAAAAAACATTTCCCATTGGGTTGGGATGATCCTTGGTAGGATGCAGATTAACTGAAGAATTTATTTTATTTGAGATGATTTTGGCTCAGAAATGAAGTGACTGGCTTTGCCACCTGTGAACTTTAAATACAGCCTAGCAATTATTTCTGCATTTGCATGCATGCATGCATGCATGCAGGACAGATACTGAAGCTGAAGCTGAAATATTTTGGCCACCTAATGCGAAGAGAAAACTCTCTGGAAAAGAAAGACCCTGATGCTGGGAAAGACTGAAGGCAAAAGGAGAAGGGGACGGCAGAGGATGAGATGGCTAGATAGCATCACAGATGCAATGAATATGAACTTGAGCACACTCCGGGAGAGAGTGCAGGACAGGAAGGCCTGGCGTGCTATGGTCCATGGGGTCACTAAGAGTCGGACACGACTGAACAACAACAACAACAAATGCATGCACATATATATATATATTTATATATATGGAGAGAGAGAAACATACGCCTGGGTCCCAGATCTTTCAAGTGCCTACCATCATCACCCCTTGTTGTGGCAAGAGCTTAGATGGCATCAAAAGCTATTAGACACAAACACCTGGAGGACAGGTCTGTAAATGGCTTTTAGCCATAATAGCTAAAAACCTCCATGTTCAGAGGCTGCCCACCTGTGCATCTCAGATGCCTGGCATAAGAAACCAGGGAGGTCAGTTGTCTTCAGGCCCCATTTGATGCACATTTTCTGCAGTGCAATGGGCTAGATGGGAAGGAGCAGCAATAATCAGTGCTATGCCAAAATGTTGGCTGCCAATTTTTCCCACCCATTTGCTTGAAGGGTGAAAAGATTTTTGTCTGATTTTGGGGGAAAGGGTGGAATCTTTCAGTGACATTTTCTGTGATAGGATAGCTTACTGCTTACCTTATGAGGAGCTGTTGAGGGCGAGGGATATGCGTGTGTGTTCTTCCGTTATACAATCTATCCTGCAGTCCTAAGCCTCCAGGGCACCTGTTCTTACTATTAGCATGTGTAAGTCCTCCTGAGGCCTTTCTGCCTTTCCAGTTACTTTGTTTAAAGCAACTCCTTTTTTTAAACAAACCAAAACTTCTAAAAATAACCAGTTGGATATTGTCAACCAGCAAGAGAGAAAATGGCAATATGCTAAAAACCACAAGTGAAAAGCCTCGTCTGCTGTTCTTCAAAGTCTCCTGTGTTCGTGTACTTCCTGGAATACCCATAAAACAGTCTTGTGACGTCCTTCTGTGGGCCCTCCAGGAAGTATGCTAGCTGTGAGATTGCCTGCCTGCATCTTTCACTGACTCTTTCGCTATGACTTCTCCTCCACAGCAGGGAGGAGAAAAATACCCATAAAAGGAAGAATACCCATCATGAGGTTCTTCCATAGACACTCCAGGAAGTTGTTGGCTGAGAGATTGCCTGTTTTTCATATATTCTTCTGCTATCCCTTCACCTCCTCAGCAGAGAAGGAAAAGCGCCCTTTGAAAGCAAGGATGATGCTTGCCTTCAAGCTTTCTTCCTGATTGGAGGAGATGGAGACCCCCACCCCACCAAAGCATTAGTACCTAATCTAAAGCAACTCCTTGAAAGAAAGAAAGAAAGAAAGAAAGAAAGAAAGAAAGAAAGAAAGAAAGAACACTCCTCAGAGCTCGACATTACATAGTTATTCTCCCTGGTCCTCTTCTCAACGGGGGGGGGGGGGGAGCAGTTTAAATAGCCAGGGAAATACTAGCTGTGGAGGCGTCTTCCTATACAGCTGAAATGGGAAACTCTCCTACCCATCCAGGGAGGAGAAAAAAAGGGGATGGTGTAAAAGATGGAACAGAATGGATTCTCTCTCTCTCTCTCTCTCTCTCTCTCTCTCTCTCTCTATATATATATATATATATCTGTATACAGACAGACAGACATGCCAAATACAATGGCATTTGTTAGAGACACTTGAGAACAGTATTTTAGGACTGAAGCCACTGCAATATTCTCTTATTATTAACCGCATAATGTCTGGAACAGAACAGAATGGCTTGGAATGGCAGCCTCCAAGTGAGCCAAATCACCAGTCAGATATAATTGCATGGGAAGAGTGCAATGAGCCCCCAAAAAACCTCCTACAGAAGCCACGTTCCAAAAAAACACGTTCCAAAATGTGAAACCACGTTCCAAAAAGTGTGAAACCACATTCCAAAAAAACTTCTACAGAAACCACATTCCAATATCCATTTTGGACAATATTTGGTATTCTGGAAAATGGCCTGGAATGGCAACTTCCCAGTGAGCCAACTCAATGAAACTCACCAGTCACATAAGATTAGGGTGGTCTGTTGCTGGGAAATCCAGGACTTTTTTTCTTTTTGGATGGAGTTCTGCAGTATGTACGACTTCATTTGCGTTTGCGAGCCAAGGTGTGGGCTTTTCCCCAAACATTTTTTGCAGATTTTCTCCCGGGTTTTGCAGTTTGTGCCAATTTCTGAGCTATTTCCACAAATTCTGAGCAATTTATGTGAATTACAGCTGGATTTGCACAAATTTGGCTATAACGTGCCCAAAGTGCTCAAAATTTGCACAAATTGCAAACCCTGCAACAAATGCACAAAATGCCCAGAAAATCCATGAACTGGTCCAACACCCTGTGGACAGTCGGCTTCCGCAGCAAGAACTGGAACGTTCATATGACCCAAACCAAGGATACCTTGTCGAACTCCACCTGCCAAATGGTTTTCTCTGACATCACAACATATAACTGCATGGGATTGGTATAATAAGCTACCAAGCTTCCACTGAAATCATGTTTCAGTAGCTGTTCCAGGCAACAGTGCATAGGGATGTCAGAGAATTCCATCATGGATCTCGGTGAGGTCGAATGCCAGTGCATTCGGTCCCCTGAAATCCATGGCGGAATGGCCTGCCCCCCCGTGGATCCCCCCCAGGAAGAGACTTACCAGGGGCAGATGTTCAGGATGGCGGCAGCTCTAGCGGCGGCAGCTGGTCTTCCGACCAGCTGCCACCGCTGGCATTTGCAGTCTGGTCACTTCTGTGGTTTTTTTTTTTTTACATAGATGTGATAGGCTACGTAAAGACTTACGTAGCCTATCACATCTGGGTTAAAAAAAAAATGCATATGCAAATGGCGGCAGCTACGGCCGCCTCCATTTGCGTTCCTTATTTTTGGCTGTCGTAGTCTACGTCAATATTTCGGTAGACTAAGACGGTGAAAATAAAGGGGAACGCAAATAGCACCCACTACGCTATTTGCGTTCCCCCCTTATTTTTGCCCTCTTAGTCTACGTAACTACGTAGTTTACGTAGATTAAGAGGGCAAAAATAAGGGGGAATGCAAATAGCGTAGTGGGCGCTATTTACGTTCCCCTTTATTTTCACCGTCTTAGTCTACCTAAATATTGACATAGACTACGACGGCCAAAAATAAGGAATGCAAATGGAGGCGGCCGTAGCCGCTGCCATTTGCGTATGCGTTTTTTTTTTAAAAAAAAAACAGACGTGATAGGCTACATAAGTCTTTATGTAGCCTATCATGGCTGAATACAGGGATGCAAATGGCAGTGGCTACAACAGCTGCCATTTGCATCCCTGCTAGCCAGTGGCCGGTAGGGGTGGACGAAAGTCACTTACCTTTTCTCGCAGCTTGTTCGCGGTGGGGGGGGAGCACTTCGCTGCTCCCCCCACGAAGTTCAGGCCGGGGGGGGAGGCTTCCCGCCTCGCCCGGCCGAAATTCAGGCCGGGGGGGAGGCTTCCCGCCTCGCCCGGCCGAAATTCAGGCTGGGGAGGAGGCGCCTCGCCTCGCCCGGCCGCGAACGCGAAAGTAAAAACAAAAAACAAAAAACGCCCCCTGATAGGCTGCGTGACAATTCACGTAGCCTTTCACGGCTAGATCTGCAAAGTCAGCCGTGATAGGCTATGTGAATCGTCACGTAGCCTATCACAGGTGACTTAAAAAAAAAAAAAAAGCACATACGCGAATGGCGGCCCCCATAGGGAGCCGCCATTCGCGTTCCTAATTTAGTTGCTGTAGTCTACGTAAATGTTTACGTAGACTACGGCGAAAATAAGGGCAACGCAAATAGCGTTGCCCTTATTTTCGCCGTAGTCTACGTAAACATTTACGTAGACTACAGCGACCAAATAAGGAACGGGAATAGCGGCTCCCTATGGGGGCCGCCATTATCCATACACACTTCTTTTTTTTTTTTTAAGTCACCCGTGATAGGCTACGTGACGATTGACGTAGCCTATCACTGCTGACTTTGCAAATCTAGCCGTGATAGGCTACGTGAATCGTCACGTAGCCTATCAGGGGACTTTTTTTTTTTTCTTTTATTGCAATGGCAGCGGCGGCAGCCGGTCGAAAGACCGACTGCTGCTCCCGCCCTGCTCGAACATCCGACGAACCGCCAGCCGGACCCGCCGCCTGGAGGGACATTCAGGGAAGGTAAGTCCCGTCTCGGGGGGTGGGGCGGGGTGCGGGGGGGTGGGGAGGATTTCTCCCCGAAACTTGTTCGGGGGGCCGAACACGTTGGCGCTCGGCCCCCCGAAGTTTCGGGGAGAAATTCTCTGCCATCCCTAGTGGCCGGATGTCCGGCTGCTGGTGAAGCCAGCTGGTGGCTGTGCGGAATCCCCGCGGAGCGGAGCCAGCCGTCGAGGATTCAAGCGGGGAGGGATGGAGTGCCTCACCCCCATCGAGGATTCCAGGGGGAGGGATGGAGCGCCTCCCCCCCCTTCGCGAAAGATTCCACGAAACAGTAAGTGACTTTCGTACATCCCTAATAGTGCATATTCCAGAAAATGGCATGGAATGTCAACTTCCAAAGAAGGCAACACAACCAAATTCATCAGTCACGAATAGGGATGGCGGAGAATTCCACCACAGATTTCAGTGAAGCTGAATGCACTGGCATTTGGCCCCCCAAAACCCGTGGCGGAACAGCCTCCCACCCACCCCCACTCCATGGAATCCCCCCGGGACGGAGCTTACCTGGGGCGGAGGCAGCTCCGGCGGCCGCTCCAGCAGCGGTGGCTGGTCTCTTGGCTGGCTGCTGTGGCCTCAAATGGCGGCCGCCATAACAGCTGCCATTTGCGTCCCTCCAGGCTGCCCTGATAGGCTACGTAAATATTTATGTAGCCTATCACGGCAAAAAAAAGGGGACGCAAATGGCGGCGGCTACGGCGGCCACCATTTGAGATCCCTTTTTTCCTTTGGCCGTGATAGCCTACGTAAATATTTATGTAGGCTATTACGGTAAAAGAGAGGGGTGCAAATGGCATAGTGGCCACCATTTGCACCCATCTCTTTTGCCGTAATAGGCTATGTAAATATTTACATAGTCTATCACAGCCAAAAAAAAAAGGGAAAGCAAATGGCGGCCACCATAGCCGCCGCCATTTGCGTCTGCTGTTTTTTGTGTTTTTTTGCTGTGATAGCCTACGTAAATATTTACGTAGCCTATCATGGCAAAATACAGGGATGCAAATGACGGCGGCTACGGCAGCCACCATTTGCGTCCCTGCAGGCTGCCCAGTGGCCAGATGTCCAACTGCGGGCAACCCCAGCCGGTGGCTCCACAGAATCGCCGCGGAGCGGAGCCGGCCGGAGATAATTTTGGGGGGAGGGACTGAGCACCTCCCCCCCCACTGTGAATGTCACCCTTCGAAAAGGTAAGTGACTTTCGTACATCCCTAGCCATGAATGACAAGGTCTAACGGTTCTTAATGAATGCTGGTCCTCAGCACATCTGCGAATTTGTGCTCATGTCAAAGAACAGCATATTTGGTAACACATCATGTGTTTAGCTACGCATGCTTAGATTCCCCTTTCAGAAGTTCCTCTCAACACACCAATGGAAAGTTAGACTAGGAGGGGTCGGCATGTTGGGAGTGGAGCCACCACATGGCCCTGCTCTCCCCTCCAAGTAGGGATGGTGGAGAATTCCACCACAGAGTCCAATGAGCCTGAGGCCAGATTCTAAAGAATCTGCCCCCCCTCCCGAGTCCATGGCGGAACGGACCACTCACCTCCACCACCCTGTCAGGTTCATGCCGGCTGGATCCTACCTGCCACCGGCTTGGTCTGGGTCCGTCCACTCACTCCCCTGCCATCCACTGCCGGTCTGCAGATGCAAATGGCGTCCAGCATAGCAGAAGCCATTTTCATCCCTACTCTTTGCCGTGATAGGCTACATAAGTCTTTTGTGCGATAGGCTATGTAAAGATTTACATAGCCTATCACAGCAAAAGCAGGGACATAAACAGCAAAGAGCAGGGAGGCAGTAGGGATGTACGAAACTCACTTACCTTTGTTCCGTCCCTCCCCCTGGAATCCTTGACCGGGGGGAGGTGATCCGGTCCTCCCCCCCAGAATCCAGGGCCGTCTGCTGCCGGAGTTCCGGCCGCAGACGAGTTGCTGCAGACGCAAATGGCGGCCGCCATAGCGGCTGCCATTTGCGTCCTTCCAGGCTGCCATGATAGGCTACGTAAGTATTTAAGTAAGCCATCTGAGAAACTTCATCATGGTGTCAAAACCCTTTCAGCTTCCTTCATAAGTCCTCAGAAGTTTCACTTGAGGAGGAACCTCTATGTTTGGAGTTCTTTGTTGTTGTTCAGTCGTGTCCGACTCTTCGTGACCCCATGGACCATAGCACGCCAGGCCTTCCTGTCCTCCGCTCTCTCCCGGAGCGTGCTCAAGTTCATATTCATTGCATCGGTGATGCTATCTAGCCATCTCATCCTCTGCCGTCCCCTTCTCCTTTTGCCTTCAGTCTTTCCCAGCATCAGGGTCTTTCTTTTCCAGAGAGTTTTCTCTTCGCATTAGGTGGCCAAAATATTTCAGCTTCAGCTTCAGTATCTGTCCTTCCAGTGAGCACTCAGGGTTGATTTCCGTTAGGACTGACTGATTTGACCTCCTTGCAGTCCAGGGGACTCGTATCAGTCTTCTCCAGCACCACAGTTTGAAAGCATCAATTCTTCGGCGCTCAGCCTTCCTTATAGTCCAGCTCTCACAGCCATACATTACTACTGGGAAAACCATAGCTTTGATTAGACGGACCTTTGTCGGCAAGGTGATGTCTCTGCTTCTTACTATGCTGTCTAGGTTTGCCATAGCTTTCCTCCCAAGGAGCAAGCGTCTTTTAATTTCATGGCTACAGTCACCGTCTGCGGTGATCTTGGAGCCCAAGAAAGTAAAATCTGTCACTGCTTCCCTTTCTTCCCCTTCTATTTGCCAGGAAGTGATAGGGCCAGATGCCATGATCTTAGTTTTTTTAATGCTGAGTTTCAAACCAGCTTTTGCACTCTCCTCTTTCACCCTCAACAAGAGGCTATTTAGATCCTCTTCGCTTTCTGCCATTAGGGTGGTATCGTCTGCATATCGGAGGTTGTTGATAATTCTCCCAGCAATCTTAATTCCGACCTCTGATTCATCCAACCCAGCATTTCTCATGATGTACTCTGCATATAAGTTAAATAAGCAGGGTGACAATATGCAGCCTTCTCGTACTCCTTTCTCAATTTTGAACCACTCGGTTGTTCCATGTCCGGTTCTTACTGTTACTTCTTGACCCTTGTACAGGTTTCTCAGGAGACAGATAAGGTGGTCTGGTACTCCCATCACTTTAAGAATTTGCCACAGTTTGTTGTGATCCATACAATCAAAGGCTTTAGCATAGTCAATGAAGCAGAAATAGACGTTTTTCTGGAATTCTCTTGCTTTCTCCATGATGCAGCGAATGTTAGCAATTTGATCTCTAGTTCCTCTGCCTCTTCGAAACCCAGCTTGTACTTCCGGTAGTTCTCGGTTCGCATACTGCTGAAGCCTAGCTTGTAGGATTTTGAGCATCACCTTGCTGGCATGTGAAATGAGTGCAATTGTGCGGTAGTTTGAGCACTCTTTGGCGTTGCCCTTCTTTGGAACTGGAATGTAAACTGACCTTTTCCAGTCTTGTGGCCATTGTTGAGTGTTCCAAATTTGTTGGCATATTGAATGCAGCACTTTAACAGCATCATCTTTTAGGATTTGAAATAGCTCAGCTAGAAGACTGTCATCTCCACTAGCTTTGTTGTTACTAATGCTTCCTAAGGCCCACTTGACTTCACTCTCGAGGATGTCCGGCTCAAGTTCAGTGACCGCACTATCATGGCTATCAGGGACATTCAGATCTTTCCTGTATAGTCCTTCTGTGTATTCTTGCCACCTCTTCTTAATCTCATCTGCTTCTGTTAGGTCCCTGCCTTCTTTGTCCTTTATCATGCCCGTCTTTGCATAAAACGTTCCCTTGAGATCTCCGATTTTCTTGAAGAGATCTCTAGTCTTTCCCATTCTGTTGTTTTCCTCGATTTCTTTGCATTGTTCATTTAAGAAGGCCTTCTTGTCTCTCCTTGCTATTCTCTGGAAATCTGCATTCAGTTGGATATATCTTCCCCTTTCTCCCTTGCTTTTTGCTTCCCTTCTTTCCTCAGCTACTTGTAAAGCCTCCTCAGACAGCCACTTGGCTTTCTTGCATTTCTTTTTCTTTGGGATGGATTTCGTTGCTGCCTCCTGAACAATGTTATGGACCTCTGTCCATAGTTCCTCAGGCACTCTGTCTATCAGGTCTAATCCCTGAAATCTATTCCTCACCTCCACTGTATATTCATGAGGGATATGATTCAGGTCATACCTGAATGGTTTAGTGGTTTTCCCTACGTTCTTCAATTTAAGCCGAAATTTTGCAAGAAGCAGCTCATGATCTGAGCCACAGTCAGCTCCAGGTCTTGTTTTTACTGACTGTATAGAGCTTCTCCATCTTTGGCTGCAAGGGACATAATCAATCTGATTTCGATATTGACCATCTGGTGATGTCCATGTGTAGAGTCGTCTCTTGTGCTGTTGGAAAAGAGTGTTTGCTATGATCAGCGTGTTCTCTTGGCAAAACTCTATTAGCTTTTGTCCTGCTTCATTTTGTACACCAAGGCCATGCTTGCCTGTTATCCCGGTGATTTCTTGACTTCCTACTTTAGCATTCCAATCCCCTATGATGAAGAGGACATCTTTTTTTGGTGTTACTTCTAGAAGGAGTTGTAGGTCTTCATAGAACCGATCAATCTCAGCTTCTTCAGCATCAGTGGTTGGGGCATAGACTTGAATTACTGTGATGTTGAATGGTTTGCCTTGGATTTGTACTGAGATCATTCTATCATTTTTAAGATTGTACCCCAGTACTGCTTTTCCCACCCTTTTGTTGACTATGAGTGCTACTCCATTTCTTCTAAGGGATTCTTGCCCACAATAGTAGATATGATGGTCACCTGAATTAAATTCACCCATGCCTGTCCTTTTTAGTTCGCTGATTCCCAAGATGTCGATGTTCAATCTTGCCATTCATGTTTGACCACCTCCAGCTTACCTTGATTCATTGATCTTACATTCCAGGTTCCTAAACAATGTTGTTCTTTACAGCATCGGATTTTCTTTTCACCACCAGACACATCCACAGCTGAGTGTCCTTTCAGCTTTGGCCCAGCCGCTTCACTCTTTCTGGTGCTACTTGGAAATACCCTCTGCTCTTCCCCAGTAGTATATTGGACACCTTCCGACCTGAGGGGCTCATCTTCCGGCGTCATATCTTTTAGCCTTGTGATACGTTCCATGGGGTTTTCTTGGCAAGAATACTGGAGTGGGTTGCCATTTCCTTCTCCAGTGGACCACATTTTGTCAGAACTCTCTGCCATGACCTGTCCGTCTTGGGTGGCCCTGCACGGCATAGCTTATGGCTTCACTGAGTCACGCAAGCCCCTTTGCCACAACATGGCAGTGATCCGTGAAGGGGTTGGAGTTCTTTAGTTGTTTGTATACCTGTATACAGTTATTTTATACATGGAGAGGGTCTGAACATTTTGGTGTGTACTCTGAAAGCCAGCCAAGCTGTTAGGAGGTTAAAGTGATTGGCTGAGGCAAGAGATCAAATATAATTGAATCAGAAACTAATTCCTGGTGGCTCCCCAGCTGGGTGATCTCCCTACTTGTGTCTGTGTCAGGTTCCCCACCTCTGCTCTGAGATAGTGTGACAAGATGTGGGGATTCAGCTTGTATAGGGAGAGATATTTAGCTTCTGAGTATTTCATATATATGGCCATTATATCTTCTCAATTGTCTCTGCAATCACAAGGACAAGAAACTTCATTTATTTGTTTGTTATTTATTTCTGGCAGGAAGTACAAAAACCATCTGAGAAATTTCATCATGGTGTTTAAAACTCTTTCAGCTTCCTTCAGAATTCCTCAGACGTTCTGATTTTGGAGGAAACACTATTTTTGGAGATGATTATAATAACCACTTAGTTGTTTGTATGCCTCCATTCATCTATATTACCAAGGAAGAGCATCTGAGCCCATGTGCAGCTGAAGAAGGTGGCACGGTCTTTTCCCAGTCCTCATATCACTGTTTCGGTGTGTACTTTGTAAGCAATCATACCTGTCAGGAGAGAGAAGGGATTGGTTTGGGGAATAGGTCAAATAACATTAAATCAGCCACTAATTCCTGGCCCATCCTCACCTGGGCTTTCTTTCTACTTTTATCAGTGGCTTGATACTCTGATCCTCAAAGTCTTCTCACATGCATAGCCCAAGATATCTTCTCTTCTACAAAATTTGCATGGCTGGAGTATCCTGAAACTTTTTTTTTAAGAAGCCAAGGTTTGAAAGATTTGGAAGTATCCTACTCCCTATCACCTGCCAAGGAGGACCAGCAGAATAATGGTAAACTTCAGTCTGGGAGTGGCCCCTGGTCCTCTAAATGAGGCGATGGTGAGGCTGATACTAAAGGATCCCTCTTAGACCACTGCAAACCTGGAATGTGTAGGTGAGCCAAATTTGGACACATGGAGATGACTTATCAAGTCAGACCATGACTCTATATAGCCCTGTCTTGTATCTCCTGGCTGACAGGTGATGGCCCTCCATTGTCCCAGATAGCTTTTAATCCTCACCTGAAGCCTACAGTGATGCAGTTGCACTCCAGAATAGAGCTTTCTGCATCTGGAGTTATTATGTATCGGGGGGGGGGGTTACTGTGGCTTGGTTATTGTTTTGAACCTTGGCAGCTCCTGTAATGTTGGGAGTAGCAACAGTGGGTGGAGCTTCCGCTAAGTTCTTCCCTTCTGTCTGTGATAAATAAAGGACAGTTGTGTTTGAGGCCTGCTGATTCTTGCAGTCATTCCCACTAGTTGTACAAAAGAGTCTTGATATTCTTCATCCTGAATGTAGATACAGATGTGTACAGATACACACCATTTGCTGAATTTTTCCAATGGGAGAAGAAATTCTTCAACATTTTCTCAGGGGCTGGGCTCACCAGTAGCAATGGCAATAGCATAGCTTCTTTCTTTTTCTTAAGGTGTGTGTTTTTTAATGCTATTGGAAGTGGTGTCATCAGCGGCAACTACTTGGGCAGCCTAGGCATACTCTGCCCAAGGGCATAGTCTGAAGGCACATGAGGCAGCTACCGTGCTGAAGCTAAGCAGGTCCAGGCCTGGTCAGTGCTTAGAAGGGAGACTACCTGGGAACCACATGTAGCCACCTTGCGTTCCACGATGGAAGAAAGGTGGAATATAAATGAAATAAATAAATAAATGGCATTTTGAACCCTTCACAGTGCCATGGCCCTTGCATTGTTCTGGGGCATCATGGGGAAAAATGGCCGCAATCACAAAATGATGGAGGAGAATATTTCAGAGAAAATGCTGTAGAGTGGCCAACTTTTTCCAGAGAGCTGTGATAAAGAAAGAGATGCGCCTGATCTCATCTGATCTCAGAAGCTAAGCAGGGTTAGCCCTGGTTAGAACTTGGATGGGAGACTGCCTGAGAATCAGGCTTCCTGCACTGAGCAGGGGGTTGGACTCGATGGTCTTGTAAGCCCCTTCCAACCCTATAATTCTACGATTCTAGAAGTCTTAGCTCTACTACACATATTCAGGAAAATTATGAGCTGACCATCTCTAATATTTTTGTAATAAAAGGCACTGAGATATACTCACCAGTGCAATAGCAATAGCATAGCTTCTTTCTTTTCCCCTCTGTTTTTTTATTTTATGACATTGGAAGTGGCATCAACTGCTTTGGCAACAGCAGAAACTGTTTTGGCATCCTAGGCACGGCTTTGAATCTTCCACAGTGCCATGGCACTAGCATTGTTCTGAGGCATCATGGGGGGGAAAATGGCTGCCAGCACAAAATGATTGCAGAGAATATTCAGAGAAAACTCTGCACAGTGGCCAACACTTTCTAGAGGGTGAAGATAAAAAAATGAACTCTCAGCTGTATTTCAGAAATTTAGGAAAATTATGAGGTGGCCATTTCTAATGGCTTTGTAATGAAAGGCACTGACAAATATCACAAAGATCCAATAAGAATATGTGTTTGGGGGGGGAGGGGAAATCCGGGAACCCTATGTTTTAAGAGACATTGTCTTTCCTGTTCTGCACATACTCACCAGTTAAAAGGAAGAGAGGCCCAGAGCCCCAGCCCAGACCGAGAGACCAGTCATACCTCATCTCCAGCCTCCGTTCGTAGTATAAAGAATACACTCCTGTGAAGGTGGCCATGGCAACCAGGGCACAAGCACCTAGGAGCCCAAAATACAATATATTGACACCCCTGTAGGAAACCATGTATTCCTGCAGAACTCCTCTCCATGTTTCAGCACAGAGGGGAGCTGTTAGGATGCATGTTCAAAGTCAGGTATTTGCAGGAGACAGATTGGGCCTTAGTGAAAGTGAAGGAGAAGAGAGTTGCAAGATCTCATGCTCCTACCAGGCCTATTTGCACAAATCCAGGCAGTCCTAAAGGTTGCGAACTCCCGTTTGGGTTTTCTAGGTCAGTTATTTGTAGGCAGACAGGACACAGGAGTGCTTAGTTGACCAAGTACAGAAGTGCTCTGTAGCCAGGATCCTAGTATTTTGTACTGTGACTGGCCAATCCACAAGGCTTTATACCGCTTGCTAATTTCAGGAGCTGGAGTTGTGCTCCCTTTTCCCTCGCCTTTCTCTGTTAGCGGCAGGAGCCAAGCGTATGCAATCAGACATGTGCACCACCATACTTGCTTGTTCGCTCTATTCCCAAATTTGTGACATCTGAACATGGCTGAATGGATAAAGGACAGTGTAGAAAGAATTTAAAATGACACTTTAATTAAATAAATATAAAACCTCAAAATATAATACCTGCTATAAAGCTGGCTATGGCCGCCATCTTGGCCAGGGAGATGGACCCAACACGTGGGTAACAACCAGAGAAGCAAAGGCCAAAGAAGGAGATGGCACCACCAACTGCTCCCATCAGCAGGAACGCTCTTGTTGCATGAAAGTAGTCTACAGGAAGGCGAGAGAGAGGGATAGGGATGGTGGGGGGGGGACAACAGTCACCAATTTGAAGGTCTTACTTAGTACCTCCCCCCACCCCCAATCCCAATATCATCATGCAACATTGACAGATCCGCCTCACTCGGCCTAATGGTAGGGAAGGCCCTGCCTTAAGCATCATTGTGAAGCTCTTGTTGAGTAGATGCTTCCACGCTACACCTGAGAATCAGCATGCAAGCATTTTACTGTGCCTAATGTTGCCACATCCAGGAGGATCAAGGTTGTATGGCTTTTGTTTAATCTATTCCATCTATGTTTCATGGATTGTCAGACATCTTTTGTTCCATCGTTTTCTGAGTGACAAAGGAGATATTCCACCCCCTTCAGAAAACTCCGCAAAAATGTCAACTGCGATTTCTGTAACTTTTGCTGTCACATAACATTTTCTCTCTTTCTTAGATCAGCATACAATCAATGAGCAAAATGCACAAGTAAAGAGTGATACACAGCTGTAGCTGAAGAGAAATAGATGTATAAAACTGTGTGTGTGCATCTTACAAATGGCATAAACATACATTCATGTATTTTCCAGGGACTTCTGTAGTTTTGTACAACTACATTTGCCTACTGGTCTGGAAAGTAAACACAAAAGTGGTCCTGAAGTCCACAGAATCTGTGCAACTTGGAAGATGCCATTCCACTGTGGAATCTGCAGGTCGAATTCACTGAAATCAGATGTCATTTGAATCCATTTCGGATTTCTCTAACATCATAGAATCATAGGGTAGGAAGGGGCCTACAGACCATCGAATCCAACCCCCAGCTCAATGCAGGAAGCCTGATTCCCAGGCGGTCTCCCATCCAAGTACTAACCAGGGCTGACCTGCTTAGCTTCTGAGATCAGATGAGATCGGGCACATCCAGCCCTATGCAGGGATGACACCACACTCACCTATAGGGCAAGTCATGCTAAGCAACCATGAGAATAAGCCACGGTTGGTGGCTTGCGCGTTACTTCTGCCATATGAACAGGTGCTCTGTGGCCTACCATGGCTTGTTTTCCCCTCAGTCCTCCTTCCCACTCCCGGCAGTCATCCTGGATGCATTTGTTGCTGCAATCCTTATTTCCTCATTCCCTGCCTGCTTACAACTTACCCTTGTTAGAAAAAGACCGTCCTCTTATTCTTTGGCTGTCAGCTCTTTGCTAGACCTTTGAGCTATTAGTCATAATTATGAGCCCACCGGACACATGTCCAGTGGCAGTGTACATCTGTTAAAAAGGGGAAGTCTGGTGAGACAGTCACATAAGCATAATCAGAAATAAACATGTTGACACAGTCGTGCTCTAAGGAGTCAGCTAACGGCTCAATCAGTTGACATGTGGCTAACAAAAAATTGTAAAGGGGAGGGGGTATAAAAAGACTTATGCTTGCTTAGCTCGGGGTCCAGACTGCTGACTGCTCTGCACCCGTTTTGCAAAACATTCAATAAAATAGTGTTGGATCCACTGCTGCCTGTCTGGCATCCTTTCTTTCAACCAGAAGCAAGAACTTTTTATCTAATACCCTTCATTCACCCACACTTTACTTTCAGGCCCAAAGCCAGATAAGGGGGATGGAGTGCCAGGGACCAGCAAAGATGCTTCATGTTGTCCTATTGCCTTATGAAGCACATGAGCCTTGGTGGATTGCTAGAGGATTCCTCCTGTTAGCCCTTCCCTGTTTCTTGCCTTGCTTGCTGGGCTTCTGCCTGCTGATCTGCTGGTACATGATGCCACACACCTTTTCACATCAAAGTTTATATTACAGAGGCAGAAATTTAGCAGGCAGTGTTCCATCCCTCCTACCTCTTCCCCTAGAAGAAGTGTAGTGTAGTGGCAAGAGTGCTGGACTGGGAATTGGGATATCCAGGTTCTAGTCCCCACTCGGCCATGGAAGCTCACTGGGTGACTTTGGGCCAGTCACAGACTCTTAGCCCAACCCACCTCACAGGGTTCTTGTTGTGAGGATAAAATGGAGAGGAGGAGGAGGATGTACACCGCCTTGAGTTCCTTAAAGAGGAAAAAAGGTGGGATATAAATGTAATAAATAAATAAATAAAGTTTGCATGGTTTTCCATGCCACAAACTGATGCTTAGAATCCTTACTGGTATTAGTGCTTCACAGTAGACAGTACTGATGCAACATCCCTGCAGTATTTCCAGCTTATGGAAGTGTAGCCCCCTGCAGAACACCTGGAGCTCAACCCTTTTTTGGCCCTGAGGAGAGACCACTGAGATTCTGTAGAGGTGTTTTTTGTGAAGCATCCCGAGGGACAGTGGAAGATTTGAGAAAGGAAAAGACTGGGGTCACTAGAGAGGGAGAGAATAAAAAGCACTAACTAGAGAAAACAGTGGAGGAGAAACCTGCACACACACTCACACCCATCATACTATGGCCCCAATCCATGCATTAATGTGTAGTTTCACCCTGAGACCTCACATTCCATAACTAAAGGAATAGGCTATGCACATAGGATCCCTCTCCAAAACAGAATCTCTCGGAAAGCATTGCAGTACTGGCAAAATTCTAATTTCAGACTGAAATCGATCATGCACTGCATGTGTACTTTGCCAGCTGTTACTGCCATAGGCTTTAATGGGCCAGGAAAACCGTCATAACTTCTGAAACACTGCTCAGAACTTCATCAATTGAAAGTAGGATTCCCTTCCTCAACAAGGCTGAGCAAAGTACAGCAGTAGTTTTCACCAAAATATCAAAGCAATATATGATAAAAGGTAAAGGTAAAGGTGTCCCCAACCAGTCGTGTCCGACTCTAGGGTGTGGTGCTCATCTCCATTTCTAAGCCGAAGAGCCAGCGCTGTCCGAAGACGCTTCCGTGGTCATGTGGCTGGCATGACTGAACACCAAGGTGCACGGAACGCTGTTACCTTTCCCGCCAAAGCGGTACCTATTTATCTACTTGCAATTTCTTGCTTTCGAACTGCTAGGTTGGCAGGAGCTGGGACTGAAGACGGGAGCTCACTCCGTCACGCGGCACTCGGGTCTCGAACTGCTGTCCTGCCGACCTTCCGGTCTGCAGTTCAGCGTCTTAACCACTACTTCTGCTTAAAAATTGGAGTAAAAAGGTAAATATGTCAATCTTCAGAAATTTTATACTTGCTGCGCTTATGGCCATTTTCACTGGATTGGTTTGGAATTTGCCATCGTGACAATTGTGGATGCCACACTTCACATTATTACCTCAACTGATGTTCTTTGTATAAGCAATAGCATTTTGAGGCCTATAATGGCAGAAACGTGTTTGTTTGTTTTGCTACTCACCTGTCAGGGATTACTCCATCCCTGAGATATCTGACAGCTTCTGATTCAGATTCTGAATCAGAGTTGGAGCAGACAGATCAGAGGCCAGGGGAGGGATCCTCCCTAGTGAGCCAATGCGCTGGGAGAGATTCCTCCAAAGACCTTGACAAACAAATAGCCCAGGCTGAGTCCCTGCCCCCTTCTTCCACTGTGAGAACTCACATTTTGGAGGAGGAGGAAGTGGGTCATGACTTGAGAGATGCTAGAGCACATCGCAAAGCCAAGCAGGAAAAGTTAGGGGCAGGGCTCAGACGCTCCACTAGGATAGCCACTGTTGGAAGCCAACTTAGGAGGGAGCCACCCTAAGGGAGGGACAATACTGTGAAGCAAATCTGGCTGTGAGGTTCACACCCAAACTGTTGGCAACTTCATCGCCCTCTAGTTTGTCTCCTCTAATTGGGGATTACAGATTAGTTGTTTAGGGGCCTGAGGCAGTCTGAGTGTTTTCCTGGAATCTGCATTTGTAAAGAGGCTAGTTCCTAGCAAAATAAAGTAGTAATAGCCTGAAGCCCTGCCTCCTTCTGTTGTTGATTGCGAAGGGGGAAGAAGGACAATCCAACTCTGATATTGCCTTAATGAAATGGGTACTTCTTTTCTCCTTTAATTAAAAAATGCATATTCCCAAAGAAATGCAACGTTTCTCTTCCCCGACCAACCACAATTCCAAGCTTTACAATTTCTTCAGCATTCCTTATATAATACGGAATACGATATAGCCCCACCAAAAAACAACACCAACCTCTGAGCATGTGCAGTTTTGCATTTTAAACTCACAGAAATCATGGTACCATCTTGATTGCAAGGACACAATGGAGCTGGGTTCTGCTTCCCTGATGTCCTCAGCTGCTTCTCTCTGGGTGGATGTTTGCTCCCCCCCCCCCGCTGCACTGCTCTTGGCCTGTCAAGAACCCAGTATGTGAACTGATCCAGAGCACTCCCCAGAATCCTCCTGTGCTGCATTTATTTATTTATTTAAAGGTGGATATTCCCACAGAGATGCGACGGAAGTGTTGCATGCATTCTAAGATGCACGCTTAGTTCACAGGGAGTGACGGGGGGATACTCAAAAGATAGACTAGGCTTGTCAAGAACCTGGAGTGTGAACTGAGCGAGAGGCAATAGCCTCACACACCGAACGGTAGCTCTCCAGAACCTAGGGATGTCAGAGAATTCCGCCACAGATTCCAGTGAGGCCAGATTCTTTAGAATCCCCCCCCCCAGAATCCGTGGCGCAATGGCCTCCTGCCCCCCTGCGGAATCCCCCTGGGATGGAACTTACCTGGGGTGGATGCGGTGGCTCTGGCTGGTCCCCCGGCAGGCTGCAGCCAGGCTGCTGCAGCTGCCGTTTGCATTCTTGCAGCCATGATAGGCTAAATAAATATTTACATACTCTATCACAGCAAAGAGCAGGGACACAAATGGCAGCCGCTATGCCATTTGTGCCCCTGCTTTTTGCCGTGATAGGATACGTAAGTATTTACATAGCCTATCACGGTGAAGGCAGCCACACAAATGGCGTAGCAGGCACCATTTGTGTCCCTGCTCTTTGCCATGATAGGCTACGTAAATACTTACGTAGCCTATCACAGCTGCTTGCAAGGACGCAAATGGCGGCTGCTATGAAGGCCACCACTTGCGGCCACAACAGCCCGGCCACAACTGGAACTCTGGCTGCGGCTGGCCCTGGCCGGCGGCTCCACGGAGCCGCCGCAGAGCAAAGCCGGCCAGGGAGGATTCCGGGGGGAGGGACAGAGTGCCTCTCCCACACCACGGATGCCCCGGCGCAGAGCCAGGTAAGGGATTCCTACATCCCTACCAGAATCCTCTGCTATGGGGAGGGACATTATGTCGGATGTACAGCAAGGCTTCCTCGGCAGAACAGCCAATGCAGAAAGTTCCCTGAAGGCAGAGGCTTTGAAAGTGTCTGGCGTATGCAAGAGCCGGGGAGCGATCGTTTCTCACATAGGATGATCAGAGGGTTGACCCATCAAGTGTCTCACAAACTACTTCAAATGTAGTAAGGATGTCAGAGAATTCTGCCACGGATCTTCGTTCCCTGAAATCCGTGGTGGAACGAAGCCCCCCCGCCCCCCGCCTCGCGAAGGGTGCGCGAAATGGGACACCTACCTGCTGCCATTCGCGCTGACTTGCGAATGGTGGCCACGGCCGTGGCCGCCATTTGCTTCATCACTATAGCTGTGATAGGCTACGTAATACTTACGTAGCCTATCACGGCTAACGCAGGGACGTCATTTGCATCCCTGCGGAAGCCGTGATAGGCTGCGTAAGTATTTACATAGCCTATCACAGCAAAAAAAAGGGAACGCAAATGGCTGCAGCTATGGCGGTCGCCAATTGCATTCCCCTTTTATTTTGGCCGTGATAGCCTACGTAAATATTTACGTAGGCTATTACAGCAAAAGAGAGGGGCGCAAATGGCATAGTGGCCGCCATTTGCGTTCCCCCCCCCTTTTTTTTTTTTGCCGTAATAGGCTACATAAATATTTACATAACCTATTACGGCAAAAAAAAAAAAGGGAATGCGAATGGCGGCGGCTATGGCGGCCGCCATTTGCATTCCCCCCCTTTTTTTTTTGCCTGCACTGCAGCAGTCCCTGCAGGCTGCCCAGCAGTCAGATGTCCGGGCGGCCCTGGCTGGCGGCTCCATGGAATCTCCGTGGAGCAGAGCCAACTGGAGAGAATTTCAGGGGGAGGGATGGAGTGCCTCCCGCCCACCGTGAATGTCACCCTTCAAAAAGGTAAATGACTTTCGTACATCCCTAAAATGTAGTACTCCATGTTCTTCTGATGATCACACCTCTAGTTGTCATTTTCCAGGCCAGATCTTACCTGCTACCTTCATTCCAGATGGGACACATGCTAAACCCGAGATGCAGATGTTCCACAGGCCCATGTGCAAACTGCCATTGCCAGTCACCCAGAAGTCTGTGGCCAGGGCAATGAGGAGCAGCAGGAAGCTGATGAAAGAGCTGATGGCAGCACTAAACTGCAGCCAACCCATGGTGGGGAGTTGCAAGTCTCCCGGTCACAGGACAGCACAGTTGGATCAACCTGAAGAAAGAGAGGAACACTGATGTTACGCCACGCCACCAATTGTGGCTTGTGTGCGTGTGGAGGGGGCTCCCTGCCCTTCTCAAGTGTCACTCACTGCCCACTAGTGGCCATGGGGAAGGGAACATCCAGTGTGTGCTATGCAGCTGCCCCCAAAACTGCCCAGGTCCAGAATCCTACAGCAGATGTGGAAGATGTTAAGAGACGATGTCATCAGCCCCTGCAGTGTGCTATAGGCAGGTGCACAGCTGTGGCATCTCTGCATCACACACACTGTTGCACCCTCTTTGCACTCCCTTCCTTGTGATAAGCTTATCCAGAGCTGACATTGTTTAGGTCCTAAGATAGTGTGAAAGACTATTGATCCTTTAATCTTTAACCCCGATAAAATGGGGTTACCATTTTACACTACTGGGGTTACCAAGGGCTACCCCACTGCACTTTTCACTGTAGATTTTACACAGAAGTAGACCTATAATATAGTCCTCCAACAAAATCGTTGTCTTCTGTCACCTACATAATGTCCCCTAATTTCAGCCTATAACCACTTGCTGCTTTCTTTCTGAGGGAAAACCCAGATTTGGGGCATGAAATATCCCAGGAAGATATTGATTGTGCCTTTGGGGTACCTTTATGTCCCAAACCCCAGGAACGTACCTGGGGTATAAAAATATCCCATGGATTCTCTGAAGAAAATTAGTCTAGGGAAACCAGCTTAAGTCCTCTGGGTGCCAGTAGGTTAGCACAAATCATGGGCTTTCATTTGGGAAATTTACTTCATCAGAGACAGAAATGTAAATGGTGATGGGACAGAGAAATATCCCACAACACCAAGGAACAGTAGTTCTTAACAAATAATAACATTTTACCTAAAATTTTACCTTGGCAGTTTATGATAAATACATCTTGTTGCACCACGGACACCTTTCTGGTTCCGAGGCATTTTACCACCCCAGTCTATGTTGGAAAGTGGCTTGGGGTAATAAAATACCATAAACAACACAATTGACTATATTTTTATGTCTACTGGATGAGGCTAAGCTAGGAATTCTTATCCTGGGATACCCACTCTATAGATTATTTTTTTAAAGCACTTAGTACAAGTCAGACCAGACCTGCAATGAAATATTGCAGTGTGGATTTGTGTTCCTCAATAAACCCCATTTTCAGTGGCCATCTGCCTGTGACCATCTGTCTTTTGAACGCCGCCCCCCCCATCCCTGGACACACACACACACACACACACACTTCTGTTGCTGACTTTGCCTTCATTTTGGCATGAAATCAAAATTTTCCTGTTTGTCCAGGCATCTTGCATTCTACATTATTTAATAATAATAATAATAATAATAATAATAATAATAATAATAATAATAAATCTTGTGTGTGTGTGTGTGTAGCTGGATAGCTTTTATTCCTCTTATCTCATGATGTTATCACTGCTGTTGGATTGCAGTCATCTTTTCATAACATTCTATCCACAGTCCTGGGATCCCTTACAGATGAAGGGTGGTTTATACATTTTACAAATCGATCAATCAATACCTAAAGAAAGAAAGAATGAATTCTCTTGAAAAAGTGCAGGAATTTCAGGCTTTTTAGGGAATTTTCCCTCAAGTGCAGGTGCAGCCCATGTCTTAGGCTCACCAACTGGTCCCCTTGTAACTGTTATAGTGGCTTGAACTGCAAGCTTTTAAAAATCAAGTTCTGTCTTCATCCTACTAATCTCCTTGTCATCAAAAGCTTTGTCTGCCTGCACTCTGTAAGACACAGGAGGAAACCAGGCCTTCCTTCTTCTTCTGGTCACTTGGCCACACACCATGTTGGATAGGAAGCAGCAGCTGAATGTGGGAGTGCCAAAAAGACCAGTTGTTAGCAGTTAGTAAAAGAAAGGGGTTTTTTTGCCCCCAGTGACTTCTCTGTGCACATCTCTGGGTGGTGGCCAGTGGGCATGATTCAGCACAGAGTTCAGCACATTTAAGCCCATCCATTTCTGGCTTCATTGCCATGGCTAGGGGCATTGCTAGGCCTGGGTCCATGGAGCCCGGACCCCAAATCTCTTTCCTAAGGCCCTGGATCTATTTCCCAGATCCCTGCATGTACATAGGTTCTAGTGGGAGGTTATTTTTCATAGTTCAGTTGCCAGGGAGGGGGTCATATTCCAAGGGGGAATAGCAGCTGGGGAGCAAAGGGTTAGCTCTGTCCTCCCCACATGTTGCAATACCTCACCACGAGCCCCCCAATCTCTCCCTGCATGGCAATTTAGTTTAGAGGAAGAAAAAAAAAGTGTTTCCCTTTGGTTTAGGTTTATCTTGTGTAGGATACTAATCAACTGAAGAATTTATTTTATTTGAGATTATCTGGCTGAGAAAAAAGTGTCTGGTTTTGCTGCCTGTGAAATTTAAATACATCCTAGCAATTATTTCTGCATTTACATATATAGATAGAAATCAACATCTCATTTTTATGCAGATTTCGGTCCCAGGGGCCTTGGCCTCAGATCTTTCAAGGGCCTAGCAACACCCCTGGTAGTGGCAATGGTTTAGATGGCATCGAAAAAGGGATTAGACGCAAATGCCTAGACGACAGGTTTGTAAACAGCTATCAGCCATGACAGCTAAAGAACCTCCAGGTTCAGAAGCAGTCTATCTCTGTGTCCCGCATGCCTGGGATAAACACCCAGGCAGGTTTGTTGTCTTCAGGCCCTGTTTCTTAGCTTTCCAGAGGCAGCTGGCTGATGGCCGCTGCTAGAAAGAGGGTGACTGACTGGATTAGATGATCTAATCTCCCAAAGTTCTCCTTTGGGTTTCTGGATTGCATCCTTTGATAGGAAGGAGGACTAATAATAAGACATTGAAAAGACACAATTACTGCAGAAGTCCAGTACAAAATAATTTGATTTGTAGCTTTGCATTTAGTGTCTCTTCCTTGCTTCCGCTCATGTAACCTTGAAATTTACCAGCCTTCAAGCCATTGAACTATACATTCCCTTCCACAGAAAGCTATACAGGTAGCTCCTCACCTGGCTCAGAATCACCCCTTCCTCCTTTCTTCAGGTGAAGGTAGCACTCTGGAATGAGTCCCCGGAATGCTCTACCTCCACTGCGCATGGGATCGTACTTTAACAGGGATGGACAGGACTGGCACCTCTTGACAAACATTGCAAAAACTTCCCTAATGGCCCACATCTCCCTCCTCCCGTTAGCTTTCGACACATTTCTTCCCTTTTGCATTTCCTCTCTCAACTGCTGTGGTGTCCCAATGGCAGTGAAAGTGTTTCAGTCTTTCTGAATATTGGGATGGATCCATTTTTACCCATAGCTAGAGTTTATCCATTGAAATCAATGGGACCTGAGTTTGTCATTACTAATTTAATCCCCAGTTATTTCAGTGGGTCCCTTCTAAATCTGACTAAATTGGGATCCAAGCCATCCCGCCCGCCCCTGGTCGGAATGGATTAAAACAACACACATAGGCACCTCCTTTCAGAGCCGGCATTAGAGGGCCCTTGCTGAGGCTCACACCCGTTCCCACGGTCAACCCTCACAGCCTCCTGGCTAAAGTGGACACTTACACATGATTCCAAAAGAAGAAATACCACCAAAAAGCGACAGATGGTAGCACACATTGATATTAAATATGCAAAAGCTATTTCCTATATGTATGCAAATTTTGAAATGATTACTACCATTTAAATAGATATACATTGCCTACTTGTTGATTTTAAACTAACATAGGTTTTCCTGTGACTTTGAACACAGAATGATAGAAACAGGGAGAAACCAGGATTGGTGTATTTGACCCTCTATAATGGGGTGCAAAAAGTGTGGGCTGCAGGCTCCCCCCACCCCAGCCCTATATGGTAGATCCCCAAACTCCCAGGAAAAAATAAATGAAAAACACACACTAGAAATTATCTTTGTGGGTCCCCCCACCACTTTTTCTTTTTCCTGAAAAGGTGCCAAAGAACAAAGAGTTTGACATCAGGATACTTCAGCAAGAAAGTAGATTAGAGGTGGGAGAAGGGCTCTGAGCCAGAATTCCTCGATGGCTGGGTGGTTTATTTATTTATTTTAGTAGATTTTAACGTGAATCCTAGGGATGTACGAAAGTCACTTAACCTTAACGAAATTTGTTTCGCGGTGGGGGAGAGGCGCTCCGTCCCTCCCCCCGAAATTCTGGCCAGGGGGGAGGTGCTCCGTCCCTCCCCCCCTGAAATTCTGGCTGGGGGGGGGAGGCGCTCCATCCCTCCACCCCCAAATCCTGGCCTGCTGGGCCCGCAAATGGCAGCGGCCGTAGCCGCCGCCATTTGCGTCCCTGCAGTCAGCCGTGATAGGCTACATAAATGTTTACATAGCCTATCACGGCTGAGTAAAAAAAAAAAAAAGAAGCGCATACGCAAATGGCGTATTTTTTTTTTTTACTCAGCCATGATAGGCTACGTAAAGATTTACATAGCCTATCACAGCTGACTTTGAAAATCTAGCCATGATAGGCTACGTAAATCTTTACGTAGCCTATCATTTTTATTTTTATTTTTTACACTTTACTTTTTCCTTTCGCGGCTGGGGAGATGGGGCACTCACCCCCGGCCAGAACTTCGGCGGAGAGGGATGGGGCGCCTCCCACCCGGCCAGAATTTCGGCGGGGAGGGGCGGGGCGCCTTCCCACCCGCCAAGAATTTTCGGGGGGAGAAATGAAGCGCCTCCCCCCCACCCCGAAAAAAGCTGCGGGACCAGGTAAGGGACTTTCGTCCATCCCTACAGCCAGCTCCACAAGAGGCACAGGAGCCAGCTAAGGGTGGGTGACCGATCGATGTTCAAAATGTCTTGCCGCTCATCTTGTGCCCAATTCCGGTCTGTTGCAATCGCTGCTCATTCTGCACGAATGTAAGTCTGCAGAATTTCCTAATTTGTACAAGTTTCCTCCAAAGACTAAAGCAGGGCTTGTAGTCTGCAGGGTAAAGGTGTGCAAATTGAATGCAAGGACATGTTGAGCAATTTACTAACACTTTCAGCAGACACATGTTTGCACTTGTCTTCTGGGCTTTGAACAAGACATAGAATCATAGAATCATAGAATAGCAGGGTTGGAAGGGGCCTACAAAACCATCGAGTCCAACCCCCTGCTCAATGCAGGAATCCAAGTCAGAGCATCCCTGACAGATGGCTGTCCAGCCTCGTCTTGAATGCCTCCAGTGTGGGAGAGCCCACCACCTCCCTGGGTAATTGGTTCCATTGTCGTATTGCTCTAACAGTCAGGAAGTTTCTCCTGATGTTCAGCCAGATTCTGGCTTCCTGTAACTTGAGCCCATTATTCCGTGTCCTGCACTATGGGATGATTGAGAAGAGATCCTGGCCTTCCCCTCTGTGACAACCTTTCAAGTCCTTGAAAAGTGCTATCATGTCTCCCCTCAGTCTTCTCTTCTCAAGGTGAAACATGCCCAGTTCTTTCAGTCTCTCCACATAGGGCTTTGTCTCCAGTCCCCTGATCATCTTTGTTGCCCTCCTCTGAACCCTCCCCAGCTTGTCTGCATTCTTCTTAAAGTGCAGTGCCCAGAACTGGACACAGTACTCCAGATGAGGCCTAACCAGTGCTGAGTAGAGGGGAACTAGTACTTCCCGGGATTTGAAAGTGATGCTTCTATTAATGCAGCCCAAAAGAGCATTGGCCTTTTTTGCAGCCACATCACATTGTTGGCTCATATTCAGCTTGTGATCTACAACAATTCCAAATGAAATTCTCTTGCAACCCTAGAGTCAGCATCTGAGGTTACTTCCCAGGGGGCACTTGATGTCAGTTACCCTTGGGACGGGGGGCAGTTCAACAGGAGCAGGCCCTGATGTTCCCCCTGCCTGCTCCTGTCTCCAAATTGTTCTTATTTTGAGAATGAAGGTTTCTGGGAGATGGTTGGTTCTGTCTGATCAAAGCAGGGACCAGGCCTCCAAAATGCTCATGGGCAGGAGTTGAAAGTAAGTGAGCGAGTGAGTGAGTGATATGTGTGTGAGAGAGAGGGCAGGGGGATGGTGTGAGTGTGTGTGAGAGAAAGAGTGAGTTGTATGTTGCATGTGAGTTATATGTGAATCTTTGTTGTTTGTGTGCATGTGCACAAGTGTGTGCATGTGTGCTCATGCACTTGCACACACACATGTTCAGACGTCATCGCTGCAGCAGACTTCCGAGCTGAAAATGTTGTGCACCCCTTCTCTAGAAGAAGTCCTTAAAAAGAAAACTTTAAAAAGGAAATAAAATGGCACACCAAATGTTAAAATGTTGAGAGAGCT
Source organism: Heloderma suspectum (assembly GCF_057233095.1). Lineage (NCBI taxonomy): Eukaryota > Metazoa > Chordata > Lepidosauria > Squamata > Helodermatidae > Heloderma > Heloderma suspectum. The sequence continues at coordinate 16,702,695 of NC_139467.1, forward strand.
ACTGCTGATGCTTCATTACTATCATCATTAGCAGCAGCATCCACTACTACTACTAGTAGTAGTAAACTTAATTTCAAAGGCAAGGTGCAGTGTGTCTTAACTATGAGAGCCTAAAGTGCTCTGGGAAATTATGGTAGGTGACAATGTACCATTGTTCCCAGGGTCACTGTATGTGTGGGCAGTAGGGATGTCAGAGAATTCTGCCATGGATCTCGGTGAGGCCGAATGCCAGTGCATTCGGCCCCCCGAAATCTGTGGTGGAACGAAGCCCCCCCCCCACGAAAGGCGCGCGAAACGGAGCACTTACCTGCTGCTGTCCGCGCTGACTTGCGAATGGCGACAGTCTGCTCTCAAATCCTGGGATTCTCCCACCTCTTTTTGCCACCTGTGTATAAACTAGTCCGCAGGATAAACCTCCAGAGGTGCGCCTGCCTCTGCATGGACCACACCAATGATGGCCAATGGGACTTAAGTGCATCTGCTTGAGGGCTGCAGGATGTGGCCAATGTGTTTCTGATGGCAAAGATTCCCAGACAGCCATTGTTTCCCCACAGCTTTTCCCTTGATTATGGAACCGTGCTCCAGGCTGACAAATGCCAATCTTCCTTTAAATTCTGTTATGGCCATTGGCCATGCTGACTAGGGCTGATAGGAGTTAAAGACCAAAACGACAGGTAAGAGAAAACTCTCGACACGTGGTGTTATCCTCTCCAGTCCGAATGGAGCAGTTGGCTGAGTCGTTTGTGTATAAAGAAAAGTGTCAAGGTTTGAGACTCTCGCTAAACCATTCCCAGACGTTTTGGATTCCTAGTTCTTGAGATGTCAGAGGGCCAGCTGAGGAACTGTCATGTAAGCAGTGTGGTGAAGGTGATGCTGGGATGTCTTTTGTAGGCACTGTTCTTAATGTTGTAGCCTCCATCTTCCTTTAGCTGGGCCCATGTGGCAGCACCCCTCCCATCTTGGGACACTTCCCTTCTAACAAGACATATTAAGTAATTTTACATATAATAAAGAAAAGTGCGGTTCATAAAATTGCTTACCTATTTATTTAGGTGCAAGCAAGATTATATCTCCCTTCCGCTGCCCCAGGGCCATCAGTCTCCCACTTCCTGCCACTGCCTTCTGCAAACGCATCACCTAGATGTGTGTAATATGTGCTTTAGCCCTCAGTCTGGACCTGGATCCTCCAACTGTAATGTGCTACAACTCCCATCATCCCCATCGGCCATGTCTGCTGAGGATGGTGGGAGTTGTAGACCAACACATTTGCAGCCCACCAAGTTGGGGAAGGGTTTTCCAGGCTAAGCCTCTACTTTGCTGTACAGGGGTGCAGAACCTTTTCCTGCCGAGGGCCACATTTCCGTAATTTGAAACTTGACCATGTTGAGATTGGTAGTGATCTGGTTTGCACAACCACCGGGGATTATACAAGCCACCTTGGGTTGTTGGAGTGGGGAAACTACCCTCTAATAACATATGGGCTGTTGTTGGGTTATTGGAGGTAGGGATGTTGTGAGCGCCCGATACAGGGGTGAAGTCCAATGGACTCCCCCCCGCCCCCCGGGCCACCATTCGCAGACCATGCAGCACTCACCAGACCCATCCATGAGTGCTGCACAGTCCGCAAGCATCCAGCAACTTGCCCGCTCCTTCCCCCAAGCCCCATTTTGTGCAACGATGGTGGCTTGGACATTTCCAGGAAGGGAATGCTGCATAGATTGCAGCCATAAAGGGCAATCTATGCAACATTACATGTGAGAATGGCCTATTCACGCCAGGAATGTTGGGTAGATCGCCTTTTTATGGCCACAATCTATGCAACATTCCCTTCCTGGAAATGCCTGACCCACCATTTTTGCACAAGATGGCAGCTCGAGGAAGGAGTGGGTGGGCCCGCAGCACTTGTTGTCTGTCTCTCAATGAGCTGTTGGGGGGCTTGCGCGGCATGGCAAGCGGATGGTGGTGGCTTGTTGAATGACTGACGGCCCCAGATGGAGGTGAGTCAGTCCATCCCTAATTGGAGGGTTGTTTTCCCCTCCAAGAACAGATGCCGCCCAATTTTGGACAACACGACAAGCTGCTCCTGGCTTGGTACTTGGTAATTAGGCAACTGGCATGCACCAGCACTCTCTGCAGCTTAAACAAGCCATGGTGATCTTGAGAAGCAGGCGAGTAGCTAAGGGCACAATCCTATGCATGTTTTGACAGAGAAAAGGCCTACAACTCCCAGCATTCCCCAGCCAGCCAACACCCAAGGACTGTTGTTGGGTTATAGGAAGGCTGTTTCCCCCTCCAAGAAGGCATGCCACCCAGTTTGGGATGACACGACAAGCTGCTCCCAAGTGGGTGATTAGGCAAGTGGCACAGCTTTGACAAGCCATGGTGATGATGCAAAGCAGGCCAGTGACTAAGTTTTCTTGAGGAATGCAGGATTTGGTTGGTGCAAACCAGGGCCCGTCTTTGAGAGGAATCCGGGGCGAAGCACTCAAAGGGCTATAACTTGATCCCCAAATTTTGATCCCCAAATTGTTATTGTGTCTGTGCAGCAGGATGAGCCTCTTGATTCATTTCCCTTCTCCCCACTCTCAAATGCTCGCACTTTTCTTTTCGTTTATCATGTTAGGGACTCCAATTTGCTTATTCCCCAACTTTGGACCTCTCACACTTAAACATCCATCCTGTATCAGCAAGGACTGAAAACTCATATCCATGGCCAAACTTAAGATCTGGAACCCTCGGATCCAGCCTCAGAGAGAACCAAGCTATTTCCCCCATCATCTGGTTATCTACACAGGTTCTGAACAGCCTAACTGATCGCATGTACATGTTTATGATTGTTCTACCAAGTTACTTTCCCCAAAGTCATGAATGTACATTTTACATTCTTGCACGTGCTGAATTAATTCCTAGGAATGGGAGAACCAGGGATCCTCGAACTTGCTGAAACACTCTGAACTTTACTCCAAAGCTTGATTTGGCATGCGCAACCAGTTGGTTTTTTGTTTTTTTATCTGTGAATAGCTATGACCTCAGGTCAGGAACCTGATTGTATGGGGGTCCGGATCACATGGAGAGGACTACATGTGTTCAGCTGCATGTTCTTGAATTCCTTCTTTCAAGAATTTGAAAGGTTCTTTCAGACCTTTCACTCAACACATAAATGGAAAAGTGGACCCAGGAGGGATGGGCTTTTGGGGAGCGAAGCCACCACATGCCCCTTCTCTTCCCTCCCACTGTTCTTTGAACATGACTTCTGGAGTGGGCTGAACTAAGAATTTTTCACATATGTAATTCATCTGTGGAGGGAGAATGGGATGAGGTCTGAGTGAAAAGGGAAAGGAAAAAGGAAAGGTTCCTTCTGTGCAAGCACCGGGTCATTACTGACCCCTAGGATGCCGCTTTCGCTGGCGTTTTCATGGCAGACTATAGTGAGGTGGTTTGCTATTGCCTTCCCCAGTCGTGACTACCTTTCCCCCAGCAAGCTGGGTACTCATTTTACCGACCTCGGAAGGATGGAAGGCTGAGTCGACCTGAGCTGGCTACCTGAAAACCAGCTTCCGCTGGGATTGAACTCAGGTCGTGGGGAGAGTTTCGGTTGCAATACTGCCACCTACCACCCTGCACCACATGAGGCAACCCCTCCCCAAATCCATTGCCCCATTTATGGAGAGGGAAGGAGATTTCCAGTCCTTTCCTAGCCCCTCTTCTCAACCCACCACCCCTCTGGTCATCTCTGCATAGCTCCACTCCACTGTCTCTTGGTCATGCTACAGTGCAGTGGTAGTGATCCTGTGGCCCTCCAGATGTTGGACTCCAAATCCCTCCAATCCTAGCCAGCACATCCAGTGTGTAGGGATGATGGCAATTGTATTCATTCATTCATTCATTCATTCATTTCATTTCTATACAGCCCAATAGCCGAAGCTCTCTGGGCGGTTCACAAAAATTAAAACCAAACAGCACACAATAAAATAATTTAAAATATATGGAACATTAAAACCACAATATAACAATACAACCACAATAAAACCTAGCAGCAGCAGTGCAGGAGTTTAAAATACAGATTTAAAACAGCAAAGCTAAAAGTCTAGAATGCTAAAATGCTAAAATGCCTGGGAAAATAAAAAGGTCTTCACCTGGCACCGAAAGGAATACAATGTAAGTGCCAGGCGAACCTCACTAGGGAGCTCATTCCAGAGCCAGGGTGCCACAGCAGAAAAAGCCCTCATCCTAGTAGCCATCCGCCTCACTTCCTTTGGCAGGGGCTCACGAAGAAGGACTGCTGATGATGATCTTAAGGTCCGGGCAGGCACATATGGGAGGAGGCGATCCTTCAGGTAACCTGGCCCCAAGCCGTTAAGGGCTTTAAATGTTAATATCAGCACTCTGAATCGGGCCCGGAAATGGACTGGCAGCCAGTGCAGCTGAAAAAGTACTGGCATAATATGAGCTCGCAGGCCAGTCCCTGTTAACAATCTTTCTGCCCTATTTTGGACCAGCTGAAGTTTCCAGACCATTTTGAAAGGCAGCCCCACGTATAAAGCATTGCAGTAATCCAGATGAGAAGTTATCAGAGCATGTAGTCCAGCATCTAGGCATCCACAGGTTCCTCAGCCTCGAGATAGTGTGACTGGATGTGGGGAATTAGTAGGGATGTACGAAAGTCACTTGCAATTTCGAAGGGTGACATTCGCGGTGAAATTCTCTCCGGCCAGCTCCACTACACAGAGATTCCGTGGAGCCGCCGGCCGGGGCCGCCCACAGCTGGACATCCGGCCGCTGGACAGCCTGCAGCCGTAACTGCTGCCATTTGCGTCCCTGTATTTATTTTGCCATGATAGGCTACGTAAATATTTACGTAGCCTATCACAGCAAAAAAAAAACAGCGAACGCAAATGGCGGCGGCTACGGCGGCCGCCATTTGCGTTCCCTTTTTTTTTACCATGATAGGCTACATAAATATTTATGTAGCCTATCATGTAAATATTTACGTAGCCTATCACGGCAAAAAAATGGGAATGCAAATGGCGGCCGCCGTAGCTTCCGCCATTTGCATTCCCTTTTTTTTTTGCCGTGATGGGGGGGGTTAATGCTATTAGAAATTAAAGCATAAAAACGTTTGAACTGGCAGCAACTGTTTTGGCAGCCTAGGCACCATTTCAAATCCTCCACAATGCCATGGCCCTAGCAGAGTTCTGGAGCATCATGGGGGGGTATGGCTGGCAGCATAAAATGATGGTGGAGAATATCTAGAGAAAACTCTGCAAAGTGGCCCACTTTTTCCAGAGAAGTGAGATAAAGAGAGAAATCTCAGCTCTACTCCACACATTCAGGAAAATTATGACATCACCATTTCTAATCGTTTTGTAAGAAAAGGCACTGAGACATATCCCAAAGGTTCGATAAGAATGTGTGTGTGTGTGGGGAGAGGGGAGGAGGTCTGGGATCCCTGTGTGTTAAGAGAAGTCGATGTCCCTGTTCTGCACATACTCACCACTTAATAGGAACAGAAGCCCAGATGCCCAGCCCTCACCAGGAGAATGCACGCCTGGGAATATAGCCATGGCAATCAGGGTACAAAGACCTAGAAGCCAAAAGGACAGTGTATTAACACCCCACTGGGGAACCATGGGTTGCTGCAGAACTTGTCTCCATGTTTCATCACAGAGGGGATCTGTTTGAAAGTCAGATATTTCCAGGAGGCAGCCTAGGCTTTAGCAGATGTGAAGGAGACAGGGGTTGCAATGTGTCAGGCTGAGGCCAGGCCCATGTGTGGCTGAGCTCAAATCCAGGCATGGAAGGTGCATACTCTACTTTAGGGTCTTTGAGGTCAGTTATTTAGACAGATAAAAGTGCTCTGTTGACCAAGCACAAAAGTCAGTGCTGCTTTGAAGACAGATAGGGATGTACAAGAAATTAATTTCAGTGCATTTTTTATTAGGATTTACCCAGTTCAGACCTTCCAGACCACACACAGACTTGGACACAACCTGTGTCGAAGTCCGTACATTTACGCAATTGCAACATGATTTGCAGAACAAAGGGAAATGCATTTGCCAGCATGTGTACATTTGAAAAATGCAAATGAAAAAAAGAAGTGTGCTTTCCAAAAAATGCTCACAAACACACTTTAATCAATGGGAGAAGAATGCACACACTGCAAGGATGTGCACAAAATATGTGTACATTTGGGAAAATCCACATGAAAATCCACAGACATTTTCATGTGAAAAGAAAAATAAAGCAAAGCTCTCAATCTGATACAGAGTCCAGTCAAAATGAGCTTTGAGATGGGATTTGGATAACTTCGGTGAGCTCAGTTTTTGCTCATTTGGAGATCCCTAAAAATGGGCTCCTAGTATGTATACTGTGAGTGGCCAATCCACAAGGCTTCATACTGCTTGCCATTGCTGGTGATGTGCCCCCCTCCCCCTCGCCTTTCTCTCCTGGCAGGAGGAGCCAAGTGAGTGCAGTCAGACATGTGCACCACCAAACTTGCTTCTTCACTCTATTCCCAAATTCATGGCATTTGAACATGGCTGAATGGATAAAAGACAGCATAGAAAGAGTTTAAATGACATTTTAATTAAATAAATATAAAACCTTTACATAGAATACCTGCTATAAAGCTGGCTATGGCCGCCATCATGGCCACGGAGACGGAGCCAACATGTGAGTAACAAAATGAGAAGCAAAGACTGAAGATGGAGTGACTTCTGAAATCAGCATGAAAAATCTGGTGGCACGATTGTTGCCTTCTGGAAGGAAAGAGGGAAGGGTGGGTTTGGTGGGGAGGGGGACAACAGTCACCATTATGAAGGTCTTACTTAATATCTCCCCCCACCTCCACTTAATCCCAGCATCTGTCAGGATTGATTCTGAGTGTATGGAGAGAGTTAGCAGTTCAGATTCAGAAGGGGAACAGCCAGAACCGGGGGAGGCATCTTCCCCAGCGAGTTCAGATATGGAGAGGCATGCTTCTCAGGAGGCCAGCACCCAGATGGCTGGGCCTGAAGCCCCCCCCCCATGAGAATCCAGGAGGAGGAGAAGGAGGAGAATGCAGGGCATGACCTGAGGGATGCTAGACTGTGGTGCAGAGAGAAGCGGGAAAAGTTAGAGGCAGTGCTCAGACGGTCAACCCGGTTGGCGATGCGTGAGGGTCGACGTAGGGGAGCATTACTGGATGGGAGAGGTTTCCCTCCCTAAGTTATTCTAGCCAGCAAGTCCCTGTTCAAACTGCTAGCAACATCTCGTAGCTCCCATTTGGATTCCCTGCTGTTATTTCTTTGTAGCTTGAGAGCCTTTGGGGATTTGTATCTGTAATGAACCTGTCGATAGTGAATTAAAGGCATGAGCCTGAAGCCTCCCTTCTTGTGCATGAGGAAGGTGGGGGCCAAGGGAACATGACAGTATCATCATGCAAATCACCAGATCCTCCTCATTCAGCCTAATGGTAGGGCTGGCCCTGTGTCCTCATCATTGCAAAGCTCTCATTAAATAGCTGCCTCCACTCTTCATCCCAGCATTGCCATGCAAGCATTTTACTGTGCCATCTATTGCCAGCTCCAGCAGGATCACCCAGTGGGATGACTAGGGATGTATGGATTTTGCTTAATCCATTCTGTGTTTCATGTATTGTCAGGCATCTTTCATTCAGGCATCTGCAGATTGACAGTAGCAGATTCCCTCCCCCCAGAAAACTCTGCAGAACTGTCCATAACATTTTGCCTTTTTCTTAGATAAGCATAAATCAATGAGCAAAGCGCACAAGTAAAAGGTGATACACAGCAGAAGCTGAAGAGAGGTAAGAGACTAAAGAATGTTGTTTGTGTGTGTGTTAAAAATGGCATATGCATTTGTGTATTTTCCAGTAATGTTCATATTTTCAAACAACTAAATTTGTACACAGCCCTGGAAAGTACACCGCGGATTGTCAGGCATCTTTTGTTCCGCCATTCACTCATTGACAGGAGCTGATTCCACCACCCTCTTTGGAAAACACCACAAAAAAGGTCTGCTGAAATTTACATACATTTCACTGCTACATAATATTTTGTCTTTTTCTTAGATCATCATACAATCAATGAGCAAAGTGCACAAGTAAAGAGAGATACACAGCAGAAGCTGAAGAGAGATAAGTTTGGAAAGGGAAAAAAAAGAGGTCTACAAGTTCAAAGAATCCATGCCACTCAGAAGATGCCATTCCACTTTGGAATCTGCAAGTTGAATTCATAGAAATCAGACGTTATGTGAATTCATTTCAGATTTCTCTGACATCCCTAGGGAGGACTCTACACTCACCTTCTTGTAAGTACTTGTACGGTGAGTTTGCACATCATACTAAGCCACCCTCAGAACATGCCATGGTGTGCTGGTGATTTGCTCATCACTCCTGACAGACAGTTGGGCTTTCTGTGGCTTGCCATGGCTTGTTTCTAGGGATGTCAGAGAATTTCGCCACAAATCTTGGGAAGGCTGAATGCCAGCGCATTCGGCCCCCCAAAATAGGTGGCGAAACGGTCTGCCCCCCCCCAGGACGGGACTTACCTTGTGCGAATGTCCCTGGTGGTGGCGGCTCCGGCAGTGGTGCGGCGGCGGTGCAGCGGCGGCGGCTGCAGCAGCCGGTCTTCTGACCGGCTGCCGCCGCCGCCATTTCCAGTAAAAAAAAAAACAACACCAAAAAAACATGATAGGCTACGTAAACATTTACGTAGCCTATCACAGCTATATTTTTTAAAAAATACCATGATAGGCTACGTAAATGTTTACGTAGCCTATCACGGCTGAGTAAATAAAAAAAAAACACCACGCGTACGCAAATGGCGGCGCCCATGGGCGCTGCCATTTGCGTTCCTTATTTTGGCACGTGTAGTCTACGTAAACATTTACGTAGACTATGGCGAAAATAAGGGCAACGCAAATAGCGTAGACGCTACACTATTTGTGTCCCCCTTATTTTCGCCGTAGTCTACGTAAATGTTTACGTAGAGTACACGTTCCAAAATAAGGAATGCAAATGGTGGCGCCCATGGGCGCCGCCATTTGCGTACGTGTGGGGTTTTGTTTTTTGTTTTTTTACTCAGCCGTGATAGCTGATAGCTGATTACGTAAATGTTTACGTAGCCTATTACGGCTGATTGCAGGGACGCAAACGGCGGCGGCTATGGCCGCCGCCATTTGCGTTCCCGGCCAGCCATGATTCGCGGTGGGAGGGACGGGGCGCCTCCCCCCCAGCCAGAATTTCGGGGGGGGAGGGACAGGGCACCTCCCCCCCAGCCAGAATTTGGGGGGGAGGGATGGAGCGCCTCCCCCCCACCGCGAATCAAATTTTGGGCAAGGTAAGGGGCTTTCATACATCCCTACTTGTTTCCTCATTCAGACCTCCTGCCCACTCCCGGCACATATCTCGTGCCTTTGTGGCAGAAATCCTAGTTTCCTTGTTCCTTTTGTCAGCACTGTTTGTGCAATTTGTTTGCTGAGGCTGCCAGCTCATGGGGGAAACTCCCACATTCCTGCATCAGATCACCAAATCATATATTTTCTGCAAGTTTGCAGGAGACTAGACTACCTGTCCTCTCTTTAGCCCAGCAAACCAATATCTGCCTCTTGTCAATGTCCTTGTCAATTTCATTCTCCACTTCAGCACTTCCCTTGCTAGTGAACACCCCTTTTCTTTTCTTTTCTTTTTTCTTTTCTTTTCTTTTTTAAGTCTTCTTCATGTACTACTAATGTAATTATATTCACCCTCAAAGCTCCTTCTCTGCCAGCTGCTTTCAGGTCCCCCTGCCCTTCATGCTTGTCACTTCCCTCCTCTGGTCTCCATTGTTAGCAGTCAAATATACATATGGGTTACAGAGTAGTGATGAGGATCAGTAAAGATACGCAAATTTCAAAGCAGAGCAGTGAGTGAGGTGGATCGGTAAAGATGCACAAATGTTAAGGTAGAGCAGTGATTGGAATCTGTATATCTATGCAGCTTTCATGGCAACGCAGTAAAATGGATGGAAAATTATGAAAATTTCAAAGCAGCAGACTTTCAAGTGCATGCACTTGTGCAAGACCCAAATAAAATTTGCCAGTGCATTCAGGACAGTGTTTGGTGTCCTTTCTTCCCAACTTTTTGGAGTGTGGGGTGGAGGGCACTGACTGTCAAGGGCTCCTTGGAGGCCTCTCTCAGTCTAATCCAGTAGCCAACTCCAGACACAGACAAAGGGATTCTTTTCAAAGCTTTATTCCTCTTTTACAGCTTAGCAACTCTACTGTTAGCAACTAGATATGAGCAGCAGAGTACCTATGCCCTAAGTTGGAACAGTTGGTCCCCGTTTGAAAGGGAATCACTGACAGACCCTGAACTTAAGGGCTAGGAAGAGTCCCTCCCCTTTTCCCTTGGATTCTCTGGGTGCAACTGTTGTTTGCGCGCCAACCAGGCACTACGCCTCCTTTCCGCGCCCTCCATTTGGCACCGCTCTCTGCGTCGGCGTCACGCATCCATCAAGTCTGTTTCCTGTGCTCTGTCACTCCCAGGACTGCTATCTAAGCTAGGAATGCTGGTGGGAGGCATCCCCGTCAGCTGTTGGCCCTGGGAAAGAGGAGCGCGCTCCTCTCCCAGGAGCGACTGCTCTTCCTCAGAATCAGAACTACTCTGGGATTCTATGGGCTCAGTGTCCACCCTGACCTCGACAAGGGATGAGGGAGGATGCCAAGATCAAGAGCAGTGGCAGGGGTTCGAATGTCAAGAGAACCAACCCTGAAAACCAGCACCCTGAACAACCCAACAACAAGCCATGGGTTCTCAGGGTGGCTTGTTCATGGAAAACAACCCACGATGAAAAAACTGCTCTGCGTTCAGAGGTAACACTAAGCTACCCTGAAACAATCCACCATGACAATCAAAGATGCCTTATTGTGACATGTCAACCAGGTCATGGAGTGGCTGTTAGCTCCCCTTCTGCTACCAATGCAACATCATCCCAGTCACCTGACCCTCAGCAGGCCACCTGGACATAGCCTAGTGACGCTGCAGTGCTGGCTTTGGCTGCCCGTTCACTCCATGCTCCTAGTGGCTGCCTCTTCTCTCATCTGCTGTGAAAATCAGCTCCCCAGGCCAATGGATGGCAAGCCCATGGATAGAGCAGAAGAGAGAAACTATGGCTGCCTTGTCTCCTGTTTTACTGGGAGATGTGAAGGGCTCTGTCCAGTGTCTTGATTCCAGGGACTCTACCTGTCCAACCCTTTAAAGTTGGAGAGGCAGCCAAGCTGGGGCTGAACCACCCTTTGCAGCCTTGTTGTGAAAATATTGTAGGGGAATCCTCTCTACCTCTTCTGGTCTAAAAACAGGTATGTCAGAGAATTCCGCCACAGATTCCAGTGAGGCCAGATTCTTTAGAATACTTACGTAGCCTACCTTAAATACTTAAATACTTACGTAGCCTAATGATAAAGAGCAGGGGTGCAAATGGCGTAGTGGCCACCATTTGCATCCCTTCTCTATGCTGTGATAGGCTACGTAAATACTTACGTAGCCTATCACGGCTGCAAAAATGCAAATGGTAGCCACAGCAGCCCAGCTGCGGCCAGCCGGGAGACCAGCTAGAGCTGCCGCCACTGCCACCGGAGCCGCTGCCGGAGCCACCGCCGCATCCACCCCAGGTAAGTTCCATCCCGGGGGGATTCCGCGGGGTGGCAGGGGGCAGGAGGCCGTTCCACCATGTATTCCAGGGGGCCTGCACCCCTGCTCTTTGCCATGATAGGCTACGTAAGTATTTAAGTATTTAAGATAGGCTATGTAAGTATTCTTTAGAATCCAGCCCCCTGGAATCGGTGGTGGAACAGCCTCCAGCCCCCCGCCACCCCGCGGAATCCCCCCGGGATGGAACTTACCTGGGGCAGATGCGGCAGCAGCGGCGGCAGCTCCGGCGGTGGCTCCAGTGGTGGCTCCAGTGGCGGCAGCAGCAGTGGCTCTGGCTGGTCCCCCGGCTGGCCGCAGCCGGGCTGCTGCAGCCACCATTTGCGTTTTTGCAGCCGTGACAGGCTACGTAAGTATTTACATAGCCTATCACAGCATAGAGAAGGGATGCAAATGGCGGCCGCTATGCCATTTGCACCCCTGCTCTTTGCCATGATAGGCTACGTAAATACCTTTTGTAGCCTATCACGGCTGCTTGCAAGGACACAAATGGCGGCCGCTATGATGGCCGCCATTTGCGGCTGCAGCAGCCCGGCTGTGGCTGGAACTCTGGGTGTGGCAGGCCCTGGCCGGCGGCTCCATGGAGCCACCGCAGAGCGGAGCCAGCCAGGGAGGATTCTGGGGGGAGTGACAGAGCGCCTCCCCCCCACACACACCACAGATGCCCCGGCACGGAGCCAGGTGAGTATTTCGTACATCCCTATCTAAAAAGAATCTGTTTTTAATAGGGCTGCGCACGGACCCCCCCAACCTGCTTTGGAGGCCGATTTGGAGCTATTCCAAGATACAAACCTGATACACATGGGGTTGACCTGAACTGCCACACACTGCAAGCATTAAGACATGAGGAAGAACTCAGTGTACTTCTGGCTGCCACACCTCTAGCTGTCATTTTCCAGGCAGGATCTTACCTTGCACATCTATTCCAAGTGGGACACGTTGGAAATCCAAACTGAAAATGTTCCACAGACTCATGTAGAACTTGTCAGTCAACCAGTAATTTGAATCTAGGGCAGGGAGAAGCAATGCAACGCTGATGAAGGAGAAGACCACAGCGCTGATCCACAGGTAGCGCATGGTGGGGAACTGTCCAGTCTCTCAGCCACTGAACAGCATGTTTGAAATGAATCTGAGGGAAGAGAGGGATGTTCATGTTATGCTGCACGATCAGCTGCCCTTTGTGTTGGGGTGTTCTTTGCCATTCTTAAATGCCACCGCCTGCTAGGGGCCATGGGGAGGGGAGCACCCAGTTTATGTGATGCAGCTCCCCAAGCTGCCCATGTGCAGTGGTCTATCACAGATGGTGAAGATGTGCTATAGGCAGGGGCACATCTGCAGCAACTGAACTGTTGCTCCCCCTTTGCACTCCCCTTCCATTGATAAGTCACATCTTACCCAAACGTGACAAAGTTTACGTCTTACGTCAAAGTCAGGACTATTGATCCTGTTACCTTTAACTCTGCTATAATGGGGCAACCTAAAGGGCTGCCACAATGCCCTTTTCACTGCAGAGTTTGCACAGACCTAGACCTACAATCTTCAGCAAAGGAGATCGTTACCTTCTCGTGGTGATGGAGCTTGAGCACCTCAATGATGTTGTGAGCTAAACCGTGAAGGGACACCCAAGATGGGAAGGTCATGGCAGAGAGGTCAGACTAAATACGATCCTTGGGGAAGTAAACGGCAACCCACCCCAGTATTCTTGCCATGAAAACTAAATGGATCAGTACAAACAGAGATATGTTGGTATACCATCGGAAGATGGGACTCCCAGGTCGGAAGATGGTCAAAATGCTACTGGGGAGGAACAGAGGATAAGTTCAACTAGCCCAAGATGTGATGACGCAGCTAGCTCAAAGCCGAAAGGACGGCTAGCAGCTGATGGTGCTGGTGGTGAACGACGAATCCAATGCTCTAAAGATCAACACACCATAGGAACCTGGAACGTAAGATCTATGAGCCAGGGCAAATTGGATGTGGTTATTGGGGAGATGTCAAGATTACATATAGACATTTTGGGTGTCATTGAACTGAAATGGACCGGAATGGGCCACTTCACATCAAATGACCACCAGATCTACTACTGTGGACAAGAGGACCACAGAAGAAATGGAGTAGCCTTCATAATTAATAATAAAGTGGCTAAAGCAGTGCTTGGATGCAATCCAAAAAATGACAGAATGATCTCAATTCGAATTCAAGGTAAGCCATTTAACATCACAGTGATCCAAATATACACCCTAACCACAGATGCTGAAGAAGTAGATCAGTTCTATGAGGATCTGCAGCACCTACTGGATAGTATGCCAAAAAAAAAGATGTTACTTTCATTACAGGAGACTGGAATGCTAAGGTGGGTAGTCAAACGACACCTGGAATTACAGGCAAGCATGGTCTGGGAGAACAACAAATTGTGGCAAGTTCTTGGTGGTAATGGGGATACCAAGTCATCTTGTCTGCCTCCTGAGGAATCTGTATAACGACCAAGTAGCAACGGTAAGAACAGACCACGGAACAACGGACTGGTTTAAGATTGGGAAAGGAGTACGGCATACTCTCACCCTACCTATTCAACATGTACGCAGAACACATCATTTGACTTTGTCTTTCTAGGTGCAAAGATTACTGCAGATGCTGACTGCAACCCGGAAATCAGAAGACATTTACTTCTTGGGAGGAGAGCAATGACAAATCTTGATAAAATAGTTAAGAGTAGAGACATCACACTGACAACAAAGGTCCGCATAGTGAAACCAATGGTATTTCCCGTAGTAACCTATGTCTGTGAGAGCTGGACCATAAGGAAGGCTGAGTGAAAGAAGATAAATGCTTTTGAACTGTGGTGCTGGAGGAAAATTCTGAGAGTGCCTTGGACTGCAAGAAGATCAAACCTGTCCATACTCCAGGAAAGAAAGCCAGACTGCTCACTTGAGGGAAGGATATTAAAGGCAAAACTGAAGTACTTTGGCCACATCATGAGAAGACAGGATACCCTGGAGAAGATGCTGATGCTAGGGAAAGTGGAAGGCCAAAGGAAGAGGGGCCGATCAAGGGCAAGGTGGATGGATGATATTCTGGAGGTGACAGACTCGACCTTGGGGGAGCTGGGGGTGGTGACAGCCGACAGGAAGCTCTGGTGTGGACTGGTCCATGAAGTCGCGAAGAGTCGGAAGTGACTGACCGAATAAACAACAACAGACCTACAACATAATTTCATGTATGTATGCATGCATGCATGCATGTATGTATTACATTTCTATACCACCCAACAACCAACGCTCTCTGGGGTGTTCACAAAAATGTCAGCCCACAACATAGTTGTATTCTGTCACCTGCATAATGTCCCCACATATCGACCTCTTACCACTTACTGTTTTCTGTCTGGGGAAAAACCCGGGCTTGGGGCATGAAATATCCCAAGAATCTATTGATTTTGCCATTGGGGTACCTTTACATCCCCAAACCCAGGAATGTACATATCCCATGGATTTTCCAAAGAAAACTTCTCTAGGGAAACTGGCTTCAGTACTCTGGGTGCCAATACGTTGGCCCAAACCATAGGATTTCATTTGGGAACATTAATTTACCTCACCAGAGAGAGAAACGTACATCGTTATGGAATAGAAAAATATCTCACAACAACAAAAAGATTAGTTTTTAACAAATAATAACATTTTACCTAAACTTTTACTTTGATAGATGTCTTGTTGCACCACTGACAACTTTCTGGTTGTGAGGCATTTTACCACGCCACGATAACGTTGGAAAATGCCTTGGGATAATAACAGAGCACAAAAACACAATCAATTTTATTTTTATGACTATGGCTAAGGTGAAGATAGGAATCCCTATCCTGGTTTATCCTCTCTATAATTTTTTTTTTAAGCACATAGAACATGTGGGAACAGACCTGCAACAAAGTATTTCAGTGTGGAGTGTTTCTCAACAACAACAACACCCCCCACTTTCTGGGACTGTCTGCCTTTTGACCCCTCTCCCCCTGCTCACACACACACAAGGGAGGTATTATTGGTGGTGACCTTGCTTTCATGTTGGTATGAGATTGACATTTCCCTGTTTGTCCAAATATCTTACATTATACATGATTTTGCGGGGGGGGGGGGGATTGTATTTTTTTGGTGGCTGGGAAGTTTTTGTTCATCTTATCTCATGGTGTTCTCATTGCTCTTGTATTGTATTTGTGTCATTTCATAACGTTCTGTACGCTGGCTTGGGGTGGTCCCTTGTGGGTGAAGGGTGGTTTATATATTTTACAAATCAATCAATCAATCAATATTTAAACAAAGTAATCATTTTGAAAAAGCACACGAAGTTGCAGGCTTATTAGGTTGTTTTTCCCTTAAGTGCAGCCCAAACTCTTAGGCTCAGCAACTGGTCCCTTGTAGCTTTTATGGCAGCTTAAGCTGCACACTTTATTACTAAGTTCTGCCATGAGCCCAACACACCATGTCACATAGGAAGTAGCTGAACGTGGGGATGCAAAACAGAGCAGTTGTTAGCAGTTGGTAAAAGAAAGGGGCTTTTGCCCCCTATGACTTCTCTCTGGGGTGGGCAGTGGACAAGATGCAACACAGAGTTCAGCACATTTAAGCTCATTGATTTCTTGCTTCATTGCCAGGGCTAGGGGCATTACTAGGCATTGCTGGGTCCATGGGGCCTACCTGGACCCCAAATCTCTTTCCTGTCTGGGATCGATAACCCAGAGAGCCCTGAGTGTCCATTGGTATTAATGAATAGTTTTTTTCATAGCTCAATTGCCATGGTGGGGATAGGTTTTCAAGCAGTTTTGCAGCTGGGGAGGGAAAGGTCTGCCCTCCCCACATGTTGCAATGCCCCACCACCATCACCAAAGTCTCTCCCTGCATGGCAGTTTAGCTTATGGGGGGGGAGTCTTCCCGTTGATTTGGGATGATTCAGGGTAGGATGCAAATTAACTGACGGATGTATTTTATTTGGAAACATTTGGCTGAGAAATGAACTGTCTGGCTTTGCCTTCTCAGAAATTTAAATACATTCTCGTAATTATTTCTACATTTGCATATATACATATGAATCAACATATGCTATTTTTATGCAGATTTCTGTGATATGGGCCTGGGCCACAGATCTTTTAAGAGCCTGGCAACCCCCCTGGAAGTGGCAATGGCTCTAATGACATCAAAAAAGGGATTAGACGCAAATGTCTGGAGTATAGCTCTAGTAATCAGTATAGTAATCAGATTTGAACCATGATAGCTAAAGAACCTCCATGTCCAAAGGCAATCAACCTGTGCATCTTGGATGCCTGGGATAAGCAACCAGGAAGGTCTGTTATCTTCAAGGCCCTTTCTGCAGTGTAGTAGGCTAGATGGGAAGGAGTGGTAATAAGAAGATTTTAAAAGCCGACATGATCCTTGCAGAAGTCCAGTACAAATAACTTGATTTTCAATGTGCTTTTAAAGTCTCTTCCTCAGTTCCATTCCTGCAGCATTGGAATTCACTACGCTTCAAGCTATTGAAAAATACCCCTTTTCCTTTCCAAAGAAAGCTATGCAGGTATCACCTCACCTGCCTCGGAATCACGGTCACCTCCTCCTCCTTTCTTCAGGTCAAGGTAGTCCTAAGGTAAACTTTACTTCCTAGCTTTCTGGCCAAGTGACCAAGCTGACAGAGATCTGTGGGACCTCATGAGAGGTTGGATGAATGAGACTCCACAAAGTAACTACACTTTGATCCAGGTTATTATAGCAGATTAACTGATGTTATACTAAGTTTCTAGTCCCTAACCAAGCATGCTTACATAGTCATATGTTTTCTAATGGCCAGTGACAGTAGCAGAGGTCTTTGGAGGCTGAGATCTGACTGCACACAGTTGCCTTCCTGGACTTTTCATGCCGATTGCTGACACAGGTGACAACAATGACCATCTCTCTTTGGGTCACAGTCTATTTATAACATCTCCTGATGCCAGGTGGCAAGTGCTGATTACAGTTCTGTGACTCCCCAATACCCTCCTTGAAGATGTCTCTGGAGTGGGCTGACATTGAGTTATGCCTGTGCACAGTCCTGCCCTCTGCAAGGAGGTCAAATCAGTCCATCCTAAAGGAAATCAACCCTGAGTGCTCATTGGAAGGATAGCCTTTTTTTTAAGTCACCCGTGATAGGCAGCATCATAGGCTACGTGACGATTAACATAACCTATCACGGCTGACTTTTGCAGATCTAGCCGTGATAGGCTACATAAATCGTCACGTAGCCTATCACGGGGGCGTTTTTTTTTTTTTTACTTTTTATTTCGCGGCCGGGCGAGGCGGGAAGCCTCCCCCCTGGCCTGAATTTCAGCCGGGCGAGGAGGGAAGCCTTCCCCCCCCCGGCCTGAACTTCGGGGGGAGCAGCGAAGCGCCTCCCCCCCCCACCGCGAAGCAAGCTGCGAGACCAGGTAAGTGACTTTCGTGCACCCCTAATCAAAGGAAGGGGAGTGCAAAGAAGGTGCAACAGTTTGCGTGCACCAAATGCGGAGATGCTATTGCTGTGCACCTGCCTATAGCACTCTGAAGGGGCTGATGTCACCATCACTTCGCGTCTTCACCATCTGTTATAGGATTCTGCATCTGGGGAGCTTGGGGCACCTGCATCGCACAAACTGGGTGTTCTGCTCCTGGCCGCAAGTGGGCAGCAGCACTTCCCACAGGCAAGGAACATCCGAACACAAATGACAACTGGAGGTGTGGAGTAACATGAACATCCCTCTCTTCCCTCAGATTCATCTCACCTGGGCTGTCCAGTGAGCTGGCATTTCCCCACTATGGTCTGTTTGAGGATATACACTGCCATCTGCTCTTTCATCAGTTTCCTTCTGCTCCTTGCTGCCCTGGCCTCAGACTACTGGGTGACTAGAGATTTCCAAGTGGGCCTGTGGAGGATCTGCAACAGGAGCTCCTCGTGTGACCCATTTGGAATGAACGTGGAGGGTAAGATCCAGTCTGGAAATGACAACTAGGCGTGTGGCAGTCATAAGTACACCGAGTTCTTCCTCGTGCCCTAACATCTGCAGCAGATTGTGGGACACTTGATGGGTCAACCCTCTGATCATCCTATGTGACCAAAGTTAACTCCCCTGCTGTTGCATGCACCGGGCACTTTCAAAATGTCTGCCTGCAGGGAACTCTTTCTGCTTTGACCTATGTGTTGAGAAAGCATTACTGCACATCAGTTGAGGTTTCTGGGGAGTGCTCTCGCTCAGTAAACAACATGCCAGGTTCTTGCAGCCTGGGGGGTGAGGGCGGTTGGGGAAGGCAAATGTCTGCCCAGAGAGCAGCAGGTGAGGACATCAGGGAAGCAGAAGCACATTTTATTCCTGCAATCATGATAGTGCCACAATTTATGTGAGTTTAAAATGCAAAACTGCACATGCTCAGAGGTTGTTGTTGTATTTTGCCACCGTTAGCAAACATTGCATCATATAATGTATGTAAAAATAATTGTAAAGCATGGAATGGTGATTGGTGGAGGAAGATAAATGTTGCGCCTCTTTGGGAATATGCATTTTTATTTTTTAATTAATTTTTAATTAAAGGGGCACATAAGTGCCCATTTAAATAAGGTACAGAAACAAACAAACACAATGTTTCCACCATTATAGGCCTCAAAATGGTACAACGTATACAAATAACATGAGTTGATGTGATGTGTGGCATCCATGGTCATCTTGAGGGCAAATTTCAAACCAATCCAATAAAAATGGCTATAAGTGCAGGAAATAAAAAAGTGCTGAAGACTGGCATATTTACTTTGTACTCCGATATTCAAGCAGGCCTGTCATATTTCTTTCATGTTTTGGTGAAATCTTCTGGTGTACTTTGTTCAACCTTGTTGAGGAAGGGAATCCTACATTTGACTGGTGAAGTTCTGAGCAGCATTTCAAAAATTATGAAGGTTTTTCTGCCCCGGTAAAGCCTATGGCAGCAAAGGAATAATGCAGTCCATGCTCGGTTTCATTCTGAAGCTAGAATGTTGCCAGTCCTGAAATATTTTCAGAGAGATTCTGTGTTGGAGAGGGAATCTAGTGGGTTCTAGGTGCATTGCCTATTCCTTTAGTTATGGAATGTGACCTCTCATGGTGAAACTACACATTACTAAATGGATTGGGACCCTAGCATGATGAGTGTTTGCATCAGTTTAATGGGAGGCAAAAAGGGGATGTCTTTAGCTCAGCTGAGGTACCAAGGAATAGCGTGGGCAGGAGGACTGAGCGGGAAACAAGCCATGGCAAGCTACAGTACACCCGGTCATCTGTCAGGAGTAATGAGCAACCCATCAACCCACCATGGTTTACCCTCAGGGTGGCTTAGCATGATGTGCAAACTTGCCATATACATATTTGCAAGAGATGATTGTGGAGTGATCCCTAGGGATGTTGGAGAAACCCGAAATAGATTCAGATTACTTCAGATTTCATTTCTATGAATTCGACCTGCAGGCTCCACAGTGGAACGGCATCTTCTGGATCACATGGATTCTGTAGACTAGCAGACCTTTTTTTTCTTTTTTTTGGTTCCAGACTTGTACCCAAATTTAGCTGTAGTAAAATATAAAAGTTACTGGAAAATATACAAATGTATATGCCATTTTTAAAACACAGAGATGTTTTTAATACATCTCTTATGTCTCTTCTGCCTCAGCTGTGTATCACTCTTTACTTGTGTGCTTTGCTCATTGATTGCATGCTGATCAAGGAGAAAGGCAAAATGTTATGTGACAACAAAAGTTACGAAAATTGCAGAGGATGCTTTTGCAGTTTTCTGAAGTGTGTGTGTGTGTGTGGGGGGGGGATATATCTGCTTCCATCAATGAGCAAATGATGGAACAAAAGGTGTCTGACAATCCATGAAACACAGATGGAACATATTAAACAAAATCCTTCTGGAGCTGGCAAGATGGGGCACAGTAAAATCCTTGCATAGTGATTCTTGGATGAAGTGTGGAGGCAGCTATTAAATGAGAGCTTTGCAATGATAAGGACACAGGGCCGGCCCTACCATTAGGCTGAATGAGTGGGATCTGGTGACTTTGCATGATGATAGTGGGATTAAGTGGTGGAGGAGGTATTAAGTGAGACTTTCATAATGGTGATTGTTGTCCCCATCCCCAACAACCCCAACCATCTCTTTTGACTTCCTGTAGGCTACATTCACGCCACCAGAGCTTTCTTGTTGATGGCAGCGGTCCCTGGGGCCATTTCCTTCTTCAGCCTTAGCTTCTCATGTTGTTGCCCACGTGTTGGATCCATCTCCCTGGCCAGGATGGCGGCCATAGCCAGCTTTATAGGAGGCATTTTATGTAAAGGTTTTGTGTTTATTGAATTAAAATGTGATTCTAAACTCTTTCTATGCTGTCTTTTATCCATTCAGTGATGTTCAGATGTCTTGAATTCAGGAATACATTGAACGAGCACTTCTGTGAATAACTGACCTTAAGAACCCAAACTGGAGTATACAACCTCCAGGCCTGGATTTGTGCTCAGCTGCACATAGGTCTGTTCTGGGCCTGAGTCCTAGCAACCCTTGTCTCCTCCTTTGCATTTGCTAAGGCCCAACCTATTTCCTGCAAATATCTGACATTCAACGCACATCCCAGCAGCTCCCCTCTATGATGAAACATGGAGAAGAGTTCTTCGGGAATACATGGTTCTCTAGTGTTAAAACATCATATTTTTGGCTCCTAGGTCTTTGTGCCCTGGTTGCCATGGCCACCTTCACAGGAGTGCACTCTGTAAACCATGAGTTGAGGCTGGGGACATGGTATGAGTGGTCTCTTGGCCTGGGCTGGGCCTCTGTGCCTCTGTTCCTTTAAGCTGTCGAGTATGTGCAGGTCAGTTATGAGAACAACTGTGAACCCAGACCTTCCTGCCACCCTGCCACCCCAGACTTTTATTGGAATTTTGTTATATGTCTCAGTGTCTTTTATTATTATTAGAGATGGCCTCCTCATAATTTTCCTGAATGTGTGGAGTTGAGCAAAGACTTCTTTTGTTATCTCCTCCCTCTTGAAAAAGTTAGCTACATTGTAGGATTTTCTCTGAATATTTTCTGCCATTGTGTTTTTTTGTTGTTGTTTTTTGCTGGGAGCCATTTCTCCCCATGATGCCCCAGAACAATGCCAGGGCCATGGCATGTGAAGGATTCAAAATGGTGCCTAGGTTGCCCAAGCAGTTGCTGCTGCTGCTGCTGCCACTTTCAGTGGCATAAAAAGAGAAACAAAAATGTAGGGAAAAAAAGAAAGAAGTTATACCATTCTTCCCACTGGAGAAATTCAGTGAAATGGTGTATGTCTCTCTCCTCCTGCCCTCCCATCTCTGTATCTACATATAGGATGAAGAATTTCAAGACTCCATTAGCAAAAAGCTCTATTCTGGAGTCATTCTCCAAATGTACCACTGTGGGCTTCAGGTGAAGTTTCAGTTACCTGGGACAATGGAGGGCCACCATCTCTCTGCCAGGAGATACAAGACTGGGCTATACAGAGTCATGGCCTGACTTGGTATACGTCAGCCTCATGTGTTCAAATTTGACTTGCCTATAATTTCCAGATTTGCAGGGGTCCAAGAGAGAATTTTTAATAATGTCCTCACCATCACCTCATTAAGAGGACCAGGGGCCACTCCCAACCTGGAGTTTACGATTTCTCGGCTGGTGCTGCATTGGCAGGTGTTAGGGGGTTATGATACTTACAAATCTTTCCACCACTCATTTCTTAAAAAGAAGAAGAAGAAGTAGTCTCAGAATACTTCAGCCATGTGAATTTTGTAGAAGAGAATATATCTTGGGCTATGCACATGAGAAGACGGTGAGGAGCAGAGTGTCAAGCCACTGACACAATTAGGAAGATAGTCTGGATGGGGAGGGGCCAGGAATTAGTTTCTGATGTTATGATATTTGATCTATTGCCTAAACCAATCACTTTTCTCTCCTGGCAGGTGCGCTTGCTTACAAAGTACAGTCCAAAATAATATATGAGGACTGGGAAGAGACTGTGCCACCTTCTTTGGCTGCTGAGATGCTCAGACGTGATTCCTTTCAAATATAAATAAACAAATGCAAGTTTCCAACCACGAAGGGGCAACAAAACTGAATCTTTGGAGGAATTCTGAAAGGAATTAAGAGAGTGTTAACAATAACGATGAAATTTCTCACATGGCTTTTGTACTTCCTGCCATAAATAGATACCAAATAAATAAATAATCAATCCAAGTGACTAGTCATTGTGGTTGCATAGAAGACTGAGAAGGCGGAATGGAAAATACTCAGAAATTGAACATCTTTCTTTATATGAGCTAATTCCCAACAGAGAATTGCAGGGTGACGAAACCTGTGGGCCTCCAGATGTTGGACTACAATTGTCATCACCTCTACCCCCTGGACATGCTGGCTAGGGCTGTAGTGATTTGGAATCCAGCAACATCTGGAGGGTCACAGGATTGGTAGCACTGAACTATAGCATAACCAAGAAATAGAACCCAGATTGAACTATGCAGAGATAGCCAGAGGGGTGGTGCATTGAGAAGAGGGTCTGGGAAAGGACTGAAAACTCCTTCCCTCCCCGTGAATGGGACAATGGATTGTGTGTGTGTGTATTTGGGGGGTCCCTTCTCACTCAGCCCTAGTCCCATTCACCTTCCACAAATGCATTAAATATGTGAAGAGGCCTTGGTTTAGCCCACTCCAGAAATCATGTTCAAAGAACACTTGGAAAAGAGAGCAGGGCCATGGCCCTGATCCCATGCCCATCCATCCTAGATCCTCCTTTCCACTCATGTGTTGAACAGAAAGTCAGATAGAGGAATCCAAGCATGTGTGGCTGAACACATCATGTAAGCTCCTCCTATGGATTTCAGAGAAATCTGTCAGGGTGGGGGGAGCTCACCAAGCTTTTATCATCTGGGCCCCTGGACTCTGACTCATTTTATTGTGATCTGGCCTGACTCAAGTTAGGCCAGAGGCGGATTTTCCCAGTTTTTAAAAATTTACATAAATATGTGTCATGTTCAGCCATCATAAATGGCTATAATTGGCGTAATTTGCACAGAACCCTGCCACAATTTGCGTAAATTACACAATTTGCAGCTGTGATTTGTGTAAGTAATGGAAATTGCAGCCATTGTTCTTCGGACAATGAGCAATTTCTTAAATACAATCGAGAACTTAAAATGGAGATATTTTGGAAGTCCATGCATTGCTGATACAGGATGGGCTTGAAGGTTTGAGAGGTCCAAGAGGTGGGGAATAAGTCAGTTGGAGTCCCTAATGCTCGTGGGTAAGAAAAAATGAAAAGTCTAGAGTGTGCATTAGAGTGTGGGGAGAAGGAAAATGATTCCAGGAAGATGTGAGCTAAGGAAAGGCTCATCCTTATTTATTTTATTTATTTATTTATTACATTTATACCCCGCCTTTCTCCCTCTCGCAAGGAACTCAAGGCGGCTTACATTATCCTCCTCCTCACCGTTGTATCCTCACAACAACAACCCTGTGAGGTAGGTTGGGCTGAGAGTCTGTGGCTGGCCCAAAGTCACCCAGTGAGCTTCCATGGCCGAGTGGGGACTAGAACCCGGATCTCCCGGCTCCCAGTCCGTCACTCTCACCACTACACTACACTGGCTCGTCTACACTGGCTTCCTTCTACTCAGTCACAGTAACCATCTGGGGAGCAGAACACATTCACGCCAATTGATAGTGCAGTGCTTAGTGTGCTTCACTCCTGTATCATTTCCAAGAGGGGAACTGCTTTGCACCAACCAAATCCTGCATTCCTCAAGCACGTTGAGTTACTGGCCCAGTTCGCATAATCACCATGGCTTAAGCAAGCTGCAGGAGCCATTTGCCTAATCTGAACCTGGCCATCCAAACCTGGGCAGCATGCCTTGTTGGAGGGGGAAACAACTGTCCAATAACCCAACAACAGCCCATGGCTTCTTTGAGGGTTGTTTACTCCTCCAACAAGGTGAGACAAAATCTCAAAGTTCCCTAGGGCTGTGCCCAGGCATGACCCAATGCTGGCCACTCATGAGACATCTTGAAGGTGGGTAGCGGAAAGTCACAGAATGGTAATCAGCACTTGCCATCTGGCATTGGAAGATCGAGAAGGCATAAGTGGACTGTGAGCCAAAGAAAAAGGTAGTCGCCCATACAACGGTCGCGATCAACAGTAACACTCCAGAGAGGCAACTGTGTGCAGTCAGATCTGAGCCTCCAACGCCTGGTACTATTGTGATCGGCCATCAGAATATTATATGGGGGTAAGTATGCTTGATTAGGGACTGGAAACTTAGCATAACATCTGTTAACCTGCTAGAATAAACTGGATTGAAGTGTAATTACTTTGTGGAGCCTCATTCATCCACCTCCTCATGAAGTCCCACAGATCTCTGTCAGCTGGATCAGCTGTCTGTAGACCTGGCAGGAAAAACAAACAAACAAAACCTCATCTGAAGAAAGGAGGAGGTGATTCTGAGCTAGATGAGGACATACTTGTATAGCTTTCTGTGGAAGTGAAAGCAGGTATTTTTCAATAGCTTGAAGGGTAGTGAATTTAGATGCTACATGAACAGAACTGAGGAAAAGACACTAAAAGTAAGCTAATGAATCAAATTACTTTGTGACTGATTTCTTCAAGGATTGTGTTATTTTTCATATTCTTATTATTACTACTCCTTCCTGCCTAGCCCATTGAACTGCAGAAAACAAATTTTGGCATGAGACAACAGACCCTTCTGGGTGTTTATTCCAGGCATCTGTGATGCACAGATAGACTGCCTCTGACCATGGAGTTTCTTTAGCTATCATGGTTTATAGCCATTTACATAGATATCCTCCAGGCATTTGTTTTCAATCCATCTTTCAATGGCATCTAAACGAAAGACACTGCCATGGATGTTCCTAGACACTTAAAACATCTGAAGCCCAGGCCCATAGGACAGACATCTGCGTAAAAATGTGCATCTGTCTGTCTATCTATCTATCTATCTATCTATCTAGAAATAATTGCTAGAATGTATTTAAATTTCACAGGAAGTAAAGCCAGCCAATTAATTTCTCAACAAAATGATTTCAAATCAAATAAATTCTTCAATTAATTTGCATCCTTCCCAAGATTATCTCACACAAAGGGGAAATGACGCCAGAGGCCTATGTCGTGGGCGGACAGTATTGTAGATCTACGTTCTTGTGGATATTGTCTGTTGGTGTGTTTTTCATGAAACTGGCTTTAAAATCTGTGTATTGTATTTTAAAATGTTTTTAATCTTTGAAAACTGCCCAGAGAGATTTGGCTATGGGGCGGTATAGGCATGTAATAAGTAAGTAATAAGTAAGTAAGTAAATAAATTTCTGCACAAAGTCTGAAATGAAAAGTGCATTGGTATAGCCCCGTGGGCCACTCCATTTGATTTTAGCAGGGTTACAGACTAGAGGATCAATAATCACTTCCACTGTCTTAGGACCACTAAGCCATGTCATGCCTGGGTAAGATGTGACTTATCAAAGGAAGGGAGATACAAAGAGGAGGCATCCATTCAGGTCTGCAGGTGCAGAAAGGCTGCTGTTGTGCCCCTGCCTATAGCACATCTTCGTGGTCTGCTATAGCCCACTGCACGTGGGCAGCTTGAGGAGCTGCATCACACAAATGGGGTGCTGCCCTCCCCATGGCCACTAGTGGGCAGCAGCACTTAAGAAGGGCCTGGAACACCCAAACACAAAGGGCAGCTGCTCATGTGTCATAACAGGAACATCCCTCTCTTCCCTCAGATTCATTTCAACCGTGCTGTCCAGTTACTGAGGGACCTGACAATTCCCCACCATGGGCCGCCTGCGGATTAGTACTGTGGTCATCTCCTTCATCAGCTTTGTGATGCTCCTCATTGCCCTGGCCTCAGACCACTGGTCAACGAGTGACATGTTCCACATGGGCCTGTGGAAGATTTGCAAGTGGGGTTCCCAGTGTGTCCCACTTGGGATGGATTTGGAAGGTATGATCCTGCCTGGAAAATGGCAGCCAGAAGTGTGGCAGCCAGAAGCATGCCAAGTCCTTCCTCGTGGCTCAATGCTTCCATTCTGGGACAATTGATGGGTCAACCCCCTGATCACCCTATGTGATCAAAGATAGCTCCCCTGCTGTTGCCTACACCAGGCACTTTCAAAGCCTTTGCTGTCAGGGAACTCTTTCAGCATTGGCCATTCTGCCAAGGAAGCCCTGCTATACCTCAGCCAAAATATCCCTCCTTATAGCAGAGTTTTCTGGGGAGTGCTCTCACTCAGTTCATACACTGGGTTCTTGACAGGACTGGCCCATCTTTTGAGTCTTCCCCTGGCTGTCACTCCATCTGAACCAAGTGTGTATTTTAGAATGCATCCAACACATCCATTGCATCTCTGTGGAAATATGCATTTTTAAATTAGGGGTAAGGGAGGATTCTGGGGAGTGCTTTCACTGAGTTCATGCCCTGAGTTTTGCACATGCATACAATGGTGCAGCCAGTGGGGGAGAATCATAGAACAGTAGGGTTGCAAGGGGCCTACAAGACCATCGAGTCCACCCCCCTGCTCAATGCAGGAATCCGAGTCAAACTGTCAAAGCATCCCTGACAGATGGCTGTCCAGCCAGCCTCGTCTTGAATGCCTCCAGTGTGAGAGAGCCCACCACCTCCCTAGGTCATTGGTTCCATTGCCGTATTGCTCTAACTGTCAAGAAGTTTCTCCTGATGTTCAGCCGGAATCTGGCTTCCTGTCACTTGAGCCCATTATCCCATGTCCTGCACTCTGGGATGATCGAGAATTGATCCTGGCCTTCCTCTCTGTGACAGCCTTTCAAATGTCCATCCAGAGAGCGGCAGGTGGGGACAAAAGTGTAGCAGAAGCCAGCTCTGCTGTATTCTTTCCATCATGATGGTGCCATGACTTCTGAGAGTTTAAAGTAAATCTTTACGTAGACTACAGGGACTAAAGAAGGAACGCGAATGGCGGCTCCCTATGGGGGCCGCCATTTGCGTACGCGCTTTTTTTTTTTTTAAGTCACCCGTTATAGGCTATGTGACAATTTACGTAGCCTATCACAGCTGACTTTGCAGATCTAGCCGTGATAGGCTACGTAAATCTTTACATAGCCTATCACGGGGCTTTTTTTTTTTTTTTTTTTACTTTTCGTTTGAAGTTCGCGGCCGGGGAGACGGGGCGCTTCTCCCCGGCCTGAATTTCGGCCGGGCGAGGCAGGAAGCCTCCCCCCCCCCGGCCTGAACTTCGGGGGGAGAAGCGAAGCACCTCCCCCCCACCGTGAAGCAAGCTGCGAGACCAGGTAAGTGACTTTCGTACATCCCTATAAAGAAGTCAGTTAATACGACCAAAGTGTCTAAAGTGCTGCAAGGTGCCACCGAGGCCCCAGAGCATACTTGGAGCGTCATTTAGATGCCTATCACCAGTATACCCCCCTCAACCCAGAGGCCCAAGAAGACGTGGATGAAAAAAATAGAAGACCCAGCAAAGGCAGAGGCACAGTGTGGACAAGATGGACATTGGTGGCATGAATGCCCAAATAAAATGAATCAAATACACAAAAGAGAAAACCAAAGGAGCCAAAATGGGCAAGAGAAAAGACAGCTTGAGAGGGGCCGTGAAATTGGCTGTGAGGGGCCGTGACATTGACTTCATGATTGACACTAGAGCGGGATCAAGAGCAAGCAAACGTTAGCCTTAAACAAGAAGTCCAAACACTGGGCAAAGTTCTTCAAGCCCAGCGTCGCTTTGTCTTAGAAAATAAGCCCCCAATTCCCATCACAGACGTTCATCCTTTCCAACCAAGAGTCAAAGCATGAGTTAAAGGGAGAAAAAATAACCCTTTGACTCCCAGATGGAGAGGACTAAAAACTGTTATACTTTCCACCCCCGCAGCTATGAAAGTAGCTGGAGTTAAACCCTGAATACATTGGACATGAGTCAAAAAAAGCAAAAAGGAGTGGACTGTAAACAGGAATCCTGAAAATCCTTTAAAAATCATTCTGAAAAAGCAGTAAGAAGACTCAGGCTAGACCTTACTGTGGTCACACTGGGAGACTGTCCACCCGGCGTACGGTCAGACCTGCAACTAGAGAATTGAAGAAGGGGACTAGACCCTACTGCAGCTTGCCTGATAAATAGCTGCCCAGAGTATGGTCAGATCCCAAAGAAGATCAAACATGCGTGTTGTAGTGTTAGTAGTGTTGCATTGTGTTTCCTTAATAAGGTGCGAAAAAGGGGGGTCTGCCCCTAGAGAGGGAAATCTGTCCCAACAATTCACTGATAATTACTGGCTTTACCTGGCTAACATCACTGGAGTAAAACATTTTTGTTTGCCAAGGAAGACTGAGCACTGAAGAATTGATGCTTTCGAACTGTGGTGCTGGAGAAGACTGTTACGAGTCCCCTGGACTGCAAGGAGGTCAAATCAGTCCATCCTAAAGGAAATCAACCCTGAGTGCTCATTGGAAGGACAGATACTGAAGCTGAAGCTCCAATATTTTGGCCACCTAATGCGAAGAGAAAACTCCCTGGAAAAGACCCTGATGCTGGGAAAGACTGAAGGCAAAAGGAGAAGGGGACGGCAGAGGATGAGATGGCTAGAAAGCATCATGGATGCAATGAATATGAACTTGAGCACGCTCCGGGAAAGAGCGCAGGACAGGAAGGCCTGGCGTGCTATGGTCCATGGGGTCACGAAGAGTCGGACACAACTGAACGACTGAACAACAACAATACCTGCAAACAGGTTTTTTTTATCTTTTTCTCCCCCATCATTTAATTTGACTAATAATAGTAATGCTGTAGATGTTCAAATCAATAATCTGCATGCATAATATAGTGGCTGACATAACAATGGGACAAAACAATTGGCTAAATTGGTTAACCCCTTGGCTTCCAGATTTTAGCTGGCTTAAAGCATTGTTCATCCTAATTCTACCAGTGTTGTTCATAGAGATACTGTTATGCCTTTGCATTCCTTGTCTTATGCGCTGTTTAACCAATCTGTTTTATGTCTCGGCTAGTAAAACTGCCGCCCTCTACACTCTAATAGCTCAACAAGATATTAAGTAAGAGGGTTGCTATAAGAGTCCTGTGTTATGCTTCGCAAACCAAAATGTCTACTTGTGTAATGAAATGCTATAATTGTAATGAAATTATGCATTTAAGGGGGGAATGTAGCAGCCATATCAGGGGTCAGACTAAGTAGCCTCATGCAGCCTCATGCTTCATGTTCTTGCTGAGCTCTTTCTCCCTTGAATATATTGTTGTAAGCTGACGAGACACAGGAATTTCTTATCTTGTCAACAAAAGGCTAAGGTCACAGAATTGCATATCTTGTTCTCTGCTGTTCTCTTCTGTTCTCTGCTTATCAAGGCTACCCTATAACCCAGTTCTTGTATTATAAACAATGGTGCTAGGAGAAGAAATGTTGAGGACTGCAACCCCACACGGGAGGGAGAGGAGGAGCCATTTCCTATGTGTCACAATATCTAAAAAACAATGTGCTGATGTAAATCGGGGCTTCTGGCTCTTTGGAAATGATTCCAGCCTTAAGCCCGCGCGTTAAATAAAAACTCTTTTTCCTTCACTCCGTGGTCTCTCTGACTCTGGGTTCTGCAACAATACAACATGCAACTCACTCTTCTCACACACACTCACCCCAGCCCCCACTCTCTCACACACCAGTAATTCCCGCACTCAAACCCATTGCATGGCATCTGCTTTGATTAGACAAAACCAACACACCTCTGAGAAACTGCCATTCTCAAACTGAGAGGAGCTTGGAGACAAGAACAGTTCTCCTGCTGAACCATGCTCCCTCCCCAGGGGAAACTGGCATCCACTGGCCCCTGGGCGGGAACGTCAGACACTGGGGCCAGTTCTGTTGTTCAGTTTGGGGTTTTGAGCATGTGGTTCTTCCTGTATTTGTTGTGTTTAATAAATATTGTAAGCCACTTTGAGGACTCTCATCAAAAACTGGGATTTAACTCCAATACATACATAAATAAATAAATAACCAAACCACACTTTTTTGCACCCTGTTAGAGAAGGTCAAATATGCCAATGAATTTCAGCTTGGTTCCTTCTGGTATGCATAATTCCATGTTCAAAATCAAAAGAGAACCGATGGAGTTTAAAGTCAAGAAGAAGGCAACATATATCTGTTTAACTGAATTGTTTCAAAATGGTCATATAAACATATAAAATCACACGGGCACATTTAATGTACATTTGTGCTATCATTCATCTCTTTTGAGGGGGTGTATTCTTGTCTTGGAGTGACGTGTAAGTGGCCAATTTTGCCAGGAGGCTCTGTAGGTTGACACTGAGAAGGAGTGTGAGCCTCCCTCAGCAAATACCCAATAATGCCGACTAGCGACATCGGCTCTGAAAAGAGGTGCCAATGTGTGTCACTGTCATCACTCTGACAGGAAACAATGGGTGGAATTGTGGGTCCACCCATCCTTAGAACGGACCCACCAAAATCACTAGAGGTTAAATCAGGAAGACTTTTGGTTCCACTGGGGCAGCTCGGCAGTTCAGACAGGAAATGTAGACGGAAATACACGGGTCACAAAACTAAGTGGAGAGAGATATGGGCCATTTGTGAAGGTTTTGCAATCTTTGGTAGGAGGTGCCGGTCCTGCCCATTCCTGTTAAAATATAATCCCATGCACAGTATAGCCAGATCGTTCCAGGGACGCATTCTGCAGTGCTACATGGGGCGGTTCTACCAGATTCCTGGATGGAATCTGGCTCCCGTGCCATCCCTAGTCCTGAGCATATGTGCAACTTTATACTCATGTCTAGAATAGTATATTCACTAACAACTTGATTGTGTGGGGCTCTTGATCACATGGAGGAGCCTACACGTGTTCAGCTGCACATGCTTGGATTCCCCTTTCCAACCTTTCACTCAACATATGGGTGGAACGGTGGACATGGGAGGGATGGAACTCTTGGGAGTGGGGCCACTGCATGGCCCTGCTCTCCCCCCCAAATGTTCTTTGAACATGACCTCCGGAGTGGAATAAACCATGACGTTTTCACATATTTAATACATATGTGGAAGGTGAATGGGATTAGGGCTGTGTGAGAAGGGACCCCCCCACACACACACACACACAGCAAATCCATTGCCTCATTGATGGGGAAAGAAGGAGATTTCCAGTCCTTTCCCAGCCCCTCTTCTCAATGCACCACCACTCTGGCCATCTCTGCATAGTTCTAATCTCGGTTCTATTTCTTGGTTATGCTACAGTGCAATGCTAGCGATCCTGTGACCCTCCAGATGTTGTTGGATTCCAAGTTGCTACAGCCCTAGCCAGCATGTCCAGGCAGTAGAGGTGATGACAATTGTAGTTCAACATCTGGAGGCCCACAGGTTTCATCACCCTGTGGTCTCTGTGGGGAATAGCTTGTATAGAAAGATGTTTAGTTTCTAATTATTTGCCTTTACACCTTTTCAGTCTTCTCTACAACCACAGTGACTAGTAACTTGGTTTATTTATTTATTTGGTATGCGTTTGTGGCAGGAAGTACAAAAGCCATGTGAGAAACTTCATCATTATTGTTAAAAACTCTCTTAATTCCTTTCAGAATTCCTCCGAAGATTCGGTTTAGGAGGAACCTTCACAGTTCTTTATAGTTGCTACTTCACTGTTTGTATATCTGCATTCATTTATATTATAAAGGAATCATGAATGAGCATCTCAGCAGCCAAAGAAGGTGGCACAGCCTTTTCCAAGTCCTCATATCAATATTTTTTCTCGTATTTTGTAAGCAAGCGTACCTGTCAGGAGAGAAAAATGATTGGTTTGGGCAACAGATCAAATATCATTTTCTTGGCTATTTCTTTCTAGTCCCTCCCCAGCTGGGCTATCTTCCTACTTGTGTCAGTGGCTTGAAACTCAGATCCTCAAAGTCTTCTCATGCACATAGCCCAAGATATGTTCTTCTCTTTTACAAAATTCACATGGCTGTAGTATTCTGAGACTTCTTTTTTTAAGAAGTGTGTGGTAGAAAGCCTTGTAAGTATCTTAACCCCTTAACACCTGCCAATGGAGCACCAGCAGAGAAATTATAAACCCCAGTTTGGGAGTGCCTCCTTCTGGTCCTCTCAGTGAGGTGATGGTGAGGCCATTATTAAAGAATCCCTCTTGGATCCCTGAAAAATCTGGAAATTATAGGCGAGTCAAATTGAACACATGAGGCTGACTTATACCATGTCAGACCAGGACTCTGTATAGCCCAGTCTTGTATCTCCTGGCTGACAGCTGGTGGCCCCCCATTGTCCCAGGTAGCTGTGAACCTTCACCTGAAGCCCACAGTGGTACATTTGGAGAATGACTCCAGAACAGAACTTTGTGCAAGTGGAGTCATCCAATATCTGTACATATCGATACAGATATCGGGGGTGGGGGGCGGGGAGATGCACACACATACGCACACCATTTCACTGAATTGCTCAAGGGAGAGGAGAAATTCTTCAACATTTTCTCAGGGGCTCTTGGCTCACTGCTAGCAATGGGAACAGCATGGTTTTCTTTTATCCCCCTACATTTTTTTTTTAATGCCATGGGAAGTAGCGGCAGCGGCAGTGGCAGCAACTGCTTTGGCAGGCTAGGCACAGTTTTGACTCCTCCACAATGCCATGGGCCTAGCATTCTTCTGGGGCATCATAGGAATATCCATTATGGGGAAATCCTGCCCTTTTTGGCCTCGCCAGATTTCTGCCGTGCCCTTCATTCAGCTTGCATTTGCAAGACAAGCCATAGGTTTCTTCCCAAAACCTGGGATTTTTTTTTTGTTTTTGTTTTTATCTGAAGATAAAGCCATTTGTGCAAATTGCCTCCACAGTTTGCACAAATGACACAAATTATGGCCACAATTTGCCTAATTTGCTTAAACTGCAGCTGAAATGTCCACAAATTGATTTTATGCAAAGACCCCCCCCCAATCCACAAAGTGGCCCAAATCGAAGCAGATTGGGTTGGGCCAGCTCGTAAGAAAGTGATGCAATGTTGGGGGGGCGGCAAGCTCATGAAAGCTCAGCGAGCTTCACCCTTTGGATGGATTCATCCGACATCCTTAGGGCATCACGGGGGGAAAGGGCTGCCAGAAAAAATAATACTTGGAGAAAATTCTGCAAAGCAGCAGACTTTTTCTAGAGAGGTGAGAGAAAGAAAAAAGTCTAAGCTCTGTTCCACACCTTCTATGAAATCAAAAAGGGATCTTCATGGTTTGATGTGCCTGGGAAGGTAAGCAGGGTCAGCCCTGGTTAGTACTTGGATGGGAGACTGCCTGGGAATCAGGCTTCCTGCACTGAGCAGGGGGTTGGACTCAATGGCCTTGTAGGCCCCTTCCAACCCTATGATTCTATGAGATTGAGCAAAGGGCTGGATGCGCCCAATCTTGTCTGATCTTGGAAGCTAAGCAGGGTCAGCCCTGCTTAGTATTTGGATGGGAGACCGCCTGGGAATCAGGCTTCCTGCATTGAGCAGAGGGTTGGACTCGATGGTCTTGTAGACCCCTTCCAACCCTATGATTCTATGATTCAGGAAAACCATGAGGAGGCCATCTCTAATGGTTTTGTAATAAAAGGCACTGAGACATGTCATAAAGGTCGAATAAACCTCCCAGAAAGCTGCAGCTATTTGGGCAGTTGTTGTTGTTCAGTCATTCAGTCGTGTCCAACTCTTCGTGACCCCATGGACCATAGCACGCCAGGCCTTCCTGTCCTGCGCTCTCTCCCGGAGCATGCTCAAGTTCATATTCATTGCATCGGTGATGCTATCTAGCCATCTCATATTCTGCTGTCCCCTTCTCCTTTTGCCTTCAATCTTTCCCAGCATCAGGGTCTTTTCCAGAGAGTTTTCTCTTCGCATTAGGTGGCCAAAATATTTGAGCTTCAGCTTCAGTATCTGTCCTTCCAATTGATTTCCTTTAGGATTGACTGATTTGACCTCCTTGCAGTCCAGGGGACTCGTAAGAGTCTTCTCCAGCACCACAGTTCAAAAGCATCCATTCTTCGGTGCTCAGCCTTCCTTATAGTCCAGCTCTCACAGCCATACATTACTACTGGGAAAACCATAGCTTTGATTAGATGGACCTTTGTCGGCAAGGTGATGTCTCTGCTTCTTACTGTGCTGTCTAGGTTTGCCATAGCTTTCCTCCCAAGGAGCAAGCGTCTTTTAATTTCATGGCCACAGTCACCATCTGCGGTGATCTTGGAGACCAAGAAAATAAAATCTGTCACTGCTTCCATTTCTTCCCCTTCTATATGCCAGGAAGTGATGGGGCCAGATGCCATGATCTTCGTTTTTTTAATGTTGAGTTTCAAACCAGCTTTTGCACTCTCCTCTTTCATCCTCAACAAGAGGCTCTTTAGATCCTCTTCGCTTTCTGCCATTACGGTGGTACCGTCTTCATATCGGAGGTTGTTGAAGATTCTCCCAGCAATCTTAATTCCGACCTGTGATTGATCCAACCTGGCGTTTCTCATGATGTACTCTGCATATAAGTTAAATAAGCAGGGTGACAATATGCAGCCTTGTCGTACTCCTTTCCCAATTTTGAACCACTCGGTTGTTCCACGTCTGGTTCTTACTGTTGCTTCTTGACCCTCGTACAGGTTTCTCAGAAGACAGGTAAGGTGGTCTGGTACTCCCATCACTTTAAGAATTTGCCACAGTTTGTTGTGATCCACACAATCAAAGGCTTTAGTGTAGTCAATGAAGCAGAAATAGACGTTTTTCTGGAATTCTCTTGCTTTCTCCATGATCCAGCGAATGTCGGCGATTTGATCTCTAGTTCCTCTGCCTCTTCGAAACCCAGCTTGTACTTCCGGTAGTTCTCGGTTCGCATACTGCTGAAGCCAAGCTTGTAGGATTTTGAGCATCACCTTGCTGGCATGTGAAATAAGTGCAATTGTGCGGTAGTTTGAACACTCTTTGGCGTTGCCCTTCTTTGGAATTGGAATGTAAACTGACCTTTTCCAGTCTTGCGGCCATTGTTGAGTGTTCCAAATTTGTTGGCATATGGAATGCAGCACTTTAACAGCATCATCTTTTAGGATTTTAAATAGCTCAGCTGGAAGACTGTCATCTCCGCTAGCTTTGTTGTTAGTAATGCTTCCTAAGGCCCACTTGACTTCACTCTCGAGGATGTCCGGCTCAAGTTCAATGACTGCACTATCATGGCTATCAGGGACATTCAGATCTTTCCTGTATAGTCCTTCTGTGTATTCTTTCCACCTCTTCTTAATCTCATCTGCTTCTGTGAGGTCCCTGCCTTCTTTGTCCTTTATCATGCCCGTCTTTGCACAAAACGTTCCCTTGAGATCTCCAATTTTCTTGAAGAGATCTCTAGTCTTTCCCATTCTATTGTTTTCCTTGATTTCTTGGCATTGTTCATTTAAGAAGGCCTTCTTGTCTCTCCTTGCTATTCTCTGGAAATCTGCATTCAGTTGGATATATCTTCCCCTTTCTCCCTTGCTTTTCGCTTCCCTTCTTTCCTCAGCTACTTGTAAAGCCTCATCAGACAGCCACTTGGCTTTCTTGCATTTCTTTTTCTTTGGGATGGATTTCGTTGCTGCCTCCTTAACAATGTTACGGACCTCCATCCATAGTTCCTCAGGCACTCTGTCTATCAGGTCTAATCCCTTCAATCTATTCCTCACCTCCACTGTATATTCATAAGGGATATGATTTAGGTCGTACCTGAATGGTTTAGTGGTTTTCCCTACGTTCTTCAATTTCAGCCGAAATTTTGCAACAAGAAGCTCATGATCTGAGCCACAGTCAGCTCCAGGTCTTGTTTTGACTGACTGTATAGAGCTTCTCCATCTTTGGCTGCAAAGGACATAATCAATCTGATTTCCATATTGACCATCTGGTGATGTCCATGTTTAGAGTCGTCTCTTGTGCTGTTGGAAAAGAGTGTTTGCTATGATCAGCATGTTCTCTTGGCAAAACTCTATTAGCTTTTGTCCTGCTTCATTTTGTACACCAAGGCCATGCCTGCCTGTTATCCTGGTGATTTCTTGACTTCCTACTTTAGCATTCCAATCCCCTATGATGAAGAGGACATCTTTTTTTGGTGTTAGTTCTAGAAGGTGTTGTAGGTCTTCATAGAACCGATCAATCTCAGCTTCTTCAGCATCAGTGGTTGGGGCATAGACTTGAATTACTGTGATGTTGAATGGTTTGCCTTGGATTCGTACTGAGATCATTCTATCATTTTTGAGATTGTACCCCAGTACTGCTTTTCCCACCCTTTTGTTGACTATGAGTGCTACTCCATTTCTTCTAAGGGATTCTTGCCCACAGTAGTAGATATGATGGTCACCTGAATTAAATTCGCCCATGCCTGTCCATTTTAGTTTGCTGATTCCCAAGATGTTGATGTTCAATCTTGCCATCTCATGTTTGACCACCTCCAGCTTACCTTGATTCATTGATCTTACATTCCAGGTTCCTAAACAATATTGTTCTTTACAGCATCAGATTTTCTTTTCACCACCAGACACATCCACAGCTGAGTGTCCTTTCGACTTTGGCCCAGCCGCTTCACTCTTTCTGGCGCTAATTGGAAATACCCTCTGCTCTTCCCCAGTAGTATATTGGACACCTTCCGACCTGAGGGGCTCATCTTCTGGCATCATATCTTTTAGCCTTGTGATACGTTCCATGGGGTTTTCTTGGCAAGAATACTGGAGTGGGTTGCCATTTCCTTCTCCAGTGGACCACGTTTTGTCAGAACTCTCTGCTATGACCTGTCCGTCTTGGGTGGCCCTGCACGGCATAGCTTATGGCTTCACTGAGTTATGCAAGCTCCTTCACCACAACAAGGCAGTGATCCATGAAGGGGGTTTGGGCAGTACAGATATGAAATAAAAATAAATAAATAAATAAATAAATAAATAAATATGAATATCTGTGTGTGAAGATGGGGAGAGGTCTGTGAATGCCATGTGTTAAGAGATGTTCTCATTCCTGTTCTGCACATACTCACCAGTTAACAGGAACAGAGTTGCAGAGGCCCAGCCCACACCGAAAGCCCAATCGTACCATTTCCCTGTCTGCCACTCGTAGCGATCAGAATATACTGCTGTGAACGTGGTCATGCCAACCATGGCACAAACACCTAGGAGACAAAAAGACGATACAGTGACGCCACGCTAGGGAGTCATATATTCCTGCAGAACTCCTCTCTGTCTATCATCACAGGGGGGAGCTGCTGGGATGTGTGTTGAATGTCAGACATTTGCAGGAGACAGGTTCCGACTTAGCGAATGCGACGGAGACAAGGGTTGCCAGGTGTCGGACCAAGGCCATGCCAGGCCTCTGTGCAGCTGAGCACAAATCCCAGCCAAGAGCGTTTGTACTCTGGCCTAGGGTCCTTGAGGTCAGTTATTCGCATGCAGACTAGGGGTGTCAAGCTCGGTGAGTTGGCAGATTTTTGGCGAGCTTTGGGCCAGCTGGTGGATTTTCCGTGTTTGTATGGTGGCATGGCAGCAGGGGCAGAAGGATGAGTGGGGAGTGGTTCTCCTCTCTCATCCTTCATTTTGGGCACAGTGGGGCCCCTGTGCAAGAACGTCTTCTTGCTCCTGGGCCTGGGAGGAAGAAGGAGCCATTTGCACACTGCAGTAGCAGTGCCGGTGTGGGGGCGGGCTCACATAAACGGGCTGGAAAGAGAGAAGAAGAGGGCAAGAGGGGAACAAAAAGCATGCCAAATGTTCATGTAAACCAGACTTCACACGTCAGCGAAGCCCTATTGCCTTGAGCTCCTCATACCGAAAGGACAGTCTATCCATTGATCACATTCCCCACATCTTTAGACCTCTTTGCTTTGAATGCCTCCACCTTTGGAGATTAAGCTGAAGATGACTCAGAGCAGGGTCTTTTAGTACCATAGCACTGGAAGCTGGTGGAAAGCCCTTGTGTTCCGCTTGCCGGCATCAGCAATGAGAGTGTCAGGGGTTTGTGCATGGCGGCAGTGGCAGGAGTCTGTACCAAAGCCGCCTGCCACCCATCGCTGCTGCCGTGTGCAAATGTGCAAATATACATAATATATGTTCTGGGCACCACACTTTAAGAAGGATGCAGACAAACTGGAGAGGGTTCAGAGGAGGGCAACGATGATGATCAGGGGACTGGAAACTAAGCCCTATGAGGAGAGAATGAAAGAACTGGGCATGTTTAGCCTTGAGAAGAAAAGACTGAGGAGAGATAGGATAGCGCTCTTGAAGTATTGAAAGGTTGTCACAGAGGGGAAGGCCAGGATCTCTTCTCGATCATCCCAGAGTGCAGGACACAGAATAATGGGATCAAGTTACAGGAAGCCAGATTTCGTCTGAACATCAGGAAATGCTACCTGGCTGTTAGAGCAATATGACAATGGAACCAATTACCTAGGGAGGTGGTGGGCTCTCCCACACTGGAGGCATTCAAGATGAGCCTGGACACGTCCTGGGACCCATGAGGGGGAAAAGGAGCCATTTGTGGACAGCGCCCACAAGTTCTGGCAGGGAGCCTGTGGCTCAGCTCACTAAAGCTAAGCCAGGGGCTCGGGGGAAATACATTGAGCTCCAAGAGGGATGGATTTCCCTGCACCGTCCGGACCTCCCTAATGCAGACAGAAGAGCTCAGTTGACCAAGCTGGGTAGAAGACAGGCTCCTAGTATTCATACTGTGACTGGCCAATCCACAAGTCTTCATACTTCTTGCCAATTGCAGGAGCTGATGATGAGCTCCCCTCCTCCTCACCTTTCTTTGCTGGCAACAGGACCAATTGGACATGTACTGCTTGCTTGTTCACTCTAATCTCGAATTTGTGATGTCTGAACACAGCCAAATGGCAGAAAGACAGCACAGAAAGCATCGAAAATGACATCTATAAATATGAAACCTTGAAATATAATACCTGCTATAAAGCTGGCTATGGCTGCCATCCTGGCCAGGGAGACGGAGCCAACATGTGGGCAACAACACGAGAAGCAAAGGCTGAAGAAGGAGATGGCCCCAGGGACCGCTGCCATCAACATGAAAGCTCTGGTGGCGTGAATGTAGCCTACAGGAAGACAAGAGAGTGGGTGGGGTTGGGGCAGGGGGACAACAGTCACCATTATGAATACCTTACTTAATATCTCCTCTCCCCTAATCCCAGTCTTACCATGCAAGGCCACGAAAATAACCTCCTAATTCGGCCTAATGGGAGGGCTGGCCCTGTGTCACAGTTATTTGCAAACCTCCCATTTGATACCTGACCCCACACTTCATCTCAACATTTCCATTCAAGCCTTTTACTGTGCCCCATGTTTCCAACTCCAGCAGGATGCCAATGGGATGACTAAGGATGACCATGTCTATGTTTCGTGGATTATCAGGCATCTTTTGTTCTGTTGTCCCCTCAGTGATGGAACTGGATCCCCCCCCCCCGTTTTGTAAAAGTATGCAAAAAGGTCTGCCAGAATTTATGTAGATTTGAGAGATTTTCTTCTCTCAAATCTTTCAGGGAGATTTGAGAGAAGAAAAAGCCTGGGGAGACTACACAGGGAGTGAAAAAAGCACCAACTATAGAAAAGCATGGCAGAGAAAACACACGCCCATGCGGGTGACAATCCATGTAGCAAGGAATAGTTTCACCCTGAGAGGACATATTCCATAACTAAAGGAATAGGCACCATACATATAATCCACTAGATTTCCTCTCTGCCTCTGAAAACCTCGCAGTACTGGCAGCATTCTAGTTTCAGAATGAAACTGAGTATGCGCTGCATCACTTTGCCAGCAGTTGCTGTCATAGGCATTAATGGGGCAGGAAAACCTTAATAACCCTTGAAACACCGCTCAGAGCTTCACCAATCAAATGTCGGATTTCCTTCGTCAAGAAGGCTGAACAAAGTGCTTCAGTAGTTTTCAGCAAAATGTGAAAGAAATGTATGATATGCCAAATTAAAAACTGGAATAAGTAAATGTTTCAGTCTTCAGTGCTGCCTGCAATGGTGCAGGTGGGTAATTTTAGACCCCGGACTTAATGTTCTTGGGTGCATGGGACTTCATACAGCCTTGTGTATTGCTTCAGTTGTGAAGCACACAGATAACATTTCCCTTCCCCAGGCAGCCACCATTCCATGCTTTACAAGTGCTTCTGCAGTCCTTATATGATAGAATCTTTGCTGATCCTGCACAAACAAACCCAACAACCCTTGAGCATGCACAACATTGCATTTTAAGCTCATATCAATCATGGCACTGTCATGACTGCAGGGATAAAATGGAGCTTGCTTCTGCTTCCCTGATGTCCTCACCTGCTGTTCTCTGGGTGGAAATTTGCCACACACCCTGGGAGGCACCACTGAAGACCTTCAGAGGGTTGACCCATCCAGTGTACCGCCATGCAAGCATTAGGACATGAGGCGGAACTTAGTGTACTCCTGACTACCACACCTCTAGTCTAGTTGTCATTTTCCAAGCAGGATCTTACCTTCCACATTCATTCCAGATGGCACACATGGGTGGCCCAGTTTGCAAACTTTCCACAGGCCCATGTTGGCATTGCCAGTCACCCAGTTGTCTGAGGCCAGGGCAGAGAGGAACAGCAGGAAGCTGATGAAAGAGCAGATGGCAGCACTAATCCGCAGGCAGCCCATGGTGGGGAATTGTCGGGACTCTCTGTCACTTCACAGCACAGTTGGGATGAATCTGAGGGAAGAGAGGTTCTGTTCATGTTCTGCCACAGGACCATCCGCTGCCTGTGTTGGGGCATTCCCTGTCCTTCTTAAGTGCCACTGCCCACTAGCGGCCATGGGGAGGTAAACACCTAGTTTGTGCGTTACAGTAGGGATGCTGGAGAAATTCGAGATGGACTAAAATGAGCTTGGATTTCTAAGAATCCCACCTGTGGAATCCGCTGTGGAGCGACCCCCTCCAGCTGCACGGAGTCTGTGGAGTTCCGGATAATTTTTTTACTTTCCCAAAATTTACGCATACAAATTTCCAAATTCGTAGCAAAGTATGTAAGTTTCTGCTGAGGAAATGTTGAATGGAATGGAGGCAATACACTAAATATTACTCACTAAGGTAAATTATGGAAATGCTTACGTAAATACTTTAATAATTATTTGCGCATTTTTCTGCTCAATGAAAAAACATATTCGCATCCGTCCGTGGGCGGACAACGGAACAAAAGGCTCCAGACAATCCACGAGACACAGACGGAGCGGATTTTACACAGTCCGTACATCCCTACTTTGTAGCTGTCCCCAACCTCCCCAGGTGAAAAGGCCTACAGCAGAAGGTGAAGATGCGAAGTGGCAGCAGCAGCAGCCCATGCAGAGTGCGATAGGCAGGTGCACAGCCATAGCACCTCCACATCTGCATCAAGTGCACCACAATGCAAGCACACAAACTGTGGCATCCTCTTTGCACTCCCCTTCCTTTGATAAGCCACATCTTACCCTGACATGACAGTGTTTAATGGTCCCAAGATGGTGCAAGTGCATATTGATCCTGTGGTAAACAATAAGATAGGAATATGTCTCCTGATTTATCAACTCAACAGGGGCTTTTTGTTGTTATTTTTAAGCACTTAAAGCACAATCCTATGCATGTTGGGACAGAAAAAAAGGGTTTCACCTCCCAGCGTGCCTCAGCCATAGCTGGTTGAGGCATGCTGGGAGTGGTAGGCCTTTTTTTCTGCCTAAAATGCAGAGGTTTTTTGTCCTTACTTAGAACAAGTGGAACAGACAACAAAATGTTCAAGCTCAGAGTTCTATCCTGCCAGCCGTGCCCTTTATTAGACTATTCCATTCCATCTCTGCCCCTAGTTTTCCATTTTATTCTCTAATGAAACGCTGCCTTCTGTGGCCAGTTGCCTTTAGAATCCCCTCCCTCGAAATATGAGCATTGCAGATATTGCTTTCTTTCGGCACCAAATCCAAATCTTCCTGTTTGTCCAGGCATCTTAAATATTTCGTGGTGTTTAAAATAATGGGGGGAGAGATGTTTGTTTCTTGTGGTTTGTTGGTTGGACAGTTTTTATTTTTCTCATCTCATAATTTTATCATTGCTGTTGTGTTGCATTTGTCCGTTTGTTATAGAAATTTCAGTTGTAATATGTCTGTTATCCCATGATTTTATAAGCTAGGCTATGTCTATTCTACCTCTGTGTGAGATTGCCATGCTAAACAAAGACACAGTGCCTTATCAGAGACTCAGGAATGCCAAGGATGTGTTTACATTAGAGCACACAACTAGCCGTCTGTTGCCTCTCTCTACCTGTGCCTGAGTATGTAAAAGGTGTTGTCTGTTTCCTGTCTCCCTTTCAGCTAGACAAAGAAAGTGGTAGAGAGCAGGCGTAAGACAACCCCCAGAGACTTTGTGTATATAAGCCTCTGGATCACATTACTTGATTGCGACCTTTGTTGGTGCGTAGCCCCAAAGGTTGCCTTATTCTGCAGAATAAAATCATGTTGGACCAGATCTCTGCCTCCTCTCGTTCTTGGTAAATGAATTGGAAAGTCTACCAGGGAAAAGAACACAATTTTTGTAACAAATCTGGCGACTTTGCCGAGACTCCCTGTGTGACCTGTGAGCTAGGCAAATGCTGGATCAACCCAAGCGGAGGGCGCCCTGGACCTTGTTTGGTTCACCGTGAGGTTTGAGGTGACTGTTGCCTGGCAACCCAGCTAGCAAAGGACTCCTAAAGAGATGAAGCTAGTGGCGGTCTTTTGGAGGACAGGACACTGTCTGAGGGGTCGTTATTAGGGTACACCATGAGGTAAGGGTTCCGCACTGTCTGAGCCGTTTGGGGAGTGAAAATCTCCAAATCTTGTCCAATTGAGCCTTGCTTAAGCAGCAATTGGATAAAGAAAAAAATAATAATATAGGGCTGGCGGGGGGGGGATTGGGGCGGTCCTTGGAACAGAACAGCTGAGACCCATTGGGATGCATGCTTAGGAATTTTAAGTTGTTCAAGCTGGATTATGGTGTTGAAATGACAAAAAGAAGAGCTCATCAAATTTTGTAACAGAGAATTAGTAATGTTTAGTGTCGGCTGGCCGACTAGGGGAAGCTGGGAAAAGAATGTTGTGTCCAAAGTTTAGAATAAAGTGACTGTTGATAATCATTAGGATCAGTTTCTTTATATTGATGCTTAAATGTTGGGGGGGGGAAATCCTAATTAGATAAGAAAATGTAAAGGGCAGTATTGTAAAATCATGATGGTATGCTCCTAGGCGAAGCCCAAAGCCCCTATTCTCCCTGACTCAAGCCCACGGAAGGAGCTTGGAGATTAAGAGATCCTGCCCAAGGCTCCCTAGGTTTCCCCTGCCCTATTTGGCCTGTTAGGTTGGGAGGAGAG
Source organism: Heloderma suspectum (assembly GCF_057233095.1). Lineage (NCBI taxonomy): Eukaryota > Metazoa > Chordata > Lepidosauria > Squamata > Helodermatidae > Heloderma > Heloderma suspectum. Next base: position 16,746,789 of record NC_139467.1, read on the forward strand.
GTTGCTGGGAGAGGGAGGGAAGCCCCCCCACACACAGAGAACCCATCTGTTACATCCCCATGTCTCGCTCCTTCTATGTTGAAAAATCCTCCACTGTTTTCAGGTTTGTTAGAGGAAGCAACAACAGCTGAGAAAGTTGTAAACTCTGAAGAAAGAGATTTGTTTGAAGTTGTAAAGACCCTAAATCTCTTTCCTAGGGCCCTGGATCTATTTCCTAGAACTCAGAGTGTGCACTGATTCCAGTGGGAGGTTTCTTTCATAGCACAATTGCCGTGGATGGGGTGATTTTTCAAGGGGAATTTCAGCTGGGGAGGGAAGGTTACCTTTCCCCTCCCCACCTGTTGCAATGTTCCCCCACTATCAGCAAATATATCCTTGCATAGCAATTATGCTTAGAAGAAGGGTGGGGGGAACTTCTCTCTTTGGTTTGGGGCGATCCTGGGTAAGATGCAAATTAATCAAAGATTTTATTTTATTTGAGATCATTTGGCTGAGAAATGACCTGGCTCGCTTTGCCACCTGTGAAACTGGCATCACCCCGGTAATTATTTCTGTGTTAGTCTATATAGATATAGATATAGATATAGATATAGATATAGAGGGGCCGCGGTGGCTTAGTGGTTAAGACGCTGAACTGCAGACTGGAAGGTCGGCAGGTCAGCAGTTCGAGACCCGAGACCCGAGTGCTGCGTGACGGAGTGAGCTCCCGTCTTCAGTCCCAGCTTCTGCCAACCTAGCAGTTCGAAAGCAAGAAATTGCAAGTAGATAAATAGGTACTGCCTCAGCGGGAAAGGTAACAGCGTTCCGTGCACCTTGGTGTTCAGTCATGCCGGCCACATGACCACGGAAGCGTCTTCGGACAGCGCTGGCTCTTCGGCTTAGAAACGGGGATGAGCACCGCACCCTAGAGTCGGACACGACTGGTTGGGGACACCTTTACCTTTTACCTTTTACTATATAGATATAAATCAACATATGCAATTTTTATGCAGATATCTGTTCCCTGGGCCTGAGCTCCAGATCTCTTAAGTGCCAAGCAACATGCTGGGCTGTGGCAATGGCACCAATGTCATAAAAAAAAAAAAAAAGGATTAGACACAGAGGACAGGTCTGTAAACAGCAATCAGCCATGATAGCTAAGGAACCTCCATCTTCAGAAGCAGTCTATCTGTGTGCCCTACATGCCTGGGATAAACAGCCAGGCACATCTGTTGCCTTCAGGCCCTGTTTCTTAGCTTTCTGATTGCCATGGCTGGAAAGAGGGTGACTGACTGGATTAGATGATCTAATATCCCAAGGTTCTCCTTTGGCTTTCTGGATTGCACCCTTTGATGCACAGAGTGTAATAGGCTAGATCGGAAGGAGGACTCATAATAAGACATTAAAAAGGCACAATTATTGCAGATGTCCAGTACATAAGTTCAATTGTAAACTTGGTTTTAGTAGTACCCCTTCCTCACTTCCATGTAGCATTGGAATTCCCCAGCCTTCAAGCTACTGAAAAAGCTATACCCCTTTTCCCTTCCACTGAAAGAAAGCTATACAGGTATCACCTCACCTGGCTCAGATTCCTTTCTGCAGGTGAATGTAGCACTGCAGAATGCGTCCCTGGAACGATCTGGCTATACTGTGCATGGGATTATACTTTAACAGGAATGGGCAGGACCGGCACCTCCTACCAAAGATTGCAAAACCTTCACAAATGGCCCATATCTCTCTCCACTTAGTTTTGTGACCCGTGTATTTCCTTCTACATTTCCTGTCTGAACTGCCGAGCTGCCCCAGTGGCACCAAAAGTCTTTCTGATTTAACCTCTAGTGATTTTGGTGGGTCCGTTCTAAGGATGGGTGGACCCACAATTCCACCCACTGTTTCCTGTCAGAGTGATGAGAGTGACACACAATGGCACCTCTTTTCAGAGTCGATGTCGCTGGTCGGCATTATTGGGTATTTGCTGAGGGAGGCTCACACTCCTTCTCAGTGTCAGCCTACAGAGCCTCCTGGCAAAATTGGCCACTTACACATCACTCCAAGAGAAGAATACACCCCCTCAAAAGAGACGAATGATAGCACAAATGTACATTAAATGTGCCCATGTCATTTTATATGTTTATATGACCATTTTGAAACAATTCAGTTAAACAGATATATGTTGCCTTCTTCTTGACTTTAAACTCCATCGGTTTTCTTTTGATTTTGAACACGGAATTATGCATACCAGAAGCAACCAAGCTGAAATTCATTGGCATATTTGACCTTCTCTAACGGGGTGCAAAAAAGTGTGGTTTGGTTATTTATTTATTTATTTATTTATTTATGTATTGGAGTTAAATCCCAGTTTTTGATGAGAGTCCTCAAAGTGGCTTACAATATTTATTAAACACAACAAATACAGGAAGAACCACATGCTCAAAACCCCAAACTGAACAACAGAACTGGCCCCAGTGTCTGACGTTCCCGCCCAGGGGCCAGTGGATGCCAGTTTCCCCTGGGGAGGGGGCGCGGTTCAGCAGGATAACTGCTCTTGTCTCCAAGCTCCTCTCAGTTTGAGAATGGCGGTTTCTCGGAGGTGTGTTGGTTTTGTCTAATCAGAGCAGACGCCATGCAACCGGTGTGAGTGCGGGAATTACTGGTGTGTGAGAGAGTGGGGGCTGGGGTGAGTGTGTGTGAGAAGAGTGAGTTGCATGTTGTATGTGAGTTATATGTGAATCTTTGTGTATTTGTGTGGGCATGTGCGCACGAGTGCATGTGTGTTCATGTGTGTGCACAGACACACCACTGCATCCGACATCGATGTAGCCCTCACGGCTGAAAAGGTTGCGCACCCCTCCTCTAAAAGGAGTCTGATAAAAAAAAAGTATTTTAAAAGGAAATACAATAGCACACCAAATGTTAAAACTTTCAAGAGGCATTGAAGATGGTAGATTATTATTATTGTTGTTGTTGCTGCTGTTGTTGTTATTATTAAACTTAATTTCACTGGCAAGTGGCAGTAAATCTTTAATATTGCAGACTGAAATGCCCCAGAGAATTATGGTAGGTGACAATGTAGCATTGTTCCCAGGGTCACTGTGTGGGGGGAAATATGGCTGTCCTTCTGGGTACTTCTGCCCGTTGTTGCGGCCACTGACATGGGAAGAAGCTCACCAAAGGGCATTTTGCCAAGCCCCTCCTTCAACCTGGAGCTGCGACCTCGGATTCGGGTTTTGAAACATATTATTTGCCCTGAAGCAACGTATTATTTATTCTCCACATCTTTGCATACCGTGCTTTGCATTTGTAACACCCATGGGTGAGCTATCGGTACCAACAGAAGTTCCAATTTGGTTCTAAGAGACATTTTCAATGAATATAGGTGACACATAGGAAAGAATCATTTTTGGAATCTTTGTTCTGGACATTAAAAAGAAAATAAATATAATCTCTCTCTCTCTCTCTCTCTCTCTCTCTCTCTCTCTCTCAGAAGCTGTAATCTCTATGGACTGAGGCCAACAACTTCAAAGAAATCAACTGAGAAAGGTATATAACAAAACAGTAAAGACATGTTACTGCGGGGCACTTTTTGAAAGCAGAACCTCCCCTCCCCTCAGGGTGAGATGGTCCTTGATCAGCCCTGTGGTCATGCCAAGTTGTTCAGTGTTCTCAGACTAAAGTTGGGGGTCACATATTTAATGTCTCCCTATGTAAAAATGAACAACAAAGAAAACCAACCCTCCCTGCAAGTAGAAAGTCAGCAGAGCAGGAATGGACCATGAGAGAACCTTTCTCTCTCAAGCGTTAGATGATGATGATGGTGGTGATGATGATTGGCAGTTAGGTTTTTTCCCCAAAAAGTAGGGGAACATTCAATCCAGGCAACCTTTGCCAACCTGGTGCCCTATAGATATGTTGATCAAAGAGCCCTATCATCCCTAGCCAGCATGGGGCATCATGACTGGTGTGATGGGAATTGTAGTCCAACACATCTGGAGGGAGCCAGATTCGCAAAGGGTGAAATAAATCATTGCTCCCTTGCAACCAGATGTCGGACAGTCTGCTCTCAAATCCTGGCATTTTAGCACATCTTTCTGCCACGAGTGTGTAAACTAAGCTCCAGGATAGACCTCCAGAGGAGTGCCTCCCTCCATATGTGCCGCACCAAAGAAGGCCAATGGGGGTGAAGTGCATCTAATTGTAGGCTGCTGGGTGTGGCTAATATGTTTCTGCTGGCAAGATTTCCCAGAAAGCCATTTTTTAATCTCCATGACTTTCCCCTTGACTGGCTGAAAAATGCCAATCTTCCTTTAAATTCTGTTATGATCATTGGCTTCGCTGACTGGAGCGGATGGGAGTTTAAGGCCAAAACATGAGGTAGGGGAAGGCTGCATTACATAAATAATGTCAGTGATGAAACCTTCAGCACCCAGTGTTCTCCTGTCCAGTCAGAATGGAGCAGAGAGGTTGATTCATTTGTATACAAAGAAAAGTTCCTAGGCTGGAGCCTCCTTCTAAAGCATTCCTGGAAAATTTGGATTCCCAGTTCTGAGGATGTCAGAGGGCAAACTATGAAACTGTGATGGAAGCAATGCAGTGGTGGTGCTGGTTGGCTTTTGTAGATGCTGCTTAAAAACTCGTAGCCTGCCCCATCTCCCTTTATCCAGGCCCATCTGGCAGTGCCCCTCCTAGCTTTGGGCACTTCCCTTCTAATAAGACCTATTAAATAATTTTTCATATACTGTAATAAAGAAAAATGGGGTGCATAAAATGGCTTCCCAATTAATTTAGGTGCAAGCAAGATTGTATTTCCTTTCCGCTGCCTCTGGGCCATCGGCCTCCCACTTCAAGCCTCTGCCTTAAGCAAACATCCCATAGATGTGCATAAAATGAACTTTAGAACTCAGCTTTCAGAAAGTTAAGCTGATTCATGGGACAAAGTATGCTCTAGGCCAGCCTCCCACAATTTAGTTTCCTCCTTCTGTGCTGGGCTGGAACCCCAATTATCCCCATTGGCTGTGCCTGCTGATGATGGTGGGAATTGTAGTCCAACACATTTGGAGGCCACCAAGTTGGTGAAGGGCAGAAGGGTTTTCCAGACTTAGCCTCTATTTCTTTATAAAGGGGTGTGGAACCTTCTCCTTCTGGGGTCAGAATTTCTGTAATTGAAACTTGACCATGGTGAGACCAGCAGTGATCAGGTTTGTATGACCACTGCAACTTAAACAAGCCACCTTGGCTTGTTTAAGCCATGGTAGGTGCCAGCGTGTACCAGGTGTAGGGATGTACAAGTTGTGTACCTTCCGTGCCGCTTGACTTCTGCAGTTTGTGGCCAGTGCTCATTTCGCCGTTCACAAGACCCTGGAATTCTCCTCTTTTTTTTCCGCTCCGAAAATTACAAAGATAAATCCGTACTCACAACTTTAATTCCAGTGCCCAGCTGTCTCTGTGAGTCTGCATAAGTTCTGTAAGAATAGCTATTTTTTGTAAATATTTACTTTTTTAAAAAATTGAAATCCTCCGTCTCCGTTTACTTTCAGCCAAAACACTTCCTCTTCCTAGAGGCTTCCCAAAAGAAGGCTGTCTTAGGTGTGCCTGAGTGATAAACTATTTGTTTAAAGCAATGCTGTTTGAAAGAAAGAAAAAACCTTTTAAGATAACCATGCCGCTCCAGGACTGGCATGGTCATTTTAAAAGGTAGTTTCTTTCAAACAGCATTGCTTTAAACAAATAGTTTATGGCTCAGGAACACCTAAGACAGCCTTTTTTTTGGGAAGCCCCTAGGAGAGGAGGTGTTTTGGCTGAAAGTAAACAGAGATGGAAGATTTCAATTTAAAAAGAACACCCACAAACAAGGCGGTGAACACAATTCATTTTTTTAAAAAAAAAACTATGTATTTATTATCAGAATATACTAAACTGCGTTTTTATTTACGAAAACGTTGCAACTCTTTGCAGATGATGAAAAAAAAGCCGCATGACTGCTGGCTCCGCAGAACCTCGTGGTGCCATTCTGCAGAGGATTCCGTGGCACAGACTGAAGGGAATTCGATCTCATTTCAGTCCATGGTGAAATTCTCTGACATCCCTAACCAGGTGCCATTTGCCTATGTCAAGGTTTAAGGCTAGCCTAGTGTGGGAAAAACTACAGACTAGGGATGTATGAAATGTACTTACCTTTCCACGGATTATGTTTATGGTGGTGGTGGGGAGGCGTTCCGTCCCTCCCCCCGGAATCCTTGACGGGGGGGAGGCGCTCCGTTCCTCCCCCCACTGGAATCCTCAAAGGCCAGCTATGCTCCGCGGCGTCTCCGTGGAGCAGCTGGCCAGGCCCAGGCCAGAGCCATCCGCAGCCGGATTTCTGGCCACAGAGGGCTCTGGGTAAAAAAAAAAAACCGCATACGCAATTTTTTTTTTGCGTTCCTTATTTTTGGCCGTCTTAGTCTACGTAAATATTTATGTAGACTATGACGGTGAAAATAAAGGGGAACGCAAATAGCATAGCGGGCGCTATTTGCCTCCCTTTTTGATTCACCATTTTAGCCTACGTAAATAATTACATAGGCTAAAACAGTGAATCAAAAAGGGATGCAAATAGCGCCCGCTATGCTATTTGCGTTCCCCTTATTTTCGCCGTCTTAGTCTACATAAATATTTATGTAGACTAAGACACCAAAAATAAGGAACGCAAATGGTGGCGGCCGTAGCCACCGCCATTTGATTACACGGGTTTTTTTTGTTTTTTTACCCAGCCATGATAGGCTACGTAAATCTTTACGTAGCCTATCACGTCTTGAAAAAAAAAAGAAAAAAAAACCACAAGTCTGCAAATGGCGGAAAATGGTCGGAAGACCAGCCGCCGCAGCCGCCGCCACCCGGAAGATCCGCCCCAGGTACGTCTCGTCCCGGGGGGGATCCGTGGGGTGGCGGGGGGGTGGCAGGCCATTCCGCCACAGATTTTGGGGGGCCGAATGCACTGACATTCAGCCTCACCGAGATCCGTGGCGGAATTCTCTGCCATCCCTACCACGGACGCAAATGGCATAGTGGACACCATTTGCGGCCATAAAGCCCTTAGTTTAAGCTAAATGCAGCCATTTACAGCTGCATTTAGCTTAATCGAAGACCTTTACGGCTGCAAATGGCATAGTGGACACCATTTGCATCCAGATTCCTTCCTCCTCAGCAGTGATACAGCATGGCGATGGCGACCATATCGCTGGCTATATGGAGCTGGCCGCGGAGAGGAGACAGCTTCACAGTGGATTCTGGGGGAGGTGGAGGTGAGTGCCCTGTTCTGCTGTGGACTCCCAAGGCCAGATTCCTTTGAATCCAGCCTCATTGGGGTCCACGGCAGATTTCTCTGCCATCCCTACCAGAGAGAGAGAAAGAGAGAGCCAGAGAGAGGGAGACGGGGGAGACCAGAGAGAGAGGAAGACCAGAACCTGAAGAGAGAGCAGGAAGAAGCAGCCTGGAGAAGTCTGCTGGGATAGTGGTACTAGTGCTTTTGCAACCTTTATTTTTTCTTCATGCCTCTTGAATCACTCAGCTCTATTCTGTAAATACCTTTAGTTGCAATTTGCTTGCTTTAATTTACCAGTTAACTGTTGTGGTTAACACTCAAGTGTCTGAAGTGGCAATCACCCCACATCTACAGCCTAAACCCCATGTTACTGGGAAGGGGAAGGTTAAGAGAAGGAAGGTGGGACTCTTAAAGACTTGCTCAGGGGTTCCTAGTCATAAGGGGAACCCTGACAGCCTAATTACCCACCTGGGTGTGGCTTGTTGTGCCATCCGTACCTGGGCACCATAGTTGTTAGAGAGGGAAACAACCCTCAAATAACCCATGGGCCATGGTTGGGTTCTGGGAAGGTTATTTCCCCTCCAACAAAGCATTCTTCCCAGTTTCAGATGACACGGAAAGCTGTTCCTGTGTGGGTAATTAGGCAAGTGGCACCCAGCCCACACCAAAGCTTAAATAACTAAGCAGACCAGTAACTAAATATTCTTGAGGAATGCAGATTTTGGGTGATGTGAGCTGAGAGGAAACAGGAGCGAAGCACAAAAAGCACCATAAATTTTGATCCCCAGATTGTTATTGTTTCCAGGAATCAGTTCCTTCCTCCCCACTTACGCCAGGCCTTTTGTTGTTGTTTTCTTACTGAAGAGTGTTAGGGACTCTATTGGCTTATTCTCCACCTCTTGGAGCTCTCACACTTAGAAGCCCATCCTTTATCAGTACGGACTGCCAGTGCATATCCACAGCCTATCTTAAGCTCTGGAACCCACGGATCCAGCTTCTGAGAGAACACAGCTATTTCCCTCATCATCTGGTTCTCTCCGCAGGCTCCAAAGAGCCTAACTGATTGTACGTACGTGTTTATGATTGCTCCAAGTTATTTTCTCTGAAGTCAGCAGTGTACATTTTCAATTCTTGCTTGTGTTTAAGAAATTCCCCCTTTTTCAAAGAAGCTTGTGTGTGTGTGTTGCCAGGTTCCACTTCGCTGGCTGGATACACAATATTGCCAAGGTCTAAAGGTTCCTTCACGAATGCTGGTCCTCAGCACACCTTCAAGTTCGTACTTGTGTCTAGAAGTGCATATTCAGTAACAATGAGATTGAGAACCGGATAGTGTGGGGCTCCTGATCACATGGAGGAGTGTACACGTGCTCAGCTGCACAGTCTTGGATTCCTCTTTCAGACCTTCCACTCAACGCAAGAGTCGAAGGGTGGACCTGGGAGGGATGGGCATGTTGAGAGCGGGTCACCATATGGTTTTTGAATTGAACATGACTTCTGGAGTGGGCTAAACCAAGACCTTTGCATGCATTTAATGCATCTGTGGAGGGTGAATGGGACTGAGTGAGAGGTGACCCCCTCTCCAAATCCATTCCCCCATCCATGGAGAGAGAAGGGGATTTCCAGTCCTTTCCCAGCCCCTCGTCTCAACCCACCACCAATGGTCATGTCTGCACACCTCCACTCTGGGTACTGTCTCTTGGTCTTCTCGGTGGTGCCTCCCATTTATTTATTTATTTATTTAGCCAGCCAGACAGCCAGTTAGCCAGCCAGCCATCTGGCCAGCTACCCAGCCACTCTAGGTGGCGTACAATGCAAATAACACGAAATACAACAAATTACATTATCAACTGAACAAAACAGCATTGCTGTAACACACACACACACACACACACCCCTAACCTATCCCCAAATGCCCACCTGAACAGCCAGGTTTTCAAAACCCAGTGGAAGGTCACCAAAGAGGGGGCATGGCGGAGGTCACTAGGGAGGGAATTCCATAGAATGGGGGCCACCACAGAAAAGGCAATGATTATGGAATGATCTCCCTGACGAGGCCCTCCTGGTACCAACATTGTTATCTTTTTGGCGCCAGGTTAAGACTTTTCTCTTCACTCAGGCATTTGGCAGCATATGTTGAGTTTTTAATCAGGTCCTGGATTTGTTTTATCTATGGTTGATTGTTTTACATCGTTTTTAGATATATCTTCCCTGTGTGTCTGCTGTCTGTTTATGTTTTCATTTAAATGCTTTTACACTTGGTATAATTTATTTTTAATAGTTTTTAATCTGTGTAAACTGCCCAGAGAGCTTTGGCTACAGTGTGGTATAGAAAGAAGAAGAAGAAGAAGAAGAAGAAGAAGAAGAAGAAGAAGAAGAAGAAGAAGTCATGCTATAGTGCAGTGATAGTGATCCTGTGGCCCTCCAAATTCTGTTGGACTCCAACTCCTTGCAGGGCTAGCCAGCATGTTCCGTGGTTATGGACGATGGCAATTGCAATACAACATCTGGAGGTCCACAGATTCCTCACCCCTGAGACAGTGTGACAGGAGATTAAGGAATTAGCTTGCAAACAGAGAGGTGTTCAGTTTCTGAGTATTTCATATATATAGTTATTATATCTTCTCTATCTTCTCAGCAATCCCAAGGACTAGACATTTCATTTATGAATTATTTATTTATGGCAGGACATACAAAAGCCATCTGAGAAACTTCATCATGGTTGTTAAAACTCCCTTTGCTTCCTGCAGAATTTCTCTGGAGTTTCGTTTTGCAAGGAACTTCTATGTTCAGAGATCTTTATAACCATCACTTAATTGTTTGTATACCTGCATTAATTTATATTATAAATGAAGAGTGTCTGAGTATCTCTGCAGCTGAAGAAGGTGGCACAGTCTTTTCCTAGTCTTCATATCACCATTTCTCTGTGCATTATGAAAGCAAGCAAACCTGTCCGGGAGAGAAGGGATGGGTTTGGGCAAGAGATCAAATACCGTTATCCTGGTCACTCATTCCTGGCTCCTCCCCAGCTGGGCTCTCTCTCCCAACTTGTGTCAATGGCTTGATCTTCTGATCTGCAAAGTCCTCTCATTTACATAGCACAAGATATCATCTCTTCTACAAAATTTGCATGGCTGGAGTATTTTGAGAGGGTTTTTTTTTTTTTTTTTTTTTTAAGGAACCAATGGCAGAATTATCTGGAAGTACCATAACCCCCTAACACCTGCCAGTGGAGCAGCAGCAGAAAAATTGTGAACTCCAATTTGGGAGTGGCCCCTAGTCCTCTCAATGAGGTGATGGTGAGTCCATTATTAAAAAGAAATCCCTCTTGGACCCCTCCAAATCTGGAAATTATGAGTGAGTCGACTTTGAACACAAGAAGCTGAATTATAGCAAGACAAATGGTGTAGATACAGATGGTGGGGAGGGGAGAGACACACTCCATTTCACTGAATTTCCCCAGGAGGGGGGAGAAATTCTTCAACATTTTCTCAGGGGCTGGGTCAGCACTGAAAATGGCAATTGCATAGCTTCTTTCTTTTTTTCTATGTTCTTGGGGGTATGTGTTTTTAATGCTATTGGAAGATCAAACATAAAAACATTTGACCTGGCAGCAATTGCTTTGGCAGCCTAGGCATCATTTTTAATTCTTCACTGTGCCATGGTCCTAGAATTGTTCTGGGGCATCATGGGTAAAAATGGCTGCCAGCACAAAACAATGGCAGAGAATATTCAGATAAAATTCTGCAGAGTGACCAACTTTTCCTCAAGGTGTGAGATGAAGAATCTCAGCTCTGCTCCACACATACAGGAAAATTATGAGGTGGCCATCTCTAACAGTTCTGTAATTTAAAAAAAAATCACTGAAAAATACTGCAAAGACCCAATTAGAATGTGTGTGCGGAGGGTGGGGGTAGTCAGGGAACCCTATGTATTGAGAATTGTTGTCATTCCTGTGCTGCACATACTCACCAGTTATTCCGGACAGCAACACAGAGGTCCAGCCCACAGAAGAAGACCACTCATTCTGTTTGACCATAGTCAAACCCCCACGTCCCATCTGAAATCCTAGGGAAGTCAACATAGCAACCATGACACAAAGACCTAGGAGCAAAAGATGGTGTATTAATACCCCTCTAGAGATCCATGTATTCCTGCAGAACTCCTCTCCATGTTTCATCACGGGGGGTTGTTGCTGGAATGTGTGTTAAACATCAGATATTTGGAGGAGACAGGATGGGCCTTACGATCAAGCACGTGGTCACCTAATCCCTTGCCAAGCCACCATTTTGTGTGAAAATGGTGGCTTGGCCTTTTTCGTAAATGGCCATATGCACAAATGGCAACTGCAAAATGGCCACTTTTGCAATACTACAGGTGTGAATGGACCATTTACTCCTGTAACTTTGGGTAAATGGCTGCTTTACGGCTGCCATTTTCTAGGGATGTCAGAGAATTCTGCGACAGATCTCGGTGAGGCCAAATGCCAGTGCATTCGGCCCCCCGAAATCCATCGCGGAACAAAGTCCCCGCCCCCCCAACCCACAAAAGTCGGGCGGGATGAAGCCCCCACCCCCTGACCCATGAAAGTCATGCAAAACGGAGCACTCACATGCTCCCGTCCTCGCCAACTTGCGAATGGCGGCCGCCCTGCGGCTGCCATTCGCTTCTTCTTCATATTTGCCATAGGCTATGTAAATAAGTTGCCAGAATCAACACGCAGACAAAAGGGCTCTTTTCCAAGGCTTTATTTCCATTCAGCCTAATGATGCTTACAGATGCTAATTGCCTGAGCCTAAGGGGAAAACTTTAGGGAGCAGACTACCAGGGGATTCTAGCTTTAGAGAGTCAGTTGGTCTCCATTTGGAGGGAAAGGGTGGGAAGCCTCTGAACTTAAGGTCTAGAAGGAGAGAGTCCATCCCTTCTCCATGGGGCATTGGGGCACAGCTGTTGCCATCGCGCCAAGTGGGCTGAGTGCCTTCTGTCAGGACCCACAACCTCTTGCTTGTCCCTGCACTGGAGCCTCGCATCCAGATGCTCCAGTTGTCCCCCCCTCTCCCTGCCAGGTCACTGTCACTCTCAGGAATGTGAGCAGGGAGGGGCTCACCCTCCAGCTATGCCTCTGAAAAGTAAGCAGGTTCCTCTCTCATGGTTTCTATCTCTTCCCCAGAATCAGAACTGCTTTGGGCTCTATGGGCTCTGATCCAACCCTGACAGCAATCTGCAGTTGAAGTCCATTCAAAAGCTACATTTTTGAGCTTGCAGTATGATTTGTGGATTATAGAAAATGTGTTCGATGGCATGCATGCATTTGAAAAATGTACTTGAAAAAAATACATGGTTTTGAAAAATGCTCACAAATATGTGTTAATTGATGGGAGACCAGTGCGTACATCGCACCAAAGCAAACCATTGACGTGTACTTTAAAAAAAGAAGCATGAACATGTGTATTAAAAATACACAGATTTTCATGAGAAAAGCAAATAACCAAAGGCCACAGTCTGATATGGACTTGAGTCAGAATCAGCTTCAACATAGGATTTGGGGAACATTGGTGAGCTCACATTTTACTCATATGCACATCTCAAAAGATAGGCTCCCAGTGTGGATACTGTGACTGGCCAGACCACAGGGCTTCCAACTGCTTGCCAATCACAGGAGCTGATGATGTGCCCCCCTCTCCCGCTTGCCCTTCTCTGCTGGCAGCAGGAGCCACGTGGGAGCAATCAGACATGTGTTCCATCAGACTTGCCTGTTCACTCTATTCCCAACGTCATGACATCTGAACATGGCTGATTGGATCAAAGACAGGGCAGAAAGGGTTTAAAATGACATTTTAATTAAATAAATATAAATCCTTTAAATAGAATACCTGCTATAAAGCTGGCTATGGCTGCCATCTTGGCCAGGGAGATGGAGCCAACACGGGAGCAACAACATGAGAAGCAAAGGCTGAAGAAGGAGATGGCACCACCAACTGCTCCCATTAGCATGAATGATCTGGTGGCATGAATTGTGCCTAGACGAAGGCAGGAGAGAGGGGTGGGGTTGGTGGGGAGGGTGACAACAGTCAGGATTATGAAGATCTTACATATCATCTCCCCTACCCCTCTAAATCCCAGTACCACCATGCACAATCACCAGATCACCCTCACTTGGCCTAATGGTAGGATTTGTTCTGCCTAAGCTAGGGGTGCACGAAAGCCACTTACCTGGTCTCACAGCTTGCTTCGCGGTGGGGGGGAGGCACTTCGCTGCTCCCCCCGAAGTTCAGGCCGGGGGGGGAGGCTTCCCGCCTCGCCTGGCCAAAATTCAGGTCAGGGGGGAGGCTTCCCGCCTCGCCTGGCCGAAATTCAGGCCGGGGAGGAGGCGCCTCGCCTCGCCCGGCCGCGAAATAAAAAGTTTTTTAAAAAAAACGCCCCCGTGATAGGCTACGTGATGATTTACGTAGCCTATCACGGCTAGATCTGCAAAGTCAGCCATGATAGGCTACGTTAATTGTCACGTAGCCTATCATGGGTGACTTAAAAAAAAAAAAGCGCGTACGCAAATGGCGGCCCCCATAGGGAGCCGCCATTCCCGTTCCTTATTTGGTCGCTATAGGCTACGTAAATCTTTACGTAGACTACGGCGAAAATAAGGGCAACGCAAATAGCTGTGGAGGGTGAATGGGACTGAGTGAGAGGTGACCCCCTCTCCAAATCCATTCCCCCATCCATGGAGAGAGAAGGGGATTTCCAGTCCTTTCCCAGCCCCTCGTCTCAACCCACCACCAATGGTCATGTCTGCACACCTCCACTCTGGGTACTGTCTCTTGGTCTTCTCGGTGGTGCCTCCCATTTATTTATTTATTTATTTAGCCAGCCAGACAGCCAGACAGCCAGTTAGCCAGCCACCTATCTGGCCAGCTACCCAACCACTCTAGGTGGCGTACAATGCAAATAACACGAAATACAACAAATTACATTATCAACTGAACAAAACAGCATTGCTGTAACACACACACACACACACACACCCCTAACCTATCCCCAAATGCCCACCTGAACAGCCAGGTTTTCAAAACCCAGTGGAAGGTCACCAAAGAGGGGGCATGGCGGAGGTCACTAGGGAGGGAATTCCATAGAATGGGGGCCACCACAGAAAAGGCAATGATTATGGAATGATCTCCCTGACGAGGCCCTCCTGGTACCAACATTGTTATCTTTTTGGCGCCAGGTTAAGACTTTTCTCTTCACTCAGGCATTTGGCAGCATATGTTGAGTTTTTAATCAGGTCCTGGATTTGTTTTATCTATGGTTGATTGTTTTACATCGTTTTTAGATATATCTTCCCTGTGTGTCTGCTGTCTGTTTATGTTTTCATTTAAATGCTTTTACACTTGGTATAATTTATTTTTAATAGTTTTTAATCTGTGTAAACTGCCCAGAGAGCTTTGGCTACAGTGTGGTATAGAAAGAAGAAGAAGAAGAAGAAGAAGAAGAAGAAGAAGAAGAAGAAGAAGAAGAAGAAGAAGTCATGCTATAGTGCAGTGATAGTGATCCTGTGGCCCTCCAAATTCTGTTGGACTCCAACTCCTTGCAGGGCTAGCCAGCATGTTCCGTGGTTATGGACGATGGCAATTGCAATACAACATCTGGAGGTCCACAGATTCCTCACCCCTGAGACAGTGTGACAGGAGATTAAGGAATTAGCTTGCAAACAGAGAGGTGTTCAGTTTCTGAGTATTTCATATATATAGTTATTATATCTTCTCTATCTTCTCAGCAATCCCAAGGACTAGACATTTCATTTATGAATTATTTATTTATGGCAGGACATACAAAAGCCATCTGAGAAACTTCATCATGGTTGTTAAAACTCCCTTTGCTTCCTGCAGAATTTCTCTGGAGTTTCGTTTTGCAAGGAACTTCTATGTTCAGAGATCTTTATAACCATCACTTAATTGTTTGTATACCTGCATTAATTTATATTATAAATGAAGAGTGTCTGAGTATCTCTGCAGCTGAAGAAGGTGGCACAGTCTTTTCCTAGTCTTCATATCACCATTTCTCTGTGCATTATGAAAGCAAGCAAACCTGTCCGGGAGAGAAGGGATGGGTTTGGGCAAGAGATCAAATACCGTTATCCTGGTCACTCATTCCTGGCTCCTCCCCAGCTGGGCTCTCTCTCCCAACTTGTGTCAATGGCTTGATCTTCTGATCTGCAAAGTCCTCTCATTTACATAGCACAAGATATCATCTCTTCTACAAAATTTGCATGGCTGGAGTATTTTGAGAGGGTTTTTTTTTTTTTTTTTTTAAGGAACCAATGGCAGAATTATCTGGAAGTACCATAACCCCCTAACACCTGCCAGTGGAGCAGCAGCAGAAAAATTGTGAACTCCAATTTGGGAGTGGCCCCTAGTCCTCTCAATGAGGTGATGGTGAGTCCATTATTAAAAAGAAATCCCTCTTGGACCCCTCCAAATCTGGAAATTATGAGTGAGTCGACTTTGAACACAAGAAGCTGAATTATAGCAAGACAAATGGTGTAGATACAGATGGTGGGGAGGGGAGAGACACACTCCATTTCACTGAATTTCCCCAGGAGGGGGAAGAAATTCTTCAACATTTTCTCAGGGGCTGGGTCAGCACTGAAAATGGCAATTGCATAGCTTCTTTCTTTTTTCCTATGTTCTTGGGGGTATGTGTTTTTAATGCTATTGGAAGATCAAACATAAAAACATTTGACCTGGCAGCAATTGCTTTGGCAGCCTAGGCATCATTTTTAATTCTTCACTGTGCCATGGTCCTAGAATTGTTCTGGGGCATCATGGGTAAAAATGGCTGCCAGCACAAAACAATGGCAGAGAATATTCAGATAAAATTCTGCAGAGTGACCAACTTTTCCTCAAGGTGTGAGATGAAGAATCTCAGCTCTGCTCCACACATACAGGAAAATTATGAGGTGGCCATCTCTAACAGTTCTGTAATTTAAAAAAAAATCACTGAAAAATACTGCAAAGACCCAATTAGAATGTGTGTGCGGAGGGTGGGGGTAGTCAGGGAACCCTATGTATTGAGAATTGTTGTCATTCCTGTGCTGCACATACTCACCAGTTATTCCGGACAGCAACACAGAGGTCCAGCCCACAGAAGAAGACCACTCATTCTGTTTGACCATAGTCAAACCCCCACGTCCCATCTGAAATCCTAGGGAAGTCAACATAGCAACCATGACACAAAGACCTAGGAGCAAAAGATGGTGTATTAATACCCCTCTAGAGATCCATGTATTCCTGCAGAACTCCTCTCCATGTTTCATCACGGGGGGTTGTTGCTGGAATGTGTGTTAAACATCAGATATTTGGAGGAGACAGGATGGGCCTTACGATCAAGCGCGTGGTCACCTAATCCCTTGCCAAGCCACCATTTTGTGTGAAAATGGTGGCTTGGCCTTTTTCGTAAATGGCCATATGCACAAATGGCAACTGCAAAATGGCCACTTTTGCAATACTACAGGTGTGAATGGACCATTTACTCCTGTAACTTTGGGTAAATGGCTGCTTTACGGCTGCCATTTTCTAGGGATGTCAGAGAATTCTGCGACAGATCTCGGTGAGGCCAAATGCCAGTGCATTCGGCCCCCCGAAATCCATCGCGGAACAAAGTCCCCGCCCCCCCAACCCACAAAAGTCGGGCGGGATGAAGCCCCCACCCCCTGACCCATGAAAGTCATGCAAAACGGAGCACTCACATGCTCCCGTCCTCGCCAACTTGCGAATGGCGGCCGCCCTGCGGCTGCCATTCGCTTCTTCTTCATATTTGCCATAGACTATGTAAATAAGTTGCCAGAATCAACACGCAGACAAAAGGGCTCTTTTCCAAGGCTTTATTTCCATTCAGCCTAATGATGCTTACAGATGCTAATTGCCTGAGCCTAAGGGGAAAACTTTAGGGAGCAGACTACCAGGGGATTCTAGCTTTAGAGAGTCAGTTGGTCTCCATTTGGAGGGAAAGGGTGGGAAGCCTCTGAACTTAAGGTCTAGAAGGAGAGAGTCCATCCCTTCTCCATGGGGCATTGGGGCACAGCTGTTGCCATCGCGCCAAGTGGGCTGAGTGCCTTCTGTCAGGACCCGCAACCTCTTGCTTGTCCCTGCACTGGAGCCTCGCATCCAGATGCTCCAGTTGTCCCCCCCTCTCCCTGCCAGGTCACTGTCACTCTCAGGAATGTGAGCAGGGAGGGGCTCACCCTCCAGCTATGCCTCTGAAAAGTAAGCAGGTTCCTCTCTCATGGTTTCTATCTCTTCCCCAGAATCAGAACTGCTTTGGGGCTCTATGGGCTCTGATCCAACCCTGACAGCAATCTGCAGTTGAAGTCCATTCAAAAGTTACATTTTTGAGCTTGCAGTATGATTTGTGGATTATAGAAAATGTGTTCGATGGCATGCATGCATTTGAAAAATGTACTTGAAAAAAATACATGGTTTTGAAAAATGCTCACAAATATGTGTTAATTGATGGGAGACCAGTGCGTACATCGCACCAAAGCAAACCATTGACGTGTACTTTAAAAAAAGAAGCATGAACATGTGTATTAAAAATACACAGATTTTCATGAGAAAAGCAAATAACCAAAGGCCACAGTCTGATATGGACTTGAGTCAGAATCAGCTTCAACATAGGATTTGGGGAACATTGGTGAGCTCACATTTTACTCATATGCACATCTCAAAAGATAGGCTCCCAGTGTGGATACTGTGACTGGCCAGACCACAGGGCTTCCAACTGCTTGCCAATCACAGGAGCTGATGATGTGCCCCCCTCTCCCGCTTGCCCTTCTCTGCTGGCAGCAGGAGCCACGTGGGAGCAATCAGACATGTGTTCCATCAGACTTGCCTGTTCACTCTATTCCCAACGTCATGACATCTGAACATGGCTGATTGGATCAAAGACAGGGCAGAAAGGGTTTAAAATGACATTTTAATTAAATAAATATAAATCCTTTAAATAGAATACCTGCTATAAAGCTGGCTATGGCTGCCATCTTGGCCAGGGAGATGGAGCCAACACGGCAGCAACAACATGAGAAGCAAAGGCTGAAGAAGGAGATGGCACCACCAACTGCTCCCATTAGCATGAATGATCTGGTAGCATGAATTGTGCCTAGATGAAGGCAGGAGAGAGGGGTGGGGTTGGTGGGGAGGGTGACAACAGTCAGGATTATGAAGATCTTACATATCATCTCCCCTACCCCTCTAAATCCCAGTACCACCATGCACAATCACCAGATCACCCTCACTTGGCCTAATGGTAGGATTTGTTCTGCCTAAGCTAGGGGTGCACGAAAGCCACTTACCTGGTCTCACAGCTTGCTTCGCGGTGGGGGGGAGGCACTTCGCTGCTCCCCCCGAAGTTCAGGCCGGGGGGGGAGGCTTCCCGCCTCGCCTGGCCAAAATTCAGGTCAGGGGGGAGGCTTCCCGCCTCGCCTGGCCGAAATTCAGGCCGGGGAGGAGGCGCCTCGCCTCGCCCGGCCGCGAAATAAAAAGTTTTTTAAAAAAAACGCCCCCGTGATAGGCTACGTGATGATTTACGTAGCCTATCACGGCTAGATCTGCAAAGTCAGCCGTGATAGGCTACGTTAATTGTCACGTAGCCTATCATGGGTGACTTTAAAAAAAAAAAAAGCGCGTACGCAAATGGCGGCCCCCATAGGGAGCCGCCATTCGCGTTCCTTATTTGGTCGCTATAGGCTACGTAAATCTTTACGTAGACTACGGCGACCAAATAAGGAACGCGAATGGCAGCTCCCTATGGGGGCCACCATTAGCCGTACGCTCTTTTTTTTTTTTTTTAAGTCACCCGTGATAGGCTACGTGACGATTTACGTAGCCTATCACGGCTGACTTTGCAAATCTAGCCGTGATAGGCTACGTTAATCATCACGTAGACTATCACGGGGGCGTTTGTTTTTTACTTTTATTGGAATGGCGGCGGCGGCAGCCGGTCAACAGACTGGCTGCCGCCCCCGCCCCTGACGAAGACCTGCCGATCCGCCGCCGGGACCCGCCGCCGGGAGGGACATTCGGGAAAGCTAATTCCCATCCCGGGGGGGGGGGGTGCGGGGTGTGGGGGGGTGCAGAGAATTTCTCCTCGAAACTACTTCGGGGGGCCGAATACGTTGGCACTTGGCCCCCCGAAGTTTCGGGGAGAAATTCTCCCCCATCCCTAGCCTAAGCATCATTGCAAAGCCCTCGATGAATAGCTGCCTCCACACTTCATCCCAGTTGCCTTGCAAGCATTTTACTTTGCCACATATTGCCAGCTCCAGCAGGATCACCTTGTGGGATGGCTAAGGAGGAACAGACTTTTTTCTGTCTGTGTTTCATGGATTGTCAGGCATCTTTTGTTCCATCATTCGCTTATTGTAAGAAGTGGATTCCCCCCCTGCCACTTCAAGAAACTCTGCAAAAATGTCCACTGCAATTGACATAATTTGTCTTTATCATATAACATTTTGTCTTTTTCTTAGATTAGCATACAGTCAATGAGCAAAGCCCACAAGTAAAGAGTGGTCCGAAGCAGAAGCTGAAAAGAGATAAGAGTTGTATAAAATGGTGTGTGTGCACGTGTGTGTGTTTTGAAAATGGCATTCACATTGTCCCAAAACACACATTTTTGCATTTGCAAAAATGCACATTTTCACCCATCTGCAAGTGTGCACATTCACAAAATTGTGCATTTCGTGCATATGCAAATATGTGTACTTTTGCAATTGCCACTTTATTTTTCAAAACGTGGCGACTGCAGAGGTTGACAAGGCTGCCAGGGTGAGTGGAAGCCCCTTGCTGAGCATGGGCGGGGGGCAACCAGGGCCATGAGCTCAGCGACGGGGCTCAAGGGTGCGGGCAGGGCGGGTTCTGCCAGAGTCCCTGATGGAATCAGGCACTAGCACCATCCCTAGCTAAGCCACACAGAGAATGAGCCAAGGTGGGTTGGTGGTTTGCTCCCAACAGATGAGGGCTCTGTGTCTTGCCATGGCTTGTTTTCCCCCCAGCAGCTATTCTGCAATTGGTTTGCTGGGTTTGCCAGCTTAGGTGGGGAACCCCCCCCCCCCGCATCAGATCACTAAATGCATGTAATTTTCTGAGCCCTCATGAATGCAGTAATGCATTCACAAGCTTAAAACAACCAACACTTTATTTGGGGGTCTTGCATAAATTTCACAGGAGCACAAGATTGCCTGTCCTCTTTTTAGCCCAGCATACCGATATCCCCCTTTTGTCAATGTCCTTGTCAATTTCATCCTCCACTTTGGTTCTTGCCTAGCTAGCGAACTCCTTTTTCTTTAAACACTGCTTCACGTACTATTAAAGAAATTACACTGGCCTCAAACTTTCCTTCTCCTATAGCCACCAGCTGCTTTCGGCTCCCACCCCCTTCATGCTTGTTGCTTCCTTCCACTGTTCTCCGCTGTTAGCTGTCAAATATACATACGGGTTATGGAATAGCAATGGGGATTGATAAAGATATTTGAATTTCAGTGCAGAGCAGTGATGGAGGTTGGTAAAGTTAGGCAAATTCCAAGGCAGAGCAGGGAGTGGGACTGGTAAATATACGTGAATTTGTGGCAGAGCAGTAAAGTGGAGGGGGAAATTATGCAAATGTCTAGCTGCTGACTTTTGAATGTGTGCACTTGCACAAGACCCAAAAACATGTTTGCCAATGCAGCTGCCATTTCCATAAGACTGAACTTACAGAAAACAATGAGGCGCCATATTTCGTAAAAACAGCATCTCACATGCAGGGCGGGCAGCTGCTGGACCCACTTTCAAGCTCATGGCTGCTTAGCATATGGGCCCAGCCAAGCACGTCTTCTCATTGAATGGGGGTGAGACTGCCGAGCAACCAGGAAAGCTGGACAGAGGTGAGTCCATCCATCCCTACCCATAACTAAAGAATAGGCATTGTACACAGAATCCTTTAGATTCCCTCTGCAACAAAGAATCCCTCTGAAAACACTGCAGTACTGGCAACATCCTAGGTTCAGAATGAAAGTGACCATGCCCTGCATTATCACTTTGCCAGCAATTGCTGCCAGAAACTTTAGGGAGGCAGAAAAACCTTAATAGTCTTTTAATGCTGCTCAGAACTTCAACAAACCAATGTAGGATTTCCTTCCTCAGCAAGGCTGAACAAAGTGCACCAATAGTTTTCTCCAAAATGTGAAAGAAAGATATGATATTCCCTGGTTAAAAAACTGGAGTAAGAAGGCAAATATATCCATCGTTAGCACTTTTTAACTTGCTGCACATGTGTCCATTTTTATTGGATCGGTTGGAAATTTTTATTTATTTATATATTTATGTATGTATTTATTTATTTCTATACCGGCCAATAGCTGAAGCTCTCTGGGTGGTTCACAAAAAAATTGCCATCATGACAATCCTGGATGCCACACTTTACGTTCTTAGCTCAGCTGGTGTTATTTGTATAAGCAATAGCAGTTTGAGGCCTATAAAGGTGAAAGGTTTTGTTGCTGTTGTTTCTGTACTAGTGTTAACTAAATGGACAATTCTGTGCCCCTTTAATTTTTTAACACATGCATATTCCCAAAGAGATGTTGGATGTATTCTAAGAGACACACCAGGTTCACATGGAGTGGCAGGGGATACTCAAAAGTTCGGCCTGCAATGGTGCAGGCTGCACCTAGGTAATTTTAGACTCCAGGCTTGATGTTCTTGGGTGTGTGGTGGGTGAACTTCATACAGCCTTGTGTATTCCTTCAGTTGTGGCTCAAGCAACTAAAAGGTATCTTCCCCCAATCAACCAGCATTCCATGTTTTGCAAACACTTATGCATTCCTGATATGGTAGAACGTTTGCTGACCTTCCCAAATAACAAAAACAAAAATAACCAAAACCCTCTGCACACATGGACTTTTTTAAACTCTCGGAAGTCATGGCACCATCATGATGGAAAGAATACAGCAGAGCTGGCTTCTGCTACACTTTTGTCCCCACCTGCCGCTCTCTGGATGGACATTTGAAAGGCTGTCACAGAGAGGAAGGCCAGGATCAATTCTCGATCATCCCAGAGTGCAGGACATGGGATAATGGGCTCAAGTGACAGGAAGCCAGATTCCGGCTGAACATCAGGAGAAACTTCTTGACAGAGCAATACGGCAATGGAACCAATGACCTAGGGAGGTGGTGGGCTCTCTCACACTGGAGGCATTCAAGACGAGGCTGGCTGGACAGCCATCTGTCAGGGATGCTTTGACAGTTTGACTCGGATTCCTGCATTGAGCAGGGGGGTGGACTCGATGGTCTTGTAGGCCCCCTGCAACCCTACTGTTCTATGATTCTCCCCCACTGGCTGCACCATTGTATGCATGTGCAAAACTCAGGGCATGAACTCAGTGAAAGCACTCCCCAGAATCCTCCCTTACCCCTTTAATTTAAAAATGCATATTTCCACAGAGATGCAATGGATGTGTTGGATGCATTCTAAAATACACACTTGGTTCAGATGGAGTGACAGCCAGGGGAAGACTCAAAAGATGGGCCAGTCCTGTCAAGAACCCAGTGTATGAACTGAGTGAGAGCACTCCCCAGAAAACTCTGCTATAAGGAGGGATATTTTGGCTGAGGTATAGCAGGGCTTCCTTGGCAGAATGGCCAATGCTGAAAGAGTTCCCTGACAGCAGAGGCTTTGAAAGTACCTGGTGTAGGCAACAGCAGGGGAGCTATCTTTGATCACATATGGTGATCAGGGGGTTGACCCATCAATTGTCCCAGAATGGAAGCATTGAGCCATGAGGAAGGACTTGGCGTGCTTCTGGCTGCCACACTTCTAGCTGCCATTTTCCAGGCAGGATCTTACCTTCCACATCCATCCCAAGTGGGACACACTGGGAACCCCACTTGCAAATCTTCCACAGGCCCATGTGGAACATGTCACTCGTTGACCAGTGGTCTGAGGCCAGGGCAATGAGGAGCATCACAAAGCTGATGAAGGAGACGACCACAGTACTAATCCGCAGGCAGCCCATGGTGGGGAATTGTCAGGTCCCTCAGTAACTGGACAGCACAGTTGAAATGAATCTGAGGGAAGAGAGGGATGTTCCTGTTGTGACACATGATCAGCTGCCCCTTGTGTTGGGATGTTCCAGGCCCTTCTTAAGTGCTGCTGCCCACTAGTGGCCATGGGGAGGGCAGCACCCCATTTGTGTGATGCAGCTCCTCAAGCTGCCCACGTGCAGTGGGTTATAGCAGACCGCGAAGATGTGCTATAGGCAGGGGCACAACAGCAGCCTTTCTGCACCTGCAGACCTGAATGGATGCCTCCTCTTTGTATCTCCCTTCCTTTGATAAGTCACATCTTACCCAGGCATGACATGGCTTAGTGGTCCTAAGACAGTGGAAGTGACTATTGATCCTCTAGTCTGTAAACCTGCTAAAATCAAATGGAGTGGCCCACGGGGCTATACCAATACACTTGTCATTTCAGACTTTGTGCAGAAATTTATTTACTTACTTACTTACTTATTACTTACTTATTACATGCCTATACCGCCCCATAGCCAAATCTCTCTGGGCAGTTTTCAAAGATTAAAAACATTTTAAAATACAATACACAGATTTTAAAGCCAATTTCATGAAAAACACACAAACAGACAATATCCAAAAGAACATAGATCTACAATACAGTCTGCCCACGACATAGGCCTCCAGCATCATTTCCCCTTTGTGTGGGATAATCTTGGGAAGGATGCAAATTAATTGAAGAATTTATTTGATTTGAAATCATTTTGTTGAGAAATTAATTGGCTGGCTTTACCTCCTGTGAAATTTAAATACATCCTAGCAATTATTTCTAGATAGATAGATGGATAGATAGATAGATAGATAGATAGACAGACAGACAGAAGCACATTTTTACGCAGATGTCTGTCCAATGGGCCTGGGCTACATATGTTTTAAGTGTCTAGGAACATCCATGGCAGTGTCTTTCGTTTAGATGCCATTGAAAGATGGATTGAAAACAAATACCTGGAGGATATCTATGTAAATGGCTATAAACCATGATAGCTAAAGAAACTCCATGGTCAGAGGCAGTCTATCTGTGCATCACAGATGCCTGGAATAAACACCCAGAAGGGTCTGTTGTCTCATGCCAAAATTTGTTTTCTGCAGTTCAATGGGCTAGGCAGGAAGGAGTATTAATAATAAGAATATGAAAAATAACACAATCCTTGAAGAAATCAGTCACAAAGTAATTTGATGCATTAGCTTACTTTTAGTGTCTTTTCCTCAGTTCTGTTCATGTAGCATCTAAATTCACTACCCTTCAAGCTATTGAAAAATACCTGCTTTCACTTCCACAGAAAGCTATACAAGTATGTCCTCATCTAGCTCAGAATCACCTCCTCCTTTCTTCAGATGAGGTTTTGTTTGTTTGTTTTTCCTGCCAGGTCTACAGACAACTGATCCAGCTGACAGAGATCTGTGGGACTTCATGAGGAGGTGGATGAATGAGGCTCCACAAAGTAATTACACTTCAATCCAGTTTATTCTAGCAGGTTAACAGATGTTACGCTAAGTTTCCAGTCCCTAACCAAGCATACTTACCCCCATATAATATTCTGATGGCCGATCACAATAGTACCAGGCGTTGGAGGCTCAGATCTGACTGCACACAGTTGCCTCTCTGGAGTGTTACTGTTGATCGCGACCATTGTAAGGGCGACTACCTTTTTCTTTGGCTCACAGTCCACTTATGCCTTCTCGATCTTCCAGTGCCAGATGGCAAGTGCTGATTACCATTCTGTGACTTTCCGCTACCCACCTTCAAGATGTCTCATGAGTGGCCAGCATTGGGTTATGCCTGGGCACAGCCCTGTCATGCCTGGATACAGCCTAGTCATGCTCTGATACAGATAACACAACCCTCCACTCACACCAGCATGACAACAACACCTGCTGGACATCCTGCTGGACATCCTGCTGAATATCCTTGTCCCCATCTTCCCATCCTCCGTCTCACACCTGCTGGACAACAGCACCTGCTGGACATCCTGCTGGACATTCTTGTCCCCATCTTCCAATCCGGGTCTCCATGTTACACAGCTAGGGGATATCTACAGCATGACTTTCACTTCTGTTTTCTCACTCTCCACTCTGTATTGCTTGTTATCAGTACCAGCTTCTGGTGCAAATGCAGTCATTTGCCAACTTATCAGCATATTGCCACTTGATGTTTTTTTGCAGTCTTCTTCTCATGGTGGTCAACAATATCCCATCTTCTTCTGATGACAGTCACATTCTTAGCCTCAGTGTCAGCTATGTAGGGTGAGAAAACACAGACTCAAATTCTTTTTCTTCTTAAGGTGCCATCTCCTATCAAAGGTTAGCTATCATTACAGCTATTTTGGTTTTGATGCTGCTGCTCTGAATAGTTGCAGAGAAGTACAGCTGAACCATTCCCTCAGATTCTTTAACCACAATGTTCATCTTCTTTCCTGACTAAATCAGGAAATACACCACCAAAAAAGAGACAAATCATAGCACAAGTTAGCATTAAATGTGCACAAGCTATTTTATATCTATATATGCCCATTTTAGAATAATCCCATTAAGGAGGTATACACTCCCTTCTTCTTGATTTCAAGCTATGTAGGTTTTCTTGTGATTTTGAACACAGAATTATAGATACCAGAAGAAACCAGGCTGAAATTCATTTGTACAGTTCATCCTCTATAATGGGGTACAGAATGTGTGGGCTGCAGGCACCCCCCCCACACACACACACATACCTGCAGCCCTATCTGTTGGCTCTGGGGGTGGGGGGAATGAAATACACACTTGTTATGGTCTCTATGGGTTTTTTTTTTTCCTGGTTTTTTTTTTTAAGTTTCCAGAGAACAAAGGGTTTGACATCAGGATTCTTCAGTGAAAAATGGATTAGAGGAGGGAGAAGGGCTAGCAGCCAGAATTCCTGGATGGCCGAGTGGTTTATTTATTTATTTAGTAGATTTATACTCCATTTTTTGCCTAGCATCCTCAGAGTGGCTCATAATTTTCATGAAACACAACAGATACATCAAGAACCATGTGCCCCCAAACCAAAACTAAACAACACAACCCTACCCCCTTGAGAAAGAGCCAGCTAGGGATGTTTGAGATTTTGTCTCACCTTGTTGGAGGGGTAAACAACCCTCAAAGAAGGCATGGGCTGTTGTTGGGTTATTGGACAGTTGTTTCCTCCTCCAACAAGGCATGCTGCCCAGGTTCGGATGGCCAGGTTCAGATTAGGCAAATGGCTCCTGCAGCTTGCTTAACCATGGTGATTATGTGAACTGGGCCAGTAACTCAACATCCTTGAGGAATGCAGGATTTGGTTGGTGCAAAGCAGTTCCCCTCTTGGAAATGATACAGGAGTGAAGCACACTAAGCACTGCACTATCAATTGGCGTGAATGTGTTCTGCTCCCCAGATGGTTACTGTGACTGAGTAGAAGGATGAGCCTTTCCTTAGCTCACATCTTCCTAGAATCATTTTCCTTCTCCCCACGCTCTAATGCTCACTCTAGACTTTTCATTTTTTCTTACCCACGAGCATTAGAGACTCCAACTGACTTATTCTCCACCTCTTGGACCTCTCAAACTTTCAAGCCCATCCTGTATCAGCAATGCATGGACTTCCAAAATATCTCCATTTTAAGTTCTCGATTGTATTTAAGAAATTGCTCATTGTCCGAAGAACAATGGCTGCAATTTCCATTACTTACACAAATCACAGCTGCAAATTGTGTAATTTACGCAAATTGTGGCAGGATTCTGTGCAATTTATGCCAATTATAGCCATTTATAATGGCTGAACATGACACATATTTACGTAAATTTTTAAAAACTGGGAAAATCCGCCTCTGGCCTAACTTGAGTCAGGCCAGATCACAATAAAATGAGTCAGAGTCCAGGGGCCCAGAGGATAAAAGCTTGGTGAGCTCCCCCCACCCCGACAGATTTCTCTGAAATCCATAGGAGGAGCTTACATGATGTGTTCAGCCACACATGCTTGGATTCCTCTATCTGACTTTCTGTTCAACAGATGAGTGGAATGGAGGATCTAGGATGGATGGGCATGGGATCAGGGCCATGGCCCTGCTCTCTTTTCCAAGTGTTCTTTGAACATGATTTCTGGAGTGGGCTAAACCAAAGCCTCTTCACATATTTAATGCATTTGTGGAAGGTGAATGGGACTAGGGCTGAGTGAGAAGGGACCCGCCAAATACACACACACACAATCCATTGTCCCGTTCACGGGGAGGGAAGGAGTTTTCAGTCCTTTCCCAGCCCCTCTTCTCAATGCACCACCCCTCTGGCTATCTCTGCATAGTTCAATCTGGGTTCTATTTCTTGGTTATGCTATAGTTCAGTGCTACCAATCCTGTGACCCTCCAGATGTTGTTGGATTCCAAATCACTACAGCCGTAGCCAGCATGTCCAGGGGGTAGAGGTGATGACAATTATCTATCCCCCCCGCCACCCACTCCTCGCCTGATCTCGGAAGCTAAGCAGTGTCAGCCCTGGTGGGAGACCGCCTGGGAATCAGGCTTCCTGAATTGAGCAGGGGGTTGGACTCGATGGTCTTGTAGGCCCCGTCCAGCCCTCTGATTCTATGATTTTATGATCCCTACCGATTTGTATTATTGTTATTTTGTTGTTGTTTTGAAAATGTGAGACCTGCAACAAAATAGTGCAGCATGGAGTGTTCCTCTCACAGGTTTCTAGCCAGCCAGCCAGCCAGCCATGTCCTTTACCGGAATGTTCCACTCCATCCCTGCCCCTGTTTTCCATTGTGTCTCTCAACAAACCCCCAATTTCTGTGGGCAGTGACCATCTGCCTTTCAACTCACCCCCCGCATGCGCGTGCACGCGCACGCACGCGCGCGCACACACGCACACAGGATATATTATCGGTGGTGACCTTGCTTTCATTTTGGCATGAAATCTTTCTTTTTTCCTTTTTGTCCAAGCATCTTACATTTTACATTATTATTTTTTTTTAAATAATTGGGGGGTTTTGAGGGGTGGTAGTTTTTATTGCTCTTATCTCATGTCATCTCTGCTGTTGTACTGCATTTGTCTTTCCGTAATGTTCTATGCACAGCCCTGCTATCCCCTGTGGATAAAAGGTGGTATATACATTTTAAAAATCAATCCATCAATACCTAAAGAAATAAAGGAATCGTCTTGAAAAAGTGCACAATTTTAGGGTTTTTATGTTGTTCTTCATCAAGTGCAGCTCACGCTCTTCAGCTCACCAACAGGTCCCATGGTAACTTTTATAGCTTGAACTGCTTTAATATCAAGTTCTGTCATGACTGTGTTCATCTCCTTGTCATAAAAGCTTTGCCTGCTGGTTCTTTCCTGCACTCTTTAAGACACAGGAAGAAACCAAGCCTTTTTCTTATGCGTGTCACTTGGTAGCCCTACACACCATGTTGGATAGGATTGGAAGCAGCTAAGGGATCAAAACAGAGCAGCTGTCAGTGACAAGTAAAATAAAGGGGCTTTTGCTCCCTGTCACTTCTCTGTGCTCATCTCTGGGTTCAGCACACTTAAGCACATTGATTTCTTGCTTCATTGGCACAGCCAGGGGCATTGATAGGCCTGGATCCATGGGGCCCCAACCCCAAAACTTTTTCCTAGGATTCTGGATCTATTCCACAGAGCCCTGAGTGTCCATTTGATCCAATGGGAGTTTTTTTTCATAGCTCAATTGTCTTGGAGGTGGTAGGTTTTCAAGGGAGATTGAGGCTGGGCAGGGAAGATTAGCTCTCCCCTCCCCACATGTTGCAATGCCCCACCACCATCACCAAAAGAAAAATATTTCCCATTAGTTTGGAATGTTCTTGAGTAGGTTGCAAATTAACTGGAAAAAAATATTGTATTTGAGATCATTTGGCTGAGAAATGAACTGTCTGGCTTTGCCTCCTGTGAAATTCACATACAACCTGGTAATTATTTGTAAATTTGCCTATATAGATATAAATCAACGTATGCAATTTTAATGCAGATTTGTAGCCTATGGGCCTGGGCTTAGACGACATTGAATGTCTGGAGGATAGCTCTCACAACATCAACCATGATGGCTAATGGAGCCTCCATGTCCAGCGGCAGTCTATCTGTGCATCTCAGAGGCCTGGGATGAACACCCAGGAAGGCTTGAGGCCTTCAGGCCCTGTCTGTAAGCTTTCTAGAGGCAGCTGGCTCATGGCCACTGCTGGAAAGAAGATGACCGGATTAGATGATCTGATCTCCCAAGATTCTCCTTTGGCTTTCTGGACTGCACCCTTTGATGCACAGAGCTGCTTTGTGCAGTGCAATAGGCTAGATAGGAAGGAGAAGTCATAGGAAGACATAAAAAGGACATAATTCTTGCAGACATCTGGTGCAAAATAACTTGATTTGCAAACTTGGTTTCAGTGTCGCTTCCTTGCTTCCACTCATGTAGCACTGAAATTCCCCAGCCTTCAAGCTCTTCAGAAATACCCCTTTTCCCTTCCACAGAAAGCTATACAGGTAGCTCCTCACCCGGCGTGGGATTGCCTCCTCCTCCTTTCTTCAGGTGAAAGTAGCACTCTGGAATGAGTCCCTGGAATGCTTCGGCTCCGCTGCGCATGGGATTGTACTTTAACAGGGATAGGCAGGACTGGCACCTGTTGCCAAACATTGCAAAACCTTCACGAATGGCCCATATCTCTCTCCAGTTAGCTTTGTGACCCATTTATTTCCTTCCGCACTTCCTCTCTGAACTTCCAAGTTGTCCCAATAGCCGTGAAGGTCTTTCTGTCTTTCTGAGCATTGGGTTGGATCCATATTTACCCAGAGCTAGAGTTCAGCCATCAAAATCAATGGGTCCTGAGTTAGTCATGACCAATTTAACCCCCAGTGATTTCAGTGGGTCCCTTTTATATATGACTAAATCAGGATTCAACCTATTGTTTCCTCTCAGAAGGGATGGCTGAACTCATCCCCATCTGCATCGTGCACTGCTCACTGGACCCTTGCCAGCCGTCTGACCCTTTTCGGCGTGTACAGAGAGCCACCAGGCGGTGCATGGGGGCCTGGTGAGCGGCACACAGCCACCTGATCCCTCACCAAACTGACATTTTGTATAAAAATGGTGGCTCTGCCTTTTTCGTAAATCCCCATTTACGCAAATGGCGGCCGTAAACTGGCCATTTACGCAAGATTACAGGTGTACATGGTCCATTTGGGGGGATCCTACTGGAGCAGGCCCTCAGGTTATCTTTCCTGGCTTCTGTCTCCAAATTGTTCTCAGTTTGAGAATGGAGGTTTCTGGGAGATGTGCTGCTTATGTCTGATCAAAGCGGATGCCAGTCCTTTGAAACGCCCTTGGGCAGAAACTGGATCTAAGTGAGTGAGTGGTGTGTGTGTGTGGGTGTGTGTGTGTGTGTGTGTGTGTGAGTGATGTGAGTGGCATGTGTGTGTAAGTGAGTGGTGTGTGCATGTTTGTGAGGGGGGAGAGAGAGGTGTCTGTGTATGAGTTTTATGTTAAATGTGAGTTATATGTCAATGTTTGTGTATTTCCATGTGCTTGTCCACATATGTGCATATATGTTCATGAGTATGCACACCTACACACATGTGTGGCCCTCACCACTTCAGCAGACACCGATATGGCCCTCTGGGCTGAAAAGGCTGTGCATCCCCATTGTATAAGACACCCTTAAAAAGTAGGGGGGTCTTTTAACAAGAAATAAAATGGTAAACCAAATGTTCAACGATTCAGAGAGGTACTGGCTAGCTGGTCTTTCTTCTTCTATGCTTCTTTTAAAAACAAAACAAAACACACACAACTTAATGTCAAAGGCAAACTGCAGTTCAGCATAAATATGAGAGCCTGACATGGTCTGGGGAATTATGGTAGGTGACAACGTTGCATTGTTCCCAGGGTCATGGTGTGGGGGGAAATATGGCTGCCCTTCTGGGTACCTCTGCCCATTGCTGCTGCCCCTGACATGGGAGGAGGCCCACCAAAGGGCACTTTGCGAAGCCCCTCCTTCAGCTTGGAGCTGCGACCCCAGATTCAATTTTTGAAACATCTTCTTTACCCTGCAACAACACATTATTTAATCTCCACATCTCTGCATACTGTGCTTGTATTTGTAAGACCCATGGTCAAGCGATTGGTACCAATAGAAGTTCTAAATGGATTATAACAAACATAATCAATGAATGTAGGCTACAGAAGGGGGGGGCGTTTTTGGAATCATTGTTCAGGGAGAAGTAGATATACACTTTCTCTCCCCACTCCCCCTTTTCAGGATGGTGTAATCTCAGCAGACAGAGGCTGACAAGTGAGAAGAAATCAACTGAGCAAACTACATAAGAAAACACTAAAGAAACATTACAAGACACACACACACAAACACAGACCAATTTTTGAAAGACACATTGCAGGGAGCACTTTTTGAAAACAGAACTTCCAGTCTCCTCAGAGCAAGATGGTCCTGAAGTAGCCCTGTGCTGGCAGGGGGTGGTGGTGGAAGAGTGGAAGACCAGGAATTCCTCAGTGGAAGACCAGGAATTTGATGATGGGCACTCCCCAGACTGTTCAGTGTTCTCCAACTGATGTGTGTGTGTGGGAGGGGGTCATATTTTTAATATCTCCCTGTGTAAAAACAAACAAAACCAGAAAACCAACCCTTCCTGCAAGTAGAAGATTAGCAGAGCAGGAATGGCCCATGATAGAAGCTTTCTCCTTGCAGAGCTGGGTTTTTGTTTTTTACTGGTGGGGAGTCTGTTTACAACTTGGGGAGCATTCAAATGAGGCAGCTTTCGCCAACCTGATGCCTTCCAGATGTGTTGGAGTGCAAGTCCTCTCCTCTGTACCTAGCATGGGGCATGTTCTTGTAGGGTGCTCAGTTGGTGTAGGCCGCAATACGGCATTGCTCACCAGCAGCCAGAAGCTGGGCCTCCTTCTCTCAAGTCCTGGAATTCTCCCACCTCTTTCTGCCACATGTGTATAAGCGGGGCTGCAGAATAAACCTCCAGAGGTGTACCTGTCTGTCTCCATAAGCGCCACACCAGTGAAGGCCAGTGGGGTTCAGTGCACCCCTCTCTGGCCGGCTGGGTGTGGCCACTCTGGTTGCTCTGGCAGTCTCCCGAGCAGCCGTTGTTATCTCTGTGACTTGCCCCTCGATTATGAAACCGAACTCCAGGCTGACAAATGCCAATCTTCCCTTAAGGTCTGTTATGACCATTGGCCGTGCTGACTGGGCTGATGGGAGATGAAGCCCAAAAGATCAGGAAGGCTGCATTAGATAAATAATGTAAATGATTAACTTCTCAGCACATGGACTTCTCCCCTCCAGCCACAGTGGAGCAATGGCTGAGTCATTTGGAAACAAAGAAAAGTGTCGAGGCTTAAGCTTCCCTCCGAAGCATTCCCGGATGTTTTGGATTCCCAGTTCCTGAGATGTCAGAGGGCTGGCTGTGGAACTGTGACATAAACAGTGTGGTGGTGGTGGGTGCATCTTTTGTAGGTGCGTCTGATAATCTTCTAGCCTCCCGCGTCTTGCTTTAACCGGGCCCATGTGGCAGCGCCCCTCCCACCTTTGGACACTTCCCTTCAAGAAAGGTGTCTCTGCGACTGAAAAGAAAAATGTCAACACTTCACTTAGAATCTAATTTAGGGTGCATGTTTAGACAGGAAAAGTTCTACTACTCCCAGCATTCCCCAGCCAGGATGAGCATATATTATGTAATCTTACATGATAATAAAAAGTACCTCTGAGCATGTGCAGGATGTCTTTCATTTAGCACTGAGCAATTTCTGCCTGTCCTCACACACTTAGAATTAAGGAACAGAGCTTCTTTGCAAGGCTGTTGGCAGGGTTCCTGCACGGGCCTTGCAGTCTCTCATTTCAAGCCCTTGAATCTCTCATGTCAACAGTTAAGCTCTACACTTGGAGGGGTGGGAGCATTGCTCAGGGGTAGAGCACCTGCTTTGCATGCAGAACATTCTAGATTGATCCCTGGTATCTAGGGATGGGCGAACTCACCCTAGTCCAGGTTGTGCACCACTAACTGGGCCCCCACTGGCCACCTGCCCCTGCTAGCAAAGTGCAGCCAGCCACCACACAGCCCATGGCCACCTAGAAAGTGGTGCGTGGTGGCCTGACCTCTCAACGAGCCAACATATTGCATAAAAATGGCGGCTTGGCCTGTTTTTGTAAAGGCCCATTTCCACAAATGGCAGCTGTAAAGCGGCCATTTATGCAAAATTATAGGCGTAAATGGTCAATTTACGCCTGTAATTTTGCATAAATGGCCACTTTACAGCCGCCATTTGTGGAAATGGGCCTTTACAAAAAAGGCCAAGCTGCCATTTTTATGCAAAATGGTGGCTCAGCAAGGGATCCCGGTGCTTGCCTGACTGGGTGCATGCTGAGTTGGGCAAGCATGGGGGTCTGTGGACTGGAGTCCAGGGGGCCGGTGGGGGGATGTCCCCCTGACTCCACTTCCTTCCTGGACTCCTGCAACATCCCTACTGGTATCTCCAGCTAAAAAGCTCACAGGTGATGGACAAGATGTCTGCCCGAGCATTTCTGCCAGTGAGAGTAGACTCTAGTGAATCTAGTCTAGATTTTTGAGATATTCTGCGCACACAGTCCAATTTTTAAAAAAAATATTTGTGGGGGGAAACTTAATAGATCATCTTTGTCAGGTGATGGTGGTATTCTAGTCCTGCCACTAAAATTTAACTGGGCACTCCATTCCGGACTGTACCTGCTGACTTTCACCACTGCTGCAGTGAGGCACTGGTGAGCCCCCTCTGATCATTCTCAGAGACTCTCTTCCCACAAAGTGCAAGGAAGGAGCAATGACCTCATGGAGGAAACGGTTGCTTGTGAGGATCGTTGCCTATTAGCTGATTGTCGTGCATAAAACTACTTCCCTATTTAATTAGACACAAGCAAGGTTGCTTCCCCTTTCCGCTGCCTCTGTGACATCCGCTTGCCACTTCCAGCCTCTCCCTTCAGCAAACGTCACATCAGTGTGCATAATATGTACCTTACCCGTCAGCCCTCGGAAAGCTAAGCTGATTCATGGGACAAAGTACACTCTAGGCCAGCATTCTCCAATCTGGCCCCTTCCAAATTTGCAAGGCTAGAACTCCCATCATCCCCTTTGTCCATGCTGGCCAAGGATGGTGGGAGTTGTAGTCCAACACAACTGGAGGCTGCAAAGTTGGAGAAGGGTGTTCCAGGTTAATCCTTTATTTCTCTGTGAAGGGATGCAATTTGCAAAACCTTTTACTGCTGAGGTCCGCATTTCCGTATTTGAAACTTGGCCACGTTGCAATTGGTAGTAACTAAGTGTGCTTGATTGGTGACAGCCGGTTCCCCTCTTGGAGAGGAAACAGGAGTGAAGTGCACAAAGCACTATAAATTGGCATGAAGGTGTTTTGCTCCCCAGATTGTCATTGTGTCTTTGCAGCAGGATAATCCTCTTGTTAGCATACACCTCTCTAGAATCATTTCCCTTCTCCCCACTCTCTAATGCTCACACTAGACCTTTTCTTTCTACTTACCCAAGAGTGTTAGGAACTCTGATTTACTTATTCTCCACCTCTTGGACCTCTCACACTTACAAGACCGTCCTATATCAGTACAGACTGTCAATCCACAGCCTAGTTTAAGTTCCAGAACCATCGGATCCAGCCTCCAAGAGAACAAAACTATTTCCCTAATAATCTGGTTCTCTTCACAGGCTCTGAAGGGTCTAACTGACTGCATGTACATACATATGTATGATTTCTCTACCAAGACACTTTCCCCAAATTCATGTGTATACATTTTCAATTCTTGCTTGTGTTTAAGAAATTCCCTCTTGTTCAAAAAAGGGTGTGTGTGTGTGTGTGCACGTGCATGTGTGTGTATTTCCAGGTTCCACATTGCCGAAGACACACTATCACCAAGGCATCATTTTCCTTATTACCCACATGAGCACAGCTTGTTGTAGCATCTGAACCCAGGCAAAAGAACTTATTGGAGGGGAAAACATGCCCGAATGGGTATTAGGGAAATGGTGCCCGGTATGCATCACATTCACAGCTTAAACATGCCACTGTGTCCTCTTTATGCCATTCTAACATGGTTAGAGCCTAACTGATTGCATGTACATGTTTGTGTTTGCTCTACCAAGTTACTTTCCCCAAAGTCATGGATGTACATTTTAAATTCTTGCATGTGCTTAATAAATTCCTAGGGATGGGAGAACCAGGGAAGCTCGAACTTGCTGAAACACTCTGAACTTCACACCAAAGCTTGGTTTGGCTTGCTCCCACTCTCATTTGCAACCATTTTGGGGGGTTCTATTCAAAGGAGAAAAGTGCACATTTTGTAGAAGGATGTTGTGTATTTTTCAGAAGTGTGCACTTTTCTCCATTGACTAAAGTGTGAAAATGGAAATTTTTAAAAGTGAACATTTTTTAAAAGTGTGCTTTAAAAAAAAAAAAAGCACATTTTTCAAACAAGAATGAAAATTGGGGAATTGGCAAACATTTTTGCAGAACAGGCACTCCTGTTTGCATTCGGGGTTGTGAACATGGCAGTTTTGAGTGATATGCAAACTGAAATTAAATTCTCATATATCCATATAAATTCCCCTGTTTTTGAAGACGCGCATGTATATGTGTGTGTGTGTGTGTGTGTGTGTGTGTTACCAGGTTCAGCTTAGCCAAAGATGCACTATTGCTAAGGTCTAAAGATTCCTTAATGAATGCTGGTCCTCGGTACATCTGCAAGTTTGTACTTGTGTCCAGAAGAGCATATTCGGTAACAGCTCAGTTGGGAACCTGATTGTGTGGGGCTCTTTATCACACTGAGGAGCCTATGTGTGTTCAGCTGCAGAAGCTTGGATTCCCCTATCAGACCTTCCACTCAACACATGAGTGGAAGAGTGGACCTAGAATGGATGGACATGTTGGGAGTGGGGCTGAGTGAGAAGGGCCCCCCTCCCTAAATCCATTGCCCCATTCATGGAGAGGGAAGAGATTTCCCAGCCTATCTTCTCACCACCCTACTGGCCATCTCTGCTTATCCCCACTCTGGGTTTGGTCTCTTGGTCATGCTACATTGCAGTGGTTGCAATCCTGTAGCCCTCCAGATGTTGTTGGACTCCAAATTCCTCCAATTCTAGCCAATGCATCCAGTGGTTAGGGATGATGGCAATTGTAGTCCGATATCCGGAGGTCCACAGGTTCCCACCCCTGAGATAGTGTGACAGGATGTGGGGAATCAGCTTGTATAGAGAGAGTTGTTTAGTATTTCATACATCTGAAGTATGAGTATTGCATATATATGGCCAGACATCTCCTCAATCAAGGACTAGTCACTTTATTCATTGATTTATTTGTTTATGGCAGGAAGTATAAAAGCCATCTGAAAAACTTCAACATGGTTGTTAAAACGCTTTCAGTTTCCTTCAGAATTCTTCAGAAGTTTTGCTTAAGGAGGAACCTCTACATTCAGAGTTCTTTATAGTTACTGCTTAGTTGTTGTTTTTACGTGCATGCATTTATATAATAAAGGAAGAGCGGCTGAGCATCTGTGCAGCTGAAGAAGGTGCCACCGTCTTTTCCCAGTCCTCATGTCAATGTTTTGGTGTGTGCTTTGTAAGCAAGTGCACCTGTCAGGAGAGAAAAGTGATTGATAGGGAAATCAATCTAGTATCATCATCTGGGCTCCCTTCTTTTTTCCTGAGTTTTTTGTTTTTGTTCTTCTGCCATTGGAAGCAGCAGCAATAGCAGCAAATACTTGCGTGCCCTGGCTGCCATTTTAAATTGTCTACATTGCCATTTACCTAGCATCATTCTGGGGCATTTATGGGCACCGTTGGAGGAAACAGCTGCCATCATAAAATGATGGCAGAGAATATCCAGAGAAAATTTTGCAAAGTGGCCATCTTTTCCTATGGGGTTGAGGTAAAGAATAAACTCTCAGAAATTTTCAGGGGAAAATGTGTTTTGAGAAATCTCAACTCTACTCCAGACATGTTCAGGAAAATTACGAGGTAGCCATTTCTAATAGTTTTGCAATAAAAGTTACTGGGACATACACAAAGGTCCAATAAGAATGCCTGTATGTGTGTGGAGGGGGGAGGTCTGGAAACCCTATGTGTTAAGCAATGTTGTCATTCGTGTTCTGCACATACTCACCAGTTAAAAGGAACAGAGGCCCAGAGGCCCAGCCCAGGCCAAGAGACCACTCATACCATGTCCTCAGCCTCCGCTCATAGTATTCAGAATACACTCCTGTGTAGGTGGCCATGGCAACCAGGGCACAAGTGCCTAGGATCCAAAAAGATGGTTCATTAATGTTAGATAAAAAGTTCTTGCTTTCGGTTTAGAAGAAAAGAATGCCAAACAGGCAGCAGTGGATCCAACACTATTTTATTGAATATTTTGAAAAACGGGTGCAGAGCAGTCTGGACCCCGAGACACGTGTGCAAATAGGGATGGCGGAGAATTTCTCCCCGAATCTTCGGGGGGCCGAGTGCCAACGCATTCGGCCCCTCCAAAATCAGCGGT
Source organism: Heloderma suspectum (assembly GCF_057233095.1). NCBI lineage: Eukaryota > Metazoa > Chordata > Lepidosauria > Squamata > Helodermatidae > Heloderma > Heloderma suspectum. The sequence goes on from NC_139467.1 coordinate 16,784,673, forward strand.
GAAATTCTCCGCCACTCCCCCCCGGGATAGGACTTAACTTTGGCGAATGTCCCTCCCGGCGGCGGGTCCCGGCGGCGGTTCGTCAGCCTTTCGTCAGGGGCGGGGGCGGCAGCCGGTCTTCCGACCGGCTGCCGCCGCCGCCATTACAAAGTGTAAAAAAAAAACAACAACCCCGTGATAGGCTACGTAACGATTAACGTAGTCTATGTAAATCTTTACGTAGACTACCGGGCCCAAATAAGGAACGCAAATGCCAGCGCCCATAGGCCGCCGCCATTTGCGTACGCGCTATTTTTTTTTTTTCAAAGTCACCCGTGATAGGCTACGTAACAATTTACATTGCCTATCACGGCTGACTTTGGAAATCTAGCCATGATAGGCTACGTTAATCGTTACATAGACTATCATGGGGTTTGTTTGTTTTTGTTTTGTTTTACACTTTGTTTCGCGGCCGGGGAGACAGGGCGCTTCTCCCCGGCCTGAATTTCGGCCACGTGAGGCGGGAAGCCTCCCCCCCCGGCCTGAATTTAGGCCGGGCGAGGCGGGACACCTCCCCCCCTCGCCTGAACTTCGGGGGGAGAAGCGAAGCGCCTCCCCCCCACCGCGAAGCACCCCTGCGAAAAGGTAAGTGACTTTCGTACATCCCTATGTGCAAAAGCCTTTTATACCATATCACTTCTATTGTTCTTGCCAGTAACCAATGAAACAGTCAGTACATCAGCATACCAAGTCAATAGCCAATAAACAGTCAGTATCAGCTTACCAAGCCGTTAGTCATGAGCGCGTCAGTATGGTTCCCTTTTTGCTCCGCCTACATTTTTCCCGCCACTCGGGTTCTTACGTGACTGAGGCGCCAACCAGTTATGAAGTCTCTTTTTCTAACAATTCCCTCCTTTAAGTCTTTACTCACGTCTTAAAGCATTTTAAAGCGGAGTCTCTTTTGTTATTGGGATCCCTAGTCTGGCTTTCCAGGGATGCTTTTCCACCTCAGGAATTTGCACCAAAGGTGGTTTGGGAGACGCAGGTGGTCGAGGGTCTCTTTTGACGGGGATTAGTTTACCTTCTTTTTCTTTTGCCTTCCGTATTAGCTGATTGACGGTTTGGTGAACCTGTGATGGACTCCACTCACCTAACCCCCATTGAGGAATAGTCCTCACACTCCCTGGTTCTGGTAGCTCCCCTCTGCGGAGGCAAACCGTGCTACTTACTGGTAGAGTGCCTCTCTTTTCACCAGTGTAAAGTGGCTTAATCAATTGTACTTCATAAACCCCTATCCCATTACAAGTGGTGGATTTCTTGGACTTATAGTGCTCCGCTCCCAAAGAGGACCTATAGAATGCCTCTCCCCAGTGCCCATTTTCTTGGCAACAGTTCCTTGTTGCCCTGGCTGTTATGCAGGAGAGCAACATCAGGCTCCATAGCCACTTTATTTTAACAATAGTGGTTATGTTATCAAGCCCGACTGAGTCGGATCCTGGCCTTTCTTAGGTGCTGAGATTTATAAACAAGAGGCGATTGTGGCTCCTGGATGGCTTCTTCGCCTGTGTCCCTGGCAGCTTCCGGTGGGGTGCCAGGGAGCAGAGGACCGTTGTCCGTGTCCTCCTGTTCTCTCCGGGTGACAGGAGGAGGCAGGGGTCGTCTAAATGGCTCCAATTGACTGCAATGTGTCTATTTGCTAGAACCTACAAGTTTTATACAAGAATGGCTGGTTGGTCCCACTAAGTAGGGCCCTTCCCACCCTTCCTTTAAAGCTTCTTTATTTTACTTTTTCAGCAATACTTCATCTCCCGGTTGGAAGAGATGGATGGGGGCATCCAGCGGCAATCTCTGGAACGGGACAGGGTAGGCTCCTAGCTGTGAAAGAACAGACTGTAGAGAAGTCAACTGGCCCCTTAACATTTGATCTCCCATCTCCCATTTGACCTCCTCCCTCTTTCTGCAGTGTACCAGAGGCGGGAATCCAAACATTAGCTCAAAGGGGGACAGCTTTATGTCTTTTCTTGGCATTTTTCGAAACTTTGTTAGGGCTATTGGCAGAGCCTCAACCCAAGTGAGTCTTACCCCTTGCTGGAACTTGGTTAGAGTCTCCTTGAGACTCTGATTGGTTCTTTCAACCTGCCCACTCGCCTGGGGTCTCCAGGGGCAGTGTAGGTGCCACTCTACCCCCAGGGCTTGAGCCAACCCTTGCGTAACAGCTGAGGTGAAATGTGAGCCCTGGTCAGATTCTATAACTTCAGGCAAGGAGAACCGGGGCACCACCTCCTGTAACAACTTAGCAACTACAGTTTTCGCTTGACAGTTTCTGCATGGGAACGCTTCTACCCACCCCGTCATTTGACACACTATTACAAGCAAATATCTGTAACCCCTACATGGTGGCATTTCAGCAAAATCAATCTGTACCCTGTGGAAGGGATAGTACGCCCATGGTCGCCCTCCTTTTGGTGGAGGGGGTGCCCTGGGGAGTTAGTTTTCTGGCAGACCTCGCAGGTTGCGGCTAGTCGATAGGTGCGTACAGTTAGGCCAGGAGAGACAAATAGCCTCTTGCAATAGTCCATCATGGCTGATGCCCCAGGGTGTCTAAGAGAATGATGCACTTGTTCTAGGATAGCTCCCTGCAGGATCTGCGGGAGAAGCAGTCTTCCATCCGTCATCTGGATCCATTCATCGTCGCGGGGACTCACTCTGTGTTCTTGTGCCATTTGCAACTCAGAGGGGGAGTATGTGGGGCACTCTCCCCTTCTGGGTAAGACAAGGAATGTCCCTTGGATTCCTTCCTTGGCTGCTCTCTTTGCGGCCTCATCTGCCCTTTGATTTCCCCGCTTCCACTTTTCTTCTCTCTCCCTTCCATGGGCTCGGACGTGGATAACAGCTACTTGCAAGGGTAGTTGGAGGGCATCTAGAAGGTCCACTATTAAGCCGCCATTGGCTACCGGGGATCCATTTGCTGTAAGGAATCCCCTCTCCTTCTACAGTTGCCTGTGATCATGCACAACGGCAAAGGTGTTTTTGCTGTCGGTGTACTCACTTCCCTTTGCCTGCCTGCAGGGCTCTTGTTAAGGCTACCAACTCAGTGGATTGGGTGGAGAAATGAGGAGGCAGTCGTTCTTCGTGTACACTCTCGTCTTGAGTAACGACAGCCGCTCCTGTGTAACGCTTTCCATCTAACATCTAACTAGACCCGTCTACAAACAGATCTTCAGCTCCCTCTATTGGTTCATCTTCAAGATCTGGCCAGCCTTTGGTGTCTAGGTCTAGTACTTCGAGGCAATCATGATCTGGGAGCCCCGGTCTACTCGTGCCCTGTATTGTCAGCAGCAGTGTGGCGATATCGACTTGGATTTGGTATGGCCAGGGCAGGTGGCGACACAAGGGCAGCTTTGAGACTGAGGAAAGACTTATTTATTTCTTTTTAGTCCATTTTCATTTATTTAATTTATCTTTCTGCAGCGCCTCATACAGCGGTCGCGCCGTCTCCCCATCCATGTAGACAAGAGGGTGGGCAGCTGGCTGGGGTTGAGGCACATGGAGGTCCACCCAGGAGGAGATTTTACATCTCACAGAGTTGCGTCAGGGCAGGGCCCCTAGAGGTCTTCATCACCAATGCCCTCAAAGGCGTAGTTGCCATGGAAGTTGTTGGCCCCAGTGTCAGCAGAAGAGCTGGAATGGCTGATGGCACGCAGACTGACGGAGCCCAGTTTGCTTGAGACCTTTGCAATAGACTCCCTGCTTGCATCAGGAGAATCCAAACGAGGGGGAGCCTTTACTGCTTGCTGGCTGCTTAGTCAATAAGTCCCTTCTTAACAATGCCACCGGACAGGAGGGGGTACAGACAAACACGTGTTTTAGGTGTGTTTTCCTAACCTTGGTGAGCAAGGGATGAGAAAGGGGCACTCGGGTTGCCCTTCCTTCAACCCCCATTATGGTGGTAGATCCCCCACTTCCCGTTGGTGGCCTGCTAAGGGGGAGGATGGACAAGGCGGCCCCTGTATCTACAAGGGCATCATAGGAGCGGCCCCCAACTTTAATTTTGACCATGGGGTCCCCTCTTGCCTCGGAGACGGCCAAGAGGGGGCCGGGCCCCTGTCTGTCCTAATCTCTTGTTCATACAATACTCTTTGCTCTTCCCCTCTACTTTCTTTCTCTTTCTGTTTTAGGGCTTCACAGTCTCGCTTCCAGTGTCCAATCTTTTTACAGAAGGCACTGATCTTTTCCTAAGGGAGGCCCTTTTCTGTTCCCCTTTCCACCCTTCTTAACCCCTCCTTGCTCTGGCCTGAGAACGGCAGCGAGGAGTTTTGCTTGCCTCTTGTCTTTCATAAACTTTCTGAACTACCTCTAGTAAAACACTTAGGTCAGCTGCCAATCCTTTCTCAACCTTCTGCAACTTCTTTCTGATGTCTTGGCAACTATTCCCCATGAACTGAGTCGTGAGAATCCTTAAATTATTTGGGTCATTCAAGTCAACATCAGTATACTTGGCGAAGGCTTCCCTTAGCCTTCGGAGGAACACGGCAGGAGGCTCGTTTTTGTCTTGTTTTAAAGTCAGAACTTTTTGCAAATTGGGGGCCCTCCACGCGGCTTGTCTCATGCCTGCTAAAATGAGCTGAAAATACGGCATGCCTCTGCTTTTGTGCAGCGGTGGCTAGTCTCTGATCAGCCTGTTTTAAAGGCAACACCGCTGCTATCTCATCTTCGGTCACAAGGGGGAGCTCCTCCCTAAGCTTGGCGTGCGCGCCGGCAAGAATAGTCGGTTTCTGACTAAGGAAACAAGTGTTTAACAACATCTGTGTGTCGTCCCAGGTAGGATTGTGTGTGAGCCTCACATTTTCTATTAAGGACAACAATGGACCGGGGTCCTCCTCAAAGGGAGGATTGAACTGTTTCCAATTGTACAGATCAGATGTCGTAAAGGGGACGTAAACAAACATTGTCCCCTGAGGGTGTTGGGCAGTAGGATCGGGGACCTCTCTAATAGGGAAGGTCAATTTTACTGGTGGCTGAGGGTCCTTTTGTAAATTGTAATTAGGCCCTCCTTTGGTTTCCCCCTCTTTATCAGGCACCTTTTCCTGGGTTCGAGGCCCCCAAGCACCCTTCATCTCTTTAAAATCTTTCTCAAGGGCGTCCAAACCATCTTGGAGAGTGTCCTCGAACTCAGTCATAGACCCAATCTCGGGAATTTTTAACAGTTGCAACTCTTGGGCAGGCTCCCTTGGGGGAAATGAAGGCTGGGGTGGGCGTGGTCCCCTCCCGACAGCCGTCCCATAGGGAGGAGGGAGCAACGGATCCTCGGGGGCCGTAGCTACCACCCTAGGTGTTCCCTTCCTCATCAATTTTTTTCTCAGTTATCACAGGGAGGGCCAAGGACATACATTTAACTACCCACGGGGCGGGCCTGCCGCCGAGGGGTACGCAAGTTGCCCATGAATCAATATAGGGGAACTGATCCCAACTTCCCCTCTGTGTTACTATTATACGCACAGCAGATACCAGGGTTGGGTCAAAAGACCCCTCGGGTGGCCATTTGGGTTCTAATACCGGCCATTCCCGGGCACAAAGAAGGACAAGGCGATCCTTCGTCATCGTAGTTCCATAATCCTGCTTAAAATGTGACCAGTTGCGCAAACAACACTCCAAGGGCGTATGGGACTCCTCCGTGAGCCTGGATTGGGACCCGCCCATGATGGTGGGATTTCACTCAACAAATCTCGTGCTTTGCCCTCCTCTGACCCAGCCCGTCGCTGAGACAAGGAAATGCAGATCAGGGCTCCTCACTCGCTTCGCCCTCGTGTATCCCCTAAAGTAAGCTGTTTCACTTACCCCGAGGCCTCCTCTGTCCCACCCGCAGCCGCGTCCAGCTGCCTATTGATCCACTGCCAGTGCCAAAAAGGAGTGATCACGTCTCCCTCTCCCTCTGGCGTTGGTCCCCAAGCGCCTTTGCCGCCACCGATGTGAGGAAAAGGCAGTGTAAAACAACCGCCTGTGGCCACTCCTCCTCCGTGGCCCCTCGGCTCAGCGCGAAGGGGAAGTCCCCCGAAGCAGGATCTGAGTCACGGCACCAAGTTGTTAGATAAAAAGTTCTTGCTTTCGGTTTAGAAGAAAAGGATGCCAGGCAGGCAGCAGTGGATCCAACACTATTTTATTGAATGTTTTGCAAAACGGGTGCAGAGCAGTCTGGACCCCGAGACACATGTGCAAAGGCCTTTTATACCATGTCACTTCTATTGTTCTTGCCAGTAACCAATGAAACAGTCAGTACATCAGCTTACCAAGTCAATAGCCAATAAACAGTCAGTATCAGCTTACCAAGCCGTTAGTCATGAGCGCGTCAGTATGGTTCCCTTTTTGCTCCGCCTACATTTTTCCCACCACTCAGGTTCTTATGTGACTGAGGCGCCAGCCGGTTATGGAGTCTCTTTTTCTAACATTAATACCCCCTTGGGAACTATGTATTCCTGCAGAACTCCTACCCATGTTTCCTTCAAGGAGAGGAGCTGCTGGAAGTGTGTGATGGACATCAGATATTTCGAGGAGAAAGGCTGGAGCTCTGCAAATGTGGAGGACAGGACAGTTGCAAGGTGTCAGGCCCAGGCCAGGCCCACATTCAGCTCTATTCAAATCTGGAACTGGTGAATGTGTACTCCAGTTTTGGGTCTTTGAGGGCAGTTATTCACCAGTTATTGACCAAACTAGGTAGGAGATAGGCTCCTCGTATTTACACTGTGACCAGTACAGGCTGCAGCTTTTTGAGGTCCCCTCCCTTAGGGAGTCTACCTTCCTTTCACCATTGTCACCTGGTGCTCCACCCAATACGGGAGAAGTGACAAGGAAATATGTTTTTTTCTAATGGTAGTGCAATAAGACAAACCAACACGTGTGATTTTGCAGTTAAAATAAAAACAAATTTTGTTTAATAAAAGAAGATTAATGCATTATTAATCAATCTATGCTTGGTCCTAACCTACCTGCCTGCTCTTAGGGGTGTACGAACCACACTCACCCGTCCAGTCTGGGGCGTCCGCTGGAGAGGTGAGGCGATCCATCCCTCCCCTCGGAATCCTTCTTGGCCGGCTCTGCTCCGTGGCGAGTCTGCGGAGCCGCCTGCCAGGCCTGTCCACAGCCGGACGTCCATCTTCTGCCACGCAAATGGCGTCCGGCATAGCGGATGCCATTTGCATCCCTTCCCTGGGCCGTGATAGGCTACATAAATATTTACGTAGCCAATCACGAAAACAGTAGGGATGCAAATAGCGTCTGCTATGCCATTTGCATCCCTGCTCTTTGCCATGATAGGCTACATAAATATTTATGTAGCCTATCATGACCAAGGGCAGGGACGCAAATGGCGTCCACTACGCCGGATGCCATTTGTGTCCGCAGCCCGGCAGCGGATGGCTGCGGATGGCAGCGGATGGACCTGGACCGGCCGACACCAGGTAGGGTCTGTCCCTACTGGACTTCGTGGGGTGGCGGGGGGGAGCAGTCTGTTCTTCCACAGACTCCGGGGGGCCAGATTCTAAAGAATCCAGCCTCACTCGAGTCCGTGGCAGATTTCTCCACCATCCCTACCTGCTCTAAAAAGGTAAAATGTAAAGGTGTCCCCAACCAGTCGTGTCTGACTCTAGGGTGTGGTGCTCATCTCCATTTCTAAGGGGAAGAGCCAGCGCTGTCCGAAGATGCTTCCGTGGTCATGTGGCCAGCATGACTGAACACCGAGGTGCATGGAATGCTGTTACCTTTCCCACCGAAGCTGTACCTATTTATCTACTTGCAATTTCTTGCTTTTGAACTGCTAGGTTGGCAGGAACCTGCTCTACCCCTTCTAAATCCTATTCCCCAAACCCCATTCACCAGATGAAGCTTCCTGAATCCGTACAGCTCTATCTGACCTCTGACTGTCAGTTCGTTCCTTTTATATAACCTCAGAATCCTCTCGCGCGCACAGGCCCCTCCCACCTTTCACTCACTCCCTGTTAACCCTATCTTACCTGGGTCGCATTTAACGATACAAACATATACATGAATAAAACAGGCATACGTTACACCCCTCCTCCTCCTCCTCCTCTTTCTCATAATTACTACCAGTTCCTTGCTTGACAGGCAAAAATCCAGTGAGCAAAAACCAGCATACAGTGGTCAGGAGGAGGAGGAGGAGAGCAACTTCAGGGAGTTTTTGTCCATAGGCCCCTGCTGGGGTGCCCAACCATGCCTACCCTTGACGCTGGCCCTGTCTGTGACTGGCCAGTCCACAAGGCTACGTACTGTCTGCCAGTCGCAGGAGGTGATGGTGTGCCCCCATCCCCCCGGCCTTTCTCTGCTGGCACCAGGAGCCAAGGAGGAGCAACAGGACACATGGGCCGCCATACTTGCTCATTCCCTCTAGTCCCAAGTTTGTGATGTTTGAATGGGGCTGAATGGCACAAAGACAGCACAGAAAGACTTTAAAATGGCATTTTAAGTAAATATATATATAAAATGTTTAAATAGTAATACCTGCTATAAAGCTGGCTATGGCCGCCATCTTGGCCAGGGAGACAGAGCCAACACTCCAAGGGCGTATGGGACTCCTCCGTGAGCCTGGATTGGGACCCGCCCATGATGGTGGGATTTCACTCAACAAATCTCGTGCTTTGCCCTCCTCTGACCCAGCCCGTCGCTGAGACAAGGAAATGCAGATCAGGGCTCCTCACTCGCTTCGCCCTCGTGTATCCCCTAAAGTAAGCTGTTTCACTTACCCCGAGGCCTCCTCTGTCCCACCCGCAGCCGCGTCCAGCTGCCTATTGATCCACTGCCAGTGCCAAAAAGGAGTGATCTCGTCTCCCTCTCCCTCTGGCGTTGGTCCCCAAGCGCCTTTGCCGCCACCGATGTGAGGAAAAGGCAGTGTAAAACAACCGCCTGTGGCCACTCCTCCTCCGTGGCCCCTCGGCTCAGCGCGAAGGGGAAGTGCCCCGAAGCAGGATCTGAGTCACGGCACCAAATTGTTAGATAAAAAGTTCTTGCTTTCGGTTTAGAAGAAAAGGATGCCAGGCAGGCAGCAGTGGATCCAACACTATTTTATTGAATGTTTTGCAAAACGGGTGAAGAGCAGTCTGGACCCCGAGACACATGTGCAAAAGCCTTTTATACCATGTCACTTCTATTGTTCTTGCCAGTAACCAATGAAACAGTCAGTACATCAGCTTACCAAGTCAATAGCCAATAAACAGTCAGTATCAGAGAGTCACTCCGGGACTCATTCCCTCTAGTCCCAAGTTTGTGATGTTTGAATGGGGCTGAATGGCACAAAGACAGCACAGAAAGACTTTAAAATGGCATTTTAAGTAAATATATATATAAAATGTTTAAATAGTAATACCTGCTATAAAGCTGGCTATGGCCGCCATCTTGGCCAGGGAGACAGAGCCAACATGTGGGCAACAGCAAGAGAACCAAAGGCCAAAGAAGGAGACGGCACCACCGACTGCAGCCATCAGCATGAACGCTCTGGTGGCATGAATGTAGTCTGCAGGAAGCCAAGAGAGAGGGGTGGGCTTGGTGTGGAAGGGGACAGCAGTCACCATTATGAAGGTCTCGCTTAATATCCCCCCCTCCCTGATCACAGTGTTATCAGGTAAGGCCACCAGAATCTCATCATTTGGCCTAAAGGTAGGGCCAGTCCTGTGTTGTCATCACTGCAAAGCTTTGATTTAGTAGATGCCTCCACATTTCATCCCAGCATCACCATGCAAGCACTTTACTGTGCCCCGTGTTGCCAACCCCAGCAGGATCACATTGTGTGATGGCTCCATGCTCACCTCCTTGTAAATACATATGGAGTGGCTGCTCGCTCCCCTCCTACCACCACCACAACATTAGCCCAGTCAACTGACCCTCAGCAGGCCACCTGGACATAGCCTAGTGATACTGGAGTGGTGGCTTCAGCTGCCCATTCACGCCATGCTCCTAGTGGCTGCCTCCTCTCTCCACTGCTGTGACAAGCAGGTCTCCAGGCCAATGGATGACAAGCCCATGGAAGGAATATGTGAGAGAAGCTACGTATGCCTTATCTCCTGTTTTGGTGGGGAGATCTGAAGGCCTCTGTCCAGTGTCTCAGCTCCAAGGACTGAGCCTGTTCTAACCTTTTAAAGTTGGAAAGGCAGCCAAACCAGGGATGCACTACTGTTTGCAGCCCTGTTGGGAAACTTGTTGTAATGTAGGGTCATCCTGTCTACCTCTTCTGGAATGAAGGGCTGAGATAAGTAGCTGATACATATTTAATGATTTAAAAAATCCTACTAGTTTATATCTCACTTTGGCTCAAACTCCAGAAAGCCAGGAAAATGGAAGCCAAGGCTGATGCCTTTAAAGACATGCCCCATGATACGAAATGATGTTGTGGAATGTCACACATTGTGCTTGCTTACAGCTTACCCACCATTCACCCCACACTTTACTTTGGTCTTTCAGGCCCAAATCCAGAGGATTTGGTGTGCCTGGGACCAGCAAAGATGCCCCTTGATGTCCAATAGCCTGATGAAGCACCTGAGCTTTATTGTATTGCTAGAGGGATCTTCCTGTGGGTTGGCCCATAGCTGTTTCTTGCTCTGCCTGGTGAGCTTCAAAACGTGAAAGAAATATATGATATTCCTGTTTTAAAAAAAACTGGAGTAAAAAAGGTAAATATGTCAATCTTCACCACTGTTTTACTTGTTGTGCTCCTGACCACTTTCATTAGTTTGGTGTGAAATTTGCCACCATGGGGATCATGAATTCCACGCTTCACATTATTAGCTCAACTGGTTTTATTTGTATACATTATAGCATTTTGAGGCCTATAGTGACAGACACATTTGTTGCTGCTGCTGCTGCTGTTGCTGCTGCTGCTGTTGTTGTTTGTTTATTTATTTATTTATTTATCGTATTTCTATTCCACCTTTTTTCATCCAAGGACCCAAGGCGGTGTACATCATCCTCCTCCGCTCCATTTTATCCTCACAGCATCAACCCTGTGAGTTGGATTGGGCTGAGAGTGTGTGACTGGCCCAAAGTCACCCAGTGAGCTGCCATGGCTGAGTGGGGACTAGAACCTGGATCTCCCGGCTCCCAGTCCAACACTCTCATCACTACGCCATGCTGTTGTTGCTGTTGTTGTTGTTTTGCTACTAGCCTTAGCTAAATGGGCACTTATATGCCCATTTAATTTAAAAATGAATATTCCCAAAGTGATGCAACAGAAGTGTTGGATGTCTTCTAAGGTACATACTTGGTTCACATGGATTTATGGGGAATCTTCACAGATATGCCCTACCCCCATGTCCGGCTTGCCTAGCCATGGGGGGGGGGGCATTGTGGGCACGTGCGGTGAGTGTGCCGGGCCACCATTGGTGGAAGCCGCATGGCGCCACTGAGGAGGGGAGGGGTCAGAGAGGCCTCTTTACTCTCCATGCCCCTTCCAGCTGCCTTCAATCATGCAGCTCCCCCCGCCCTCCCTTAAGCAGTGTGGGCTCTAACTGGTTGCCCTTTGTGGGGCCATGTAGGAATATCTGGCTTACGGTCCGATTGGCCTGGGCTGTGCATCTTTTCGCCTCCTTCACACTGTTAATGGGGTTGGGTGGGTCCTTTAGGTAAATTTGGTCTGATTTTTTGTTAATTTCAGGTCACATTTCTGATGGTGGCTAGGATGGGCAAGGGGGAATGAGCTTAGGGATGATGAACATTCAGAGGCATTGTTATGGTGACAGGCGACACTTGAGGCCTCCTGAATGGGTTTTGCGGCTCAGTGGGGGGATAAGGGTTGCCTACGAGACCGACTCACCTCACTCACCCAGGAGCTTTGCGGCCTGGGAGGGGGTGACAGGGGAAAGTCTACCTCCCCCATAAGGGGTAGTTCTGCAGGGCAGCGATGCTGTCACGCTGCTCCTCAGGCTGTGTATGTTTTCGTCCATTATTGTGTCAGCTAGCAGGTGGCACAGTCCAGTGCCCGTCGTAGGTTTTCCCCTTTGCAGGTATTTCAATAAATGTGGCTCAATTTCAATCCAAGCACTTGCGTCCGTCTCTTTATTCCCCCTGTCCGCTTGCAAAGTCCTGCAGTGGTACAGATAGGTAATTTTACACCCTGGACTTAATGTTCTTATGGGTCAGGGGAGGGGGCTTCATGTAGCCTTGGGTATTACTTCAATTGTGAAGCACACAACTAACATTTCTCTTCTCCCACCAACTACCATTCCTTGCTTTGAAAATGCTGCTGCAGTCCTTATATGATAGAATGTTTGCTAAGCCTGCCAAAAAAAAAAAAAAACCCAAACAAACAAGCCCAACAACCTCTGAGGATGTGCAGTTTTGCACTGTAAACTCACAAGAATCATGGCACCATCACAATTGCAAGAATAAGGTGGACCTTGCTTTCTGCTTCGCTGATGTCCTCACCTGCTGCTCTCTGGGTAGACATTCGCACCCCCCCACCACCACCACTGTAGGCCTGTCAAGAACCCAGTGTGTGACCTGAGCAATAGCACTCCCCAGAATCCTCTGCTATGTGGAGAGACATTCTGACTGATGTGCAGCAGTGCCTTCTTGACAGAAACATCTATGCAGAAAGAGTTAGAAGACATTAGAAGCTTTGAAAGAGCCTGGTGTATGCAATCTTTGGTCACATATGATGATCGGAGGGATGACCCATCAATTGTCCCACAGACATTTGCAAACATTAAGGCACACAGAAGAAGTCAATGTACTTCTGACTACCACACTTTGAGTTGTCATTTTTCATCTTACCTTGCACATTCATTCCCAGTAGGACACACTGGGAATTCCAGTTGCAATGCTTCCACAAGCCCATATGGAAACTGCCCGTCACCCAGTAGTCCGTGGCCACACAGGCGAGGAGTAGCAGGAAGCTGATCAAAGAGCAGATGACAGCGCTGTTCTGCAGGCAGCTCATGGTGGAGAATAGTCACGACTCCCAGTCAGTGGGCAGCACAGTTGGGATGAATCTGAGGGAAGAGAGGGATGGTCATGTTCTGCCACACCATCTGCTGCTGTCACTTGTACTGGGGTGTTCCCTGCCCTTCTTAAGTGCCACTGTCCGCTAGTGACCATAGGGAGGGGAACACCTGGTTTGAGCAATTCACCTGGCTCAAGCTGCCCAGGTGCAGAGGCCCAGAGCAGATGGTGAAGATACAAAGAGATGGTGACATCAGCCTTCAGAGTCTGAAGAGTGAGCAGGAAGAAGCACCCTAGAAAAGTCTAAGGACAGCTAGGGTAAAGGAACTTGCATTTTGCAACTTTTATTTTCTTTTAATGCCTTTTGTATCACTCCACTCTATTGGGTAAAAAACTTTAGTTGTAATTTGTTTGCTTTAAATCTACTAGTAAAACTGTTGTGGTTAAACCCTGGGTCTAGATTGTCAGTCACCCCACGTCTACAACCTAAACCCCACGTTACTGGGAAGGGGAAGTTTGAAGGAAGGAAGGTGGGACACTTAGGGAGCCAAGAAATCCTTAAGGAGTTGCTCAGGGGGTCCAGGTCATAAGCTGAGCCTTGACACATCTCGACAGATTTTATGAGCACTTCAAAGAAGTGGGACCTCAGCAAAACATTGCAGCATGGAGAGTTCTTGTTCAGAGTTCTAGCAAGCCAGGCAATGCTATTTATCGAGATACTCCCTTCTATTCCTGCTCCTGGTTCTCCATTGTGTTCTTCAGCAAAACTCACTTTTCTGTGGGCAGTGGCCGTCCAACTTTGGACTGCCCTCCGAAGGGAGGTATGACTGGTACTGACTGCTCTCTTTATTTATTTGGTGGCTGGATAGCTTTCAGGGCTCTTGTTATCTGGTTATTTTATTGCTGTTGAATTGCATTTGTCTTTCTATAAAATTCTGTACACCACCCTGGGATCCCTTGTGAATGAAAGGTGGTTTATACAGTATATGTTAAAAAGAAATTAGTGCAACAGATCCCGTTGAAAAACAATAAAAAGGTAAAGGTGTCCCCAACCAGTTGTGTCCGACTCTAGGGTGCGGTGCTCATCCCCATTTCTAAGCCAAGAGCCAGCGCTGTCCGAAGATGCTTCCGTGGCCATGTGGCCGGCATGACTGAACACCGAGGCGCACGGAATGCTGTTACCTTTCCCGCCGATGCAGTACCGATTTATCTACTTGCAATTTCTTGCTTTCGAACTGCTAGGTTGGCAGGAGCTGGGACTGAAGACGGGAGCTCACTCCGTCATGCCGCACTCGGGTCTTGAACTGCTGTTCTGCCAACCTTCTGGTCTGCAGTTCAGCGTCTTAACCACTAAGCCACCGCGGCCTGTAATCTTTTTAGCTCATTTCCCCACAATACACAAGAGAAAACCAGGCCTTCCCTGCGCCTCTTTTGCTGGTAGTTGGGCACCCCACACACCATGTTACACAGAAAGTGGGCGGGAAACAGCAGTCATGTAGCTGCTGTCTTCAGGTCTTTTTTGTAAGCTTCCCAGAGGCATCTGACTGGTGGCCACTGCTGGAAACAGGGGTTACTGGTTTAGATTATCTATTCTCCTGATGCTCTTCTTTGGCTCTCTGGATTGCACCCTTAGATGCACAGACCCATTTTGTGCCATTGATAGGCCATATAGGAAGTAGCAGTATTGATAATATTAAGGGTAATATCCAACATGGTCCCAGTACTAGCTGGTTGGTTTATGCTAGTACAATGAAAAGAGCATTGGTGCTGGGACTATGTTGGATCCTACCTAGGCTGACCATATTTCCTTGAGACAAAAATAGGATATTGGGATGACAAAAACGGGACGGGGTTATGTAATAATCCGTATTCATGAAAAACCACAATCTAACAAAACAACTGCAGCTCCCTTTGTGGTCTCTCAGGCTGTAAGAGACCTAAAAAAACACCTAAACTCACTGCAAAAGAACATGGAAAGGGGTGCAAATGAATAACACTAATTTATTGCATATACACACAAAAACACTCATAAATATACATATATAAAATACTTATAAAATATCACATGAGCAGTAAACAAATCTGTATGGTATACCACACTGAACACTCTAATGCAGGACTGCAGTGGCCAGACTGCAAAAAAATCATAAACATACACCAAAAAGAAAAAGAAAAAAAGGAATGAACACCCCAACTGCTATCACAAGCCGGTATATGCTAACATCCCACCGGAGAGTTCCACTGTAATAAAAAAATAGCTAACAGCCCGTTGAACCGAAATATGAGTCTGAAAAGTCCGAATCAAACTGAATGTAGGGCAGAAAGAATCTCTATGGGTGGAATGATGGTAGAAATAACAGTAAGACTCACCCTCCTGGCTCCCACACGCTGAATGGGGCTTAGCGACCGCCTCTTGAATTCCCCGCCACTGCAAACAAGCAAGGGGGCGGTGTCTGATCGTTGCTGGCTCAAGAAGCCTGGCCGTGACTGGATAAAGGAAATGGAACTTCCTCTTTCGACACCCTAGTAGTTTTACTGCATGCATTGTTTAGCATAGAGCCTTATGATAAACTAGGGCTGCCAGAGAATTCCGCCACAGATCCCAGGGAGGCCGAATTCCAGTGAATTTGGCCCCCTGGAATCCATGGCGGAACGAAGCAACCTGCCCCAACACCCCACGAAAGCCCTGCAAAACAGAGCCTACCTGGCTGCGGCTCTAGCAGCAGCGGCAGCTCCAGCAGCAGTGGCAGCGGCTCCAGCGACAGCAGTGGCAGTGGCTCCAGTGGTGGCAGCAGCAGCTCCGGCCACTGCCGGGCTGCGGACGCAAATGGCGGTTGCTACACCAGCCGCCATTTGCGTCCCTTCGCTGAGCCGTGATAGGCTACATAAATATTTACATAGCCTATCACGGCAAAGAGCAGGGAGACAAATGGCGTCTGCTGCGCCATTTGTGTCCCCGCTCTTTGCCATGATAGGCTACGTAAATATTTACGTAGCCTATCACAGCAAAAGTGGCGACGCAAATGGCGCAGTGGATGCCATTTGCGTCCCCGCTTTAGCTGTGATAGGCTATGTAAATATATACATAGCCTATCACAGCCTAGTGTAGGGATGCAAATGGCGTCCCCTACGCAGGACACCATTTGCGTCCGCAGCAGCCTGGCAGCAGATGGAGACCCTGCTGCGGATCAGCCCAGCCGGCGGCTCCGCAGACTAGCCGCGAAGTGGAGCCGGCCGAGCAGGATTCCGGGGGAAGGACTGGATCGCCTCCCCCCCATTGAGGATTCCGGGGGGAGGAACGGATTGCCTCCCCCCCTCACGGACCCCAGCGGAGCAAGGTAAGTGGGTTTTCGTACACCCCTATGATAAATGCGTTCAGTTTTTTACAAAAAAATTGAAAAGGGACAAAATTAACATTTATATTAAAACGACGGGACGGTCGGGAAATATGAAAAAAAAGGTACTGTCCCATTTAAAATGGTACATATGGTCAGCCTAATCCTACCCTAAGTCTAACCCCCCCCAAACAATTATGGCACATCTCCAGTGCAAAGGTATTGATTTGCACAGTGGCCTTTAGCATCTCTTCCTCAATTCTATTTATGTAGCTTCAGAATTCACTAGCCTTCAAGCTATTTAAAAAAAAGCTGTGACAGTTTTGTCCTTGTCTAAGGATGTTATGATATAGGATGTTTGTATTTAGCTTAATTATAAATCAGCAGGTAATATATCCTCTGCCAAATTCCAAGACAAAGGGCTCCTTCATACGGAGCTTTTATCCTGCAATTGAGATGGCTCCTTCAGGGAAGTTTGCAGGCTCTTTACACGATGCCATGACCCTCCTGCACTAAATGCCCTTTTTCTTCCATTTTTAAATAGATCGCAGATAATGAGCTATCAAATTACCCCGTTGTGTTCAGCTTCAATTTCCTCTGTGAAAAGAGTTAAAGTGGCAAGAAGAGGAGTGAGATCAATGAAAGATGATGGAAGACTCAGATATGGGGGGGAGGGGAGGGGAGGGGAGGGGAGGGGGGAGGGAAGCACGTGTAAAGGAGAGAGAGAGCTTCGGCTATTGGGCGGTATAGAAATGAAATGAATAAATAAATAATAAATAATAACGGGAGGCAGCTGTGATCCTCCATTTAAAACGGAAGCAGAAAGCTCCATTTTAAATGCAGGAATCTAGGCTGGTGTAGAGATGCCCCAAGTGTCACCGAGGAATCTGTGGGTTTACAACATTCCTTGTATTAACACTCAGAATTTTTAAAATAAAGGACTCTGAGGTCAGCATGTCTTTTTATCTTTTACTTCAAAATCTCAGTCAGTTTTCATTATATGATATAAGAGCATTAAACATATGAGAATGCATAGCAGTTGTAAAAAAAAATAAAATCTTTAAAGCTTTTTAAGAACCATTTAGGAGCACTGCTGCCTTTAAAGTAGTAAAAGTATCTCAGCCAATAACATTTCTGAGCTGGGAGCAAAATGGAGCTGAGAAATCAATGTGAGGACCGCTGCCGCTGCCCTCCTGAGGACACAGATGTTGCATCCTGTGAGAACCAATCTGATGACAGGTAGAATGTTCTGGAGCTTTTGTATTTTGCCTCTTCTGATTCCGTATGAGCTCCTGATATGTGTTTCCCACAAAACAGGAATTTATCTAACAATTAGTTATCATTTTTCCCCAAATCCTCAGTAGGGATGTCGGAGGAATCCATCTGGGGGATTGGGCCTGCCAAGCTTTGGGCAGCTGGGTCCCCCTGGACTTCTGACTCATTTGTCCACAGGGTGGCAGCTGGTTGGCCACTGTGTGAACAGAATGCTGGACTAGATGGACCCTTGGTCTGATCCAACATGGCTCTTCTTATGTTCTTATGTCTCTACCACCCAAGGGATTGTACTCTAAAAGGAAGTGGAAGAACTGACACATCCTGCCAAAGATGGCAAAA
This sequence comes from Heloderma suspectum, assembly GCF_057233095.1. Taxonomy (NCBI): domain Eukaryota; kingdom Metazoa; phylum Chordata; class Lepidosauria; order Squamata; family Helodermatidae; genus Heloderma; species Heloderma suspectum. Next base: position 16,802,540 of record NC_139467.1, read on the forward strand.
CCTCTCATCTCTCTCCAATTAGCTTTGTGACCCATTTCCTTCCTTCTGCATTTTCTCTCTGAACTGCTGACCTGTCCCAGCGGCAGCAAAAGTGTCTCAGTCTTTCTGAATATTGGGTTGGATCAAGATTTACCATATTGAGAGTACACTAATTTCAACCTATGGGACTGGAGTTACTCATGACTCATTTTTGTTGATTTCACTGGGTCCATTGTAAGTATTACTAAATTGAGATTCAACCCACTGATTCCTGTCAGATTGTTTGGAACAAGACACTTATGCACTTACCTTCAGAGATGGCATCAAGGGTCAATATTGTTAGGCATGTGCTGAGGCTCACACCCTGGCCCATTGTGAACCCTCAGAACCTCCTGGCTAAGGTAGATACTTACACCAAATCATCCCCAAAGAGGAAAAAAAGAGATGATGACATACATTTGCATATTCTATTTTATATGTATGTATGCAAAATTAGAAATAATTTATATTATTTAAATATAAACACATTGCCTTCTCATTGATTTTAACCTACAAAGGATTTCTTGTGATTGCAAACGCAGAATTATAGATACCAGAAGAAGCCAGTAGAGAGAAGGGGAGTCCGACACCAGGGGGAGTCTTAGAAGGGGGTAGAGTCTGACGGATCCCCCCCCCTTGATCTCCCAGACCCCGTTCGCCAAGCTATCACCACTGACTGGATCCACTCACCAAGCACCCCTTAACAAGCCACCATTTTGTGTAAAAATGGCAGCTCAGGATTTTCCGGATGTGTAATGTTATGAAAATGGCAGCTGTAAAGGGGCCATTTATGCAACATTGCTGGCATGAATGGTCCATTTACACCTGCAGTGTTGCATAAATGGTCCCTTTACAGCCTCCATTTTCATAACATTTCATATCTGGAAAACCCCAAGCTGCCATTTTTGTGCAAAATGGTGGCTTGCTGAAGAGGACAGGCAGCTCTGCAGTGCTTGCCAAGTGGTCATTGGGTGCTCCAGTGGCTCACACAGTGGGCAGGGGTCTGCGGTGGCAGCTCAGCGAGCACCTGGCAAAACTGGAGAGAGGTGAATCCGTCCATCCCTAGAAGCCAGGCTGAAAATCATGTGTGCATTTCACCCTCTAAACCAGGGCAGCAGAACCTCAGGTTGGGGTGAGGGTGGGGGTAAATCCAACCCTTCTGGGGTCACAATCCAGCCCTCCAGAGTCTCCCAGCAGGCCACACTTCTTCCCCTGACCTCACCCCCTTTCCCCAACCACTGATCATTTGGTGGTTTCCTGGGTTTTGTGCAGCTTTTCCCCCATTCTAAAAGGTTGAAATGCCTCTTCTAAGACTTAGTTAGTTTTAAGCTAAATTATGCTGAACATTTTGGTATTTTGGCCCCACTTCTTATGCCTTTGGTCATGCCCGCCGCTGGAATGAGGCCCGCAAAGGTGTCTCCAAAATTGATTTTGGCTCTTATTCTGAAAGAGGTTCTGCACCGCTGCTCTATAAGAAATCCTTAAAAAGAAGGGTTTGGTGTTGTTGTTTTTAAAGAAGGAATACAATTATACTCCTAATGTTAACATGTTAACATTATTGTTATAACAAACATGCTCTGGAAGACTGAGGGAGAATATTGGGGGAGGGGGAGGTATCTATGTATGTATATACTATTAGAAGAGGTGGCTGGATGGTCTTTCTTCTCCTTTATTGTATTTTCTCCAAAAATACTTATTTTTGAAGACAAGCTGCTGTGCTTCTTCCATACCCTTTAATATTGGAGCATCAAATGTCCTGGGAAATGAAGTTAGCTGACAATGTACCATTGTTCCTAGGGGCATTTTCTAGGGGAAAACATGGCTGCTTTCATGGGTACATCTGCCCATTGCTGCTGCTACTGATGGTCATAATAAATGTCATCAGTGAATATAGGTGACACACAGCAATGAATCAATTTTGGAATAAGTATTTTGGACATTAAAAAGTGTTATCATCTGTGTGTGTGTGTGTGTGTGTGTGTGTGTTACTTTGTGTGTGTGTACAGGATGATGTAATCTCAGTGAACTGAGGCTGACCACTGTGAAGAAATCAATGGATGAAGAAGAAGAAGAAGAAGAAGAAGAAGAAGAAGAAGAAGAAGAAGAAGAAGAAGAAGAAGAAGAAACTTCCCTCTTAATTTGCTTGGTTAGTCATGACTAACTAAAGTTCCATGGATGAGGTCTAGCTCTGACCCATAGGGCTGTGAGTTGGTTTTCTTGATCACTATTTTCTTTTGACTGCCTTGGTAAGTAAGACTTTCCCCATCAGTTTTGAGCTTTGTTAGGGTACTTATTCAAGCTGATTCCATTTTTCGCTTCACTTTGTACCGTCGCAACTTACATAGCCATACAGCTGTATCGTAGTCACTCTGCTTCCTATCATCGTTGCATAACAGTTTTAACTATCGTTTGGTGTCCTTTCTCATTCGAGCCGAGTGCAGTCTCTGTCTCTGAGTGATTTGTCACCAGGGATTAGGGGGGGCCAAACACCACCCTGCTTATTTTGAAAACCTGTCTTTTTGTTGCAAGGGTTCCTAGGAAATGCTAGCAAACTCTTAACATATTACTTCAAAGGTATCCTAGGAAAACATCGATGGTTTTTCCCACCTCTCCTCCCCTGCCAGAAAAGGAAAGCATAAAGAAACACACATGTCCAACCAGCCAAACAACAAAACCAAAACTTACCCTCAAAGAGGGGAGGAAACCATGGGACCCCAGCTCACTAGCTGACAAATTGGCCGTCTTGCCTGCCTGTCCAACTGCAGATGTTGATATGATGCTTTCGAAATGCTCAGAAGCTTCATTTCCCACCCCGATTAAAGGAATTACGAGTCATGGAACCACTAATTTCCTGCCAGGAAATTATAAACAGTGTACTAACGATAAACAAAGGGGAATCTGTGACACAAATGAACCCAAACCATGCAATGCTTGATTATACTCAAGAATGTTAACATTCTTTCATATTAAGACCTGGGTACATTCATAAGGGTGTAGATGACCCTTCAAGTAACCTGGACTCAATGATTTGGATTGTAAAGGTCAACACCTACACTTTGCTCAGGCACACACTGATTTTGAATTGGGCACAGACATACATTGTAGGACAGATTTTGGCACAGCACTAGGCTAGGAATGTACACACTGTGTAAAATCTGCTCTATCGGTGTTTTGCGGATTGTCAGGTCCCTTTTGTTCCAGCGTCCACTCGCAGATGGAGGTAGGGATGTTAGAGAATTCCACCACGGATCCCAGGGAGGCCAAATTCCAGTGAATGCGCCCCCCCCGGAATCCGTGGCGGAACGGAGCAACCCGCCCCACCACCCCATGAAAGCCCCGTGAAACGGAGCCTGCCTGGCTGCAGCTCCGGCTACGCCAGCCATCATTTGCGTCGCTGGCAAGCCGTGATAGGCTACATAAGTATCTACGTAGCCTATCACGGCTCAGGGCAGGGACGCAAGTGGCGTAGCCACTGCCATTTGCATCCATGCCTTTAGCCGTGATAGGCTATGTATATATTTACATAGCCTATCACAGCAAAAGACAGGGCTGCAAATGGCATAGCGGCCACCATTTGCGCCTCTGTCTTTTGCCATGATAGGCTACGTAAATATATACGTAGCCCATCACGGCAATAGGAAGGAACGCAAATGGCGGCTGCCGTAGCTGCCGCCATTTGCGTCCATGTCTTTAGCCGTGATAGGCTATGTATATATTTACATAGCCTATCATGGCTAAAGACAAGGACGCAAATGGCGGCAGCTACAGCAGCCGCCATTTGCGTCCCTGTGCAGCCCAGCGGCCGGATGTCCGGCTGCAGGCGGCCCCGGCTGGCGGCCCCAGCTGGCAGCTCCGCAGAGTCACCGTGGAGCGGACCCAGCCAGGGAGGATTCCAGGGGGAGGGACGGAGCGCCTCCCCCCCACCGCAGATTGCCCGGTGCGGAGCCAGGTAGGTGTTTCGTACATCCCTAGATGGAAGTGAATTATTTTTTGTCGTTCAGAAAAATACAAATAATTAGGGCTGTGTGCAGACCCCCTGATCTGCTTCAGATGCTGCTTCGGATCATCCAAAGTCACCCTGATGTGCTTCAGACTGATTTAAACCCCTTCCACTCCAACTCGGATCCAAATCCAAAGTGGAATTCGGATATCCAGATCACCTGTTTTTGGCATTTTCCCACTGACTTGCATGGGAAAATACAGATGGTCATAACTTTTACAGGTTTTATGATACAGGCATGAAATTTGGGACCTCCTCCTGGAGTGGAGGCCACCGTCAAGATTGCAGAGTCTGGCCCAGTGGGTTTTGTGCTATGCGGAGTTAAAATTTGATGTTTTCCACAGAAACTCTCAAAGCAAAGAGCTGTAACTTCTCCCTGTTTCTACACATGCACATGGCACCTTGGCCTCTCCCAGCCCCCCTTGAGGGCATCGCACCCCCCAAATCCCAGGCAGTTTGGCCCACCAGCTTGTGTGCTAGGCACTGGTGAAATCTGACTTTTTCCAGGAAAACTCCCAAAGCCAAGAGCTGTACATTCTCCCCACCTTTGTCCCTGCCAACACCCTGAAGATGCTTGATATTGCACTGGATTGCTTTGCCACACAGTGGACTTGTTATTGGAATAAGAAGGTAATTAATATAAATACTATGTGTCTCATGCTTTTTCAACACTGCCTTGAAATTTGGACGTATAGTGTTGGTGGAACTACAACCTAGCAGGCACATACATGGACACAGACACACAAGAGCTAAAGAAAAGCAGAACTACCTAAGCAAATGACGGGTGTCTTTAATTTAATGTTTTATATTTCATGTTCTTTTATGGAAGGCAGGGTAACTTCAAGAAATACAGGATGACAGCACAGGCGATAAGAGCCAAATGAAACAAACTTTAAAAATAACACACACCCTTCTTTAATTTCTGTTTGGGGAGGATCAACAGAGAGAGAAGACACAGATGGTTCACTGCAGCGGGGAGAGGGGAGAATAAACACTACATGGGCTGCTATAATATGCCTTTCTTTGAGAATTCAGAAAGATAAAAGTAAATGCTTGAATATGACATAAAAGGGGCGGGGGGGGGACATGTCCAGAAGTCAATGTTTGCTTTTAAGAATCAAAATAAGATGGAGTTTTTAAAAATCTAAAAGAGACAGAGTTGACTGACAAAAATGACAAGGAAATAGAGTGGAGAAAGCAGAAGTAACCGTCGACCTTAAACCACAAACACAGCCTTTTCCAGAGTCCAGAATCAAGATAGACAGACAGACACAGGAATGGCAGGGGAGGGGAGAACGTAGCAGCAGCAACGGAGAAAAAGCTATGTTAGCTTGAAAAATTATGGAAAGAAGAGATGAATCTAATCAAATGCAAATAACAAACTAGTTGGAGGTAGAAGGAAATAGGAGAGGGCGGCTTGAAGAGCTGCTGCAAAGGACACCGTCCCAAAGGGGACGGAGTATCAAGGAGTGAGGAAACGCTCCCAGTACAACCAGGTTGTTTTCTTTTAATTTAAATTTTGAGGAAAGCCTAATGGTGATCAAAATCAAATGAATTGGAGGAGCAGCTCCTAGGAATGCACGTGCACGCATGCACACACACACGCCATCCTCTACCCACACCACCACCCTTCTCCCAAAGACACAGCTAGAGCAATAACCGAACACAGCCTTTCGCCAAAGTATATATACCGCCTTCCTCCACCTCTCTCTGATTGAAGACTGCTGGCATCGGTTCTGGCTGAGAGTTCCTATTCGCCAAAGCACACTCCTTCCTCCTCCTGTGCTCACTTTCCCACGTCCCCTGCCTTCTCACGTCCACTCCCCTTCTGCCTTCCCCCTCCCTCCTCCTCCTCCTCCACATGAGCATTCGGAAGTTGATACATTTTGGAGACAGCCTGTCTGGACTGCTCAGGCTTTAAGTAGAGCTCTGAATATACAAGGAGGAGGACACGCTTCGTGGGGAAGGGGGGGTGCTTCGCCCCAGGGTACCTTGGTACTGCTCTGACCCGCCCCATATCACAAGGATTTTGCTCTGAATAAGCCTGCTTTGCCTTGTTATTTGGGCTTCGTAATGAGGCGGTGCCTCATTCACAATCATCCCAGAATGCAGGACATGGAATAATGGGCTCAAGTTACAGGAAGGAAGCCAGATTCCAGCTGAACATCAGGAAAAACATCCTGACTGCTAGACCAATAGGACAATGGAACCAATTACCTAGGGAGGTAGTGGGCTCTCCCACACTGGAGGCATTCTATGATTCTATGAGGCTGGACAGCCATCTGTCGGGCATGCTCTGACTTGGATTCCTGCATTGAGCAGGGGGCTGGACTCGATGGCCTTGTAGGCCCCTTCCAACCCTACTGTTCTATGATTCTATGATTATGCAAACTACAGAGAAGCAGGTCTTGCCACAGGCTACAGACAGTATCCTCATGCAGTAATTTGCAACAACCTTTCCTAGCAGACTCTGCATAATACAGTAGGCTTCAGGTACTACCTGCAATAAAACACTATGAATTAGAGTTGCTACTAAAGTGGCACCGGCTACTAGGGCCCCCTCCTCAAACTGAATGGGCTACCACTAGGGATGTCAGAGAATTCCGCCACGGATCTCGGTGAGGCCGAATGCCAGCGCATTCGGCCCCCCAAAATCGGTGGCGGAACAGTCTGCCCCCCCCGCCCCCCCAGGACGAGACTTACCTGGGGCGGATCTTCCTGGCGGCGGCTCTGGCGGCGGCTCCGGCAGCAGTTCAGCAGCGGTGGCTGCGGCAGCTGGTCTTCCGACCGGCTGCTGCCGCCGCCATTTCCAGTTAAAAAAAAAAAGACATGATAGACTACGTAAAGATTTACATAGCCTATCACGGCTAGGTTTAAAAAAAAAAAAGTGATAGGCTACATAAATGTTTACGTAGCCTATCACGGCTGACTTAAAAAACAACAACAACAACGCATGTACGCAAATGGCGGCAGCCACGGCCACCGCCATTTGCGTTCCTTATTTTGGCATGTCTTAGTCTACGTCAAGATTTACGTAGACTAAGACGGTGAAAATAAGGGGAACGCAAATAGTGTCCCGGCCAGGATTCCGGGGGGGGGGAGGAACGGAGCGCCTCCCCCCTGTCCAGGATTCCGGGGGGAGGTACGGAGTGCCTCCCCCCCCCACCATCAACATAATCCGCGAAAGGTGACTTTCGTACATCCCTAGCTACCATTCTCTCCCTCAAGGTGGTTCCTTCCACAGAGTCGTCTCCCTTGCTCCAAGTTTCTTGGAGTGCTTCATGACCCTGCATCGCTCCTCTGTTTTCATCTGACAACTAACTCTTAGGTCTCTTATTCCCACCCTCTCCTCTTCGATCTGCATCAAGTCAGACCTGTTTATGGATTTTCCACATTTATTTTTATTTGAGCAAATAGAGATTTGCCCAAATTGCGGCCACAATTGCAGCTATAATTTGCACAAAATGCAGCTGCAATTTGCACAAACCTCTACTTGGACAAATTTTTAAATTGCAGAAAACATTCACAGATTTCGGGGGAAACCTGCAGCTCAGCATGCAAATGCGAGCCGAGCCAGGCAGTTGGGGGAAAGTCTGTCAAGCCCACAAATGGCTGGATTTCAAAGTGATGGACATCCCTACGTAGGACTGTCAAGGGGTTGACCGACAGACTGGTGCAAACACTAAGAACTGGAAGAGAAGTGAGCATCCTTCTGGGGACCACACCGTTAGTCCTCCTTTCCAGGCTGGGAGAGGCAGGATCTTACCTCCCACATTCACTCCAGATAAGATACAGGGGGAATCCTGTGGGCAAATTGGTCCTGTGGGTTTTTTGCCCAGTCATCTGAGGCCGAGGCAGCGAGGAGCAGCACAAAACTGATGAAGGAGAAGACCACAGCACTAATCCGCAGGCAGTCCATTGTGGGGAATTGTCAGATCTCCCTGTGTCAGTGCACAGCACGGTTGGGATGAATCTGAAAGAAGAGAGAGACATCCATGTTGTGCCATACAAGCAGCTGTCACTTGTATCCGGGTGTCTCGCCCTTCTTAATTGCTGCTGCCTGCTGCCCACTAGTGGCCACGGGGAGGGGAGCACCCAGCTGGTGTGATGCAGCTTCCCCATCCCCAAGCTGTCCAGGCACAGAGGCCTGTAGCAGATGGCAAAGATGCAAAGAGGTGGTGCATCAGCCCATGCAGAGTGCGATAGGCAAGTGCGCAGCAAGCAACAGCATCTCTGCATCTGCAGCACCTGAACAGTTGCACCCTCTCTTCACTCCCCTTCCTTTGATAAGTCACATCTTATCCAGACATAATATTGTTTAGTGGTCCTAAGATGGTGCAAGCAACTATGGATCCTCTAATCTTTAAAACTGCTAGAATAAATAAATATTAGCCAGATGTGATTTTTTTCTTCTTCTTTTTTACTGGCCTTAAGATGGTGCAAGTGAGTATTGATTGTCTAACTGTTAAGGATCCTTATCCTGGTTTATCATCTCTACAGACTGTTTTTCTTTAAGCAAGTGGGTGGGACCTGCAACAAAACCTTGCAGTGCATTTTCCTATTCAGAATTCCAGCCAACCAGCCATGTCCTTTCCCACAGTACTCCATTTCACCCCCCTCCTAGTATTCTGTTGTTTTTCTCCAATAAAACTCAGTGTTCTGCAGCCACCGAGCATGCTCAGTCCTCATTTATTTTTGTTTGGGGGTGTTTTTTTCTCCCCTGAGGATTCCCCAAGCCTGCTGATAATTCCCTTTTGTCCCTTGGTGGTGTAGTTACCTAAGGATTGACACTCCATGAATGAGTTCACTATCAGCATATAGGATGTTATTATATGTTCCTTTTGACATTTGTGGGTAAAAAAATCTCCCCAATAAAGCATGATTGTGCTAATAAACAATAAAATATAAAAAGAATTAGCGTGTGGTGGGGGTTGCTCTGGACACACAGGAAATGGCCAATTCAAGAGCCAACTGTGGTCAGAATGGAACAGGAAATGACTAGCTGAATGGCTGGTTAATGATGCTGGAGACCAAGAGGGAACAGGAAATAGCTAATGAGGGCAAATTTCAGTTCTGAGGTGGCCAAGATAAGCAGCCACCATTTTAAACTACACCAAACAGGAAGATCTTTGCAGAGTGAAGGTTGCAGCCCTAAGCACACTTTCTAGGATGTGGTGGGAATGGCTTCTCAGAAAACAGATGATCTTGCCCATAGCGATGGACAATGTGGTATTTCTATGAGGAATATAACATCATCTCAAGTGTGATATGGAGCCACCATTCTTGTTCCATTTTCAGCCGACTGCAGCACAGCAATCCCTCACTGGCACTAAAACGATCTGGCATGGAAAGGACTCTGGAGATTTTTGCAGATCAAGCCACTGTTAGACATTTAGGAGGAAGCCAGGCTGGGTTGTATTTCTGGTCAGTGAGCAACTCCACAGTTGCTATGTATTGTACAATGATTATTTAAATAAGCTGGCTAAACACCATGGTTTGTTGTTGGCTTGTTTAGCAACTGACTGGAGTCTTTTTTAAACCAGGATTCCTGGTTCATATATAGCACTAAGCTGAGATTCTTTGGAAACTCAACAGATGTCTGCCTCCCAGCTATGTGGAGAGGAGAGGAAGGTGGGACTTTGCAAGCTCAACACTTCACTCAGGCTCACTGAGGCTTGTTCATGTAGTGCTCACCCATGGTTTAGTGTGAACCAAACCACAAAAACAATTAATCTGTCATTTCCTTATGGTTTCACAACACATTCCTTATTTTGGAGCTCTTTGGGGGGCTGAATCCTGAGTAGATGAGGACACTATGTGTAGGTAGTTCTCAGGTCTTGGAAGTTAATATTTAACTGGTTCTGGATGGGCTTACACTTCCCTTGAAGGAACAGGTGTGCAGCTTGGTGGCGGCGTGGGGGTGGGGGATGCTCTTCAATTCAATATTGTCTCTAGAGACCTAAGTGACCTCAGTGGTTTGGGGCACCTTTTTCCAGGTTTGGTTGGTTCAATGCCTGCAGCCTTTTCTAGACAGGGATAGCATTGTCACAATGATCCATGCTTTGGTGACTTCCAGGTTAGATTTCTGCAATGTGTTACATACTGAGTTGGCCCTGAAACTGGTTCAGAAGCCTCAACTTATTCAGAATCTGGCTGCTTTCTGACACTTTTACCTAAATGGAGTGATATTACACCTTTGTAAGGAATTACATTGGCTTCCTATCTGCTACCACTTCAGAGTGCTGCTTATCACCTTCAAAACTCTAATGGGATTGGGGCCCAAATATTTGAAGGACTGTATCATCCTGCCTCTGCATTAAGATCATCCGAGGATGCCCATCAACAGGGGAAATATATTATGAATTTACAAAAGAGATAGGCAACTCCAAGTTTGAAATTCTTTGTTTTTGATGCCAAATACATTTATGTTTGCCCAGGCATTTTACATTTTAAATGTGGTTGGTGTTGTTGCTGTTGTTTTGTAGTAATTTATTTACACTGTAAATCTTTTTAAAAACCTTTAAAAAGTAGTTATACTATTCTGTACCACCTAATATCCTCAGATCACTATGTGGCTTACATCAGGAATTGATTCATTTGTATGCTTGTTTGCTGTTTGGAATACTGTTATTGCCTCCCATCATTATATTGCATTTGTCTTTTTACAATGTTATGTATACTGCCCTGGGACACCCTGTGAATGAAGAGCACTTTATACATTTAAAAAGAAGTCTATAATACATATTGTGTTAATCCTTTAATTCGTGTGTTTCCAGAATCTCATTTGTGTGTTATTGTACTATGGTTCTGCTTCTAAAACAATTTAATGATGCCTAGAGAACCTGTTTTATAGGTTTCTTACCTATTTATTGTTTGAATGTATAAGCAAGTGAACAAACAAACCCTATTGCAAAAGCACGTGAACATGCTGGGAGTTTTCCCAAAGTGCAGCAGATGCTGTTTAATAGTCCTCTTGTAACTTTTATAGCAGCTCGAACTGCAAGTTTTATTATCAAGTTCTGCCGTGAGCCTGCTAATCTCCTCGTCATAAAAAGCTTCACCTGCTGGTTCCTGCACTCTTTGAGACACAGAAGGAAACCAGGCCTCCCTTCTTCTTCTGGTCGCTTGGCAGCCCTACATACCATGTTGCATAGGAAGCAGCTGAATGTGGGGGTGCCAAAAAGATCAGTTGTTAGCAGTTAGTAAAAGAAAGTGCTTTTTGCCCCCTGTGACTTCTCTGAGCACAATCTTTGGGTTGTGGCCAGTGGCAACAATCCAACATAGAGTTAAGCACATTTAAGCCCATTGATTTCTTGCTTCTTCACCTGACATGCAACTACCTTCATTGCCATGGCAATGAACCCTGGCTTAGATATCATAGAAAAAGAGACTCCCTCCCAGGAGAGGTGCAATTAGCCCCCACTGTGTCTGTGTTTCAAGGTAAGTTCTTTTATTTACACAAGTGTTTGGCTCCTGACTTGTTGGGTTTGGCATTTCAGGTTAGATTTATTATCATTATATTTTGTTTATTGTATGTATGTACATATATATATATATATATATATATATATATATATATATATATGTGTGTGTGTATTTTAATTGTTGTAATGTGATAGCATGATTTTAGGGTTGTTTTATCTCTGCTTGTTTGATTAATATTGAAAGGCACTCCATGATCTTTTGGAGGAGAGTGAGTCATAGTAATTCTAAATAAATAAACAGACAGACACAAATGCCTGTAGGATAGGTCTGTCAATAGCTAATGTAAACTCCATCTTCGGAGGCAGTCTATCTGAGCATCTCGGATGCCTGGAATAAACACCCAGGGAGGACTGTAGCCTTAAGCCCAGTTTGTAAGCTCACCAGGGGCATCTCAATGGCAGCCACTAGGATGCTGGATTAGATGGTCTCATCCCCTGAAGCTTTCATTTGGTTTGCACCCTGGGATGTACGGAGTTGCTTTGTGTTGTGCCATAGCCTTGTAGCGATGATAATAAGACTTAAAGAAACAATTTTTGCACAACTCCAGTGCAAAATACCTCATTTATGAACTTGTCTTTAATGTCCCTTCCTTGGTTCCATTCAAGTAGCATCAAAATTCTCCAGCCTTCAAGCAACTGAAAAATGCCCTTTTCCTTCCCACAGAAATGTATAGATGTGTCACCTCATATGGCTCAAAATCACCTCCTCCTTTCTTCAGATGAAAGCAGCTCTGAAACAAATCACTGGCATGGTATGGATCCTCCAGCCCTGGGTTGTTGTTCAGTCGTTCAGTCGTGTCCGACTCTTCATGACCCCATGGACCATAGCACGCCAGGCCTTCCTGTCCTGCGCTCCCTCCCGGAGTGTGCTCAAGTTCATATTCATTGCATCCGTGATGCTATCTAGCCATCTCATCCTCTGTCGTCCCCTTCTCCTTTTGCCTTCAGTCTTTCCCAGCATCAGGGTCTTTTCCAGAGAGTTTTCTCTTCGCAATAGGTGGCCAAAATATTGGAGCTTCAGCTTCAGTATCTGTCCTTCCAATGAGCACTCAGGGTTGATTTCCTTTAGGATTGACTGATTTGACCTCCTTGCAGTCCAGGGCACTCGTAAGAGTCTTCTCCAGCACCACAGTTCGAAAGCATCAATTCTTTGGCGCTCAGCCTTCCTTATAGTCCAGCTCTCACAGCCATACATTACTACTGGGAAAACCATAGCTTTGATTAGATGGACCTTTGTCGGCAAGGTGATGTCTCTGCTTCTTACTGTGCTGTCTAGGTTTGCCATAGCTTTCCTCCCAAGGAGCAAGCGTCTTTTAATTTCATGGCTACAGTCACCGTCTGCGGTGATCTTGGAGCCCAAGAAAGTAAAATCTGCCACTGCTTCCATTTCTTCCCCTTATATATGCCAGGAAGTGATGGGGCCAGATGCCATGATCTTAGTTTTTTAATGTTGAGTTTCAAACCAACTTTTGCGCTCTCCTCTTTTACCCTCAACAAGAGGCTCTTGAGATCCTCTTCGCTTTCTGCCATTAGGGTGGTATTGTCTGCATATCTGAGGTTGTTGATAATTCTCCCAGCAATCTTAATTCCGACCTGTGATTCATCCAACCCAGCGTTTCTCATGATGTACTCTGCATATAAGTTAAATAAGCAGGGTGACAATATGCAGCCTTGTCGTACTCCTTTCCCAATTTTGAACCAATCGGTTGTTCCATGTCTTCTTCTTACTGTTGCTTCTTGACCCTCTTACAGGTTTCTCAGAAGACAGATAAGGTGGTCTGGTACTCCCATCACTTTAAGAATTTGCCACAGTTTGTTGTGATCCACACAATCAAAGGCTTTAGTGTAGTCAATGAAGCAGAAATAGACGTTTTTCTGGAATTCTCTTGCTTTCTCCATGATCCAGAGAACGTTGGCGATTTGATCTCTAGTTCCTCTGCCTCTTCGAAACCCAGCTTGTACTTCTGGTAGTTCTTGGTTTGCATACTCCTGAAGCCTAGCTTGTAGGATTTTGAGCATCACCTTGCTGGTATGTGAAATGAGTGCAATTGTGCGGTAGTTTGAACACTCTTTGGCGTTGCCCTTCTTTGGAATTGGAATGTAAACTGACCTTTTCCAGTCTTGCGGCCATTGTTGAGTGTTCCAAATTTGTTGGCATATTGAATGCAGCACTTTAACAGCATCATCTTTTAGGATTTTAAATAGCTCAGCTGGAAGACTGTCATCTCCGCTAGCTTTGTTGTTAGTAATGCTTCCTAAGGCCCACTTGACTTCATTCTCGAGGATGTCCGGCTCAAGCTCAGTGACCACACTATCATGGCTATCAGGAACATTAAGATCTTTCCTGTATAGTTCGTCTGTGTATTCTTGCCACCTCTTCTTAATCTCATCTGCTTCTGTTAGGTCCCTGCCTTCTTTGTCCTTTATCATGCCCATCTTTGCACAAAACGTTCCCTTGAGATCTCCGATTTTCTTGAAGAGATCTCTAGTCTTTCCCATTCGGTTGTTTTCCTCGATTTCTTGGCATTGTTCATTGAAGAAGGCCTTCTTGTCTCTCCTTGCTATTCTCTGGAACTCTGCATTCAGTTGGATATATCTTCCCCTTTCTCCTTTGCTTTTCGCTTCCCTTCTTTCCTCAGCTACTTGTAAAGCCTCATCAGACAGCCACTTGGCTTTCTTGCATTTCTTTTTCTTTGGGATGGATTGAGTTGCTGCCTCCTGAACAGTGTTACGGACCTCCGTCCATAGTTCCTCAGGCACTCTGTCTATCAGGTCTAATCCCTGAAATCTATTCCTCACCTCCACTGTATATTCATAAGGGTTATGATTGAGGTCATACCTGAATGGTTTAGTGGTTTTCCCTACATTCTTCAATTTAATCTGAAATTTTGCAACAAGAAGCTCATGATCTGAGCCACAGTCAGCTCCAGGTCTTGTTTTGACTGACTGTATAGAGCTTCTCCATCTTTGGCTGCAAAGGACATAATCAATCTGATTTCGATGTTGACCATCTGGTGATGTCCATGTGTAGAGTCGCCTCTTCTGCTGTTGGAAAAGAGTGTTTGCTATGATCAGCATGTTCTCTTGGCAAAACTCTATTAGCTTTTGTCCTACTTCATTTTGTACACCAAGGCCATGCCTGCCTGTTATCCCGGTGATTTCTTGACTTCCTACTTTAGCATTCCAATCCCCTATGATGAAGAGGACATCTTTTTTTGGTGTTAGTTCTAGAAGGTGTTGTAGGTCTTCATAGAACCGATCAACCTCAGCTTCTTCGGCCTCAGTGGTTGGGGCATAGACTTGAATTACTGTGATGTTGAATGGTTTGCCTTGGATTCGTACTGAGATCATTCTATCGTTTTTGAGATTGTACCCCAGTACTGCTTTTCCCACCCTTTTGTTGACTATGAGTGCTACTCCATTTCTTCTAAGGGATTCTTGCCCACAATAGTAGATATGATGGTCACCTGAATTAAATTCGCCCATGCCTGTCCATTTTAGTTCGCTGATTCCCAAGATGTCGATGTTCAATCTTGCCATCTCATGTTTGACCACCTCCAGCTTCCCTTGATTCATTGATCTGACATTCCAGGTTCCTAAACAATATTGTTCTTTACAGCATCGGATTTTCTTTTCACCACCAGACACATCCACAGCTGAGTGTCCTTTCGGCTTTGGCCCAGCCGCTTCACTCTTTCTGGCGCTACTTGGAAATACCCTCTGCTCTTCCCCAGTAGCATATTGGACACCTTCCGACCTGAGGGGCTCATCTTCCGGCATCATATCTTTTAGCCTTGTGATACGTTCCATGGGGTTTTCTTGGCAAGAATACTGGAGTGGGTTGCCATTTCCTTCTCCAGTGGACCACATTTTGTCAGAACTCTCTGCCATGACCTGTCCGTCTTGGGTGGCCCTGCACGGCATAGCTTATGGCTTCACTGAGTTACGCAAGCCCCTTCGCCACAACAAGGCAGTGATCCATGAAGGGGCCAGCCCTGGGACTGTACATCAACAGGGATGGGCAGGATTGGCACATCCTGACAAAGATAGCAAAACTTTCCACTTAGCTTTATGGCCCATTCCCTTCCTTCTTCATTCCTCTCTGAACTGCTGATATGACCCACTGGCAAATCCTGTTGGGGATACCTTGCTCCTCCAGGCAAATATATCTAGATCTCTCTAACCCATATCTGTATCTGTATGTTTCTGAATATTGTTTCCTGTCAGATTAATTAGACTGACACACATAGGCAACTCCTTCAGGGACTTTCAATGTATGTTTCCTACTCGTTTGCATTTTGTTATTTGCAGGGAAAGAACACTGTTTCCTTCTTGAGGGTCTTCCCAGTTAAGGCTGGGCACAGCCCCCCCCCCCCAATCTGCTTTGGAGACAGATTCAAAGGTCCCGAATCAGCCCTGACCTGTCTCAGCCTGCTTCGGAGCTGAGTTGACCCACTTCAAGGTCTGGAGCCAAAGCAAGATTTGGAGACCTGAAGCAGGGCCCCCTGCCTCCACTGAGCAAGCCCCCCTGCCACCACTGCCACCACCACCAAGCTTCATGAGACCCCGCTCTCCTTACCTGGACCTGGCAGGAGGATGCACAGCCATTGGCCTCTGCAAGGGTGTCACCATTTTATTTTTTTTTTACTGGTGAGTCTTCTTACTGGAAAAAGATTAACCATTTTCTTTCAAAATGGTGACTCCCTCCAAGGCAGTGATGGCTGCTCACGCTACTCAGGGGTCCAGGTAAGGTGCAGGGGACTCTCACAGCAACTGTCCAGATTGGGCCGAAGCACCCCGAAGCACTTTGGAGTGATCCAACCCACTTCAGAGTGCTCCAGCCTGATCCTGACCTGCTCATGAACCATGCCACTGCAGCCTGAAGAGCCCTGATCCACTTTGGGATTTGGACTGAAGCGGTGCACAACCCTATTCCCAATTACAGACCTTTTTCTTTGCCCCATAAATAAAGATTGAACATAATGCTCTATTTCCCATGTGTATTAGTGTGGCAGGGAGAGGAGGATTGATTGAAAGCATTTCCGTCTTTCTGAAAATTGTTTCCCATCCTTCGGGATAGCATCAGGGGCAGGCATTGACACCCACTGTCAACTCCCAGAGCCTCCTGGCTAGGCTGGCCACTTAAGCATTATCAAAAAAGAGGGCAAAACATGATGTAAATTTGCATAAAGTGTAATATATTATAAAAATTGAGTGATAATGATTATTTAAATAGAAATATGTTGCCTTCCTCTTGATTTTAACTTCCAAAGGATGTCTCATGATTGTGAACACAGAATGATAGATATCAGCAGAAGCCAAGCTGAAGACCATGTGTATATTTGACCCTGTATAGCAGGGGTGGGGAACCTCAGGTCTGGGAGCTAAATTTGGCCTTCCTGAGGCCCCTCCTCCTTTCCCCCAAGTACCAATCATTTGTTGGTTTCCTGGCTTTTGTGTGTCCCACCTTCCACCCCATTCTAAAAGGCTGAAATGCCTTTCCCATGGCTGAGTAAGAGCTTTAAGCTAGAATATGCTGGTATGTTTTTGTATTTTTGTCCCTTCCCCTTTTGCCTTTGGGTCTACACTCTTTGCCTTTGACCCCACCCACCACTGGAATGCAGCCTCTGAGATCTTCTCTGAAATTGAATTTGTCTCTCAGGCTGAAAGAAGTTTCCCACCCCCGGTCTATAGGAAGTCCTTTAAAACATTTAAAAAATAAATAAATTGAACAACAAATGTTAAAACATCAGAGACATACCGGGGGGCGGGGAATCCCTCCTGAAAATTGGGGATGAATATTGGGGGAGGGACATGCATATGTACTATTCAATGAAGTGGCTGGATGGTCATCCTTTCTTAAGCTCATTAAAAAAAAAGATTTCAAAGGCAAGCTAGAGTTCAGCTGCCATACACTTTAATACACTTTAATATCTGAGTCTCAGATGCCCTAGGGAATTATGGTAGGTGATAACACCTCCTTGTTCCCAGGGGCACTGTGTGTTGGAAACATAGAGCTGACCCCATGGGAGATTTTGCCCACTGGTGGACCTCCTCCCATGTCAGTGGCAGCATGGACCCCCTTAAATCTGGGGCTGTGACCTCTAATTTGATTTTTGAAACTGAGTTTTTTTACCCTGCGACAACATAGTATTTGATCTCCACATCTTTGCAGTGAAATGAGATTGTGCTTTTATCTGAAACATGCATGGGTGAGCGATATGCACAGACAGAAGTTCCATCTTGATTATAACAAATCTAAAAAACAGATGGCACATAACAATGAATCATTTTTAGGGGGAGCAGGGAGAATAAGTGTTCTGGACATTAAAACAAACAACCAGATACCAATTTTCTCTTTCTTCAGGATGGTATAATCTCAGTGAATTGAGGCTGACAAGTATGAAGAAATCAAGAGAAGAAAAATACTTTAAAAACCCTCTTAAATTCCTTGGTCATTATGAGCAGCTCTGCTGATAAGGAGCTGAACTTCGGCCACGAAGATCATAGTCACATATGAGGAACCGACTTGCAAAATACAAGGGTTCCATTTGCGTCTAGGGATGTCAGAGGGATCCATTTGGTGGGTGGAGCTTGATGAGCATTCGTTGGCTCAGCCCCCCAGACTTCAGTTTGTCTTCTGCTAACTGGCCTGACTAGGTCTGCAGCGAGTCGGGCCATGTAGCAGATTTTTCTTTTTAAAAAATTCGCACAAATTACAGCCACAATTTGCACAACTTTGCACAATTTGTGCAAAGTTCGGCCACCCAACATTTGCACAAACTGTGCAAAAGTATGGCTGCAATTTGCTCAAATCATACAGAATATGGCCACAATTTGCTCAGATTATGCAAATTTGCTCTATTTCTGCAAATTGCAGCCCAACAACAACAATACCAACCACAAAATGAAAAAGGTCCCTGGACTTCAGGTAAAGGTTTTGACTCAGCTCACAAATGCAAGCAGGCAGGTAGGCAGTGAAAGCCCATCAAGCCCCAAAAGGGCTAGATTTCCAAGTGACAGACATCCCTATTTGCATCTGTCTCATGAGGAATGGACTGAATATGGAAATTACACCTGGGTGAAGCTTATGTTAGTAATTCAAAATACTATGTTCATAAATCACATGATACTTCATTACAAAAGACGATGGACTTTTTTTGTGTGTGTGGGGGGGAGGCTGGGAATGACCACAACATGGGTGAGATGCAACCTGCAGGGCCTATCCTGTGCCCCTCCCCCTGCCTTTTAATAAGCCTCCATTGGTACCAATGGGGGCTTTGCAAAAAGCATAATTGGCACATGGGCATTTGTAGTGCTTATGCTGGGAAGGAAAGGCTAACCCTCCCTTCTGCATGCAATGCCACCATCCTTGAAAAAGGTCCCCTGCCCCACTGCAATTACACTTTCGAAAAGGTACTATTGGTGCCAATGGAGAGAGGATTGTACTATGAAAGACACGACACTCACACAGACTCCTTGGCCACCTCATAAGTAAGGGAAGGACAAGAAGCCTGAATCCCACCCATGAGAATTTCTCCACATTTTTCTTCTCCTTTGAACATTTTTCTGAAAAGCCATTTCGTTTCTCAAATTGAATAAGAATGGTTGGGGGACAATATGGAGGAAATTTTCAGCATAGCACAAGTATTTGTATTTCTTTTCATTGGCTTAATGTAGCTGTAGACACAGATATAAATGATTGCCTGGAAATGTTTAAGTCAGGGCCAGCTCTGGGTTGGGGGGGGCACTTGGCAAGTTGCCCTATATGGTAGGCCCCCCAATAGTGATGTATGAGAAATTCATTTCTGTTCATTTTTGATCAGGATTTAGCAAGTTTGCACCTTCCAGACCAAACATGGACTCAGACACAATCTGTGGTCAAAGTCTGTACATTTCCAAGCTTGCAATGTGATTCGCAGATCCACAAAAATGTGTTCAGCAGCATGCATACATTCGAAAAATGCACATGAAAAATGAGTACCTTTGAAAAATGCACAAAAATATGCTTTAATCAATGGGAGAAGAATGTATACTTTTCAAAAATGTGCACAATTGATGCTTACATTTGGAAAAATACACATGAAAATATGCATGGATTTTCATGCGAAAAGGCAAAAACAGTGCTTGCAATCTGAGAAGGACTTGAGTCAGAACAAGCTTCTAGCTGGAATTTGGATAACTTCCATGAGCTCGCGTTCTGCTGATTCGCACATTAGGGATGTCCAGTGGACTCCCTCCCCCATTTGCGGACTGCACAGCACTCACCTGACCCATCTGCGAGTGCTGCACGGTCTATGAGCATCCAGCAGCCTGCCTGCTCCTTCCCTGGAATTTTGTGTAACAATGGCAGCTCAGGCATGTCCAGGAAGGGAATGTTGCATAGATTGCAGCTGTAAAGGGTGATCCATGCAACATTACAGGTGTGACACCAAGAATGTTGTGATTGCACCCTTCCTGGCTGCAATCTACGCAACTTTCCCTTCCCAGAAATGCCCAAGTTGCCATTGTTGTGCAAAATGGCGGCTCAGGGAAGGAGCGGGCAGGCACCCGGAGCTTGATGGTCACTCACTGAGCCATCGAAGGGCTTGCGTGGTGCGGCAAGCCAGTGCAGGAGGCCGCGGTGGCTTGGCAAGTGACCAGTGGCCCCAGACGGAGGTGAGTCCATCCATCCCTATCACACATTCCTACCCCCCAACAGAAGGTGGCAGCAGGTCCTACTCTGTCTCCTCTCCTTGAACAGATGGAGAGGGCAGGTGGCCATGGTGGCAGCTCCTACTCTGCACAGCCATTGGAGATCTCTTCCCTGCCAAAGAAGAAAAGTGGACAGAGATGGTAACTAGGAGCAGCCGATCTCCCCCACCCCCCACAAGAAGAGGAGTCAGCTTCTCCTTGCCACCACTTGCTGGGGCAGGCACCACTGCCACCTGCCCTCCTCTTTCATAGCACCCTTCCCCAACCTGGGGCCCTACAGATCTTTGGACTGCAACTCCCATCAGCCCCAGCCAGCATAGCCAAGGGCCAGGGATGAGCAGCTGTTGTTGTCCAATACCTCTGGAGGGCACCAGGTTGGAGAAGGCTGCTTGATGCATTGGAGAGAGGGTGAGGAAGAGACACCATGCTGAGGAAGGCAGCCCGGGATTCGACCACATTCTGCAAGCTGCCCCGACCCTTACTGTCACCCAGAGAGAGGGCAGACATCGCTGGCAGCTGCTGCTCCCGCAACAGTGCCGGCTCCATGTTTTTAAGGGCCCTTGAGCAAGACCCTTTCATTGGCCCCCCTCCCTCAGGCTCCCTCTACCTTCTCACCACCACTGTCACCAGCTGCTCTTGCTCCCTTTCCTCTTTGTCATCACTGCTGCTGCTTGCTTGCTCGCTCACTTGACAGGCAGAGAGCCAGGGAGCAAGTCGGCAGTAACATCTCCTGCTCCTCCTTCCCACCACCATTGTTGTCTGGGCCAGAGTGAGAGCCGGGTGAACAAGAAGGCTGTAGTGGTGAAGAGGAGGCGCAACTCCAGGGGCCTGTTTTCAGGGGGTCCCTGCTGGGATGTGGGCCCTTGGCACGGGCCTAGTCATGCCTACCCTTGATTCCAGCCCTGTTGTCCAGCCCTAGTTTAAACTTTAAATTATTATGATTTCCTGCTGCCTTGTGCATTGAGTGTTTGGAAACTCCAGAGGCTGCCTTCCGCAGGGCCAGTTTCCACGTGAGGAGAGAGTGCTGGTCGCTTACAAAGTTCTTGTGATGTCTGTGTATCTCCTTACGTAGTCTTGTGATTTGGCTGGCTCAGTCCTGACCCCACCGTTTGTCTGTTGCCTGTCTGGGGAAGTAGGACTTGCATTCTCGCACTTGAGCTTTCATAGGGAACTTATTCAAGCTGATTCCATTTCTCACTTCATTTCACTCTGTACTCTTACCACTTACACACCTGTATAGGCATGGTTACAGGGTGTGCCGAGTGTGCCCAGGCACACCCTAATGTCAAAAAAAAGGGGGGGGGAGAAAAGTGGCTGTGCGTTTCAATTTAATCGCATGATACGCTCTTTCAGTTTTAAAGTATGGATTCTTGTATTATGCAATAAGCGCCAAATTGCATAATATATTGTAGAAATGTACAGGAAGCCCACGTTCGCTCGCAGCGTGCGTCCCCGCTACTGCAACACCACAGTGTCATTGGTCCTCCCGTCCCAGGCCTTTTCCAAGTCTATTCAGTGCTTTGCAGCCTTACCTGTTACAAGCTGAAGCTGTTCATGTGAAAGAACCTCTTCAAAAGTAGCACATGTAAAAAAACAAACTAAGAAGTACAATGTCCCAACAGCACCTCGACTCACTCATGATTTTGTACATTGGACAAGAATTGGCTTCATCAGTTAATTGCAATAATGTGATGGAGGAATTCAAACCCATAACACCTGCTGATCAAGGTCTCATTCTCCAGGAAAGGAAGATGAAGAAACCTTAATCTGTTTTAGTCAATTTGGGTTAGCTCATTATCTGGTTAGAGATAAAGATCATGAAAATTGACTGTATCTTTGTATACGCCTATCACTATAGCAAAAATATGGTATTTTGTGTCTCATTTTTTAGATTTGTATTCTTAAAGATTAGTTGTTATTTTTTAAAAAAAAAAGTTTAGTGAAGTTTTAGTTTCTTTAGTTTGTCTGATGAATAAAATAATGTTCTTTATGACTGAGTATTCAATAAATGTTCACCTTAAAAAAAAAAAAAATTCCCTGGGTGCACACCCTAATGAAATGTGCTGCACTCCTATGATTTTATCCTATTGGTTCTGCTGTCATTTGGTTATGTTGTCATCTCATAACTGTTTGAGCTATCATTTGGTGTTGGTGTCCTTTCTCATTTGAGCTGAGCACAGTCTCTTTCTTTGACGGATTTGTCGCCTGGGATTGAGGAGGGCCAAGCACCACCCTGCCTGCTCTCCTCAAAAACACAACTCTGTGTTGTGAGGGTTCCTTGCAAATGCTAGCAAAAGCTTGAAGTGGTTCTTCAAAGGAATATATGTGAGAAACATAGATGGTTTTGCCCAGCTCCCCGCCCCTCTCCTGCCAGTACAGCAAAGCAAAATAAAAAACCCCAAACCAACCAGTGAAACAAAACATCCCAATACCCTGACCACGTCAAAGACAGAAGGGCGCCTGGATCATTAGTGACCTGTCAGCTGTCCTGCCTGCCGTCTGACTGCAGAAGCTGACATTGTTCTTTTTGAAATGCTCCAAAGCATAATTTACTGCTGAGAACAAGGGAACGGTAATTCCTTGGAAGTACTATTTCCCTGGCAGGAAAGTGCCATTCATCTGGTAGCTATAAATGGTGAAGAAATGTTTACACAAACAAACCGCAAATCAAACAACGTTAACAGAATTTGTTCATATTATAATGAAATCATTTTAGTGGTGGTGATCACAGGAACAGAGCAACATGGAAGATACTGTTTACTAGAACAGGCCTTGTTTATATGATTAAGAATATCTGTAATTGTCTTAGAAAGGACAGATTCTGGATATTTATCCTAAAGCTCTTTTGGGCAGCAACAAGTATTTATACAGAGGTTTTAGGGGCATTTCGCGCATTATTTTTTTAGTGCACACCCATGACGTTTTAAGGGCACACAACATGTGACTGAGATAAAATGGCGCTTGAAAACATGTATATCATATGAGTACACACATCAGAGAAGACTGATTGTCTGCAGTTCTGTGCTGAGTGAACATACACATGGTGGCAAACCCAGGTTTGCTTGTGTGTAATGTGTGAAACAGCACTGGAAAATGCTTTTTGCCTAATAATCACATGGGTTTATTTTTGTAAACAAAGGACAGATGGTCCCAAATGGACTGGTGATTATTTTTTTGCAATATTGGAGACAATTTGTAGAAACATACTTGGGGAAAAGGGTCTCATTCAAATGCCAGCAATGGACTTGTCAAGGACAATTCCTCCGCCAAAGATCTCATGGGCTTTAGACGAAAAGAGAGAGAGCAAAAGAACAAGGGATGGAGGAGGACCAGCTGCTTCTGGCCACAGCACAGAGATGGCTGGGAGCAGAAATAGGCCCTCCAATTCTAAATCCAGACCCATCCTTCTGCCCTCATTACCAAACTGACTTTTTAGGTGTAGGGATTTGCTCTAGGTCTACCGCGCTCCATTGCAGGCTTTATTTGTACTGCCCCATGCTACCATTACAACTCCAAATGTTCTCCCAAAAGCAGCAGTGCCTTTTCCCCATGCTCATGCTGTTGATGAGACATCTTTTAAAAAGTAAGCCAGTCCACCTCTCAGGAGAGAAAAGCAATTACTTAGACAGGCAATAGGTGAAACAGAATAAAACACGACCCAAAATATCTGAATCACTGAGCTCAACATTATCTCCTCCCTGCTCATCTCAGTAGAATCACACTCTGGTTCTCGAAGTCTGATGGCCCCAAATATGTTATCTTCTACAGAACTGCATGGCTGTTGTATTTGGAGACCTCTCTAAGAACCTAGTCCAGGGGGTAACAGGAAATGTCATGAAACCCTCACACCAGCTGGGGCTGGGGGGGTGTTGTAAAAAAACACACCCTCATATAAAATGGATAAGCTCATTTTGAACACAGGAGGTGATAGTTCCTGGTCCTCAAGAGCAGGGATGGCAAGATCTCAAACTTCTGGGATCTGCAAGTGGTACATGCAGCATAATGTGTCTGTGAGGAGGGCTGCTGTTCCAAATTCCAGACCCTTCATTCCATTCCCCTCCTGTCCACCGGGGTTTTCATTTCTGTCTTCCAGCAGTTTGCAAGCATTCTGTGCCTACTAAGCATGCACAGTCCACATTGGCCTTTTTTGGTTATTTTACCCCTTTATGCACCCCCCAAAAAATATTGTGTACCTTTGAGTTTCCCTGAACCTGCTGATACCTCCCTTTTGCAGGTGGGTGGTACCATTTTGGCTACATAAGAAATGGCACTCACAGCCTGAACATCAGAAATAGAGGGAATTATTTTTATTTGTATTAGTTTTAGTATAACCTCAAGGTCTGCCAAGAAGCAGCAGATGCAAACTAGATGTTGGGGGTGGGGGTGGGGGGAGGGTGAGCATAGAAGTAAGGAACAGGGTGCCTCTGAACACATGTTCAATCTAGGAATTTGTTTAATTGTTTTCAGGACCAGAATTAAGCCCAGAATCCTTTCCCGCAAAATAAACACTCCTGGATTTCCTCTAAGCTTTCTTCATTCCAGCAGGCTAATTCATAAGGAGACAGGAAGAAGGCCTTTCTATGATTGCTATTATTAAACAATTGGACTTTTGCTGATTTATGCCTGCCTGCTCACACTATAGGAGAGGTGATAGTGAGGTCCTTATTAAAGAAGTCCTCCCTTGGCACACTGGATCCAGGAAATTCCAGGCCTTTGACCAGATCAGGGCCAGGTAAACATGATCAGGCACACGCCAAAGGCCCACACCACAGCAGGGACACATTGGCAAGTAAGAATGCATGAGAAATTTGTTTGAGCTTGTTTTTGATCAGGATTTTACCCAGTTTGCGCCTTCTGGACCAAACATGGAGTTGGACATGCTTGAAGTCTGTACATTTCCAAGCTTGCAATGTGATTCATGGAGCCCCCATCCCCCACCCCGCAAATGCATCCAACAGCATGTGTAAATGGCAAAATGGAAAAATGCACACATTTCAAAAATGCACACATTAAAAAAATGCATACATTTAAAAATGTGCACAATGGATGCATATATATATATATATATATATATATATACACATTTGGAAAAATAGGCACAGAAATACACATGGATTTGCATGCAAAAAGAAACAAACAAAGCTTGAAATCTGATACAGACTTGAGTTGGAACAAGCTTCAAGATGGCATCTGGAAAATTTGGGCAAGATTGAGTTTTGCTGATTCACCTCTCCATACTGGCAAGAGCCCCCAGGAGTTGCTCCTCCTCTTCCTCATTGCGACCTGCCTGTTCACCTGCCTCTTTCTCTGTCCCAGACAACAAGAGGTCATGAGAAGGAGGAGCAGTAGATGCCGCTGTCTTCTGCTCACTGGCTCCCTGCTTCTGCTTGCCAACAATGTCAAGCAAACGAGTAAGAATGTCCGTTGCCAGGAAATCTGCCCCTCTGGGGGCTTGCTGGACTTCTGCAGCATGCCCAGCTCAGCTTGCTTTTGTGAGCTGAGCCACACAGTTTCTGCAAATTCCAGGGACTTTTTAAGTAATTTTTTTTGGTCTTGGCTGTAGTTTGCACAAATAAAGAGTTGCACAAATCATGGCTACAAATTGCACAAATTTGCGTAATTTGTACAAATCACAGTCAAGTTTTGTGTAATTTGCGCAATTCATGCAAATTCAAAAACATTGGAAATCCACCTGCTGGCCCAACTCGCTGCAGGCTGAGTCAAGCCAGCCAGCAAAAGGTGGAATGGAGTCCGGGCAGGGTGAGCTGATGAAAGCTTGTCAAGCTCCACCCCCCAACCAGATTCCTCCGACATCCCTATAAGCAAGTGGTAGCAATGATGAGAAGAGGATGAGGTGCAACAGTAGCTGATGACAATGGTGGTGAGAAAGGAGGCTCACCGAGGGAGGGGGCCCACTGAGTGTCCCTTGCCCAAGGGCCCTCAGAAACCTGGAGCAAACACAGGATCAGATTAAGCAGCTTTATGCTGAGACAGGCCATGGGCCCATCTAACCCAGTCTCGTCTCTCCTAAGTGATGATGGTCCTGCAGGATCTCAGATGGAAACTTTTTCTTTGCTCTTCTACCCGTGGTCCTTCTAAATGAAGATGCTGCTGGGAGATGCGCTTGGGCCCATGTGCCTGAAAATCAGATGCTCCACGCTGAGCTGCAGCTCCTTCCCCAATTTGCTTGGGCAAGCCAAGAGAGTACATAGCAGCTGTTCAGCAGCTGGCACATCTGAAGGAACCAATCATATGGGCCCCTATCAGTCTGGCTTCAGACCAGGTATAGGATGGAAACTGCATTGGTTGTGCTGGTAAACAACCTTTGACTGGGTTAAATAGGGGCGTGAGACCCTTTGGGAGGTTTTAGCCCTCTGTGACATATGATACTATCAGCCATGATCAAATCCTTCTGCACCATGATGCAAAAGGTAGTCTGGGGGAGAAGGGTTCCTCCCAATGGGTGATGTGGTGCTGCTGGGGGTGTATTTTATATCCCATGCTCCTTAACATCCACACAATGCCACTGGGAGAGTTTGTGCTGAATCATGCCAGCAAATTCCAAAGTGGGGATTTTGGAATATCTATCTATCT
This sequence comes from Heloderma suspectum, assembly GCF_057233095.1. NCBI lineage: Eukaryota > Metazoa > Chordata > Lepidosauria > Squamata > Helodermatidae > Heloderma > Heloderma suspectum. The sequence continues at coordinate 16,829,330 of NC_139467.1, forward strand.
ATCTATCTATCTATCTATCTATCTATCTATCTATCTATCTGTAACATTTGTATCCCACCCTATATCATTAAGATCTCAGGGCGGCGTGCAGATAAAATCACTTCAAACAGTATGAAACAATAAATAATTTAAACAGCTAAAAACATATTAAACCATTAAGCAAGCTAATACCAACTGAAAAATCTAAAACAATAAAACAGTTAAAACACTGTGCAACTTTAGGGAATTCAATTCGCCTTCAAAAACTTGGGTGAAAAGCCATGTTTTAACTTGACGCTGAAATGAAATCGATGTCTGTGCCAATCGGGCCTCCAAGGGGAGGGCATTCCACAACCAGGGTGCCACAGCAGAGAAGGCCCTCTCCCACATCCCACCATAGCGTACAATGTATGTCTTGCACTAGTGGGACGTACACCATGACATAAGGTGTATGTCATACATCACAGTGTATGTCTCTTACTGGTGGGACGTAGAGGAGGGCTCCTCTAAAAGATCTCAATCCTCGGGCAGGCATATATTGGGGAGGTGCTCCCTCTCCCTCTATATGTGTGTCCCCTGCCTACCCATCTGTCTGTCGCCCCTTGTCTGCCTACTGCATCTATTTGTCTCTCCCCTCCCATCTGTCTCCCTCCCCACACACCCATCTGTGTGTATCCCCGTTCACCTCTCTATCTGTCTGTCTTTCCCTACCCACCTGCCCACCATGCCTAGTCATCTCCCTATTGCCCCACTGCATCTGTCTGTCACCCCCTCTGCTCATTGCATCAGTACTGCAGTCTGTACAGTATTCCAGGGGACAAATTCCAGGGACATCTCTCACACACTGGCCAACTGTGAGGGAGAACCAGAACCAGGTGTTTGGGCTTGTCCAGCTCTCTGAAGAGCTGTGGTAGTGGCAGGAAAGGGGGTGGGTGGGGGAGCTGGTGGGCAGTATGCAGCAGTGTCACGTCCTCCTTGTGGGAAGGGAGTGTGTGATTCACTGATCTTCCCACTCTGCTGTGTGAGGCAGGGGATTCACCCTACCTCATGAGAGGGGGGCCTTGGCAATATAATTAAAAACAAAAGCAAAAACACCTTGCTGCATATAGAAAACAAGCACACGGGGTGGGAGATGACTTATAGCACTTTTCCTCTTGTGGTGCTAGCTTTATGTGTGCATGGATTTTTCAGCCAGGAAGCAGTTCAAAGGGTGAACCTCCACCTGTAGTCTAAATGGTACAGTCCCAGAAGGACTCTACCACATGATTCTGCCAAACCTGTAGGTCAGCCCTACCTGTTCTGTCATTAAAGCAAGAGTTTGGTCATGAAAAAAAAAATGTATCTGCCAAATTAGATGATTTGAGGAGCTTGAACTGGCTTTGGAAGTGAACACTTATTACCCCACTATACCTGCAACAAAGCTGGCAATAGCTGAACTCCTGGTCAGGGTGAAGGAGCCAAGTTGGGACAGAAGAAGTGTAGCCCCAAGGCCAAAGAAAGAGACAGTGCCAGCAATCATCCCGAAAAACAGGAAAGCGCGGGTGGCATGGACTGCACCTACATAGAGCCAAAGAAGGGGGGGGGGGTTAAATATAGAAACAGTAACGGATGGCAGCATTGCAGAGATCTCAAGTAATCAAACACAGTAAAAGGTTCGATCGTGAACCACTCATAAACATCAAAGCAAAATAGGTTTAAGAGAAAGTGTGTGTGTGTGTGTGTGAGTGTGTGTGTGTGTGTGTGTGTGTGTGTGAGAGAGAGAGAGAGAGAGAGAGAGAATGTAGTTTTCTTGGGTCTTTCTGGAAAACTAACGTTGCATAAATTGCGTCCATAAAGGGGCCACCTGTGCAACATTACAGGCATGAATGCGCTCGGCAAACAGGAGTCCGGGGGGCTGAGTGGCAGGGAGTCTGTCGAACTGCCTCCCCACATCAGGCACTCATGACATCATAGGAAATCGAGGGGATGATACTTGTCATTAGTACTTTAAAGTTCATCTCCAGGTGGATCACATCACACGCATCTCTTTGTAAATAGGTATGGAGTGGCCACCCATTCCCCTGCCACTGCTGCACTATGGTGTGGTCCCGCAGAAAGGCCTCTCCTGCTGATCATAATATTCTGGCAGGTTCATAGTGAGACAAGCAGTCTTTTAGATAGCCAGGTCCTAAGCCATTTGGGGCTTTAAAAGTTAAAACCAACGCCTCGAATTGCACCTGGTAAGCAATTGGCAACCAGTGCAGGTGTTTCAGGGCAGGTGTAATATGGTCCCGATACTGTGCGCTGGTTAGCAGCTTAGCTGCCACATTTTGCACCAACTGAAGCTTCTGGACAGTCTTTAGGGGTAGCTCCATGGAGAGCACATTGCAGTAGTCTAGCGAAGATGTACCCCAAACATGAATAACTGTTGCCAGGACAGACCGATTCAGGAAAGGTCACAGCTGGTGCAAATGCACCCTTTGCCACTGCCACCACCTGAAGATCCAGGGTGAGCAAAGGATCAGGGAACACTCCCAACTTATGGATCTGAGCCTTCAGGGGGCGTGCAACCCCTTCCAGGACAGGTTGTTGTTGTTTTTGGTTTTGGTTTTTCCCTGAGTCAGGCTTTCTACTAACCAACAACACCTTCATCTTGTCTGGGTTTAACCTCAGCTTGTTCACCCCATCCTGTCCATTACTGAACCCAGTCAAAGTTCAAGAATTTCAACTGCTTCCTTGGTTTTAGGTAAGAGCAATAGAAACCTTAGTTCAGGGTAGGAATGTAGGAGAAATCCGCAATGAAACCAATTGAGTTTCGATTTCTATGAATCTGCCCCACAGATTCCACATCAGTTTTTCCCAAGTCACACAAATCCTGTGGACTTGCAGACCAGGTTTTGTTTTTTAAAATTTCTGGAATTTTATGCAATCGTAGAAAGATATGTAAAGTAATAATATATTTTTTTAAAAAAAACAGCTGAAAATGTGCATTTCTCCCTTAGGCTAAGGCATGAAAAAGCACATTTGGGGGGGGGGGATTTCTGCATGGGGGCGGGGTTACACATTTCCGCAAGTGCAAATTTGCATAAATACAAATTTGCGCAAATGTGGATTTGCCCAAATTCAGGTAATTGGGAAAAACCAATCTCCATCAAAGAGCTGATGATGGAATGAAAGGCACCTGGCAATGCTTGAAACACTGACAGAACAGATTTTACAAAATCTGTACATCCCGAGTTCAGGGCTTGAAATCCCCAGCAATGCCATGTAGCTTTTACTGAGCATCCAGGCTGGGGCAAGATGGAACACTGCAACTGCCATAGACCAAAGGCCACAGGTTGGGATGGAAGCACAACCTTCTGGAATGTTCCTTCCAGCAAGGGCTGGAGTCACCACAAAACAGTGGACAGGATCCAACAAGGTGCTTATCCCTCTGCTGACTCCTGTCCTTCTGATTCCCTACTGCGGGTGGTGGTTCCCTCCAATGCTGTTGTGCAAGTGGAACCCCTTATGGGAACTCCACCAAGCTCCGGATGCCCCAAAAGTGCTAAATTGACAGAGCTGGTGGACCATAAGAGCACCATTGGATTCTGCCCTATGGCTCCAAGCCTCATGTGGTTAGCCAGCCCAGAAGAATAACATCGTGGTTATGGGATCAAAAATCACTGAGAGGTCCCGGAAAATCTGACATCATTCAACTTCTCACATCATTCAACTTGATAAAGATACTCGCTCTGTAAGCTCCGCTAGAAGAATCCAGCTTCAAGCGTGGGCCATGTGTCATCAGCTTGAGGCGGCCAAAGAAAGGATCGAGAACACTGGCTATGAGACTGGCATGCTTTATGCTCAGGGCTGGCCCTTTCATTAGGCAAAATAAGGGAGCCACCTTGGGCAGCAGAAGCTGGGGGAGGTGGGGAGTTGTGGTGAGGTGTTGGAGGACAGAGTAGTATATGCCACATGGCTTGCCATGTGCCTGTTATGCTAGTGGTGGAGGGACACTGTCCTTTGCCAGTGTCAGATTTGAACTCAACTGCCAGTCCAGTCAGCTTTTGCACATGGAGTGAGCAGGCATCATGACATTGGCAGCAGGCAGCAAAATGTCTCGGCCCAACCCTGCTTGTCATCTGCAACACAAACAGAATGAAGAAACCTAACATGCACACTATTGTTGCATCTCTTATGAATTGTTGTAAACCTCCCAGAGAACTTTGGCTATGGGGAAGCATAGAAATGAAATAAACAACAACAACAACAACAACAAACTAATGGTTCAGATCTTGTCACCCTGCCCAGTCCTCAACAGGTTGTGGAAGTGAAGGAAGAGGCAGGTGTATCATGTAACATGTGTTCTGTGAAGTTCTGAGTCTTCTCAGAAGCTTCTCGGACCTTCCATGATGAGTAGATCAAAGCTTCAATAGCTTCTCTGAAAAAGAGCTTGCCCACCACTGCCAAGCTTCCCCTGTGATTAAGGATGTCAGAGGAATCTGCCGTGGATCAGGACCACTTACCTCCACTCCAGGAGGACTGGAGGCAGAACGGCACTCAGCTGCTTCTCACCAGCCAGAGCCGTTCGCCTCTTCCCTGTCCCTGCCAATTGCCATGTCTTTAAAAAAAAAAAAAATGGTGATAGGGAGGATGTGCCCATAGACTTATACACAAATAGAGTCATAAGTCTTGCATATAAGTCTATGTGTCCATAGACTTATACGCAAGTTTCATGGCTCTATTTTGCGTATAAGTCTATGGGCACATGTGATCAGCAGGATGTGCCCATAGACTTATATGAAAAATACAGCTGTGAATCTTGCGTATAAGCCTATGGACACACAGACTTATATGCAAGATTCATGACTCTATTTGCATACAAGTCTATGGGCACATCCTCCCTACCGTCTTTTTTTTTTTTTTTTTTTTAAGACATGGCAATCAGCAGGGACAGGGAGGAGGCAAACAGCCCTGGCTGGCAGGAGGGAAGGTAAGCACCCCCAAGCCAGTTCCCCCCCCCTGAATCCAAGCAGAGCAGAACCACTCTGGAGGATTCCGAGGGGGGGAAGGAACGGATTGCCTCCCCCCCATGGATTCCCCACCAGAACAGATGGTGGGGAATCCGTACACCCCTACCTATGATGCACAGCTCCACAGAAATGCTGGATGTGTCCTAAGACACATGCTTGGTTGACATGGAGTGACGCTGGAACCCAACAGACCTTCCAAGAACACAATGAGAACTGGGTGTGTACTCTAGGATCCTTTACAATATTCAGGGAGGTTGTGGCTGATATACAGGGTTTCCTTGGCAGACAGGTCAATGCAGAAAGGGTTCCCTAAAGGTAGAATCTTTGCAAATGGCTGCTGTATGGAACAGTAGGGTTATTATTCTCAGAAACACAAATGATCAAGGAGATGAAGAACCATAAGCTGCTCCCTGAACTGCTGCAAACCTAAGAAATGAAGAAGAGTGCAGAGTGCCTGTGAGTACCACAGTGCTACTCACCTTCCTGTCCCAGGACAGGGATGAACTTACCTGATGCACTCATCCCGAATGATAAGCATTTGGAATTGGCACAAACGTTCCACAGGCCAGAATGCAAATCTTTGGCTGCTATCCAGTAGTCTGAGCTCAGGGAAATGAGCAGCAGCAGGAGACTGATGAAAGAGCAGACCACAGCGCTAATCTGCAGGACAAGCATCGTGGGAACTTTCCAATCTGTGACAGCACAGCACAACTGAAGTGAACCTGGGGACGGAGACGTGAAGGTTGGTGCATATCCATTTGTGGCAAATATTGGGATCCATATTGCCCAGCCTGACTTAGCTAAGCAGTTAGGAGACTCCATCATCAAATGAATCAAAGGATATTCTACACCACACCAGAGAGCCAGTGTGGTGTAGTGGCGAGAGTGGTGGACTGGAAGCCGGGAGATCCAGGTTCTTGTCCCCACTTGCCCACTGAAGCTCACTGGTTGACTTTGGGCCAGTCACAATCTCTTAGCCCAACCTACCTTGCAGGGTTGTTGTTGTGAGGATAAAATGGAGAGGAAGAGAAAGATTATGTACTCCACCTTGGGTTCCTTAAGGAGGAAAAAAGGTGGGATAGAAATGTAATAAATTAATAAATAAATATTCTGCAATAAAATTTCGTGACTGTATTCCAGCACCCAGTTCCACACAACTGTGCATCTCAAGCCAAGAATAAAGTTTTTCGAAGTACAGTCCCATGGGAATCTTGTTGTGATACCTCACATTCTGGGAAACATCTGTGCCAGGATGTGGTAAATAGCTGACAATGGAGGTTCTAGTATCAAAATGGGATATTGTAAATCAAGGGGGTCACAATGGTATTAAGTCATAAGCAATAACAGCCATAAACTAGAAACATTATCAACCCAAGACGGGGCATCTGAAATGAGAAACATCGGGTCTCTCTGGCTAGAATGTACATTAGGGATGTACGGATTGTGTAAAATCCATTCCGTCTGTGTTTCGCAGAAAGTCAGGTGTCTTTTGTTCCATATTTCACGCATTGATGGAATTGGATTATTTTTGGTTCCAATTTGCATTTGTGGAAAATGTACAATTGCACAATTTCAACATGTGGAAATGTGCAATTTCCCCAAAATGGGCATTTTCACACTTTAGCCTATGGGGGAAATGCACATTTTGGGTCTGGTTTTTGTGTGTGTCTTTTTCTCTGATAAAAGGAGATGCAGTTACTCCTTGCACTGGGGGAAATTGAGTGGAAGCGGTTAAATGGCAGGCTAAGCCTGCCTAAATACTTATTTGTTTGTTTGTTTATTTGAAACATTTCTATCCCACCCTATAACATTAAAATCTCAGGACGCCATACAGATAAAATCAATGTAAACAGTATAAAACAATAAATAATGTAAACACCTAAAAACATATTAAACTATTAAACAAGCTAAAACCAGTTAAGATCTAAAACAATAAAACAGTTAAAACAATGTGCTAGGGAATGCATTTAGCCCTCAAAGGCTTTGCTAAAAAGCCACTTTTTTACTTGGCGTCAAAATGAGACCAATGTCTGTGCCAATTGGGCCTCCAAGGGGAAGGCATTCCACAACTGGGGTGCCACAGCAGAGAAGGTCCTCTCCCACATCCCACCATAGTGTATGTCTCGTACTGGTGGGACGCAGAGGAGGGCTCCTCCAACAGATCTCAGTTCTCGGGCAGGCCTATATAGGGAGAGGCGCTCCTACAAATATCGAGGCCCCAAGCTGCTTAGGGCATTAAATGTCATCACCAAAACTTTGAATTCCAACTAGAAGCATATTGGCAGCCAGTGCAATTCCTTTAAAACCAGTGTTATATGGTTTTTATGAGGTGTTCTGGTCAGCAGTCTTGCTGCTGCATTTTGCACTAGCTGCACCTTCCAAGTCATCTTCAAGGGCAGCCCCATGTAAAGTGCATTGCAATAGTCTAATCAGGAAGTTACCAGTGCATATACTATGATGGCTAGGCTATCCCTGTCCAGGAAAGGCCGTAGGTGGCAGATCAGCCAAAGCTGGCCCCAAGTACACTGGGCCACGGAGTACACCTGAGGCTCCAGTGACAGGGATGGATCTAGGAGTACTCCCAAGCTACACACCTTCAGGGGGAGTACAACCGCATCCAGGACAGGTTGCTTACCCAATTCCTGGACTCAGGAACCACCAGTCCACAGAGCTTCCATCTTGTCAGGACTTAGCTTCAGTTTATTGGCCCTCATCCAGCCCATTATAGCCTCCAGGCACTGGTCCAGCACCTTCACTGCCTTGGCCAACTCCGACGACAAGGAGAAATAGAGCTGAGTATCATCAGCATACTGGTGACACCCCACCCCAAAACTCCTAATGAACTCTCCCAACGGCTTCATATAGATGTTGAACAGCAAGAGGGATAGAATAGAACCCTGTGGCACCCCACTTAAAAGCCTTGGGGTAGAACAGGAATCCCCCAATGCCACTCTCTCAAATCGGCCCTGCAGGTAGAAGCAGAACCACTGTAGCACTGTGCTCCCAACTCCCATCCTGCAGAGCCGATCAATGGTGTCAAAAGCCACTGAAAGATCCAGGAAGATCAACAGGGTAGCACTCCCCCTGTCTTTCATCCAGAGTAGGTCATCAGTCAGAGCAACCAAGGCTGTTTCAGTGCCATACCCTGGCCTGAAACCAGACTGAAATGGGTCCAGATAATAATCAGTTTCCTCCAAGAACACCTGAAGCTGCCCAGCCACCACACGCTCAAGCACCTTGCCCCAAAAGGGGATATTGGCAATGGGGTGATAGTTTTCACACACCTCTGGGCCCAGGGAGGGCCTCTTCAGGAGAGGGTGCACTACAGCCTCTTTCAAGGCAGCAGAAACCACCCCCTGACACAGCGAAGCATTTACCACTCCCTGGACCCACCCAGTCAATCCACCCCTGCTAGATCATATCAGCCAAGATGGGCAAGGGTCAAGCTATACTGGTAAATACTGGTATCCCATCTCATACAATCCCTGGGTGAGGACAGAATTGTCACACATTGCAGCCTGTGTTTGAGTGTGCACTGCCCTTTCTGAGTGTGCATTGCCCAGCCTGTGGCCAAGGGGCCGAGGAAGGTCCAGTTTGTGCAGTGCAGCTTCTACAAAGTGGCACATGTGGAGAGACCTACAGTAGATTGCACAAACGCAGACAGAAGATGTCATCAGCCTGTGCAGACTGTGACAGGCCTCTGCACAGGTGCAGCATCTCAGCATGTGTGAGCTGTGGGGATGGGAGGAGAAATTTGCAGGGATGTACAAAAGTCACTTACCTTTTATTTATTTATTTATTTATTTATTTATTTATTTATTTCTATACCGCCCAATAGCCGAAGCTCTCTGGGCGGTTCACAAAAACTAAAACCAAACAACACACAATAAAACAATTTAAAATATATAGAACATTAAAACCACAATATAACAATACAACCACAATAAAACCTAGCAGCAGTACAGGAGTTTAAAATACAGATTTAAAACAGCAAAGATAAAAATTTAGAAAGCTAAAATGCCTGGGAAAATAAAAAGGTCTTCACCTGGCGCCGAAAGGAGTACAATGTAGGCGCCAGGCGAACCTCACTAGGGAGCTCATTCCAGAGCCGGGGTGCCACAACAGAAAAAGCCCTCCTCCTAGTAGCCACCCGCCTCATTTCCTTTGGCAGGGGCTCACGGAGAAGGGCTGCTGATGATGATCTTAAGGTCCGGGCAGGCACATATGGGAGGAGGCGATCCTTCAGGTAACCTGGCCCCAAGCCGTTAAGGGCTTTGAATGTTAACACCAGCACTTTGAATCGGGCCCGGAAATGGACCGGCAGCCAGTGCAGCTGGAAAAGTACTGGCGTAATATGAGCTCGCAGGCCAGTCCCTGTTAACAATCTTGCTGCCCTATTTTGGACCAGCTGAAGTTTCCGGACCGTTTTCAAAGGCAGCCCCACGTATAACGCATTGCAGTAATCCAGACGAGAAGTTATCAGAGCATGGATAACTGTAGCTAGGCTATCTCTGTCCAGATAAGGGCGTAGTTGGTATACCAGCCTAAGCTGATAAAAAGTGCTCCGTGCCACTGAGTTCACCTGTGCCTCAAGTGACAGTTCTGGATCCAAGAGCACCCCCAAACTACGAACCTGATCCTTTAGGGGGAGTGCAACCCCCTCCAGAACAGGTTGATTATCACCTAGCCGGGCAGACGAACCACCCACTAACAGTACCTCCGTCTTGTCTGGATTGAGTTTCAGTTTATTGGCCCTCATCCAGTCCATTACCGTGCCAAGGCACTGGTTCAGAACAGCCACTGCCTCACCTGGTTTTGATGAGAAAGAGAGGTAGAGCTGGGTGTCATCCGCATATTGATGGCACCTCAGCCCACACCTCCGGATAACCTCCCCCAGCGGTTTCATGTAGATGTTAAACAGCATGGGGGATAGAGTAGAGCCCTGTGGAACCCCATGGCACAATTGCCATGGCACAGAGCAATAATCCCCCAGCACCACCTTCTGGAATCGGCCATCCAAGTAGGAGCAGAACCACTGTAGTGCAGTGCCTCCAACTCCCAACCCAGACAACCTATCCAGAAGGATACCATGGTCGATGGTATCGAAAGCCGCTGAGAGGTCCAGGAGAATCAACAGGGTCGCACTCCCCCTGTCCCTCTCCTGGCAGAGGTCATCCCACAGGGCGACCAAGGCAGTTTCCGTTCCAAAACCAGGCCTGAAGCCCGATTGAAATGGATCTAGATAATCCGTTTCATTCAAGAGTGCCTTTTCACAGGTGTGATTTGCGGTGGGGGGGAGGCGCTCCGTCCCTCCCCCCAGAATACTCCCTGGCCGGCTCCACTCCGCGGCAACTCCACAGAGCCGCCAGCCAGGGCTGTCCGCAACCGGAGTTCTGGCCATGGCCGGGCTGCTGCGGCCGCAAATGGCGGGCGCCATAGCGGCCGCCATTTGTGTCCTGCCAGGCTACCATGATAGGCTACGTAAGTATTTACGTAGCCTATCACGGCAAAGAACAGGAACGCAAACGGCAGCCGCTACGCCGTTTGCACTGCTGCTCTTTTTGTGATAGGCTACATAAATATTTCATGATAGGCTATGTAGTGGCCGCCATTTGCGTGGCTGCCTTTACCGTGATAGGCTACGTAAATTCTTATGTAGCCTATCACGGAAAGAGCAGCGGCGCAAACGGCATAGCGGCCGCCGTTTGCGTCCCTGCTCTTTGCCGTGACAGGCTATGTAAATACTTATGTAGCCTATCACGGCAGCCTGGAAGGACACAAATGGCGGCCGCTACAGCGGCCTCCATTTGTGGCCGCAGCAGCCAGCCGAAAGACCAGCCGCTGCCACCGCCACCCCAGGTAAGTTTCGTTCCGGGGGGATTCTGTGGGGGAGGGGAGGCCGTTCCGCCACGGGTTTCAGGGGGCTGAATGCCAGTGCATTCAGCCTCACTGAAATCCGTGGCGGAATTCTCTGCCATCCCTAGAAATTTGTTCAGTTCCCAAAACCTGATGGAGCACCTTTCCCGACCTGAACGTACCCAGGCACTATGATCAACATCAAAGGCCTTCACATAGACTTATATGCAAAAAGCACTGCGAGTCTCCCATAGACTCTAGTTCACAGAGCTATTTTGCATATAGCTCTGGGCAAGTGCTGCCAATAACCTTTTTTAAAAAAAATTGCGATTGGCACAGAGACGAATAGGCCCGGGTAAGTTGCAGGCTACTCATATAGTGGGGTGGGGGATGCTCGACTGCAGCCCAGAGGGCCAGTGAGCAGGGGGAAAACTCAGGGGCACATGGAGAACTTGAACTGGGATGTGTTCTCACATCCCTAATTGGGTTGCATAGAAATAGAAATAAAAATAAAAACTTCCATAATTTCGCACCTCTGAACCAATGCCTGAACTGAAAGTTCTACTTCTAAATTCACACTTCTCTGAATTTTACAATGGACTTCTCCAGTTTAATAATGTCTGCAAAAATGCATATATCGGGGGAAATGTACACAAAATGTGTGCATTTGCAGAAATGTACACCAAAATGCATGCAAATTTTCACACAGTTTTTTTTTAACGAACAGATTCATCTAGCCAGTACCTTCCTTGTGCAACCCAACTAGGGATGTACGAAAGTTCCGCCACGGATCTCGGGGAGGCCAAATGCCAGCGCATTCGGCCCCCTGAAATCGAAATTGGTGGCAGAACGGCTCACCACCACCCCGCCACCCTCCGGGACGAGACTTACCTTGGGCGGATCTTCCTGGCGGCGGTTCGGCGGTGGCGGCTGCGGTGGCCAGTCTTCCGACCGGCTGCCACCGCCGCCATTTCCGCCGCTGCCATTTCCAGGTTTAAAAAAAAAAACAAAACGTGATAGGCTACATAAAGAATTCTTGCTCTAGTTTACATATCTGCAGAGTTTGGAAAGCAGCTAATTGCAGTGCTATTTTATATTTCTTCTGATAATACACACAATTATGTTCTGTTTTCCTGAATGCAACTTTAATTTATTTTATTGATCTTGTTTGCCCATGAGTAGTTCAAGGCTCTTTCCAGACCACTAGTCCTAATGAAGTCTTTCCTGCCTAGGTGTAAAGGAGACAGTGAGGCCAGATGGTAGCAGCTAAAAGCTTTCATCAACAAGAATGAAATTGTACATTTTGCTCAGGAAAGTTAAGTGACAATTATAGGTGTTCCTGGTTCAGGACATCCCTAGTTCTTAAAACAAACAAACAAACAAACAAAAACTTTAAAGAATAAACACTGACACACCTTCAGCCACCTCAAAACTTTTTTGAGGATAATAAGCTACACCCCCACCCCTGAAATCTTTGAAGAAATTCTTCCCCCATGTACGAAAGAGGCAAAAAAAAAAAAAAATGATTGCCTCTTTCACAGGAGGCAAAGAGTTTCTCGAAAATAGGGAACAGGGTTCGACACAGCTTTAGAACATCCAGCTTTTGGGAATCTTTCTCTGGGCTGAAACCATTAAAAATGTAGGTGGGCTTTCGTCTCCTTTCACTCTCTACTAGTCGCATGGTAAGTAAGTGTGAATAATTAGCAGAGACCACATAAAATGAAAATCGCACACACTGGAAGTTTCTTCAAGAAGGACAAACTGTTACTAAATTCATGGTTATACTAAAGCTACAAAAGAAGGAAGCAATAAGAGTTCATTTGTATGAGATCATTAGCCAAAAGTGATGAATAAAGTTGGGGTAAAATATCCAAGTTCTCCCTAAATTTAGTTTAATTTCAAGAAGTAGGCAATTTACCTTAAAGTTGCAGCTTCCTCCTTTCTTTAAGGGATGTTTCTGGTTGAAGCTGCAGACTCAGCAAAAAATCACCACGTTCTTCCTTCCTTTCCAAGTGTTCCAGGAGGTGAAGAGGGGAAAAGAGCATCTAACAAAAGTTCCCTTTCTCTTATATACTTTTCTGCTGACCCCACCTCTAACCTGACTCCTTCTGCAGGAGTTTCTGGGTGGAGTTGGCCAACGTCTGAATAACACCTGTAAAGTAGCATTAAGAATAACAATAGCTGAGACATTTGCAACCATAGTGAGAAAAATGAGTCAAGAGGGGTATCATTGGGTAAACAAGGGCAAGTCTATTTCCTTTAACATGCCAGCATTTGCAACAATCCTAAACACTGTGTGGGACCCTGCTAATGCAGGAGCTGCCTCTCAGCTATCCCTGCCTTGAATTAGGGCAAGCCATACCTGGCCATGAGTTGGAGGTAGTGTTACAACTATCCCCTCCCCACTGCTCACATGTGTTGATGGATCCTTTCCTGAGTAAACCCCCTCCACCAAAGCTCCACAGCTCTAGGTAGGCAAGACAGATTATTGCCAAAAGAGTTTTGTACCTCATCCCAACCAGATCTCATAGCCCTGAATGTCAAGTCTCAGAAATCCCCCATCATCGTAAAGCAAGGGTGCAGAACCTCGTTCAACTGAGGTCCAAATTCCATTTTGGAGAAGCTCTTGGGGGATGCATTCCAGTGGTGGGGGTGGCCAAAGGCAAAATACTAGCATATTGTAGCTTAATGGTCTTATTGCCAGTAACTAAGCCTTACGAGAGGCATTTTGATCTTTTAGTGTGTGTGGGGGGGGGACCTGCACAAAAGCCAAGAAACCTTAAAGATACCCAACTCATGCACCCCTGGACCTGAACCAACCCCTCTCCCACCCCTAGCCAAGCCACTCACACTCACCCTGGGCCTGTCCGGCAAGCCACTCACACTCACCCTTGCAAAAAAGAAAAAGAAAAAAAGGCAGGTGCAGATACGTTCTTCCACAAAATGGTGCTGTGAATGGCCAATATATGCAATGTTACAGGCATAAATGGTCCTTTTAAGCCTGTAACCTTGTGTATATCAGCCATTCACGGTGCCTTTTTTCCCCACAAAATGGCAGGTGCAGAGTTCGTCAGATGGGCATGGCATGAGTGCAGGTGGCTCAGCAAGTGTGTATGGGGTGGGGTGGGGGTCAGGCAGGTAAGGGGGATCAGCAGGCATGGCTTGGGGTAGTAAGTGTGTGTGTGGGGGGGGTCTACCAGATTCCTGGACCTGATTGGGCACCCGCACCATCCCTACCTCAGAGTGCTCACTAATGTTCTTACTTGTCTTGTGATGTTTCCTGCACAGCCCTATCATTAAGGCAGCAGAACATGCCTAGATGAATTACACACTCTCCACCCTGCTAGATAGTGTAGAGTTGGCAAAAAAACCTGTCACCCCCCACCAATCGGGAGACAGGCAAAAAAATCCTACTCAGCCCATAAGCTTCCAACTAATTCTACACAGTAATCCTGGGGTCTCCAGCAAAGGAGATCATTACCTTGTCATGGTGCTGGAGCTTGAGCACCTCAGTGGTGCCATGAGCTAAACCATGAAGGGACACCCAAGACAGGAAGGTCATGGCAGAGAGGTCAGACTAAATATGATCCCTGGGGAAGGTAACGGCAACCCACCCCAGTATTCTTGCCATAAAAACTAAATGGATCAGTACAACCAGAGATATGTTGGTATACCATCAGAAGATGGGACTCTCAGGTTGGAAGATGGTCAAAATGCTACTGGGAAGGAACAGAGGATAAGTTCAACTAGCCCCAGATGTGATGGCGCAGCTAGCTCAAAGCCGAAAGGATGGCTAGCAGCCGATGGTGGTGGTGGTGAACGACGAATCTGATGTTCTAAAGATCAACACACCATAGGAACCTGGAATGTAAGATCTATGAGCCAGGGAAAATTGGATGTGGTTATTGGGGAGATGTCAAGATTACATATAGACATTTTGGGTGTCAGTGAACTGAAATGGACTGGAATGGGCCACTTCACATCAAATGACCACCAGATATACTACTGTGGACAAGAGGAGCACAGACGAAATGGAGTAGCCTTCATAATTAATAATAAAGTGGATAAGCAGTGCTTGGATACAGTCCAAAAAATGACAGAATGATCTCAATTCGAATTCAGGGTAAGCCATTTAACATCACAGTGATCCAAATATACGCCCCAACCACAGATGCTGAAGAAGCAGAAGTAAATCAGTTCTATGAGGATCTGCAGCACCTACTGGATAGTACACCAAAAAAAAGATGTTATTTTCATTACAGGAGACTGGAATGCTAAGGTGGGTAGTCAAACGACACCTGGAATTACAGGCAAGCATGGTCTGGGAGAACAAAATGAAGAGGGACATAGGCTGATAGAATTTTGCCAAGACAACTCACTGTGCATAACAAACACTCTTCCCACAACCTAAAAGACGACTTTATACATGGACTTCACCAGATGGTCGACACCGAAATCAGATTGACTACATCCTTTGTAGCCAAAGGTGGTGGACATCTATACAGTCAGTAAAAACAAGACCTGGAGCTGACTGTAGTTCAGATCATGAACTTCTATTGCACAATTTAGAATCAGACTCAAGAGAATAGGGAAGACCCACAGATCAGTTCGATATGAGCTCACTAATATTCCTAATGAATATGCAGTGGAGGTGAAGAATAGATTTAAGGGACTAGATTTAGTAGATAGGGTCCTGGAAGAACTATGGACAGAAGTTCGCAACATTGTTCAGGAGGCGGCAACAAAAAATGTCCCAAAGAAAAAGAAAACCAAGAAGGCAAGATGGCTGTCTGCTGAGACACTGGAAGCAGCCCAAGAAAGAAGGAAAGCAAAAGGCAACAGTGATAAGGGGAGATATGCCCAATTAAAAGCAAAATTCTAAAGGTTAGCCAGAAGAGATAAGACATTATTTTTAAACAAGCAACGCACGGAAGTGGAAGAAGATAATAGAATACGAAGGTCAAGAGACCTCTTCCAGAAAATCAGAAACATCGGAGGTAAATTCCAGGCAAAAATGTGTGTGATCAAAATCAAAGATGGCAAGGACCTAACAGAAGCAGAAGAGATCAAGGAAAGGTGGCAAGAATATACAGAAGATCTGTACAGGAAGGATAATAACATTGGGGATGAATCTGACGGTGTGGTCAGTGAGTTAGAGCTGGACATCCTGAAGAGTGAGGTTGAATGGGCCTTAAGAAGCATTGCTAATAACAAGGCAGCAGGAGACGATGGTATCCCAGCTGAACTGTTTAAAATCTTGCAAGATGATGCTGTCAAGGTGATGCATGCCAGATGCCAGCAAATTTGGGAAACACAAGAATGGCCAACAGATTGGAAAAAAATCAACTTATATCCCCCTACCAAAAAAGTGAAACACTAAAGAATGTTCAAACTATCGAACAGTGGCACTTATTTCACATGCCAGTGAGGTAATGCTCAAGACCTTGCAAGGTAGACTCCAGCAATCCAGCAATGAGAATTGCCAGATGTACAAGCTGGGTTTAGAAAAGGCAGAGGAACTAGAGACCAAATTGCCAATATCCACTGGATAATGGAGAAAGCCAGGGAGTTTCAGAAAAACATCTATTTCTGTTTTATTGACTATTCTAAAGCCCTTGACTGTGTGGATCATAACAAATTGTGGCAAGTTCTTGGTGGTATGGGGATACTAAGTCATCTTGTCTGCCTCCTGAGGAATCTGTATAACAACCAAGTAGCAACGGTAAGAACAGACCATGGAACAACAGACTGGTTTAAGATTGGGAAAGGAGTACAGCAGGGTTGTATACTTTCACCCTACCTATTCAACCTGTACACAAAACACATCATGAGACGTGCTGGGCTTGATAAAGCCAAGGCTGGAGTTATAATCGCTGGAAGAAACATTTAACAATCTCAGATATGCAGATGATACCACTTTGATGGCTGAAAGCGAGGAGGAGCTGAGGAACCTTCTGATGAAGGGGAAAGAAGAAAGTGCAAAAGCTGGTTTGCAGTTAAACCTCAAAAAAACCAAGATTATGGCAACCAGCTTGATTGATAACTGGCAAACAGAGGGAGAAAACGTGGAGGCAGTGACAGACTTTGTCTTTCTAGGCGCAAAGAATACTGCAGACACTGACTGCAGCCAGGAAATCAGAAGACACTTACTTCTTGGGAGGACAGCAATGAGAAATCTTGATAAAATAGTGAAGAGCAGAGACATCACACTGACAACAAAGGTCCGCATAGTTCAAGCAATGGTATTCCCTGTAGTAACCTATGGCTGCGAGAGCTGGACCATAAGGAAGGCTGAGCGAAGGAAGATAGGTGCTTTTGAACTGTGGTGTTGGAGGAAAATTCTGAGAGTGCCTTGGACTGCAAGAAGATCAAACCAGTCCATCCTCCAGGAAATAAAGCCAGACTGCTCACTTGAGGGGATGATATTAAAGGCAAAACTGAAGTACTTTGGCCACATAATGAGAAGACAGGATATCCTGGAGAAGATGCTGATGCTAGGGAAAGTGGAAGGCAAAAGGAAGAGGGGCTGACCAAGGGCAAGATGATATTCTGGAGGTGACAGACTTGACCTTGGGGGAGCTGGGGGTGGCGATGGCCGACAGGAAGCTCTAGCATGGGCTGGTCCATGAAGTCACGAAGAGTCAGAAGCGACTGAGCGAATAAACAACAAACAACAACAAATCCTGGGGTGGGTGGGATGCCAAGAGAACATCAAAAAAGGTCTACTTGGGGGCAGAACATGCTTAATAGCCCACCTTGGCTCCACTCAAAGCCAGCCTCAGGATGGGGCATGTATCTGCATGTTGGACTCCTACAGATGCTTTGTCCAAAAGCTGGCCGGCCACAAAGACATCCCATCCTAAAACTATTTGGGGGGCCTGTACTAGGATGTGTCCTGCTCCAGCTGGGGTTCCATCACCTGCTCTGGGTCACAGCAGATCAGGCAAGGAGGCACAATGTTGGACAGATGGAACAGGAGCATTTTTAGTAGCCCAGGCGCTCACCTAGGTCTTGTCATGATTTCAGGACCATGGACAGCAGCCCTGGAGCTAGAATGCTGACAGGTTACGCTGCCACTGACTGGCAGCACCTGGCAGGGATTTATAGTCAGGCCAGGAGAGTCCTTCAGGATGTTCCGCCCCCTCAGGTGCTGTATCGGGCTCTTAAAGATTGGACGAGTGAGGAGCCAGTTGGGGACTGCTCCTTAGACTTCTTGTTCACTAGAGGAGTCTGAGATCCACTCCTCTAAATCAAGACAAAGGAAGCTTCTACATCATGACAAGGTTGAGAAATTGGTTAAAGCAAGTAATTGTAGAGTTCTCCCAGTTCCATTTGCTCCAGAAGTCGGACAGCAAGCTCTACTCCGAAGGTGTGCAGCAAGAGTCAGCGCCCTCTGGCCCATGAGCTGCATGTGCCCTTTGGTCACTTCTGTGACCTGTGGCACCTCTGGCAGATTGCCCCTGAGCCTTCCCTGTCCCAGCAGGGAAAGAGTAGCCCCTTCCCCACCCAGTCAAAGAGAGAATGGTACTTTGGAAAGTGTGGATCGGACCAGATACATGCATCCCTTTCTGGAAACCCCCAAACAATAAGGGCTGCTCTTGCACAAAATCCCCTGAACCTATTTATCTAAAACTTGACAAGATCGACCCCTAAGAAGGGGCCACTACGCTTGCAGTGTGTCTTCCAATTCTGCTAATATGTGTGCACACACACACACACACACAGAGAGAGAGAGAGAGAGAGAGAGATACAGTACTGTGCAAAAGTCTTAGGCCACCATTAGATTTGTTGTTTTAGCAATGGTATAATGACCATATATAATTATTTCTCAGTCTCTTCATTAGAATAGAACCAGAAAATTCAGGAAATTTGTATGCAGTATTCAACAATAGAAAAAAAAGTAAGAAAAAAACAGCTTCCATAGGCTAAAGTGGCAAGAATTTAGTGTGACCTCCCCTTACACTAGAGTAACAGCAGGTGCCTGGCCAGGAATGGTCTTCATGGAAGGGTAGCAGCCAAGGAACTACTTTTGTTGGAAGGGGAACAGGGTGAAAAGGCTAAGATATGCTAAAGCTCACAAAGATTGGAATGAGGATCAGTGGAAAAGAGTATTATGGAGTAATGAATCCAAGTTTGAAATTTTGGGGTCCAATCGTCAACAACATGTGAGAAGAAGAGTTGGAGAGAGATGGATGAATGAGTGCTTGCGGCCTTCAGTGAAATATGATGGAGGGTCTGTCCTGGTTTGGGGCTGCATTTCTGCCAGTGTTGTTGGCGATCTTGTCCATATTGATGGGATCATGAATGCTGAAAAGTACAGACAGGTTTTAATTCATCATGCCATTCCTTCTGGAAAGTGCCTGATTGGGAATGGCTTCATTTTTCAGCATGATAACGATCCCAAGCACATTTCCAGAAACCCCGTTTACCTGGCTCTGGCAGGTTCCGCAGGTGGGGGGAGGCGATCCATTCCTCCCCCCAAAATCCTTGATGGGGGGAGAGGCATTCCTTCCTCCCCCCCCCCAGGAATCCTGCCCAGCCGGCTCCGCTCTGTGACCAGGCCACGGAGCCGCCGGCCGGGCCAACCTGCAGCAGGCCCTCCAGCTGCTGCCAGGCTGCTGCGGACGTAAATGGCATCCTGCATAGGGGCCGCCATTTGCGTCCCTATGCAAGCCCATGATAGGCTACACAAATATTTACATAGCCTATCACAGCTAAAGCAGGAATGCAAATGGCGTAGGGGATGTCATTTGCGTCCCTGCTTTAGCCGTGATAGGCTACGTAAATATATACATAGGCTATTATGGGCTGGCGTAGGGATGCAAATGGTGGCTGCTACGATGGCCGCCATTTGTGGCTGCAGCAGCCCAGCAGCGGACAGAGCCGCTGCCACCTCCACCACCGGAGCCAGAGCCGGAGCCAGGCAGGCTCCATTTCATGGGGCTTTTGCGGGGTGGTGGGGCGGTGGGCTCCATTCCGCCATGGATTCCGGGGGGCCGAATTCACTGGAATTCAGCCCCCTTGGGATCTGTGGTGGAATTCTCTAACATCCCTACAAGCACACTGCTAATGCAGTGAAATCATAGTTAGCAAGGAAAACAGCTGATAAAACACTGACAGTCATGGACTGGCCTCCACAGAGTCCAGACCTGAATATTATAGAGGCAGTACGGGATCACCTTACGGGAGTAAGAAGCAGAGACATCACCTTGCCGACAAAGGTCCGTCTAATCAAAGCTATGGTTTTCCCAGTAGTAATGTATGGCTGTGAGAGCTGGACTATAAGGAAGGCTGAGCGCCGAAGAATTGATGCTTTCAAACTGTGGTGCTGGAGAAGACTCTTACGAGTCCCCTGGACTGCAAGGAGGTCAAATCAGTCCATCCTAAAGGAAATCAACCCTGAGTGCTCATTGGAAGGACAGATAATGAAGCTGAAGCTCCAATATTTTGGCCACCTAATGCGAAGAGAAAACTCCCTGGAAAAGACCCTGATGCTGGGAAAGACTGAAGGCAAAAGGAGAAGGGGACGGCAGAGGATGAGATGGCTAGATAGCATCACCGATGCAATGAATATGAACTTGAGCACGCTCCGGGAGAGAGCGCAGGACAGGAAGGCCTGGCGTGCTATGGTCCATGGGGTCACGAAGAGTCGGACACGACTGAACGACTGAACAACAACAACAAAACGGGGTCACCTGGACAGAGAAAGAAATAAAAGACAACCTACATCTAAAGAAGAACTCTGGGAATTGCTGAAAGAAGCCTGGTATAATATACCAGAAGATTACTTCAGAAAACTTCAGGACAGTCTCCCCAAAAGAGTTCAAGATGTGCTTACAGCCAGGGGATGTCACACTAAATACTGACTTTTGCCTGTACATATTTCCTGTATTTTCTGTTTGTATCAATACAGAGACCAAAAAATAATTATGGATGGTCATTAAAACTTTGCTAAAACAACAAAGCTGGTGGTAGCCTAAGACTTTTGCACAGTACTTTATATATGATTTTTTTAACAGCTTGGGGCCAGGTTACCTGAAGGATCGCCTCCTCGCATATGTGCCTGCCCGGACCTTAAGATGATGCTCAGTGGCCCTCCTCTGTGAGCCCCTGCCAAAGGAAGTGAGGTGGGTGGCTACTAGGAGGAGGGCTTTTTCTGCTGTGGCACCCGAGCTGTGGAATGAGCTCCCTAGTGAGGTTTGCCTGGCACCTACATTGTATTCTTTCTGGTGCCAAGTGAAGACCTTTTTATTTTTCTAGGCATTTTAGCATTTTAGCATTCTAGACTTTTAGCTTTGCTGTTTTAAATCTGTATTTTAAATCCCTGCATTGCTGCTAGAATTTATTCTGGTTTTATTCTGGTTGTATTGTTATAATGTGGTTTTAATGTTTTATATATTGTATATTGTTTTACTGTGTGCTCTTTGGTTTTAATTCTTGTGAACTGCACAGAGCACTTCAGCTATTGGGTGGTATAGAAATGAAATGGAATGGAATGGAATGGAATGGAATGAAATGAAAGAATGAATGAATGAATTAATGAATGAATAAATAAATAAATAAATAAATAAAAATTTTGGAAATCGCCATTTACAGGCATCTAGCACAAAAACTCCTGCACTCATTTTTCTGATGTTTGGGGTTTCTTCTCTTCACATGGGCTACTAGGTTTGTGAAATTCATCCAGTTTTGACAAGCACCAACGAAGGTATTGTCATTTGTTGATTTCTAATGCCAATTAGTTGGTGGGAAACATGAAGTTTTGGCTTTCCAAACTGAGATTCAGATTTGGCCCTGAGTTGAACAGGGCAACCTCTGAATTGGTCAGAGCCAAATCAGGCTGTTTTCTGAATCACCAAAGTGGAAACTAAACAAATCCTTGTCGTGAGTGTACACCCTTACAAAGAAATCCACACATGAAGCGGCCTGCCTTTAATTATCAGATGCTGGTGATAGAGATGAGTGGTTTCCCTGAAGGCCACGGTCTTTCCCTTGGCCACACCACTTCCCACAACCACCACTTCTTTGGTGGTTTCCCAGCACTTGTGCAGTTTTTCCTCATTATAAAGGTTGAAAAGCCTGTCCCATGGCTTAGTTGCTGGCAGTAAGAACATCAAGGTAAAAATATGCCAGTATTTGGGTACGTTGGGCCCTGCCCATTTTGCCTTTGGCTTCTCCTCTTTTACCTTCAGCCTCACCCTTCACTGGAATCCCTCCCCCCCCCCCCGAGCTTCCACAAAATGGAATTCATCCCTCAAGCTGAAGGAGGTTGAAAGTGCCTGGTTTATAAAATACCTATCTATCTTCAGCTTTTATACCTCACCTTTCTAACCAATATTCATGAAGGTTTACCATGTGCAATAAAATCACTTTCCACAGCAAGACTGGCTTTATAGGTAATTGAACCAAGAAAAAGGAAAGCCTTTTAAAACAGCAACAACAACCCTATTCAGCTTTTCGATTTGCCTCCTTTCACAAGGCAAGATATTTGAGGGCATGGGCTACACTCCTGTCCTTGAAATGCTCCTTCTGATATAAAGTTGACCCCCACACTTTCACACTCACTCTGTATTGAAATGGAACAAACACATCTAGCTGGACACTCAGTGCTTGTCTATAAATAAAAAGTAAAGAGCATAACCTTGGAACTCCACCACCCACCCAGGACTCCTCTTTGCCAGCCAGCTGCAAAAAGTACTTTAACTGGCTCCATTCCATCTGGCTCCATACCAGCTACCAAACTGTTTGTCTCAGAAAGAGGGGCACACACACGCACAGGCATTAAAAGCCACCGCTCCTCATTTAGACCACTGAGAAAGCAACTTTAGCTGTCCATTCAACAAAAGACACACTAGAGTAGGGATGGCTGTTGCAAGGAAATCTGGCCCTTTTGGGGCTCCCTGGATTTCCCCAGAGCCCCTGGCTCACCTTGCATTTGTCGAGCCAAGCTGTGGGCTTTTTCTCAGAAATCTGGGGTCATCCTTCGATTTTTAAAAATCGCAGTTTATGCAAATTGAAGCCACAATTTACATAATTTTCACAAATGGCATCTGTAATTTGTGTAGTGTGTGCAAATTGTGGCCATACTATATTTAACTAGGGATGTTAGAGAATTCCAGTGAATTCCCCCCCCCCCGGAATCTGTGACGGAATGGAGCCCCCCCCCACCCCGCGAAAGCTCCGCGAAATGGAGCTGGAGCCATCTCTCTCTCTCTCTCTCTCTCTCTCTCTCTCACACACACACACACACACACACACACTTTTTCTCACACAGTATTCAGCAGACCTTGGGGAGATCCCCCTCCCCAATATGGTCCATATGTGGTCTATGGACCTCAGGTTGCCCAAATGTGTTTAAGACTAGGAGTGTGCACCACTTTGGTGCAAAGCCCACATAGCAAGGTGAACTGGGCTGATTTGGAGGTGCCTCAGTGTGACACGAGGCAGATGAGAACAGCGCTGATGCACCCCAAAGCGAAGTGGGTCACCTACAAGGCACCGCAGTCTGCCTTGTCTATTCAGAGCTCTTCTGATGCATTCTGAGCAGCCCAGACATGCTGGCTCCAAAATACATCTACGTGTGAAAGGTCAGGGAGAGGGAGAAGGAGGGGGAGGACGGAGGGGGAAGGAGAGAGGAGGAGGAGGGAGTGAGCATGGCCAAATTAGGGCTGAACTTAACCCAGCAGTGTCTAATCGGTGACGGTGGTGGTGGTGGTGGTGGTGGTGTGTGTGTAGGAAAAATTGCAAATATTTTGGCAAAAGCCTGCATTTGTTTATTGCTTGAGAGCAAGAGGGTTGGCTGGGTTAGATCTGCATTTATTTCTTAAGTTTGGTTAGATCTGTGTATGTGTGTGGGGGGTGCAGTTTGTTCTTATACTTTCCTACCCAGTCCTTTTCCATTCTTCTTTCTTTTCTAGATGATTAATTAAATAACAAACACTTTTACTATATTAGTTAGCTTCTTCTTGGCTTGTTCTTTTGCTTCCCCCCACCCCCGATTCATACTGTTCATTGCAAGAGCAAGAGGTAGTCCATTTGTTGGGTTCCTGAGAGAGCCGCATGTGTTTCTTAAGTTTGGTTAGATCTGGGGTGGGGATGGGGCTTCAGCTTCCTCTTATACTTTCCTACCCAGTCCTTCTCCATTTAACTCTTCTTTATTTTCTAGATTATTAATTGAAAAACAAACATTTACTGTATTCGCTGGCTTCTTCTGGGCTTGTTCTTTTGCCCCCCACCCACCCACCCACCCAAAGACCACTGAGAGCCTGAGGTCATTGAAACCTACAGCAGAGATCAGCAACTGCATATGTAAATATAAACTGGATAATGATGTGCACTTGCTACACTCTCAGTTCCTTCAGTTCACTTGCAGCATTTTTTAAAATTAAAAACTGGCTGAAGTTTGGCAGGCGTGGTGGGGCTAAATAAATAAATAAATGGTTTATTAAAATATAAAATAAATATAAAATATTCCTTTTGTGTGTGCTAGGCTAGGGGGAAAAAAAGCACATTGCTACAAAAACAAACTACTCTGCCAACTTGCCTGCCAGGAAGTACTACAGGAAAGGGGTTGTTTACACTTCAGAGAAACCTACAGCAGAGATTAGGGATAGCAACCTCCTCCACTAACTTATTACCCCTTCTGAGTTTGGTTTGAGTTTCTGAGAACACTACATTTCACCTGCGCCAACAACCCCAAACCTTCTGGGCCCAACTGTCTGATATTTGGTAGGTGGGATCCCTTCCAGTGGGGATGGGGGTTCCCCAAATGTCATGCACAGCTATGCAAGCAGTGAAAAGTTACAGCTCTTTGCTTTGAGAGGTTTTGTGGAATAAATCAGATTTCACCTGGGGTTACAACCTGGCCCTTTGGGGGACCTCAGGTGGCCCCACCCCCTTTCCCCCAACCATTGTTGGTTTGGTGGTTTCTTGGCTTCTGTGCATCTTATCTGCCACTCTAGAAGGCTGAAATGCCTCTCCTAAGGCTTAGGAGCTCTGAACTAAAATATAGAAAAATATGGTGCTTTTTGTCCCCACCATCACTTGAACGCAGCCACCAAGAGCTTCTCCAAAACTGAATTCGGCCCACGGACTGAAAGAGGTTCTCCATCTCTGACGCGCAGCATAGAAGTACAGACATCAGGGAGCCTGGCTGGCTCTGTGTTGAGTGAACATGCACGCAAGGACAAATCTGGGTTTGCCTTTGTGTAGTGTGTGAAATCTGGCCTCGTAAGGTAAAGTGCTTCATCAAGTAAGTCACAGAAGATTATTCTTAAAGTAAAGGACAGACAATACAGAATTGGCTGGGAATTATATTTGCCAAACTGGAGACCATTTTCAGAGCTCACCTCTGGCCAAAAGAAGTCATATTTGGGTCCAATTCAAATGCCTTCAATAAACTCTTCAAGAAAGAGGGCCTTCCCCAAATAATGAGTGGGCTTCTTATCAGGGCTGGCTAACATGTGGCCTTCTGGGTGTTAGTAGACTGCAACTCCCATTATCCTTCACCATTGGCTATACTGGTGAGGGCTGATGGAAACTGTAGTCCAACAACATCCAGAGAGTCACACATTCCCACCCCTGCTTTAGATGGGGGATGGAGGAACCCAGAGCAAATGAGCAAAGGATCCAGATGAGAGAGGACCAGGAAGTCTGGGAGAACAACCAGGCCTCCTGATTCTACATCCAAGTCCATCCCTCTGTGCTCATAATCAGGCTGCCTTTTAAGTGTAGGAATATACTCCCAAGTCCACTGTGCTTCAGTGTGGCCTCTATTTCTGCCCTCACATATAGCTCCTGATGTCATCTCAAAAGGCAGCAGCATCTTTTCCCTCTGCTCATGTTGATGTGTCCAGTTGTAATGTGTAAGGAATGCCACCTGTCCGGAGAGAAAAGATATGGATTAAGTGGGCAATAGGTGAAGCAGAATAAAACATCAGCAGCATGATGGAGCACCAGCACCAGAACCAAAACCACCTGGTGTCAGGGTGGACACTGAGCCCATAGAATCCCAGAGTAGTTCTGATTCTGAGGAAGAGCAGTCGCTCCTGGGAGAGGAGCGTGCTCCTCTTTCTCAGGGCCCACAGCTGACGGAGATTCCTCCCACCAGCATTCCTAGATTAGATAGCAGTCCTGGGAGTGACAGAGCGCGGGAAGCAGACTTGGTGGATGCGCGACGCCGACGCAGAGAGCGGCGCCAAATGGAGGGCGCAGAAAGGAGGTGTAGTGCCCGGTTGGCGCGCAAACAACAGCTGCACCCAGAGGCTCCAAGGGAAAAGGGGAGGGACCCTCCCTAGTCCTTAAGTTCAGGGGTCTGCCAGTAATTCCCTTTCAAACGGGGACCAACTGTTCCAACTTAGGGCATAGGTACTGTGGTGCTCAGATCTAGTTGCAAACGGTATAGCTGTTAAGTTGTAAAAGAAGAATAAAGCTTTGAAAGGAATCCCTTTGTCTGTGTCTGGACTTGGCTACTGGATTAGACTGAGAGAGCCCTCCAAGGAGCCCTTGACACCTGGGACTCAAGTGACAGTGATGAATCCAGGAACACCCTGAAGCTGCAAGCCTGATCTTTCAGGGGGCCTGCAATCCCCTCCAGGGCAAGTTGAATGCAACTCAGCCAGGCAGTGGACTGGATGTAGGCCAATAAACTGAGACTCAAATCTCTCTCAATCTCAATCTCTATCTCTCCCACCCTGCCCGCCCCCCAGTGGACATGATTGTGGGTGGTTCATCTGTCTGGTTAAATGGCTGCCCTGCTTAGGCTGGGTCAGACTCAGCACTGAGGCAATTGAAAGGCAAATCCAATGGCAAGTGAATAAATAGGCATTGGTCAAAGGCACAGTATTATAGGCAAGAAAAAGAGTTCAGAGAGAGAGAGAGAGAGAGAGAGAGAGGTCCAAGGTACAGTGGAGGTCTAAACACAGATAAGCAGACAGATACAAATGGAGTCCAAGAAACAGAATCAGGAAGAAGTCCAAAGGTTCAGTCATAGAGCAAGATCAGATAGGGATGTTGGAGGAATCTATCCAGGGGGTAAAGTTCACCAAGCTTTTAGCAGCTCAGCCCCCTGGACTTTGACTTTCTTACCTGCAAGCTGTCCCGATTCAATGCAAATCAAGTCGGGCCAGCTTGTGGATTTTCAGGTTATTTGTGTGTTTGTTTTGTTTTCTTAAACCAGTAGTTATGCAAATGGCAGCTGCAATTTGTGTAACTAGTACAAATGTAAGCAATATTAGCATAATTTGTGCAAATTCCTGCCATGATATGCTTGATTTGAACAAATTGTGCCCACAATTTCACAAACAGAAAGTGCAATTTGCACAAATTCAGCATATTACAGCCACAATTTGTACACATTCCAGCCAAAATTGGCACACATTATGTGAATTTCAGCTGTAAATTTGTGTAGATGTCACTTTAAGAAAAAAAAGATCTGAGAGAAGTTCCCGGATTCCAAGAAGAAGCCCATGGCTTGGCTCATAAATCCAAGCCAAGCTGGGGTCAACGGGGAAATCTGGCAAGTTTAAAAAGGCCTAGGTTTCCCCATGATGGCCATTCCTAAGGTCAGAGAAACAAGGGTTCAAGACACTTCAGAAAATAGCCAAATTCATTGTGGACCAATCTGGAGTCAATCCACTCTGATTCTGTATCAAACCCAAGTAGAGGTTTGAAAAATTGAGATTTTGTGCCTCAGATACATATCTTCTTATGTTTCTTGTGATCTGTTGTTCTGAAAATGACAGACTGACTATAGGTCTCCTTAAGTAAAAAAAAAACAAAAACCCTGCATAGTTTCAGAAGGATAGGTGCAGTTGTTCATGAAGAGAGGGAATCCTCAATTGGAGGGGATCTATGCTTCTCTGTCCCTCTTCTGCATGGTTTTTGGGAAACGTTTTGAAAATTGTTCATGTCACAGAGATGTCCCCAGGCAAGAAACTGGCAAAGTTTCAGCAGGATAGATGCTTGAAAACCAGTTTAATGTTTTCCCTTTGTGGATCATGGTGGCGTTGGAAGAATGTTTAATAAAGGAAAGCATATGTAACCCAAAATGTACTGAGAAATAACAGAACAAAATGAGACTGGAACCAAAATTGAACCCAACAAACAAAACAAATAAAACCAAAGTTAAATAGGGAGAAAGAACTACACTGAGGTACAGTGCTGGCAAACTTCCTGGTCAAAAAGCAAAGCAAGAGACACAGACAAAAATAGGGGAATAATCTCTCTCTCTCTCTCTCTCTCTCTCTCTCTCTCTCACACACACACACACACACACACACACAACTTCAGGACTACAAGAAGGAAATAAATTCAAATTATTTAATTTATTTTTCCTAACTACTGGAGGGGGAAACAGGTTTGCTGCCTGTATTTGCTACACAAATGCAGTCTCACTCACAGACAGACAACTCAACAGACAAGTCAACAGAGAAGGACTAAGATATCAAAGTAGAGTATCTCGAAAAGATTTTGCTGGAAAAAGTCTGAGATAAGTATTGTGTGAAAGCAGAAAGAACCACGAACAAACAAAACTTGAGGCCAGGTGGCCCCATCCCACCCCAACACACAGGAAAACATTCTTTCAGTTCACTTCCTACTTCCAAGCAGAGAAATAGAAGATATTGAAACACTCGATAGAATTCAGTCTTCACCACAGGTGATTGGAGTCCCTGGTAAAACATGTCCTAGGCTCAGAAGGTGAACCTATCAGTCACTCAAATGCATTCCCTCCCTTCCTCTTCCTTCACTCAGTGTTTCAGAGACATGAAATTGATTTGTAGGAGACATGAAACAAGTCTCCACAATCTCTGAAACATGATTTGTTAATGCTCTGGTTCTGTCGCATTTGGAGGGAAGCCCACTTCTCTTTGGGAAGCAACAAAACTGGACTGAAGTGGCATGATTCTGCTTGGGCTTCAGGTTTCATCCAAATCTGATGCGCACCCCTAGATTTAACCATTAAAAGCCCTAAAAGGCTTGGGGCCAGGCTGCCTGAAGGAGAGTCTTCTCCCATATCTACCTACCGTAAGGTCATCATCCAAGACCTTCTTCCAGGTGCCCCCACAAAATGAATCAAGGCAGGTGGCTACATGAAGAAGGGCCTTTTCAGTGTCTGTCCCACCCCCCAGCCCACCCCCCCATGGGTGGAACTATTCATATTCTGCAAATACTTACTACTTATAAGGAAGAGAGGAACGGATGCCCAGCCCAAGCCAGAAGACCATCCATTTGCCGTAAACACTCCTGAAAAAACAGCCATGGCAATCATGGTAAAAACACCTGTAAACAAATAAAAAAAATGGTGTCAACATGTACCTCCCCTAGAACAGTCATGGAGAATCTCTGGCTGGGGAACCTTCCATGAGGGTTCCCTATCTGACCCTTCAGCTTCTTCCCCAGGCTTTAGCTCTTATCTCCAACTCTCTGCTGATCTGACATGAGAAATCTTTCCCTGCTCAGGGCTCAGAGAGGCTCCCTTGCTCAGTATTAAGGAAAGGAAAGCTCTTATGGACCAACTAATGAGGAAGGACTGGGTGCATGTATACAAGGGTGAGGGCGTATGTGAATGGTGTGTGAGAGAATGGGGAGGCCGTGCCCCCTGCTGGCATGCAGCCCCTGAGAGGTTTCCCAAGTTGTAATCCAGTCCTTGATCTGAAAAAGATTCTCCACCCTGCCTTAGAACATAAGATCAGACCAAGGCCTATCAATCCAGCATCCTGTTTTCCAGAGGGACCAAACAGGTGCCCCTGAGAAGCCCACAAGTAAGACATGGCTCGGAGTTATTGATGGCCTTCTCCTCCATTAGTCTCTCCAATGCCTCTTGAAAGCCATTTAAGTTGGAGGCTATCAGCACATCTTGTGGTAGTGAATTCCATAGTTTAACTATGTGTTGTGTGAAGAAGTCCTTCCTTTTATCTCTCCTGAATCCCATCCCTCAGCTTCATTGCATGATCCCAGGTTCTAGGATGATTAGAGAGGGAGAAAAAAGGACTCCCTGTATGTTTTCTCCACACAACACATAATTTTATACACCAAACATTTACCTGCCATTTTTCTAGACTATATATCCCCAAACATTGCAACAGTTTCACTTAGGGGAGTTGTTCCAGTCTCCTGATAATTTTGGTATCCCTTTTCTTAACAATATCCGGGGGTGGGGGGAAGCAACCATGACTGTATACATTATCCCAAGTGCAACTGCACCATAGATTTGTATAAAGGCATTTTGATACTGGCAATTTTATTTTCAGCCCTTTAGCTTATGATCCCTAGCATGGCATTAGCCATTTTCATAGCTGTCTCACCTACGCCACTAAGTCACTTGAATGTAACTGAAAACAGAAGTCATGGGGAGAATGGGATCAGGACCATGGCACATGGGAAGGAGGGTTAACCCTCTCCTCCCACACTGTGATCCTGACATAAATCCCCACCACCCACACACATGCATCTGCTGTTTGGTGCAGGAGGGAAGTCTCAATTAGCTCCAAAGGAAGATTTCCTCCTGTGCCGAATACCAGCTTTGGGAGAATATTCGGACTATGGCTGTTCTAGACTGTCATAAAGGGCAATTCCTTCCTTCAGTGATCAGGAAGGTCAGGGTAGCAGAGGAGCTGGCCTGCAGAGAGCACAGAAAGAAAGAAAGAAAGAAAGAAAGAAAGAAAGAAAGAAAGAAAGAAAGAAGCAGGGGGATGGGACCAGTCCAGGTGCTACTCTTCTTCTAAAGCCTCAGCTGCCTCACATTGAGCATCACACCTAGTAGTGGTCTCTGGAGGACTACTGGCGTCTTCTGACTTTCCCTGACCCTTGCAACCACTAAGATTAGTATCATGACCCTCCTCCTTTGTTTCCTCAAGTTCCATGGTTATCATTTCAGGAAGATGGCAAGATACAACAGTGGTGTAGGAGGCCAGGGGTAACTCCCCCCTCCTCCCACACCATGTGCTCTGGTCCCAATTATATTATCTCCCTGTGCTTCTATTTTCAGCTAACACAAGATAGGGATGGCAGAGAATTCCGCCACAGATCACGGTGAGGCCGAATGCCAGTGCATTCGGCCCCCCGAACTCCATGGCAGAACGGCCTGCCCCCCCTGCCCCCCCCCGCGGATCCCCCCCAGGATGAGACTCACCTGGGGCAGATCTTCTGGGCAGCGGCAGCGGCACCTGTGATGGCTGGTCTTCCGACCGGCTGCCGCCGCTGCCATTTCCACTCTTGTAAAAAAAAGAAAAAAGAAAAAAAGAAAGACGTGATAGGCTACGTAAAGATTTACGTAGCCTATCATGACTAGGTTTTAAAAAAAAACACGTCGTGATAGGCTACGTAAATCTTTACGTAGCCTATCATGGCTGGGTGGGTTAAAAAAAAAAACCGCGTACGCAAATGGCGGCGGCTATGGCTGCCGCCATTTGCGTTCCTTATTTTTGCCCTCTTAATCTACGTAAATATTTACGTAGACAATGACGGCGAAAATAAAGGGGAACGCAAATAGCGTAGCGGGCGCTATTTGTGTCCCTTTTTGATTCGCCGTTTTAGCCTACGTAAATATTGACGAAGGCTAACACGGGGAATCAAAAAGGGACGCAAATAGCGCCCACTACGCTATTTGCGTTCCCCTTTATTTTCGCCGTCATAGTCTACGTAAATATTTACGTAGATTAAGAGGGCAAAAATAAGGAACACAAATGGTGGCGGCCATAGCCGCCGCCATTTGCATACGCGGTTTGTTTGTTTGGTTTTTTCCCCAGAGCCCTCTGCGGCCGGAAATCCAGCTGCGGACAGATCTGGCCTGGCTGGGCCTGGCCGGCTGGTCTGCAGAGCTGCCGCAGAGCACAGCCGACCATGGAGGATTCCAGGGGGGAGGAACAGAGCGCCTTCCTGGTGCCTCCCCCCCCCCACCATCAATATAATCCGCGAACAGGTAAGTGACTTTGGTACATCCCTAACACAAGATGAATCCCAAAACTGCAAATGATACATTCAATGTCATGTGTAGCTTGGCCCTCAGATGAAACAATTTCATTCAGAACATCTAGGAGAGCATTAAAGTTGCATTTCAGAACTGAAATTTGGAAATGTTCAGCATGTCCAGATTTTGAGTGTGTGTGGAGTCCTTTCAGCTCAAATCTTTTTGGCGTAGGGTCTGGGAATTTTCAAATGCAAATTATGGCTTGGAGGTAGGGGACTTGAGAACTGGAATTGGCTGTGGAAGTCAATGTGCATTACTCCATTATGCTTATTACCGCATTATACCTGCTACAGAGTTGGCTACAGCTGCGATCATGGCCAGGGAGATGGAACCCACTTGAGACAGAAAAAATGTGGCACAAATAGCAACACAAGCAATGACACTGGCGATCATTCCCATCAACATGAAAGCTCGAACAGCATTCAGTGCATCTATAGAGAGCCAAAGGAGAAAGGGGGGGGGGGTTCAATACATCAGTGGTGTTGAACAATAGCATTGCACAGGAATCATGAAATACTTGCATCCTAGACTGAATCCCTGCCTAATTATGCAAGGTCATCCAAAGCAAGTTTACTGTGCTACGATAAGGATTGGCACTTACAACTGAACATCAGAAATAGAGTGAATGATAATTGTCATTAGGATCCAGTACCAATGGGTTCACCCTGTGGGATTGCATCACCCACACCTCCTTGCAAATAGTTATGGAGTGTCTAGCCACTCCCTATAATGCAACATTATCTCAGTCACTTGACTCGCAGTTGGCCATTTGGATGCCAAACATAGCCACCAAAGCTGGAGCCAGGACAGCCATCATTCATCCAGACTTTCAGTCCAGAGTGCAGCATCCACATGCTCCTCACCTGCTGTGGCAAGGTATGCTACAGAGCAAGTGAGAACATAAGAACATAAGAAGAGCCTTCCTGGGTCAGACCAGAGGTCCATCTAGTCCAGCATTCTGTTCACACAGTGGGCAGCCAGCTGTCAACCAGGAACCCACAAGCAGGGCATGAGCGCAACAGCACCCTCCCACCCATGTTCCCCAGCCACTGGTGTACATAGGCTCACTGCCTCTGGTACTAATGGTAACATATAGCCATCAGGACCAGTAGCCACTGATATCCTTTTCCTCCAAGAATCTGTCCAACCCCCTTTTAAAGCCATCCAAATTGGTGGCCACCACTACACCCTGTGGTAGCAAGTTCCATAGTTCAACTATGCACTGTGTGAAAAAGTACTTCCTGTTGTCTGTCCTGAATCTTCCACCAATCAGCTTCATAGGATGACCCTGGGTTCTAATATTTTGAGAGAGGGAGAAAAAAGTCTCCCTATTCTCATTCTCCACACCATGCATAATTTTGTGCACCTCTATTATATCTCCCCTTAGCCTCCTTTTTTCCAAGCTCAGCAATCCCAGCTGTTGTAACCTTCTGTCATACGGGAGATGCTCCAGCCCCTTGATAATTTTAGTTGCCCTTTTCTGCACTTTTTCCAGCTCTACAATATCTTTTTTTAGGTGTGGTGACCAGAACTGTACACAGGATTCAAAGTGTGGCCACACCATAGATTTGTATAAGGGCAGTATGATATTGGCAGTTTTATTCTTAATTCCTTTTCCAATTATGCCTAACATGGACTTTGCCTTTTTTACAGCAGCTGCACACTCGGTTGACATCTTCATTGAGATGTCCACTATAACCCCAAGATCTCTTTCCTGGCTGGTCACCGCTAGCTCAGATCTCATCAGGGTATACTTGCAGTTGGGATTTTTTGCCCCAATGTGAATCACTTTACACTTGCTTACATTGAACTGCATTTGCCATTTAGATGCCCATCTTCCCAGTTTGGAGAGATCCTTTTGGAGCCCTTCACAATCCCTTTTGTTTTAACCACCCTAAATAATTTGGTGTCATCAGCAAACTTGGCCACTTCACTGCTCACTCCTAATTCCAGATCATTTATGAACAGGTTGAAATGCATAGGTCCTAATATAGATCCCTGTGGGACCCCACTGTTTACTTCCCTCCATTGGGAGAACTTACCATTTATTCCTACTTTCTGCTTTCTGTTCTTAAACTAGTTAATGATCCATAAGAGGATCTGTCCTCTTATTCCATGACTGCTAAGTTTTCTCAGGAGTCTTTGCTGAGGGACTTTTGGAAGTCCAAGTAAACAAGTGAGGAGGTGGGGGGAAGGATGACAAGACCAGGCAGGAAATGGGCAGGAGAGGCCATGGCTGCCTTATCTCCTGCTTCAGTGGGGGATCTGAAAGGCTGTGCCTAGTGTTCAGGCTGCAAGATTCCAAGTTTCCAGACCTATCCATCCCACCCAGTTGAAGTAGGAGAGGCAGCTGAAAGCCTTTCCCAATCACCTGAGCACAGATGGTATGAGAGAAGGAGGTCCCTAAGTAACCCAGGCCAGATTGTTAACAGATACCCTTGTCCACTAATAACTTTTATGGACTTGTTAGTATTATATCAACCATGATAACAACCCCATACACACACACACACACACACACACTGGGGTGGGCAAACGTCAGGGCTGATGGATCTAATTTGTTTTGTTTTTTTACACCAACCAGAGTCAGATGCAAAAAAGTGGCATAGGAGAGCTTCTGTGTACTTAGACCCGGATGCCTCAGAGTGCATGTGCAGCCCAAGAATTCCTTTTCAGTACCAGAACTGAACTCAGTCCTCTCTCTCTCCCTCACACACACACACACACAAAGACTGGTGCCTGGTGTGGTTCCCCATGCAAGTTTACCTGCCTGGCTGTCAGGAGCAGTTGTGTTTGTTGACCCTGAGTAATTGTCAATGAAACCCACACTTGAAGGGGCAAGGTGCTCCTGAGTACCACTCTGCAACCCTTCCAGTGAATATCTTACCTGAAACATCCACCCCAATTGAAATACAAGTGTTCAAAGCACACGTTTTCCACAGGCCACTATGACCTATGCCAGCTATTTCCCAGAAGTCTGAGCCCAGGGAAATAAGAAGCTCCAAGAGACTGAGGAAGGAGCAGACCACAGCAACGATCTGTGTGGCATTCATTGTGGCCACCTGTCAAGTCTGTGACTGCTCAGCGCAACTGGGATGAACCTGGGGGAAGAGAGACAATAAGGTCATTCTATATAGAGCTGTGTGCAAAATGCCTCTTGACATTCTCCACCTTACTTGTGGGCAGAGAAAAATGGGGGACAATTTCACTGAATTTCTCCAAGGGGAGGAGAAATTCCCCATGGTTTCTCTCAGTCGGGCTCCCCACTGGCAGGGCTTGCTTTCTTTTTAGCTTTCTTTTTAGTAAGGGTTTTCAGGGGGTTTCAGGCTGCAACAGCATGAATTGTCTTGGCAGGCTGGCCCTAGGGATGTTAGAACACATCCCAGGTTGGGTACTCTGGGCACCCTCCGAGCTGTCTCCTTGATCACTGTGCCCACATAGACTTATACGCAAAAGGCACTGTGAATCGCCCATAGACTCTAGGTTCACAGCACTATTTTGCCCACAAGTCTATGGGCAAGCGCTGCTGATCACCATGTTTTTTAAAAACATGGCGATCAGGATAATGATGAACAGGCCTGGGTAAGTTCCAGGCTGCTTACTGAGCGCAGGGGGGGCTCGACTGCAGCCCCGAGGGCCAGCAAGAAGGGGAGTGCTCGGAGGACGCAGCTTGGGGGGGCGCAGCTTGGGGGCGGGGGCACCAGCGGTCCAAAAGATTTGCAGACAGAAAAGGGCACCCACACCATCCCTAGCTGGCCCCCAGTTTGCATCCACTGCAATGCGGGTGGGGGCAGTGTTGTGTCCAGCTCCAGAGATGAGGTGGAGTTTGTGCTCTGCCAAAATCTGTCCTCCAATTGCCTGAATTCTTCTTCCCCCCTGAAAGAGGCTTCTATTGTTCTGCCACATTCAGGAAGCTTTATAATTTATTTTTGTGGTGTTTTTGAGCTAACCTGATCACAGGTAGCCTCCCAGGCTGCCTGCACATCCTGATCTGAAAAAGCCCCATGGGAGGAATTACCTCATGGTGCCTTAAGCCGGGCTTTAAGTGAGGTGTAGGAAGCTGAAGCAGCGGCAGGCAGCTGGAGAGATGATGGTACAATGAAAAACAGGACTTTTGCACTGACTCCTCAGGCACCTCCTGAGTAAGGTCAGGTCAAGAAACTCAAACCCAGCCCATGAGAATTTCTCCAAAATTTCTTCACCATTGAATTTCTTTTCGGAAGCAATTTCTCTTCTATCAAATTGAACGAGAATGGTCAAAAAAATGTGGGAGCAAGTTTCGGCACAGCTCTAATTCCATATCCATTGCAGCTTGTGTCTGAGTGTGCACTGCCCTTCCTGAGTGCCCTCCTTGCCCAGCCAGTGGCCAAGGGGTAGGGGACAGCCTACTGTGCTGTGCGGCCGCTACAAGACTACACATGCAGAAAGGCCTCCAACAGATGTCACCAGCCTGTGCAGGTTTCTGTGCATGTGCAGAGGCCTATAGCATCTCAGCCTATGTGAACTGTGCCCTCCTTGCCTACCCAGGGACAACAGTATTGTAGCTTGAGGCAGTAATAAGATCAATAAAAGTAGAAGGCATTTCCATTCCTGTTATAAAAAGATGTGCTGAGGCAGCCACGGTCTCACATTTAACACATTGGTTCAGTTATGATAAGTCAGTCCTTTGGGAACCAGATACTATTTCAACTCACCTGAAGAATACACTTTGATATTGCAGTAAAGCACATCAGGATATTATAAAACTGAATCCTTGCACCCGCATAATATGTGGGACAGATTTAGAAATAAGCCCAGGCCTTTCTCTACATACTACAATTTATTAAACTGATGAATTGGAGAACAAAACTTCGGCTATTGGGCAGTATAAAAATGAAATAAATAAATAAAATAAACATACACATAATTATATATAAAGATATATAATCTTTTAATATATATTAAAAGATGGTGAACTTAAAATATGTACATAAATAACTGATGATATTTTTTTTTTCATCCCCACATTTCAAAATTTGCAGATCAGACATTTTGTTACTAGGCCTTGAGGAAACACCCTGTACTTAAAGACCAAATATAGATGAAGTATGATAATTAAGAGCAAATTAAAATAATATTCAGCCAATGATATAATTCCTATCACCAATTTAGATTGATCAAGAAAGGCAGATCAACAGAAATGGGAAATGGATATAAGATCTGAAATATCATCAGAGGTTTAAGGTTGGATTACAACAGCAAATTCTCTGTATGAATTGTAGAATTCTGTTCTGTTGCTTTAAATCTGTTATTGTATTTTAAATCTCTTCATTACTGCTATGTTTTATTCTGGTGTTACATTTGTACTGTAGTTTTAAACTTTTGCATTTTATATTGCATATTAGGGTGACATCTCTAGGGCTAATAGGGCTGAACTTTTAACCCAGCAGTTTGTTTCCTTGCTTTGTACTGTTGGTTCTTTGGTTCCTCGCCCTTCTCAGTTTCGATTCCTTTCCTTCCCATTTTTCTACTCTCCCTATTCTTATATAAAACCAAAGAATACAAACAAACAAACAAAACCCACCCCTTTTCTCTTCTGTTAGGCTTTAGTGTTATTTCCCTTCTCCTCACCCCTTAGCTTGTAGGTAGTTTCTTTCTTTCTTTCTTATCTGCTTTTCTTTTGGTTGTGTGTGTGTGTGTGTGTGTGCGTGCGTGCACTCACACACTGTGTGAGCTTACCATACACATTGTTGTGCAAAAGCAAACAGTGTGTGGCCAAAGCAGTAGACTAATATAAAGTCCAACATATACCGTGGGGCAAACGAGTACACAACACACATAATGTGAAGCAGCATCACTTTTGCTGATGCTCCAAGACACTTTGACTGTCACTTGTGTTTAGGGATGTACGAAAGTCACTTACCTGGTCCCGCAGCTTGCTTCGCGGTGGGGGGGAGGTGCTTCGGTTCTCCCCCCGAAGTTCAGGCCGGGGGGGGAGGTGCCCCACCTTGCCCGGCCAAAATTCAGGCTGGGGAGAAGCGCCCCGTCTCCCCGGCCACGAAATAAAAAAGTGAATTTAAAACACACACACACACACCCGTGATAGGCTATGTAACAATTTACGTAGCCTATCACGGCTAGATTTCCAAAGTCAGTCGTGATAGGCTATGTAAATCATTATGTAGCCTATCATGGGTGACTTTGAAAAAAAAAAAAAAGCTCATAAGCAAATGGCGGCGCCCATGGGCGCCGCCATTTGCATTCCTTATTTGGGCCCGGGTAGTCTACGTTAAGGATGGGGGAGAATTTCTCCCGGAAACTTCGGGGGGCCGAGTGCCAACACATTCGGCCCCCCGAAATCGGCGGTGAAATTCTCCGCCACCCCCCCGCCACCCCCCAGGATGGGACTTACCTTTGACGAATGTCCCTCCCGGCGGTGGGTCCCAGCGGCGGTTTGGTGGGTATTCGTCAGGGGCGGGGGCGGCAGCCAGTCTTTCGACCAGCTGCTGCCACCACCATTACAAGGAAAGTAAAAAAAAAAAAAAGTGATAGGCTACGTAATGATTAACGTAGCCTATCACGGCTAGATCTCAAAAGTCAGCCGTGATAGGCTATGTTAATTGTTACGTAGCCTATCACAGGTGTGTGGGTTTTTTTTTTTTAATTCACTTTGTAATGGCGGCGGCAGCAGCCAGTCGGAAGACCGGCCACCGCCCCCGCCACCGCCGAACCGCCGCCGGGAGCCGCCGCCAAGAGGGACGTTGGAGGGAGGTAAGTCCCATCCCGGGGGGGGGGCGGAGAATTTCACCGCCAATTTCGGGGGGCTGAATGCGTTGGCATTTGGCCTCCCCGAGATTCATGGAGAAATTCTCCGCCATCCCTATTTCCTGCGTGTACATCAAATGCCCATAAGAAGAATGATCAGGCTAGGCTATATGTATTTTTAATGTTTGCTTCTGCTTACCCTTTCTGGGGAAGAGGGTTGTCAAAATGATCAAGGGGCTGGAACAATTCCTCTATAAAAGGCTTCAGTGTTTGGGGTATTTAATTCAGAAGAAAGGCAAATAACGGGGGGGGGGGTTATAATATGATATGGAGTACAGAAAGTGCAGCAGTGCAATTAATAAAAAAGCCTCACTAAGTTCAGTCAGTGTGACTTTTCCAGGTAATGTTTATTGCATTTTGCAGCCAAAGAGATGTTTAACTTTTCTTTCTTCCCTTAATGAGAGCCTCAGGTCAGTGGCAGACTCAGGACAGACAAAAGGAAAGTACTTTTGCAGTTCAAAAAAACCTGCACCAGAGATTAGGGATAGTGACCTCCTAATTGACAACTTAAACACCTTCCAATTAGGATCTCTAATCCTCTGTGTGGCTGATAGTTGTTTTGTTTTGTTTTTTACTTTTTGCTTTAGTTTCTGAGAAAAGGAAATTTTATGCATGGCTAGCACAAAAACTCCTGGGCCAAACTGACTGAACATTGGCAGATTCTGTCATCTCCATTGGGGCTGCCAGATGCCCAAATTTCATGCACTTCTGTGGAAGCACTGAAGAATTATAGCTCTTTGTTTTGAGAGATTTTCTTGAAAAAAAGCAAATTTTACCTGTGCCTAGTACAAAAACTCCTGGGCCAAAATGTCTGAAATTTGCCAGGTCCCCAAATGTCATGTATTTATCATAAAAACTGAAAACGTTATGGTCATTTCTGTTTTCCAATGCAAGTCAATGGGAAAATGTAAATGCGAATAATTCAAATATCTAAATCTTGATTCGGATCCGAATCCAAAGTGAATCACATTGGCTTTGAATCAGTTCGAAGCAAATCAGGCCTGATTCAGAAGATCCAAATTGGCTATCATACAGTTTAGATTTGTGCTACAAATAGAATATGTTGGATGCCTATTAAAATAAAGTTTGAATAAAATTGTTTTCTTTAGATCCATTCTGGCTTTAAATACCAGGTGCTGTGGCAAAACAGGAATGTGTGTGTGGAGTGGGAGTCCTGTTGCCTTCGTGCTTGCAAAGTTCCCAGAATCACCTGGTTAGCAACTGTTAGAAATACGACATTGGACTACATTTGTCTGATCCAGGTGGCCATTTCTAGGTTTCTCTGAATTGCACCCTTTGGTGTATAAAACTTGCATTTATTTCTCAGTCTTCAGCACCCCACTTTTCTACCAAATATTGAATGTGGCCTACAATCAAAATCAAACCATACACAATAAAACAACTTTCTGTAACAAAACAGGCTTTATACAAATTAGGAGGAGGATAATGATGATGAAGAAGAAGAAGGAGAAGGAGAAGAAGGAGAAGGAGAAGGAGAAGGAGAAGGAGAAGGAGAAGAAGAAGAAACATTCTTATCTCCTTGCTTTCTTGTGTAACTCTAGTGCACGGGGCTGACCCAAGAAATTTCACTGCCTGAGATGGACAAAATATTACCCACCCCGTCCAATCCAAGAACAAGATGCCCACTGGATTAGCAGCTGAACTTACTTCAATCAATGCTGTCAACACAACTACACCGTCCACAATACCTGAGAGTAGCAGGCTAGCATAGGGGGCACAGCTTAGGCTCATGGATCTCCCTTCCCTGCAGCATCTGCTGGCTAAGGCAGCTGCCTCACTTTGCCTTATGGTGGGGCTGGCCCTGCCAATGCAGGATAATAATATTGGTAAAGTTGCGTCTCGTGTCTCTTCCCCAGTTCCATTCATGTAGAATCAATATTCACCAGGTTTCAAGCTATTACAATAAAGACCCCCTTCCCCTTCCCCAGACAACTATGGACATATCACCTCACCAGGATCAGAATCACCTCCTCCTTTCTTCAGGTGAAAGTAGCACTCTGGAACAAGTACCTTGCATGCTCTGGCTGTACCATCCATAGGATTATACTTTAACAGAGATAGGCAGGATTGGCACCTCCCAGCAAAGCATTCAATCCCTTCATGGAAGATTCTCACCTCTCCTCACTGCTCTCTCTTCCCCATTAATTTCCTCTATGAACTGCTGAGCTCACCTGGACAGAGCCAGGTCAAAGTACTTTGTTTTTTTACTTTCTCACCCATTCGCATTTTTAAAAAAATAAATCTCAAGTTCTTTCCATCCCATGTATGAAGAAATTTGCAAATTTTAGTAAGTCCTTACCCAATGATGACCCAAACAACATTCTCACCCATCTACACCAGCCAAATTCAATAGGCACAGCTCATCCCAGCATGGAGAGAATCATGGCACATCTGCCTGCCATGTCACTTCTAAAGATGAGGAGCCTATCAGAAAAAGAAAAAGAAAAAAAGTGGTGGCAAACATGGTTGAATACACAGGGATTTAAACCGAACAGTAGCATCTTTCCTATGGATGGAGGAGAAATACCTTCCATTAATATAAAGTGTCCTCATTCATCCTTCCTGAACCAATATGCAAACCAAATCACAGTTATACTTGCACAGTCTTCTCCAAAGTTTGTGATGCAGTTCTCCAAGAAAATAAATGCATTAATGTGTTTGTTCAGGGAACATGTGCATAAAAATGCATCTATATGGGGAAGTGTGTATTGGAAGAGGCAAGATACAAAAACATATTGCGGGAATGGCTTGCAGGCAAATGTAATACAAAAATGCATACATTAAGTGAATTGTGCATGAAATTGTGTACCAATTTTCATGCTGACTTTAAAAAAGAAGAAGACGCAAACTGATATGGAAAAAGGATAAAATGGATTTAAGATAAGAAAAATCAGAAATTGACCAAAAGTGAAATTGACAGAT
This sequence comes from Heloderma suspectum, assembly GCF_057233095.1. Classification (NCBI taxonomy): domain Eukaryota; kingdom Metazoa; phylum Chordata; class Lepidosauria; order Squamata; family Helodermatidae; genus Heloderma; species Heloderma suspectum. The sequence goes on from NC_139467.1 coordinate 16,870,874, forward strand.
GTGTCCCTCGCTACTTTCCCCCTACTACACACAAATGAAAAGATTCAACCTCCCAGCTTTCTTTGTGGATAGATATAGACATAGAATCATAGGGTTGGGAGGGGCCTACAAGACCATCGAGTCCAATCCCCTGCTCAGTGCAGGAAGCCTGATTCCCAGGCGATCTCCCATCCAAGTACTAACCAGGGCTGACCCTGCTTAGCTTCTTCTTGCAGAATACTGTTTTCTTGCTATGTTATCAGTATATATGCTGCCAAAGGACCTTTAGACTGAGGCTGAAAACTGTCACTTGCAATCCAAGGAAAATGCCGGTAATTTGCCAGGACATTATGAACTGTTCTGTTGATAAGGCGAATGAGCGGAACTTTGCATCAAATGTAAAATGTGTCTTTATATTTAGAGCAGAGGCAGGCACTGCCCATACCTCCAGGAGTTTCTGAGAGTTAAAGTCCAAAACATCTGGAAATTGGCGTTCTACCCACCCCTGATTTAGTGTTTTCTTAACAACAACCATGCAGTACCCCAACAGTGGGCCTTCTCTGTGGTGGCACCCACCCTTTGGAAAACCCTCTGTCTTGCAGTTCAGAAGGCAGAAAATGTGGCATCTTTTAAATACCTCCTGGAAAACACAATTGTTCACCCAGGCTTTCCCTGGGCCATTGTTGAATTAATCATGCCACTGCATTACACTGCTCCTTGAATTATTCTTTATTGTAGTTGGAAGTACTTTTAATGTAGTGTTTCTAATGTTGTATTTTAACGTGATTTTACTATTTATTGTGAACTGCTGAGGGATTTTATTATATTCAGCAGAATATAACTGTCATAAATAAATAAATAAATAAATAAATAAATAAAACATTTAAAAATGGACTAGTAAGTCCTTAGTCACATGCAATCTCCATTTGCCTCTGTTTCATGAGGCATGGGCTTAATGTGGAAGTTGTTATACCTGGGTGACATTTTTGTTGGTAATCAGGTTGCATGCAGTGCAATTATGTGCAGGTTTACTCAGAAGTAAGTTTACTCAGAAGTCATGTATGACTTCTTGTCAGAACAATCCTCTGGGGAGGGAAGTGAAAAGAGTGCAGGCAGACTAACTGCCAAGTCCAAAGTCCTGTTGGGCTCACACTGGCAGGGCAGACGGTGTGTGCATGTTGGGGAAGTGATTGACTGAAGGGAAAATAAGTACACCAGCTCCAGGACTGGTATACCTCCTCCTTCCCCATTCCAGGGGCATATCAAGGGAATGGGAGGACTTTAGATCTGCTGGATCCAAAGCCTCCGGCGATCCACATCCACAGAATAACCCTTAATATTTTTTCCTTTCATCCTGGGAGTATCAATGGTAGAGGAGCAATGGCAGTGTACCTTTCCATAGCCACTAGTAGGCGCTTTCTGAGAGGGCCTGTTGCTCTTCCAAGGAGGACTTCCTTCTCCAGCGGTGGAGAGGGAGATCCACAACATCATAGGATTGCTGCTTGAGAGAAATTTTTAAATTCATATTTTTTTCATGTTCTTCACTTCCCAAAGCAGCTGGAAATTCCAAGCTCAATATTTTATACAGAGCCAGTTTCCTTGAGTGAAGAGAGAACTGGAAAGGTGGGACATTTTCACAATACTAGCATGTTTAGTTAACATCATTAGTTAGCTCACTGGATCCTTATAAATGAGCAGTCACGGCCTTGACAGAAGAATGTTACACTTTCTTAATGACTGTGGATGTTTCATAAATGAGTAATCTGCCTGTAGGGATGGGGTAGAAATCATGACCTGGGAGGTGTGTGTGAGAAACAGACATCTGAATAGGCAGGTGGTCAAACTAAATATCCCCTTCATGGATCACTGCCTTGTTGTGGCAAAGGGGCTTGCGTAACTCAGTGAAGCCATAAGCTATGCCATGCAGGGCCACCCAAGATGGACAGGTCATGGCAGAGAGTTCTGACAAAATGTGGTCCACTGGAGAAGGAAATGGCAACCCACTCCAGTATTCTTGCCAAGAAAACCCCATGGAACGTATCACAAGGCTAAAAGATATGATGCCGGAAGATGAGCCCCTCAGGTTGGAAGGTGTCCAAAAGGTGTCTGGGGAAGAGCAGAGGGTATTTCCAAGTAGCGCCAGAAAGAGTGAAGCGGCTGGGCCAAAGCCGAAAGGACACTCAGCTGTGGATGTGTCTGGTGGTGAAAAGAAAATCCGATGTTGTAAAGAACAATATTGTTTAGGAACCTGGAATGTCAGATCAATGAATCAAGGTAAGCTGGAGGTGGTCAAACATGAGATGGCAAGATTGAACATCGACATCTTGGGAATCAGCGAACTAAAATGGACAAGCATGGGCGAATTTAATTCAGGTGACCATTATATCTATTACTGTGGGCAAGAATCCCTTAGAAGAAATGGAGTAGCACTCATAGTCAATAAAAGGGTGGGAAAAGCAGTACTGGGGTACAATCTCAAAAATGGTAGAATGATCTCAGTACGAATCCAAGGCAAACCATTCAACATCACAGTAATTCAAGTCTATGCCCCAACCAAGGAGGACAAAGAAGCTGAGGTTGATCAGTTCAGTGAAGACCTACAACACCTTCTAGAACTAACCCCTCCAAAAGATGTCCTTTTCATCATAGGGGATTGGAATGCTAAAGTAGGAAGTCAAGAAATCACTGGGATAACAAGCAAGCATGGCCTTGGTGTACAAAATGAAGCAGGACAAAGTGGTTCTAGTCCCCACTTGGCCATGGAAGCTCACTGGGTGACTTTGGGCCAGTCACACACTCTCAGCCCAACCTACCTCACAGGGTTGTTGTTGTGAGGATAAAATGGAGAGGAGGAGGATAATGTAAGCCGCCTTGGGTTCCTTGCAAGAGGAAAAAAGGTGGGATATAAATGCAATAATAATAATAATACAAAGGCTAATAGAGTTTTGCCAAGAGAACACGCTGATCATAGCAAACACTCTTTTCCAACAGCAGAAGAGGTGACTCTACACATGGACATCACCAGATGGTCAATATCAAAATCAAATTGATTATGTACTTTGCAGCCAAAGATGGAGAAGCTCTACAGTCAGTAAAAACAAGACCTGGAGCTGACTGTGGCTCAGATCATGAGCTGCTTCTTGCAAAATTTCGGCTGAAATTGAAGAACGTAGGGAAAACCACTAAACCATTCAGGTATGACCTAAATCATATCCCTTATGAATATACAGTGGAGGTGAGGAATAGATTTCAGGGATTAGACCTGATAGACAGAGTGCCTGAGGAACTATGGATGGAGGTCCATAACATTGTTCAGGAGGCAGCAACTAAATCCATCCCAAAGAAAAAGAAATGCAAGAAAGCAAAGTGGTTGTCTGAGGAGGCTTTACAAGTAGCTGAGGAAAGAAGGGAAGCAAAAAGCAAGGGAGAAAGGGGAAGATATATCCAACTGAATGCAGAGTTCCAGAGAATAGCAAGAAGAGACAAGAAGGCCTTCTTAAATGAACAATGCAAAGAAATCGAGGAAAACAATAGAATGGGAAAGACTAGAGATCTCTTCAAGAAAATTGGAGATATCAAGGGAACGTTTTGTGCAAAGACGGGCATGATTAAGGACAAAGAAGGCAGGGACCTAACAGAAGCAGATGAGATTAAGAAGAGGTGGAAAGAATACACAGAAGAACTATACAGGAAAGATATTAATGTCCCTGATAGCCATCATAGTGCGGTCATTGAACTTGAGCCAGACATCCTAGAGAGTGAAGTCAAGTGGGCCTTAGGAAGCATTACTAACAACAAAGCTAGCAGAGATGACAGTCTTCCAGCTGAGCTATTTAAAATCCTAAAAGATGATGCTGTTAAAGTGCTGCACTCAATATGCCAACAAATTTGGCACACTCAACAGTGGCCACAAGACTGGAAAAGGTCAGTTTACATTCCAATTCCAAAGAAGGGCAATGCCAAAGAGTGTTCAAACTACCGTACAATTGCGCTCATTTCACATGCCAGCAAGGTGATGCTCAAAATCCTACAAGCTAGGCTTCAGGAGTATGTGAACCGAGAACTACTGGAAGTACAAGTTGGGTTTCGAAGAGGCAGAGGAACTAGAGATCAAATTGCCAACTTTCGTTGGATCATAGAGAAAGCAAGAGAATTCCAGAAAAACGTCTATTTCGGCTTCATTGATTATGCTAAAGCCTTTGATTGTGTGGATCACAACAAACTGTGGCAAATTCTTAAAGTGATGGGAGTACCAGACCACCTTACCCGTCTCCTGAGAAACCTGTACGAGGGTCAAGAAGCAACAATAAGAACCAGACATGGAACAACTGATTGGTTCCAAATTGGGAAAGGAGTACGACAAGGCTGCATATTGTCACCCTGCTTATTTAACTTATATGCAGAGGATGAATCACAGGTCGGAATTAAGATAACCTCAGATACGCAGACGATATCACCCTAATGGCAGAAAGTGAAGACAATCTAAAGAGCCTCTTGTTGAGGGTGAGAGTGCAAAAGCTGGTTTGAAACTCCACATTAAAAAAAACGAAGATCATGGCATCTGGCCCCATCACTTCCTGGCATATAGAAGGGGAAGAAATGGAAGCAGTGACAGCTTTTATTTTCTTGGGCTCCAAGATCACTGCAGACAGTGATTGTAGCCATGAAATTAAAAGACGTTTGCTCCTTGGGAGGAAAGCTATGGCAAACCTAGACAGCATAGTAAGAAGCAGAGACATCACATTGCCGACAAAGGTCTGTATAATCAAAGCTATGGTTTTCCCAGTAGTAATGTATGTAGGGATGTCGGAGAATTTCTCCACGAATCTCCGGGAGGCCGAATGCCAACGCATTCAGCCCCCCGAAATTGGTGGGGAAATTCTCCAACACCCCCCGCCCCCCCGGGATGGGACTTACCTCGTGCAAATGTCCCTCGCGGCAGTGGATACCGGCGGCGGTGCAACGGCGGTGCGGCGGCGGTGGCAGCCGGTCTTCTGACCAGCTGCCGCCACCATTTCAAAGTAAAACAAAAACAAAAACGTGATAGGCTACATACAGATTTACGTAGCCTATCACGGCTAGATTTTCAAAGTCAGCTGTGATAGACTACGTAAATCTTTACGTAGCCTATCATGGCTGACTTTGAAAAAAAAAAAAAGCACGTTCGCAAATGGCGGCGCCCATGGGCGCCGCCATTTGCGTTCCTTATTTGGGCATGGGTTGCCCTTATTTTAATAGCATTGCCCTTATTTATTTATATAAATAGCGTTGCCCTTATTTTCGCCGTAGTCTATGTAAATCTTTACGTAGACTACCCGTACCCAAATAAGGAACACAAATGGCGGCACCCATGGGTGCCACCATTTGTGTACGTGCTCTTTTTTTTTTTAAGTCAGCCATGATAGGCTACGTAAAGATTTACGTAGCCTATCACGGCTGACTTTGAAAATCTAGCTGTGATAGGCTACGTAAATCTTTATGTAGCCTATCACGTGGTTTTTTTTTTACTTTACTTTTTCTTTCGTGGCCAGAGAGGCGGGCACTCCCCCCGGCCAGAATTTCGGCAGCGAGGGATGGGGCGCCTCCCCTCCGGCCAGAATTTTGGTGGGGAGGGATGGGGTGCCTCCCCACCCGCCAAGAATTTTGGGGGGAGGAACGGAGCACCTCCCCCCCCTGAAAAAAGCTGCGGGACCAGGTGAGGGACTTTCGTCCATCCCTAAATGTATGGCTGTGAGAGCTGGACTATAAGGAAGGTTGAGCGCTGAAGAATGGATGCTTTCGAACTGTGGTGCTGGAGAAGACTCTTACGAGTCCCCTGGACTGCAAGGAGGTCAAATCATTCCATCCTAAAGGAAATCAACCCTGCCTGCTCATTGAAAGGACAGATACTGAAACTGAAGCTCAAATATTTTGGCCACCTAATGCGAAAAGTCACTGGAAAAGACCCTGATGCTGGGCAAGATTGAAGGCAAAAGGAGAAGGAGACGGCAGAGGATGAGATGGCTAGATAGCCTCACCGATGCAACGAACATGAACTTGAGCACACTCCGGGAGAGAGCAGAGGACAGGAAGGCCTGGTGTGCTATGGTCCATGGGGTCATGAAGAGTTGGACATGACTTAACGACTGGACAACAACAACAACAACAACAACAACAACAAGAACAACAAACTAAATATGCTGTGAGATCTTAGGTCCATTTTCAATTTCACATGTGTCCATTCAGACGTCTGTTCCATCCTGTTTCCACATCAGTCTGATATATAGATATATAGATATATAGGTATGAATGAGACCTATGTTAGTCATGAATAACCAAAGTCCCATTAATTTCAATGGGTCTACTCTAAGTAGGACTAACATTGGATACTACCCAAAGGGAGGAATTTAAAAAAGAAGAAGAGAAGAACCCCCAGGAGAAAAAGAAGAAATAAACCATCCTCCATCGCCTGCCCTGGACAGTGTGAGCTGGCAGATCTTTAGAAGTGGCAGGTCATCCATCACTTTGCTCCCCATCCCAGTTTGGATTGCTCTCTATTGGAACAGTTACAGTTGTATGAGATTGGGCAGAGTGGCACTGAAACTTTTATGGGCCAATCAACAAACAGGACAATGAATTATGTGGAGCAGAGTAGTGCAGCCAAGGCTCACAGGAATGCAGAATTTTGTTTCTCCCACCACTATCATGAAAATGGCTAAGCATCCCGCCCTCGCCATGCTTATGGGAGACAAGAGGTACCTCAAAGTGTTGGGAATCAGCACCGTCAGCACATGGCTGTGCAAACTTTCAAGTAAGCATAAGAAGAGCTCCAGTGAATCAGAACAGTGGTCCATCTTAACATCCCCTTTCTGGTAGTAGCCAGCCAGAAGCTGCTGGGAAACTCACCAGCAGGGTGTGAAAGTGGTGTTGTCAACTGACCAGAGAGGGGGCAACCATACAGGGCTGCTTTTGTGACTTAAATAGTTATTTGCTTGATTCGCAGAAATTAGCAGGTGACGCATAGGGATGTCAGAGAATTCCGCCACAGATCTCGGTGAGGCCGAATGCCAGTGCATTCAGCCCCCCGAACTCCATGGCAAAAAGGCCTGCCACCCCCCCCCACCCCCTGCAGATCCCCCCTGGGACGAGACTTACCTGGGGCGGATGTTCTGGATGGCGGCGGCTCCAGCGGCAGTCTTCCAAATGGCTGCCGCCGCCACTGCCATTTGCAGTCTGTTCCCCCCCCCATTCGTGATAGGCTACGTAAAGACTTAAGTAGCCTATCACATCTGGGTTTTTTAAAAAAAATGCGTACGCAAATGGCGGCGGCTAAGGCCGCCGCCATTTGCGTTGCTTATTTTTGGCCGTCTTAGTCTACGTAAATATTTACATAGACTAAGATGGTGAAAATAAAGGGAACGCAAATAGCACCTGCTATGCTATTTGCGTTCCCCCTTATTTTCGCCGTCTTAGTCTACGTAAATATTTATGTAGACTAAGATGGCCAAAAATAAGGAACGCAAATGGCGGTGGCCGTAGCCGCCACCATTTGCGTATGCATTTTTTTTTTTTAACCCAGACGTGATAGGCTACCTACGTCTTTACGTAGCCTATCACGGCTGAATAAGCTCTTTAATGAGCTTCTGTCATGCATTAAAAACATTGTTGGTCAGGCAGGCATTTGGGGTGGGTTAGGGTATTTTAGAAAATGTGTTTATTGTAGAATTTTATTGCTTTAAACTATTTTTATTTATGTTGTTCATCGCCCAGAGTGGCTGGGTGACCAGCCAGATGGGCGATTAATACATTTAATAATAAAATAAATAAATATAAAAATACAGGGACACAAACGGCAGCAGCTATGGCCCCCGCCATTTCCATCCCTGCTAGCCAGAGGCCGGATGTCCGGCTGCTGGCGGAGCCAGCCGGCGGCTCTGCGGAATGCCCGCAGAGCGGAGCCAGCCAGCCAGGATTCCGGGGGGAGGCATGGAGTGCCTCCCCCCCAGGCAAGGATTCCGGGGGGAGGGACAGAGCACCTCCCCCCCAGTGGAACCCAGCGGAGCCAGGTAAGCGGGGTTTCGTACACCCCTGGGTGAAGGTGGCCACTGAAACTCAATAATGATGTCTCAAATGTCCAATTTTAAAAGTTAGAATTCTACTTTGGCAACTGATGCTTTTGATTAAAAAAGAAAAAAAGATGTGGGGAAGACATATGAATAGATCTGTCCAACTATTTTCTCGGGAAAAAAATGGGGAACCTGGGAGAATACAGTTTTCACTGTTCTTTTATCTTCCGATGTATGCACACATTTTTTATATACTGTACTCTCCATTTCATTTCTTCTTTCTTTTTTAAAATTTCCTGCAGAAGGGATCACAGATTCCTGTAACTGGGTGTAGCATGAAAGAGATACTACAGAAACTGGCATTTTTTTTATAGCATTCTTATCTTAAACAGGTTCAGAACAACCAAAATTATTTGCCTAACGATCATAAAATTTGTTCCATTGCACAATGAACTTCTAACAATAATTTATAGGTGTTTTGTATGACACGCTTTTTATCACCAGATATTAATCCTTGACCAGAACTGAGGAGGCGGGAGAGAAAAGGTGTGTTATTAGGTTAAACTAGAGTTACAACTTTATTAATGCTTATCATGGAAGATCTGCAGTGGATATTAAACTACAGTGAGAGCCATCCTTCAGGCTGAAGCAGGAGATGCTTAACACGGTCCAGCCTTCCTGTAACTGCCAGCTGAGCTTCAGTTCCCCGACTCTCAAAGCCCTGAGCTGCCTGCAGCCAAGATCTGTAGAGAGCTGCCTGTTCCATGTGGTGAGTCAGTGAACTGCAAGAGGCAGCATCTCAGTGAAGTACCTGGCTGCAGGCCCTGGACTGTCTCTGCTCACCGAGGCTGCCAACTGGATCGTCCTAGACAAGAAGGCATAGAAGAGGGCTTCCTGTTCCATTTGAGCGACAAAGCCTCCTTGATCTCTTGTGCATTCCTGTATCCTTGTTTCCTCTTCAGGCCTGACTATGGCCTTGTCCCATGGTTCCTGCTTCTTCTCAGACTGCTGCCCAGCCCTGAAAGTTGCACATCTATGAAATCCCTCTTCACCCGTTTCTCAGTGCCTCTGGGTGATCTCCAATGACTTTTCTTTGTCTTCACAGCTTGCACTACTGTGCCAGCTGTGACCTTGTATGTGTGAGGCAGGGGTGCACAACTCATGGCTCGCATGAGGCCCCTGGACACTTGTTGTGTGGACCCTGTGCTCCTACTGCTGAATCTCCCCTTCTGATCAGGGTCTCTGCTTCTGTACTTTAGGCTCCCCCTCTCTCAGTGACCCTAAAGGAGACTTGCCTCCTCCCCAGCGAGCTGGCACAGGATCACTGGCATGGGGGCAAGGTTAAAGCCTCCACCCCCAAAGTGTGTGTGTCTGAGGCCCCCAGCCCCTACCCCCACTGACACTGGATGAGGCCCTCAGGGCTGAAAAGGTTGTGCACCCCTGCTCTAAGATATTCCAGCAATATCACCCTTGACTTTAATTACCTCACCCTCAACCAGACAGTTCAGAGTAGGCAAAAGCTACAACAACAAAGACCCCAACCCTAATCTATCATCAATAATAAGGGGGGAACTCCTACTAGGCCCACTGAAGCCCACTATTCTTGAACTATATTCAGGGTATGTGGGTGGGTGCCAAGACAAGTGAAAACTGTGTGAAAGCAGGTGGCATAAAAGTTAAATACCCTCTGCTCATCACCAACTTTCCTGGAGGCTTCAGCTGGTCAATTTTTCACAGCATTATTTTCAGTTTGTCTTCTGACACCATGTAATGTTTTCAGGATTATAGAGTGAACCACAGAGACTGAATTATCAGGAACAAACTTTACTTAGCAGTGAGCTGCTACCAAATTATATACGTAATGTAAAGTAATCAGATACCCCTTAGCAACCTTTCCTTTGCAGCCTTTCTCTGCGGGTGTCACCAGGAACTGGTCCCCCTACCCTACACAACCATTTCTAAATCACTTTAGTTCCTACTCACATTACACCCTCCATTGTCTCACCTGCAGAGACACCTGGATGCAAAGATGCCTCACACATGCATATACTTCAAGTCTGTGAGGGGAAACAAATGGTAATCGGCTATTGGGCAGTATAGAAATAAATAAATAAATAAATAAATAAATAAATAAATAAATAAATAATCTTTTCAACAGCTGACTGTCAAATCTCTAATTTGGAAATGTTGTCCATATAATACTTTAGTATAGCTTTCTATTTGTAGTTATTAAAACCAATGTGACACCTACATGAGCATTTATTATAAACCAAAACTATATAGACAGAGGGAGCTGCAGCCCAAAACATCTAAAGGGCACCAGGTTGGGGAAGCAATAGGTCTGAGTGGGGTTCCTAAAACCGTAAGTCGAAGGTCACTTTTACTGACATATCTGCATATTTTGTTAGCTTGACTGTTTCACATTTAAATTCTCCAAGAACTCTTGGGTACATCTGGACAGAGTGACTTCTTAAGGAAATTGAAATTGAAATTAATTTTGAATAATAGAATCATAGGAGAGCAGGGTTGGAAGGGGCCAACAAGGCCATCGAGTCCAACCCCCTGCTCAATGCAGGAATCCAAGTCAGAGCATCCCTGACAGATGGCTGTCCAGCCTCATCTTGAATGCCTCCAGTGTGGGAGAGCCCACCACCTCCCTGGGTAATTGGTTCCATTGCCGTATTGCTCTAACAGTCAGGACGTTTTTCCTGATGTTCAGCTGGAATCTGGCTTCCTGTAACTTGAGCCTATTATTCCGTGTCCTGCACTCTGGGATGATTGAGAAGAGATCCTGGCCTTCCTCTCTGTGACAACCTTTCAAGTACTTGAAGAGTGCTATCCTATCTCCCCTCAGTCTTCTCTTCTCAAGGCTAAACATGCCCAGTTCTTTCAGTCTTTCTTCACAGGGCTTTGTTTCCAGTCCCCTGATCATCTTTGTTGCCCTCTTCTGAACCTTCTCCAGTTTGTCTGCATCCTTCTTCAAGTGTGGTGCCCACTGGACGCAGTACTCCAGATGAGGCCTAACCAGTGCTGAGTAGAGGGGAACTAGTACTTCCAGGGATTTGGAAGCTATGCTTCTATTAATGCAGCCCAAAAGAGTATTGGCCTTTTTTGCAGCCATATCACATTGTAGGCTCATATTCAGCTTGTGATCGACAACAATTCCAAGATCCTTCTCGCTTGTAGTGTTGTTGAGCCACGTATCCTGCATCTTGTAACTGTGCATTTGTTTTCTTTTTCCTAGGTGCAGAATTTGGCAATTATCCCTATTAAATGTCATTCTGTTGTTTTCTGCCCAGCGCTCCAGTCTATCAAGATCACTTTGAATTTTGTTTCTGTCTTCCAAAGTATTAGCTATCCCACCCAATTTTGTGTCATCTGCAAATGTGATCAGCATTCCCTGCACCTCCTCCTCCAAGTCATTAATAAAAATGTTGAAGAGCGCTGGGCCCAGGACTGAGCCCTGTCGTACTCCACTCGTTACCTCTCCCCAGTTTGAGAAGATCCCATTGATATGCACTCTTTAAGTATGATTCTGTAGCCAATTGTGGATCCACCTGAGAGTTTTTTTCATCTAGCCCACTTTGAGCTAGTTCGCTCATCAGGATATCGTGGGGCACTTTGTCGAAAGCTTTGCTGAAGTCGAGGTATATTATGTCTACAGCATTCCCACAGTCCACAAGGGAGGTTACTTGATCAAAAGTGAGATCAGATTCATCTGGCAGGATTTGTTCTTCACAAATCCATGTTGGCTTCGAGTAATCACTGAATTGTTTTCAAGGTGCTTACAGGTGGATTGCTTTGTAATTTGCTCCAGAATTTTCCCAGGGATTGATGTCAGACTGACTGGTCTGTAGTTCCCAGGTTCCTCCTTTTTACCCTTTTTGAAAATAGGGACAACATTATTCCTCCTCCAGTCATCTGGCACTTTCCCCGTCCTCCATGATTTCTCAAAGAGAATAGACAGTGGCTCTGAGAGTTCTTCTGCCAGTTCCTTTATTACTCTAGGATGCAGTTCATCTGGTCCTGGAGATTTGAACTCATTCAAAGTAATTAGGTGTTCCTTGACCATATGCCTATCTATCTCAAGCTGCAATCCTGCCCCTTCAGCCTGTACTTCGCCTTTGCCAGGGGGGTCATAGACCCTCTTTTGGGAGAAGACTGAGCCAAAGTAGGAATTGAGCACTTCTGCCTTTTCTTTGTCATCTGTTATCATTTTGCCATCCTTATTTGATAGCTGAACAATCATTTCTTTCCTCTGTCCTTTACTATGCACGTAGCTGAAGAAAGCCTTTTTGTTGCTTTTAGCATCCCTCACTAACCTCAACTCGTTCTCAGCTTTAGCCTTCCTGACACCATCCCTGCAATTCTGTGCTACCTGCCTGTTTTCTTCCTTCGTTGCTTGGCCTTCTTTCCACTTCCTATATGTGTCCTTTTTTGTTTTCAGATCATCTCTAAGCTTTTTGTGAAGCCACATTGGCTTCTTCTGTTGTCTTCCACCTTTTCTTCTTGTTGGAATTGTTTGTAACTGTGCCTTTAGAATTTCCTTTTTTAAAAGCTCCCACCCATCTTGGACTCCTTTTCTCATTATAGTCACTTGCCATGGGACCTTACTGATCATTGTTCTGAGTTTATTAAAATCAGCTTTCCTAAAATCCAGGGTACGTGTTTGACTGCACTCAGCTTTTGCTTTCCTTAGAACCAAGAACTCAAGTATAACATGGTTGCTTTCCCCCAGAGTTCCTGTAACTGCTACTTTATCCACTAAGTCATCATGGTTAGGATCAAGTCAAGGACAGCCGATCCTCTAGTTCCTTCCTCTACTTTCTGAAGGAGGAAGTTATCCACCACACAAGTCAGGAATTTCCTGGAGGGGCCATGTTTTGCAGAATTTGTCTCCCAACAAATATTGGGGAAATTCAAGTCCCCCATTACTACTACATCATGCTTCCTTGAAACATTGGCTATTTGCTTTTCAAAAGTTTCATCCTCGTCTTCTCCTTGATTGGGTGGCCGGTAGTAGACTCTGACCACTAGGTTCCTTTTATACTTTGCTCCATTTATTTTGATCCAGATGCTCTCGATGGGGCTACCAAGCTCATCCTCCTGTATTTCTGTGCAGAGATATGTATTTTTCACATTCAGTGCAACCCCACCTCCCTTTCTGTTCCTCCTGTTCTTTTTGAACAAGTTATATCCTTCAATTGCTGTATTCCAGTCATGAGAGTCATCCCACCAAGTCTTTTTGAAAAAGTTACTTCCTTCAATTGCTGTATTCTAGTCATGAGAGTCATCCCACCAAGCCTCAGTTACACCTATCAGGTCATAATTTCCCTCCTGTATTAAGAGTTCAAGTTCGTTCTGTTTGTGTCCCATACTCTGGGCCTTAGTATATAGACATCGAAGACCGCGTGCTTCATAGTCTACGTGTTTGTGAAGACTATTATTGGGTGCTATTAGAGCTGTTCTCTCTGTTACGGTGCATGAGCCTTCATCTATTGTTACCCCCAACTTTACATCTCCCTTCCCCATAGGATTCAGTTTAAAGCCCTCAATATATATAAATTATTTTGTTCCTCAAAGGAGAGCAAGGCAGCGTACATGATCCTCCTCCTCTCCTCACAACAACCCTGTGAGGTAGGTTAGACTATTTTCAGCCAGTCAGTGACTGGCTGAAAATCACTCAGTGAGTTTGATGGCAGAGTGGGGACTAGAACCCAGTTCTTTCCAGTCCTAGTTCAACACTTGAGCCACTACATCAGACTTGCTCTATGTTTATGATAAGCTGTAAAACTTGTCTCTTATCACTATTACGAATGCAAATCCCATGTCGCCATAGGGGCTAGTAGTCTTAGAATGATTGGATTAGAAAAAAATGTTTGCCTGTCTCCCATGCAACTGGAAGAACTTTATGCTTTTAAAATAAACGTACTACAAATTAACCAGCAAAGATGGGGAAAAAGATGCTCTTTTTAAAAAGATCATTTACCATTTCTTGAAGTTTGAGGTTGAAAATACATGATGCAAAATTTTTCTCTCTCTTCTCCCTCTGGTGTCCTTTCAGCTTTTTCTCCTCAGCTTCTCTTTCTTGTCCTCTAACTATCACCAACTGACTTTCCTTCAGCCCTTTCCCAACATTCTGTGCCTGTCCTTTCATTGGCCCTGCACTCTAAGAGCTCACAGAATAATTGTTGTGAACCACCCAGAGAGCTTCGGCTATGGAGTGGTATAGAAATTGAATGACTGAACGAATGAATGACAGGAGAAAGCATTATTACATGTGCATACACACAGTGTGTCACATGTTACATTACATTCACAGTGTGAAGCATATGCATTAATCTCCCCTTTGCCTCATCCCTCTCCCTTCTCCCTTCCCGAGCTGCCCAAAGCTCAAGCTTTGAAATGTTTTGAACTTTTTTGAACAAGCAAAGTCAGTCTGATAGATCTCTAGTACTAAGCTTTACACTGTCATATTCTTATATAAGATTTGACTTGATTCTGAAGACACCCTCCCTGGGGGAAAAAAAAATGGAAGCAGAGCCTCTGAGATTCATGCTGCAAAGCAGCACTGTTTATTCAGATACGATGATTATTATTTTTAAAGAGAGTATTCATATTCAAAGCAATGGCTGAACGAATAACATTACATCCTGTATGAAACTCAGGAGGATTCTACTGAAAGAGATTAAGCAGGCAGCAAGCACAGAATTGGTCGGTTCAAATGACAGATCATTGGTGATGCTGCTCCAGTTCTTTAACTGATCAATCAAATCAGCAGCAACAACGACAGGGAACGCAGTAACAGTGGCAGCAGCGGTGGCAGCAACAGGGGGTGTGACAGCAGACATGGCAATGCCATGGTGCACACCTTGGAGGTGGTGCACACATTGATAAACAAGCCCTGGTGCGTGACTGTACCATGGCCTCTGCTTTTTGCACTGTTTCATTATCTTCAGCGATCACATTCACTGCCTTTAACTCCACAGTGCCTTCAATCTGCAGAACCCAATTAGGTACTTCACTACCTAATTGGGTTCCAGATGGGTATAAGCCTCCAGCTTCCCCAACCACACACACTGATGCTCAAACAAGAACCCCACAATCAGTAGAGACCACTCCAGGAGAACCCCCTCAATGCCATTTTGATAAGTGAGAAAATTGGCCTCTCCCACTGGGGGAAGAAGATTTTCATTCTTACTGTAAGCACCTACAAACTAAATGGCATGGGGAAAGCTGGAAGAGAATGATTGAATGGAGAGCACCAGACAATGTATGGATTGAACTTGACACTGCAGAATCAACTCTAAGGATCCAAGAACTCCATCCTGACATGCAAGCCATGATGTTACCAGGCCTATGTCAAATCCATGATCCTCCTGAGCAAAAGCTTGTTGGGATATAATGCTTGTCAGTCCTTCACAACACATTACTGAGAGATGGTGTGAAGGCTCAAATTTTACATGCACTGAGATATTACTGTCAGCAGGTGGCATGAACTGCACTTTTCCACCCCAGCACTGTCGCATGATGATAGAAAATGGGAATAGAACTAACTGCTCATGAATGATGGGGGTCTGCATTCCACCAGAATCTTTGGGATGGGACCACTCCAAGGTGGATGATTGTGAATGCCTCTCTGGGTGATGAAGTTTCAATTACCACTAACCAGATTACAAGTGAGCTCTTTCTTTCCAAATTGCTCAGGAGGAGCAGCTCTGGAACTGACTTTATTACAGCAAATGGTCAGGAATCGGAAGAAGCGGGATTGGACAGGAGCCATTCTGGATGGAGCTAATATAGCTGCAAACATGTGGAATTTGCAACAGGGCTCTGTGCGAGACACCAGGCTTGGGCAGTTGGAAAAGGCAGCTGGACTCATCACAGGAGTGGATCTGAACAGCCTGGAATTAATGTCCCAAGCAACAGAGCAAACTGCTTCACTTGCCATTCATACCAGGAAAACTTTGGAGAGCTTGATAAGAGCGACTGTTAGTGCTGGAACAATGGAGGCTTGGAAGTCTGGGTGTGCTCAGATTAGGGATGTACGAAAGTCACTTACCTTTTCTAAGGGTCAAATTCGCGGTGGGGGGGAGGCTTTCTGTCCCTCCCCTAAAATTCTCTCCGGCCGGCTCTGCTCCACAGAGATTCTGCGGAGCTGCCGGCCGGGGCCGCCAGCCGGGGCCACCCGCAGCCGGAGATCCGGCCGCTGGGCAGCCTACAGGGACACAAATGGCAGCTGCGGTAGCCATCGCCATTTGCGTCCCTGTATTTTGCCGTGATAGGCTACGTAAATATTTACGTAGCCTATCACAGCAAAAAAACAAAACAGTGAACGCAAATGGCGGCGGCTACGGCAGCTGCCATTTGCGTTCCCTTTTTTTTTGCCATGATAGGTTACGTAAATATTTATGTAGACTATTACTGAAAAAAAAAAGGAACGCAAATGGCGGCCGCCGTAGCCGCCGCCATTTGCGTTCCCTTAGTTTTGCCATGATAGGCTACGTAAATACTTATGTAGCCTATCACGGCTTCCACAGGGACGCAAATGGCATCCCTGCATTAGCTGTGATAGGCTATGTAAGTATTTCCGCAGCCTATCACAGCTATATGGAAGAAGCAAATGGTGGCCGCAGACGCCATTCGCAAGTCGGTGTGGATGGCAGCAGCTAGGTGCTCCATTCCTGGCCCATTTCATGGGGGGGCGGGGGGGCTTCGTTCCGCCATGGATTTTGGGGGGCCAAATGCACTGGCGTTTGGCCTCACCGAGATCCATGGTGGAATTCTCTGACATCCCTAGCTAATATTTGGACCAACAACTACAAATGATTAAAAGGGACATGGAGAGAGGAGTCTGGCCAAAGGAAATACAGCAACAGACTAGGGATTTCAGAGAATTTCTCCACAAATCTCGGGGAGGCCAAATGCCAACGCATTCGGCCCCCTGAAATTGGTGGGGAAATTCTCCGACACCTAGGGGTGCATGAAAGTCACTTACCTGGTCTCGCAGCTTTTCGCGGTGGGGGGGAGGCGCTTCGCTGCTCTCCCCGCGAAGTTCAGGCCGGTGGGGGGAGGCTTCCCGCCTCGCCTGGCCGAAATTCAGGCTGGGGAGGAGGCACCTTGCCTCGTCCGGCCGCGAAATAAAAAGTTAAAAAAAAAAACGCCCCCGTGATAGGCTATGTGACGATTAACGTAGCCTATCACGGCTAGATCTGCAAAGTCAGCCGTGATAGGCTACGTAAATCGTCACATAGCCTATCACGGGTGACTTTAAAATTTTTTTTAAAAAAGCACGTACACAAATGGCGGCCCCCATAGGGAGCCGCCATTCGCGTTCCTTATTTGGTCGCTGTAGTCTACGTAAATCTTTACGTAGACTACGGTGACCAAATAAGGAACGTGAATGGCGGCTCCCTATGGGGGCCGCCATTAGCCATACGTGCTTTTTTTTTTTTTTAAGTCACCCATGATAGGCTACGTGACGATTTATGTAGCCTGTCACAGCTGATTTTGCAAATCTAGCTGTGATAGGCTACGTTAATCGTCACGTAGCCTATCATGGCGGCGTTTGTGTTTTTTTATTGGACTGGCGGCGGCGGCAGCCAGTCGAAAGATCGGCTGCTGCTCCCGCCCCTGACGAAGACCCGAAGAACCGCCGGCCGGACCCGCTGCCGGGAGGGACATTTGGGAATGGTAAGTCCCGTCCTGGGGGAGGTGCGGGGGGCGGGGGGCGGAGAATTTCTCCCCGAAACTTCTTCGGGGGGCCGAAAATGTTGGCGCTCGGCCCCCCGAAGTTTCGGGGAGAAATTCTCCGCCATCCCTACCGACACCCCCCCGCCCCCCCCGGGATGGGACTTACCTCATGTGAATGTCCCTCTTGGTGGCGGGTCCCGCAGCGGTTCAGTGTCGGTTCGGCGGCATCGGCGTCCGGTCTTCCGACCGGCTGCCACCGCCGCCATTTCCCAATAAAGTAAAGTAAAAAAAAAGCATGATAGGCTACGTAATGATTTACGTAGCCTATCACGGCTAGATTTTCAAAGTCAGCCGTGATAGGCTACGTAAATCTTTACATAGCCTATCACGGCTGACCTTGGGGGGGAAAAAAAGCGCGTACGCAAATGGCGGCACCCATGGGCGCTGCCATTTGCGTTCCTTATTTGGGCATGGGTAGTCTACGTAAAGATTTATGTAGACTACGGCGAAAATAAGGGCAACGCAAATAGCGTTGCCCTTATTTTCGCCGTAGTCTACGTAAATCTTTACGTAGACTACCCGGGCCCAAATAAGGAATGCAAATGGCGGCGTCCATGGGCGCTGCCATTTGCGTATGCGCTTTTTTTTTGTTTTTTTCTAAAGTCAGCCATGATAGGCTACGTAAAGATTTATGTAGCCTATCACGGCTGACTTCAAAAATCTAGCCATGACAGGCTACGTAAATCGTTACGTAGCCTATCATGTTGTTGTTGTTGTTGTTTTTACATAACTTTTTTCTTTTGCAGCCGGGGAGACGGGGCGCTCCCCCCCGGCCAGAATTTCAGCGGGGAGGGATGGGGCGCCTCCCCCCCGGCCTGAATTTCAGCTGGGAGGGGCGGGGCGCCTCCCCACCCACCAATAATTTCGGGGGGAGAAATGGAGCACCTCACCCCCACACCGAAAACAGCTGCGGGACCAGGTAAGGGACTTTCGTCCATCCTTACAACAGACTGGAGTTCCAAGACAGGTATAGACTTATGGACATGGCTGGAAATATTCTAAATGGACTTGTGGCAAAATCAGCTGCTCCTTTACTGCTGCTGGGCCAGTCACGGGTGACTGGCTACCAGTTTCAAAGATACTACCCAGTATGTGGCAAGGGTGCCTATGGGATTGAGCAATGCACCGAGATATATGGGAAGGGCAAACCTCTGAAGGTGTTGCAAAGTGGTATATTGCCAATTCATCAACAGAATATAAACAAGTGTGGATGATGGAGAGGAATTCATGGATGCTTGGCCAAAAGAACCCCCACAGATGATATGTGTTGTAGCGACACCATATCCACCACTGCTGCATCTGCCACCAGGTAGGTCCATTCCGGAGGGGGGGTTCGGGGGTGGCTTTGGGGAGGCTGTTCCACCACGAATTCCACCATGGACTCCAGTGAAGCCGGATTCTAAGAATCCGGCCTCACTGGAGTCCGTGGCGGAATTTTCCAACATCCCTAAGTTTGGAAACTCTGGAAAGAGATTCAACTAGATTCTGGATGCTGAAATCATCTCAGTCTACTCAATCCCTCCTTCAGTTTTTTAGATCACAAGGGGGAAGTTTGGTCACCCCTGCAGTTGAGGAATTCCAGAAGAAGGTAATTCCACAACTGACATATGGGGCAGAGGTATGGGGATATGTGAATGCCTCTATCTTAAGGTGGTCCAGAATTCGTTTATGAGATCCCTTTAACTGTCCCCCAGGGTACACCTACATCACTTCTAAAGGCAGAAGTAGGACTGACTTATGTTAAAATATTCATCCATGTTGCACTTGCTTTATGTTGGTTCAAGTTGGCTTATATGAGTGACTCCTGCCTTCCAAAAATATGCTTTCAAGAGCAACTTCAGGCCTTATCCCAAAGGTCTTGGGTAAACCTAACCAGACCTATACTGCATTGCTAATAGGATTGATACTTGCTGTGTTGAGATGCACAGTGGGGAAGGGTTGTTAGGCTAACCATGATGCAAGGTGGTTAACGCTAACCACTGAGACAGCCCCTGCCACGTGTGCAGGTAACCACGGCCTTCAGCATGGTTAGCCTAACCACTCACTAACCACCATGGTTACTGCTCTTCTCTGCAATCCTCTGGATGGGCTGCCATACATCCCAGTGGCCTCAGCAGAGGAAGCTACTGCAGGCAGCCATTTGGGGGCTTGAGCAGAGGAAGCTGCTCTGGGTGGCCATTTTGGTTTCTCAGAGAAGGAAGCTGCTGAGAGCGGACGTTTTGAGGCTATAGCAGAAGAAGCTGCTGCAGGCAGCCATTTTGGTGCTCAGCACTGCAGCAGTGGCCAGCAGCCATCTTGGGGTTCAGCACCGCAGCAGCCATGAGTGGCCATTTCACAGGGGCTGGGGGAGGTGCAGGTTTGGGGGGAGGGGTTCTGTCTGAGGCAGGGATGGCACTGCTTGGCCACTTCCTGGCAGGGCAGGGGTATTTTCCCTTATGATGGACACAGATGCTTGTGCCTGGGAGTGCTAAGTGCTCAAGGGCTCTGTGCCAAAAACAGTGGCTTGGAATCAAATGCATATTTTCTTCATATGCGCTTCTCTAATTTTTGTGCTGTGGGCGGGAACAGAGAGTGAGGAGGCTGGCTCTCCACTGCCATGTCATGTGTTGCTAGGCAGATTTTGACCATGGAGATCTGGAGTCCTGGCAGGAGCAATTGAGCCGATTTCAGCCACTCTCTGGTATCACTCAGTTAATGACAGGGGCCTTTTCAGACATCAGACTTAGCCATGGTTAGGGCCACTAACCATGTTGCAATAAGTGGTTTGTGAGCATTAGTCCATGGTTAATAACAACCATGGTTTGGGAAAACGCCATTCAGACAGCACAATAAGCCATCATGGTTAGCTCAAAAATGTTAACCGTCATGGCTTAGCATGATGCCTGAATAGCACCACTTAGTCTTTTTCTTCCTTTGCTATAACTTTTCACTGTTTCCACAGAAGTGCTTGAAATCTGGGCCCCTCTCAGCCCTCCTGCAGGGCATCACACCTGCCAAAATTCAGACCATTTGGCCCAGGAGTTCTTGTGCAAGGTGCAGGTAAAATGTGCTGTTCTCAGATACTCAAACCAAAGTTCATAAAGGGATAATCAGGTGTTGAAGCTGAAACATACAAGGTCATTGACAAAAGAACACTACACATATTGAACAGGTGAATCTGCGCCCTTGAAAAGGAATGTGGGAGCTTTTAAACAAGAATTACAGAGACATTTGTTCGATTTTTTTTCCCCTAAAGGGGGTAGCGAACAAGTGCCAGTCCCTCCAAAGTGCCATTTGGGCAGTTGTGGAGGGCCAGTCACTGGTGAGGGAAGCTGGGGACAGCATAGGAAAGACTGTGAAAAGTGGCAGGGGGTTTTGCTGCTCTTGCCAAGTGGCTCTGAAGCTAATAAAATTGTTCTCCTGGGTTTGGATGACAGGTCAGCTAGAGATGGTGTGGGTGCCTGATTCAGTCCGGGAATCCGGTGGAACTGCCCCTGCCTGCACCCCCGAGCCTCTCTCTCCGAGGCTCTGCCCCTGCTCACCCCCTACCCACTCTCAACAAATGGCCTGCACTCATCCCAGTGGCCTTGCCCAAGCTTTGCAGTCACCATTTTTTTGAGAAATAAAATAGCAATTGCAAAAATGCGCATATCTGCACACACGTGAAATTGTGCATTTTTGCGAATGCGCATATCTGCTTATGTGAAAATGTGCATTTTTGCAAATTCCCATATCTGCATCTGCGCAAAAATGTGCATTTCTCAAAAATTGCACATTTTTGCACATGCACACACAAATATGCACATTTGCAAAAAAGATGTGCATTTTACACGTG
The DNA here is from genome assembly GCF_057233095.1 of Heloderma suspectum. Taxonomy (NCBI): domain Eukaryota; kingdom Metazoa; phylum Chordata; class Lepidosauria; order Squamata; family Helodermatidae; genus Heloderma; species Heloderma suspectum. The sequence continues at coordinate 16,892,465 of NC_139467.1, forward strand.
AGAAAATGTGCATTTGCAAAAATGCGCATTTTCGCACAAAGACATCTGCATTTTTGTGATTGCCATTTTATTTTTCAAAAGAAATGGCAACTGCAGAGCTCAACGATGCCACTTGGGTTAGTGCGAGCTGCTTGCTGAGCGAGGGAGGGTTTGAGTGCAGTCCGGAGACCAGCAAGTGGAGGCAGGGCCTGGGCAGGTGACGAGGAACCCAGATGGGGGTTCGTTCGCACTAGGGATGTACAGAACCCCTACCTTTCTTTCCGGGGGGCTCCGCAGGGGGGAGGCGATCCATTCCTCCTCCCCGGAATCCTCCAGAGCAGCTCCGCGTCCGCTGGATTCTGCAGACCGGCATTCCTGCTCCAGATCCTCAGCCAATACGGCAGTGGCAGCCGCCATTACTGTTTTGCTTAGAGAAAGACAACTGCAAATGGTGCAGTGGATGCCACTTGTGGGTGTAAAGCCCTGAGTTTTACCTAATCGCAGCTGTTTATGGCTCTGTTTACGTAAAACTCAAGGCATCCACTCAATTTGCTATCACATAGAGATGGCCACCAATCTGGATTGCTTTAAAAGGGGTTAGACAAATTCCTAGAGGACAGTACTGATGGCTATATGCTACTTCCAGTATGTACACCAGTTGCTGGGAAATACGGGAGGGAGGGTGCTGGTATATTCATATCCTGCTAGTGGGTTGGCTACTGTGTAAACAGAATGCTGGACTAGATGGACTCTTGGTCTGATGCAGCATGGGTCTTCTTGTGTTCTTATCAAAACCTAGGGATGTACGAATTGTGTACCTTCCATGCCGCTTGACTTCCGCAGTTTGCAGCCAGTGCTCTGTACCATCATTCACAAGCCCCCAGAATTCTCCTCTTTTTTTTCCGCTCCGAAAATTATGAAGATAAATCCGTACTGGCAGCCGTAATTCTGCATAACTTCTGTAAGAAAGGCTATTTTTCGTAGATATTTACGTACAAGTGAAGTGTGACTGCTTCAGAAAGAACTTTCCATTATACTGTCTCTTTTTCTTCCTGAGTTTCATAACAGAAGTATGATCTAGTGGTTAGAGTCCAGCCCAAAGTCACCCAGTGAGATAACTAACAGGTTTGCTAATGAGCTGGATGTGGAAATACAAAGCTAAGCTGGGGGCAAGTGGGGTGCTGACATGTGTAGGAGTAAGTCGCATTGAACTCAGTAAGACTTACTTCTGAGTAGACATGCACAGAGTTGGTTCTCCTCTCCATTTTAGCCTCACAATGTCACCAACAAGGCTAGATGTGGAAATAGAAAGCCTAGCAGGGGGAATCATACTCGTGCAGGGCTCCAGACCGGCATGGACATTTTAAAAGGTTTTTTTCTTTCTTTCAAACAGCGTTGCTAGTTTAAACAAAGAGTGCATTGCTCAGGCACACCTAGGGCAGCCTTGTTTGGGGAAGCCCCGAGGAGGAGGAAGTGTTTTGGTTGAAAGTAAACGGAGAGGAGACGGAGGATTTCAACTGAAAAAGAACACCCACAAACAAGGCAGTGAGCACAATTCATTTTTTTTTTTTAAAAAAAAAACCTTTTGTATTTATTATTGGAATATACTACCTTGCGTTTTTATTTATGAAAATTTCACGACTCTGTACGGATGACCAAAAAAAAGCCGCATGACGGCTGGCTCCGCAGGACCTCGTGGTGCCGTTCCACAGAGGATTCCGTGGCACAGACTGAAGGGAATTCAATCCCATTTCAGTCTGTGGAGGAATTCTCTGACATCCCTATCAAAACCTGCCATTTTTAGCTCTTGCAGGAGGCCCAAGTGGAACCTCACCCCATCTCTCTCTTGTTCTTGGCCTCGGGGGCTGAGGCAGTGTGCTGCACAGCTCCACAGTGTTTTCTTATGGACTGTAGAAATAAAGAAACTTCTTGTGAAGGTACTTGGCTCTGTTGTGTGTTGCCTGTAGATCACAGCCTAGCAGTGGGCTGCAAGTTGACCAGGTCACTCCACCCCAACCCCCACCCAAATATTAACCAGACCCATAGTCAGAAGTAAGCCTCACTGTGTTCAATGAGATTACTCCCAACTAAGTAAGCATAGCAGAACCGAGCCAAAACTCATCAGAAGATATTCCCCTGGAGGGCAGGAGGGCGGAGAATCTGCTACATTTCTTTTTCTCACAGCTCCCCCCACCCCTGGAAAAAGAAGGCCACTTTGCAGAATTTTCTCCAAATATCATCATGCACCATTTCTATTGCAACCACCATTGTCCTCCCTCTGTGTTCCAGAACTACATAAGGTCCAGGGCATTGTGGGGTATGCAAAATGGTGGCCAAGCTACCAACATGGATGCTGCTGTGTGTACCTCCTGCTTGCAGAACACCTTAGAGCTCCTTCCTAAGAATTACTGCAATAAATGATTGAAAGAAAACAAAAGTTGTGCTACTACCACTGCTAATGGTGAGTCCCAGGCCTGAGGAACTGTTTGGAGAATTCTTCCTTCCCTAGGATAAATTTGGTGAAATTGTCATCCCACCCTACCCCGCACCTCACAATTTCTCTGCCCACAAATAGGACAGGTAATTTCAAGAGGCCATTTGTACACAGCTGTAAAAAGGACACATCTTTTGTCAGAGAGAGAAAAGGGAAATTATTCCCATTGATATTAACCTGAGGGTTAAACATGTCTGCAGTTTTCTTTACCAGGTGGAATAGAGAGCATACAACTGGTTTTACTTCAGCACCCATTTTCCAAGGAGTTAAGTTGGCATATGTGGTTTTTCTGTCCCCCATCCCCTTTTTAGCCTTACAACAACTCAGCAAAATGGGACAGGCTGCGAGACTGGCTCAAGATCATTCATTGAGCTCAATGGGTCTTCCCAGTTTAAGCTTTCCTTTACAGGGAGCTTTTATCCTGAGATTCAGATGGCTCCTTCATGGAAGTTTGCGTGCTGTTTACATGATGCCATGACCCTGCTGTGACCTTCCTGCACTCAATGCTAGGGCTGTGCAGGGACCTCGCGATCTGACTTGGAAGCTGCTTTGTGGCTTCAGAGACGGGCCCAATTCAGCTCGGGCAGATTCAGGGGGCTCTTGACCCAACTCAGCCCCAAACCCGAAGTGGGAGTCAGATGTCGAACCCTGCTTCAGGTCCCACCCTGACGCCCCCGCGCAAACCCCCTTACCTTTCTGCTGCCTCCACCTTCTCCGCGGCTGCCATCCTCACTGCCTTCTCCACCCCCTTCCACACTGCCGCCAACTCCTGAGGCCTGGACATGCACAGCGACTCTTACAGCAGCGAATCACCATTTTTTAAGTGGCAACCTCCTGGAACCTCCTGGAAGCGGTGGTAGCAACAGAGATGGTGGCGGCAGTGATGGAGGCAGCTCAGGTAAGGACCTGGCACAGCTGGGCCGGGGGTGCCAAAGCTCCAGAACACACTGAGTGCTTCGGAGAGCCCCCAACCCACTCCAGGTCACTTCGTGCCCCCTCCGCTTCACCTCGGAAGGGGCACAAAGTGACCCGAAGCAGCCCGCTTTGACTTGGGGTTTGGGCCTCAGGCCAAAGCGGTGCACAGCCCTACTAATTGCTCTTTTTTCCATTTCTAAATAGTTCACAGATAATGAGCTATCAAATTACCCTTTTGTGTTCCACTTCAGTTTCCTCCGTGAAAAGAGTGAAAGTGCCAAGAAGAGGAGCGAGATCAATGACAGATAATGGAAGAATCAGATACGGGGAGGAGGAGTGGGAGGGGAAGGGGGGAAAGGAAGCACATGTAAAGGGAGGCAAGTTGTGATCCTGCATTTAAAACGGCAACAGAAAGCCCTGTTTTAAATGCAGGATTTTAGGCTGGTGTAGAATGCCCTAAGCCTAACACTATACATCACACTAGCTATGGGGAGAAATCTTCACACTGAGTCAGAATTCAAAACAGCAGCTTTAATCACAAGAGAATTAGGAAAGATCTCCAATCAAAGAAACCAAAGGGAACCAGGAAAGTTATGGGGCAGGACACAGCTTGGAGAGTGGAGTTGGTTTGGGAAACAGCTGGCCAACAAGATTCTATGCGTATACGTTCTGTTTTACAAACAGAGGTTCACAGCTAATCATATTGACATAGAAATCATCACAAAATATCACTAATACTTTTACGTGCACACACGCGAGCACAGGCACACACACACACACAGAGACCAAATGTTTCTTTTTTTTCCTTGTGCAAGACAGCAGCTGCCTCATTGGTGACTATATTATCTGACTCATGAAGACAGCCTGCAATCTGACATGTAGTTACAAGCCTTCTTAGTGTAGCTTGAGTGTTTCTGCTTGGGATCAGCATCAGCAAAGGCAGAGGAGTTACTTCTGTGGAGAAAAGCTCAAGCAGATATTTCCTTGAGCCAGGGCAGTTGATGTGGGCGAGCTCTCAGCTATAGATGTGTTGAGACCTAATCAACGGGCTTCAGTCTTGCATGCTTCCATGCGCTCTCCTCCTCTTGTGCACTTCAACAACTCGCTCCCTCATTTGTGCAACCCATAGTTTGCTGTGGCATTGGAATCAGGAAGCTGCACTTTGCATAAAACATAGCTTGCCTCTAATCCAGAATGGCAAACCCAGTTGAAAACGTGGTTTCCGATTCTGGTTAGCAAGCAAACTGAGATTTGTCCAAACTCTAATTTGCCCATGTCACACAGCAAACTATGGTTTGTTCAAACCTGGATGAGAGGCAGGGAATCAGATTACATGACATGATGGATGAGGGAGTGTGAGAGCCTGAAGCCCATGTGCTACAGCTCAAACATCTTATTCCTAACCAGGGCAAAATGAGACATTTTCTTTCCTTGTGCCCCCATGCAGATAAGGCTATACATAAGCCATGCTGGGAAATCCATGGCATGAAACCAGCTGAGCTCCCAGCTGCTGGTTTGGCAGGCAGGCTCCATGACAGTGTTGCACCCACAAACTCAGGAGACAATAGTTTTGTGAGTCAGAATTAGCATTCCACCTAGGGGGAAAGGAGAGAAGAAAGATACTTTAGAGCTACCGAAGGAAAAGCCCAACCAGAGATGACTGCATCTTGTTTCTAAAGAGGGAGTGTGCGGAGCATTGACCTGCTTTCTGAGAAGCCATGTCCTCCATCTCCAAACCTGGCTTGGCATTCCTAGATGCATAGGAACTACCTGTATTCCATCAGAAACATACTTTCCTCCAGCCATCCAGCAGGTGCAAAAAACAAAACAAAAAAGATACCTGGTAACTAGCAAAATGGGGGGTTTCAATTCTGAAACATATACTAGGGCAGCCTTCTCCAGCCTGGTACTGGAGTACTAATCCCAGCATGCCCCAGCTAGCTATGATATTTTTTATTATTATTACATGATATGAAACATCCAAAATGGTATCCTTTTCTTACAGTTTGAAGAGATTCAGCCCAGAATTCTCCACCCCTCCTTCCCCTGCATCTCTGGAGTTAGGCCATGAGCCCTTCCCTCCCTAGTTGCAGCCCCTCCACCAAAATCACCCCTCTGCATGGCCATGAGGCATTTTAAAAAGCTTCCATGGACACCTGTGAAGGTTTGAGGCCTACAGAGGCAAAGGGAAAAAAGGTCAGGCTAAGAAGCCTGTGTTTTGTTTTGCTGTTATTGTTGTTGTTTTGTTGTTGTTGTTGTTGTTTGGAAGGGGGTATCCCTGAGAGGAGTAGTTTCATTTCCCTGGTTGAGTTGTAGTTTCATCTCCCTGTTGAGTTTCAATTTCATTTCCCTGGTTGAGTTTCAGTTTCATTTCCCCAGTTCAGTTTCATTTCTTCAGGTTAGAAACAGTATTTTTGGTGAGGGAGGAGGGTATAAAAAGAGAGAGTCAGGAAGAGCAGAGAGAGTAAGAGCAAAGTCAGAGAGACCAGAGCCTGAAGAAGGAGCATGTAGACACAGTCTGGAGAAGTCTAAGTACAGCTAGGGTAGAGGTACTTGCATTTTTGCAACTTTTCTCTTAATGCCTTTTGTATCACTCATCTCTATTGTGTAAATACCTATAGTTGTGATTGGTTGCTTTAATTTACCAGTAAACATTTGTGATTCAACCCAGTATGTGACGTACCAATCATCCCATGTCTACAGCCTAAACCCCACGTTATTGGGAAAGGGAAGTTTAAAAGAAGGAATGTGGGACACTTAAGGAGGCAAGAGATCCTTAAGGAGTTGCTCAGCGGGTCCAGGTCATAAGGAGAACCTGACAATACCAATGGAAGTTTTTGTTTTTAAGCCAAATTGCTTCAACTGGGGGGGGGTCAAGGAGGGGAAGCCGGGGGCCAGAGGAGGAGGCCACAGGGGGCTACATCTGGTCCATGGACTAGAGGTACCCCACCTCTGCATTTAGCCTTTGTTTGGCTTAGGTTGAGTTTGAAAAGGCTTAGGCCAGACCTACAGGAGTTTTACGCAGGCAGTGTCGGTCCAAGACATTTGGTTCTCTGAAGCACAGCCCAAATGGCACCCTTGCCCTTTAGCTTTCAGAGTCTTGCTGCACCAATTTCTTCATTCATCTATTCCTCCCAACACCACCACAGTGCCACCTGATACAGGTCACTTCTCCCTGCTGCAAGGCAGGACCAGTTCTTGGTTTGGGACCATCTGCAGAGCACAACTCACCTGTTATGATGTACATAGGAAGGCAAGTCCAGGCCAAGCCATAGGATGAACCAAATAAGAGTAAATGCAGGATGTAAGGCTTGCTGCTCCTGTACACAGCGGTGAATATGGACATGCCAAACAAGATGAGTAAACCTAGTGCCAAAGGAGAGAGCAGGGCAAACGTACTTCAAAAGAACACTGCAGGTCTCCCACCGGCCCCTCAACCTCCCCCTACCACACATACACACAGGGTGCAGCAAGGGCCAAACCTTGGGGTTGTGGCCCAGGACCCCACAATCCAGAGGGCCTCCAAATGACCACCCAGAGAGCAGCAGGTGACCGAGGCAGCAGCAAATAGGTCTGGCGTCACCACCTGGGCTTTCGTGGGCATGCCAGGCCCATGCCAGGGTTTCACCGGGGCTGGTGATGCTCACTGCAGCATCTTTTCTATCTTCTTTAAGAACAAAACAAAACACTCTTTTCTAGGCAGGGGGCAGGTGAGTGGGCATGTTTTATTATTATTATTTTACTTTAAAAAGATATTATCCTTTCCCACAACAAAATGTCTGTGCTTATTCCCAAATCAATGCCTTTGATTAGGACCAGAGCACCAGAAGGAAATGCTATTTTATTCTTGTTTCCATGATGGTGCTCTGATTTAAGGGAGCTTAAAATGCAAACCTGCACATGCTCAGATGTGCAAACAGCTTGTTTGTTTGTTTGTTTGTTTGTTTGTTTGATCTAACGTATCTGGAACGTAGTGGCAATTGTAAAGCATGGAACCACTTGGAGTGGGGGGAATAGAGATTTTAACTGTGTGCTTTGCTGCTGAAGTAATACACAGGGCCACATAAAGAGGGGGATGTGTAAGACCGTTAAGTCCTGGGTCTATGATAACCTAGCTGCATTACTGCCCCCTCCCCTATCCACCCCGTTGGAGCTTTCAGAAATCCCCGTTCCACATCCCAAAGGAAAGTGCTCTCCTTGCAGAAGTAAGAAGGGGAGGCTGTGCATGGAACAACAACAACAAAGGAGCAAGAGAAACAACCCCACAGCACTGTTACCTGCAATGAAGCTCAAGATGGCAGAGACTAAGATCAGGGGCACAGAGCCTATATGGCCACGAGTGAAAGAGAGAGAAATGCAGGACCAGGCTACAAAGCCACAGATCGCTGCCACAATCAGCAAGCTTCGAGTAACATGGATATACCAACCTGGGAGCCAGAAAAGAAATCATTAGGTAGTGCAGGGATGATGGGTGGATTCAGGGCCACCATCACGGTTGGGCCACCATCATGGTTGGGCATGGTTGGGCCCCTCCCGAGGGCCCACAGCCCGGCAGGGGCCCACTGACAACAGCTCCCTGGGCTTGCTCCTCCTCTTTACTGGTGGAACTGGCTTGCTCCCCTGCCTCTCGCTCTGGCCCAGGCAACGGCAGTGGTGAGAAGGCGGAGCAGGAGATTCCATGGCTAGGGGTGTACAAAATCCCACTTACCTGGCTCTGCCAGGTTCCGCAGGTGGGGGGAGGCAATCTGTTCCTCCCCCGGAATCCTCAATGGGGGGGAGGTGATCCATTCCTCCCCCCGCGGACTCCTGCCTGGCTGACTCTGCTCTGCGGACAGGCCGTGGAGCCGCCGGCCGCGCCAACCCGCAGCGGGGCCTCCAGCTGCTGCCGGGCTGGTGCAGACGCCGGCCCGTGATAGGCTACGTAAATGTTTATGTAGCCTATCACGGCTAAAGCAGGGATGCAAATGGCGTCCCCTACGCCATTTGCATTCCCACTTTAGCCGTGATAGGCTATGTAAATATTTAGATAGCCTATCACAGCAGGAAAAAAAGGGAACACAAATGGTGGCCGCCATAGCCACTGCCATTTGTGTTCCCTTAGTTTTGCTGTGATTTACATAGCCTATCACTTAACTGAGTTAAGTATTTACGTAGCCTATCACGGCTATATGGAAGAAGCGAATGGCAGCCGCAGACATGGCCGCCATTTGCAATGCAGCGTGGACAGCAGCAGGTAGGTGCTCCGTTCCAGGCCCATTTCACGGGGTGGGGGGTGGGGGGGCTTCATTCCACCATGGATTTCGGGGGGCCGAATGCGCTGGCATTCGGCCTCACCGAGATCCGTGGCGGAATTCTCCGCCATGCCTCACCACGGCCTGCTTGCTCTCTGGCTCTCTGCCTGTCAAGCAAGCAAGCCAGACCATGTGGTCATAGACTGCAATAAACCGAGTTGCATTGAGCAAGCAAGTGGTAACAATGATGAGAAGGAGGATGAGGAACAGCAGGAGCTGGCGACAGTGGCAGTGACAAGGCAGACTCTCTGAGGGAGGGGGCCCATTGAACGTGTCTTGGCCAAAAGTGCCCAGAAACTTGTACCAGGCATTGGGTGGATTCATTCCCCCCTCCCCACCTCCACAAAAGATCAGTTACTTTTGCCATCATCCAGCGCTACAGACTGAGCGGAACTAAGTTGTCGGAAGAGATCCAGCGTACACTGATAAACCCAACAATCATCACTTGTGGGACATGCTAGTTTCATTCATTTCCTGTGACATGTGGACGTCCCAAGCTAATGCTCCTTTCGGAAGAGAAATGTTTGCCTGGATCCACCTAAGCTGATGGAAGGAAGGAGTCACGTGGGCTTTTGTCCTTATAGCCCTGGGCTGCCATGGCCAGCGTCTAATCCTGTTCCCAGCTATTCTCTGTCTGAAGTAGATGGTCTGTCCATGATAGGGAAGGGAGAACCAGTCATTTTCAAGCTTCAAGAATTGTTTTGCAGATCACTGCAGCTCCCTCTAGTTTCTGACTGTTTTTCGGCTCGTTCGAATGGCAGAAGTGCACATTTCTGTGTGTTTTCAAAAGTTCACCCTTTCCCCCCATGGAGGAAAGCATGGAAATGCATTTTAAAAACTCACATGCGCATTTCAAAGTGCACATCTCTCTGTGTCGATTGCCAATTTGGGGACCGGAAAACATTGGCGGGGGGGAGAAGTGTCCCTGCTTGTTTGGCACAGCATCAGCATGAGGGGGGAAGGGAGTTCTGTTTGGCTCATGCAAGAAGCTGCTTCGTAACCCCGTCTCCCCATGCACACATAGGAAGGGGGAAGGGAGAAGCACTTCTAAGGGCATGGAAACTAAACAGATAAAGCTTTTCTCTGTCAGGATTCCTTTTGCCCCTACTGTAAACTTCAAATGCCAAATCAAACATAGACAAGAAGCTTCAATCCATGGCTTTTAATCCAGAGATGCCAATTCTCAGTGACTTTCAGTCTACAAAGGAAATGACTTCAGAGGGTTCGAAAGGATAGCTATGAAAGTTGCTCACCATTTGAAGAAAAGGCGGGCTCAGTCTCCTAACTTAAGGGGTGGGGGGAGATCTCCCTCTCTCTCGTGAGGCCCCTAGGCACAGCTGTTCATGCCAGGCCAATCGGGTGGACCATCTAAGCTCCACCCCAGCAAGCTCTCTCTTGGCTCTGCGTCTGCGCCTGGCATCTAAGAATTCAAGCTCTCCCAGCCCTGCCTCTCCCTGTTTGCCATCTCTCACCAGGGGGTGGGGGTGATGAGGGGCCCTCTCTGTCCAGCTGGGCTTTTGAAACCTGAGGAGTCTGCCTATCCATGTCTGGACAAGCCTGGGAAATTTCCTCTCCCATGTCTTGTGGTTCTTCTTCAGAATCTGAACTACTCTGCCACTCCCTGCGCTCAGAGGCAACCCTGACATTCCAAGTGTTGCATCTCCTTGTCAGATAAAGAGTAGTCTGCCTCATTTCTAAGCATTCTTAAGCTACTACAAGCACAACAGAATGGCCAATAACATCGAAACAACAACAAAAAGAGGCATCCCTAAACCCAATCCCATGTGGTCTGAAACACAAGATGTGGAAGGAGAGTAGCTGCTACCTCCCCCAGTTCCTAATTGGTGTCCCTGTCTACTGCTTGGGGTTCTCTGTTCCATTCACGCCAATAATTTGGGGGGATTTACAGGAGATGAAGGAGCACATCTGAGCCCCCAAGGAGCCCTCTGAGTGGGATGTCTGCCTGCCAGCGGCTGAGTTGACAATGGGTAAAAACCGGGATTGCCAGTTTTTGACTTCAAAAGTTATGATCCCTAGGTGGGGCCATGGAATGGAGTCTGGGACAGATCAGGAGGCATGCAGAGGCTTCCTTTTTTGCTCTTCTGGCTGGTACTGGGAAGATATGGTGGGCTGAATGTGCATTGGAGGAATTGCGCAAGGAAATTGATGCATGAGAGTAACCCTCGCACCATGCCAACCTGCTACTACCCCACCCCACCCTCCCTTGGCTCAAGAGAACCTGTGGAGGATGTCAATGGAGCAAGCAGACTGAACATTTCACTGTGTGTGAAATGGTGTGCTTGGGCGGGGGTGGGGGCTGAGGCTGAGCCACATAACCAAGCAACTTGGCAGAGCCGACCCTACCATTAGGCAGAGTGAGGCAATTGCCTCAGGTGGCAGATGCTGGTGGGCAGCAGTGACAGCCTTCCAGCTGTTCCTCCTGGACTCCCTGGCTGTTGGAGGAGAGAGCTGTGTATGCCATAGAACCTGTCCTGGACCCACAAAACCAGCCTGTTGCCTCTGTTGTGGTGGAAGACACTATCCCATCCCCAGTACTGAGCATGGAATAGGGGCAGTGAGCCATCTTGTCTTGTGCCTCAGGCAGCAAAATGTCTTGGGTTGACCCTGTATCTTGGTGCATGTGCTACAGCGTTCAAACATGGTTGCTGAATCTCTTAACTTCTAAAAGAAAAAGTTGAAAACACAAATTTGGTTTTACTAGGAAAAAAAATTGGCAACCAGATTGACCCATTCTGGCATTTCCACAAAAATTCTGGAGCAGCTCTGGATTCCAGAATTACCTGGCTGGGCGGTTCTCCCGTCCCCTGTTCATTTGATAATACTAGGAGTGGGGAGACCTTACCTACATTAAACCAATGCACGGTGCAGTCAGGATCTAAGCAAATCTCCCAGAGACCACCATGGAGCAGGCCTCGCGTGGTGCTTTCCGTCACCCAGTACGAAGTGCACAAGGAAGTAAGCAGCAACATCAGGCTGCCTGAACTGCAGATCATGCTGCTGAACCGCAGGGGTTGCATCAAGAATTTGAGGCTGAATTGTGAATACACCTGTGCAGAGATAGTCCTGTGATAGGATGGAAGGGGAAAGGAAAGATTGCCATCCCTTGCTGTGCAGGAAAAACTACAAGGCAAAAAGTGCTGCAGGAGTCGACTTGCAGATGTGTGAGCCAAAAAATGCATCTATATCCTTCTGGCCTATATTTCCTCTTCATAAAATAGAGCCACTTAGCATCAGAAATGACTGTTTGGATTGGTAGTAAACTGGCCACTCCACTGGTCCGTGAACCAAACAGCCAAGGGTAGCAAAACGCTTAGTTCAGCCTTGTTCAACCAGGCACCCTTCACATATCTTGGAATGTACCCAAGATAATTTCCAGGCAGCATGGCCATTGCTGAAAATTATGGGAGTTGTGGTCCAACATACCTGGAGGGCACCAGGTTGTGGAAGGTTGTGGAAAGCACCTCAGTCAATGCCAGGGATGGGGGCTAAAGCATCAAAGGCCATCAAAGAGTCTGCCTCTGTGCCCTCCTCTAGCCACCACCATCAGAAAATGTGGCTCCCATTTTCTGATGATGCACCTGACCAAGACATGTAGCCAGGAACAAAAGCACATGGTGAACTGCAAAACTCTCTGCCACAAGATGTGGTGATGGCCACCAGTTTAGATGGCTTTAAAAGAGGATTAGGCACATTTGCACAGAGGATAAGGCTATCAATAGCTACGTGTCATGTAGCTACTATATATTACCTCCAAGGTTAGGGGCAGTCTATCTCTCAGTACCAGTTGCTGGGGGAACATGATTGGAAAGAAAGGTGCTATTGCACCCATGTCCTACTTGTGGGCTTCCAACAGGCATCTGGTTGGCAACTGTGAAAACAGGATGCCGGACTACATTGGTCTGATCCAGCAGGGTTCTGCTTATGTTCTGAAGCTGCTTCATTCGAAGTCAGACTATATGTCCATCTAGCTCAGTTGCCAGAGATCTGTGTAAGTTGCCAAAAGAACAGCATCAGAGGTGTCTTAAGGTGCAATCCTATGCATGTTTAGACAGAAAAAAGGCCTACAACTCCCAGCATGCCCCAGCCAGCCATGGCTGGCTGGCGCATGCTGGGAGTTTGCACGCCTTTTTTCTGTCTAAACATGCATAGGATTATGCCCTTAGAGACAAACGCTTGGTTTGGGAGCATTCCACGATCAATCAGAGTTCTGCTTTTAATTCATCCTTGGCTCTTTAATCAATCGGTTTGATTAATCGGTTTTCTTCATCAATTAATGTTGCAGCAGGTGTGTGTTTGTGTGTAAACATAGTCTAGATGCTGAATCCTGACCAACTACCAAATTTGGACTCTTCCAGAAACAGACACATGTGGAGTCCAAAGGTAAAACTAAGCTTTTGGGATGGGAGGACAATGCATATTAAGAAACTGAAGAGAACATTTATATTAATTTGTATAGGAAAACATGCCTCCTGTATGGTTCCAGCAAATGGTGCTTCTTGTCTGCAGAGGTTCTTTTTCAACTACTTTAAGGAATGACCCCCATGTGCACTGTAGAAGGGCAGCCATTTTCATCACTGCAGTATGCTAGCTCTGACCTTGGGCTGACCTTGGCTCCTAGCTTTGGTGACTTCTGCTTCCCCAATTCAGACCTCTTGGCCCCATGACCCACAGCTGACATCGGGGTTTCCAGATCACTGGAGGAGCCTTGCAGAGATGAGGTGGTGCCTAATGCATCAGGGGCAGAGTTTGATGGGGTAAGAGTGGGGCTTAGCAGGACATGGAGGAGGCAGGAGATGGCATCTGGCAGGAAAGAGAGCAAAGCCTGCCAAATCCAAGGGTTGCCAGAATGACATGAGCTAATAGCAAATGGCCTCATCGAATCAAGCAGTAAGTAGTTTCCCCCACCCCTGGTCTGGCCCTGCACCCTGAGATTTTACCCTGCCTTCTCCTGGAAACCCTGGGAATAAGAGTAAAACTCTGTGACCTTGGAAGCCAGTTGGTGCTCATATGACCTCCGGTGGAACTGTTTCCTTTCCAGTTCCCTATGCCTCTCTTAACTGAAACTGTGTTGCTTGACAACACCCACCTGATCACACAAGCTCCCAGTTCAAATCTTCTCCCTTTCCCCGCTCCCACAATAGCCACACCTTTCTCCATCCTTGCGTGGTATCTCTTGCATTGAGTTTAAGTTTGAAGAAACATCTACTTCTTCTGAAAAAAAATCTGGTTGCCTAGGCTACCACAGCTGTTCCAGCTACTACTAAGCAGTGTCAATTCTAACCAATCAGGTTGTTGGGACCTTCCATCCACAAGGATTCTGATCAGACATGCTTCCCAACAATAGGAAGAGCTTTCATCCACCATTTTGGAAAAATCTGGCACTTCTCCACACAGGTTGTTGTTGTTTTTTCATTCCTACATGAGAGAGAACTTGGCTCCAGTTAGTTACCCTGCTATAGTATGGCTGCTTGATACTTTTTCTTCTTGGCTTTTGTTTTATCCATGGGTAAAATTACCTAATCTACTTCTAGCTTCAAGCTTGTTATGTGCACAATGTCAAAGTTTCAAGTTAAAATCGCACAAGGCAGTTTATAGCAATTCGAAAATGCAATGTATCAAACAATAACAGATTAAAAACAAAGCATTACATTAAAACACCAGCACCTGAAATGTGAAGCCAAATCAAGCCATCAATAAAAATATGAGCAGAATAAAATAATTTTTAAAAAACCATTGATAAGCCACTATTGAGGGGCTATTTGCACCTGTAGGGGAGGGAAATCCAGAGATATGGGACAACAACTTAAAAGGCTCTCTGTCTGGCACCTGCCAAGCTAATGGTTCTTTTCTGTGGGCCAGACAGTGGTGCCATCAAGGCTGGTCTCATGGCAGGTTCCTTTGGCTGCAGGCAGCCCTTCAAACAACTTGGCTTCAAATTGGTCAGGCCTTTAAAGGGTAAAACCAGGATTTAAAATTGAGTCCAGAAACACTCAACTGGTAAAGAATTGGTGTAACATGATCCAAATGTCTTGCCCCAAAGAGCATCCTGCTTGGCAGATGAATTCTGTACCAGCTGAAGTATAAGTTGCTAACAGAAGGAGTGGGACCTGAGCCACAGTGAATATTGCCCCCCCCCAACACACTAAACACCCCTTCTGACTTCCACAGTGTATGGCAAAATTTGTTCACTCGTTTTCAAGCTTTTCTGTTCCATTTTGTCCCCACTGTATCAGGCAGGTGCCAATGTTGTATTGCTTTTGACACCTCCTGAAAACGTCATTTCGAGAGGCCTTTCTTGAGTGACCAGCCATGGTTTATTAAGTTCAGAATCTGTTCTTTTAAAATGTTTTAATTGTTTTAATTATGGGGTTTTTATTCTATTCCCTTGTTGTTCACTGCTCCAAAATCTCTGATGTGGAGCAGTAGATAAATATTGTAAGTAAAATAAAATAAATAAATAGATTTTCTGCTTCTGTTCAGAGTATCTGGAAGAGGGGTTCAGGACCCCAAGCCCGGAGTCCAAATATGGCCCTCCAGGGTTCCCCAGAAGGCCCCGCCCCCTTCCCCCGATGACTGGTTGAAATGCCTCTCCTGAGGCCTAGATACTGGCAGTAGAGGTTGAAGCTAAAATATGCTGGTATTCTTTTGGTATGTTGAGGTTATGGTCCCAAGCCTTCACCTTTGGCCAAACCTACCACTGGAATCTGGACTATAAGGAAGGCTGAGCGTCGAAGAATTGATGCTTTCGAACTGTGGTGCTGGAGAAGACTCTTACGAGTCCCCTGGACTGCAAGGAGGTCAAATCAGTCAATCCTAAAGGAAATCAACCCTGAGTGCTCATTGGAAGGACAGATACTGAAGCTGAAGCTCAAATATTTTGGCCACCTAATGCGAAGAGAAAACTCTCTGGAAAAGACCCTGATGCTGGGAAAGACTGAAGGCAAAAGGAGAAGGGGACGGCAGAGGATGAGATGGCTAGATTTCATCACCGATGCAATAAATATGAACCTGAGCACACTCCGGGAGAGTGCGCAGGACAGGAAGGCCTGGCGTGCTATGGTCCATGGGGTCACGAAGAGTCGGACACGACTGAACGACTGAACAACAACAACAACCACTGGAATACAGCCCCCAAGAGCTTCTCTGAAATGAAATTTAGCCCTTGGGCTTAAAGCACTTCTATTGGGGTCAACTGCTGTGGTCCCCTACTTTGTTTGGTAACTAAGTTTTCTTCTACAACAATGTCCATTTCGTGTGCATGGTCAATCACTCTAGACTGACAGTTTTGTTGCTATGGATGTTGAAAAGGCTAAAGTAAATGTTAGTGGAGGGTTTTAAAGGAATGCTGGATATTGAAGTCCAAAACATCTGGAGATTGACAATAAGGTACATAGTAGCACTAGGGATGCTGGGTTTTTTTTACTTTCCCAAAGTTTACATATATTTATTCGCAGAACAGTGCACATATTTCTGCTGAGGAAAAGTTGAATGGAATAGGGGGAAATACGCTAAATGTTATGTAGTAAGGTAAATTATGAGGAAACCGCTTACGGAATCATTTGCGTATTTTTCCACATGACGAAAAAAATTGCATCCATCTGTGAGTGGACGACGAAACAAAAGGCACCTGCAAATCCTCAAAACACAGGCAGAGTGTATTTTACCCAGCCCATACATCCCTAAGTAGTAGCATGCAGTGGTACACATTCTTTAACCACTTCTGTTAAATGCCACCCGTACACATTCTTTAGCCACCCTTATATATTCCTTAACCACTTCTGTTAAGTGCCACCCTTCACCCACACAAGAACATAGGAAGCTGCCTTATTCTGAATCAGTCCATCGAGCCCAGTATTAACAACACTGAATGATAGCAGCTCTCCAGGGTTTCAGGCTGGACTTTTTCCTGCCCTACCTGGAGATGCCAGGAATTGAACCTAGGCCCTTCTGCATACAAAGCATGTGCTCTCCCACTGAGCTATGGCCCACCCATGGCCTTGTGAGTACTACGACAGAGAATTCTCAGCAGCCTCGGCTGACTACAATTCCCAATACATTGGGGGTGGGGGAGAAGCCATACGCTCGCGTCATCTTCTTCACCTGCACTATGAGCAACTTGTATTACAGATGTACATTCCAGTAAGTTCAACATTAGCTTTGTCCCTCCCCTTCTATATCAGGCAGGCTGTCTGGTTTTTTTTTTTTTTAATGTTAATTGTCACATGTATGTTTATTCATTTATACAAACATCCATCCATCCTTAATCTTGCCAACCCCCCCCCCCCGAAAACAGCACCAACCAATAGGCACCCTCCACTGCTAGTTTTCTGGGCCTTCTTGCAGAACCGGTGTTTCAGAACTCATTTCCAGGACTGAAAAGAATGCACTTGTACCAAATACAGTGAGGGCATTTTTAAGCCAACCCCAGTGCTCTAAAAATATCACTCTGTCTTCCCTAGGTGTAGTGAGCTGGTTAATTAACAAAACTGTCGACTTCACAGAGTTCTCTGATGCTGGTAGCAGACCTGTGTAATCTACCTTAACCAGCAGTTTTATGGTTAAGAAAGCAGACCTTTAACACAGGCTGGTAATTTGCAGGATATGTGTATATTCTGCCTTGAAGCTCTTTAGGCCAGCCAAATTACGTCATCCGGAAGGAAGAGATAAGGGTGTCTTGCCTTGATTCTCACAGAGAAGGGAGGATTTTACTCCCGGAGCTGGAATGTTCAAGCCTCTCTTTGCAATGAGTTTCTCAAGCTGGATGCTTCGATGGGGGAGGCCCCCCTTCTCCTAGATGTGTGTGTGTGTGCGTGCGTGCATGCGTGCATGCGTGTGTTAGCTTGCTGGTTTCGGGGAGGCGGGGGGAGAGGCGTTGCTCATGGGCTAGAAGGAGGCATCTAGCAGAGAAGCTTATAAGATGCAGCTTGCTCGCCTGCCCTTTGGTCTAGCTCTAAGGAGGAATATGCATGCTATCAGCCTAGAGAAAATTATGGTCCTGAGGAATGGCCTTCATCTATCTTGGGGACCCAGAGAGCCACTCAGGTATGGCAACAGCTTTGTCACCTGAAGGGAGGTATGAACTTTCTTTGCATGTATATAGTCTGCATCCATTTTCTATCAATAAACTGTCATCTTTTTGCACAAATGGATTGTTTCATCTGGGTAATCAAAAGAATCTGATTGATGACTGGGATCAGACAGAATCAGAACCCCAGATCAACACACTAGGAATGTTAGAGAAATCCGTTTTGGGGGGTAGAGTTCAATGGGTTTTCCTAGGCTCGCCCTCCTCCCAACTTCATTGTGGTTCCTGCTACAGCGTCTGACTTGATCTGCGGTTAGTCGAGGCCATTCATGGATTTTCTGGGAATTTTGTGCCGGTCTTCTATTTGCATAAATTTCTGAGCAATCTGCACAAATTACAACCAGATCTGTGTAATCTGAGCTCAGCTCACAGACACAGACGTACACACTGCTGGACTCAGTCAAGCCAAAAAAGGAACAGATTTCACATTGGCATACATATAGTCTTCACCTATATTTTGCAGTGTAGACATGCCAAAAAAGAGCCAGTGCAAATGAGGGGTGAAGGGAGGCACTTTTATTTATTTATTACATTTTATCTCATTTTTTTTTCTTCATGAAGCTCAGGGAGACATATATGCTTTCTCCTCCCCCTCCTCCTTGCATCTTTACAACCACCCTATGAAGTAGGTTAGGCTGAGAGAGAGTAACTGGCCCAAAGTCACCCAGTGGCTGAGCTGGAATTTGAAACCGAGTCTCCTGAGACTAAGTTGAACTCTCTTCTCCACTTCACCATGCTGGCTTTTGGGGAAAATCATCACACGTGTTAACACTGGAAATAGCCTTTTTAATTTCAAAAGTATCAGGCAAAGTCTAGAAAGATCACCAGGCAAGGAAACTGGGGGGTAGTTGGAACAGACAAATTATGGGTCAGAACACACCATTATGGGGGGAGGGGTTTTCTGGCACCAGCTGCCAAACAAGATTATATGCATACATGTTCAGATTTATAAAAAGAGGGTCACAGCTAAATTGGCAATCACACACAGATATTCATGTGTCAGAGCCACAAACACTTACTTGCACATGTGCGCACGCACACCCACGCACACCCTAAAAAGAGGGCCAGGGTAAACAACTGTCCTTCCTTAAGACAGCCAAATGTTTTGCTTCTTTCCTGTGCTCCTTTGGTGAAGCCATTGTCTGACTCATTCGCTGTCAAGAGATGCTGAAATTTTGCATGCCATTGCAAATCTTCTCAGCACAGCTTGACGGTTTCTGCTTGGGGGCAAACAAAGACCAAAGAGCAACTGCAATGGACAGAAGAGCAAACACTGGCAGCTATGAGCAGAGCAGGGCAGTTATGTGGACTAGCCGTCATAAAGAGTTATTTTCAGACAGGAAGGCCAAACAATGGGTTAGCTATCTCAAATGGACTCCCTTCTCAAAAGTATATTTTGTCTGAACCACAATTTACTTAACTTGGACATCATAGCGAGCCATGATTTGTCCAAAGGGGAAGGTGAGGGAGACAAATGGACTCCGCTTGAAGCCCATTTGCAATGGCTAAACCACGGACTGCCTATTACATCCAAAGTTGGACAAGCAAGACACTTTCTTTCATTGTGCCACCATTCCAGATGCCAGAATAAGGCTATACTTAGCCCAGCTAAATACCCCTGCTGCTGAGATATCCATGATACAAAACCAGCCAATCTGCTATTGGTGGTTCTTCAGGCCCCTATGGAAGAGTGGATTCCCAGAGTTAGGAGACGACCATTTGGTGAGTCAGCAATAGTAGCACACCTAGGGAGGGAGGGGGAAGGAGAGAAGAAAGATATTTTAGGGCTACCAAAGTAAAACTCAGCCAAACCAAAGATAGCTGCATCCTTTTTATAACAAGGAAGCTGCCGGACCTGCCAAGGAGCCATGTCTTCTATTTACAGGCCTTGCCTGCTGTTCCCAGAGCACAGAAGCTACCTATGGTTAATCAGTGGTGATGGAAAGGCACTCTGCCCATGTGCAGAGATATCCTCCCCTCGCCCCAAACCCCACAGCCATCCAACAGGAGCAAAGAAATAGTGTACTGGACAACATGTGCAAAGGATAGTTTCAATTCTGAAGAAGAAATTCGAGGGCCGAATAGTGCTCTGCTGCAACTGAGTGAGGAGGCATGAGGAGGCTAGCCAGGGAAATGACCAATGCAAGCCTGGTCTACCTATACAGGAGGTGGTAATGGAACATAAGGATCTGCCTTATGCTGAGCCAGACCACTCGTCCACCTAGCCCAGTATTGTCAACACTGACCGTCAGCGGTTCAGACGGTTCTCCAGAGTTTCAAGCAGGAATTTTGCCAGCCCTACCTGGAAATGCCAGGGATCGACCCTGGAACCTTCTGCATGCAGAACAGGTACTCAGCCAGTAAGCTATAGACCTTCCTAGAAATAGTATAGTGGATTGGACACTTCTGGCTGCAGGTGGGGGGGTCACTTTTTCTAACACTACCCTATGCCAGAAATAGGGGTGATGCAGGAGATTGAAAAAGGAGTGGAGTCTGATAGACTCCCCCTGGCCCGGCCTCCCAGACCCCACTCGCTGAGCCCTGGGGCATTGACGGACCCAGCCATCGAGTGCTCGGGAGCTCGGTGAGTGGCTGGGAGCACCGCAGCACCCCAGGGCAAGATCACTGGGGGCTGCCGCACCAAGGCCCTTCCTCCCCACGCTAGCTGTGAAGGAAGCCCTCAGTGGCACCCCAGTGCTCTTGCCCTGGCCTCCTCCTGAAGAGACCAGGGCGAGAGCCCTGGGGGCTGGCCACACCGAGGATAACAGATAGATAGACAGAGAGGAGGGGTGGCTCACGTGGCTTGGCGGGTGGGTGGGCAGGGTGAGCAGGGAGTCTCGTCGAGCGGGTATGGGCCACGCAAGCTGGGGGGGCAGCTTGCTGAGCTCCCCTGTCCCCAGACAGAGATGGGTCCGTCCATCCCTAGTCAGAAATAATTCCCTCTAGGCAGAAAATTAACTCACCAGGGACAGTTCTGGTCTAGAACTTTCCTTCTGGTTGTGTTAGGTCAGGGTTAGGGGGATGTTTTGAACTACAATTCTCATGTGCCCCAGCCAGCATGGCAAATGACCAGGGATTAGAGGAGTTGCAGTCCAAAATATCTGGGGAGCACCACGGTGCCTACTCCTGTGTTAGTTTGCTGTTTGTTGTTCACTTCCAGAAGGTATTTTTTTAAATATATGGAAGCATCCTTGACCTGTAATTTGAAATAGTAAAATCCAGAAAATCCAGAAAATCCAAAATCTATCTATCAATCATCTATCTGTCTATCTATCTGTTATCCTGCCTTTCTGCCCAAAAATGGCGCTCAAAGCAGCTAACAATAAATGCAGATTAAATCAAAAATCGTAATTAAAACCTAACATAAAACACAATTTAAAACACAAAAAGAAAAGAAAAGAACAGCACACATCAATTAAAAAAGCCCTCAGCAACAGACCAGCTTATATGCCGAAGGCCTCCCCAGATAAAAATGTCTCTGCCTGCAACAGAGAGAGGCTAACCTAGTCTCCTCCCTCGAAATGGCGTTCTAGAGGCTGGGCACAACTACCGAGAATTCTACCGCCTCATTGTCCTGAGCATCTCTAGCTTCGGCCTTGGCCTTTTTGTCTTAAGTGGTGGACAAGCGGAGTCTCCACCTGCGGGACTCCCCCCTCACCATCCCCACTGCAAAGCACAACTCACCAGTTATGGAATACAAAGGAATGGAGGCCCAGCCAAAGCCATAGGATGAACCAAACAGGAGTAGATAATGGGTGTAAGACTGGAAGATCTTGTGGGCAGCTGTGAAGACAGACATGGCAATCAAGTTGAGGGAACCTATAGCAAAAGGGGCGGGGAGGAAATGAGAATGTACTTTTTTGTCATTGACAGTTTATTAGATTTTTTTTCATTTCCCAATATAATACACAGGGTAAACTCTTCCCCCCACTCCTGCCCCCCCCCCGAGGACATACATCACCAAAAAAAGAGAGAGAGAGCACACACAAGGGCATCTCTGTTCTCTCCCCATTAGGTCCCCCCTCTTTTTTCATATCATCCTGTATTTAAAGAGTAAAGGCTTCATGTATAATAACCATGAAGCAAAAATTGGACAAAGAAATAGTTACATAGAAAAAAAATAAATAAAACTCAAATAAAAGGGCTGTGTCATGCACATCTCTTTGCTGGCCTGAACTGGTTTTGCAGTGGATCATATTACTCTGCATACACTTCAAGAAAATGTCCCCCATATTGATTAGAATTTATTTTATTTTAGTAATTTGGTGCAACATACGATCTCACAGGAAGTTACAATCAATGGATCTTGAATTCAATTGTGTATATTCGGGGTGTTATTCACTTCACGGTGTTGCAGAATAATACATTTAGCTGATAGTGCGGCCTCACCAAACCGTGCAGCATGCCCAAGAATGATGGCCATCCCTTGGGCTTCCACCAGTCCCACCCCCTTCCCCACTGCAGGTGCTTGTGGGAACCCCACTTCCATTTTCCCTGTAAAAGGGAAAGGATTGTCCTTACAGAAGAGAGGTAAGGTCAGTGGAGGACGGTGGCTCGGATTTTGGTGGGGCCATTCTGGGTTTCAGCCAGAACCAGCCAAAACTCTAAAAGAGATAACCAAGTTGCGTGACCTATTTTGGGGATAGAGTTCAGCATCTTCAATAGTTCCTTTAGAGTTCTGACTGGTTCTGACTGAAACCGAGAATGGATTCACAGCCCCACAGAAATTGGAGCCACCAGCCTCCACTGGGTGAGGCTGTGAATGCAAAACAAAGCAGGAGAAACTTAGGAAGATGCTTTATAGGAAGTCAAACCACTGGTCCTTCTAGCCCAGTATTGGCTTCCCAAACAAGCAGCAGCAATCCAGAGTTTTGGGCAGTGGTCTCCCCCCCCCCCCCAGCACTACCTGGAGATGCCAAGAATTTGAACCTGGGACCTTTTGCATGCCAAGTATGTGCTCCATCATTCAGTCCCAGGCCTTCTATTTTAAAAAGCCCCGCAGCAGCATTACCTGCACTGAAACTGAAGACAACAGCAGATATGATCAAGGACTTGTGGAATATCTGGTTACGTTCAAAAGAGATACAAATGCATAGGAAAGACAGGAGGCCGCAGAAACACCCCATCAACAGGAAGGCTCGCGTGACATGGATATGCGGGGCTGTGATCCAGAAAAAGAAAGCATTATACAGAGCAAGGTTTATGGGTGGAGTCACGATTCTCCCCATGAAAGAACGAAAACTCAGTTACTTCTGTCATCAGCCAGAAGTAGAATGTGAGTGCAACTGAGTTGACTGAAGAGACCCAGCATTCATTCATTCATTTCATTTCTATACCGCCCAATAGCCGAAGCTCTCTGGGCGGTTCACAAAAATTAAAACCAAAGAGCACACAATAAAACAATATAAAATATATAAAACATTAAAACCACAGCATACAATAGACTCAACAGTCACCACTTGCTGGATATAGTCGTTCCATTCAGCTCCCAAGCCAATTCTCATTTTTGGTAAGGAAAATGGAAGAAATGGTGGGAGAACTTGAGATGGTGCTTCCAGACAAGGCTTTTATGGTGCCATCATCCTGCCTTATTCATAGAATTTTATGGGGCATCCAAATGACAATGACATCTTCCACTTGTAACCCTCCTGTGTTTTCCCATAACTTCTTCCATTTCTTTTTTTTACTGCAGAAAATCCAATAAAGAAAAAGGAATTGCTACCCAATGCTTCTGTTTGGTAGTGCTAGGAGCCCACCATCTGGAAACACCGATTGTGATTTTCTGGGGGCCCTGTAAAATTCAGTGAACAAGGCAGGGCAAGCGCACATTAAAAGCCTCATCTGGAAGCACCTCCACTGTCAGGCTGCTATTTCAGAGGCAGGGGCTGTGAAAATTAAAATTAAAAAGGCACTCCTAAGTGTCATCCCATGTGGTCCACACTGTTGGGTGTGAGGGGGCAGCTACCTCCCACCCCAAGTTCCTAAGTGGTTCTGGAGAAAGCACACATAAGCACCACACGGTTTCTCACACAGGTCAGTGTGCAAAATGGTACACTGGCATGAGAAATGAAACAGCTGAGTTCCACAAACCAACTGTCAGGATCCCCTTTGCCCCCCCTACTGAGAACTCCAAAAAGCCAAATCGAACACAGACAAAAGGCTTCAATTCCACGGCTTTAATCCGCTTACTCCAATGGGTCATACGGATGCAAATTGGTAGTGCCTCACAGACTACAAAGGAAAAGCCTTCAAGGAGATCAAAGGGTAAATACAATCTTAAATTGCTGCTTCGGTAAATACAATCTTAAATTGCTGCTTCGGTAAATACAATCTTAAATTGCTGCTTCGGTAAATACAATCTTAAAGCCGAGGAAATCACAGACCAATCCAGACTCATTAAGAGTCCGTTTTGGATTTCTCCAACATCCCTAGTCAGGCTAACATTATTTCTGGAGGTATAGCTTGGCCAATCTGTTGCTCTTCCTTGAACCACCCTCTTTTACTGCATTAAACATTCCCCTGCTGAAAGCGTGTGGTGTGGTAACACTTTCCAGGAAGTATGAGAATGCGGAAATTGAGTGGGTGTGAATTAGGACATTATAATCCGATTGTTTTGAAAGCGATCTTCTGCCGCCTTTGTTGCGCTTACATGCAAGGTGTAGATTCCCCCTATGCTTCCGAGCCTGATGCAAAGTGCTAGTTTTAACCTATAAGTTAAACCTTAAAACCTATAGTTTTAACCTTACACAGCTTGGGACCACAATACCTCACGGAGCGCCTCTCCCGACACGAACCTACCCATATACTAGGCTCAACATCTAAGGTCCTCCTCTGGCTGCCTACTCCGAGGGAAGCTCAGAAGACAGCAACAAGGGAGAGGGTCTTCTTGGTGGTGCCCCCCCTTTGGAATGATCCCCCCAATGAGGCCCCCCTGGTGCCAACATTGTTATCTTTTAGGCACCAGGTTAAGACCTTTCTCTTTTCCCAGGCAGTTGGCAGCATCTGATAAGTTTTAATTGATCCTGGATTGCCTAATGGTTATGTTTGTTTGCTTGAGATTGCTTGTTTGAAGTTGTTTTAGATATAGGTTCTCGTGTCTGTTCATGTGTTGTTTTTTTATGTAAATGGCTTTTCATCTCTGTATACTGTATATTTAATGTTTTTAACCTTTGGAAACTGCCCAGAGAGCTTTGGCTATTGGGCAGTATAGAAATGTAAATAACAACAACAACAACAATTCTACCTTTACGGGGGGGGGGGCGGGGTCTGGTGACCAACCTAGTGTTTACACAAAAATATTTGACAGCGGGGGAGGGGGGGATCTTACCTAGTAGACTAAACCAATAGATTCTGCATTCTGACTGTAAGCAGACCTTCCAGAGACCACTGTGGACCATGCCTTTATGGGTGGTTTCCAGCACCCAGTAGGACGTGCTCAGGGAAGAGAAATGCAGCAGCAAACTGCTGATGGAGCTGATTCCACTGCTGATCCGCAAGAGCTGTATCAAGACTGAGAAGTCATTGTATGACGCTGCACTCGTAGCACTCCTTGAGGAGAGGGTGGTGGACGATGTGCTGTGTGGAGGGCAAGGGAAGGAGATGTTACCATCATTAACAAAGAAGGGGAAAGCCGCAAGGCAAACAGTGCCTCAGGAGGCAACAGAAGCACCTTGGACAGCTCCTTCAGAGTTCTGCCTGGTTCTAACTGAAACCCAGAATGGATTCACAGCCTCACTGAAATTGGAACCATAGCCACCACTGACTCTTATCATAGAATCATAGAACAGTAGGGTTGGAAGGGGCCTACAAGGCCATCGAGTCCAACCCTCTGCTCAATGCAGGAATCCAGTGTAGCGTAGGTGTAGCGTAGACGGACATCCATTTTCAACTCTACTTGGAGTCTTCTGGGTTTGGCCTTGGCTTCTAGATTTGACTTGGCATCTGCTTTCCCCAGTTCATACCTCTTGGGCCCATGACTCACAGCTGGCACCGGGGTTGCCAGGTTGCTGGAGCCTCGACCCTCAGAAGGAGGAGCCTTGGAGATAAGAGGTGGTGCTTAGCTCATCAGTGGCAGAGCTTGATGGGGGTAGCGGTGGGGCTTAGTGACATGGGGGTGGCAGTAGCGGATGGCAACTGGCAGCAGAGCTTGGTAGATCAAAGGGATACCTGATGGAGATGAAGGTTGAACTAATAGCAAATGTTCTCATCAAGCCAAGTAGAAAACAGCCCAGCCGTTCCCTTGATTCTAGCCCTAAATGCTGAGATTTTACTTCTTCTCCTGGACATCCTGGGAATGAGGGTAAAAAAGACCCTTCTCCCTCCCACAATACGTTCTCCCTCAGCCACACCTTTCTGCCTTTTGGGGTTGCATCTTTGCAATCAGGGGTGAAGATGGAAAAATGGCTACCTTTTCTGAAAGAAATCTGGTTGCCTGGGCTACCACAGCTGTGCCAACCACTCCCAAGCCACGTGACTTCTGACCAATCAGGTTCTTGGGGCTTCTGTCTATGAGGGTTCTGACCAATCAGATGTGTGTTGCCCAGTAATGGGAAGAGCTGTTATTGGGGGTTGGTGAGAATCCCACACATTTCCATGAAGGACATTCTGTCCTAATTCATGCTCTGCTAAATGGGTGGGAAAATCTGCCTTCTTCGTACCTCTAATACCCAGGTATGTCATGAAAGCGAGATCAAACCATAGGAAGGAGATCTAATCCAGCCAAGTAATGTTGAACATGGCCACATTCATCACCTCCCTAATTGTGAAGGACACTCCAGGTTTCCTTGTCTCTGTCCGTGATAAATCATTTCAGTGGAGGCTGGTAGCTCAGATTTCGGTGGGGCTGTGATTCCATTCTGGATTTCATTCAGAACCAGCCAGAACTCTAAAGGAGCTATCCAAAGTTCTGAACCCTATCCCCCAAATGGGTTCAGCAACTTCTTTAGAGTTCTGGGTGGTTCTGACCTAAACCCAGAATGGATTTAAATCCCCACCAAAATTGGAGCCACCAGCCTCCACTGAATCATTGTTCCTAATTTTTGTTCTTTTTCAGAATGCTTTTTCCTGGGGGCGGGGGGGGGGATTGAAATACACCAGCTTTCCCATCAACGTGTTAGTAAACCACCTATTGAATGCGGACATATGGTCCATTTACTAGCAGACCCTGTGTCAGAACCTAGTGCACAACAGGCTATTGAGGAGCAAATGGATACCTACAGCTAGGGTGCCACTTAAAAAGGTAAAGGTGCCCCCAACCAGTCGTGTCCGACTCTAGGGTGCGGTGCTCATCCCCATTTCTAAGCCGAAGAGCCAGCGCTGTCTGAAGACGCTTCCGTGGTCATGTGGCTGGCATGACTGAACACCGAGGTGCACAGAACGCTATTACCTTTCCCGCCGAGGCGGTGCCTATTTATCTACTTGCAATTTCTTGCTTTCGAACTGCTAGGTTGGCAGGAGCTGGGACTGAAGACGGGAGCTCACTCCGTCACGCGGCACTCGGGTCTCGAACTGCTGTCCTGCCGACCTTCCGGTCTGCAGTTCAGCGTCTTAACCAAAAAAGAGGATAAAAGACATGGATTTGCATAAAATTTGAATAAGTTGATTTATATGGGTAGAGACCAACTTAGAAATAATTACCATCATTTCAGTACAAATACAATACATCTCACCTTAGAGGGGTAAAACTGTGACCAGGTGACATGCGTGCCTTGCTCAGTCTGCTGTCCAGATGCTGTTGATGGGCAACTTCAAGGCTCCTGCTCTCCTTTCTTACAGTTACCTTTAAACTGGACCTGGACTAGAAAGCCCTTAAAATAGAGGACTGTATTCTGTGAAGTAGAACACATGGCCACCCTACTTACAGCTCGAGTTGCCAACTACTCAGCTGGTCCCTGTAACTGTGCCCTGAGCGCAGCGTAATCTGCAGCAATTGACAGGTGATAGTCTTTGTATCCATGCTGTAATCAAACCGCAATTAAAAGTGGAGCAGCAAGGGATGGTTAAAGAGTTGGCACTCCTACATACAGCGGCAAGAGAGACACTTCTGCAGTTTGTAATGGTAGGGGAGTGGTGACCAAATTATCTTGCAGGTGGAATAGGGGTGTTAAAAGTACCCAGCAGAGTCCCTGGTGTCATCTTTGAAATGCTGGAGGGTATGGTGCTACCAGATTCTAGGCAAGTACCTCCTTTGGCTTGTGCAAGATTATGATGAAGAACCTCTTCGGATAAGGCAAAGAAATGGACCTGCTTTCTCCATCAGCTTTGGAAGGTGTTATATCGTGAAAATAAAACACATGGGCATAGTTTCCTTGATTATTCAGAAGGTTCATTTCTGACTAGGGTTGGGAGAATTTCCCCTATGAGGAAAAGTTACATCTGGGACTGTTTAGCTTAGAAAAGGCGAGTAAGGGGAGACATGGTAGAGGTGCACAAAATTATGCATGGTGTGGAGAAAGTGTGATAGCAGCCACATGCAAGAGGACCTTTTTCTTTGCCATGCCTCAGTTGTGTAATGACCTACTGGTTGCAATGCACCTGCTGATCTCTTTGAAGGTTTTTAAGCTGGAATTACTTTTTTATTCCAGCAGGCCTTCCCTTTTTAGAACTCTTGTTCCTCTCTGTTGACTGTTATAAACTGTTTTTATGCTGTGTTGTTTTTATTGTTGGAATTTTTGTTACATTGTTTTTACCTTTGTACACCACCAAGAGTATTTCTACATGGGTGGGTTATAAACTGAATAAATAAATAAAAGATAAATACAGTGGATAGGGGAACATTTTTCTCCCTCTCTCATAACACTAGAAATGGAGTCATCCCATAAAGCTAATTGGTGGGAGCTTCAGGATGGATAAAAGGAAGTACCTCTTCACACAGCACATTGTTAAACTATGGAATTTGCTACCACAGGATGTGGTGATGGCCATCAATTGGGATGACTTTAAACTGAGATAAGACTAATTCCTGGAGGAGAAGGCTATCAATGGCGACTAGGCTTCAGGGCTATGTGCTACCTCCAGTATCAGAGGCAGTATGCCTATGTACATCAGTTCCTGAGGAACATGGGTGGTAGGGTGCTGTTGCACTCATGTCCTGCTTGAGGGTTTCCCATAGGAAGCTAGTTGGCCATTGTGTGAACACAACCCTGGGAAAATAAACCCTTGGTCTGATCCATCATGGCTGTTATGTTCTTATGTGAGGCAGGACACTGTCAAAGTTTTCCAGGTTCCACCTTGAAGCTCAGTCTGCCACATTCCCATTCCTGATTGTAGGGCTTTTTTCCCATTTGAACAGGAAAAGTATACATTTCGGTGCACATTTTTAAAGTGAGCACCCAAATACGTACTTTCCCCCCATTGACTAAAGTGTGAAAATGCACATTTTTAAAGTGCACATTTTTCTAAAGTACAAACAAGCATCACAAGCTCGGGATGTGCAACCTTTGACTACAAAAACTGCCCGTGTTCGCATTTGTGAACAGGGCAAATTCTGGTCTTAAATGAACAGAAAGAACATTCTGTTTCTGAGTAGGGATGGGACACCCAGGGGTACAAAAATTGGCCCAGATTCTCCGAACTCCATTTCAAAGCTTGCTCCCATTTTTGTTTGTGACCTTCCCCCCCCCCACAGGAAAATTATGCATTTCAAATGGGAAAAGTGCACATTTTTCAATAGTGTGCCCATCTCCATGGACTATAGCATGAAAATGTGTTTGGGGTTTTTTTTAAGTGCATTTTAAAGTGTGCATTTTTGAAGGGGAAAAAAAGTATGCATCTTTCAAACACGATCACAAGTTAGGGAATGTGTGAGCTTTTCCAAAAAAAAAAGTGCTCCCATTTGCAACAGATTCTGATTATTTGCAAACTGAAATGTCATTCTCCTACATTCCTATTTCTGACTGCCCACAAAGAAATAGAACTTGTAAAATGATATAACAGCACCTCCTGTTGTTGAATGCCTAACATTACTGATTAAAAAATTCCTATTGGCATTTGGACATTTTCTTCTCAATTACATTAAAGAGGGAATCATAAGGCAAGATACCATGCTTATACTAAATACAATGATACTGATGAGAATTGTGGAAGGTAGATGTTGGTAATTTGCAAAATGTCCAAGTTCAGTTCAACAGATAACAAAAAAGGGTAACAACTTCCATGCTACTCTGTTGCAGCAAAAACAACAAAGGGTCATGTGGCAAACCATGGTTTGGCATAATGTTTAAGCCCAGACATTTGCAAATGTGTGGTTTGTGAATGGCCATCAAAGGAGGCCTGAAACTATATTTTGAAGTTCATTTGCAAACCAGTTTGGTGCAAATTGTGGTTTAGCATTATATCTGAACTGATAAACTATGGTTTGAGGTATGTTTCTCCTCTCAGAGGCTGCTGTTCTGGACATCCAGGGATTCTCGGGTAAGGCAAAGGAAGTGGGTAACAATACAAACCATGGTTTGCCCATACATATGTATGTAACACAGATCATGGTTTGAGGTCTAAATGACAGTTAGCACAAACCATGGTTTGGAATTATTGTCTGAACCAGATGTAATGTGTGGGAAGGCTTCTAGTAGAGTATCTGAAAGGAGCAAGGCCAACAGTTCCTCTCTTCCACTACATGACATCTTAGTGACCTGGGATTATTTGTCTCAAACAAGCTTTGACACTGAAATCAGTAAGAATGACAAATGGTTGGGGCAGAGTTACCACCTTTTTAATGGATCAAGGCTCTGTACTTTCAACAGCTTCACAATGGGTAGGGAGGCTACCCATTCTGGGAAACGCGCCTTCTCCAAGCACGTCAAATGCATCACCTTACAGTAACCTTTACAACAACCCTGTAAGGTAAAACAATATCATTCTCCCTATATTACAGATGATGGAGTTGGGGCTGAAAGGTCAAATCATGCAGCAACTACGTGGCTGGGCTGAAAGATGAGCTGTTGACTTCCAGCTTATGCTCTTTGCCTCGACACTACACTGAAAACAGGTCAAAGGATGTGTTTCTCAGTCAATGTTGTGCTTTTCGATGATCAGCATTTCTCAAGGAAGTATTTGCACCCAAGACTGGTCCCCTCCCCCTCTCCACAGGCGGGTGTATTAAACATTGCAGAATCAATTTTAGCAGGCCCCAGCCAGTCTCTGGCACTCATGCATCCGATAAGCACACATGTAAAATATACCTGCAGATTGGAAGAGAAGGGAAAGAGGGAGATTTAATGTAATCCTTGCATGTTGGAGGCAAACTGCACTGTCACAGCGAAAGGCATCATAAAACCAGTACGGATAAACCTACCTGGACCCTAAGATCATCTTCAATGGTCCTTCTCCAGGAGCCCCACCAAAGGAAGTGAGGTCCTTTGAAGAGGGCCTTTTCTGCTGTGGCACTCCGGTTGTGAAATGAGCTTTCCAGAGAGACAAGCCTGGTGCCATATTGTGCTCTTTTCAGCACCAAGTGAAGAGCTTTTTATTTTCCCAGTCATTTTAGTTTTTCAATTTCTGTTTTAAATCTGGTATTGTATTTTAAATCTAGCTGCTAGCTTTTACTTGGTTATTATTTTTATTTTTTATACTGTAGTTTTAAACTTTTAAACGTTTATATTGTATTTTATCGTCTAGTATTTTATGTTTTTGATTGTTGTGAACTGCCCAGAGTGCTATTGAGCAGTATAGAAATGTAATAAATAAAATAAAATATGCATGCAAGCAAAATGCAAGCTTGTTGAAGTTCTCCAAATTCCACCTTAGATCGTGATCTTCGCTTTTTTTCTTTCCACATGAAGATTGGTGCGTATGCTTGTGCATATTTTTTCAAATGTACAGATCAATTGTGTGCATCTTTGAAATGTATGCATTCATTGATTAAACTATGTTTTTGTGCATTTGCTTAAAATGCACGAAACATTGCTTTTGTGCATTTTTCAATGCATTGATTAAACTATGTTTTTGTGCATTTTTCAACGCATTTTGTGCCTCTGTCGAACACATTTCCTTCTCCGCGAAGCACATTGCAAGCTTGGAAATGTACGGATCGCAAGTTCGTGTCCATGTTCAGTCCCACGGGTGCAACTGGGTTAATCCTGATCCAAACCAAACTGTAACAACTTTCTCATACATCCCTAAACACAAACATACCCACATGACAACTTCAAACTGGGCTTTATTTATTATGTTAACATTTCTATCCTGCCATTTGGCTACAAGAGGAGGGCAACAAGGATGATCAGGGGACTGGAAACAAAGCCCTATGAGGAGAAATGGAAAGAACTGGGCATGTTTAGCCTTGAGAAGACTGGGGGGGGGGGGGTAGAATAGCGCTCTTCAAGTATTCGAAAGGTTGTCAGTGAGAGGAAGGCCGGGATCTCTTCTCGATCATCCCAGAGTGCAGGACACAGAATAATGGGCTCATGTTACAGGAAGCCAGATTCCAGCTGAACATCAGGAGAAACTTCCTGACTGTTAAAGCAATATGGCAATGGAACCAACTACCTAGGGAGGTGGTGGGCTCTCCCACACTAGAGGCATTCAAGACGAGGCTGGACAGCCATCTGTCAGGGATGCTTTGACTTGGATTCCTGCATTGAGCAGGGGGTTGGACTTGATGGTCTTGTAGGCCCCTTCCAACCCTTCTATTCTATTCTATTCTATTCTATTCTATTCTACAAGAGCCCCCAATCTATCTTACAGCATAATGCAAACAGGTAAGTACAATAATTCAAGTGTTTGATGGAGTGGCAGGGATTGTAGATGCATGTGCACACACATAAATGCACACACATTCACATACAACTCTCTCTCTCTCACACACACACACACACACAGTGCTTTTTTTGTATACATATTCTAACTTTTTTTTAAAACTTTCCTGTTTACAGCAGGAGTGGACAACTTGTGCTGCATGCCCTTGGGGGTAATTTATCACACAAATTACTCACACTCAAATACACATACACTTGTGTCTCCTCCACTAGCTCACACATGCACACACATACTCACTCATGGCTTCAACCCTTCCCCTTCCTCCACCAGAAAAGGGGGGGGGGAGTTCTAACTTCCTGACATAGAAGCCTCAGTCCTAGACCATCTTGGGAAGGAGGCAGGAACCTTTGAGCGCCACCTCCTAAGATGCTCTAGAAATGAGACTTCTAGTTCTACAGCAAGAATGGCAGAGCCTGTTCCTAGAGTGTTTTTCCCCTTTTTTTCGGCAGCAGCAGACGCTGGGGGTCTCAGGGGCAGCCAGGCATGGATTGAAAGGCAGCACTTTTTGCACCCCTGCAATAAAATAAAACAATAAAATGTGCAGAACACCTGAGAGCGATAACCAGGTTTTATTCTGGGTGTGCTTGGTTTTATTCTGGTTGTACACTTTTATAGCGTAGTTTTAAGCTTTCATATTTTATATGGTTTTGTACTGTGCTTTGTGGTTTTAATTTCTGTGAACTGCCCAGAGAGCTTCAGCTATTGGGTGGTATAGAAATGAAATGAAATGAAAATAAATAAATAAATAAATAAATAAGCAAGCAAGCAAGCAAGCAGGCAAGCAGGCAAGCAAGCAGGCAAGCAGGCAAGCAAGCAAGCAAACCAAAGCACCCTTACACAGAACGCCTTGTGGGGAGGGAGCATAGCTGATATGGTAAAGCAGGTGTTTTGGATGTCAAAGGTGCTAGGTTCAGTCCCTAAAATTTCCATTTTGTTGTTGTTTTTAAAGGATTAGGTATATCTTCCAGTTGTTAAATTCTGGCCTACCCTTGAGGAAATTAGTGATTACATCCTGCCTTTCTTCCATGGAAAATAAGGCAGGATACCTACAGCTCCTAAGCATTCTCCCATCCAGTTGGTGCTCCAAGGTGTGCCTGTGAACACCAATGTGCCTACAGGCACCTCCTTTGATGTCTGCCAAGGTCCCACATTCCTCCCATTATTATTTTTAATAAAAAGTTAGAGGGGTTACCTCGGGAGATTGCAAAGTAAAACATTGCCTTACAGCCACCCGCCATCTTAAATTCCTTTCCTCCAAATGCCTCTGGACCCCATATGATCCCCGGTGCTGTGAAGAACCAGTGTTTTGTGACTGGCTGTGCCTGCCATGGCAGCCATTTGGTGGATAGACACCCCCTCCCCCCATTGCACAGCTATTTTGTGATAGTGCCGATGACATTTTCTCATAATACTAAATGTGCCCACCAGCCTAAAAGGGTTAGGGGGGCCCTGAGTTACTGATCCACACTAAGACCTGCTTAGCTACACCAAGATTGCAGCATCATGCGCCCTCCTTAGTCCCTGCCCTGGAATCAATTTGACTTTGGGGAAGGGTGCATCCTGCCATGCCCAAGAACGACTGCAACCACCCTTTCTTTGGGCAGCCCTAGTTCCTCAAGAGGGGAAAGGTAACTGGTACCTGCAAAGAAGGTCATCAGGAGGGCAACCCAGCCCAAGATGTAAGACCAGGAGAAGCACCAATCACCAAGCCGTTTGCCCAGGACATTGACCGTGATCCCAGTGTAAATTCCCATAGCTAGAAGGATGAATATTGCTGGGAGAAGGGAACAGAAGAAAGAGACTGTCAGTCCGATGAGCAGATGAAATGGTCTGGCAGTCATTTCTCGGGGGGGATGCGGAAGCTATTTCCATCAGGCCTGTCGCAGCTTCACGAACCAGCAGGAGCAGCCAGAATACCTGCATTGGGCTGAGAATGCAGATGGGAAAACACGCAATTTTCACGTTCACCC
Organism: Heloderma suspectum; assembly: GCF_057233095.1. Classification (NCBI taxonomy): domain Eukaryota; kingdom Metazoa; phylum Chordata; class Lepidosauria; order Squamata; family Helodermatidae; genus Heloderma; species Heloderma suspectum. The sequence goes on from NC_139467.1 coordinate 16,926,974, forward strand.
AGATTCTCCAAGCATCAACTTGGTGCTCAAGTCTCCTTCAGTTTCCGCAAGCGCTTGTGATCACTGTTCAATTTGCGCAAACGGGAAAATTGCGCAAATCGAACACAATCGAATGGGGAAATCCTGAAAAAGGTTGAGCATTTTTCAAAGTTGCACAACTTTCCTCCCCAGACTAAAGTGTGAAAATGCATGCTTTTTCTCTAAAATTCGCACAATTTTTGAAGGCGAACGTGTGTTCGGGAATTTGCGAACATTTTTGGAGAACACAATCTCCTGCTCGCACTTATGTTTGAGGCTGAGAACAGGGCATGCTCGACTGTTTTGTGAGCACGAATGAAATTCTCGCACATCCCTAGCAGAGAACGGTTGCCAAATGCTTGCATCCCCACCACCACTTTCTGCCACTTGGAGCCGGCACTGCAGAGAGAAAGAGATAAGCAGCAGACAGGGTCTTTCAGAGTAAGACAGCCTTCCCCAACCTGATGCCCTCCAGATGCTTTGGACATCCACTTTCATCAGCCCCAACCAGTGTGGCCAATGGTCAGGAATGCTGGGAGTTGTTGTCCAAAACATCTGGAAAGGTAGAGTAGGATACTGATGAGAATTGGTAGTCGTGTCTGAAGGAGCCTTTTGAGAGTGAGAATGCGTGTGCGCATCTGTGTGTGAGAGAGAGAGAACCTTTCATATACCAGATGACTGCGGTGTTATAATAGGCCAGGAACTGAACCAGTGCTCAACTCCTGGCGCATTATAGAGCTGCCACTAGGGATATATGGAATGTGTAAAATCTGTTCCATCTGTGTTCCGTGGATTGTCAGGCACCTTTCATTCTATCCTCCGCCCATGGACAGAATCAATTTTTTTTTGTTTCTGAATTTGTGCAGATGTGCATTTGCACAAATTTGCAAGTGCAAAAATGCACAGATTCCTCCAGAATGAGCATTTTCATGTTTTAGCCTATGGAGGAAATGCACATTTTTCGCTGTGTTTTTTTTAATGCGCATTTTTCTATGACAAAATTTGTGCAAAATTTGGGAAAGTTAGAAAAACGGTCCACAAATCCATGGAATCTGCCCGACAGGGGAAAAGCTGGTCCACTGCTGAATCCACAGGTCAGATTCATGAAAATCCAAACTTATTTGTTTCCACTGCAGATTTCTCCAACCTACCTAGCTACCCCCACCAGATATGCCTGCTCACAACCATGAGCGGGAGGCTGGTGGCTGCCCTCCTCCTCCTTGTGAGATTGCTCACAGGTCTATCCAGTGGTGGAAGCAACAGTCTTCATATGGGTCAGGCTAGCCTCTTACAGGGCTGCCGCTGCTGGGAAAAAAGAACGTGAATGCAAGAGGGGGAGGGGGAGGGGGAGGTCTGCAGCTGCAGTTGGAAGCTACCTTACCTCCTTCCACTCATGCTGCCTTAAGCACCGGCTAACCTGGTGCCGATGGAGGTGACTTACAATGGGCTGGACACTTGACACCAGGTAAGTTTGCAAACTCGCACGCTAGGGGGAGAGGCTAGCACGCCTGGTAGCTGAATCACTACCACCACAACCAGGGGAACCAAATGGCAGCTGGCACTGGTGAGGCCCACAGAGGGCAGCCTATCCAGGATCCCTCAAAATCTTGGGCCAGGCCTGTTAGCAAGGTACTTTTTTTAAAAAGGGAGCATTCCACTAGGCATAACTGCCTTAAATTTAAGCTGCCCACTCTTGTGTCACAAGATCATAAGGACACAAGAAGAGCCGTGCTGGATCAGACCAAGGATCCATTCAGTCCAGCGTTCTGTTCACACAGTTGTGTCTCTGGCCAATCCTTTGAGCCTTTTGGCCACTGAAAAGCACCCAGAAATCTCTGCAGTTGCCTCTGGGTATTTGCAAGGATCGAGCCCCAGTGCTTTGAAAAGGAGGAAACAATGAGAGAAAAGGCACTTACTGGAAATAAAGAAGAGGATGCCGACAGCAAAAGACCTGTTGAAGTGCTGGAAGGTGGAGAACTGGGCAAAGGAGAGGATCCCCGTGATGATGCCCGCAAAGCAGGAAAGGGCGGACATGATCATGAAGGCCCGGGTGGCATTCCAGTAGGCTACAGGGAATAAGACTGGGAGCAGCTCATGTGTAAGCAAGAGACAGATACTAGAACCATTTATGATTATTACTACTAGCTACATCAGGGGCAGCAATCTGGTGCCCTCCAGATATTTTGACAACTCCCATCATCCCTGACTATTAGCCATGCTAGTTGAGGCTGATGGGAATTGCAGTCCAAGACGTCTGGAGGGCAACCTGGTGCTCAATGCGGAAGCAAAGGGGAATCCCTCTTTCTGGATGGTGCTTGCCATGTAGCGCTGTGCTGAAAATGTCTCCCACAAGTTTTTCGACCATTCTCATTCAATTTGATCGGAAAGAAAATGCTTTCACAAAGGAATTCAAAGGAGAAGAAATTTCGGAGAAATCTCATGGGCTAGGTTTGGGGTTCTTGTCCGTCATTTACTTATGAGGTGGCCATGGAGTGTGCATGATTGTCCTGTCTTTCATTTTACAATAATCTCTGTGGCAGCCTGCAGCCTCCTCAGCTTCCCACACTTCAATTAAAGCTATCGCGAGGAAGACATCATGAAGCAATCCCTCCCATGGGGCTTTTTCAGTTCAGGAAGTGCAGGTGGCCTGGGAGACTGCAGAGGAATGGAAAGATGTGTAATAGGGAGGGAAAACACACACAGCACCCTCGTCCACCTCGCAGGGATTAGTTAAGCTCAAAAAACCCACTAAAAGCAATTCAAAATTCTGCCTCAGAAGAGTGGAAGCCTCAACACAGTTGATGCTCTTGCCACTTGCAGGAGCAGTGCAATAAACCAAAAAGGCTTAGGGGGGGGAAGAAAGAAGCTGTGCTATAATCCCTGCCAATAGTGAGCCCTGTCTGTGAGAAACAGTTGGAGAATTTCTCCTCCCCTAGGAGAAATTTGGTGAAATTGTGGGCAGTTTCTCTGCCCACAAAAAAGACTGGAGAATTTTGAGAGACCATTTGTGCACAGCTCTATTGCCATATGTAGATGTTAGAAGTACTTGCATTTTAAAAATCTGTATTTCCATCTGATTAACTAGAAGGCGGCACCTCTACAGTGATTTTTTAAAGAAAGTATTCAGTTAACCCAGGGGTGCAGAATTTATTTATTTATTTATTTATTTATTTCTATACCGCCCAATAGCCGAAGCTCTCTGGGCGGTTCACAAAAATTAAAACCAAACAACACACAAGAAAACAATCTAAAATATATAGAACATTAAAACCACAATATAACAATACGACCACAATAAAACCTAGCAGCAGTGCAGGAGTTTATTTAGAAAGCTGAAATGCTAAAACGCCTGGGAAAATAAAAAGGTCTTCACCTGGCGCCAAAAGGAGTACAATGTAGGCACCAGGCGAACCTCACTAGGGAGCTCATTCCAGAGCCGGGGTGCCACAGCAGAAAAAGCCCTCCTCCTGAGAATCTCAGGACCAGGGCCCAAATCCATCCCACTTGGGGTCCCAATCCAGCACTCTGGGTTCCCCAGATATGCATAGGCCCTTTCCCCTGTCCTCGCCCCCTTTCCCCCAAACACTGATCATCTAGTGGTTTCCTGGCTTTTGTAGTTGTGGGGGGGGGGGTGGCAGTCCCCCATTCTAAAAGGTTGACATGCCTCTCCTATGGTTTAGTTACTGGCAGCAAAAGCTTTAAACTAAAATATGCTGGCGTTTTCAGCTCCACCCAGTTTAATTTCGGCCACACCCCTCTTGTCTTTGTCCCCGCCCATCATTGGAATGTGGCCCCCAAGAATTCCAAAATGGAATTCAGCACTCAAGCTGAAAGAGGTTCAACACCCCTGAATTAATCTCACCAACTCACAACGCCACCCTCCTTAAAAGCCACAGTCAAATAAAACTGTGACTCAAACTAAATCCAATCGAACTAAATCATCCTACAACAGCAACATGCAGCAACCTCGTCAGCCTTCTCAGTCCACAGTTCTGGGTCACCTTTCCCCAACCTGCAGCCCTCCAGGGCTGTTGGACTACAATTCCCCTTGTCCACACCAGCCATGCTGGATAGGGGTGATGGGAGTTGTAACCCAACCCACCTGGAGGGGAAAGCTGGCCTAGGGAAAGAGTTCTCCACGGAGCCTCTTGCCCCACTGCAGACCCCAGCCCTGGCCCAGCTCGGAGCTATCTCTTACCAATGCTCTCCATCGGCACGTAGCATTTCCCAGAGAAGCAGTACCTCCAGAGCCCCTGGTGAGCGAAGGTGCCGGCAAGCTGGTGCTGCATCCAGTGGTCGGTCACCGTGGACACCACCAGGAGGATGTTGCCCACAGCGGCACAGAACAAGCCCCCGCCCATGAAGCTGTACATTCTTGCCTGATTCTGAGGAAGCAGTTGAAGGGATAAGAGGAGGGGCTTAGTGGTTAGAGAAGGGTGGGATAAAGGTTGCTGTGCTGGGGGCGTTGTTCCAGGTTTCTGTAAAGCAGGAGATAGTTGGGGGGAGAGGGAGAGGGAGAGGGAAAGAGACAAATTGCTGACACTGATTTATTATTATTATTATTATTATTATTATTATTATTACATGTCTATCCTGCCCATCATCATCATCATTCTTGCTAGCACATGGAAGAAAACATGGGTGAACATTTTATTATTCTGCATTTATATCCTGCTTTTTTCCTCTTGCAAGGAGCCCAAGGTGTGCTTACTTCTCTCCATTTTATCCTCACAACCAGCCTGTGAGGTAGGGTAGGCTGAGAGTCAGTGACTGGCCCAAAGTCACCCAGCGAGCTTCATGGCCAAGTGGGAACTAGAACCCAGATCTCCTCAGTCCAGCACTCTAACCACTACACCAACTGGCTTGGGATGGCCCAAGGCGCTTTGGAACCCGATGTTAAAAAAACACAAGTTGTAGCTTTCCCAAGGCAGCGCAGCAAATGGTGTGCTCCCCAGCCACGCCCCTCTCCAAATCCCAATGCATAGTACTAAAGCCCATGAGGCAGAAGATCCACCCTCTCCCCCTCCCTGGCAGTAAACAATAAAATAATAACAACTTGAGAACCAAGTAGTTGCTGCCTTTTCATGACACCTGAGACTTTTGTTATGGGAAGGCATACGAATATCCTAAATAAGTAAAGTAAGTAAATAGAATTGGCTGCCTTGAGGCGGCTGCCTCATTCTGCCTAAGGGTAGGGCTGGTCCTGCAGCCTCCCTCCGTTATGATCAAAATAGAAAAATAGACTAAGTCATTGCAATCAAAGTATCATAATAAGCTAAATAATATATGTAATAATAAATTAAATCTAAACTAAGTAGTAAACTGCCCTTCTAATGGTCTCCCCAAATCTATTACGTGAGGTAAGCCAAGTCACCCTGCCTCATCATGCGTCCGTCCAGCCCTCTGTGTGTGGCAGGTTCATCAGCCGACTGGCCGTGTGTGTGTGTGTATATGTGTGTGTGAGCTTACAGCAGCATCCAAAATCCCACTGCAGGATTCACTGAAAGGCATCTCCCTCCCCCCCCCCGCCGCATTTTACCCTCACAACAATCCTGTGAGGCAGGCCAAGCCGAGCAACTGCAATTGGGCCATAACTGAGGGGTAGGAGAAGATCTGAGTTCAGTGGTAGGCCACATGTTTTTCATGCAGAAAGTCCCTGGCTCAGTTGGTAGCTGGCATCTCCAGGTCAGGCTGGGGAGAACCACTCCTGTCTGAAATGCTGACAAGCAGCTGCCAGTCAGTGGGTGTAGGCAATATTGATGTAAACGGGCCTGTGGTCTTTCTTGGCATAAGGCAGTTTTCTATATTCCTCTGAGTGGGGATTTTAACCCAGGTCCCTCTGCTTGCTTGAACCCTGCCCAGCTAACTGCTACACCACACTGTTCCTCTTTCATTGTGAAGGCATGATCCATCCATGATACCTGAGAGAGCGTCTCCTTTACCAACCTGCCCGGTCACTGAGGTCATCAGAGGGCATGTTCCTGGTGGTTCAAATGGACCCATCGCCCAGTTGGAGTCCACCAGGAAAAGAGCCTTCAGTGTGGTAGCCCCCTTCCTGTGAAACTCCCTGCCTTTGAAAGTCAGGCAGGCGCCAACACTGTGTTCCTTCCAGCGCCTCCTGAAGACGTTGTTATTTCAAGAGGCCTTCCTTGCATGACCAGCCGCGGTTTATTAAATTCCACCTTATTGGGATTTGTCTTTTAAAAAAATGCTGTAACTCTTTTAACCTGCTGTTTTATTCTTTTACCTTGTTGTCCACCGCTCCAAAACCTTCTGATGTGGAGCAGTATATAAATATTGCAAGTAATAAACAAACAAACTTGTAAGCATTCTGAAGTCAGACCTGTTTTTCAGGGGAAATGCTCAGCACCATTGACGTGCCGGACTTGCTGGGGAACCTCCATGTGTTGGATTTAATTCTCCCCACCCCCCCGCCGCACAATCCTTCTTTCTCTGTATGCCTGCCCCAGCAGTATTTTGGGTGGACAGTTTAGTCCTTCCTACCTGCACGCCCCAGGAGCTGCTTTTTGCCACGCTTGTCTCTCTTCTCCGCTGAACTGACCCTCCACGACTTTTTTCCAGGCACCCGCGACAGCAACATTTTGAGCTGACTCTGCCCAAATCTCTCCCGTACCTTACTGAAAATGGCCAACGACGGAGGGTCGGGGTGACTGAGGGGGCTGCCGCTTCCAGAAGGCAAATGTGCACAGACAGCACAGTGCCGCCCTGCATTCACTTAACACAGCGAAAGCTGCTGACTCTCCAAGCGGTAGAGGCTGGCCTGAACTCGCAGAGGCCGGGGGGGGGGGGGAGAGCTGCGCCAATCACTTTCTTTTCACAGTGGACAGAAAGGGAATAGAAGCAACCCTGCTATATCCTCCTAGATCCCCTTGTATTGAAGAATAAGCACACAACACAACTGAAGATGGATGCAGCAGTGTTGTGTAGTGGCTAGAGTGTTGGACTGGGACTCAGGTTCTAGGCCCCACTAGGCCATGAAACTCACTGGGCGACTTTGGGCCAGTCACTGACCCTCAGCCTAACCTACGTCACAGGGTTGTTCTGAGGATAAAATGGAGAGGAGAAGGACCATAAAAGCCACCCTGGGTTCCTTGCAAGAGGAAAAAAAGGCAGGATATAAATGTAATAATAATAAAAGATTCACGCAGGTTTTCTTCCATGCACCAGCAATAATAACAACAGCAGATTACATAATAATGAAATCAATAATATAATAAAATGATAATAGCAGCACTGTACATGGCATGTGTCAGAGCAAAGAGCAGTTCCTTGCCCCTAAGAACTTACAATCTGCAGTGCAAATTAGGCATGGCAGCAAATAGTGCAAAGTCCGCAGAATGTCGGGAGTGGGGATGGAAGCAGGGGCAGGCGGGCCGGCAGACAGCGGGGGGGGGGGAATGAACCTTCCCCTGCCCTAAACCCATTATCCTCCCCCCACAGTGGCACTTTAACTGGAAGTGTGTGAGTGACTCCAGGGAGATCCCCTCGCTGGCGATTTTCAAGCAGAGCCTGGAATAGCCAAGCATCAGGGAGGCTTTTGCTCTGGATTTCTAGCACTGAGCCGACGGTTGAACTAGAATGCACCCTCCAGCCCAGCTACATGCTTCTACGCATTGTGTTATCATTAACGTTTCTTATTGTAGTGAGTATTTGTGTCCTCCCCTTCTTCCAAGGAGCTCAGGAAGACAAGCATAGGATTACACCATTTTCCTTCTGCACATCTACCCTGCCAGGTAGGTTAGGCCAAGAGCTGGGGAGGGGTGCCTCAAAGCCTCACAAGGCAAGGGCATCCTACAAAAGCTTCCCTGGACACTGTGTTCCATTGCAGCTTTTATAAAAAAGGGTTGGATGTTTTAAACCTAAATCTCTCTCTCTTCCTCTCTGCCATTTTTTTTTATTTATTACATTACATGTATATTCCGCCTTTTTCCTCTTGCAAGGAACCCAAGGTGGCTTACACGGTCCTCTGCCTGTCCGTTTTATCCTCAAAACAACCCTGTGAGGTTGGTTAGGCTGAGAGTCCGTGACTTGCCCGAAGTCACCCAGTGAGCTTCATGGTAGAGTGGGGACCAGAACCTGGATCTTCTGAGTCCCGGTCCAACATTCTAACCACTGCACCACCCTGGTTTATTTAAAACCATTACTTCCTGACCTACACCAATTTTGCCCAACCAACCTCATCTGTACATCATACAGCATTGTAGTAGGTCCTCGCGTCCCCCCTGAATGGACTGACAGTGTGCAAAATTGATACTGAAACACTATAGAGTGACTCTTCCATATCAAACAAAATAAACTTATTTAATGATTCCCAGCATTCCTCAGCCAGCATAGACTTTTTCTGTCTAAACATGCATAGCATTCCACCCTTATTTTAGTAACTTTTGTTTCACTGACTTTTAGTTCAGATCATCACCCTTAGGTTTTATGCCAGGCCTATCTTTAAATCCTTTTAGTCTTTTCTAGAACGTTTGCTTCATCTTATGGATATTTTGCTCGGTTTTATCATTTTGTATCACTTTTTTATTTTAATGAACCTTTGTTAAATTGCCTTGAATATTTGTTAGAAAGTGCGGCATATAAATGCTGAAAACAAGTATTTTAAATGCAGAATCTAAGGGCGCAATTCCATGCACATTTAGACAGAGAAAAGTCCTACAACATGGCTGGCTGGGGAATGCGGGGAGTTGTAGGACTTTTTTGTCTAAACATGCATGGAATTGTGCCCTAAATGTATGAGGGTGTAGTGGTATATTCAGCCACAAGAGGGAAACAGAAGGTCATATTTCACAGGAATCTTTTTTAAGAACCCTTTGCAAACCCATCTGAAATCCGGACTCTCCACCTTGATTTTGGTGAATTCAGAATGAGCTAGCCCATCACAAACCTGGAGCTAGTGGCCCTAAATGGGAATTCTATACAACCTATCCTCAACCCCTGCACTACTTTAAACCAGGCTTCCCCAACCAGTTGCCCTCCAGATGTGTTGAAAGACTCCAACTCCCATCATTCCCAGCCACCATGGCCAAATGAGCTCAGCATGGTATATACGGTTGTCCTCACAACTGTCTTGTGAGGTAGGCCCTGAGAGAGAGAGAGAGAGAGAGAGAGACTGAGACTGGCTCAAGGTCACCCAGCTGAGTTTCATGAATGAGCAGGCATTTGAACTCAGGTCTCCCCAGTTTTTGTCCAACATTCTAACTCCTGTGAGTCCAGGTTGGGGAAAGCTGTTCTTACTGTTATATCACACCAGCTCTCCAGCGTCCAAAGGCTGAACGTCGGTTCAAACAGGGCACTGGCCAGGTCTAAGGCCTCCCTGTGGCCACATGCTGGGCAGGGCCGGTCCAAAACGTTTTACTGCCTGAGACGGAGCAGCAAACAGTGCCCACCTCTCCTAAAGTCAAGGTGCATAGGAACCAAGTCCAAGCAGGCTATTTGGACACTTGAGGCAGAAAATCCCAGAAGCATCTTTCTCCCTGACAGTAAAAATACTAGGGATGGTGAAGAAATCCTCCACCGACCCCCGTGAGGCCGGATTCAAAAGAATCCGGCCCCCCAGAGTCTGTGGAGGATCAAAAGACTGCCTCCTGGAGGAATCCTCGCTGGCCAGATCCTCCCTGCTGGCCAGCTCCGGAATGCCAGCGATACGGCCACCATTGCCGTATCACTGGCTGGGTGGATGGACTGAGGATCCAAATGGCGTCCACTACGCCATTTGCGGCAGTAAAGGCCTTAGTTTAAGGTAAATGCAGCCATAAATGGCTGCATTTACCTTAAACTAAGGCCTTTACGGCCACAAATGGCGTCCCGGACGCCATTTGCATCCGCAGTCAGTCGTCCCCTTCAGCCAGCGATACGGCATGGTGGCCGTATCACTGGCACTTTGGAGCCAGCCAGCAGCTCCGCGGAATCGCCACAGAGCAGAGCTGTCCAAAGAGGATTCCGGGGGGAGGAACGGATTCCCCCCCCCCGGACCGCCCCCCCCAGACTGGCAGGTAAGGGATTCGTACATCCCTAAAAAATACAGCAATAATAAAATTAATGCCTAAAGATGTGCTGCCTTTTCATAACACCACAGAGGCACATATAGGGATGTACGAAAGTCACTTACCGTTCCGCGGATCTGCTTCGCAGTGGGGGGGAGGCGCTCCGTTCCTCCCCCCCCCCCGGATCCTCAACCGGCCAGCTGTGCTCCGCGGAGCAGCCAGCCAGGCCCAAGCCAGAGCCATCCACAGCCGGATTTCCGGCCGCGGAGGGCTCTGGGTAAAAAAACACAAAAACGCGTACACAAATGGCGGTGGCTACAGCCGCCGCCATTTGCGTTCCTTATTTTTGGCCGTCTTAGTCTACGTAAATATTTACGTAGACTATTACGGCAAAAATAAAGGGGAATGCACATAGCGCCCGCTATGCTATTTGCGTTCCAATTTATTTTGGCCGTAATAGTCTACGTAAATATTTACGTAAACTAAGGTGGCCCAAAATAAGGAACGCAAATGGTGGCGGCCGTAGCCGCCGCCATTTGCGTATATGGTGTGGGGTTTTTTAGCCTGTCGTGATAGGCTACGTAAATACTTACGTAGCCTATCACAGCCTCCGCAGGGACACAAAAGGCGTCCCTGCGTTAGCCGTGATAGGCTACGTATGTATTTACGTAGCCTATCACGGCATGAAAGAGGAAGCGAATGGCGGCCGACCTTGCTTATCTATGGACGAATGTAAGTGGCAACTCTGTATTTTGTCCTGGCCATTCAAAGGGCAACCAGAAGTGCTGATACGGATTGTGTTGGGAATGTGTCCTCTTGATTTTTCCATAACTTATCTGCCATTCCTGATCTTCTCAAATGAGGACATCCTTCCCCCTCCCCTTAGGTTTTCTGGGTTTGCTGGAACACAGGTTGAAAAGAGAACACTCAAATTCAGCAAATTTAAACCTGAAACCCAGACTGCTTGGCAGATACCTGGAAGGAGATCCTACTGAATTCAAGGGGACTGAGCCCTGAGTCAGCGAGCACAGCAGCCTTAAACAGCTGCATTCTCCAATCCTCATTTTATGTTCATCCCTATAATAATAAAAAAGGACGACTCTAGCCAAGCACGCTGAGATAAATACAACCACACCAACTTTGCTCAAAAACAAGTCACACTGCTAAAGCAGTGCCAACTTTATTGCAGTAAGTAACACATTATAAGGAAAAAAGAACTGTTGTGTCATTAACTAAAAGCCAACACATCTTCATCAATATGGGCCTGAAGAGGATAAAAAGTTGAACCCAAGGAAACTGGGTTCTTTGAAACAGTAAATACAGTAATGTATTCTAAACTCCAAATCACTCCATTTGTATTTATCTTGGGCCTTCAAAGCAACCCAGGTACATTACCTTAGCTACACAGGGATATCCCCCCACCCAACTTTTTAAATAACCCCTATATAAAGCCCAAGAGTTTTTAGACGGCTAGGTTAGCACACCTAGATTTACAACCTAGACAGGTGACAACACTAAGTTCACATTTCCATCCTGGAGCTGATCTGCACATGCAGAGAAATCACACTGGTCTAGAATCCCTGGGATGGTACCATTTCAGACTGCGGGGGGGGGGGGGGGTGCTGCTGCTGCATATCTGAACATTTCTCCCATGAAAAATACTGCCCCCTGAATATTGAAGACTACAACATTATGGGGAAGGCTAGACTAAAATCTTCTCTTCCATATAAGAGAGGCAGCACTGAAACATGAGATTCCCCCACCTGGAGTCTGAAATGGTACAGTCTCTGGATCACTGTCCCATGTGGTTTATCTGCATGTGGACCCACTGAGCTTTCCAGTTCTGGATTTCCTTGTTAAGTAAATAGTGCCATGGCAATTAACGTCTGCAAGATACCAAATTAACATCAATATAACATCAGCTACATATATTAAGGCCACAATCCTATGCATGTTTAGACAGAAAAAAGTCCTACCACCCCCAGCAGTCCCCAGCCAGACAAGGACTTTTTTCTTTCTAAACATGCATAGGATTGCACCCTAAGCCAACCAAAGTTTTAGAAGAAACGTTGCTGTTTTCCAAAAAATGTAACTTGTTCTTATTTTAAATCCAAACACAATCAAAATTGTAATCCTTCACAGTGAAGATCAAATGTACAGCCTCAACCCAGTTAAAACTCAGCATTTTGGCATGATTCTATGGACTACAACTAGCTTCCATCCAAATTCTTTGCTTTAAATGGGTTGGGAATTGTACTGTCCATTTGCTGAATTAAACAGTAGCCTTTTTCTGATCACATTCGACTACAAAGAAGACTACAGACTGTGGCCTGGAGCACACGTTACAATTGTAATGGGGGTGCCATCAAAAACAGCATCTCTACTTTAGGTCCTACACATGCGCATGCATGCATGCACCCCTACCTCAAGCTGTAATGTTGAGAATGGCTAACAGCAGAGATGGCTGCCATCACACAGTCTCCGCACCGTGGATCCATGTTCCCAGCCACTGCCAGCAGCTGACCGCACTTCCTGTGTGATGGCGTCCATTTGTACAGTAAACCATTTAAAACGTCACAGGTTAGAGGGGAAGAGACCACGCCACAAGGATGGCGTTCTAAGCAGCCATCTCTCGCAGTTGTAACATGGATCAAAACAATAAAAGAGGCAGCATTTGAAACAGGTGTTTGTGCCTCTTGTGTTTGAGCCTGCGGCTCCATGGTAGACCACTCCACACTTCAATTTCAAAAGAGTTTGAAACTAGAAGTCCACGGGTCACAGGAAGAGAATCGTCCCCAGGAAGTTGACCAAGAATCCCTTAACAAATAATTGCTAAAGAAAACTTTCCCCAGGGCGCTGTGAAGGAAACCATGGCGGTTAATGCCCATTTGAAACTGCTTTGACATTCCTGAGGTATCCTCCAGGAACCCAGAGAGCACAATTTGCACAAACTTGTTTAGAAGTCCATGGGTCAGAGAACTGTCCCCAGGAAGTTGACCAAGAATCCCGTAACAAAGAATTGCTAAAGTAAACTTTCCCCAGGGTGCTGTGAAGAAAGCCATGGCGGTTAACGCCGATTTGAAACTGCTTTGACGTTCCTGAGGTATCCTCAAAGAACCCAGAGAGCGCAATTTGCACAAACGCAGCTCCCACTTGGTGTTTTCTTGCGGCCCGGATTTATTCACAGTGAATTGGCTGGGCTCTTAACACATTTGGTGGACTTTCCCCCACGCACCCCACTTTTGAGCGGAGAGCAGTGGCACACTCAACTATCCTCAGGTCCTGCAGTGGAGCCCCCACATGATTGGTTATACTACAAGCAAACTATGACACAGGCCAAAACAACCAAAGGTCAGCCATGGGCTTATTATAACATCTCAACTGACCCTGACGCTTCCATCTTATCAAACCAGATGGGGCCCTGAAATTCCAGAGAGGGCCAAACTTATTGGGAAATGTTCCCCCTCCCCACCCCCCCTGCCCTAAACCAGCATGCGCCTTCTCAAATTTTTTCCTTAGACCCCTTCCAGCCAATTGGGTGGCCTTGATCTACTCCATAGATTTTGGTTCCTCGCCAGCCACATCCTCTGGGGACCACTCCTCCTCATCAGGTTTGGACGACTCCACGTCTGTGTCGATGGCCAGATCCGTGGAATCTTCAGAGCTGGACTTCCCCGGCAGGTCAGAATAAAGGCTCTTGAGGTAGCTAACAAACCCGCCATTCTTGCTTCGATCCATGTGAGGTGCGGCAGGCTCCGTCCCTGCAGCAGGAACTGACTGGTCCGTGGACGTCGACTCGGGGAGAGGAATGCTCACTAGCCTCGGTTTGCGTGGATCAGCAGATGGAGCGCTTTCACCTTCCCGATCTTCACTGGCTTTGGAAGCATCAATTTGGTCCTTCTGGTGGGGAGAATGAGGAACGATCCCTGGATCAGTGGAGACTGCTTGCCCACTCTCATAATCAGTCTCCCAGTCTTCTCCATTATCTTGAGCTGCTGGCTTGGCCAGTCCAGCATCTGCAGCCATATCTACAAAGCTAGATGGTTCTTGCATTCCTTGGCTCTTCTGCCACCCCTGCCCAGCACCATTCGAACGTCTTTTGGCTTCTGGGGCATCCCGCAACATCTGCCAACGGCTCCCCTCTTGGGTCCTTTTACTGTTGGTAGAGTTTGAACCAAAAGAAGATTCTTCTCTTCTCCAGCCCTGCGGTCCTGACTTCCAGGGATTTGACTCTGCCATGCCTTGCCTCCGCCCCCCCCAGGACCTTCTGATATCTGGCTGTCGGCCTTGCCAGTTGTCCCAACTGCGTCCCCCTCCACCCCCTCTTTGGTTCTCCTTCCAGCCCACTGAGGATTGGGCCCTCTTCCAGCCCCCCGCCGAGTTTAGCTGGCTGGAGCCAGGCCAGGCCTTCCCGTCGTTTCGTTGGGCAGCGCTGACCCAATGGTGCCCATTATTTTGGCTCTCTGGGACTCCAGCATTCTGTCCTCCATGTCCACCATGACCTCCATGAGCTGCTCCAAAATGGTGGGCCCCACTAGGCTGCTGGACGCCAGCACAGCTGGGCACACTATAGCTACAGCAGCAGTTCCCTGCATACTGAGTAGCTGGAGTGTGGCGAGTGGAGGTGGACCCTTGTCCCCCATGAACAGGCATCGGAGGCAGGGCGATCTGTGCCCCTCTGGCGGCGCTGTTGAGCAGGAAGTAGAGGACATCCAGGCGCACAGGCACAGTGTAGGAGGAGAGGTTGCTCGAGGATGACACCCGGCCCAGGGAGAAGGATTGCAGGTCGGAAGGTCCAGATGTGGGCAGTTCATTGGAGGATGAACCAGATGACATCAGGACTGGTTTTCTCTCTAGAGAGTTGCTACTGGTCGGGTGTTTCTCTGCCATGGGGGACTTCTGTGTGATTCTAACACCAGCAGTATGTTGGAAGAAACTGCAGAGCAAAGGACAAAACACAACAGACAAGACAGAGTGATTTAGGAAGTCTCTATTATTTGCTAGTGTTTAACATATGGAAGGAGTCCTATTTTCTATCTGCGAAAGCCCCTTCTCTGCAGGCTTGTATGGTTGCTGTTGTTTTCCATTCTCTGAAGGCAGGCAGAATATAAAGAGAATGAAGCACTGATATACATGTGGAGATCAATCACCTGCTATAATGTTCCTGGGGTTCTATCGTTTCAAATTCCAGGTTTGGGGGGTAAGGGGTGGAATCACATGTAATTGCTCCCCCACCTCAACTGCCTGCACGTAGAAAAATAGGGCATACCCTAGGCTAGAGAACCCTATTGGACTAGTTTTCCATGGGCAGTGAGATTTGGATGTGGAAGAACATTCAAACGCACTGTACAAAAAGGCTTGAGCAAGTCGGGCCAAGTAGCTCCAACGTCAAGCGTGTGCTCTGCATGCAGAAAGTCCCAGGTTCAATCCCCTGGCATCTCCTGGTTGTTGTTGTTGTTCAGTCGTTCAGTCATGTCCGACTCTTCGTGACCCCATGGACCATAGCACGCCAGGCCTTCCTGTCCTGCGCTCTCTCCCAGAGCGTGCTCAAGTTCATATTCATTGCATCCGTGATGCTATCTAGCCATCTCATCCTCTGCCGTCCCCTTCTCCTTTTGCCTTCAGTCTTTCCCAACATCAGGGTCTTTTCCAGAGAGTTTTCTCTTCACATTAGGTGGCCAAAATATTTGAGCTTCAGCTTCAGTATCTGTCCTTGGTCTGGTACCCTCATCTCTTTCAGAATTTGCCACAGTTTGTTGTGATCCACACAATCAAAGGCTTTAGCATAGTCAATGAAGCAGAAATAGATGTTGTTCTGGAATTCTCTTGCTTTCCCCATGATCCAGCGAAAGTTGGCGATTTGATCTCTAGTTCCTCTGCCTCTTCGAAACGCAGCTTGTACTTCCGGTAGTTCTCGGTTTGCATACTGCTGAAGCCTAGCTTGTAGGATTTTGAGCATCACCTTGCTGGCATGTGAAATGAGTGCAATTGTACAGTAGTTTGAACACACTTTGGCGTTGCCCTTCTTTGGAACTGGAATGTAAACTGACTTTTTCCAGTCTTGTGGCCAGTGTTGAGTGTTCCAAATTTGTTGGCATATTGAGTGCAGCACTTTAACAGCATCATCTTTTAGGATTTTAAATAGCTCAGCTGGAAGACTGTCATCTCCGCTAGCTTTGTTGTTAGTAATGCTTCCTAAGGCCCACCTGACTTCACTCTCTAGGATGTCCGGCTCAAGTTCAGTG
This sequence comes from Heloderma suspectum, assembly GCF_057233095.1. Taxonomy (NCBI): domain Eukaryota; kingdom Metazoa; phylum Chordata; class Lepidosauria; order Squamata; family Helodermatidae; genus Heloderma; species Heloderma suspectum. The sequence goes on from NC_139467.1 coordinate 16,943,244, forward strand.
ACCACACTATCATGGCTATCAGGGACATTCAGATCTTCCCTGTATAGTTCTTCTGTGTATTCTTGCCACCTGTTCTTAATCTCATCTGCTTCTGTTAGGTCTCTGCCTTATTTGTCCTTTATCATGCCCGTCTTTGCACAAAACGTTCCCTTGAGATCTCCGATTTTCTTGAAGAGATCTCTAGTCTTTCCCATTCTGTTGTTTTCCTCGATTTCTTTGCATTGTTCATTTAAGAAGGCCTTGTCACTCCTTGCTGTTCTCTGGAACTCTGCATTCAGTTGGATATATCTTCCCCTTTCTCCCTTGCTTTTTGCTTCCCTTCTTCCCTTAGCTACTTGTAAAGCCTCCTCAGACAACCACTTTGCTTTCTTGCATTTCTTTTTCTTTGGGATGGATTGAGTTGCTGCCTCCTGAACAATGTTACGGACCTCCGTCCATAGTTCCTCAGGCACTCTTTCTATCAGGTCTAATCCCTTCTATCTATTCCTCACCTTCACTGTATATTCATAAGGGATATGATTTAGGTCATACCTGAATGGTTTAGTGGTTTTCCATACATTCTTCAATTTCAGCCGAAATTTTGCAAGAAGCAGCTCATGATCTGAGCCAGTCAGCTCCAGGTCTTGTTTTTACTGACTGTATGGAGCTTCTCCATCTTTGGCTGCAAAGGACATAATCAATCTGATTTCGATATTGACCATCTGGTGATGTCCATGTGTAGAGTCACCTCTTGTGCTATCTCCTGGTAGGACTTGGAAAAGACTCCTTCTTTCTGAACCCCTGGAAAACTGATACCAATCGGTGGAGATAATACAGAGCTAGATGGACCAAGGATCCAACTCGGTATAAGGCAGCCTCCTCTGTTAGCCCCCGTTGGTGTTCTGGATGGATCCCCTCTTTCATCCTAGCAGATCTTTGATTGATGCAAGTTCTTATATGGGAGTGAAGGTAGAATATGCATACATTGCAAGAGGAGGAGCCATAAAACCACACCGGTGTATGATGGCACTGGATTCTCTAGCCTCATAATACTAGATCCCAATAAAGATGACAGTCATCCCATAAAGCTGACTGGTGGGACATTCAGGACAGATAAATGGGAGTACTTTGTCACACAGCAAATAGTTATGGAATTCACTTCCAAAAGATGTAGTGATGGCCACTATTTGGGTAGCTTTAAAAAGGGGTTAGACACATTCCTGGAGCAGAAGGTTATCAATAGCTACTAGTCAATGGCTCTATGCTACCTCCACTATCAGAGGCAGTATGCCTATGTACACCAGTTGCTGGGGAACATGGGCGGGAGGGTGCTGTTGCACTCGTGTCCTGCTTGTGGATTCCCGTGGGTAGCTGATTGGCCACTGTGTGAACAGAACGCTGGACTAGATGGACCTTTGGTCTGATCCAGCACAGCTCTTATGTTCTTATGAATGGCAAGGCAAGGCTTCATTCTAGCTAAGGGTCTCATTCCTGGGACCTGCTTGTGATAGCAAGGTTCAGGACACTCAGCAATGTGGATTGCAATGAATCAAAGTGATTTACATCACCAAGAAAAAGGGCTGATTTAAACTGTTCTTAAAAACAAGTTTTCTATTTTCGAATTCATAGATCTTCTGCACAAGCATACATACCAATTTGTTGCTATAACTACATTAAAGTACATTTGTTTGCAACTAAATAAGAACACAGACTCCTGCTCATGCGGCCCATATATATTTCTTAGACGTGCAATCATGAAACGAAGGATTTCTGGCTGGCTCTCTCTGTACACATGTAAGGACACTTAGGGTTCAGTCCTAAACAGACTTGCATGGGAGTAAGGCACACTAACCTCAGCGGGACGTACTTCAGAATAGACATGCATAGATTGCACTGTCAAGAGCCATAATAGAAGTAACGTCGGAGATGGGCTTCCGCATCGCCAATGTCTTGTGTGTGTTAAATATTTAGCAAAAATTGTGTGTTAAATATTTAGCAAAAATATTAATCATTTGTTTAATAAGCACAATACATGACTTGCTGTGTCATATTTATAGTTGTCCCTTGAAAGCCACAGATTTTTATCCCTGGTTTAGCCACGAGTCATTCTTTAAAATATGGAAGAAGTAGGATTTAACTTGAGCTCAATGGGTTTGCTAAGAGTCAGGGATACAGTTTTAGGGGATCACATGTAGACTTTTTGGATCACATTCAAATATCAATTCACCAGGCTGTTTTTTTAGACGCAATATAGCAATTTTTAAAAATATTTTTTTGACCACCCTGGGGAACCAATAGTGAATAAAATGCCGCTGAACATGTACAGAGTGTCTTCTGATTACATCTGAATTTACAACCAGTCCACACAAATCTGAGGTTCAGGGGCAGGGGATCCAAGATAACAGTGCATAGCTTTCTAAGCTGGCTTGTGCCCTAACACACCTTTCCTTTCGAGCAGAGCAGGCCATCTACTAAGGGCTTACTCCTAGTAGGTAACTGAAGGACATGTCTCCATACATCCCTGCCCTAGCGTTAAGAATAGCTAAGGATGGCCTACTAACCGTACTCCCACATGCTGAGATGAGGCAGGTGACTACAAGAAAACAGGCCTTCTTGGGGCAGTAGCCCAATTGTGAAGTCCCCTCCTCAGAAAGATTTGTCTGTATCTGTTGTTTTGCCAGTCAAACTAAACATCATTTGTATTGGTGTTCTACTGCTAGGTGCTCTGTGTTTGTTTTTCATGTTTATTTGATTTATATATGCTTTTAACTGTAAGCCACTACAGGAATTGTGTTTCAGGAATCCCAGATGCTCTGTGCTTTTCATGCTTATTTTATTTTCTTTATTTATGCTTTAATCTGTAAACCACTCCAGGAATTCTGTTTCAGAATTTCTAGGTGCTCTGTGTTTGTTTTTCATGTGTATTTGATTTATATATGCTTTAATCTGTATGCCACTCCAGGAATTCTGTTTCAGAATTTCTAGGTGCTCTGTGTTTGTTTTTCATGTGTATTTTATTTATCTATACTTTAATTTGTAAGCCACTCCAGGAGTTCTGTGTTTCAGAATTCTGGATTGCTAGGTGCTCTGTGTTTGTTTTTCATGTTGTTGTTTTTTTATGTATGCTTTAATTTGTAGGCCACCTCCAGGAATTCTGGTGAGCTGAAGGGCAAGGTTTAAAACCAATTTTTATTTTAATACGAGTGCAGCCTTACAGTGTGACCTGTCTACTCAGAAGTAAGCCATTCAATCCTATACCCATTCACCCGAAAATTAACCCCACTGGACTCAGCAACATGACTTACTTCCCAACAGACATGAATGATACAGTTGCACTGCAGTGCTGTACTCCTAAACGTGCTTACCCGGGAGTAAACCTCATGGATCTCAATGGGGCTTACTTCTGATATATATATATATATATATATATATATAGGCTTGCCCCCGCTACTCTCTTATTCAAATTAACCCGCTGGGAGCGGGGTGCATTGATGGAGGTGTTCTTTGAGCTCCTAAGCCAATTCACTTCGTGCAAGGGGCGTGCAGAGAGGAAAAGACTCCATCCGCAGCACAGAGCGGATCAGTGCGGAGAAGGGAGCAACGGAGCAGCGTTCCCCAACCTGGTGCCCTCCAGATGTGCTGGGCTACAACTCCCAGCCAGCATGATGAGAATTGTAGTCCAACCCCTAAGGAAGGCACCAGTACTTTTGTTTCCCCCAGAGGGATTCTGCCTGGGGTGGCATAAATCTCCATAGGGCAGCTCCCTTCAATACAAGCTGCACCCGGAGGGGTGAGGGGGGGGGCAAATGTCCCCGCAGGCCAGTCGCCCGCCTTACCGCCTCTCGCTGCCTCCACGTGGCCAAAGCAGCACCGGCGCGCGAAGACCGTGGCACGGGCGCGCGCGCTGCCCGGAGGAGGGGCTGTGGGCGTGGCTCGCGCCGAGGGGGCGGGTCCAGAGGCGTTCTTTTAAACAAACCAACAAAACCAGGCTCGGAATGCCGGCAGTCGCGCGTGGAGGGGAGGAGCCTATTGAGCAAAGGGGCGGAGCGTCACTGCCACAGGCATGCTGCTGCTGCAGCAAAAATTGAGAGAAACTAAATACATCAGATAAAATAAAGAAAGAGACGAATGAGGCTTGGCGATCTGGAACGGGGAGGCCTTGAAAATTAGGAGGGATAATAATAAAATTATTAATAATAATAATACATTGGGGGTAGGCAAGAGTACCGAAAAAAAGCAGGGTCCTTTGGAGAGGGTTTGTTTTTTAACCTTTCCCTCCACATTGGCAGCTTCCCACCCACCCCCGCCACTTTCTTTTATTATTAATAATTTTTAAAAACAAAACACAACAACAACATAAACACACAGTACACATACACTAAAATATCTCTTAAGATTGTAAGGTATCTACCTTTGGCTCCCCTTACACAACAAATGCTTATTATTCTCTAGTTCTTGTCTTAGTTGTATATCATACATTGACTTCACAGACATTATCTCATTTCTCTCCTAATTTTAACAACAACAAAAAAGAACCATCTCAAGGTTCAAAATCCCCATTGTTGTTCAGTCGTTCAGTCGTGTCCGACTCTTCGTGACCCCATGGACCATAGCACGCCAGGCCTTCCTGTCCTGCGCTCTCTCCCGGAGCGTGCTCAAGTCCATATTCATTGCATCAGTGATGCTATCTAGCCATCTCATCCTCTGCCGTCCCCTTCTCCTTTTGCCTTCAGTCTTTCCCAGCATCAGGGTCTTTTCCAGGGAGTTTTCTCTTCGCATTAGGTGGCCAAAATATTTGAGCTTCAGCTTCAGTATCTGTCCTTCCAGTGAGCACTCAGGGTTGATTTCCTTTAGGATGGACTGATTTGACCTCCTTGCAGTCCAGGGGACTCGTAAGAGTCTTCTCCAGCATCACAGTTCGAAGGCATCAATTCTTCGGCGCTCAGCCTTCCTTATAGTCCAGCTCTCACAGCCATACATTACTACTGGGAAAACCATCCCCATACATAGATATTTTTCTCTAAAGGTTTCCAATCTAACATAAATTTAGTTGTTGACCCTTCTTTAATTATAACAGTAAGTTTTGCCATCTCGGCCAGCTCCATCATTTTCACAATCCACTCGCTCACAGTTGGTATTGTTTCATTCTTCCACTTTTGTGCATACAATAACCTTGCAGCCGTTGTCGTGTAGAGAAAGAGGGTTCCCCTCTTCTCTTTTACGTGTTTATCTGTTAGTCCCGATAAAAAAGTTTCTGGCTTTTGTTCTATGGTAGTCTTTAATATTCTTTGAGCTAAAGACTGTATTCGTTTCCAAAATGTTTTAGCTTTTTTACAAGTCCACCATAAATGATAAAACGTTCCCTCTTGATCTGCACATTTCCAACATTTTCCAGAACCACCTTTATACATTTTAGACAATTAAAACGGTGACATATACCATCTATTCATCATCTTATAAAAATTCTCTTTAAGACTTGTACATAAAGTAAATTTTAAATCTTTTCCCCACATACTTTCCCACTCTTCCACTGATATATTATGACCAACATTTTGTGCCCATTTTATCATACAATCCCCCCCGGCCACTTTCCTTCCTAACAAACTATGACAATTAATTGGAAATTTATTTTTCTCCTGTATGACATGACACGAAATTTTCCACAGAAGCACAAACCTTCTGGCATCAACAGGTGGCAGTATTTGCAAGTTGGAGACAGCCTGCCAGGCTGGCTAAGCAGTACTGAATAGGAACCCAGCTACTTTAGTTTAGATTTTAGCTCTTTTATAGGAGAGGGGACACGGCTAAAAGGGAGAGTTCTCATTCAGGGTTAAGCAGAATTAGAGAGACATCACATCCCAACAGGAAAATGCATACACATTACTCTATGTGCATAAATGAAAAAAATATCTTGCAGGAATCCATATCAGATGTTTCTGAAGTTGGAGGATCAGTCTAGACAAACTGATCAGATGGTAAAACTGTTTATGGACTGACCACCTTAGACTACAGGTGGGAGTTGTATGCTGGCCCCCAGCCCCATACTAAACAACAGCAGCAGCAAAACCTTCCTGTGCACATAAAACAAGATAACCATCTGGAACCAGAAGCATTTTAGTCCAGGAACGGGTTTATCCCATGATGAGCCTGTTTTCTAGACCGGCCTTTCCAATAGCCCAATGTCTGTTTTAGAAATACAGACAAAACCTTGTGTTCATAAACCCAGTTCTTGGCGGGGGTGAATCTGCTCCTAGGATCCTCAGGGTTTTTTTGCAGGAGTTAGCATCGGGCTGGATCCTGAATGTGTTCTCCCCTTCTATGAGGACCAGGAAGAAGCCTCGGTATGCGAGAAGCTTACAGTGGTGCGGGTTGTTGTTCAGTCGTGTCCAACTCTTCATGACCCCATGGACTGTAGCACGCCAGGCCTTCCTGTCCTGCGCTCTCTCCCGGAGTGTGCTCAAGTTCATATTCATTGCATCGGTGATACTATCTAGCCATCTCATCCTCTGCCGTCCCCTTCTCCTTTTGCCTTCAATTTTTCCCAGCATCAGGGTCTTTTCCAGAGAGTTTTCTCTTCGCATTAGGTGGCCAAAATATTGGAGCTTCAGTATCTGTCCTTCCAACGAGCACTCAGGGTTGATTTCCTTTAGGATGGACTGATTTGACCTCCTCGCAGTCCAGGGGACTTGTAAGACTCTTCTCCAGCACCACAGTTTGAAAGCATCAATTCTTCGGCGCTCAGCCTTCCTTATAGTCCAGCTCTCACAGCCATACATTACTACTGGGAAAACCATAGCTTTGATTAGACGAACCTTTGTCGGCAAGGTGATGTCTCTGCTTCTTACTATGCTGTCTAGGTTTGCCATAGCTTTCCTTCCAAGGAGCAAGCGTCTTTTAATTTCATGGCTACAGTCACCATCTGCGGTGATCTTGGAGCCCAAGAAAATAAAATCTGTCACTGCTTCCATTTCTTCCCCTTCTATACGCCAGGAAGTGATGGGGCCAGATGCCATGATCTTCGTTTTTTTAATGTTGAGTTTCAAACCAGCTTTTGCACTCTCCTCTTTCACCCTCAACAAGAGGCTCTTGAGATCCTCTTCGCTTTCTGCCATTAGGGTGGTATCGTCTGCATATTGGAGGTTGTTGATAATTCTTCCGGCAATCTTAATTCCAACCTGTGATTCATCCAACCCAGCGTTTCTCATGGTGTACTCTGCATATAACTTGAGTAAGCAGGGCGACAATAGGCAGCCTTGTTGTACTCCTTTCCCAATTTTGAACCACTTGGTTGTTCCATGTCTGGTTCTTACTGTTGCTTCTTGACCCTCATACAGGTTTCTCAGGAGACAGGTAAGGTGGTCTGGTACTCCCATCACTTTAAGAATTTGCCACAGTTTGTTGTGATCCACACAATCAAAGGCTTTAGCGTAGTCAATGAAGCAGAAATAGACCTTTTTCTGGAATTCTCTTGCTTTCTCCATGATCCAGCGAATGTTGGCGATTTGATCTCTAGTTCCTCTGCCTCTTCGAAACCCAGCTTGTACTTCCGGTAGTTCTCGGTTCGCATACTGCTGAAGCCTAGGTTGTAGGATTTTGAGCATCACCTTGCTGGCATGTGAAATGAGCGCAATTGTGCGGTAGTTTGAACACTCTTTGGCATTGCCCTTCTTTGGAATTGGAATGTAAACTGACCTTTTCCAGTCTTGCGGCCATTGTTGGGTGTTCCAAATTTGTTGGCATATTGAATGCAGCACTTTAACAGCATCATCTTTTAGGATTTTAAATAGCTCAGCTGGAAGACTGTCATCTCAGCCTTTTAATACGATTTCCTTCCTGTACCTTTAATAGCAGCACAGCAGGCTGAAGTTCAGCAGGTCAAGCTGCCCCCCCCACCAGTATGGAGAGGCAGCAATTGTGGGGGAAGAGGGGAGGAAGCTTCACCTACCAAATTCCTGCCGCAACAGGCATAAGAGGAGCCCTGCTGGGGGAAGGGAATCAGCAGCCCTATTTTTGTATTTATTTACCTTGGATCCCGGAGATTTCCTTCATGTCTTCCCATACAGTAGTGTTGGAGGCAGACATGAGAATTGTGGGCAGAACTTAAACCTTGTAATTTTCACATGCCTTTTTTTTCACAGTTTATATTCCTGCTCTCCTTACCCATACATTCATAGTCAATCAGTATAAAGCTGTTTTCCACCAATTTGGTCTCCCTCCAAATATATTGGACTACAACTCCCATCACCCTGACTGGGGAGGGTGGGGGTTGCAGTCCAATACATCTGGAGGGAGACACCAGATTTGGGGGAGGCTGAGATCTTCTGATCTGCTTCTGGTATCCTGATGTTCATATAGAAGGACAACCCCTGCTAAAAAAAAAAGGATCAACATAGCTTGTTGTACAGCAGTTGCTGGGAAACATGGGCGGGAAAGTGCTGTTGCACTCATGTCCTGCTTGTGGGTCTCCCGTGGGCAGCTGGTTGGCTACTGTGTGAAGAGAATGCTGGACTAGATGGACCCTTGGTCTGATCTATCAGGGCTCTTCTTATGTTCTTATAAGTTCACTATAAACTATTCCTTTTCAAAGAAGCTACTCTGTGGTCAAAGTTCCGATGGACAGGGACACCTCTGAGGTTTCCTCTGTTCATTAGAAGAAACACCCAAAAGTGAGTGAGCACTTCTGCTCTTTGCTCCCTTCTGTAGCGTAACACCACCACCGCCACCCCCGTCTTCTCCAAATACACGTTGAGCTCATTAATTTCCCCCACCCTTCGCTGTTTCCTTTTTCTACCAGAAGCAGCAGAAAGCAGAAGTACTAGTGGACCTGCTTTTCATCTGTTTTTATAACCCACAACATGGCCTTCTTGAGTGAGGGGGAGATGTTGAGATCCTGCTTCAACAGACATCTCAGAGGAGCAAGCTTGCCACAGCTTACCACAGCCTTCTTCAACCTGGCTGGAACCCCTCCGGAGGTCTTGGAACTCAGTTCCCATCAGCCTCAGCAGCATGGCTAAAGGTCAGAAATGCTGAGAGTTGTCATCCCAAACATCTGGAGGGCACCAGGTTGAGGAAGGCTGGCTAACAGCCCAAGTTGCCAACTTTGGGTTTCAAAAATCCCAGTGTCTGGTAAGGGTCAGGGTGTGCGTAGAGCAGGGCCTTCAATGGGTTAGAGCAGCCTTCCCCAAACTAGCCCCCTCCGGATGGGTTTGGACTACCTGTCCCATCATCCCCATGGCAGCATGGCTGGGGTGATGGAAGATGTAGTCCAAACCCATCTGGACACCATCTGGTTGAGGAAGGCTAGCCCAGAGGGTCATTTCTGTCAGAGCTGGGTTGCTTTGTGTGTGTCCCACCCCTGTGGCTGCTGCCAGTAGAACATAAGCTTCTGCTTCGGTTGTAACGTCGAGTGAAGGAATTGGATGTGTTTAACAAAGCAGCCTCCAACAAGGGTGACTTATGAATGGCCAAAACAGAGGCGGGAGGGAAGGACAGTGATTTGCATAGAATTCGTATATGCTATTTTAGAGCTTTTCTTTGTTGTTGTTTATTCGGTCAGTTGCTTCCGACTCTTCGTGACTTCATGGACCAGCCCATCCCAGAGCTTCCTGTCAGCCGTCGCCACCCCCAGCTCCCCCAAGGTCGAGCCTGTCACCTCCAGAATATCATCCATCCATCTTGCCCTTGGTCGGCCCCTCTTCCTTTGGCCTTCCACTTTCCCTAGCATCAGCATCTTCTCCAGGGTATCCTGTCTTCTCATGATGTGGCCAAAGTACTTCAGTTTTGCCTTTAATATCCTTCCCTCAAGTGAGCAGTCTGGCTTTATTTCCTGGAGTATGGACTGGTTTGATCTTCTTGCAGTCCAAGATACTCTCAGAATTTTCCTCCAGCACCACAGTTCAAAGCATCTATCTTCCTTTGCTCAGCCTTCCTTATGGTCCAGCTCTCACAGACATAGGTTACTATGGGGAATACCATTGCTTTAACTATGCGGACCTTTGTTATCAGTATGATGTCTCTGCTCTTAACTATGTTATCAAGATTTGTCATTGCTCTCCTCCCAAGATGTAAACGTCTTCTGATTTCCTGGCTGCAGTCAGCGCCTACAGTAATCTTTGCACCTAGAAAGACAAAGTCTGTCACTGCCTCCACGTTTTCTCCCTCTATTTGCCAGTTATCAATCAAGCTGGTTGCCATAATCTTGGTTTTTTTGAGGTTTAACTGCAACCCAGCTTTTGCACTTTCTTCTTCAATAACTACATCCAATTTGCCCTGGCTCATAGATCTTACATTCCAGGTTCCTATGGTGCGTTGATCTTTAGAACATCGGATTTGTCGTTCACCACCAGCACCATCGGCTGCTAGCCATCCTTTCAGCTTTGAGCTAGCTGCGCCATCACATCTGGGGCTAGTTGAACTTATCCTCTGTTCCTCCCCAGTAGCATTTTGACCATCTTCCGACCTGGGAGTCCCATCTTCCAATGGTATACTGACATATCTCTGGTTGTACTGATCCATTTAGTTTTTATGGCAAGAATACTGGAGTGGGTTGCCATTTCCGTCCCCAGGGATAGTATTTAGTCTGACCTCTCTGCCATGACCTTCCCGTCTTGGGTGTCCCTTCACGGTTTAGCTCATGACGACATTGAGGTGCTCAGGCTCCAGCACCACGACAAGATAACAATCTCCTTTGCTGAAGAAAGCTTTTCTACACAAGGCATTTATTGTGCGCTCATGATTCCTTACTCATAGTTTTTTACGGGTTCTTTAGATGACTACGTGATCCTCCAGTTTCACTTCTGTTTTTTTCAGAGCAGTTCCCTGGGTTTTTTTTAGAATGGGAAAATGCATTATTTCTGAAAGTGCTGTTTGGACTTGTGTGTTTGCACTAACCGCTATAGCACAGCTCCACCTAGAGGTTATGTAGCAGAAAAGCCAGAAGGAAAAGCTCTTTGTGTAGACCTAGGATCTCAATTCTGCTATGAAAACGAAAGTAGATGCAGCGATTAACGGCCTTGTGTACAAAAGCCCTGGAATGTATAGAAGCAAATTTGCAAATGATTATTATAATTTAAATAGAAATACAGTGCATCTTATCATAGTGTGGAAGAGTGTGAGCTGGTGACCTCTGTGCTTGCCTGTTGTACTTGTCTGTGCAGGTGCAACAGGCAGGTCAGCTGGCAACTTCAGGGCTGAGTTGAAATGTCCCCTCCCCAACAGACACATGCAGACACATGATCTTGCCATTCCCTTTGCAGGAGGTGAAATTCAGGGAGGTGATTTTGGCTTTGGGGGAAGCAAAAGGTGGGGCAGGGGGCTAAGCAAGCAGTGAATTTACCACCAGTGCAGTGGTATTCTTGGTACTCTGTGCAGCTGCCATTTCCCCCTTCCTATAAGTCCCTGGAGGAGTGCAGCATCCTGGAGAGAAGAAAAGATGTTAGCAATGAGGTCAGGGGGAATGATTTTTTTAAAAAAAAAAAATGGGTGCCACTGGCTTAGTGTTGTCTCATGGCAAACTTCCACAACCTGGTGACTCCCAGATGTGTTGGACTGCACATCCCATCATTCCCAGCCAGCATGCCTTGTCCAGGTGGTAGATACGCTACCCCACATCAGATTGTCACAGAGAGATACTGCTGCACTCAACATGATGGCATCATCATCTCTCTCTCTCTCTCTCTCTCTCTCTGTGTGTGTGTGTGTGTGTTTCCAAACAGCAAAATGGCTGGCGCCAGTGAGAACTTTTATTCTGGGGCTAATAGCTGGTTTGGGGCCTGCTGGCACATCTAACAAAAGTGTTGTGCACATTTCACAGAAGGAGGTGGCAGAATTCTGGACAGTACCACTTCGACGTGTTCATATTTTTGAAAGCTTCTCTTATGTGTAAAGCTCCCTACATATAGTCAACTAGTACATCAAGGACAGGGATATACCTTCTGCCTGATTTGCTAGTTTACTATATGCAAGGATTACACGCGCGCGCACACACACACACACACACAAGCATATTCAAAATTGCTATAATATTGCTATAGTACTGATCCTTCCTACACTGCTGGGATAGTGTGAAAAGCCCTGGGACACATGAGAAAAATCCATGCAAGGGGAAAAAACTGGAGAGCAAGGGCTGACGGTGAAATAGCTGATCCCGTCCTATCTCCCCAATTGTTGATGCCCCCGAGGCTCGTGGAGTCACTGCTGTAACTGCCTGGGTCAGCCCTTCTCTCCTTTGGAATGGTTCTTTTGTAGCCAGCACTGCAACTCTGGGCAGCCGGCCTCATGTCCTTCACTTTGTTCAGGAATTTCCGGCTCTCTTCCGGCTCCCGGCTGACACTGTCCAGAAGGGCAATGCCTTGGTTGGTGTTGGAGTGCGTCTCCAGCAAGGAGAACTGTTCTGGCTGGGTGAAGAACCCATGGTCATGGAGCTGACAGAGGAGAGGTGCTGATCTGGGTCAGGCCCAATCCAGCACAGGAGCCATTCTTGATGCTCCTGGATTAGCAGACAACTATCCAAACAAGGAGCAACTTTCTGCAGGGGGTGGGGGGAGAGGAAGAGAAAGGGATGAAACAAGAAGAGGGTGGAGTTGCACATTTTCAGCTACCAAATAGTTGGTAGATGGCAGTATTCAGAGAGCTTGAGTTATTGAGTGGTATAGAAACATAAGAAGTAAATAAATTGCAAGAGTTCAAAGGGGTACTTTGGATTATAGTCAATATTATGTTAATTTCTGCCTTTCTGTAATAATTTCTAATTTATTGTTTTATTTTTATTTATCTTATTCATGTATTAGTTGCTTTTCAGCTAAGTTGTTTTCTTTGTGTATCTTTTTGGAGTGGAATCCCCTTGGGGCAGGGACCTGTTGTCTCACTCTTTGTAAAGTGCCATGTATATAGGTGGTTCTATATAAATCATCATCTCTCAAACTGACTTTGAAAAATCAGTAAAATACGCACCTTAGGGCTAAAGAGCATACTGCGTTAAATACACCTGATCCTCACCTTTATCTTTACTTCTAAGTAAACCAAGCTTGGGGACCACTGTGTGTGGGTAGGGGAGGTTTAAACCTTCCCACTCCACCAATTTATTCCCCTAAATCCTTCCACTGGACATATGGGGTAGGAAGGGGTGGGGAAGAAAAAAGAAAAAAAAAACTCCATTGGTGCCAATATTCAAGCTGGACATTCTAGGCATAGGTGTAATATGCAAGAGGGTTTTTTTAATCTGGAGGCGCCCAATTTGTGTCCTGCAGTCAGATGGACGATATATAAACACCTAGGGTTAGAGCATTACCTGGGTGTTAGGTGTCCTATGCAGGTGGCAGGAGAAAACAGTGGTGCAGTTATGGCTGGACCTTGGAGCCAAAGTCTAGAGAACGGTAGATGATGGGGGCAGTGGCAAATATGCCCGGTCTGTTATCACCAACTGGGCAGGCGTAAGTATGTTGAGGGCTGAAGCTGCTCACTGCAGCATCCTTTCTCCTTGTTTTTTTTTTAAAAAGTGGGGCAGCCAAGCAGGCATGTACATGGTTACAGACGCACATTTTATTATTTTTACTTTACGAATATGTCATCCCTTTAGACAACAAAATGGGGCTTATTTTCAAGTCAGTGTATTTACCAACAGGGCAACTGAAGCAAGCTCTGTTTTATTTCTGTAGTCATGATGGTGCTATGATTTAGTTGAGTTTAAGCAGCTGTAAATCGCAGTGGAGCAGGGCAGGGAGAAATGCCAACTTTAGACCAACTCTAAAGACAGAGAGAAAGAGAATTAAGACCAGGGTCTAAAATTATTTAGCTGCACCACTGGGAGAGAGGGGCAGATGCTGGGACATGGGGGATGGAGAAAATGGATGACTTCTGCCAAAGATTTGAAGGTATCGCTGTAATTTTGGGGTTGCAATCTGGCAACCCACAGACACATAAAGAGAGATGCCACATTGCAATGTAGAATCTCTCTCTCTCTCTCTCTCTCTCTCTCTCACACACACACTCACACACACTCACACACACATATACACACACAGACACACACACACATTTCTTGAACATAATTTTCTTATTTTCTCCTTCTTCTGGATTAAAATGTAGAGGAATCAGGGTGATGGTGAGGGATCCAAATTTGCTTGGAGCCAGACTTCAGGCTGCCAATTAGCAGATGCCCCTCTAATCCCAAAAAGGTCACAACTAGTTAACAGGAGGGAACATGGTTCTCTTCTTTATCATGACATTTCTCCAAGGAGACAGAAGGAAAGAGCTGATAACGGAAGCTAAGAAGCTGACCTTTCATTCTGGCAACTCCAGCGATAAGGAAAATGAGTTGCTTATCAAGCCTGAAGGTTCTGCTACCTCCAGAGTGAAGAATGTGGTGTGGATGCAGTGCTTTTCTGCTTCGGGAATTGCTAGGTGTTGTCCCAGGAGGGTCAGCATAATCAGAAGGCTGCGATCCTATGCATGCTTACCTGGGAGTAAGCTGTATTGAACCCATTTAACAGTACTATCTATGCATGCACTTGTACTCAGCTGCAAGCCCTACTGGGTTGGATCCAGACTTAGTCATACTCAGAGTAGACCCGTTGAAATCAATTGATGTATGACTAAGTCTGGATCCAACCCAGTAGGGCTTGCTGCTGAGTACAAGTGCATGCATAGGATAGTACTGTTAACTGACATTATGCCTAGATGCTGTTAATTCCCATCACGCAAGGAAAAACCGGTGTATAATATCATGTATGTGTGTGGGGCAGGTGCAGGGAGGAAATAGCATGATCTCCTATTTTGCCACAATTGTGCATGGTTTGGAAGCTGCTGCAGCAGAACACAGCCCTGAATTCTGCAACTCCAAATGGCAGTGTGTCTATCCTTTACTGCAGTGGCAAAGAACATGTGGCCTTCCAGATGTTTGGGACCGGAACTCCCATCAGCCTTTCCAGCTATCCAGCATAGCCAATGATTAGGGGTCATGGGAGTTGCGGTTGAACAACATCAGAACACGTTCCTCATCCCTACTGTACTGCATTCAGGCTCTCACACTGGTACTGGTAACTAAAACAGTTTATTAAACAGGGTTATATGCAGCTTCTTGGAAGAACTCTTCATGCAGGCCTGCAGCAGGGTTTCTCCTTGTCTGGGAGGGAGGGAATTTGGAGACTGGGCAGTTCTTGAGGGGATAATGCACAGTTAATTCCCTGGGCCTAGGGCTGGCCCTACCATTAGGCAGAGTGAGACGGTCACCTCATGTGGCAGAGGCTGGGAGGCGGCAGCAAGGTCTTGGAGGAGAGAGCCGAGTGCCAAGCGGCCTGCCCTGTGCCCCCTAAGCTAACCTGCTGCTTACAGGTGCAGTGGAGGATGCTGTTCCATTATCTGTATTGAAGAAACAGTCCAGTCGGCTTTTGTACATGGAACAGGAGAGGGCACCATTTTGTTCTTTGCCTCAGGCAGCAAATTGTCTCAGGCCAGTCCTGACTATACCTGAATACAGCATAAGACAGCCCAGGCTGTAACACAGGGGTGGAGAACGTCAGGCCTAGGGGCTAAATTTGCCCCCCCCCGGGGGGGGGCGATTTCGACACTCTGGCGTTCCCCAGATGGCCATATGCCCTTCCCCTGCCCCAACTCTAATCCCCATTCTAAAAAAAATGCCTCTCCTAAAGCGGAGTTACTAACAGCAAGAGCTTAAAAGTTACAATATGCTGGTATTTTATGTATATTGGCTCCACCCACCACTGAAATGTGGCCCCAAGAGCTTCTCAGAGACTGAATTCAGCCCTTGGGCTGAAAGAGGTGCAGGTGCAACAGCATAAAAGAGCAATTGTTTCAGGAGCGAAAAGGCTCAATGCTACGGTGTCCACGTTTTTCATGTCCTATTCCTTTAACAGCAGCCTGAGACAGCACATAAATTAAACGGAGTTGCCATTTCTTTTAAAGGTTAACAACATATTTTACTGGAGCTGTGCGCAACTGGCCTCTTAAAATTCTCCAGCCTCTTTGAGGGCAGAGAAATTTCACTGAATTTCTCCTAGCGGGGGAGAAATTCTCCAACAGTTTCTCACAGATAGGGCTCACTATTGGCCGGGCTTGTAGCGCAGGTCCTTTCTTTTTTCCAAAGGGTTTTTGGTCTATTGCACAACTTCTGTAGGTGGCAACAGCATCAACTATGTTGCGGCTTCCACTTTTCTGAGGCAGAATGCTGAATTTATTTTGGCTTTTGAGCTTAACTAATCACTGTGAAGTGGCCAAGGGTGCTGCGTGCGTTTTCTCTATTACACGTCAGTCCATTGCTCTGCAGCCTCCCAGCCCACCTGCCATTCCTGAGTCTCATAGGAGGAATTAACTCATGATTTCTCCTTCATGATGGCTTTAATTGAAGTGAGGGAAGCCGAAGAAGCTACAGGCTGCAACAGAGGTTATTGTAAAATGAAAGTCAAGACAATCACGCACACTCCTCAGCCACCTCATAAGTAAAGTAAGGACAAGAGCCCCAGATCTAGCCCATGAGAATTTCTCTGAAATTTCTTCTCTTTTGAATTTCTTTTCAAGAGCTGTTTCTTTTCTATCAAATTGAATGAGAATGGTTGAAAAGAACGTGGGAGAAATTTGGGGCACAGCTCTATGTCTTACCTTCTCCTACTGTTGTGCCTGTGCTCTGCAGGCAGTTCATAGGTGATCCTGCTTCTAGGGTCTTCAGCAGTTGATGTGTACAGCTGAAACTGCCGCTAAAAGCACAACAGCAAGCCAGACGTTTTGCTGTTGCTGTTCTTCCACCTAGCAACACCTATTTTCATGACAGGCACCACGTTAGAAGCTTGATGTTTAAAGATTTCAGTCATGTCAGGCTGCTGTGAAACCCTACTTGAAGTGTTTTGCATTCTTTTTCTCCCCCACCCTTCCCCACAGAGACGCTGCGACCTTTTAGTGGATGTCTGACAGGCAGGCATTCCCCCTCCTATCACTGCACCTGTTGAACCGGCACCTGTTGAACCAGCATCTGTTGAACATCAGACAACTGTTTAAGGGCACAAAAAATAAGCCTTGGCCCTATTTCAGCATGACAACGACACTAAGTCAGCCCTGGCGGGGAGGGGGATGCAAACTGCTACCATCTGGGCTACAGGTGCCTCTGCCCCAAATCCCTACTCATCCACAGAGCTCATTCGATGACCTCAACTGGCCTGTATCACTTCTCTTCAGCTTAACTACCTCAGGGGGTTATTGGAAGGATAAACAAGATAAGATTTACAAAGCATTTTTGGACATGAAAAGTGTGAGAGAAATGAGTAATAATAATAATAATAATAATGCCACTATAAAGTTGTACCATAAACAATAGCTGTTCTGTTGTGGTGTGTAGCTGACACATCACAGGATGTGTGTGTGAGGGAGAGAGGAAGAGAGATGGAAAGAACACATCTGCTCAAAACAAGGATGTAAATAAATTTCAGACTTAAGGGGGCAGGGGTTTGAAGTAAAATTCAGGATGCTTAACAATTCAGAACATGGGCCGAAAAAGGTACCCCATCCCTGTATTAAGCAGTCCTTCTATTATAAGGGATTCCTCAGAGGACATCCAGACCAACCCCCTCCCCATCCAAAAAAAAAAAAAAATCCATACACCACAATTTGACTCTGTATTGTATTGTTTCCTTTATAGGCTACTCTGAACATACTTTTTTAATTGAAGGGAAGTATACACATTCTTAAAATAAAATTCGGTGCGTGTGTGTGCACACACGTCTGCTTAGTCTGCGTGACATATAGGTCACAGAACTCAGCTTTCTTTGCATGGGATTATACGTATATTTATTTAAATGATGTATAGGCTGCCTTTTAGTGGAAACATTAAAATTTGAATTTAATGTGTGTTTTTAAATCCAGCACACGCACGCGTGCACACACACACACGCACACACATGTTCTTCACCCTTGCTGAAAACTGAAACTTTCATAAATGCCTTCTGCTGGAAGTCTGGAATGGGGATGAATGAGGGAGAAACACGGAAGTATTTGTAGTGCAAGGATTGGCTCATGTACTTTTCCAGAACTTGGCTGATGGCATTGACTGTTTAACTATGTACGGGAATGACTAACCAAAGTTAAGCATGCAGGATGCCTTCAAATAGAGGACTGTCCTCTGTAAAAGAGGACACATGGCCACCCTGGGTAATCATCTGTCTGGCAGGGGCTGACCAGAATCTCAGAAAGAGGGTCTTTTTATAGGCCCTACTACCTGAGATGCTGGGGATGGAACCTAGAGTAGGGGAATGGCCAGTTGCCACATGTCCTATTTGACAGGGGGTGCCATGCAGTCCTCTATTTGGAGAATTATTTGATAGCATCCTCTATTGGCATCCTGTCCAGTCCAAGCCCAGTTTAAAGATAACCATTCAACAGTTAGCACCTGGACAGCGGACACAGATCACCTCTTCACAGTCTCCTACACTAGGGTGAGATTTACTATATTTCTGTTTAAATTATAATTATTTTTCAATTTCTAAACAGCCCCTGCCCACAGGCTTACAATCTAAAAAGATATAACACACAAGGAAAAAGGAATAGGGAGGGAAGAGGAAAAAAATCAAATTTTTTCAGCAGGGCTGGTGGAATGGCCCCACTTACCCCTCTCATCTCCCTCAATACATCCTGCTGGAATGATGGCTGGTTGGGACAGCTGAGTCATGTTAAATAGTTGATATCTGTCAGCACAATCCTGTTGACTTCTACTCAGTGAGTCCCACTGAATTCGTTGGAGCGTATTCCCAGGAAACTGGGTATAGGACTGCAGCTTGTGAGAATGTGACTTTAGTATTTCAGTGTAATAGCTGACATGCAATGGTATTTCAAACATGACAGAACACTATGGGTTGGCATGAAATAGAAATTAATATGATTGCAATTGTTAGAAGAAACGCACTGGTACTGAATGTTTTACAGTTTTTGACTGCTAATGAGATTTCATATTTGACACATTCCCCCCCCCCTCCCCAAGACCATTCAAATGCCAACAAAATTGGAATTTCACATTTTTGGAATGTCACATTCCCCCTCCCCGCACATTCAAAATGCTGATTTGCACACTGGATGCAAAATTTCCTGTTCAAAATCTGAGTTGCAAAAACTGGAAATCTGAGTTGCAAAAACTGGAAATCTGAGTTGCAAAAACTGGAAATCTGAGTTGCAAAAACTGGAAACCTGGTCCATATTTGAATTCCTGGGAGTACTAGTTTCAACTCTAGTTAAAGTAATTGAAAAAAATTAAATAAAATAAAATAAAGGATGCAGGCACCATTTGCTCATTTGCATGACTGTGTACGCACGCACGCACACACAGAGTGTGGATTACTGATAGGGAATCTGTTCAGGGCCACACAGTTATTTCTGCTTAGAATAGACAAGAAAAGAGAAAATAGCTGCTCTGCAGCTGCGTATGTGATTGAGTGGGTGGCATGTGAGAATGAGAAACCCAAAGGAGAAAATAACCTGCCAGAGAGAAGTGTATATCTGCTTTGCTTACCCTTTTTCCGTGACCTCAGGTACAGATGCTTCCTCAACAAAAAGGACCCTGCAGATCGCTTACCACCAGTGGTGTAGTGGTAAATTCTGAAGTGCAGGTGCTTATCATGACGGTCCCGTAGCCACGCCCCCAAGCAGAATCCAAACATTCAGGCAGCGGTGTTGATCCATATCAACAAACCAGTTCTAGCAGTTTTCTCTCCTCCAGTAGCAGGTCTCTTGAAAAGCTGATGGGTCATAATTGCCCATTCAAGAACAAGCCACCTCAAAATATTTTGCTTAACAGCAGGGAACAATAGATTGTTACTGGGAAAAGGCATTTCCCCCAGCTACTGTGAGGATTGCAGCTAAGCTCGGAGGGAATAGGGAAGCTTGAAGGGGGTGGCAGATGATATCCTCATCCTTGCTAATAAATAAGTGGTTGCTGAGTCCCTGTGAGCCCTGGCTCCAATACAGCACTGCTCATCCCATCCAGCATCCCTGTTATTTTAGCTTCATGGTTGATACAGTCCAGTCTACCCATTAGGCGAGAGTGGGGATGGTCACTTGGGGAGAATAGTGCAACCCTATATGTGTCTACTGACTCAGAACTAAGCCCCATTGTGGTCAGTGGCACTCACTCCCTGGTAAGCATGTCTAGGATCACAGCCTAGATGTCACATTTTGAGCAGCCCTCTGCTCTGCAATGGAGGTTGTTTTAAATCAAGGGTGGGGAACCTCTTTCAGCCTGTGGCCCAACTTCAATTTCAGAGACACTCTCGGGGGCCACATTTCAGCGGTGGGCAGGGCCAAAGACAAAGTGGGTGGGGCCAACATACCAACAATTTAAGAACATAAGAAGGTAAGTAGAGCCACACTGGATCAGACCAAGGGTCCATCTAGTTCAGCATTCTGTTCACACAGTGTCCGACCAGCTGCCCATGGGAAACCCACAAGCAGGACATGAGTGCACAGAACCACCACCCCCTACCATGTACCCAAGAACTGCTGTATATAGGCATACTGCCTCTGATACTGGAGGTAGCATATAGCCATCAGGACTAGTAGCCATTGATAGCCTTTTCCTCCAGGAATTTATCTGAACCCCCTTTTAAAGCCATCTAAATTGGAGGCCATTACCACATCTTGTAATAGAGAATTCCATAGTTTAACTATGTGCTCTGTAAAGAAGTCCTTCCTTTTATCTGTCCTGAATCTCCCACTGATCAGCTTCATGGGATGACCCTCACTGGGTTCAAGTATTATGAGAGAGGGAGAAAAATGCATCCCTATCCACATTCTCCGCACCATGCATAAATTTGTACATCTCTGTCATGTCTACCCTGACTCGCCTTTTTTCCAAGCTAAATAAAACCAGCTGTTTTAACTTTCCTTCATAGGGGACTTGCTCCAGCCCTTTGATCATTTTAGCTTAATGATTGTACTATCAGTTATTTATTTATTTATTTATTTATTTATTTATTTATTTCATTTCTATACCGCCCAATAGCCGAAGCTCTCTGGGCGGTTCACAAAAATTAAAACCAAACAACACACAATAAAACAATTTAAAATATATAGAACATTAAAACCACAATATAACAATACAACCACAATAAAACCTAGCAGCAGTGCAGGAGTTTAAAATACAGATTTAAAACAGCAAAGATAAAAATTTAGAAAGCTAAAATGCTAAAATGCCTGGGAAAATAAAAAGGTCTTCATCTGGTGCCGAAAGGAATACAATGTAGATGCCAGGCGAACCTCACTAGGGAGGTTCATTCCAGAGCCGGGGTGCCACAGCAGAAAAAGCCCTCCTCCTAGTAGCCACCCGCCTCACTTCCTTTGGCAGGGGCTCATGGAGAAGGGCCACTGACGATGATCTTAAGGTCCGGGCAGGCACATATGGGAGGAGGCGATCCTTCAGGTAACCTGGCCCCAAGCCGTTGAGGGCTTTGAATGTTAACACCAGCCTATGCAATGAATATGAACTTGAGCACGCTCCGGGAGAGAGCGCAGGACAGGAAGGCCTGGCATGCTATGGTCCATGGGGTCACGAAGAGTCGGACACGACTGAACGACTGAACAACAACAACAAAGTAAGCCTTAGAAAAGGCATTTCAACCTTTTAGAATGGGAGGGGGAGGAACTGCGCAAAAGGTGAGAAACCACCAAGCAGTCAGTCGTTGGGGGAAGCGTGTGTGACCATGTGGGAAGAATGGGGATAGGAAAATTACACCCACTCTAGTATCTGCTTTTGGCATGACATCAGTGTATGAGGTTTGGGTGTAAAATGTCCCAGAGTCTGGTACTAGGAGGGCAAAGCCAAGCCAATCTTTGGCACTGAGATTCCACACTTATCATCATCACCAACATCTCAGAGTACTAGAATTCAGGGTCAACCAGCTAGATTGGCAGTAGTCCCAAGGAGGGTTTTTTTTTAAAAATCTGGTCGCAATACTCACAACGCATGAATAACTAACTAGCCAAGGCAATGCAGGGCTATGAAATGGAGTGATGACCACTGTAAAAAAAAGAGGACAAGATGAATGCATAGAGGATAAATTAGTATTGTCCTCAGAAGCTAAGAGTGGAGCATTGCTGTCCAGAAGGAAACATTATACCCGGATGACAAATGCTGGGAGCAAACAGCAATGGATGGCCATCTCTATCTGTTACATTTTTAGTTTAGCCTCCCTCCAAAGAGCTCATGGGGACATGTGTGGTTCCCCCTGTAACCTGTAAGGTAGGTTAGGCAAGGAGAGTGGGAGGACTGGCCATAGGTCACCCACTGAGCATCATGGCTGAGTGGGGACCTGACCAGCCATTCCTTTAATGGCACCTTTGAATCCTGCACTTGGGATCTCCCTCGCCTATTTTTTTCTACAAAAAGCAGCTGCAAGGGCCACCAATCCAGATTGGCACTACAGAGCGGCAAGGTTAACCCATTATGCCTGTACCATTTTCCATCCAAATCTCTCACTCTCTCTCTCTCTCTCTCTCTCTCTCTCACACACACACACACACACACACACATGCATACATGCAGCTGGTCTTTGCCTCCATAGCTGAGAAAGCAGTGCAGGAGGAGACGGTTAAATAAATCCCATGCCCCCTGCATTGTAGTCACAGTCCAGATCCTTTGACCTGCAGCAGAAAAGAAAAAAAGATGTAGGTATTGGGGAATGCCAAGGATGGGATTCGAACCTGCCATTCAAGCAGGAACCAGGAACCGAGGGCCCAGGCTGCAGAACTCTTCCATCCAGCCCATGCCCCAGCCGGCCCCTCCCCCTTCCTCCGAGCTACCCCCTTCTCCGGTGGGTGAGAAATCTTCCCCACCTGGCCCCAAACACCACCAACATATGACACCCTCCCGCTGCCAACAGGTTACCTCCAAGGGTATACAGCCCTCGACAGAAACAAGATTTCCTGTCCCTAATGTCTAGTTTGGGCTTGAGTTTAGTCTAAGGGAGATCTTGCTGGATCAGTTCAAATGTTTCCAAATGGCTAGCCAGACGATTATGGAAGTATACAAGTAGGGCACATCCAAGCGGTTGTCCATCCTCTGTTCTTGTGCTCAGAGGAATTTCCCAGGGCCACCTTGCTGCCTGCTGCTAGAGGCAGAAAACTGGGCTGGATGAATCTTTCGCCTGAGCCAGCACAGCAATCCTATCAGTCGTAGACCCTCAATGCTGGCCAGACCCAGTGCCGGCTCAAGGTTTTTGAGGGTCCTTAGGCAAGACACCCACAATGAACCCCCACCTACAGTGAGTCTCACTGCTATTGTCACCAGCTGCTATTACTCCTCATCCTCAGGCAGTGGCATCTCCTGCTTCTCCTTCTCACCGGCACCGTCGCCTGGTCCAGAGGGGGAGTCAGGCAGCTTGCGAGGGTGAAGCGGAGGAGCAACTCTAGGCAGCTCTTGTCAGTGGGCCCCTGCTGGGATGTGGGTCCTTGGCACGTGCCCAACCATCCCTACTGTTGGTGCTGGCCGAACCCATAGCCAGAAACGTTGCAGTGAGGGGGCCTAAAGGGGGAGAAGAATCATTGCCAAACAGCCAGAATATCAGTACAGGGCGCATGATATGTTTCAATGTCATTTAATTGTATTCCTCCTTAGTGAGCAATGGGGTAGAATTACTTCTTCCGTACTTCGCCTTACATCCCTGCAAATAAAGGGGCTGGAGGCATCAGTGTCGTCTTCTTCTCCTCCTCCTCCTTCTCCTCCTCCTTTTTACTCTGCTGCTGCTTCTCCTGCATATACTTCTGCTTCTGCTTCTGCTCCTGCTTTTACTTCTTCTGTGAAAACTGAACATTCACAGAAAGAAGCACTGGACTACCCTTACAGCTCCCCAGCAACATTTCATTAGCCTGATGAGGGAAGAGAGGAGTGACTGGGTGGCAGCCAGGCAGGCCGTCTGCCCTTGACCTCCTACACTACCCAGCAGCCATCCCAAGCTACTGCCAGTATGCAATAGTAAAATGTCAGAACCTTTGGTTTGTTAAAAACCCAATGCAGCAGCGGATACGGAGAAGAGAAAGGAGGAGGAGGCTACATCTCTCTCTGACTCGCTCCCTCACTCACTCCACCTCCTCTCTCTCTCTCTCTCTCTCTCTCTCACACACACACACACACACACACAGAATTCTGTGCCTAGGATCTGCACAGCACAGCCTCCAAAGCTGTATGGCACAGCATAGCCTCCAAAATTGTAGGGATGTAAACAGAGACACTCTTGTTTGGCATAATCCTCCCTCCCTCCCATCCAGCCTCTCGCCCCGATGGCTAGGTTTGCAATTCATGGTTACTTAGTGTTCACACATATGCATTTATATACATGGCGTGCGCTAGTCAAGGATCAAAATACATCTCTTTATACGCACACTCCCCTTCTCAGAGGGTCATCTTCTAGAGTCCAAGGATGTGGGTGGAAATCTGAACTCGAGTGCATATATAGGCACTCTAATGTCTGGTTGTTGTTGTTGTTGTTTGAAAGGCATCTCTAACCTCGGCCCGCAAAGTAACACGGGGATGATGTTTTACCAGAGATGGGCATCAGAAAAAGGGGCCCTAGGGATAGTTGGAATGTACGGCATAGGGAGCTATGTATGTGTGTGTGAGAGAGAGATCAATGCATACAGCAAAGTTTAACAAAATAAACCTATAGGCCTATATACTCTTTGGTCCCTACCCCACGTGATTCTGCTTCTGCAAACATGCTGTGTATGTGGATTCCTACGGTGTTTGTTTCACGTATGGTTCTCACAAATACAGACATACCATTTCATTTGCGCACAGGGGGCACGACCCAGCCACAGTAAAGCATGATAAAACCCCACTGATTTCAAAGGGGAAGAGTTCATCCTAATGGGGGAGTAAGCTCCATTGAATACAGGGCAGCGGCGGGGGGTGGGGTACTCTTAAGTAAACATAACATAGGATTGCACAGTCTTAACTTTGGCTCAGTTTTGCTCAGACAGTCAAATCTTGAATGTAAAGGTCATGCAGCAAAACAAAATCCATGTTTGCCTGCAGTGTCAGCCTGTGCTCGCTCCAGGGCTTAGTTTGCTGTCAGGAGTCCGCCCCTGCACCAGTCGTCAGTGCCGAAGATCAACCTAGGGACCCATGAAATAACAGTACCTCTGAACAAGTGCAGAGTGCTTTTTCTTTCACCAATGAATAATTACAGATAGGGTTTAGGGGGAAGGGCTTCTAGATTGTGTGTTGTTGCTGTTTTTTCCCATGCAGCATTGAGACCCGTCTCTTTTTCTAGAAATTAAATATAGGTCGGTGTCCTGCCCAATTGTCCCTGCCTACTGATAGCACAGGATGCTCATGAAAAGATAGACTGACCACTTGATGATTGGCATCAGAAACCTGGTTTGGGGTGGGATGGAGGGGCGAATGAAGAGCTGGAATGGACTGTACTACCTCAGGCTTCAAGGAAGGGGATTCAAGTTTGGATGCTCAGCTACATTAAAAAGAAGAGAATGCCTTCCTGCAAACAGTAAGCTAGCAGAGCAGGGAGAAAGGATCTATCCCAGCTCAGCTTGTTTTCTATGTCCTGGGTGTTTTACTATAAAGAGCTCACCCACCTGAAGTGCAATTCTTTACCACCTCAACACTCAACTGCCTCATTCTGCTGCATCTGTCAAGGGAGGAGAAGGCCAGGGGTGAAGAGAGGAGAGAAGGAAAGACAAAAGGAAGAAGAAGAGATGGATAGACAGAAAGACAGAATATTAGAGATGGACAATGTCTTAGGCGTCATCTAGTCCAACCCCATGCTCAGCGCAGGAATCTTTCAAGTACAGCATCCCTGACAGAGGGCTGTCCAGACTCTACTTAAATATCTCCAGCGAAGGAGAGCCTACCACCTCGCCAGGCAGTCTGCTCCACCATCAAGCAGCTCTTACAGTTAGGACGTTTCTCCTAATGTTTAGCTGAAATCTGCTTCCATGCAATTTCCAGCCATTGGTTCCAGTCTTCCTGCCCTCTGGAGCAACAGCAAACAACGCTGCTGCTGCATCTTCTGTGCGGCAGCCTGTTCAGATATTTAAAGGCCACTCTTGTGTCTTCCCTGAATCTTCTGTTCTCCTGGCTAAACAGACCCAGCCCTAGACAGACAGTTAGATGGACAGACAGATGGACAGACAAAAATATATTTAGAAAAATTAAGAGGCCAGGTCCCAGATTGATAGATAGATAGATTGCTAGATAGTTATTGCTAGATACACAGACATGAAGATCCCCTTCATGGATCACTGCCTTGTTGTGGCGAAGGGGCTTGCGTAACTCAGTGAAGCCATAAGCTATGCTGTGCAGGGCCACCCAAGATGGACAGGTCATGGCGGAGAGTTCTGACAAAATGTGGTCCACTGGAGAAGGAAATGGCAACCCACTCCAGTATTCTTGCCAAGAAAACCCCATGGAACGTATCACAAGGCTAAAAGATATGATGCCGGAAGATGAGCCCCTCAGGTCGGAAGGCGTCCAATATACTACTGGGGAAGAGCAGAGGGTATTTCCAAGTAGCGCCAGAAAGAGTGAAGCGGCTGGGCCAAAGCCGAAAGGACACTCAGCTGTGGATGTGTCTGGTGGTGAAAAGAAAATCCGATGCTGTAAAGAACAATATTGTTTAGGAACCTGTCAGATCAAGGAATCAAGGTAAGCTGGAGGTGGTCAAACATGAGATGGCAAGATTGAACATCGACATCTTGGGAATCAGCGAACTCAAATGGACAGGCATGGGTGAATTTAATTCAGGTGACCATCATATCTACTACTGTGGGCAAGAATCACTTAGAAGAAATGGAGTAGCACTCATAGTCAACAAAAGGGTAGGAAAAGCAGTACTGGGGTACAGTCTCAAAAACGATAGAATGATCTCAGTACAAATCCAAGGCAAACCATTCAACATCACAGTAATTCAAGCCTATGCCCCAACCACTGATGCTGAAGAAGCTGAGGTTGATCGGTTCTATGAAGACCTACAACACCTTCTAGAAATAACACCAAAAAAAGATGTCGTCTTCATCATAGGGGATTGGAATGCTAAAGGAGGAAGTCAAGAAATCACCAGGATAACAGGCAAGCATGGCCTTGGTGTACAAAATGAAGCAGGACAAAAGCTAATAGAGTTTTGCCAAGAGAACACGCTGATCATAGCAAACACTCTTTTCCAACGGCACAAGAGACGACTCTACACATGGACATCACCAGATGGTCAATATCGAAATCAGATTGATTATGTCCTTTGCAGCCAAAGATGAAGAAGCTCTATACAGTCAGTCAAAACAAGACCTGGAGCTGACTGTGGCTCAGATCATGAGCAGCTTCTTGCAAAATGTCGGCTGAAATTGAAGAACGTAGGAAAAACCACTAAACCATTCAGGTATGACCTCAATCATATCCCTTATGAATATACAGTGGAGGTGAGGAATAGATTGAAGGGATTAGACCTGATAGACAGAGTGCCTGAGGAACTATGGACGGAGGTCCGTAACATTGTTCAGGAGCAGCAATTCAATCCATCCCAAAGAAAAAGAAATGCAAGAAAGCCAAGTGGCAGTCTGATGAGGCTTTACAAGTAGCTGAGGAAAGAAGGGAAGCGAAAAGCAAGGGAGAAAGGGGAAGATATATCCAAATGAATGCAGAGTTCCAGAGAATAGCAAGAAGAGACAAGAAGGCCTTCTTAAATGAACAATGCAAAGAAATCGAGGAAAACAACAGAATGGGAAAGACTAGAGATCTCTTCAAGAAAATCGGAGATCTCAAGGGAACGTTTTGTGCAAAGATGGGCATGATAAAGAACAATGAAGGCAGGGACCTAATAGAAGCAGATGAGATTAAGAAGAGGTGGAAAGAATACACAGAAGAACTATACAGGAAAGATCTTAATGTCCCTGATAGCCATGATAGTGTGGTCACTGAACTTGAGCCGGACATCCTAGAGAGTGAAGTCAAGTGGGCCTTAGGAAGCATTACTAACAACAAAGCTAGCAGAGATGACAGTCTTCCAGCTGAGCTATTTAAAATCCTAAAAGATGATGCTGTTAAAGTGCTGCATTCAATATGCCAACAAATTTGGAACACTCAACAATGGCCGCAAGACTGGAAAAGGTCAGTTTACATTCCAATTCCAAAGAAGGGCAACGCCAAAGAGTGTTCAAACTACTGCACAATTGCGCTTATTTCACATGCCAGCAAGGTGATGCTCAAAATCCTACAACCTAGGCTTCAGCAGTATGCGAACCGAGAACTACCAGAAGTACAAGCTGGGTTTCGAAGAGGCAGAGGAACTAGAGATCAAATCGCCAACATTCGCTGGATCATGGAGAAAGCAAGAGAATTCCAGAAAAAGGTCTATTTCTGCTTCATTGACTACGCTAAAGCCTTTGATTGTGTGGATCACAACAAACTGTGGCAAATTCTTAAAGTGATGGGAGTACCAGACCACCTTACCTGTCTCCTGAGAAACCTGTACGAGGGTCAAGAAGCAACAGTAAGAACCAGACATGGAACAACTGAGTGGTTCAAAATTGGGAAAGAAGTACGACAAGGCTGCATATTGTCACCCTGCTTATTTAACTTATATGCAGAGTACATCATGGGAAATGCCGGGTTGGATGAATCACAGGTCGGAATTAAGATTGCCGGGAGAATTATCAACAACCTCCAATATGCAGATGATACCACCCTAATGGCAGAAAGCGAAGAGGATCTCAAGAGCCTCTTGTTGAGGGTGAAAGAGGAGAGTGCAAAAGCTGGTTTGAAACTCAACATTAAAAAAACGAAGATCATGGCATCTGGCCCCATCACTTCCTGGCATATAGAAGGGGAAGAAATGGAAGCAGTGACAGATTTTACTTTCTTGGGCTCCAAGATCACCGCAGACGGTGACTGTAGCCATGAAATTAAAAGACGCTTGCTCCTTGGGAGGAAAGCTATGGCCAACCCAGACAGCATAGTAAGAAGCAGAGACATCACCTTGCTGACAAAGGTCCATCTAATCAAAGCGATGGTTTTCCCAGTAGTAATGTATGGCTGTGAGAGCTGGACTATAAGGAAGGCTGAGCGCTGAAGAATGGATGCTTTCGAACTGTGGTGCTGGAGAAGACTCTTACGAGTCCCCTGGACTGCAAGGAGGTCAAATCAGTCCATCCTAAAGGAAATCAACCCTGAGTGCTCATTGGAAGGACAGATACTGAAGCTCAAATATTTTGGCCACCTAATGCGAAGAGAAAACTCCCTGGAAAAGACCCTGATGCTGGGAAAGACTGAAGGCAAAAGGAGAAGGGGACGGCAGAGGATGAGATGGCTAGATAGCATCACCAATGCAATGAATATGAACTTGGGCACACTCTGGGAGAGAACGCAGGACAGGAAGGCGTGCTATGGTCCATGTGGTCACGAAGAGTTGGACACGACTGAACGACTGAACGACTGAACAACAACAACACAGACAAAGATAAAGATACCAGGTCCCATATTGCAGATAGATGATAGATAGATAGATCGATAGATCGATAGATCGATAGATAGATAGATGACAGATAGATTAAAATATATGTTTTTTTAAAAATAAGAGATCAAGAGGCCAGCATATTCCCAGATAAATGGAGTGCTGAATGGATATTGCTAGACAGACAGACAGACAGACAGAGGCAAAGATATTTACAAAAAGTAAGAGACCGGGCTCCATGTTGCAGATAGATAAGTAGAGGTAAACATATTTACAAAAATTAAGAGATCAGGTGCCATGCTGCAGATAGGTAGACAGTGGTAAAAATATTTACAAAAATTAAGAGGCCAGGTCCCACGTTGCAGGTCAGCGTTAGTCCTAGGTCCTAGATACACAGACAAAGATAAAAATACCAGGTCCCATTTTGCAGATAGACAGACAG
Source organism: Heloderma suspectum (assembly GCF_057233095.1). Taxonomy (NCBI): domain Eukaryota; kingdom Metazoa; phylum Chordata; class Lepidosauria; order Squamata; family Helodermatidae; genus Heloderma; species Heloderma suspectum. The sequence goes on from NC_139467.1 coordinate 16,973,109, forward strand.
ATAGATGATAGATAGATTAAAATATATGTTTTTAAAAAATAAGAGGTCAAGAGGCCAGCATATTCCTAGATAAATGGAGTGCTGGATGGATATTGCTAGGCAGACAGACAGACAGACAGATAGACAGAGGCAAAGATATTTACAAAAATTAAGAGGCCCATGTTGCAGATAGATAGGTAGATAGAGGTAAACATATTGACTAAACTTAAGAGATTGGGTGCCATGTTGCAGGTCGGCGTTAGTCCTAGGTTTGGAAGGTCAAAAGCCACTGTCGCAGTCGCAGACAACGTTATTAAAAGAAATGCCCAGTGGAAATGCCCAGGCATTCAGTTTTGCCCGCAACTCTGTGGCAGCAGGTAGCTGAGCAGGTGGGTTAGCGAAGGCCAATTCCGGATGAAGGCTGGGAGCAGGAGAGCAGCAACAGAAACTTTGCAAGGCCCCGGGCCAGAGAGAGAGAGAGAAAGCGAGAGCAAGAGAGAGAAGTGCTTATTTATAGTTGGCAGGAGCGCGGGGAGAGGACACGAGCGGGAGGGAGGGACGGATGAAATGGTAAAGAGAGTGTCACAGAGGGGAAGAAATAGAGCGTGAGGAGGACGCTGGCCCGCTTGCAGGGGCTGGGGGGGGGCAACCACTGGGGTCTCCAGGTCTGAGACAGGTGAGTTCTTTGGAGAAATGTGGCGGGGGGGTGTGTCATTTTTGGGGGGTGGGGGATTGGGAAGAGTTGGAGCGCAGGTCGTGATGCTTACTAGGATAGTCCTGCCGCATTCCACAGCTGGCGAGGACTCCTAGCCTCCCTCCTTTTACTCCCCCAGCTGAAAGCGCATCCCCTCGCCCACAAATCTGCGAAGATTTGACAGCTTTAATGGGGGAGGGGGGGGCAGAAGAGTTGATTTTCAGCCTCCAAGGATTAACCCGGTAAAACCCTTCCCTGTCTTCAGAAAGGGGACTGTTGTTGCTCCCTAGATCCTCTTGCCTGATCACAGATGGGGTTAGGTTCCTGCTGGACCCCACTCCCCTCGAGTTAGGTAAACACACACACACACACACACACAGATCGAGAGAGAGAGAGAGAGAACACCCTGTACAGATCTCAGCTCCCTCCCACGTATAAGAACACGTCTCCAGAAAAGCTGCGAGTGATTCACTGACCTCCCAAACCAAGCCGGGGGTGGATAATAAAGCATAAACCCCCCAAAGAACTGGAAGCTCGTGGCTGTCCTTTGCTCTGTGTGCTAGACACGACTTCCTTTACATTCCGCTGTCTCGTGGATGCCATGCTTCAAAAACAGGGAGGCTTCTAAGGCTGCAACGCTGGATTAAGGGATCAGAAAGAATTTGATCAACTGAAAAGATATTCCCAATTAATCAGGCAGCTGATTATATATATTTTTTAAAAATGCACATGGCACAGACCCTTAGAAGAAGCATTTGCCTATATGCAAGAGATCATTGGTGCAGCTCGGTCTTTTTTAAGACCCTGGACTTAACGGTCCTGGGGTTGGGGGTCGTGTCTATTACTTCTCCTCTCCTCTCCCACCATCATCCCATGCGTTACAACTGCTTCTCCATTCCCAACATGTTAGAGCAAAAAGACAACACTCAGTTTGCCAACCCTGACATAAAAAAGAGAGGAAAGAAATACTCCAAGCATGCCCAGTTCCACATTTTAAACTTACTTAAATCATAGCACCATCATGCTTACAAGAATAAAAATGGAGATTGTCCCTCCATGCTAAACACATTTACTTGGGGGAAAAGCACCATTCTGATGTCAAAACAGAGAGGAAGAGAGAGAAAAGGATTATATAAAAATAATAAAATGAGCATCTGTACATGCCAGCCTAGCCAGCCCTTTACTATAAAATGCCATACTGGTGCCAGTACTAAAGCTGGGCTTCTTTGCCACTTACCTCCAGTACCAGAGGCAGTGAGCCTATGTGCACCAGTTGCTGGGGAACACGGGTGGGAGGGTGCTGCTGCGCTCATGCCCTGCTTGTGGGTTGCTGGTCGACAGCTGGTTGGCCACTGTGTGAACAGAATGCTGGACTAGATGGACCCTTGGTCTGGTCCAGCAGGGCTCTTCTTATGTTCTTATGCCCCCATTACTTGCCATGTTCTGGGTGGTCATTTGGGAGGGCGGGGGCTGGGTTGTGGGGCCCTGGACTTCAGCCCCAAGTTCCAACCCTAGCTGCCTCACTAGAAGAGATGGGAGGGGTGCCTCTTCTAAAATAATGTCTGCTGCAACATATGCATGTGTAATCAAAAGGCCAAGGAAGTTTGCTTTAGAATGACTATTTCTTTCTTAGATTTAAATGTATGCAGACTTGTTTAATCAATGAAAGCTCATATAATTAATGAATAGTGCAATACTATGCATGTTTATTCAGAAGTTAATCCCATGTTTTCAGGGAGGCTTACTGATAAGGATTGCAGCCTTAATCGAATGACAGCCCTGGAAAATTCCATATCCAGGTTTTGTTTGACCGGTCCTTTGGTTTGTAGAAAGTTACAGATATACATGCATCCTACAATTCAGAGGAGCAGTGGATACACTCCTCCTCTCCCCCCTAAATCACATCACAGTAATACCAGGGTATGGTATTCACCAGCCTTGTATTTCAGCACCAACCTGGGTCACCACAGGTGACCCGCAATTCCATGCTGGCGAGTGAGCAGGCCAGCAGAGGAGAAATGGCGTGCTGTTCCCGTCCCTTATCTGTGCCCCGTATAGAAATGCAGCTCTCTGTCCCTCTTCCACCAACAGGCTAGTAAAAGATTTCACAGGCTAGTAACTTCTGTGAGCTTATTTACAAGGCTGGAATCAAACCAGAGAAAGAAAATTGAAGTTGTAGGCAGGAACTTGCGTTGTATGTGAATTAAGCACCAATAAAAGCCCATTCGCATGACAGAGGGGACATACATGGTAAATGAACTCTGCACATGTGGCTGGTTGGTTGTGTGTATCCATAGAATCAAGCCTTTTGGTGCGCATTAGAAAATTGTTGAAAAACAACTATTGTGTTGGTAGCTTTGCCCGAGACCCTGAGGGGCCATTTGCCAGTCAGTGTAAATGGACAAATAGCCTGCCCCGATGTAGGGCAAATTCTTATCTTCTTACGTGCTAGAGTTCAGTAGGAGTTGGCATAGAACTATCCATCTACGATCATGCGCCCAGTGTCTGTATATGGACATGACAAAGACGCTGGAAATTAAACCTGTTGAAAAGTGGTTCACAATACAGCTGTGAGGAAATGGCCTCTCAAAATTCTCCACCCTTTTTGTGGGCAGGAAACTGAGGGGACAATTTCACCGAATTCCTCCAGGGGGAGGAGAAATTCCCAACAGTTTCTCACTGGTAGGACTCCCCATCGGCAGCAGTTGTAGCACAGTTTCTTTTTTTCGTAAGGGGTTTTGGTTTTTTTGTGCTCCCACTGCAAGTGGCAACAGCACCAACTGCATTGGCAGGCTGGCCCCCAGTTTGCATCCACCACAATGCAGTGGGCATTGTTGTGTCTAGCTCTAGAGGTTGAGCCAAAATTTCCTGAAAGTTTTCTTCCCCTATGAAGGAGGCTTCCATTTTTCTGCCTCATTCTCAGGGTATTATTTTTTTAATTTATTTTTGTGGTGTTTTTGCACCTTATTACTGCAAGGTGGCCAAGGGTGCTGTGTTTGTATTTTCATTCTATTACACATCTCTCCATTGCTCTGCAGCCTCCTAGACTGCCTGAACTTCCTGATCTGAAAAAGCCCTATGGCAGGAATCACCTCATGATGTCTTCCCCTGGGCTTTAATTGAAGTGTGGGAAGCTGAGGAGGCTACAGGATGCTGGAGAGATGATTGTAGAATGAAAAACAGGACACTTGGGCACACCGCTTGGCCACATCCTATGTAAGGAAACCACAAGAACCCCAACCCATGAGAATTTCTCTGAAATTTTCTTCACCACTGAATTTTATTTTTTTTTTTGGAAGCAATTTATCTTCTGTCGAACTGAATGGGAATAGTCCCAAAAAAATGCTGGAGAAATTTTCAGCACAGCACTAGTTCACAAGCCCAGGTTGTTGGCCTCCTGGAATGGGGTTGTGTGGACCCAACTGTCACAGTTTCAGTTGGGCTGGGGAAAACGTTAGGAAGAGAAATATAGGCGTAGGGCAGAGATCCAGAACCTCATGCCTGGAGAACCTCATGAACCTCATGAGAAATATAGGCGTAGGGCAGGGATCCAGAACCTCATGCCTGGAGAACCTCATGAACCTCATGAACCTCATGAGAAATATAGGCGTAGGGCAGGGATCCAGAACCTCATGCCTGGAGAACCTCATGAACCTCATGAACCTCATGAACCTCATGAACCTCATGCCTGGAGGCCAAATCCAGCCCTCCTGAGTCCCAGCCTTCCAGGGTGCCCCAGATGGCCATGCCCCCTCCCCAGGCCCCACCTCTTTCTCCCACTTGGCGATAGTTTGGTGGTTTCCTGGCTTTTGTGCAGTTCCCCCCCCACACACACACACCCGTTCTAAAAGGTTGAATTGCTTCTCCTGAAGCTTCATTACTGGCAGTAAGAGGTTTGAGCTAAATTACTCTGGTATTTGGGGTATTTCGGGCTCTGCCCCTTTTGCCTTTAGCCCCGCCCACCACTGGAATGTGGCCCCCGCCCCGAGAGCTTCTCTGCAATGGAATGTGGCTCTCAGGCTGAAAGAGGTTCAACACCCAGGCATAGGAGAATTTGTACTTTCATGATGCAGGCTCACATGGATGTGCACAGGGAGATGGACGGCTGGATGTGTGTAATGGGGAGGACTGTGCCAGGATAGATGAACAGATGAGGTTAAGATGGGTATGTGCATGGAAGGAAATGGCCTGGGAGGGGGAGCCCATGGGGACAGATAGATGGAATTTTATGGAGATAGAAAGAAGGGAGTATCAGGCTGTATCAAAGGGCATGTCATTACAGCTGCCCAGATAACGTTTTTGGGCTTTGAAAAGGGTGTGTGTGTGTAAGTGTTGTTGTTGTTTCTTAAGACTCACCCTCAAGTGCTATTCCATGAGCCATTTGCATGGATGGGGACCATTACCAAACAAGAAGCAGTTGAGAGCAACTGATGCTGAAACAGAATTTCATATGCATTCAGAATGTTCAAAGGCAGACTAGATAGATATAGATGTGGATATAGAGATATGTACATGCAGATTTCCAAAAGCGATGCTTAAAATGAGAACATTTGAGTTGGAATTGTTTGAAGACACTACCCCACACCTTCTCTGAAACCAAACATAATTGTAGCCCCCGTTTAAACACTGGACAAGGCCAGCTCCAGGTCTGAGGGGGGGCGACCCTGGGCAAAGCATCTTCTCGTGGGACTCCTCCTCTGTCAGTCGGCCCTGGTGGGGTTCCCTAGCTGCAGGGGCAGCTCTCCTAGCAACACCAAGTGGGAATCTAGCCACACTTTTCATATCCCACAATGCCCCAGGGCGGTGTGAGTTTAAAGTGTGGCTAAATCCAGCCTGCTGTCTGTGTAGCTCAGAATTCCAGGCCCAAAAAATAATAATTTAAAGATTAGGGCAGGCATCAGCTATGGGCCCTGCAAGGGATCAGGAGTTCTTGCAACTGTCCAAGGATGCCAGATGTTGATGCCGGCCCTGATACTAGACAACTGGAACATTCTGCATATGTTGTTTCTAACTTCTGATAGTATTTGCATTCCTCGTTTAGAAGGTGAACTCCAATAGTTACCTTCTGGTAATATTTGCAATGCTTCTGAATAGGACGTAATAGATATCTGAATTAAAAAATTACTCCTTTTTTGGATAGCGTGCACACACACACACACACATTTTAGTATTTGCACACACAAAAGCTGAGCATTCACAGGTAATCTGAAACCCAATGCTACAATCTTGGAAGTATGCATTTTTGAATTCAGTTTTCAGAAACCATTTTTACATGTGGCTACTCCCTGGCATATTAGGTGTTCACATTTCAGGGACCCTTGGAGGCAACCTTAAAGGAGATTGCGGGATGCCCAGCATAAGGGGTAGATGGGGAGGAGAGTCTGTGTCAGGAGGAGGTTTGCCAACTTTTCTTCTGACAGGGGCCCTTTAAGAGGCAGATGGCAGGCAGAAATTCAACAAGTGCAGCTACAGTTGCAGAGTTACGGTGACAGAGAGACAAAATCTGTTGGATTTCTGCCTGTTGTCTGGGTGTTAAGATAGGTGGCAACCCTCTATGCCTGAATGGATGGAGACACAAAGAGACGTGAGGGTTTAGGGGCACCCCCAGCTTGCTGAAGTTCCCAAATATAGGAGCTGGGTCGATTACAAGGGATGCGGTCGGGGACAGGGACAAGAAGGCAGAGGACTGAGTGAAAAGAGGTGCTGCAGAGGAAACAGCAGCCTTGCTATGGAGGGGGCAGGCAGCTGGCTCTGCCCTTCAGCAGGCTCCCTTGGCTGAGAAAGGCATCAACAAGAGTGAGTCAGGTGGTGTGGTGGTTAGAGTGTTGGACTGGGACTTGGGAATTCCAGGTTCTAATCCCCACTTGGCCCTGAAGCTCACTGGATGACTTTGGGCCAGTTACTGACTCAGTCTAACCTACCTCACAGGGTTGTTGTGAGGATAAAATGGAGAGGAGGAGGATTATCTAAGCCCCCTTGGGTTCCTTGCGAGAGGAAAAAAGGCGGGATATAAATATAATAATAAAAAATAAATTAAAAAATACTGCTCATGGGCAAGGCAAAAGCGCCAAGAAATGGGTGAGGCTGGAGAGATACATCTCAAAGGCCAGGAAGGATGGAGGGAGGGAGGAAGGAAGGAAGGAAGGAAGGAAGGAAGGAAGGAAGGAACAACCAACCAACCAACCAACCAGGAAATGGGTGGGAATTACTCCATTCTCTCTGGCTGATGTCAAAGGATCCCCATGTCTTGTCTTTATTATGGTCAGTTACGAATCACTGAAAAATAGGAAATGTATCACCAAAAAAGAGGATGCACATCTGCATGTCATTTGAATATGCTAATTTATATGTAGAGATGAAAATTTAGATGTAATTATTATAATTCAAATAGAAGGACAGCAAATTTCACCATGGTGTGGATGACTGTGACCAGGTGAGCTGTGTACCTGCCTGTTCAGCCTGCGGTCCTGGTCTTACTGTTGATGGGCAACTTCAAGGCTCTTGAGCTCTCCCGTCTTAGGGTTCTTTATCCTTAAACCAGACTTGGGCAGGACTTCCCTTCAAATAGAGGATGCCTTCAAATAGAGGACAGCCCTCTGGCAGTCCTTCAAGTACAGGACAGTCCTCCGTGAAAGAGGACACATAGCCACCTTGTCCTCCCCACCCCCATCAAGGAAATGAATAAAGGAATCTATGTAGGGAGGGAACTCAGTGGGAAAATTGAAACTGAATCCAGGCCCAGCCTGTTTTCCATGTGAGAATCCCCACCCAGCCTTTTCTCCATGTGAGAATCATCAAGAGCAGAGTGCCTCCGAGAATGTGCAAAGTATTTTCCCTGCCACTAAGGGCCACTGTATCATACCTTGCTCATTTCCTGCCCAGAAAGCACATAAGTTGTAACCCAAGTGCACATTAGTTTGTGTGAGGCTCACCTGTGTATCTGATGTGTGTTTGTACACAGGGTAGTACAGATGCCAACTCTGGTATTAGCATCTCCCCCTGTGGCTTTAACAGCTGCTCTCTCTACAGAAAGTGGCAAGAGATCAACATGATCTCCATGCCACAAAAAGCGTCACCTCCTGAGTTTGGCTGATCAGGTTGTTGCGAAAGACACCACAGTAGGCCGGGCTGAGCGTCTTCTTCTTTTTCCTGGTCAGTTGGCAAACTCCTGCCCTCTGTGCCATGCACACTGGGAAGCCACAGCTGGCTCCCCACCACATACATAGATGCAGTGAAAAATATGTGTGCGCTCATTTGTCACGTGCCATGATCTATGCGCAGGAGTGGGAGGGGGACTTCAATGTGTGCAGCCAGCATCCCTAGTGAGTCACACAGCCAGTCCCCACACATCTGGGCTGAGTTTTCAGACCGGAAGGGGTGACCTCCAGGCAGCCTTTTTTCATTGTCGAAATTGTTAAACACTTGCTTAGCCAGCGGGATGCAAAGCTGGAGGAGAGACAGCGGCTTCCAAGCAGGGTGGACAGCAGCTTTGATTGCCCTGAGGTTATCGCTCCATGCGCAGCTAGAACATGATGCACTCTTGGTGCTGCTGGTGCTGCTGACACAGCTGTGTGGCTCGTCATGGGTTGGAAGCATGTGTGTGTGTGTGGTTCATGGACTGGGATGTGGGGAGAGAGGTCTGCTTTTATCCCATGGTGTGTAGAACTGGCGGGTGGGGGGGGTGGAATGCCGCAGATTAGAAAGGGCTGTGGCTGGCTGCAGGCGACAATTAACTGTGCTATGTTGGAGGTGACCAGCCAGCGTTGGAGGGTCTGGTGTGCGCTGTGGAGGCTGGGAGCTCTGCTCCCAAGCCAGGCCTTGGTTGCTTGCCAGCACCTTGGGCGGGGGGACAAGCATTCGCTGGCTCACATGCCTCTGTATGTGTTCCTGCTGTGTTCCAGCAAGCCTGTCACTGAATTCCAGAGGGAAATCTGCTCTAATCAGGTCAGGTTTGAGAGAGCCCTCATCAGAGGGAGCTCATTGGTAGACCCCTTCCTGAAGCAGTGGGGCCTGTTGGCGGGCTTACCTGGCACGGCTGAGCATCAGCTGTAGTCTGAGCTGATCAGAACTGGCCTCTCCAATCAGGGCCAATGTCAAGGGTAGGTACGATCGGGCACCTACCAAGGGCCAACACCCCAGTCCCCCGATAAGAGCCCCCTGATGAGGGGGCCACTGACAAGAGCCCCCTGGAATTGCTCCTCCTCTTCACTCTTGCGATCTGCTTGTTCACCTGTCCCTCGCTCTGGTCCAGGCAATGGTGGTGGTGGTGAGGAGGAGCAGTGGATGCTGCTACCTGCTTGCTCACTGGAGGAGCAATAGCAGATGGTGGCAACGGTGATGAGGAGGTAGACTCGCGAAGGGAGGGGGGCTTTGGAGGGCGCCTTGCCCCAAGGCCCTCAAAAACCTGCCGCTGCAGATTCCGATCACAACCATTTTAATTTTCCAGAAGGCTCTGGAGCCTTCCCCAACCTGGTCCCCTCCGGTTGTGTTGGGCTACAGCTCCCATCAACCCCAGCCAGCCCAGGGTACCCGGTGGGGCACTGTGGGTCAATTACATGGCAGCAGCTCCCCAGACCCAGACACACAGCTCTGATCAGAGGGATGATGGGTCCCTAGCAACTGCTGCGGAAGCTGCGCCCTGATGCCCCGGGGTGACCCTAGCTGTCCTCTGCTCTAACCACAAGGCTTTATTTTTTATTTATGTATTTATTTCATTTCTATACTGCCCAATAGCCGAAGCTCTCTGGGTGGTTCACAAAAATTACTCCCCTTGCTTTACTCCCCTTGCCCCAGTGTATCCCAAATGTCTGAGATCTCAGGCTTGGTTATGATTTTCTAAACCCCAAAGGAGACATGATGTGGAAAGCATCTTTTCATCCAATGTGCCTGGTTGTTTCTGTTGTTTTTTTCAAAATGCAAATTACATCAGCTGCAGGGGATGGTAATAATTAATGGGATCAGAGCAGGCATGGAGAGAGGATGTAACCCTTTCCTGTCCTGCTGCGGTCCTGAGGAAAACCCCTTCTCCAAAGCTCGCATTTACATTGGGAAGAAATGCCCCACTGGTGCCACTTATTTCATGGCTCCCTAGCTGAGATTGCCAACTGACCTGAGGGGGATGCAAAGTCTGCTCTTGTGTCCTTAGCCACAGAAAGATCTGCAGAAATCAGGAGAACCTTCTTGTGGAACAGAGACAAACATGATGGCCCACTAATATCTGCAAATCAAGTGGCTTTTCAAACACAGCTGCAGGAGCCAGTTGAAAAGTTGACAGTTCTGTCTCTGATGCCTCTCCATCCCCTTCCCTGTGGATTGTAAGGGCACACCTGGATAGAAACTGCCTGCTCAACCACTTAGGGTCTTTTGCTTCCCCCACACCAGCAGGGCTTCTGTACTTTGAGTGACAGCATGACAGTTAGAAATTCAGCAGGTACAGCTTCCCCTGCTATGGAAATGCAGTGAGAGCAATGGAAGCTGGTGGGTCCGATGTCAGTGGGGCTGTGCATCTGCTCTGGGTTTCAGTAGGAACCAGTAAGAACTCTAAAGGAGCTATGCAAGGTGCTGAACCTATTTGGGGGATTGGGTTCAGCACCTTGGATAGCTCCTTTAGAGTTCTGACTGGCTCTGACTGATATCTAGAGCAGATTCATAGCCCCATTGACTTTGGAGCCACCAGCCTCCACTAAGTGAGGGAGAGCAGCACCTGTTTGATCTCTGCTTGTTCTGCAATTGTATGTAAGAGTACAATTTGTGGGCGATCAATCAGCATTCTGAATTAGAGTGTTTGTCAATCACCCACATGATCAGGTGGGAGAGGAGCGAGGGGGGGGGAGACCTGAAAGCCCACGGACTCCGCATGGCCTGAGGGGGCCGGTCCGCAGTGGATTCTGCTGGTTGGTTTCTTAGAAATCCGAGCTCATTTTAGTCTGTCTCAGATTTCTCCAGCATCCCTACTGTTGCATTGTGTGGCTGGGGCAGTGCCAATCTGGATTGGGCCCCATGTGCTTATAGTAAGGAACAGAGCATAAAATTGCATATGTATGTGTGTAAAAGAGAGACCACCGCCCCCTCCCTGCTTGCACAAATAATCTTGACGTCACTTGTCTAATTTCTCTTTGTTGTGCGATGGGCGTCGTTGCTGAAACACAAAAATCTGGGCCCAAAGGTGTACACTCTTGCTGTGTGGATCCACCCCCCGAACCAGTCCTCTGCTTTGCAGGTATGATCTCAAAGCTAATTTACCTGGTGTTCCTTTTCTGTACAATGGGTTGTTGCTGTGGATAAATGTGACCTCTTGGCTCCACCTATTGAAACCTGTTGGTTCTGTCTACCATCAGTTGACCTGTCCTCCACCCCACCAGTCCCAATAGGCACTAGCCACCACTGGCTGTGAACTCTTAGACAGGGACAAACAGATGGGAGGGGAGGATGGTTAATGGGGTGATGAAAATGAAACACATCTTAACATTTTCATTGCAGTTTGTATTTGTACTTGTCCGCTTTCCTTTCCCATCAAAAGATTTGCAATTCCTGGTTAGGGGGGATGGAGATCCAGGCCTCGGGGGGGGGGGGGTGCTATTTCAGTCTCTTGCAGGAACCCTTTCTCCCAGTTTCATCAGGCTGCGAAGACTTTTGCCAGGAGCCTGACCCTTGTATTTCGACATCTTTGTGTTTAAGAAACCAAGTGAAAGGAGGCCCTGCATTTTAGGATGGCAAGGATCCCAGCTGTGTGCTGGAAAAAGCTGCTATGACCAACCCAGTGGGTCTTTCTGCTGAAAAATAGCTCAAGGAAGCAAGCCAAACCACACAGGACTCAGAGATGACACGATTTCTTCAGCCAGCGGGCTTTCTTATGCCAGCCACAGTTCACCTGGGTTGAACCCCTGAATCTTTTTTCAAGAACCATGGCCCTCCCCTGAGAAATACAAGGAAGAGGGTATTCTTGAGAATGTGCCATGTACGTTTCCTTCCGCATTAGCCCAGAAACACAGGCATCACCTAGATTAGAACTTATAAAGAGGGTCGGACAATATTAACATTACAGACACGACGGTCTGAAACACTTTAATACTTTTGTTCTTATGGGACTTACTGGACTTCTAAAGAACAAACACCCCCAAAGAATTGCAGTTTTCTTATTTCCAAACCCTCATGTTGATTCCAATGGGTAAAAGGGCAAGATTTGTAAACTGATATGTGAAACAAATGCACTGTTCTTAAGAACAGAATAAGAACCCCACTTCATCAGACCAGAAGGCCCAACGTCCTGTTTCACATAGCAGTTTACCAGATTTTGTCTGACCCTTTTTATAGAGCTGTCTACGCCAATTGTTATCAGCACTTGTGACGTGCTGCTTACAACCATATCATGCAAGTTACTTATTTCAAGCATTTTATCCTATTCTTTAGCCAGAAAAAGCTCCCAGAGTCTCTTGTAAGATCACTAGTACGAAAGTCCCAGCTCTCAGGCTTGCAATCTGAAAGACAGGACACACAAGGAAACACGGATGGGGAGGGAGGAGGAAAAAGGCAAGTGCAGGCACCAGTTCTTAAAGCTACATTTCTGATAGCGACCAGCTGGGATGGAAACAGCAGCCAGATGGAATGGCTGCTGCTAGGTGTTGTTGTTGTTGTTCAGTCGTATCCGACTCTTCGTGACCCCATGGACCATAGCACGCCAGGCCTTCCTCTCCTGCGCTCTCTCTCGGAGTGTGCTCAAGTTCATATTCATTGCATCGGTGAGGAAGGATCAAATGCAGTTAGCTAGTCTCCCAGCAGAGGCAGTGGAATAGACCTGCTTCACTTCTCATCCCACAATTATGGGATGCAAGTATTTTCTGGTGCTTCTCCTGAACCTATGCTGCTCATCAAATTAAGTAGGCTACCTCTGAGTTCTGGTATTAATTTCTTTCAAAGTATGGACTTTTCCTAAAAATGGTGTGTAGTTCAAGTCTGTCCCAGTGGGCAAGACTCTTTGCTGAGCAGAGTGCTGTTGTCAGCCATTGACTGGATTTGCACAACATGCTAACCCACACTCAGTGGTTGAGTGTGGGTTGTTGTTAAAGTGTGGGTTGTTTGCTGGACTGTGGGTTAGCGTGTTGTCTGAACGCAGCACATTTTCCGCTGGGTGGCTTGTTAACCACACAGTGTGGCTTGTTAACCACCCTGAACAACCCAACAACAACCCATGGGTTCTCAAGGTGGCTTGGCTGAGAAAAATAAGCCACACTGCATGGTTAACAAGCCACCCTGCAGAAAGTACATTAACCTATGGTTCAACAAACAAGCTACGGTTCAAGAAACAAGCTACGGTTCAACATCAACCTACACTCAGCCACTAAGTGTGGGTTAGCGTGTTGTGTGAAGAGTCCTGTCCTGCTTCATGGTTGGGCCATAAGAACATCAGAAGAGCCATCCTGGATCAAACCAAAGGTCCATCTAGTCCAGCATTCTGTTCACACAGTGGCCAACCAGCTGCCCATGAGAAAACCACAAGCAGGACGTGAGTGCAACAGTACCCTCCCACCCATGTTCCCCAGCAACTGGTGTGCATTCAGCACTAACAATGAATGCTGATGAAGAAGAGGTAACTCTACAACAGCTGAGACCAGAGGATTTGTGCCCAAAGACGGGGTGGGGCAGGGAGAGGCTGACTATATTTGGCCAAAGAAAGAGGGCGAAGTTTGAATCCAAACTGTATTTCAGAAGGTTTGTGAAATCCTGGGCATCCATAAAGCATAGGCTTTATCTTTCTGCAGCTCCACCCCTACACCCAGGTCTAACATTCTGGGTGCCATTCTCAAATCTATCACCCTTTCAACCAGTCCACTGATGGGTCATACTTCTATTACGGATACACATGAGATATTCTCATACTGTTTTGACATGTTTGTGCCAAATTACTGGTAGCATTGCAGTACTTTTTATTTTAGCCTTCTTGCACCAAACTATCAGTGTTCTTGCAGTGTCTTTGGCCTTTTCACGCTGAACCATCTCATGAGTGAAAGACATGTGTGTAAGAATATGGGCAACCTTAAAATGACAAAAGCCATGATGCAGTTCCTTGAAAACGTCCAGAGTCTTTTTATTTAAAGTAAAGAACTGAGCATACTGGAGGAACTGATACACAACTGGAAATCAACAGAAGACAAATTGCTAACAAGTTTTTCTGAAATCTGCTGCTCAAGATCTGGCAAGAGAACTTCCCTCCAGTGGATTTCATGCATGCCAGAGTTTACTGCACATTTTGGGAGCTGATCTGACTGAATATTGATAATAAACAAGGCATATATGCAACCCATTGGAGGGATTCCAGTTAAATGCATTGCTCACCTCTTGAAAGTCCTATATTCTTTGTTGTTGTTGTTGTTGTTAACACTTAAAAAGCACCTAAGGTTTTCTAAGCACTGTACAGATGTTAAACGATGAGACAATCCCTGCCCGCAGACTCACAGTCTAATAGACGTGATAGAAAAGGGGAGACAAATGGGGAGTGGGGAGGAAAGCAAACAGCAGCTGCTCCTTCACTGGCTGATAGACGGGGCCAGATTGATCTCCCTAGATGTTTTACCTGGGAGACAGCATCCCAGTGGCCCATGTTCTACTGGCTGGTGGCATTGGCCAGAGTGTGCCTCCCTTCAGCTCTGCAGCCCCTTACATATATGTAAGGTTGTCAACTGACCACAGGACCCCACTCCACCTCTGTTCTTATGCCTTGAACAGCAGGAGTGAAAGAGGTCAGCAGATGGAGCTTTTCATGGCATTAAAATAAGGATGACCACCTGCTCATGCCTTCAGCTCACGTTGCTGTTAATGACATAGGAGCAGGGGCTAGTACAAAAGTTGGCAACTCCACACATCTGTCATCTTTTGAAAGGCCAAGTTTTTATCCCATTGACCAGTGATGGAATTAAAGTTGATGCACACCTGATTTTCTTGACTTCTGTTTAATTGCATCCCGCTTTTCTTCTTCCAACCAGTTTCCCCATCTGTGGGCTTGGTTGTGCATGACAGTGGAGAAGGAGAAGGATCTCTCCTCCCCCCAAGCCCTGAGACTCTCTCAGGGCTACAATCTCAGAGGGACTTCACAACATGAAACTCTTCGGCAAATATCTCCGATTCGCATTTCTCCTGGGTAAGTTCCGTGATGCTTGCTGGTCCAAGATACCCAAGAAGCACATACCCAGAGACAAGAGGCCTGTTCACAGTGTTACAATGTGGCTGTGCAATGTGGCCCCAGATGCAGCTGCATTTTAATCCTGCCTGTGCTGTGCTTAGGTCAACAGTGAAATATCATCGACTCAACTGAAATTTATAAAAAGAAAAGGACCTAAATGCAATTCCCTACCCCCTCCAGTTTTACATTAGGTTTAGAACTCAAAACTCAGCATCAGCTAAGAAATTTGGTAGGAATCAGGTCAAAAGCAAAGGCATTATCTGACCGTCTTTGGAGGACTTTCCTATGCGATTACTAAACAGTGATCAATGCTGAATTAAAACTCAGCTCCCTGCACTCTTATGCTGCGGGACAGGGGAAAGCATCAGTAGCTAGCAGCAAGTGGGAATTGCTAACTTTGGGAGACGCCAATATTCAGGGTCACATGACCGATGTTGGCAACCGTATGCCTGCTGCTAAAAGCAGAACCACACAGTGCTAAAAATCATAGAAGTGATGTTAATGGCATGTAAACAATAAACATACATGGATGGATGGATGGATAGATAGATGCCATGCATGGGGCATGTAGTCTGACACATCTGGAAGGCACCGAATTGGATAAAGCTGTCTTAGAGAACCCACCAGTCAGGAAGCTGGTCAAGGACGTTATTGTCTGTCTTAAACAAGAACAGCATAGACATGGGCAAAACTCCAAACTCTACCCAGACGCAACTAAGTCCAATGCCCTCTAGTGACTAAACCATCAAATGACACCATTCACACAGATTCCTAGAGGGAAACTGTGACCATTAAGGGGTTATATAGCGGATGTCAGTTTCTAGTGCAGATATGACCTTCAAGAACATGTACCATGTGACACTTCTTCTTCCAAAAAAAAATCTGTTAAGGGAGCTGCCACATAATGCAGGTTGTCAGATTGCTACCTGGAGATCACACCTTTACCTTTAACAATGCATACACAGTGGGAAAGGGTTCCTCTCCTGTGTCTCCTAATCCTTTCTTTCCAGGGTCTGATTTCTCTTGAAGCAATTTGCCCCATAAAAGGTGGGGAAAGGGGAGGAAGACAAGCAGTGCGACCCACAAAGGAATGGGGGGGGGACTTTAGCTTCTGTAGAAGCATTGTCAGTGGTGGAGGTTCGCTCTCTGGGCTGCAGCCTGGTAACCTGACCCATATCTCAGATTCCCAGCATCTTCACTGAAGCTGAAGTCTCTCTCCCCTGTTCCCCCCCCCCCGCAACCTTTTCTCCAGTTCTGTTTTACAGCCCCACCTCCGTGGCCTGGAGTTCCACACTGCCCAGATCAATCCCAGCCTTACGGGGCTCCTGTGTGGTCATTCCGTGCTCGTTCACCTACCCGGGTTCCCGTGAATCCTGGGGTGGCAAATTTAGCGTGGCTTGGTACCAGTACCGTTCGCGAGGGTACCCTGAAATCTACAACAGCAAAAGCTCAAACAGTGTCCTGCCTGAGTACCAGGGGCGGACAGAGCTGCTAGGAGACCTGGAGATGGGCAACTGTACCCTCAGCATCAACCCTGTGCATAATGCGGATACCATGCACTACTATGTCTGGATCAATCCCGATTCAGTCAAGCACCGCTTCTATGATGTCACAGTCCAGGTGGTAGTAAAAGGTAAGATAGATCTTTACGTAGTGGCAGTTGCCCCTGTCCAAAAGACAGCAACGCTTTTGGGGGAACTAGAGAAGGGGACTATGAATAAATGGCTCCTCCTGCCCCCACCCCCCATTCATTCCTAAAAAAGAAGAAGTGCTGAAATGAATTTGGAAGCAACACACCTTTTCTAGGTCAGGGGTGGGGAACCTCTTTCAGTCTAAGGGACATGTCCAATTTCAGAGAAGCTCTCAGGGGCCACATTCCAGTGGTGAACAGACCCAACAACAAACAGGGTGGGGCCCCAAATCCCAAAATATCTGCATATGGGATAAAATGAAGAGGACCAGAAAGGCATATGGACTGATTCGGAGTCAGATGGGGAAGAGGAGGAGTAAGGTACTGTCCAAACCCCAAGCTGGCAGGAGTGAAAATCACTGAGAAAAACAGTGACAAAGGGGAGGAAGCCCAGCTGAAGTTTTATCAGTTGGATAACAGCCAGCCAGGAGCCTGTGAAACTGTGGGAAAGCAGGACCCCAACAAGGAACTGGGGCTGGCAGTGAAAGGCCTGAGGGTGAAATGTCTCAGGAGGAGCGATGCCGTGTTGTGAGGCGATCCAAGAGGCTGGCAGCCAAAGAGATGACTCCCCGGAAAGACTCCCCTTGAGGACGGGATTTGGGTAGACCTCTCGGGTTGCAAAGGGACTTCTTTTAAAGTCCCTTCATTTAAAGTCCCTTCATTTAAAGTCCCTTCATTTAAAGTCCCTTCATTTAAAGTCCCTTCATTTCAAAAGCGTTTTAAAATGTTTTAATTATTTTATGTTTCAAATGTTTCCTTTAAAATGTTTTGAATGTTTCAATATGGTGTCTTAGGGTGCAATCCTATGAATGTTTAGACCGAGAAAAGGCCTACAACTCCCAGCATTCCCCAGCCAGCAGGGAATGCTGGGAGTTCTAGGCCTTCTCTCTGTCTAAACATGCATAGGATTGTGCCCTAATTCTTTTATCTTTGTTGTTCGCTGTTCTGAAATCTTTTGATGTGGAGCGGTATATAAATATTGTAAATAAAGACATACAAAAAATAAGGGTCGGCCACAGGGGCCTACGGACAATTTCCTTGCTACACTTATTCATAGCGCTGTAACCTGAAACAGTTAACTGCAGCTCCTGTAGGTCTTTATTATGCAAAGCCGGCTGGTGAAGTCTGCTCCTGATTTTGGCATGTGGATTCATGGGAGATGCAGTGACTGGCCGAACCACCCCATGGAATTTCGTGTCAGCAGAAGACTACATGTAGTCGCGGGAGGTTGAGGGCTTAATTTGAAACAGAGGTCACTGAGACTCAGTCACCAGCACGTTTTGAAAGCCAGGGCTCAAGCAAGGGGTAGGTGAGATAGAAGTGTTACAAAGCCATCCAACAGGAGTGGGAGAAATAGAATCCGTGGCAAATGACAGCCATGGCCTTTTGGGGCTGCAGTTTTTCTCTTACTGAACTTTTCCTTCCCATTAGTCCCAATGGGAGGAAAATAAACTATACCCATGCATAGCCTGAGGCGACGCCAATCTGTCTTTAGTCTCCATAATAAAAGTATTTGTCTGGCAATAGCACTCCACTGGTAGGCACCTGATAGTAAGCTGCCTTGGGTTCCTTAGAAGAGGGGGGGAAAGGAGGGATATAAATGTTTTATATATATATATATATATATATATATATATATATATATTTAAAGCTCTTATTGCCAGATTGCCAGTAATTAAGCCTGAGGAGAGGCATTTTAGCCTTTTCATATAGGGAAAATGTGTGCAAGAACCAGGATCAGTAGTTGTGGGAAAGGGGCTGGGTCAGTGAACAAGGCATAGCCCTCAGGGGAACCCTGGAGGGTGGGATTTGGCCCCCAGGGCCTGAGGTTTCCCACCCTTTCTCTACTGGAAACTCTGTCTCCTAAATAACAACTGCTTAATAATTATGAATTATTGACATCAATAATAATAATAATAATAATTGATATGAGTGGTTAATTGTTATGAATTGTTAATTGATGCTTTAAAAGAATGATGAATTGGTGGTGATAATAGCAACTGCTAGTTATGAATGGTTAATTGTTGTTGTTGTTCAGTCGTTCAGTCGCATCCGACTCTTCGTGACCCCATGGACCATAGCACGCCAGGCCTTCCTGTCCTCCGTTCTCTCCCAGAGCGTGCTCAAGTTCATATTCATTGCATCGGTGATGCTATCTAGCCATCTCATCCTCTGCCGTCCCCTTAAGACTGCATTCCCACAACCCCTGGGAGGGCCATAGTATTTAGCAGAACTCCGTCTCCGCCTCTGTGGGCAAAGAAGGAGGTCCCCCCTTGGAAGGCTTCTCTGTGCAGTACAGGAAAAGTCCACTGCCCTTGCTTCTCTTCCCTTCGAACTCCGGCAATGGAGAGGGCAATGAAGAGGCATATTGGGAGTGTGCTGGGGGCACATTGGGATTGGCTTTGGATCCGCAGCCCTTCATTCCACTGTCTAAGGATGTACAGATTTTGTAAAATCTGTTCTATCTGCATTTCATGGATTGCCAGGTGCCTTTTGTTCTGCCATCTGCTCATTGACGGAATTGGTTTTTTTCCAATTTCCCCAATTTGCACAAATGTACATTTGTTTAAATTCGCACTTGCAAAAATGGGGAAGTTCCCCCCCTAAATGCACAAATCCCCTCCAACATGTGCATTTTCATGCTTTAGGCTATGGGGGAAATGCACATTTTTGGCCAGTGTTTTTGTATTTTACGTATGACTACATAAAATTTTATCTATGACTACATTTGCATAAAATTCCGGGAAATTAAGAAAAAAACTGGTCTGCAAGTCTGCAGAATCTGAGCGACTCATGAAAACTTAATCTTCTGCCAAATCCATCGGTCAGATTCATAGAAATCCAAACTGACTTGATTCCGTTGCAGATTTCTCCGACATCCCTATCCCTGACACACTTCTTCAGTGTAGGAAGAGGAGGTTGGGAAACTATGCCAGCTTTGGCATGAGTATAGTTTATTTTCCTCCCGTTGGGAGTAACGGGAAGGAAAAGTTCAATAAGAGAAAAACACAGCCCCCAAGGTCCATGGCTGTTGTTTGTCACCGATTCTGTTTCTCCCACTTCTGTTGGATGGCTTTGTAACACTTCTATTTCACCTACCCCTTGCTTGAGCCCTGGCTTTCAAAATGTGCTGGTGACTAAGTCTCAGTGAACTCTGTTTCAAATCAAGCCCTCAACCTCCCGCAACTACTTGTAGTCTGCTTTGCTGACATGAAATTCAATGGGGTGGTTTGGCCAGTCACTGCATCTGGCAGGCATCCATTTTCCATCTGCTACTACTCACTCCTTCTCATTCTATGGCCTTTTGCTTGCAGACACTCCGAACCAACTGGAGCTGAGTGACCCAGGGTTACTGACAGAAGGCAATCACACCCTGGTTACCTGTTCAACCCTGCACACCTGCCCCTTGACCCCGCCTACTCTCAGCTGGAATCATTTGGGAGCCAGGGCTGTTACAATCCAAGAACCTTTGGTGGGAGGTGCATGGAGGACAGAATCAGGGGTTAGCTTCAGCCCTTCTCACAAGGACCATGGCAGATATCTGCAGTGCACGGCCACCTACCCAAACCAACAACAGTCTCGCAGTGGGATCTACCTGCAGGTTAAATGTAAGTGTCTGAACGTGGTACTCTAGGGTGGAGACTTCAGTACAAAGTTTCTTCTCTTCAAAGCCAGGGCTATAGATGCTCTGCCCTTGAAGGGGGATGCCTGTTCTAAATTTTATAGATGTTTTCTTCCAGCTAGAATGAAGACTAGTTACTTGCTAACTTAGGGCTTATCTACATGAGTCTTTTAACCCGCGACTTTACCGAGGGTTGTGCTTCTGGATTCTTTGTGGGATTAAGGTTTGCTCCTTAACATATTTCTTTTTTCTGGGGGGTTTCTCTGCTTTTCAGTATGTTCCATTATGTAACCACTAGGTGGTGCTGTGGTATAGCAGAATTGCACAAATACACGAAGGTTTCATGCTGCCATTCAGGGATGTAGAGGACATTCCTTATTAGGAAAAAAAACCCTCTGCAATTGTTCCAAAGAACAGGAGAGGCCCTGGAGGAGGTTGACATTGTGTAAAGCACCCGCAAACTACCATGAGCACACAATAAATGCCTCATGTAGAAAGGCTCTTAAAAAGAAATGAAATCAGACATTCCCTCCATTTTTTCAAAAGTGCATGGATGAGTGCATGTGAAGGAGCTATGCTCCAAAAGACTTGAGTTCAGGGTTAAAAATCTCTGGGTACATCATTGGGGGAAATGTTCACCATCAGTTTGCGATAACGTAGACACCCTTACAGCACTGTAGTAAATAGTACCCCTTTCTGCATTATTGCATTAATTCAAATCTTCCTGAGAGATGCCCTGATCAGTTTTAAACACTTCTAATAATTCTAAATGCATCTAGTAATTCTGTTTCTTCTTCTTCTTACTACTACTCATACTGCAACATGGGCTTATCTCCCAATTTAATTGTCTTTTCCAGATTCTCCGAAAAATGCAGTGGTCTCTGTAGTGGGGAACCCAATCCTGAAAGAAGGCGACAGCGTCACCCTGCAATGTAGCAGCCAGAGCAACCCCCCTGCCGTCGGCTACCATTGGTTCTCTGGGCCACACAAGGCACCACTGCAGGCAGCTGGCATTGGAGCAGAGGTGAAGCTGGCAGATATACGGAGGGACTCGGGGCCGTACCACTGTGTGGCAGAGAATGATGTCGGAATGGGGGAGGACTCGCCACCCACCTATCTCAGTGTGGAGTGTAAGAGGATGATTTAATTTGTTCTCTTTCAACTGTTGCTTTATGTATGGCCTTACTCTGTTTTTAGGGCTCAGGAAAGCTAGCAAATTCACACCAGCTGCTGGCTTACTGGCAGAGCTGCCACTTTTCTATTCATCCAGAGCTCCTGTGCCTCTAACAGCTCTGTGACAGACAGGTACTTCACTGATGAAGCTTTTGCTATCGCTGTAACTCTGTGCTTGGGAAAGCTTGTCTTGCTGAATTTTGGCCTATCAGATGCAATCTAATTGTTTTTTCTATTGTTCTCCTCTATTGTTTTAGGAAATCTATTGTTTTCCTCTGGGCACCACATTTTAAGAAGAATGCAGACAAGCTGAGAGGGTTCAGAGGAGGGCAACAAAGATGATCAGGGGACTGGAAACAAAGCCCTATGAAGAGAGACTGAAAGAACTGGGCATGTTTAGCCTTGAGGAGAGAAGACTGAGGGGAGATAGGATAGCGCTCTTCAAGTACTTGAAAGGTTGTCACAGAGAGGAAGGCTAGGATCTCTTCTTGATCATCCCAGAGTGCAGGACACGGAATCATGGGCTCAAGTTACAGGAAGCCAGATTCCGGCTGAACATCAGGAAAAACTTCCTGACTGTTAGAGCAATACGGCAGTGGAACCAATTCCCTAGGGAGGTGGTGGGCTCTCCCACACTGGAGGCATTCAAGACGAGGCTGGACAGCCATCTGTCGGGGATGCTCTGACTTGGATTCCTGCATTGAGCAGGGGGTTGGACTCGATGGCCTTGTAGGCTCCTTCCAACCCTACTATTCTATGATTCTAATAATGCATGCTAAGGTGCCAATGACATTAAAGTTCAGCATAGGGATGCCAACTTTTTTGAGGCTCCTGGTCCTCTGGCTGTAACAGTAGCTTAATCTGCAGGTGTTAGCAGGGGATAATGCGGAGTTCTCTGCTGTGAAAAGCTTCCCACATATTGTGGCTTTTAAGGAGCAGGTTAGGGTGGCGTATCTGTGTGTGAGGTTTTGCTGATCCATTGGCAACCCTATCTTGGGGCTTCATCACAGCCATTGGACTTATACAGGGCACAAACTGGATATTTTTTCTTCTTGACTGCTCCCATTCCTCCCTCAGTCACCACTTACTGGTGGCGGAGGGAGAGGGATGTGTGTAAGGCAGCAACAGAGATGGTTCTGAAAAGGTGCAGGATCCTTTTCCCAGTCAGGAGCTGGCAACGCTTGTGTGAGACAAGACATACATTCCATAAGTTCCTGCCCAGATGTTAAGGTCGTGTTTGGATGCTCCTGTCTGGGTGCTGCCACCCACAATGGTGCATCAGGTGGCTACCAGGGAAAGAGCCTTCCCTGTGGTGGCCCCCTGTCTGTGGAATGCCCTTCGCAGGGAGATC
Source organism: Heloderma suspectum (assembly GCF_057233095.1). Lineage (NCBI taxonomy): Eukaryota > Metazoa > Chordata > Lepidosauria > Squamata > Helodermatidae > Heloderma > Heloderma suspectum. The sequence continues at coordinate 16,995,794 of NC_139467.1, forward strand.
TGCCTGGCATCTTCACTATATACATGTAGATGCCAGGTTAAGGCCTTCCTCTTCCGCAGGCATTGAACTCCTAATCTGTTGCTCTGTTTAGTAACTTTACTGTTGGCACTGTAATATTTTTTATATTAGAATATATTGGTATTTTCAATGTTGTATTTATTTTTTTCCTTGTAATTTTATTGTTGCTTTGTTTGTTTTTATGATTGTAAACTGCCCCAAAGTGGTTTATTCATTCATTTCATTTCTGTGCCATCCAATAGCCAAAGCTCTCTGGGCGGTTCACAACATTTACAAACCACAAATACAAGATAATAAAACATAATATAGAATCTTTAACATACAACATTTTAAAACAATTTAAACAGCTAAACAGTTACAGTATGATATTGGACCTGATAGAAACAAATGTACAGTTAGGCGGTATGTGAATTAAATAATTAAGGGAACAGTCCTATCCAGATGTCCGTCAGCCTCTGAACTAGGAGGCTGATGGGCATCCTGTGCAGGTCCGGAAGAATTCAGAGGCGATCACTGCCTCCGTGCTCCTCTTTCCCTGCATTTTTGCTAGACAGGCAATTTTGCTTTTCTAGCTGGGGCTCTGTGGAGTAGGAGGGAAAGAGGCAGGCGGGTGGGTGGAGGATTCTTCGTAAATCAACTGTCCTGGTCTCCTCCCCTTCCCGCCCACAGAACCACCCCCTTTCCCTCTTTTCCAAACTTGCGTTTGCAAGCTCATAGAGGCAGCCGGCAAGGTTCTCTCCACGCCAGCTGCGAGGGGGAGAAAGGAGTGGGAAGGGAGCTCAGACTGCTGGATCTGAGCACTGTCTCTGGCCTCAGATCCAGGAATCAGAAGTATCCTATCCCCCACCCCTACCCCGCTGTCTAGGGGCCTTAGGATTGCTTTCTAAATAAGTTAATAAATAAAAACAGCTTTGGGGAAGCAATACGATATACGTGTACATTCAGACACTTGAAGTGACTGCTTTTGGTGTTTGGGGGCATTGGGGCAACAAACACCATCAGGTTCTGGTTTAAATCAATCAATCAATCAATCTCTGTCCTCCTTTCAGATAAGCCAGTGATTCTGCCTGAAGGAAACTGCACCATCTCAAGGACCAGAGAGACTGTAACCTGTTACTGCGTGGCAGAGGGAAACCCCCTACCAGACATTGAGTGGCAACTACCCAACCGCACCATCCCAGGGGATTTCAACAGCTCTGAGCTGCAGGCAACATTGGCCTCTTCGGGACAGGCCATCGTTGGGGTCTTGAGGGGCCCCTCCTCCAGCCTGGCCAACGTGTCCTGTACAGCCACCAACCAGCACGGGCCCAGCCAAATCATACTGCCCACCGTCCTGGCAGGTGAGGCCAAGGGCAGGTCCGGAGGTGAAGCTTACAGGCCAAAGTAAATGTGATGCTAGTCAGACACTTTGGGCCCTTGCGTGTGTAATAACTTTGGGTCCGTATCTTAAGAAGATAACATGGAGGTTTTATTAAACAGAGTTACAACGACAAACAGTTCTTTGCTGGAGCTCCCTCAGCCAGTCCCAGCTCCACCCCCTCCCCCCACTCTCTAAGGATCATCTCCAAATTCCCATCCCAATGTTTCTTGTGAGGAAATGTCTCTAAATCGCTACAATCACTATGGCGTGCTTGTTATTCCTGTAGCACAGGAATGGGGAGCTTCTTTCAGCCCAAGGGGTCGAATTCGGTTTCAGAGAAGCTCAGTTTCCACTAATGGGGCTGACAGCAAAGGGGGTGGAGCCAATGACAAAAGGGGTGGGTCCAAAATTACAAAAAATGCCAACATATTGTAGCTTAAAGCTTCTACCGTCAGTAGTGAAGCCTGAGGAGAGGCATACCTACCTTTTGGCATGGGAGGAAAACTGCACAAAAGCTGAGAAAGCACCAAAGGATCAGTGGTTGGGGGGGAAGGGAAGGAGGCGTGGCCTTCTGGGGAGCCCCAGATGGCTGGATTGGGACCCCGGATGGACCGGATTTGGCCCCAGGGCCTGAGGTTACCCACCCCTGCTTTAGTAAGTAGCAGCTGCAGGGGTGGATGGGGAGAAAATCCAGATCAGGAGCATGACAGCAACAAAAGGGTTAAAGCCTGCTCCCCCACAAGCCACTGTTCAGATCCAGATTGCTCCCCTGCGGCTGCTACAAGTGCACAAGCGCCAAAGACATGGCCATCAAGTCAAGTTTGGCCCTAAGAATGTGGAAGGGAGAGGTTTGACTATCCCTTCCGGGCAGTTAAGATCTTCTTTTGAGGTCATTTATCCACATGCCCTCCACCTTCAAAAGTTAGATGGATGGCTACCAGAGACAGGGCCTTCTCAGTGATGACACTCAAACTGTGCAACTCCCTCCCAGGGCATGTTTGTCTGGCATCTCCCTTCCTATCCTTCAGGTGCCATGCAAAATCTGATCAGCTCTTTCGTACTTTTAATGGCGTTAAATGGTATTAGGGGCTCTTGGTTTGCCTTTTATCTTCCGCCTCATTTCTTCTTTGGGCTTTTAAACTATTTTATTGTTTTACGTGCTGTTTTAATGTGCTGCTTTTATTGTTTCTTTGTTTTATTTTGTCAAAACCGTTTGCGGCAGTAAATAACAATAAAATCCAGCACAAACAATAAAACCAAATCCGTAAAACAACCCAAAAAAGATGCCAACATGATAAAATTATAAAAAATAATTCCAAAAAAGCCCCACCACAAGCCCCCAAAACAAAAATGCAGACACAGAAAAAGGAAAACAGCCATGAACCCACTCATAATGAGGAGAGAAAAGGGAGTCAGCTGAAGGAATTCCTAAACAATCAAGAATTTGCCAAAGGTCTAGAACCATGTAGTGTTTTGGCGAATCTCAGCTAGAGGGCATTCCATAGGGTGAGTGCCACAACCGAAAAGGCCCTGCTCCTTCTTGTTGTCCAGTGGGCCTCAGATAGTTGTGGAACCTGGAGCAGGGCCTCAGATGATGAATGGAGCATATAGGGAGGAGCATGTGGAACATACATAACTATATAAAACATAGGCCACACCCTAACTTGTCCCCTAAGTCCAGATATCTACGGTGGGCTGTAGTGAAGGAATGACTTGACACTCCGTTTATCCTCAGAAGTACATGAATATGTTTCTAGGGTCTGAGATCTGGAATGGAAACTGAGTTCCAGAGGTGATACCTGGGTATATGTGGAAGTAAAAAACAACCACCCCTATCTTGCAGCATAAAATTCAGCAGGTGCAGCATGCAGGCACAGTCAATGGGAAGCACTGCCAGATGAAGTTCTGCCTGTCAGCTAGCTGTTAAAGCAGGGGTGGGCAACATGTGGCCCTCCAGATGTTTTGGCCTACAACTTCTATCAGTCCTCACCATTGGCTAAGCTGACTAAGGCTGATAGGAGTTGTAGGCCACAACATCTTATAGGCCCCTTCCAACCCTACTATTCTTGACTATTCTGTTGACACAAGTTGCCTACCTGTGGTGAAGGCACACTGTGTCGAGTCTGAGGCCATCTTTACAAATGCCAGCTGCCAGGTTTTATTCTCTCTTTTTGCAGGGGACACCACCCTCCTGCTCATGGCATCTGGGGGTGCCGTTGGGGGCCTCCTCTTCTTTGCCCTGCTGGGAACTGTGGTCTACAAGGTGACGATGAGCAGGTGAGAAGCCACTGAGTGCATCCACAGAAGTGCCCAGGACCGGCCCCCCCACGAGGTGGGGTGAATCCAGCCCTGGAAATGCCAATTCCAAGCAGATGCTGATTTTGATTTATTTGGGGGGGGGGGAACCTAGCTTGTTTTGACCCCATGTACCATAAAGACTGTCTCCTTTTCTATGGAGGGTTGCCAACTTTTTTTACTGGCCCCTGCTCCTGTGCCGTTAACAGCAGCATGATCTCCAGGTATTAGCACATGATCATGTTTATCTCCACACCTGGTAAAAACTCACCTGCTGATCTCTGCATATCGAGCTGCTGTTAAAGGTGCCCTCCCCCCCCCCCGGTCAGTCAACAACCTATTTTCTACTTTTCTACAACAACACTCCCTCTGTTTTTCCTTCTTCTGCTACCAAGGAAAAAGGAGCAGAAGCAAGAGGATGGGGATAACGAGGAAGATCCTAATCCTACATTGTATGTCACGGATGGAAATGTGGAGCCGAAGACATCTCTTAAAGAAGAAAATCCACCCAAATCTAAGGAGAGATTCAACATGTACAGCAAGCCCAAGGCAGGAGGGAGCCCAGCTGCTGACAATGTAAGGGGCAGCTTCAGTGCAGAACAGTCCCCCATAGCTTCTCTAGGGCAGTTGTCTTCAACTCATTCAGATTTAGGGCCCACCTTTAACAACCACCTCCAACAGGAGATCCACTTTTAATCAGGGTTGCAACTTTTGATTGATTGATCAGTTAGATAAGTAGGATCAGCAACAACATATTGCAGTGCGGAGTGGTCCTGATCAGGGGTCAGCCAGCTTCACCCTTTTCCAGAATACTCCATTGCCTCTTCCCCACACCAATAGTCAGTGTTTTATAGCCCTTAAGCATGCTCAGCCCTCATTGGGCTGTTCTGGGTTTATTTTACACTAAAGGGGTATGCGTGTGTGTGTTTGTGTGCGTGTAATTCTGCAAACCTTGGGATTCTCCCAAGCCTGCTGATTTCTTGGGTGTTAAGTGATGCCATTCTGGCTACATAAGGGCTACCAACTGGGAGAATGAGTTTGCTGATAGTATATAGAATTAAGTGATTAAAGGCACAATCCTATGCATGTTTAGACAGAAAAAAGGCCCACAACTTGGCATGGTAGGAGTTCTAGTCCTTTTTTCTGCCTAAACATGCACCCTAAATCCTCCTTTCCCAGTGCAATCCTATTTGTTGTTCAGTCGTTAAGTCGTGTCCGACTCTTCATGACCCCATGGACCATAGCATGCCAGGCCTTCCTGTCCTCCACTCTCTCCCGAAGTGCACTCAAGTTCATATTCATTGCATCGGTGATGCTATCTAGCCATCTCATCCTCTGCTGTCTCCTTCTCCTTTTGCCTTCAATCTTTCCCAGCATCAGGGTCTTTTCCAGAGAGTTTTCTCTTCGCATTAGAGAAGTGGCCAAAATATTTGAGCTTCAGCTTCAGTATCTGCCCTTCCAATGAGCACTCAGGGTTGATTTCCTTTAGGATTGACTGATTAGACCCCCTTACAGTCCAGGGGACTCGTAAGAGTCTTCTCCAGCACCACAGTTCGAAAGCATCCATTCTTCGGCGCTCAGCCTTCCTTAGAGTCCAGCTCTCACAGCCATACATTACTACTGGGAAAACCATAGCTTTGATTATACGAACCATTGTCAGCAAGATGATGTCTCTGCTTCTTACTATGCTGTCTAGGTTTGCCATAGCTTTCCTCCCAAGGAGCAAGCGTCTTGTAATTTCATGGCTACAGTCACCATCTGCGGTGATCTTGGAGCCCAAGAAAATAAAATCTGTCACTGCTTCCATTTCTTCCCCTTCTATATGCCAGGAAGTGATGGGGCCAGATGCCATGATCTTCGTTTTTTTTTAATGTTGAGTTTCAAACCAGCTTTTGCACTCTCCACTTTCACCCTCAACAAGAGGCTCTTTAGATCCTCTTCACTTTCTGCTCTTCACTTTCTGCACTCTTCACTTTCACTTTTTTTTTTTTTTTGCTTTCTCCATGATCCAGCGAATGTTGGCGATTTGATCTCTAGGTCCTCTGCCTCTTCGAAACCCAGCTTGTACTTCCAGTAGTTCTCGGTTCACATGCTGCTGAAGCCTAGCTTGTAGGATTTTGAGCATAACCTTGCTGGCATGTGAAATGAGCGCAATTGTACGGTAGTTTGAACACTCTTTGGCATTGCCCTTCTTTGGAATTGGAAAGCAAACTGACCTTTTCCAGTCTTGTGGCCACTCTTGAGTGTTCCAAATTTGTTGGCATATAGAGTGCAGCACTTTTAACAGCATCATCTTTTAGGATTTTAAATAGCTCAGCTGGAAGACTGTCATCTCCGCTAGCTTTGTTGTTAGTAATGCTTCCTAAGGCCCACTTGACTTCACTCTCTAGCATGTCCGGCTCAAGTTCAGTGACCGCACTATCATGGCTATCAGGGACATTAAGATCTTTCCTGTATAGTTCTTCTGTGTATTCTTTCCACCTCTTCTTAATCTCATCTGCTTCAGTTAGGTCCCAGCCTTCTTTGTCCTTTATCATGCCCATCTTTGCACAAAACGTTCCCTTGAGATCTCTGATTTTCTTGAAAAGTTCTCTAGTCTTCCCATTCTATTGTTTTCCTCGATTTCTTAGCATTGTTCATTTAAGAAGGCCTTCTTGTCTCTCCTTGCTATCCTCTGGAACTCTGCATTCAGTTGGATATATCTTCCCCTTTCTCCATTGCTTTTTGCTTCCCTTCTTTCCTCAGCTACTTGTAAAGCCTCATCAGACAGCCACTTGGCTTTCTTGCATTTCTTTTTCTTTGGGATGGATTTCGTTGCTGCCTCCTGAACAATGTTATGTACCTCCATCCATAGTTCCTCAGGCACTCTGTCTATCAGGTCTAATCCCTTCAATCTATTTGTCACCTCCACTGTATATTCATAAGGGATATGATTTAGGTCATACCTGAATGGTTTAGTGGTTTTCCCTATGTTCTTCAATTTAAGCCAAAATTTTGCAAGAAGCAGCTCATGATCTGAGCCACAGTCAGCTCCAGGTCTTGTTTTTACTGACTGTTTGTTTGTTTGTTTGTTTATTAAATTTATTAATTGCCATCTGGCTGGTCACCCAGCCACTCTGGGCGATGTACAACATATAATAAAACAGTTTAAAACAATAAAATTCTACAATGGAAACATTTTCTAAAATACCCTTGTTGTTGTTTATTCGGTCAGTCGCTTCCGACTCTTCATGGCTTCATGGACCAGCCCACGCCAGAACTTCCTGTCGGCCGTCGCCACCCCCAGCTCCCCCAAGGTCAAGTCTGTCACCTCCAGAATGTCATCCATCCATCTTGCCCTTGGTTGGCCCCTCTTCCTTTTGCCTTCCACTTTCCCTAGCATCAGCATCTTCTCCAGGATATCCTGTCTTCTGATGATGTGGCCAAAGTACTTCAGTTTTGCCTTTAATATGCTTCCCTCAAGTGAGCAATCTGGCTTTATTTCCTGGAGTATGGACTGGTTTGATCTTCTTGCAGTCCAAGGCACTCTCAGAATTTTCCTCCAGCACCACAGTTCAAAAGCATCTATCTTCCTTCGCTCAGCCTTCCTTATGGTCCAGCTCTCACAGACATAGGTTACTTCGGGGAATACCATTGCTTGAACTATGCAGACCATTGTTGTCAGTGTGATGTCTCTGCTCTTAACTAGAAGTTAACTAGAACTCTGCGCCTAGAAAGACAAAGTCTGTCACTGCCTCCACATTTTCTCCCTCTATTTGCCAGTTATCAATCAAGCTGGTTGCCATAATCTTGGTTTTTTTGAGGTTTAACTGCAAGCCAGCATTTGCACTTTCTCCTTTCACCTTCATCATGAGGTTCCTCAGCTCCTCCTCACTTTCAGCTATCAAAGTGGTATCATCTGCATATCTGAGATTGTTAATGTTTCTTCCAGTGATTTTAACTCCAGCCTTGGCTTCATCAAGCCCAGCATGTCGCATGATGTGTTCTACGTACAGGTTGAATAGGTAGGGTGAGAGTATACAGCCCTGCCGTACTCCTTTCCCAATCTTAAACTAGTCTACTGTTCCATTGTTTGTTCTTACCATTGCTACTTGGTCATTATACAGATTCCTCAGAAGGCAGACAAGATGACTTGCTATCCCCATACCACCAAGAACTTGCCACAATTTGTTATGATCCACTAGGGATGTCAGAGAATTCCGCCACAGATCTCGGGGAGGCTGAATGCCAGCGCATTCGGGGCCCCGAAATCGGTGGCGGAACGGTCTGCCACCCCCCCGTCACCCCCCGGGACGGGACTTACCTTGGGTGGATCTTCCTGGCGGCAGCGGCTCCGTCGGCAGTTCAGCGGCAGTGGCAGGTCTTCTGACCGGCTGCTGCCGCTGCCATTTCCAGTTAAAAAAACAAAAAAAAACCCACAAAAAAAGTGATAGGCTACATAAAGATTTACGTAGCCTATCCCGGCTAGAATTTTAAAAAACACCGTAATAGGCTACGTAAATGTTTACGTAGCCTATCACGGCTGATTTAAAAGAAAAAAACCCCGCGCGTACGAATGGGCGCCGCCATTTGCGTTCCTTATTTTGGCACGTCTTACTCTACGGAAACATTTACGTAGACTAAGACAGCAAAAATAAGGGGAATGCAAATAGCGTAGCTACGCTATTTGCGTTCCCCTTATTTTCGCCGTCTTAGTCTATGTAAATGTTTACGTAGACTAAGACGTGCCAAAATAAGGAATGCAAATGGCGGCGCCCATGGGCGCCGCCATTTGCATACACACTTTTTTTTCCATTTAAATCAGCCGTGATAGGCTACGTAAACATTTACGTAGCCTATCACGGCTGACTGCAGGGACGCAAACGGCGGCAGCTACGGCCGCCGCCATTTGCGTCCCTGCTAGCCAGCGGCCGGATGTCTGGCTGCTGGCGGAGCTGGCCGGTGGCTCCACAGAATCTGGAGCAGAGCCAGCCGGACAGAATTTTTGGGGGGAGGGACAGAGCGCCTCCCCCCACCACGAATGTCACCCTTCGAAAAGGTAAGTGACTTTCGTACATCCCTATGATCCACACAGTCAAAGACTTTAGAATAGTCAATAAAACAGAAATAGATGTTTTTCTGAAACTCCCTGGCTTTCTCCATTATCCAGCGGATCTTGACAATTTGGTGTCTAGTTCCTCTGCCTTTTCTAAACCCAGATTGTACATCTGGCAATTCTCTTTCCATGAATTGCTGGAGTCTACCTTGCAAGATCTTGAGCATTACCTTACTGGCATGTGAAATAAGTGCCACTGTTCGATAGTTTGAACATTCTTTGGTGCTTCCCTTTTTTGGTACGGGGATATAAGTTGATCTTTTCCAATCTGTTGGCCATTCTTGTGTTTTCCAAATTTGCTGCCACATGGCATGCATCACCTTGACAGCATCATCTTGCAAGATTTTAATAGGGATGTACGAAACACCTACCTGGCTCCGTGCCGGACAATCCGCGGTGGCGGCTAGGCGCTCTGTCCCTTCCCCCGGAATCATCGATGGGAGGGGAGGTGATCCGGTCCTCCCCCCTGGAATCCTGCCCGGCCAGCTCCGCTCCATGGCCAAACCGCGGAGCTGCCGTCCAGCTCTGGCCGCCCGCAGCCGCTGGGCATACCTGCAGGGACGCAAATGATAGCTGTCGTAGCCGCCGCCATTTGCGTACCTGTATTGAGCCGTGATAGGCTACTAGGGATGTCATAGAATTCCACCACGAATCTTGGTGAGGCCGAATGCCAGTGCATTCAGCCCCCCGAAATCTGTGGCGGAATGGCCTGCCACCCCCCCGCGGATCTCCCCTGGTACGAGACTTACCTGGGGCGGATCTTCGGGGCAGCAGCGGCTCCGGCAGCGGGTCCAGCGGCAGCTTTGGTGGCAACGGTGGCCGGTCTTCCGACCGGCTGCCGCCGCCACCATTTCCAGGCTTGTGAAAAAAAAAGAAGAAGACGTGATAGGCTACGTAACGATTTACATAGCCTATCATCGCTAGGTTTAAAAAAAAAGAAAAAAAAGACGTGATAGGCTACATAAATCTTTACGTAGCCTATCATGGTTGGGGGTGGGTTTTAAAAAAAAATGCATACGCAAATGCGTACGTAAGTATTTACATAGACTATGACGGCGAAAATCAAGGGGAACGCAAATAGCGTAGCGGGCGCTATTTGTGTCCCCTTTTGATTCACTGTTTTAGCCTACATAAAGATTTACGTAGGCTAAAATGGTGAATGAAAAAGGGATGCAAATAGCACTCACTACGCTATTTGCGTTCCCCTTGATTTTCGCCGTCATAGTCTACGTAAATACTTACGTAGATTAAGACGGCCAAAAAGAAGGAACGCAAATGGTGGCAGCCATAGCCGCCGCCACTTGCGTACGCGGTTGTTTTTGTTTGTTTGTTTGTTTTTTTACCCAGAGCCCTCCGTGGCCGGAAATCCGGCTGCGGACGGCTCTGGCCTGGCCAGGCCGGGCCTGGCCGGCTGCTCCACAGAGCTGCCGCGGAGCACAGCCGGCCGTTCGAGGATTCTGGGGGGAGGAACGGAGTGCTCCCCCCCACCATCAACATAATCCACGAAAGTTAAGTCACTTTCGTACATCCCTATAGGCTACGTAAATATTTACGTAGCCTATCACAGCAGGGGGAAAAAAAACCAGTGTATGCAAATGGCGGTAGCCGCCACCATTTGCGTACGCTGGGGCTTTTTCCCCCTGCCGTGATAGGCTACGTAAATACTTAATGGCGTCCCTGCGTTAGCCGTGATAGGCTACGTAAGTATTTATGTAGCCTATCACGGCTATGAAGAGGAGAAAGCGAATAGCGGCCATAGGACAGCCGCCTTTCACAAAGCAGCGCGGATGGGAGCAGGTAAGTGCTCCGTCCCGCGCGCCTTTTGTGGGTTGGGGGGTGGGGGCTTTGTTCCATGATGGATTTCAGGGGGCCGAATGCACTGGCATTCGGCCTCACCGAGATCCGTTGCGGAATTCTCCGACATTCCTAGATTTTAAACAGTTCAGCTGGGATACCATCATCTCCTGCTGCCTTGTTATTAGCAATGCTTCTTAAGGCCCATTCAACCTCACTCTTCTGGATGTCTGGCTCTAGCTCACTGACCACACCGTCAAATCTATCCCCGATATTATTATCCTTCCTATACGGATATACGGATCCGTATAGATATACGGATATACGGATATCTTCCGTAAGATATACGGATCTTCCGTATATTCTTGCCACCTTTTCTTGATCTCTTCTGCTTCTGTTAGGTCCTTGCCATCTTTGTTTTTGGTCCTACCCATTTTTGCCTGGAATTTACCTCCGATGTTTCTAATTTTCTGGAAGAGGTCTCTTGTCGTTCCTATTCTATTACCTTCTTCCGCTTCCGCGCATTGCTTGTTTAAAAATAATTCCTTATCTCTTCTGGCTAACCTCTGGAATTTTGCATATAATTGGGCATATCTCCCCCTATCACTATCGCCTTTTGCTTTCCTTCTTTCTTGGGCTGCTTCCAGTGTCTCAGCAGACAGCCATCTTGCCTTTTTCGTTTTCTTTTTCTTTGGGACTTTTTTGTTGCTGCCTCCTGAACAATGTTGCGAACTTTTGTCCATAGTTCTTCCAGGACCCTATCTACTAAATCTAGTCCCTTAAATCTATTCTTCACCTCCACGGCATATTCATTAGGAATATTAGTGAGCTCATATCTAACTGATCTGTGGGTCTTCCCTATTCTCTTGAGTCTGATTCTAAATTGTGCAATAAGAAGTTCGTGATCTGAACTACAATCAGCTCCAGGTCTTGTTTTTACCAACTGCATAGATGTCCGCCACCTTTGGCTACAAAGGATGTAGTCAATCTGATTTTGGTGTCGACCGTCTGCTGAAGTCCATGTATAAAGTCGTCTCTTAGGTTGTTGGAAGAGAGTGTTTGTTATGCACAGTGAGTTGTCTTGGCAAAATTCTATCAGCCTATGTCCTGCTTCATTTTGTTTTCCCAGACCATGCTTGCCTGTAATTCCAGGTGTCGTTTGACTACCCACCTTAGCATTCCAGTCTCCTGTAATGAAAATAACATCTTTTTTTGGCGTACTATCCAGTAGGTGCTGCAGATCCTCATAGAACTGATCTACTTCTGCTTCTTCAGCATCTGTGCTTGGGGTGTATATTTGGATCACTGTGATGTTAAATGGCTTACCCTGAATTTTAAGTGAGATAATTCTATCATTTTTTTCGATTGTATCCAATCACTGCTTTAACCACTTTATCATTAATTATGAAGGCTACTCCATTTCTTCTGTGCTCCTCTTGTCCACAGTAGTAGATCTGATGATCATTTGATGTGAAGTGGCCCATTCCAGTCCATTTCACTTCACTGACACCCAAAGTGTCTATATGTAATCTTGACATCTCCCCAATAACCGCATCCAATTTTCCCTGGCTCATAGATCTTACATTCCAGGTTCCTATGGTGTGTTGATCTTTAGAACATCGGATTCGCCGTTCACCACCAGCACCATCAGCTGCTAGCCATCCTTTCGGCTTTGAGCTAGCTGCATCATCACATGTGGGGCTAGTTGAACTTATCCTCTGTTCCTCCCAGTAGCATTTTGACCATCTTCCGACCTGGGAGTCCCATCTTCCAATGGTATACTGACATATCTCTGGTTGTACTGATCCATTTAGTTTTTATGGCAAGAATACTGGAGTGGGTTGCCATTTCCGTCCCCAGGGATTGTATTTAGTCTGACCTCTCTGCCATGACCTTCCCGTCTTGGGTGTCCCTTCACAGTTTAGCTCATGACGTCATTGAGGTGCTCAAGCTCCAGTACCATGACAAGGTAATGATCTCCTTTGCTGAAGAAAATACCTTAACCCACCCCAAATGCCTGCCTGAACAACCACGTTTTTAATTCACATCGGAAGCTCATTAAAGCTTCTCCATCTTTGGCTGCAAAATACATAATCAATCTGATTTAGATATTGACCATCTGGTGATGTCCACGTGTAGAGTTGCCTGTTGTGCTGTTGGAAAAGAGTGTTTGCTATGATCAGCGTGTTCGCTTGGCAAAACTCTATTAGGCTTTGTCCTGCTTCATTTTGTACACCAAGGCCATGCTTGCCTGTTATCCTGGTTATTTCTTGACTTCCTACTTTAGCATTCCAATCCCCTATGATGAAGAGGACATCTTTTTTTGGTGTTAGTTCTAGAAGGTGTTGTAGGTCTTCATAGAACCGATCAACCTCAGCTTCTTCGGCATCAGTGGTTGGGGCATAGACTTGAACTACTATGATGTTGAATGGTTTGCCTTGGATTCGTACTGAGATCATTCAGTTGTTTTTGAGATTGTACCCCAGTACTGCTTTTCCCACCCTTTTATTGACTATGAGTGCTACTCCATTTCTTCTAAAGGATTCTTGCCCATAGTAGTAGATATAATGGTCACCTGAATTAAATTCACCCATGCTTGTCCATTTTAATTCGCTGATTCCCAAGATGTCGATGTTCAATCTTGCCATCTCATGTTTGACCATTTCCAGCTTACCTTGATTCATTGAACTTACATTCCAGGTCCCTAGACAATATTGTTCTTTACAGCATCGGATTTTCTTTTCACCACCAGATACATCCACAGCTGAGTGTCCTTTCGGCTTTGGCCCAGCCGCTTCACTCTTTCTGGCACTACTTGGAAATTCCCTCTGCTCTTCCCCAGTAGTATATTGGACACCTTCCGACCCGAGGGGCTCATCTTCTGGCGTCATATCTTTTAGACTTGTGATACGTTCGATGGGGTTTTCTTGGCAAGAATACTGGAGTGGGTTGCCATTTCCTTCTCCACTGGACCACATTTTGTCAGAACTCTCCACCATGACCTGTCTGTCTTGGGTGGCCCTGCACAGCATAGCTTATGGCTTCACTGAGTTACGCAAGCCCCTCCGCTACAACAAGGCAGTGATCCATGAAGGGGAGTGCAATCCTATAGTTGTTTCCAAAGAAGTAAGCCCCAGATCAGCCTATAGACTCCCAATTAATCGGTAAACACTTTTTAAAAAGTTAATTATTCCCTCTTCTACACAGTACATATTGAAATGTTGGCTATCCCCGGCTGAGAGCTGCCTTCTAAGTTGCTTGAACTCAAACACTGTTTTTCTCCTCCCCTCTCCTTTGTTTTAGGATCTAAGCACTGAGAATTATGAGACCATGGGGATAGCAGAAGATTATGAGAATCTATCAGCAGGGGGATGTGCCGGACATTATGGGAACCCGAGCAATTGGCAGTCCTCCTCTGGCACCGATCAAATCTACTCCAATGTCTGATCTGAGAAGGGAGCGGACAAAAGGAGCGTGTCTGCATTTTTTTCTATATAACAAGTGTAACTAGAACTAATGCTAGCTAGAGGAACGGGTGTGATCAGGCAGGAGAGCTGGGGAGACATGGTGTCAAACGAGGACACCTAAATAAATAAACCTTGCGAGGATCCCTGGCTGCAAGGTGGACCTCCCAGAATTCCCTGGGGAACATTATTAGTATAAACCCTTGGGACTCCCTGCTACAGGGAAACATTATTAGTGTTAACTCCCAGGTGGTGGTGATGTGTGTGTGGGGGTATATTATAGGTGTAGAACCTTGGTGGGGGAAATATTTATGGTGTTACCCCCTAAGGCTCCTTCCTGAGGGGAAATATTATTGATCCTCACCCCCTGGGATTGCCTGCTGAAAAGGGATAGTTAATGACACTAGTCCCCAGGACTGCCTGCTGAAGTGTATGGAAGTATAATAATCCCCTTCTTCTTTTCCACGACTGAGATCTTTCCTGCTGTGCTGAGCCCATGGTGTCAGTGGATTTTACTGTCAAGACTTTCAAAGTATATGTCTCTATTTTTGTACTTTCAGCATGTCCATGCCGCTTTTATTGCTGTGATTATTTGGACTCAGGGTGGAGGGGAGGACACCATTCAGATCTCTCTGTGGGGGACTGCATTACATTAGAGGCTTTGCGTACACTATAGGAGGATGTGCCGGACATTGTGGGAACCTGCCACGTTTTCTTCCCTAGCTGGGCTCCCGTGCCTTGAACAGCTGCATGAGAGCTGGAAATCCAGCAGCAGTTGTGGTTTCCTTCACTGTATACTATTCAGTGTGTGGTAAGCCTCCACCAGTTGAATTTCTGTCTGTCATGCAGCTTTTCAAGGCGGGGAATCCCGGCCAGAAAGAAAGGCAGCAGCGGTCCATAACTGATTCCTGTCCTTCATGCTTTTGTAGAGGATGTAGGTCAGCAACAGGGTGCCCATCCCCTCCCACTTAAAAAAATAACACATTTTCTTGCCGATAGCTGGGATCACTTCTAAGCAAAGTGAAGGCATCAAGCTGCTGCCCTCTTCATTTCCCATAAACGCCTCTGGGCTACATGTGGGGGTTCAGAGACATTCTTTTGAAATGGAGATATTGGGGGGGGGAGAACAGATGTGTGTGTGTGTATTAGAGAGGGATGGGGGCAAGGGAGGGAGAAAAAGAAATTGAGGGGCTGGGAATGAATCGGCTGGCAGAGGAGAGGGGGTAGAGAAAAAGAGTGCCTTCTGTGAAATAGTTTTCTGTTGGTGCTGAAAACTAGGTGTTGTTTAATGTGTTGTGGCTCAGACCACACACTTGCCTGTTACACAGCCATTTGGGCAGGTTACTTGTCCTTTGTGACTCACTACACATCCCCAGGCAGCCATTTTGTGATGGTGCCTATGACAGATCCTCAAATTGCCAGACATGCCTGTGCCCAAAAAGGTGCCTGTCCCTGATGTAAGTGAACACAGGAGAAGACTCATTGCCCTGTGGCGCGGACAGTACGAACATGGTGTATGGGGCACAGTTGCCACTGGGCCTCTTGCCAGGGACCCAGGCTGTTCTGATGGCATCTGTGAAGATGGGAGCCAGGAGCGAAGCAGAATTGCTACTAGATTTGGCCTAACTACGAAGCAAATTTCACAGGTCCTGTTCAAACAAAATGGCTGCAGGAATTTCAAGAGGAGTTAAATGGATTTTGATAATGCTAGTTAAATTGCGGGTGCGGGGGGGGAGCAGCCATAGTTTAGCAGCTTAGAGTCCATGCTTTACATGCATAAAGTCTCAGGTGGCCCCTCCAGCAAAAAAATAAATAAAAATAAGTCAGAAAGGGCTAGGAAAGATCTCTCATAGCAGCTGTCTTAGGTGGAGGAGACAAAACTGCATTACCCACTGGCCAAATGGCCTGACTCCATATTACATCGCTTTATGTGCTTTTTCACACACCTCAGGTTGCTATCACATTTTGAGCTACATTTTGAGAACTACCCCCCCGCCGCACCCCCAAGCCTCACCTTTGAGAATTTCAAAGGAAATTCAATTGTTTTTAATAGGATTAACGGCATTTATCAGAAGGCGAAGGAAAGGGTTGAACATCCCTTCTGAGTTGGGAGCAGTAATCAGCAATTCACAATGACAACTTGTGAGGTAAAAAGACTTTTCATTCCCAGTAACAAACATGAATGTGCAAAGCAAACCAACGAACAAAACCCAGTGCCAAACTAATAAATAAGGAGTATGCGTTGGGTGTAGTGGGGGTCAGGTTGGGGGTCGGCGTGGGTGGGAAGCCTGGTGTGTGTGGTGCTACGACAGCGGGCAGTCTAACAGCGCTGTGGTCATCCATCAAGGCCTTCCCCCTCTTCATGTCCGACAGCAGAGACCGCAGCCCTTGTTCCTGCAGCACTTGCAGCAGTAAGTGCAGACGGATAAGGCGGTGTGGCGCTTGGGTCTCTGTAGCAACATCTGCGGTTGGAAGTGAAAAGAGTGTTGTCACTGAACGGGTACTTTTAAAAAAAGACGCCTGATTTTCCCAAATATTGTCCAAGAGGGGCTTACAATGAGGCCTGAATACGAGAGACACCAAATATAAAACATCCCCCCCGCCCAATCACTAAGATACAGTATAATTGAAACAAACAAAAAATCGCTAATGTTGCTCTCAGAAAGGGCGGTTGGCGTTTTTCAGGTCTGAGGCAGGGCTTGGCCTGGTTGAGGCATAGGCCTGTTGATAGTGCATATCTTCATCCTTCCATGGGGATCACGAAGAGAGAGTTTTTTTGGATTAGGACAGAGGGAGAGATTGATAATTGGGGTTTCCGGGTTCTTCCTGCATTCTCCCTCTGCTACTGATATTGGGTTGTCCTATTCCTTCTCAGTTCAGAGAAGGCCTATAGCACAGGGGGAAGAGCACGTGCTTTGTATGCGGAACATCCCAGGTTCAATCACTGGCATCTTTAGTTAAAACTATTCTGCTGGACCCAGACTTAGTCATGGGTAGAATAGATCGGGGGCGCCAAGCTTTTTGGGTCAGTGGGCATGTTTGGAATTATTAGGGAGTGTTGCGGGTGCTCTCACAAAATGGCTGCCATCAGGTGGAGGCTTGGCCATTCATAAAATTAATGCCATGGTGGGCATGGCCGGTCACAAACACTCATTCCCCAGAAGGCAAACGGGTGAGGCTCAAAAAAAGGTAACTTCTCCAAGTACCTTAGGTACATGGCAGAGGTGGGTTTGAGCACCAAAACACAAAAACATGCTTTTCAATCTAAATAAAGATGGCACCTAAAGGTAGCATTTCACTTTGCAGAATGCCAGCTTCCCAGTTTTTTTTTTAAAAAAAGCTGTTTAAGAAATAAAATAAAATTTTAAAAAATCAGAAAGGGTGGGGTGCATGGCTGGCACCACACTGGAAACCCTAGGAGCAGATCCATTGAGATCAATAGGACTTCTATTAGTCATGACTAAAAGTCTCGTTAATTTTAAGGGGTCTGCTCTAAGCATGACTAAATCCACAAATTGGACTTGCAAGGGTCCTAGCGGACTAGCTCTAGGTAGGGCTGACAGTGTTTTGCTTTCAAAACACCGGGTACCTCAAGTGAGTGCCTCTGAGCATAGACAGACAGAGGGCCTCTTCTTCTCTGACTGGAGCAATAGGGGTTTTCTTTTTTCTTTTTAAGGGTTCTAAGGGTGTGCAACCAAAGGAAAGGCAGGGCAGGAGAAGCCACAAACACATAGAATCATAGAACAGTAGGGTTGGAAGGGGCCTACAAGGCCATCGAATCCAACCCCTTGCTCAATGCAAGAATCCAAGTCAGAGCATCCCTGACAGATGGCTGTCCAGCCTCGTCTTGAACGCCTCCAGTGTGGGAGAGCCCACCACCTCCCTAGGTAATTGGTTCCATAGTCATATTGCTCTTAACAGTCAGGAGGTTTTTCCTGATGTTCAGCCGGAATCTGGCTTCCTGTAACTTGAGCCCATCATTCCATGAACAGAGGGCCCCCTTCGCAACTGCAGCACTGTGCAAAGGCAGGGTTCAGGGCTGCAGCCTGGTACATCACATGAACATACACTGCGTAGAAAGAGAGAGAGATCTGCCCCCCCCCCCCACGCACACACCCCTTGCTTTCTTGCTGGGGTAATACAAGCAGCATTTGTTTATAGAGGTCTCACCTGCAATCCAGAGATTTCGGCCTCAGGCTCAGCCTTGTATGTATCCAAGCTGACCAAGTCTTTCTGGGCTCCTGTCTGTAAAGGGAAGGAAAGAAGGATATTTGCTTCAGCAATTCTATTTCTGAACGGGGGCGAGGAAAATCTTACAACAGTTCACAGCAAAAAGGTCCAGTTCACTTTCTCTAAACCTGATGACAGCGCAATGTAAGTTTTCATCTCTGGTTCACTCTTCTCTCCCCTCACCCTGCTGATGACTTTCCTCTATCCTTGGACCTGAGAGACTGTCCTATTTATTATCATGGGCATTTTAGCCTTTCCCTTTTAGCTGTGTGACACAGTAAGCTGCCCTTGTCAGAATTCCCTCTCCTGCACAACTCTTTAAAACCCAGATGGGGGTACTTTTTTTAAAACCCAGATGGGGGTGCCACGCTCCCTTGGGAGTAATTTTCTGGGGGCCACATGTTAGCAGTTGGCCAGGCCAGAGCCAAAAGTGGGATGGGTCACCCTTCTCTCTCTGCCACAGGTTGTCCACCCCTGGTTTAAAGGCACAGCAGCCCTGTCCTCATTTGCCTCTAAGGCAAGGAAGTAATAAGATGGCATTTCGACGTTTTCAAGGAAGAAGTGGAGGATATGCATCAGGTTTGCTCTGTAAGCAAAATGGCAATACGTTGTTCTTGCCGGGGTCATAGATGGCTTGGAAGGGCCTACAAGAGCACCGAGTCCAACCCCTGCTTAATGCAGGAAGCCTCATACCCAGGTAGTCTCCCATCCAAGTACTAACCAGGGCTGACCTTGCTTAGCTTCCGAGATCAGATGAGATCAGGCACATCCAGCCCTTTGGATGGCCCTATGACACATCTAAAGAATTCTTCCTTACCCACTACAATCATGTCTGGTTATCTCTTTGATAAACCCACATTTCAATGGTCTTTTGAAAACCCAGTTCTTACATTATAGGACCAGTATAGTTGCTGTTTGTCCTGCAGCTCCACCTCATGTGACAACTCACAGGGGACCAGGCCTAGCATGAGGGAGCTAGTGATGCTAGGCATCTGCCAAGGCCCTTCCAAGAGGAAGGGGGCCCATTGCTAACCTCCAAAGTTGCAGTGCAGCTCAGGCCCACAGGGAAACAGCAAGCGAATGAGCATCCACACTAAGGAATTGCATGAGGAGAGCTATAGTAGCAGCAACAGCAGCGGCGTGATTAGCATTGGCATGGTTCTTCCCCTGTGTTCTTCCCCCTCCTGTACATTGTCTACATTCATATGCTACTGGAGTGACAGGGGATGAAGTCACAGGGTAGCATCAAGCATGTCGCTGCATAGGTATAGACACAGAATCATAGGGTTGGAAGGGGCCTACAAGACCATCGAGTCCAACCCCCAGCTCAGTGCAGGAAGCCTGATACCCAGGCAGTCTCCCACCCAAGCACTAACCAGGGCTGACCCTGCTTAGCTTCCGAGATCAGACACAAGGTTGTGTCACTCAGACTTCACAGGGGGAATTGCTTTAGCTATAGATTAACTGACATCATGACATGATTTCTGAACTAGGCAGGGCAGATTAGCAAGTAAAACAAAAAAATAAATAGATGGTCCAGGCCACATTATCCCATTTTTGTACTTATTAGTTAATCTGGAATACCCCAGGATTCTACATCCATAGTAGTTAACATGCATTACTATCCTCCGCTTCTCTTAGAAGCATATGAAGATCATTGAGCGCACACAATTTGGAGATGGCTCAGTTTCACCTGCTGCTGTATTCAGCTACCCCGCAACAGCTCTTTCCTGCTCTCTTTTCAGAAAGCCAAGAGAAGGACAGGTTTTTTTGACTGAGTGTGCATGTGTGCATGTGGCATGGCAAGCTGTGCATTGCATGGTGCCTGGGTATTCATACATGTGCATCTACATGCATGTGCTCTAGATGCATCCATTCTCTACCCCGTCACAAACTCTTATGAGATTCTGTGATGGAGCTAAACCCTGAAGATGGACACTAGGAACTTGCAGTAAAAACAAACAAACAAACATTAAGAAAGAATTTCCCCAAGGTAAAAACACGGACAGTGATTTATCAGGACTATCCCTGATAAAAAGTGGGGCCTACAATAAAATGTTGCAGCGTGGAATGCTGCTTTTCAAGATTCCAGACACCCTACTCTATTCCACCCCCTTTTTTTTGTTTCGCTCCCTAATAATCAGCCAGCATTCTGTAGCCACTAAGCATGCTCAGTCCTCATTGGGCTGTTTTTGGTTTTTTCCCCTTCTACCCTTACAGATTTTGTTTGTACTTCTGCAAACCTTGAGGTTTCCCCAAGCCTGCAGATAATTGTGAATGGGGGGGTGGGGGGTGCCATTCCGTCTTCATTGGCAATGACACTCACAGCCAGAACATCAGAAAAAGAGGGATTGCTAGAATGGTATACTGAGGTATCTCAATACTCCTTGCCACAGCCCTCTATGGCCAGTTGTCATCATCTTCCTCCATATTGTACATTGGGGGCTACCTCTGAGATAAGAGGATCCAGCTTAGGAGTTCAGTTTAGGGGAGGAATTCAACTCCGCTCACACTCATAACTACTAAGCGACACGTTCCAGGATGTGAAGGGCTAACCAATCTATCCCCCTGCAATCTTGACTGCCATCTTTAGGATCTACTGCAATTCTAGGTCATAATTTATCATTTGATTCTCACCTGAATTCTGAAGGCACAGAGGTTTCTGGGGGCACCGCTGAGAAGAATGAAGATTACGCAGGCCAATTGCAGTTTCATCTTCCTTTGTTGAGATGGGCCCTGTTCCTCTTTTTTCTTCAATCTGTTTCCTCTTCTTTTATTTAGGCTGCCCCGTTCTCTCTCTCTCTCTCTCTCTCTCTCTCTCTCTCTCTCTCTCTCTCTGGGATAGGCCAAGATTGTGTTATGCCCAAGCGAGCAGGGAAGCTACCTTTATATGCCAGAGAGTCCCTCCCCACTTTGGTATCAGCCAATCCCCTGCATTTCAAATTTGGAAGAGAGAACCCATGAGCAAACAGGTCGATAGGTTTAACACATTTGATCAAAAACTCGTATTCCTCAAAGGCAGAGAAAATTTCTCAACTGATGCAAGTCGAGGATGCTGTATGAGACTTTGCATCCTCATTTATGCCACTGTAAACAGAATGGATCAAGCTTGCTGTTCAGCAGCAGGGGTAACACGCGTAACTACACAGCACATTGTTCCTTAGCTTTTAATCTTTGATCCTTTCTGGGGTTTCCCCAACCATTGCAACAGATTTACCGTAATTTATTTTCTGACTTGAGTTCTTTAAAAAATAATAACCTCAAGTCAAAAATAGGACAATATAGTTTTTGGATTAGAAATCCCCCAGGTTTTGCAATATTTCTTCCTCTCTTTCAGAAGAACAAGTTTCACAAATTCAGAGGATTGTTTAAGAAAGAAATCTGTGGAAAGAATGCAGTTCTTGGGGAATGCTCGGAAATGGAGTTACGGTCAGCTTGGCTTTGGAGCTAGTGAGGGATTTCTGAAAAACAAGATCCAGGTTTGGATTTGAAGTATACACCTCAACAGATTTTAATTCAAATCAATTTCAGCTCAAGACTGAATTCAGCGCAAGAACTGGTGTCAGTCTGTTGTAGGAGATCCATTTGAGCCAAAAGAGCAATCATTAAGTTGGGTACAATGATTTAGAGTTCAATGAGATTATTGATTGGACTGCAAATTTGCAGAGATTTTAAAAAGAAGCTAGCAATGACATCTGGCTTTCTTCTGGATAATTTTGTACCATCCGAAGTGCTGGATCCAGACTTAGTCACACTTAAACTAGACCCATTAAAATCAGTAGGATTTAAGTTAGACATGACTAACTTAAGTCTCATTGATTTCACTAGACGTACCTCAGTATGACTACGTCTGGATCCAACCCATGATATATTTGCTTTTCGGAATCACAAGTGTTTATATTTCTCTTTCTTTTTTGGTTAATGGAAATTTTCAATAAAGTACTGATTTTTAAAAAATCTAACAGTGGAAATTCAAGACGTGGGTGCAAAAGCTATTTAATCAAAAGCACCCAGAACATTTTGAGGAGAGGTTGGGAAATCTTTAAAAACAATAACTCAACAGTCATCCACAACAGTAAAGATAACATTGGTACATTAAAAAGTGTAGTTTCTTCAAACATATTTTCAGAGTTATTCTGACCAATGTAAGACCCATTTTGATTTCAGTGGGTCTACTCTGTTGTTGTTTATTCGGTCAGTCGCTTCCGACTCTTTGTGACTTCATGGACCAGCCCACGCCAGAGCTTCCCGTTGGCCGTCGCCACCCCCAGCTCCCCCACGGTCGAGTCCGTCACCTCCAGAATGTCATCCATCCATCTTGCCCTTGGTCGGCCCCTCTTCCTTTGGCCTTCCACTTTCCCTAGCATCAGCATCTTCTCCAGGATATCCTGTCTTCTCATGATGTGGCCAAAGTACTTCAGTTTTGCCTTTAATATCCTTCCCTCAAGTGAGCAGTCTGGCTTTATTTCCTGGAGTATGGACTGGTTTGATCTTCTTGCAGTCCAAGGCACTCTCCGAATTTTCCTCCAGCACCACAGTTCAAAGCATCTATCTTCCTTCGCTCAGCCTTCCATATGGTCCAGCTCTCACAGCCATAGGTTACTACGGGGAATACCATTGCTTTAACTATGCGGACCTTTGTTGTCAGTGTGATGTCTCTGTTCTTAACTATTTTATCAAGATTTGTCATTGCTATCCTCCCAGGAAGTAAACATATTCTGATTTCCTGGCTGCAGTCAGCATCTGCAGTAATCTTTGTGCCTAGAAAGACATAGTCTGTCACTGCCTCCACGTTTTCTCCCTCAATTTGCCAGTTATCAATCAAGCTGGTTGCCATAATCTTAGTTTTTTTGAGGTTTAACTTTAACCTACTCTAGGTATGACTAAATCTGAAACCAACCCATTGTCCAGAATATTAAGACCCATGCAGCAAAAACTGAACAACCAGTGAAACAGCAAGTTCCTCGTGCCATATGACAACCTGTTTTTGAAATTGAGATGAGTTTTTAAAAGCAAGTTGTGAGAAGGGGGGGGGGGCTCCTGTATTATCACACACACACACATACAGTTTTTTGTGCCCATCCCATTATGCTCACTTAGGCTCAATCCTATGCATATTTACCCAGGAGTAAGCCTCACTGGTGCAGTGGGAATTACTTCTGAGTAGACATGCACAGGTTTTGTCTATATAGTAGCAAGTTGGAACTCAGCTATATCCTTAGAAACTGTTTTGTTTGCACTTTAGGAATATTTAAATTTACCTCAAACCAATTGGATTTAGTTGATTTAGTAGACCCAATGGAGTGAATAAGAATGGTGTTAAAATAAACCATATCTAAACTTTTCAGTTAGTGAAGGTTTGAGTTTAAGAAGACAACAATTAAATGAACATCCTATTGATAAAAGACATGATAAAACCTAGCCCTGCTTTGAAAGGGTTTGGTCAAAAATCTATAAATCTAAAAATACTTTTTAAAAAATGCCCATTGTAAATGGTGGAATTGTGCAAGAGCTGAAAAATAAAATAATTCCGGAACGTGATAGTAGATGCTGTTTATAAAATTTTGCATTTTTGTTAATCTCTCAATCCATTATAATTATTGTAAGATCATATAAAATATGCAATGCCTGATTAATTCTGGTGATATGCTTTACTTGTTACTGGCTCCTAGACTTATGTGTGGCAGATACTGGCAATCTTGTAATTTCTTTAAGAAACACACCTCAGGCTGCAATGCTATGCCATTTACCTGTCTTCAGTGGGGCTTACTCCCAGGTAAGTGGGTATAGGATTGCACTCTTAGTGAATTTAACACTTCTTAGAAGATGTGTGCATAAATGATAAAATGTGGGATCAAACTTGGTAACCATTAATTTACGTTATGAACTTGACAGTATATTTTCTGCATTGGGTTCACATGCTGTAATTATCAAATTGTTGAATGTATTTGCTAGTATTAATACCTAGACTATTATTTATGTATGTAATTTTTTATATACCACTCTGCATTTTATGGTACCAAGGTGATTTACTATATGCACGCACACGTATTTTAAAAAACAAACAAAACCGCAACAACAACAAAAGGCAGAAGTTACATAAAATAGGCAGCAACAACACCTGACTTCATGCCATGTATTTATTTAAAATTTTAAAACAAAATACTCATATGCTAAACTATGATGAAATTAGTGTTTTCTAAAAATAATAGAAAATAAAAAACAAGTCCCCCATATTGTTGATTTATTAATTTAAAAAAAAAATGAAACAAAAAAGAGGGTGACAATAGGTATGTACAGCAATTACATCACCCAGACACTACCAAATTATTGTAAAGAAAAGACAATAACAAAAATATGGGAAAATAAATAATTACAAAGCTAAAAGCAACAACAAACTATATTTAAAAATTTTCACACTGAACTTTTTAAAAGAGTTGAGATTTTGCTCCAGTTCTTTTATTTTTGCCAATTATCGACTGTTAATAGAAAATATCCACTTAATTTTATTTAGGGAGTCTCTATATATCAAAATATAAATACTGCCATATATATATATATATATATATATATATATTCATCCCTCACCTTTAATTTAGCTGAAATGTTGATAACTTGATTTCTAGTTTTATTAAGAATATTTTTTAGCCTCCATACCTGACCCAAAGCTACTCCTTGTCCTTGGCACAATTTGAGGGGTGGGAGTGGGGGGCGGATATGGAACAAAGGGTTTGTTGACTTTCCTTCCACGTCCAAAGGAGATAGCTGCCGAGAACAAGCACCTTGTTTTTTGAAAAGTACATTTGGTGATAACACTTGTATGTTTTTTATTAATCGTGTTAAAAGCAGACAGTTGTGCCTCTGATGTAAGCAAGATTAAAAGGGGGGGGGAAATCTGCTATCGAGCAATACAAAAATGTAACAAATGAACAAAAATAATTCTTCCAATTATAAAATCAAATAAAAAGCAACCAAAAACAAAACCCGGTATATAATTTGAAACAAAATAATAGATATAATACACAATGTTTCCCCCCATGTGATCTCAATTTGTAAAAAGTTACTTACGGTGCAGTCCTATGCATGTCTGCTCAGAATTAAGCCACACTGAGTACACTGGAACTTAATCCCAGATAAGCGTGTGTAGGATTGCAGTCTTAGCTAATACTTTTCATCCTTTTAGATTATTTCAATCTTCAACATTTCAATATGCATTTTCCTCTTGGTTTTTGTCTTGGGTAAAATACCTAGTTCCTTGTCATTCTGAGAGATTCTAGACAATTTTGAGTAAAAATTCCAATGGATTGCTCCCTGAATTGACAACTATTTTTTGTCACGTGGAAATGGTTGGTTCACTGAATCATGAACAACGTTTCTGTGGTTCAAGCTAGCTACAGTATTAGAACATCTGTTCCCAAAATGTCAGCTTGGGCATCATTTTGAGCAGGGGTGCAGAAACCCTCTCAGCACCAGGGCTAAATTCCATTTTGGAAAATCTTTCGGAGGTTGCATTCCGGTGGTGGCTGGGGTTAAAGGCAAAAGTGATTAGCCCAAAATACCAGCATATTTTAAGTTAAAGCTCTTACTGTCAGAAACTAAGCCTGAGGAGAGGCAGTTCAGCCTTTTAGAATGGGGGCAAAAAACTCCACAAGATCCAGGAAACCACCAAATGATTGGTAGCTGGGGAAATGGGCCGTGTCCATCTGTGGAACCCTAGAGGGCCAGAGTTGGACGTCAGGAGAGACAGCTTTGGCCCCAGACCAGAGGTTCTGTACCCGGATCTTGAGCTTTCTCTGGGAGTAAATTGTGGCCAGTTCTTAATAGTACTACTTATTCTGCAGGTACTGCCTGAGCTGTTTGGGTTTAACGATTTTATATTTTATCTTTGTATTAGTTTTTCTCTTTTATGCAAGCTGCCTTGGATGCCATTGGATTGAGAAAGATAGGACACAAACTTGGAAATAAAATGAAAAGCCATCCCAAATGAAGCACTTTTAAGTCCAATTGATTTCAAAGGGAGAGTTGAGCATGAATTTAAATCTGGCTTAGTGAATTCAATGGGACTTAAAAGCACCAAATTTTGGTTTGGTTCAAGCCTCTGAAAGTATAACAAATTATCTTATTATTTCCAGGGGGGTAATTGTGTTAAGTCAGCTGCCATAAAAAGTCCTAAAACTATCACGTTTATTGTGGCAGCAGCTTCAGTCCTGTTGGCATTCTCCATGTGAGTTGGCTATTAGGAGCGATGGGTGGGTGGAGGGATGTCAACAGTGAGGCCAAATGGCCACGGAACATTTTAGGTGCTGTCTCTATTCAGTGTAAAGCTCAAATCCATACAAAATAAGCTGTGACCATTTGCAACAGCAGTAATACCTGATAACACAACCATCCTAGCTATGCTGTTAATACGGGTGCCTATTTTTGCTTGTTGTTTCATCCAAACCTCAGAATGAGCAGTGGTTGAAGGAAGAGTGAAATCTAGTGGTTAAAAGCTCATGCGTGTAAGAGATGGGAGAATGACACAAGGAATTACCTCCATTTCTGGAGGAAAATGGGGCTCACAGCCTACATTTATATCCCACCTTTTTCCCATCTTGTAAGGAACCCAAGGCAGCTTACATGATTCTCCTCCTCTCCATTTTATCCTCACAACAACCCTGTGAGGTAGGTTAATGACTGGCCCCAAGTCACACAGTCAATGACTGAGAGTCAATGACTGGCCCCAAGTCACACAGCGACCTTCATGGCTGAGTGGGGACTAGAACCTGGATCTATCCACTTGCCAAACAAACATCTGGGATGTTTTTGCTCCGGATTTCCTGCATTGAGCAGAGGGTTCAATTATAAGGCATCCTCCAGCCCAGCTCTGTGCTTTTATGTACTGTGTTATCATTAATGTTTCTTATTATAATCAGTCTTTGTGTCCTCCCCTTCTTCTAAGAAGCTCAGGATGGCAAGCATAGGATTATATCATTTCCCTACTGCGCAACTACCTTGCCAGGCAGTTTAGTCCGAGAGATGGGGAGAGGCATCTCAAAGCCTCAAAAGGCAAGGGCATCCTACAAAAACAGCCCTTGACGCTATGCTCCATTGTAGCCTTTATAAAAACCCTTTATAAAAAGTGTTGGGTGTTTTAAACCTGAACCTCTATCTCCTCCCCTCCACCTTATTTATTTATTACATTGCATGTATACACCGCCTTTTTCCTCCTGCAAGGAACCATGGTGGCTTACATGATCCTTCTCTTCATTTTATCCTGACAACAACCCTGTGAGGTAGGTTAGGCTGAGAGTCAGTGACTGGCCCAAAGTCACTCAGTGAGCGTCATGGCCAAGTGGGGAATAGAACCTGGATCTATTCATCCATCCACCAAACAATGGACACATATGTCCTGACTGTTACGGGAAAATTTCCTTCCAGGCTCGGTGTCACAAGTTCAGTGACAGATACTCCGCTTCCAGGCAGAGCATGGGGCAGCCTTGCGTTAATACTAGCCTGCCTCCCAGTGAAAGTATTTGCTCAGAGCCCAGAGCAGACGGTTTGTTTGCCATTTCTCCACTTTGCTTGCATCCCTGATTGGGACTTGGCTGGGCTCCAGCCGACCTGGCTCCGCTCGGTCGGCCAAGTGTAGACCCAAAGGCGCCAGGCAGCACACCTTCCCTCCTTCTCTTCCATGCACTTTGCCCAGGACCAGCGGCCTTGATGGCATCAGTTCCAGGCAGCCCTCTCTACTGGAGACAGGAAATCGGGTCACCATCTGAGCACAGGAGAAGCATGATAGGACAGAGAATAGAATATCGTGATTATGACATAATATATGAGGTGTGTGGTGTGGTGTAATGGTTAGAGTGTTGGACTGGGACTCAGGCGATCTGGGTTGTAGTCCTGCACTTGGCCATGAAGCACTGGATGACTTTAGGCCAGTCTCTGACTCTCAGCTTAACCTACCTCACAGGGCTGTTGTGAGGATAAAATGGAGAGGAGGAAGTTCATGTAAGCCGCTTTGAGTTCCTCGGAAGATCAAAAAAAGGCAGGATATAAATGTAATAAAATAATAAACACATAATACATAAATAACATGGGATAACCCCCACATCCCCTACCCCTGAATTCCCAGTAGAAATGTGGAATCCAAATGGAAGATGTGTCCTATATACTAATAGCAAACTCATTCCCGTAGCGCTGGGTGGCCTACTTGCAAAAGAGTACAGCCTTACAGCAGTGGTGCAGTGGAGGCGGGGCTCGCAGGGACGTAGCCCTGGCGCTTTTTCATTAGCAGGGACTCTGATGTCATCTGCCACCCCCGCAGAATTCCCTGTTCCCTCTGAGCTTAGCTGCGATCCTCACTGTAGCGGGGGGGGGGGGGATGATATTGTTCCATGTTGGAATGCAGAGTATTTGGGATGACTTGGTCTGGAAAGGGCAATGAAGACCTATTCCCTTTACCAAAGACGTGCTCCTGGTGGAGATGAAAACGCCTGGAACTGGTCTGTTGATATGGATCGACGCAGCTGCCTGAAATTTTTGGACTGCCCTTGGAGACTGTCACTATGAGCTCCTGCATTTCCAAATTTACCACTATACCACTGTGTGTGTGTGTGTGTGTGTGTGTGTGTGTTGTTCATCCAGCTGGGTGTGTGGACGTTTCTGTTGGAGGGGGAGAGGGTTGTTATAATGAGAGAGCTTAGGGAAGGCTAATGGGTAATGCCACGGGACTATGGGAGTGCGCAAGGGGGCTGTTTAAATGCGAAGGGATCTGTCCATGAGGGCTGAGTTGAGAGGGTGAAGCTTCCATAGAGTATCATATTTTGAAAACCTAAAATGTTTGTGTTTGAGTGAGTAAGTGAGTAAGTAAAAAAGATTTTAACACCCTTGCATTTTGTCTCAGACATCCAGTTGAAATACCACTGCCTTACTCTCAGCGGCACTGTTTTTGGATATACAGGTTGAAGGCTGTTATCTTACAAGGTTGTATACTCTCAGAAGCGGGTGTGGCTGTGACTATCACGAAGGGACCCTGCACTTCTGAATTTGCCACTATACTACTGCTTACAAGTATTCTTGTTCAGTGTCAGCCAGCCATACCCTTTTCTAAGATGCTCCATTCCATTTCCCATTTTCCCCTCCCACAGTCAACCCGCAGCCCATGGTCAGGGTGCATGCTCTGTCCCCAGTGGATGTTTTCTCCAATCCTTGAGGTTTTTCTGAGCCTGATAACACACCTCCCCATTTTTACATGGGTGGTGCCATTTTGGCTACATAAGGATCCATACTTGGAAAATGAGTTTACTATTGGATAGAGGAACAGAACTGCAGAGGCTGTGGCAGCAACCAGCAGCCATTTTCCTGACTTGCATGCTTTTCATGTGCAGGGAGCTTTTTGATGTGCTGTCTTCCGAGGGTTGCCCATGACCAGGTAAAATGACCTCACCTGCTCCCATGCCAGTTTCTTCAGCAGGTGAAGTTTCTCAAAGTTCAAAAAGGGCCAGTGTTGGCACCGCTGAGCTCTTGCTGAGGCCCACACCCCATCAAGGGGGCCACATTGCTGATGCCTTGAGTCCCTGGCCCTGTTGCTCGCTCTTCCTCCTTGCTGTGGGTGTCTGCCCCCTTGCCCTCTCAGCCAGCAAAGAGTTGATCATAACAAAGAGCAGCAACCTTTACTTAGATGCCGTTTCCTCTTGAGCAGTGGTGTGGATTGAACCCGGCAGGAGAGGGAAATGAATGGACAATGGTGGCCATAGTAAGCCTGCTCAGGGAGGTGGGCCCATAGAATCACCTCCCGCCCCCCAAATCTGGAGCCTATACTGGAAATGATCAACATCACCGTCCAATATCTATAGAACACATTGCTATTAGGAGCCTCCTCCCTCGGCATGCTAACTTTTCTATTGCTATTCTCTGATTTCCGCACCCCATAGGCTAAACATTGGTATTGTTTTCTGTTAAGGGTAACAACAATCATATGCACCATTGCCAGCAAGAGCAAAAAGGTTCTGGTTCACTTGTGTGTGTCCGGGGGGTGGGGGTCACATTATATCGAAGTGCAAGAGCAACCGCAGTGCCTGTTTCAGCAGGCACAGGAAAAGGTGAAACGGCCTGTGTCCGAACTGTCGGCTCGAAGAAGCAAACAAACCTTGGCAGCTGATGGGCCTCCCGGTATCTCTGGCGCTTTTGCCATCTTGGGGAGACTCCACCTGGGAGGTGCATCACTCAACTGGGAAAGAGCACTTTGCCTAGAACTGAAGGGATCCCCTGCAGAATCTCGCTTTAGGGACCGAGGAGGCCCTCCAGCTGTTTGCCAAAACGCAGGTCAGGGGACGTCACCACACGACGCTCCATCTGCAAACAAGCTGGAGAGGGCTTGCGACAGAACCTTCTTTGCCCTCTTGATGAGTCTTCCCCCCAGTCTGGGGCACAGACGGCAACAGCGAAGACTACAGATTATGGATGGCGCCGGGCACAGAAACAAACAGGCGTCAGGCAGGCTGGCCAAGCCGCTCGCAAGCCCCACCGTTCCTCTGGGTGTCCTGTCCTGTTGTGCCCTTCACAGGGTGGAGTGGACGACAATTTGTTTGTTTTCAACACAGCTCAAGGCCGGTCTTACTACAGGCAGAGGGTAGCGCCCAGGAAAGTAGTGGCAGCGGCACACAGGAAGCCAAATGCAGAGGGAGTGGAGGAAAATCAACATTCACATCCACCCCTGATTCGGGGTGTGTGTGTGAGGGTGCCCCTTCATGTAGTGGTCTTGTTTTTAAATAGAGTGTTCCCAGGAAGCACAAGCACGGCCAAGCAAAGCACTCCTATGCAAGTGGCCACACACAGTGCCCCAAAGGATCCACGTTGTGATTAGAGGTGGGTGAGAATTTCGGTCAGCTATAAAATGAGAACTTACTTAACTTAAAATGAGAAATGAGAACTTATAAAATGAGAACTATAAGAACTTACCAAAATGTAAGAACTTACTACAGTTTGCAAATAAACGGAAAATAAGCTGATTCTTTTTTTATTTCTTTTTAAAAGTTTGCTGGGGGGTGGGGGGAGCAAAACTGACAGATGGCTTCGAGTGCTTAGCTCTTCGAAGTCTGGGTATGAATCCCAGGGTATTCAACCCTGTTAAGGGTGCTGAATTTGGGTTGCAATGCATTTTTCCTTCACAGACACAGGCACCTCATCTTTAACAGGTAAATGGCAGGCAGGTACAACATGGCCCTCTCTGTGCTGGGAATAGCTGTAATTTAGCTGGTGAAAACGGGCGACAGTTTCGTTCGAGTTGTCTCATGAAGAGAACTTACAAAAATTTGTATTTTTTTTTTCATAAAGGGGACGGAAAGAATTTGAGCTTTTTAAAAAAAAAATGAATGTGGGAGATAGTGCTGGGCAAACGAGCAATGTCCACGATCACCAGGCTTCTCTAAACATTGTCATGCCACTCATTGCATTCCTAAGTCCCACTTACGATCGCTGCTTGCTTTTGTGAAGGGAAACTTGGTATATAGTAGTGACTGAATGGGAGATTTACGCAACTCTTCCCAAATTTGGGCACATTTCTTCCATAGACTAAAGCGGGGCTGATTCAGTCTACCGAGGAAATTTGTGCAAACTAGGAGCTGGGAATCTGGAATAAGAGGAACCCAAGCATGTGTTTGGCAATTTGCGCATATTTTCAGCAGAGATGTGCTCATGCTCATTAGGAATTTCGAAGAGGGCATCCTTGCATGTTTGAGAGCAGAAACGAAATTCTCATACATCCTTAGTGGGAGAAAGCAAAACTGACAGGTTTGTCCATCCTTGTGACCCATAATGTCTGGGACCCGAGCGTGCACTGGGATGGCTGCTTTTCAGAGTTGGGTGGAAATATTTCAAGGGAGAATTTTTGAAAAAATCCTCTTGAGAATTTTATTTTGGGGGCTTCCCCAAATTGTTGGGGGAATTTCACCCCTGCCCCGCAAATATCATCCCCTCCCCCCAGACTTCTCTGCCTGCAATTAGGGTGGAGAATGTTGCATGCAACTGTCGAGGTAACTCGATGTATTTTAATATTGTTGAAGGAAGCCATAGAAGCTACACTTTCCAGTTCTCTCTTAGACCACTGCTTCCTTCATTCACCAGCTTAAACTAATAGTGTTTCATGCAATATTCACTGAGCCAACATTTCACAAAAGGGAATTTTCTGAGAAAAGTTTTGACATTTCTAAGCTTCGCCACCTCTCTCAACTATTAAGAGAATTCCGCCTCTCTTCACTGCAGAGAATATTTGGCAAAATGCTAAATATTATCTCCCCCCGCCCTCCCACCAATATCATCACCTGCAAATAAGATGGAGAATTCTGGAAAGCCATTTTCCTGGCACCAGAGAGCCACTGGGGGCAAAGAGTACTGGGGAACCTCCAGTCGCCATCTGCACTGCTAATGCATATACTGTACGTAGATAATCTTGCTATTTATCTTGGTCTTTTAAAATGGTGGTGGTGGTGGACTGAATTTCTTTTGTTTTGGTTTTATTGTGTTTGTTTTTATTGTGTATGATGTCACCCTGAGAACTTTGACTATATCAGGCAACTGATCAACTGTATCAATAAAAACAGTTAGGGATTAGGGTGTCCCTGGGCACATGCTCAGCCCCAGACAAACCACATGCACACAAAACACTCCTGGTTCTTCCCTCCATCTCCACAGTGGCCTAATTCAGCAGCCAGCAACTAATGCAGTGTAGTGGTTAGAGTGTTGGACTGGGACTTCAGGAGACCCAGGAGACAAATAGGACCATCACCATCAGCCAATTCATGATTTGTTTTTAAAAAATCATTTATCTGCATTTGACCCTATACATTTAAATACATTTGTCTCCTACCAAAACCTCATCCGAGGACTGTCCTCGATTTGAAGGTGTCCTCGATTTGAAGGGCTGTCCAGTTCAAGTCCGGTTTAAAGAGGTGGGAGGAACATTTTTTTTCCTCCTGTCAAGATTTGCATTGCTTCAGGGGACTATGTTTGGGGAGTCAGTCTGCATGTCAGTGGTGGGGAGGGCTGCTCCTTTTCTCTCTCTTTCTGCCAACCCTTCTCTTTCTCTGGGGAGGGACAGAGGACAGATAGCCTGATGTTGAAAGCCCTCTGCAAGCTGAGCACCACAAGTTGCCCACCTTTTGACTTAGCGCAGCCTTCCCCAAGCGTGTGCATCCAGATGTTCTGGACTACATCTCCCATCATCCCTAACCACTGGTTACTGGGGCTTATGGGAGCTGTAGTCCAAAACATCTCGAGGTCACCATGTTGGGGAGGGTTCCCCTATGTTGTCAAAATTCTGGAGCCCCAAATTCTGGACCCACCTTGGGGGAAAGGAGAGGGACCCATGGCATAGTTTCCTTCCATCCCCACAACCAGCCACAAACAAACACTGTTGAACCACAAAATGATACAATATTATTTCTGTGCAAGTTTTTTTTTCTTTTATATATAAACAGAATTCATTCAGAGAGGTGCCATCATTCTGCCTTCTCAGCTCAGCAGCCACACCAAGGCTCTCCCTGCCCACATTGTCATGGCCATAACTGAAAGGATCGGTCCGACCTGGTAGCAGCAGACTCAGAAATGGAGAAGATGAAATCCAGCAGCTTTTTTAACAGTCAGGTGGGTGAAGGAGCATATCCCCACCCCAGAGATCCAGCAGAAGAGGAAAGATGGCTAACCCTTGTTAAAAAATCTACCATAAAAAATTGCAGGTTTGTCTGTTTAATCTTAATATATCCTAAGTAGAGGAAAGAAAGTGGGGAGAGGGATTGGAGGAAGAGACGTGGGGGGAAGGACAAACTAGGGCCTTCAGGAGTGGTAGCAAAGGCTGGGGTGGCGAAACCGGCCCCATGATCAGACTCTCCCTCCCCCGAACGTCTCCCCCTCTCCTCTGTCCGCCCCCACACGAGGGGGAGTGAGGCGAGGTGCATTCGGAGGAGGGCTTCTCTATACAAAAAAAGGGCCAGTAGAACTGGAGGTTGAGATCCTGCAAAAAACCTCTTCTGACTGGCAATTCCAAATGTGTTATGCAATGACAGGGTTATAATCCGTGTTTAGTAAATAACGTGAAGTAAACACATTGGATAACAATAGCGTAATTTAGTCAGATACACAGGTATGCTCTAAAACGTTTTCTCCCCCAGGAATCCAGAAGGCAGCCTCCACATCTGGGACAGCACCTCCTTTTGGTTAGAAGATGGGGATATTTTCTGGCCTCAGCCTCTCCAGACCGGTCCTGTCTTTTGGGCAGGAAGCAGCGTTTGTGCAGCTCTGCTGATTCTCCTCATTCTGGGTGCCGGTTTTTTGCTCCACCCCCAATCACTCTCTCTAGTTAGGAATCCCCAGGGACACAATCATCGTGCAAAGGGCTGGATGTGCCTGATCTTGTCTGATCTCGGAAGCAGTGTTGTGTCCAGCTCCAGGGACGAAGTGGCGTTTTTGGTCTGCCAAAATCTGTCCTCCAGTTTCCTGAATTCTTCTCCCCCCGTGAAAGAGGCTTCCCTTGTTCTGCCGCGTTCAGGATGCTGTATAATTTGTTTTTGTGGTGTTTTTGAGCTTCCCTAATCACAGCTAGCCTCCCAGGTAGGGATGGCAGAGAATTCCGCCACGGATAACAGTGAGGACGGATTCTAAAGAATCCGTGGCGGAACGGCCTCCTCCCCACCCCATGGAATCTCCCCAGGAAGGCACTTACCTGGGGCGGATGTGGCGGCGGCGGTTCCGCCGGCAGCAGCAGTGGCGGCTGGTGTCCTGGACGGCCGCCGCCGGGCTGCTGCCACCACCATTGCCATCCTTGCAGTCATGATAGGCTACATAAGAATTTACATAGCCTGTCATGGCTAACCCCCCCCAAACCCTAGCGTACACAAATGGCGGCTGCTATGGCGGCCGCCATTTGCGTTCCCTATTTTTCGCCGATCTATCTTACGTAAATATTTACGTAAGATAAAACGGTGAAAAATAGGGGAACGCAAATAGCGTAGTGGGCGCTATTTGCATTCCTTTATTTTTCGCCGTTCTAGTCTACGTAAATATTTAGGTAAAATAAATCGGCGAAAAATATGGAACGCAAATGGCGGCCACCGTTGCAGCCACCATTTGTGTACGCTGGGGGGGTGTTGTTGTTGTTTTGGAGGGGTTAGCTGTGATAGGCTATGTAAATTCTTACGTAGCCTATCACGGCTGCCTGGCTGGATGCAAATGGTGGCCGCTACGGCGGCAGCTGTTTGCGTCCACAGCAGCCCGTCCGCGGCCGGAAATCCAGCTACGGACAGCCCAGAGCCATCCGTCGAGGATTCCGGGGGGGAGGACCGGATCGCCTGCCCCCCCATCGAGGATTCCGGGGGAAGGGACGGAGTGCCTCCGCCCCCACTGCGAAAGATTCCGCGAAAAGGTAAGTGAGTTTCATACACCCCTACTCCCAGGCTGCCTGATCTGATCTGAAAAAGCCCCATGGGAGGATTTACCTCATGGTGCCTTAAACTGGGCTTTGATTGAAGTATAGGAAGCTGAGGCTGCTAGAGGGATACAATGAAAAAAAAAAGACATTTGCACTCACTCCTCAGCCACCTCCTAAGTAAGCCCAAGAAACCCAAACCCAACGCATGAGAAGTTCTCTCAGATTTCTTCACCATTGAATTTCGCTTCAAAAGCAATTTCTCTTCTATCGAATTGAATGAGAATGGCTGACAAAACTGTGAGGGAAATTTTTGGCACTGCACTACTATTCAGGCATTTTCAACCTGATGATGGCAAATGTGTGAGGGGAAGGAGTGCTCCAGCCCTATGTTACGGATTAGGGACTTCGTTTGAGCAATCTTGTCTATAGTTCAGTTCTTCGGGAGCATTTAGATGCCTGTTTACCACCTATAGCAGATGAAATACTTCTAAACAAAGTGTACACCTAAGATCATTTTGTGGGTTATAATCCAAGTTTTGTACTAACAAGAATTAGTAAAAGAAAACCCTTTTTGATCCAGTTATTATTTTTATTAGACATATACTTATAACATCACATCAAAATATAACTTACCTATAAACACATAAAAACTTTTCTGTTGTTAAACAGAGCTTTGCTAAAGATCCTTAGATCTTAATAACTTAAAAAGGAGAGATCATATTTTAAGTACCAAGTTCCCTATTCAATACTGAATAGGCTATTCAGCTGAGAAGAAGTTCCCACATTCTAAAATCAGCACGTGTTTATACCCTTTTTTGTGTAGCAATTACCTCATAACTTAGGGCGGAATCCTATCTGGATAGATGACCGCCTCCGAACTTGGAGGCGACCGCCTATCCAACGCAGGGCAGGAGAAGCGCGGAGGGGGTTGTCCCCTCCACGCTTCAGCCACTCTGCATTTGAGGCTAGACAGCCGATTTCGGAAGGCGGAGCGGGGGAAGAGACTGCTAGACGACACATAGGATGTGTCGTACCAGCATTTCCGCCTTCCCTGCCCTGGAACATGCCCAGGAATGCCCAGTTTTCACCGCTCCACGCTCCTTTTCCGAGCACGGAGCCATTCCAAGCTGCCTGTGAGGCAGCGCGGGAGGGGGGAAGGTCAGTTCTCAGGGAACCGGCCTCGGAGCGCGGGCTCCAAGGTTACTTCCCAGAAACCAATGTATCCTATGGCTACCTAGCTGCTGACGAGCGGCCATAGGATTGCTCCCTAATATGATCTACTGTCTCATAAATTAGGGCTCACTGTCTTAATTATCTCATTGTTACTAAACTTTCCTAAAAACATAGAACATTCAAAAAAGGCTTGCACATACATCTTTCAGACTAGATAAGATCAACTTTGAACTATACCTTTGAGAAGACAATTCCTTACTTTGCCAATTTGCCAATTAAACCTAAGTCTATACATTTTTCTAGACATCTGTATATCAAGCTTTCTGATGTGTATACCTTACACAGTATGTTTTTTTGGCTCGTTAATTGATAAGTGAAAACTTTAAGTACACTTTTGACCTGAAATAATACAGTCTTGTACCTGTTCATTACTCAAATAACTTTTTGGCCCAAGTGATAGCCCTTTAAGGGTGCAATCCTATGCGTGTTTAGACAGTAAAAAGTTCTACAACTCCCAGCATTCCCCAGCCCTTTCTTTTTTTGATATTATCCAGGTCATCTTGACCATTATTTTTATGGTCATTATTTTTATGCCAGTTACTCAGAATTGTTGTGAACCTGCTGATGTCTGTGCTGTCCTCTTTTTCACACAATTTAATACAATTTGTTGTTGTTGTTCAGTCGTTCAGTCGTGTCCGACTCTTCGTGACCCCATGGATCATAGCACGCCAGGCCTTCCTGTCCTGCGCTCTCTCCCGGAGCGTGCTCAAGTCCATATTCATTGTATCGGTGATGCTATCTAGCCATCTCATCCTCTGCCATCCCCTTCCCCTTTTGCCTTCAATCTTTCCCAGCATCAGGGTCTTTTCCAGGGAGTTTTCTCTTCGCATTAGGTGGCCAAAATATTTGAGCTTCAGGATCAGTATCTGTCCTTCCAATGAGCAGTCAGGGTTGATTTCCTTTAGGATTGACTGATTTGACCTCCTTGCAGTCCAGGGGACTCGTAAGAGTCTTCTCCAGCACCACAGTTCGAAAGCATCAATTCTTCAGCAATCTTAATTCCAACCTGTGATTCATCCAACCCAGCGTTTCTCATGATGTATTCTGTATATAAATTAAATAAGCAGGACGACAATATACAGCCTTGTCGTACTCCTTTCCCAATTTTGAACCAATTGCTTGTTCCATGTCCTGTTCTTACTGTTGCTTCTTGACCCTCGTACAGGTTTCTCAGGAGACAGGTAAGGTGGTCTGGTGCTCCCATCTCTTTAAGAATTTGCCACAGTTTGTTGTGATCCACGCAATCAAAGGCTTTAGTGTAGTCAATGAAGCAGAAATAGACGTTTTTCTGGAATTCTTTTGCTTTCTCCATGATCTAGCGAATGTTGGCAATTTGATCTCTAGTTCCTCTGCCTCTTCGAAACCCAGCTTGTACTTCGGTAGTTCTCGGTTCACATACTGCTGAAGCCTAGCTTGCAGGATTTTGAGCATCACCTTGCTGGCATGTGAAATGAGCGCAATTGTACGGTAGTTTGAACACTCTTTGGCATTGCCCTTCTTTGGAATTGGAATGTAAACTGACCTTTTCCAGTCTTGTGGCCATCGTTGAGTGTTCCAAATGTGTTGGCATATTGAGTGCAGCACTTTAACAGCATCATCTTTCAGGATCTTAAATAGCTCAGCTGGAAGACTGTCATCTCCGCTAGCTTTGTTGTTAGTAATGCTTCCTAAGGCCCACTTGACTTCACTCTCTAGCATGTCCGGCTCAAGTTCAGTGACCGCACTATCATGGCTATCAGGGACATTAAGATCTTTCCTGGATAGTTCTTCTGTGTATTCTTTCCACCACTTCTTAATCTCATCTGCTTCTGTTAGGTCCCTGCCTTCTTTGTCCTTTATCATGCCCGTCTTTGCACAAAACGTTCCCTTGAGATCTCCGATTTTCTTGAAGAGATCTCTAGTCTTTCCTATTCTATTGTTTTCTTCGATTTCTTTGCATTGTTCATTTAAGAAGGCCTTCTTGTCTCTCCTTGCTATTGTCTGGAACTCTGCATTCAGTTGGGTATATCTTCCCCTTTCTCCCTTGCTTTTTGCTTCCCTTCTTTCCTCAGCTACTTGTAAAGCCTCATCAGACAGCCACTTGGCTTTCTTGAATTTCTAATTCTTTGGGATGGATTTCATTGCTGCCTCCTGTACAGTGTTACAGACCTCCGTCCATACTTCATCAGGCACTCTGTCTATCAGGTCTAATCCCTTAAATCTATTTGTCACCTCCACTGTATATTCATAAGGGATATGATTTAGGTCATACCTGAATGGTTTAGTGGTTTTCCCTACGTTCTTCAATTTAAGCCAAAATTTTGCAATAAGAAGCTCATGATCTGAGCCACAGTCAGCTCCAGGTCTTGTTTTGACTGACTGTGCAGAGCTTCTCCATCTTTCGCTGCAAAGTACATAATCAATCTGATTTCGATATTGACCTTCTGGTGATGTCCATGTGTAGAGTCGCCTCTTGTGCTGTTGGAAAAGAGTGTTTGCTATGATCAGCGGGTTCTCTTGGCAAAACTCTATTAGCCTTTGTCCTGCTTCATTTTGTACACCAAGGCCATGTTTGCCTGTTATCCCGGTGATTTCTTGACTTCCTACTTTAACATTCCAATCCCCTATGATGAAGAGGACATCTTTTTTTGGTGTTAGTTCTAGAAGGTGTTGTAGGTCTTCATAGAACCGATCAGCCTCAGCTTCTTCAGCATCAGTGGTTGGGGCATAGACTTGAATTACTGTGATGTTGAATGGTTTGCCTTGGATTCGTACTGAGATCATTCTATCGTTTTTGAGATTGTACCCCAGTACTGCTTTTCCCACCCTTTTGTTGACTATGAGTGCTACTCCATTTCTTCTAAGGGATTCTTGCCCACAGTAGTAGATATAATGGTCACCTGAACTAAATTCACCCATGCTTGTCCATTTTAGTTCGCTGATTCCCAAGATGTCGATGTTCAATCTTGCCATCTCATGTTTGACCACTCCCAGCTTACCTTGATTCATTGAACTTACATTCCAGGTTCCTAAACAATATTGTTCTTTACAGCATCGGACTTTCTTTTCACCACCAGACACATCCACAGCTGAGTGTCCTTTTGGCTTTGGCCCAGCCGCTTCACTCTTTCTGGCGCTACTTGGAAACTCCCTCTGCTCTTCCCAGTAGTGTATCGGACACCTTCCATCCTGAGGGGCTCATCTTCTGGCGTCATATTTTTTAGCCTTGTGATACGTTCCATGGGGTTTTCTTGGCAAGAATACTGGAGTGGGTTGCCATTTCCTCTCCAGACCACATTTTGTCAGAACTCTCCACCATGACCTGTCTGTCTTGGGTGGCCCTGCACGGCATAGCTTATGGCTTCACTGAGTTATGCATGCCCCTTCGCCACAACAAGGCAGTGATCCATGAAGGGGAATTTAATACAATACTTCAATACTTCATATTTATTTACATCTTCAAATTCTTAATTATTTATCATTAATATTTAGCACTTAGCATTTTCATTTCCTAATAAGACAATTATTTCATAATAAACAATCATATTGTTTTAAGGAGGTGGATTAGCAAATTTTCAATCATCTTCCCACCAAGCCCAATAAAGCAAGATCAGCTATTTCCTCAAATCCAGGACACTTACCCATCCCCCTCAACTTGGGGAAGGTGACATTCTAAATAGGAACGCCTCCTGTGTTTCTGGAGGCTCTCCATGTGAGCCGGAATGCAGAAAAATCCACGTTCTGACTCATGTGGAGAGCCCCGACGGATAGAAGATGCTCTCCTCTTCAGACTGTCACCCTCCACAAGTTGAGGATGACAAATGTGACAAGGGAGACGGGTGGGCCTGAAGTGATCCTTTCCCTCATATATTTGTCTGATTAAGGCTTTAGTCACACTAAAGTCACAGTATAATTAATGGGAAAGAAATGTGTCATAGTCATTGCTAAACCGGGCTACTGGTTTCAACAGGAGTTGAGGATGACAAACTTTCTCCGGATTTGGACTTGTATCTGTCTGTCTGTCCATACATCCATGTATCCATCCATCAGTGGACTAAAAGCTTCATTCTCACAAGGGTGATCAACTTTTGCTTGAGCTGTACCACTTTTCACTGTACATGGCAGTTCACATGATTGCTCCTCCATACCATTTTTTTAACACACACCCCCCCACACACACAGAAAATTAGACACTAGAAACAAAGATTCTTGCCTAGGTTCTTTCTCATGTTTGTTTTCTATGTAAAAATATATTTTTGGTGGTGGGGGAGGAGGGGATTTAATCATGTGAGCTCCCACCTGTAGTGCAAAGTGGTATAGCCTAAACTAGGCCAAGGTTCGCTGTAGTTGCCTAACCCAGGCCTCAATCCAGCTAAGGGTAGTCATAGCTAAGGCTGTGATCCTACACACACTTACTTGGGAGTAAGCCCTACAGAACATCAAGAAAAGCTGGATTCTGTGGCCTGTATAAATTTTGAAGTTTAGACCATTTTTCTACCCTGCATTTTTAAGAAGTATTTTGCATCATGTTACTCTGGGCTTTGCTAGTCTTAAGGAGGGGCAAAGAGCAGCCCTGAAACTTCCCCTTACCAGCTTTTCTGTTGTTGCTGAGGCTGAACTTTATCTCAATGATCATAATGTTGCACAAAATGCTAGTTTCGCCCCCTGGAGGCTAGTCCAATTTGCCCCAAAGAGGAGAGTCAACTTCAGGCTGGGTCCAACTCGATTTTATTGTTTGCAAACAGTTCGACAAAGGAGCTCACGCTCAAAAGCAGAGTCGACCCCCGGCAACCCCCGCGCTGCAGTTTTATCACTTAGCTTGCATTCCTCAGCCAGCGTGTTACTTTTGATTGGTTGCCAGAGGTTTGCTTAGCAACCTTATCTTAGGGTTACTGTCCGCTCATTCCAGGCATGCGCAGCTCTTACAATGCTATGTGGTGCTTAAGGCACATACAATGGCTTTTAGGTTACATTTTTACTACAATTCCCCCCTCAAGATGCTTTCTTCTTATAACACTTAGTCTACTTCAGCCATCGCTAATCTCTGGTAATGTACAAACATTTCCCTGCTGACTACAGATTCTACTGTACGTTTGACTAAGGCTATAATGCAGGGAAGTATGCAAGGTAATAAGCACAAAATTAGCATAACTAAACAGAATATCATAAATCCAGTCTTCAACCAGCGAAAGTTTGGCAACCATGAAGTCAGCCAGTCAGTACTCCACCCGTTCCAGGTTTGTCCTGGGACGTGAGTTATTTTTCTAATTTTGGTTGCAATATCCCTAAGGATAGCGCCATTGTCATCCATCTGCAAGCAGCAGTCTGTCCAATTAAACTTCTGACAAAGGCCCCCCTCTGCTGCTAACATGTAATTAAGTCCCATCCGATTTTGGGTGACAGCATTGCGGAGTTGGGTTAGCTGTGTGGCTGCTAAATCTATGGCCCTTGCAGTCTCGTTTGCAAAGATTTCCACTATTGCCTGAAGCCGGATTATGCGGTTAGTAAGGTACGTGGGTTCTCTCCCCACCACGTTAGGTTCCCAAGTGGCAGGCCCATAATACCTTATTATCCTTTCTGCCGGCCACTCATCATTTCCCCATCTTTGTGTAGCAGACAAGTCTTCCATGCTCAGGGATCTTTTATCTATTCCGTATAGTCGGTGCAGTACTGAGGCCCTTTGAGGCAACAGCGTGAATGGGGGCCTTAATATCCCAGGATAACACACGCCAGTCCAGTTGGCGGGCAACTGGGTGTATGCGTGAGTCCCACAGATCCAATAATGGCCAGTCAAAGCAGGCCAAGACTTGTCTGCTAGGCCATATTTTTGGGGATCCAAATACTGATTATAATATCCCAAATATAGGGTTGAATCTCCACGCGGGCTGAGAGTTCCATTCATATAGCAAGCTCTAGCATTTTGATCTTTTGTCTGGTTTCGAATGCAATAGAACAAGGATTGTGAGCTCCTATGAGGGATTGACCACAACACACACTTGTGGCCACCTATCACCCTTGAAACCTCGGGCCGAAGGGTGATGTAATCTGCATATCCTGCACAAAAAGTTCTCTTTGAGGTGTGGTTGTTATGCCATGCACCTCCCTTTACTATATAATTCCTGCAGCT
Organism: Heloderma suspectum; assembly: GCF_057233095.1. Taxonomy (NCBI): domain Eukaryota; kingdom Metazoa; phylum Chordata; class Lepidosauria; order Squamata; family Helodermatidae; genus Heloderma; species Heloderma suspectum. The sequence continues at coordinate 17,038,796 of NC_139467.1, forward strand.
GCAATTTCCTACAAAGTGTGTATGTGTGTCAGACCTGTTTTGCATGAAGCACCATTCTCCTAATTGGGGCCGTACTTCCCGTGATGGAGTTTGACTTAAGATAAAATCATCTTCCCAAGTAACATTTGTTTGTTTATGTATTCTATAATCGGTGTGTACTAATTCAGTCAGGTTCAGGGAATGAGGGATTCATGTGCTTACCTTTCCCTCATTCTCGGCCTGTATGCAGACCCAGCAGTTCGAGAGGTTCAAGTATCTGGCTACAGCTTCGGCTAGAAACAGCATGCTGTTTTCTCCTACAGCTAGATTTAGCCTTAGGATTATTACTAACAGACACAGCTGCTGCATACTTAATCTTTGGTCCTTGTTTTACATAATCTTAATTTCAGTTCTGAAATAGGATAACTATGCCAGTTGTCTTTATCCCGCTGCTTGCAGGCGTCTTCTTCCGAGAGGAGGTCAGCTTCCGGAGTGACCACGCCCTGGGAGCTGGTGTCCTCACCTTGGTTATACCTTTTTATTCTGGAACAGTGAGTTCACCTGTCATTTCCGCTGAGCTTGACAGCTGTATGGGTTACCAACAACACCTGGTATGGTCCCTCCCACCTCTCAGTTAGGGGGCCCTTTTTCCACTTTTGGAGCAGCACCTGGTCCCCTGGCTGGAAGTTGTGGATCGGAGCATCCAGCGGTAGGCTCTGGAATGGTGCAGCAAACCTGTGAAGGGATGACAAAACAGACTGCAATGCAATAACATGTTCTCCAATTTCAGTTTTTCCCAAATCGACAGTGACTTGTTCCCTCCACCCTGCTGGCAGAACCCTAGGAGGCATTCCAAACATTAATTCAAAAGGTGACAATTTTATCCCTCTACGTGGAGTGCTACGAATGCGAGTTAAAGCCAGTGGGAGCGCCTGGGGCCACTTTAAGTGGGTCTCTATGCAAATTTTTGTTATCATTGTCTTTAATGTCCTATTCATGCACTCCACCTGACCTGAACTCTGAGGCCTCCATGGGGTATGGAGTCTCCATTTAATGCCTAAAGCTTTAGACACTTCTTGCACTATTTTTCCCACAAAGTGGCTCCCTTGATCCGACTCAATAGACTCAGGCAACAGGAACCGAGGTATCAGTTCCTGGAGCAGGAAGCGTGCCACTGTTGATGCTGTAGCTGTCCTTGTAGGGTAGGCCTCTACCCATCCCGTTAGCTGGTCCACCAGTACCAATAAATATTGGTGTTGGCCTGACCTTGGAAGCTCTGCGAAGTCAATCTGCCAGGCCTGTCTAGAGTAGTGCGCCCACTGTCGTCCTCCCATTGGCGGTGGCGCTCGGGCCCCTTTTGGATTTACCTTCTGGCAGGTGGGGCATCTTGCTGCGACTCGTTGGGCTTCTACATACAATCCCGGTGCCACAACCTGTCGAACAAGTAAGTCTCCCATTGCGGTGCCTCCCATGTGGGTCTTCGCATGAAGTTGTTTTACCACTTCTTCTGCCAGCCATCAGGGTAGCATGACTTTTCCTCCTGGGACTATCCACCACCCTTGGGGATTTTTTGTGGCCTTGTTTTCCTCGGCAGCTTTGTCATCAGCCTGGGTGTATTTTGCTTTATAGTCTTCCAAGCGGAGGGGTATCTCATGGGCTAAGCCTTGAAACACTACTTCTCCTCCCATCTGCGCTGCTTCTTTGGCTGCCATGTCAGCCTTCGCATTTCCCCTTCTCTGGTGCTCATCTGTGGCTCTGCCATGCGCTTTTACATGCACCACAGCTACCTCCTTTGGCAGTTGGAGAGCCTCCAGTAGTGCCACAATCTGCGGTCCATTTGCAATCTTCTGTCCAGAGGCTGTGATGAACCCACGTTCTTTCCACAGTAGTCCATGGGCATGTACGGTGGCAAAGGCATAGCGTGAGTCTGTAAATATGTTCACTCTTTTATCCTTCCCCAATTCTAGTGCACGTGTCAAGGCAGTGAGTTCTGCTGCTTGCGCTGACCAACTTGCGGGGAGTTTCTCTTTCCACATAGTTTCAGTCAGCGTTACCACAGCGCATCCTGCATGTCATGTGCCATCGATTACGTTGCTTGAGCCATCTACAAAGAACTCTTCTTCTGGATTTTCAAGCGGGTCATCTGTCAAGTCGGATCGAATCAATACTGTTTGAGTTAACACTTCCAGACAATCATGACATGGGGGTCCTGGTTCTGGCAGAAGGGTGGCTGGATTCAGGGCCGTGGTATGCTTATAGGTGAGGCCTGGATTAGATAACAAAAAGATCTCATATCTAGATTGTCTGGAAGGGTTTAAGAACTTTCCTCCCTCTGCTCCAAGGATTTGGGGCACGCCATGTGGGGTGTGTATCTCCATGTTAGCTCCCATGACAATCTTTTGTGCCTCCTCTACAAGGGTAGCAGTGGCCGCAACGGCTCTCAGACATGCTGGCCACCCTTTTGCTACAGGGTCCAGGACCTTGGAGTAATAGCCCACAGGCCTCCATGTCGGGCCCACTGGTTGAGTCAAGACTCCCGAGGCAACTCCCTTGTTCTCATGCACGTACAATCTATAGGGCTTGCGCCCATTTGGAATCATGAGTGCTGGAGGTTGTGAGAGGGCAGTCTTCAATAGTTCAAATGCATGCTGATTTTCTTTGGTCCATTTCCAACTTGCGAGGCCCTCTTTGGTAAGAGACTCATACAGGGGCCTAGCCTTTCCCCCATAATCAGGAATCCACATTCTGCAAAACCCTGTCAGACCCAGAAAGGCTCGTAGCTCCTTTGGGCTTTTAGGAGCAGGCATATTTTGTATAGCTTGAATTCGATCTTTGCTCAGGGCTCTTGTTCCCATTTCAGTTTCATAGCCTAAGAAAGTGACCTTTGGTTGGCATATTTGAGCCTTCTCTCGTGATACTTTGTACCCCCTTTCTCTCAAGGTGTTCAGCAAAGACTCTGTTGCTCTCTTCCCCGTTTGCATGCTAGGGCTCGCTATCAACAGGTCATCAACATATTGCAACAGCGCCACCTCCTGGTGCTTGTCTCTCCACTGCTCCAAATCCTTCTGCAATGCTAATCCAAAAATGTGGGGGGCTGAAACGAGCCCTTGGGACAACACAGCCCATAACAATTGAGTTTTATGATAAGTATCTGGGTCTTCCCATTCGAATGCAAATATTTTCTGGCTGTCTTTGTGCAGTGGGATAGAGAAGAAAGCATCTTTTAAATCTAGGACGGAAAACACCCTTGCATTTGCTGGAACTTGGGTCAAAATGGTGTGGGGGTCCGGAACCAGGGGATGAGCCACTAAAACTTTCTTGTTTATGGCTCTCAGGTCTTGCACCAGCCTGTAGGAGGCGCTGTTTGGTTTGAGCAACCCCAATATTGGGGTGTTAAAGGGGGATGAGTCCTCTACTAGCCAGCCATACTTCTTAAACTTTTCAATAAGCGGTTTTAAGCCTGCACGAGTAGCTCTCTTCAAAGGATACTGTTTCACATACACAGGCAGCTCTCCCTCCTTTAGGGGAATTTTGATCGGTGTTACATACTTTGCCCGAGCTGGGGTTCCATCTGCGCATACACACAGGTCAACATTCTCTAAGAGCTCAATCCCCTTGGCCTTTGACACAGTTTCAGTTGCCTGGAGGGCCATCTGGTAATTTGAGCTGTGCTTCACTGGTAGCTGTACTACAATCTGATCCCCACGAAAGAAGATCTCAGCTTGCAGCTTCGTCAGCAAGTCCCGCCCCAGAAGGGCAACCGGACATGTGGGCGAGACCACAAAGGCATGTTCTAGTCTATTGTCTCCGATCTTTGTGAGGAGGGGCTCACATACAGGCAATCTAGCCTTTCTTCCTTCAATTCCTTCTATTGTCACGTGTCGTCCGCTTTCTTTGGCGAGGGGGGGTTTTGCAGGGATCATGGAAAAGGTGGCTCCAGTATCTACCAGAGCCTCATAGTCTCTGCCACCGACCCTTATCTTTACCATGGGATCTTCCCGAGTACTTACTCATAGGGTGGTGGCTTTAGATCCCGGTCTCCTTCAGCTACATTCCTCAGAGGAGTCTGCTCTCAATTGGCGCCCCTCCCCCTGGCTCTTCTCTCTCTGCCTTCTCAGCGGGCAGTCCTTCTTCCAGTGTCCCTTCTCTCGGCAATATGCACATTCGTCAAACCTCGGGCGGCCCTTTCCCTTCTTCTGCCCCCCCTCTTGCCTCTGCTGAGGCTCTATGCGTCCTGAGCTGCCACTCAAGGCGGCTGCTAGCATCGCCAGTTGCTTTTCGCCGCGTTTTGTCTCCCTTCTTTCTGTTACTTGCTCTCGGTTGCCATACACTTTATATGCAATCTCTACCAACTCGGAGAGTGGCTTGCCCATGGCTCCTTCAGCTTTCTGCAGCTTCTTTCTTATATCTGGTGCTGCTTGCCCTATGAACATTGTATTTACCATGCGCTGGTTTTCTGAGGCTTCAGGATCTAGGTCACTAAACTTCTTAAATGCATCAAACAACCATCCTAGGAACACAGAGGGATTTTCATCCTTCTCTTGGCGGACTTCATACAACTTTGAAAAGTTAGTCACACGTGGCACAGCTCTCCCCAATGCCTCCGCTATTATTCCCAACTAGTCCTGACTCCGCTCTCGGTCCCTGGGGTCGTTGGGACGCCACTCAGGGTCTACTTGGGGGCATAATTCATGGGGGTCCCTAGTAGTTCCTGCTACTCGCTCCTCAGCGATCCTATTAGCGGTGCCTTGCACTAGGCGCCTTTCCTCGGACGTTAGTAGGGTTTGCAACATCATCTGCACATCTGCACATCTGCCCATGTGGGACGATGCGTCTGCCCCACAGATCGAAATAAACTTTGCATCTTATCAGGGTCTTCTCTAAAGGAAGGATTCTGATTTTTCCAATTGAACAGATCAGCGGTGCTGAAGGGCACATATACAAATGCAGTCTGCCCCTCCCCTGTCATTACCTCTCGCATCGGGCACTGGTATTTAGGGTGCGGGTTTCGGGTAGCCCTAGGCTCAGCCAGAGGAGAAAAATGTATTGCTAACTGGGATGGATCCCGCAGGGGTCTTGGTGAGCTGGGTTGGGCCACTTGTCTTGGGACTTGGTCAGAAGAGGAGATGGCAGGGCACGAGGGAGTCCCGTTATACTCTCCATCATAGGGTGGTGGTTGAGAGAGACTTTGCGATGTGGACCCAGCTGGCCGGGGTTGAGAGGCTGTGGCCACCGTTAGGGTACTTTCTACTGGAGGTTGAGGCGAAATTGCACGATCACGATCCTGCCCCCTCAAACCTTGCACCAAGTCTATCTCGTCTTCTCCCTCTAAGATTGGCTTTCCCTTCCCTCCTTTCTTTCTCTGAGGGTCTGCAGCCAGCATTTGTTTGCACATCTCTCCTTTACATTGTTTCACCCAGGAAGGGTTGCTCAAAGCGCAACTCAACCATGAGCCTATATAGGGATACTGATCCCAGTGCCCATCATTTACAACAATAACATGCACTTTTCTAATTGTGGCCTCATTAAAGGAGCCGATATCTGGCCAGTTGACTCCAAATGACGGCCATTCCAATTGACAGAGTGTAACCAGCTTGCCTTTCGACATCTTAGTGCCATAATTTTCTTTGACTTTGCTAAAGTTCTTTAGCATGCATCCCAAGGGAGTGGCAGAGCTTTCTAAACGGGAGCTACCCGCCCCCATTGTGCCTACCTCTATTTGAAACCATACACGGAGCCTGACAAACCTCCGACACTTACACAGAGTCTAACAAACCTCAGACGCTCCGAAGGCAACTCAAACAGAAAGACAGAAGGGAAATCAAGTACTTACTCTGCCCAACACCCTAGTGCCGTCTCTTCAGACCCGTTCAGCCTGGTTGACTCAATCAATGGAGTCCACGCCTTTAACCTCCTGGGTGTCCCGACCCCCGTTCTCTGGTGCCGTGGCAGACCTCAAAGGCGGTCCGGCACGCCCCACAGGCACCTTTGCTGGTTCTGTCGTTTGACTCCAGGGTGGTCCAAGGGACTCCTGGCTGCTCGCCAGTTTGTTGCACAAAATGCTAGTTTCGCCCCCTGGAGGCTAGTCCAATTTGCCCCAAAGAAGAGAGTCAACTTCAGGCTGGGTCCAACTCGATTTTATTGTTTGCAAACAGTTCGACAAAGGAGCTCACGCTCAAAAGCAGAGTCGACCCCCGGCAACCCCCGCGCTGCAGTTTTATCACTTAGCTTGCATTCCTCAGCCAGCGTGTTACTTTTGATTGGTTGCCAGAGGTTTGCTTAGCAACCTTATCTTAGGGTTACTGTCCGCTCATTCCAGGCATGCGCAGCTCTTACAATGCTATGTGGTGCTTAAGGCACATACAATGGCTTTTAGGTTACATTTTTACTACAATTACATCTAGAAAATTTGTTCTTTAAAAAAAAAGAAAAAAGAAATCTTTGGAATGCCAGGACCCCAGCTTTTTACCTTTTTTTGACACTCCCATAAAATCACAGCCCTGCTTGTTATGAAGGGGAGGGGATGCTACGGGTTAGGGTACCCGCTGTCGTAAACAGTTGTGGTCCATCTGCAGCCTCTCTGCTATTTTCAAGGTCTCCTGCATGCACTGGTTCGTTTGGCACAGTTCGCGGATGCAGTTGCAGGTTTTGGGAAGGATGCCTCCTTTGCTCTCATACGGAAGACCAGAGTTCCTAAATTCCATGATGCCCTGGAGCCGCACAGGATAGAAGCCAGGGCCCCTCCCTGCTCTGCCTCTCTTGGGGCGGGAAAGATCAAACCAACTGCAACCAGGGCAGGACTTCTATTTCCTCCCAGATTCAACTTGCATAGCTCAGAATTAGCTATTTTAATTCTGGAATAATTAGAATTAGCTACTCTAATTCTGGAATAATTAGCTATTCTAAATCTATTAAGGGCAGGACTTCTATTTCCTCCCAGAGCTTACATTCTCCTTGCATAGCTCAGAATCAGGAGGTTTGGGGTTGGGGATTTATATATTTATCCTGCTAAGATAGCATTCGCCACTAGAGGGAGAGAAGAGGAATTATGTCCCTCCATGCTAGTGCTGCGAGATTGGACACGGGAGGTTTGTAATGGGGCCTTGGGGAGGTCCCCATTTCTAGCTCATAGCTTGGTTCACAAGCGTTTTCCAGGAACAAAGGAGTGAGTCTGGTATACTGGGCCTTTATATTAAACAACTTTCTTTTAATAATTTCAATATGCTTTTTTAATCTTTTATCTTTTTTTTACTACTGCACTTCTTGTGTTCACCGCTCCGGAACCTGTTTGGATGGGGAGCGGTATACAAATGTTGTAACTGAAATGAATATAAATAAATAAATAAATAATTTTTAAAAAATTTATTAAAAAACACACACACACTCTTGGCCAGCTTACGGGGCAGAAGCTCTCCCAAGGCGGCTCACACCCATAAAATACATTAAAAAACTTAAAATATTAAAAACGATAAAAACATAAACCCAATAAAGTAGGAATAAAAGCAACAATAAAAGCCAACAATAAAACCAGCAACAACAACAGCAAGAAGAGCAACAAAGCAATATATAACTAGAAAAGTTAGGATAAAATTAGGCAGGCTAAGCAAATTGGCAAACGGTGGTTCATTTGCAGGCCATGTTCTTTCTATCATGTTGGTAGATTTTCTTCTGTAACATCTGGAATGCTGTCCCCACCCTGCCCCACCCCGGACCAGAGACTGATTGGGGAAACAACAAGCATGGTGCCAGCACAAGACACACTCGGGGAGGCGCTGGGGCTCCGCACACAGATAAGGTTGTCGCATGTTCTTCCCTAACTGGGCTCCTCTCTTCCACAGCTGCGTGAGCGCTGGAAATCCAGCTGCAGGTGCCACTTTCCTTCCGTCACTATTGAGGGCTTCTTCACACGGAGCTTTTATCCTGCGATTGAGATGGCTCCTTCACGGAAGTTTGCAGGCTCTTTACATGATGCCGTGACCCTTCTGCACTAAATGCCCTTTGTTGTTTTTAAATAGATCGCAGATAATGAGCTATCGAATTACCCCACTGTGTTCTCCTTCAGTTTCCTCTGTGAAAAGAGTTAAAGCGGCAAGAAGAGGAGTGAGATCAATGAAAGATGATGGAAGACTCAGATACGGGGAGGCGGGGGGGGGGAGAAGGAAGCGCATATAAAGGGAGTCAGTGGTGATCCTGCATTTAAAACGGAAGCAGAAAGCCCCGTTTTAAATGCAGGATTTTAGGCTGGTGTAGAAATGCCCTCAGTGTGTAGCTAGCCTGCACAGTTGAATTTCTGCCTGTCATGCAGCTTTTCAAGGCATGGAATCCCAGCTGGAAAGGCAGCAGCAGTCCATAACTGATTCCTGTCCTCCATGTAGAGGATGTAGGTCAGCAATGGGGTGCCCCCGGACACCTTTCTTGATGCCCATCCCCTCCCACTTTAAAAGAACAACAACACATTTTCTTGCTGACAGCTGGGATCAGTTCTGAGCAAAGGGAGGGCCTCCAGATGCTGCCATCTTCATTTCCCATAAATGCGTCTGAGCTATATGCTGGGGTTCAGAGACACTCTTATGAAATGAAGGTATGAAACAGAGAGAGAGAGAGAGAGAGAAAAGAAAGAAAGGGAAGGGAAGGGAAGGACGGATTTGTGTGCATGTATGAAAGAGAGAGAGGGGATAGGGAAAAAAATAAATGGGTTGAAACTGGTTTCTGTTGGTGCTGAAAACTTTGGGTCCAAAGGCGTTGTTTAATGTGTTGTGGCTCACACCCCACATCTGTGTTGTACACAGTCGTTTGGGCAGGTTACTTGTCCTTTGTGACTTGCTACCCCTCCTGCGGCAGTCATTTTGTGATGGAGTCCATGATAGTTCCTCAAATTGCCAAACATGCCCATGGGCTAAAAAAGGTTGCCTGTCCCCAATACAGGTGAACACAGGAGAGGGCTCTTTGTCCTGTGGCATGGACAGTACGAACGCAATGTATGGGGCAGAGTTGCCACTGGGCCTCTTGGCAGGGGCCCAGGCTATTCTGATGGCATCCATGATGATGGGAGCCAGGAGTGAATCAGAATTGCTACTGGATTTGGCCTAACTTTCAGGCAAATTTGACAGGTCCTGCCCAGGCAAAATGGCTGCAGGAACTTCAAGAGCTAAATTGCTGGGGGTGGATGGCAACCATAGCTTAGTAATATGTAGAGTCCATGCTTTGCATGCATAACGTCCCAGGTGGCTCCTCCAGCTAAAAAATATCTCCAGGGGCTGGGAAAGATCTTGACCCAAGAGAGCTGCTAGGAGAGGAGACAAAACTTCATTACCCACTGACTCCATATTATATGTCCTGGGTCCATATTACATAACTTTATGTGGTTTTTACACACCTCGGGTTGCTACCATGTTCTGAGCTAAATTTAGAGATCCCCCCCTTCCCTTGGGAATCTCAAGGGAAATTAAATTGTTTTCAGTAGAATGAACATCATTTATCAGAAGGAAGGGAAGGGCGTTGAATGGGAGTCGGGAGGAGTAATTGGCAATTCACAACGACAACTTACTTGTGAGGTTAAAAGATTTTTAATTCCCAATAACAAACATGAATGTACAAAGCAAGCAAACCAACAAACACAACCCAGTGCCAAACTAATAAAGAAGGACTATGTGTTGGGTGTAATGGGGGTCAGGTTGGTGGCCGGTGCGGGTGGGAAGCCGGGTGTGTGCGTGTGGTGCTACGACAGCGGGCAGCCCAATGGTGCTGTGGTAATCCGTCAAGGCCTTCCCCCTCTCAAAATGTACAGCACAAACCACATCCAATGAACGAGCAGCAATTGCAGCAGAAGACGCATCCGAAATCACTGTCATGGGCCTGGACTCTCTGTAACAACATACGTGATGGGAAGTGAGAAGAGCATTGTTATTTACTGGCCTTTTAAAAAAATCCATATTTTCCTAAACATTGTTCAAAAGGGGCTTACGATGAGGCCTGAATACAAAATATACCAATGATAAAACATTTTCCCCAAATCGCTAAGATATAGTGTAATCGAAATAAACAAAAAGTCATTAATGCTTCCCTCAGAAAGGGCAGTTGACATTTTTCAGATCGGAGATTGTGGGCAGGCCTTGGCCTGGCTGAGGCCTAGGCCTGTTGATAGTGCATATCTTTGTCCTTCGGGGTGGCGTGGTGGTGGTCAGAATCAAGAAGAAAGGTTTTTTGCATTAGGACAGAGGGAGAGACTGATAATTGGGTTTCCGGGTTCTTCCTGCATTCCCATTCTGCCGTTGATATGAATATGGACTTGAGCACGCTCCGGGAGAGAGCGCAGGACAGGAAGGCCTGGCGTGCTCTGGTCCACGGGGACACGAAGAGTCGGACACGACTGAACGACAACAATTCCTTCTCAGTTCAGAGAAGGCCTATAGCTCAGGGAGAGATCTGCCCCCCACACACCCCTTGCTTTCTTGCTGGGGTAATACACGCAGCATTTGCTTATAGAGGTCTCACCTGCAATCCAGAGATTTCGGCCACAGGCTCAGCCTTGTATGTATCCAAGCTGACCAAGTCTTTCTGGGCTCCTGTCTGTAAAGGGAAGGAAAGAAGGATGTTCGCTTCAGCAATTCTATTTCTGAACGGGGGCGGGGGAAATCTTACCACAGTTCACAGCAAAAAGGTCCAGTTCACTTTCTCTAAACCTGACGACAGCGCAATGTAAGTTTTCAACTTTGGTTCACTCATCTCTCCCCTCACCCTGCTGATGACTTTCCTCTATCCTTGGACCTGAGAGACTGCCCTATTTATTATCATGGGCATTTTAGCCTTTCCCTTTTAGCTGAGTGACACAGTAAGCTGCCCTTGTCAGAATTCCCTCTCCTGCACAACTCTTTAAAACCCAGATGGGGGTGCTTTTTTCGCTCGAGGGCCACGCTCCCTTGGGAGTAATTTTCTGGGGGCCACATGTTAGCAGTTGGCCGGGCCAGAGCCAAAAGTGGGATGGGTCACCCTTCTCTCTCTGCCACAGGTTGTCCACCCCTGGTTTAAAGGCACAGCAGCCCTGTCCTCATTTGCCTCTAAGGCAAGGAAGTAATAAGATGGCATTTCGACGTTTTCAAGGAAGAAGTGGAGGATATGCATCAGGTTTGCTCTGTAAGCAAAATGGCAATACGTTGTTCTTGCCGGGGTCATAGATCATAGAATAGCAGGCTTGGAAGGGGCCTACAAGAGCACCGAGTCCAACCCCTGCTTAATGCAGGAAGCCTCATACCCAGGTAGTCTCCCATCCAAGTACTAACCAGGGCTGACCTTGCTTAGCTTCCGAGATCAGATGAGATCAGGCACATCCAGCCCTTTGGATGGCCCTGTGACACATCTAAAGAATTCTTCCTTACCCACTGCAATCATGTCTGGTTATCTCTTTGATAAACCCACATTTCAATGGTCTTTTGAAAACCCAGTTCTTACATTATAGGACTAGTATAGTTGCTGTTTGTCCTGCAGCTCCACCTCATGTGACAACTCACAGGGGACCAGGCCTAGCATGAGGGAGCTGGCGTTGCTAGGCATCTGCCAAGGCCCTTCCAAGAGGAAGGGGGCCTATTGCTAACCTCAAAGTTGCAGTGCAGCTCAGGCCCAGAGGGAAAGGGCAAGCGAATGAGTATCCACACTAAGGAATTGCATGAGGAGAGCTATAGTAGCAGCAACAGCAGCAGCGTGAATAGCATTAGCATGGTTCTTCCCCTGTGTTCTTCCCCCTCCTGTACATTGTCTACATTCATATGCTACTGGAGTGACTGGGGATGAAGTCACAGGGTAGCATCAAGCATGTTGCTGCATAGGCATAGACACAGAATCATAGGGTTGGAAGGGGCCAAGAGAAGCCAAGAGAGGGACAGGTTTTTTTGACTGAGTGTGTGTGTGTGCATGTGGCATGGCAAGCTGTGCATTGCATGGTGCCTGGGTATTCATACATGTGCATTTACATGCATGTGCTCTAGATGCATCCATTCTCTACCCCGACACAAACTCTTATGAGATTCTGTGATGGAGCTAAACCCTGAAGATGGACACTAGGAACTTGCAGTAAAAACAAACAAACAAACATTAAGAAAGAATCTCCCCAAGGTAAAAACACGGACAGTGATTTATCAGGACTATCCCTGATAAAAAGTGGGGCCTACAATAAAATGTTGCAGCGTGGAATGCTGCTTTTCAAGATTCCAGACACCCTACTCTATTCCACCCCCTTTTTTTTGTTTCGCTCCCTAATAATCAGCCAGCATTCTGTAGCCACTAAGCATGCTCAGTCCTCATTGGGCTGTTTTTGGTTTTTTCCCCTTCTACCCTTACAGATTTTGTTTGTACTTCTGCAAACCTTGAGGTTTCCTCAAGCCTGCAGATAATTGTGAATGGGGGGGTGGGGGGGTGCCATTCCGTCTTCATTGGCAATGACACTCACAGCCAGAATATCAGAAAAAGAGGGATTGCTAGAATGGTATACTGAGGTATCTCAATACTCCTTGCCACAGCCCTCTATGGCCAGTTGTCTTCATCTTCCTCCATATTGTACATTGGGGGCTACCTCTGAGATAAGAGGATCCAGCTTAGGAGTTCAATTTAGGGGAGGAATTCAACTCCGCTCACACTCATAACTACTAAGCGACACGTTCCAGGATGTGAAGGGCTAACCAATCTATCCCCCTGCAATCTTGACTACCATCTTTAGGATCTACTGCAATTCTAGGTCATAATTTATCATTTGATTCTCACCTGAATTCTGAAGGCACAGAGGTTTCTGGTGGCACCGCTGAGAAGAATGAAGATTACGCAGGCCAATTGCAGTTTCATCTTCCTTTGTTGCGATGGGCCCTGTTCCTCTTTTTTCTTCAATCTGTTTCCTCTTCTTTTATTTAGGCTGCCCCGTTTTCTCTCTCTCTCTCTCTCTGGGATAGGCCAAGATTGTGTTATGCCCAAGCGAGCAGGGAAGCTACCTTTATATGCCAGAGAGTCCCTCCCCACTTTGGTATCAGCCAATCCCCTGCATTTCAAATTTGGAAGAGAGAACCCATGAGCAAACAGGTCGATAGGTTTAACACGTTTGATCAGAAACTCGTATTCCTCAAAGAAAGAGAAAATGCGCCAAATTTCCCAACTGATGCAAGTCGAGGATGCTCTATGAGACTTTGCATCCTCATTTATGCCACTGTAAACAGAATGGATCAAGTTTGCTGTTCAGCAGCAGGGGTAACACGCGTAACTACACAGCACATTGTTCCTTAGCTTTTAATCTTTGATCCTTTCTGAGGTTTCCCCAACCATTGCAACAGATTTACTGTAATTTATTTTCTGACTTGAGTTCTTTAAAAAATAATAACTTCAAGTCAAAAATAGGAAAATATCATTTCTGGATTAGAAATCCCCCAGGTTTTGCAATATTTCTTCCTCTCCTTCAGAAGAACAAGTTTCACAAATTCAGAGGATTGTTTAAGAAAGAAATCTGTGGAAAGAATCAGTTCTTGGGGAATGCTCGGAAATGGAGTTATGGTCAGCTTGGCTTTGGAGCTAGCGAGGGATTTCTGAAAAACAAGATCCAGGTTTGGATTTGAAGTATACACCTCAACAGATTTTAATTCAAATCAATTTCAGCTCAAGACTGAATTCAGCGCAAGAACTGGTGTCAGTCTGTTGTAGGAGATCCATTTGAGCCAAAAGAGCAATCATTAAGTTGGGTACAATGATTTAGAGTTCAATGAGATTATTGATTGGACTGCAAATTTGCAGAGATTTTAAAAAGAAGCTAGCAATGACATCTGGCTTTCTTCTGGATAATTTTGTACCATCCGAAGTGCTGGATCCAGACTTAGTCACACTTAAACTAGACCCATTAAAATCAGTAGGATTTAAGTTAGACATGACTAACTTAAGTCTCATTGATTTCACTAGACGTACCTCAGTATGACTACGTCTGGATCCAACCCATGATATATTTGCTTTTCGGAATCACAAGTGTTTATATTTCTCTTTCTTTTTTGGTTAATGGAAATTTTCAATAAAGTACTGATTTTTAAAAAATCTAACAGTGGAAATTCAAGACGTGGGTGCAAAAGCTATTTAATCAAAAGCACCCAGAACATTTTGAGGAGAGGTTGGGAAATCTTTAAAAACAATAACTCAACAGTCATCCACAACAGTAAAGATAACATTGGCACATTAAAAAGTGTAGTTTCTTCAAACATATTTTCAGAGTTATTCTGACCAATGTAAGACCCATTTTGATTTCAGTGGGTCTACTCTGTTGTTGTTTATTCGGTCAGTCGCTTCCGACTCTTTGTGACTTCATGGACCAGCCCACGCCAGAGCTTCCCGTTGGCCGTCGCCACCCCCAGCTCCCCCACGGTCGAGTCCGTCACCTCCAGAATGTCATCCATCCATCTTGCCCTTGGTCGGCCCCTCTTCCTTTGGCCTTCCACTTTCCCTAGCATCAGCATCTTCTCCAGGGTATCCTGTCTTCTCATGATGTGGCCAAAGTACTTCAGTTTTGCCTTTAATATGCTTCCCTCAAGTGAGCAGTCTGGCTTTATTTCCTGGAGTATGGACTGGTTTGATCTTCTTGCAGTCCAAGGCACTCTCCGAATTTTCCTCCAGCACCACAGTTCAAAAGCAGCGATCTTCCTTCGCTCAGCCTTCCATATGGTCCAGCTCTCACAGCCATAGGTTACTACGGGGAATACCATTGCTTTAACTATGCGGACCTTTGTTGTCAGTGTGATGTCTCTGTTCTTAACTATTTTATCAAGATTTGTCTTTGCTATCCTCCCAGGAAGTAAACATATTCTGATTTCCTGGCTGCAGTCAGCATCTGCAGTAATCTTTGTGCCTAGAAAGACATAGTCTGTCACTGCCTCCACGTTTTCTCCCTCAATTTGCCAGTTATCAATCAAGCTGGTTGCCATAATCTTGGGTTTTTTGAGGTTTAACTGCAACCTACTCTAGGTATGACTAAATCTGAAACCAACCCATTGTCCAGAATATTAAGACCCATGCAGCAAAAACTGAACAACCAGTGAAACAGCAAGTTCCTCGTGCCATATGACAACCTGTTTTTGAAATTGAGATGAGTTTTTAAAAGCAAGTTGTGAGAAGGGGGGGGGGGCTCCTGTATTATCACACACACACACACACACAGTTTTTTGTGCCCATCCCATTATGCTCACTTAGGCTCAATCCTATGCATATTTACCCAGGAGTAAGCCTCACTGATGCAGTGGGAATTACTTCTGAGTAAACATGCATAGGTTTTGTCTATATAGTAGCAAGTTGGAACTCAGCCATATTTTGTTTGCACTTTTGTTGTTGTTTATTCAGTTAGTGGCTTCCGACTCTTCGTGACTTCATGGACCAGCCCACGCCAGAGCTTCCTGTCGGCTGTCGCCATCCCCACCTCCCCCAAGGTCAAGTCCGTCACCTCCAGAATATCATCCAACCTCCTCGCTTTCAGCCATCAAAGTGGTATCATCTGCATATCTGAGATTGTTAATTTTTCTTCCAGTGATTTTAACTTGTTTTCATCAAGCCCAGCATATCGCATGATGTGTTCTGCGTACAGGTTGAATAGGTAGGGTAAGAGTATACAACCCTGCCGTACTCCTTTCCCAATTTTAAACCAGTCCGTTGTTCCATGGTCTGTTCTTACCGTTGCTACTTGGTCGTTATACAGATTCCTCAGGAGGCAGACAAGATGACTTGGTATCCCCATACCACCAAGAACGTGCCACAATTTGTTATGATCCACACAGTCAAAGGCTTTAGAATAGTCAATAAAACAGAAATAGATGTTTTTCTGAAACTCCCTGGCTTTTTCCATTATCCAGCGGATATTGGCAATTTGGTCTCTAGTTCCTCTGCCTTTTCTAAACCCAGCTTGTACATCTGGCAATTCTCGTTCCATGAATTGCTGGAGTCTACCTTGCAAAATCTTGAGCATTACCTTACTGGCATGTGAAATAAGTGCCACTGTTCGATAGTTGGAACATTCTTTGGTGCTTCCCTTTTTTGGTATGGGGATATAGGTTGAATTTTATCTAGTACCCTATCTACTAAATCTAGTCCCTTAAATCTATTCTTCACCTCCACGGCATATTCATTAGGAATATTAGTGAGCTCATATCTAACTGATCTGTGGGTCTTCCCTATTCTCTTGAGTCTGATTCTAAATTGTGCAATAAGAAGTTCGTGATCTGAACTACAATCAGCTCCAGGTCTTGTTTTTACCAACAGCATAGATGTCCGCCACCTTTGGCTACAAAGGATGTAGTCAATCTGATTTTGGTGTCGACCGTCTGGTGAAGTCCATGTATAAAGTCGTCCCTTAGGTTGTTGGAAGAGAGTGTTTGTTATGCACAGCGAGTTGTCTTGGCAAAATTCTATCAGCCTATGTCCTGCTTCATTTTGTTCTCCCAGACCATGCTTGCCTGTAATTCCAGGTGTCGTTTGACTACCCACCTTAGCATTCCAGTCTCCTGTAATGAAAATAACATCTTTTTTTGGCGTACTATCCAGTAGGTGCTGCAGATCCTCATAGAACTGATCTACTTCTTCTTCATCAGCATCTGTGGTTGGGGCGTATATTTGGATCACTGTGATGTTAAATGGCTTACTCTGAATTCAGATTGAGATCATTCTGTCATGTTTTGGATTGTAATGTATCCAAGCACTGCTTTAGCCACTTTATTATTAATTATGAAGGCTACTCCATTTCTTCTGTGGTCCTCTTGTCCACAGTAGTAGATCTGGTGGTCATTTGATGTGAAGTGGCCCATTCCAGTCCATTTCAATTCACTGACACCCAAAATGTCTATATGTAATCTTGACATCTCCCCAATAACCACATCCAATTTGCCCTGGCTCATAGATCTTACATTCCAGGTTCCTATGGTGTGTTGATCTTTAGAACATTGGATTCGTCATTCACCACCAGCACCATCGGCTGCTAGCCATCCTTTCGGCTTTGAGCTAGCTGCGTCATCACATCTGGGGCTAGTTTAAGTTATCCTCTGTTCCTCCTCAGTAGCATTTTGACCATCTTCCGACCTGGGAGTCCCATCTTCTGATGGTATACCGACATATCTCTGGTTGTATTGATCCATTTAGTTTTCATGGCAAGAATACTGGGGTGGGCTTCTGTTTCCTTCCCCAGGAATCGTATTTAGTCTGACCTCTCTGCCATGACCTTCCCGTCTTGGGTGTCTCTTCACAGTTTAGCTCATGACGTCATTGAGGTGCTCAAGCTCCAGCACCATGACAATGTAACAATCTCCTTTGCTGGAGTGTTAAAAAAAATGCCCATTGTAAATGGTGGAATTGTGCAAGAGCTGAAATATAAAATAATTCCGGAACATGATAGTAGATGCTGTTTATAAAATTTTGCATTTTTTGTTAACCTCTCAATCCATTATAATTATTGTAAGATCATATAAAATATGCAATGCCTGATTAATTCTGGTGATACGCTTTACTTGTTACTGGCTCCTAGACTTATGTGTGGCAGATACTGGCAATCATGTAATTTCTTTAAGAAACACACCTCAGGCTGCAATCTTATGCCATTTACCTTGCCAGGCAGTTTAGGCCAAGAGATGGGGAGAGGCATCTCAAAGCCGCAAAAGGCAAGGGCATCCTACAAAAACAGCCCTTGACGCTATGCTCCATTGTAGCCTTTATAAAAACCCTTTATAAAAAGTGTTGGGTGTTTTAAACCTGAACCTCTATCTCCTCCCCTCCACCTTATTTATTTATTACATTGCATGTATACACCGCCTTTTTCCTCCTGCAAGGAACCACGGTGGCTTACATGATCCTTCTCTTCATTTTATCCTGACAACAACCCTGTGAGCTAGGTTAGGCTGAGAGTCAGTGACTGGCCCAAAGTCACTCAGTGAGCGTCATGGCCAAGTGGGGAATAGAACCTGGATCTATTCATCCATCCACCAAACAATGGACACATATGTCCTGACTGTTACGGGAAAATCTCCTTCCAGGCTCAGTGTCACAAGTTCAGTGACAGATACTCCGCTTCCAGGCAGAGCATGGGGCAGCCTTGCGTTAATACTAGCCTGCCTCCCAGTGAAAGTATTTGCTCAGAGCCCAGAGCAGACGGTTTGTTTGCCATTTCTCCACTTTGCTTGCATCCCTGATTGGGACTTGGCTGGGCTCCAGCCAACCTGGCTCTGCTCGGTCAGCCAAGTGTAGACCCAAAGGCGCCAGGCAGCACACCTTCCCTCCTTCCCTTCCATGTACTTTGCTCAGGACCAGCGGCCTTGATGGCATCAGTTCCAGGCAGCCCTCTCCACTGGAGACAGGAAATCGGGTCACCATCTGAGCACAGGGGAAGCATGATAGGACAGAGAATAGAATATCGTGATTATGACATAATATATGAGGTGTGTGGTGTGGTGTAATGGTTAGAGTGTTGGACTGGGACTCAGGCAATCTGGGTTGTAGTCCCCCACTTGGCCATGAAGCACTGGATGACTTTAGGCCAGTCTCTGACTCTCAGCTTAACCTACCTCACAGGGCTGTTGTGAGGATAAAATGGAGAGGAGGAAGTTCATGTAAGCCGCCTTGAGTTCCTCGGAAGATCAAAAAGAGGCAGGATATAAATGTAACAAAATAATAAACACATAATACATAATACATAAATAACATGGGATAACCCCCACATCCCCTACCCCTGAATTCCCAGTAGAAATGTGGAATCCAAATGGAAGATGTGTCCTATATACTAATAGCAAACTCATTCCCGTAGCGCTGGGTGGCCTACTTGCAAAAGAGTACAGCCTTAAAGCAGTGGTGCAGTGGAGGCGGGGCTCGCAGGGACGTAGCCCTGGCGCTTTTTCATTAGCAGGGACTCTGATGTCATCTGCCACCCCCTCAGAATTCCCTGTTCCCTCTGAGCTTAGCTGCGATCCTCACTGTAGCGGGGGGGGGGGGGATGATATTGCTCCATGATGGAATGCAGAGTATTTGGGATGACTTGGTCTGGAAAGGGCAATGAAGACCTATTCCCTTTACCAAAGACGTGCTCCTGGTGGAGATGAAAACGCCTAGAACTGGTCTGTTGATATGGATCGACGCAGCTGCCTGAAATTTTTGGACTGCCCTTGGAGACTGTCACTATGAGCTCCTGCATTTCCAAATTTACCACTATACCACTGTGTGTGTGTGTGTGTGTGTGTGTGTGTGTGTTGTTCATCCAGCTGGGTGTGTGGACGTTTCTGTTGGAGGGGGAGAGGGGAGTTATAATGAGAGAGCTTAGGGAAGGCTAATGGGTAATGCCAGGGGACTATGGGAGTGTGCAAGGGGGCTGTTTAAATGAGAAGGGATCTGTCCATGAGGGCTGAGTTGAGAGGGTGAAGCTTCCATAGAGTATCATATTTTGAAAACCTAAAATGTTTGTGTTTGAGTGAGTGAGTAAGTGAGGAAGTGAAAAAGATTTTAACACCCTTGCATTTTGTCTCAGACATCCAGTTGAAATACCACTGCCTTACTCTCAGCGGCACTGTTTTTGGATATACAGGTTGAAGGCTGTTATCTTACAAGGTTGTATACTCTCAGAAGCGGGTGTGGCTGTGACTATCACGAAGGGACCCTGCACTTCTGAATTTGCGCATATTTTCAGCAGAGATGTGCTCATGCTCATTAGGAACTTCGAAGAGGGCATCCTTGCATGTTTGAGAGCAGAAACGAAATTCTCATACATCCTTAGTGGGAGAAAGCAAAACTGACAGGTTTGTCCATCCTTGTGACCCATAATGTCTGGGACCCGAGCGTGCACTGGGATGGCTGCTTTTCAGAGTTGGGTGGAAATATTTCAAGGGAGAATTTTTGAAAAAATCCTCTTGAGAATTTTATTTTGGGGGCTTCCCCAAATTGTTGGGGGAATTTCACCCCTGCCCCGCAAATATCATCCCCTCCCCCCAGACTTCTCTGCCTGCAATTAGGGTGGAGAATGTTGCATGCAACTGTCGAGGTAACTCGATGTATTTTAATATTGTTGAAGGAAGCCATAGAAGCTACACTTTCCAGTTCTCTCTTAGACCACTGCTTCCTTCATTCACCAGCTTAAACTAATAGTGTTTCATGCAATATTCACTGAGCCAACATTTCACAAAAGGGAATTTTCTGAGAAAAGTTTTGACATTTCTAAGCTTCGCCACCTCTCTCAACTATTAAGAGAATTCCGCCTCTCTTCACTGCAGAGAATATTTGGCAAAATGCTAAATATTATCTCCCCCCGCCCTCCCACCAATATCATCACCTGCAAATAAGATGGAGAATTCTGGAAAGCCATTTTCCTGGCACCAGAGAGCCACTGGGGGCAAAGAGTACTGGGGAACCTCCAGTCGCCATCTGCACTGCTAATGCATATACTGTACGTAGATAATCTTGCTATTTATCTTGGTCTTTTAAAATGGTGGTGGTGGTGGACTGAATTTCTTTTGTTTTGGTTTTATTGTGTTTGTTTTTATTATGTATGATGTCACCCTGAGAACTTTGACTATATCAGAAAACTGATCAACTGTATCAATAAAAACAGTTAGGGATTAGGGTGTCCCTGGGCACATGCTCAGCCCCAGACAAACCACATGCACACAAAACACTCCTGGTTCTTCCCTCCATCTCCACAGTGGCCTAATTCAGCAGCCAGCAACTAATGCAGTGTAGTGGTTAGAGTGTTGGACTGGGACTTCAGGAGACCCAGGAGACAAATAGGACCATCACCATCAGCCAATTCATGATTTGTTTTTAAAAAATCATTTATCTGCATTTGACCCTATACATTTAAATACATTTGTCTCCTACCAAAACCTCATCCGAGGACTGTCCTCGATTTGAAGGTGTCCTCGATTTGAAGGGCTGTCCAGTTCAAGTCCGGTTTAAAGGGGTGGGAGGAACATTTTTTTTCCTCCTGTCAAGATTTGCATTGCTTCAGGGGACTATGTTTGGGGAGTCAGTCTGCATGTCAGTGGTGGGGAGGGCTGCTCCTTTTCTCTCTCTTTCTGCCAACCCTTCTCTTTCTCTGGGGAGGGACAGAGGACAGATAGCCTGATGTTGAAAGCCCTCTGCAAGCTGAGCACCACAAGTTGCCCACCTTTTGACTTAGCGCAGCCTTCCCCAAGCGTGTGCATCCAGATGTTCTGGACTACATCTCCCATCATCCCTAACCACTGGTTACTGGGGCTTATGGGAGCTGTAGTCCAAAACATCTCAAGGTCACCATGTTGGGGAGGGTTCCCCTATGTTGTCAAAATTCTGGAGCCCCAAATTCTGGACCCACCTTGGGGGAAAGGAGAGGGACCCATGGCATAGTTTCCTTCCATCCCCACAACCAGCCACAAACAAACACTGTTGAACCACAAAATGATACAATATTATTTCTGTGCAAGTTTTTTTTTCTTTTATATATAAACAGAATTCATTCAGAGAGGTGCCATCATTCTGCCTTCTCAGCTCAGCAGCCACACCAAGGCTCTCCCTGCCCACATTGTCATGGCCATAACTGAAAGGATCGGTCCGACCTGGTAGCAGCAGACTCAGAAATGGAGAAGATGAAATCCAGCAGCTTTTTTAACAGTCAGGTGGGTGAAGGAGCATATCCCCACCCCAGAGATCCAGCAGAAGAGGAAAGATGGCTAACCCTTGTTAAAAATTCTACCATAAAAAATTGCAGGTTTGTCTGTTTAATCTTAATATATCCTAAGTAGAGGAAAGAAAGTGGGGAGAGGGATTGGAGGAAGAGACGTGGGGGGAAGGACAAACTAGGGCCTTCAGGAGTGGTAGCAAAGGCTGGGGTGGCGAAACCGGCCCCATGATCAGACTCTCCCTCCCCCGAACGTCTCCCCCTCTCCTCTGTCCGCCCCCACACGAGGGGGAGTGAGGCGAGGTGCATTCGGAGGAGGGCTTCTCTATACAAAAAAAGGGCCAGTAGAACTGGAGGTTGAGATCCTGCAAAAAACCTCTTCTGACTGGCAATTCCAAATGTGTTATGCAATGACAGGGTTATAATCCGTGTTTAGTAAATAACGTGAAGTAAACACATTGGATAACAATAGCGTAATTTAGTCAGATACACAGGTATGCTCTAAAACGTTTTCTCCCCCAGGAATCCAGAAGGCAGCCTCCACATCTGGGACAGCACCTCCTTTTGGTTAGAAGATGGGGATATTTTCTGGCCTCAGCCTCTCCAGACCGGTCCTGTCTTTTGGGCAGGCAGCAACGTTTGTGCAGCTCTGCTGATTCTCCTCATTCTGGGTGCCGGTTTTTTGCTCCACCCCCAATCACTCTCTCTAGTTAGGAATCCCCAGGGACACAATCATCGCGCAAAGGGCTGGATGTGCCTGATCTTGTCTGATCTCGGAAGCTAAGCAGGGCTGGTCCTGGGTAGTAGTACTTGGATGGGAGACTGCCTGGAAATCAGGCTTCCTGCACTGACGAGGGGGCTGGACGTGATGGTTTTGTAAGCCCCTTCCAACCCTATGATTCTATGAAAAGGCAAATTTATTTTGAATCATTAAGCAGCCGCATCTACTCAAGGAAGAACTTTTGAGACACCCCCCCCCACACACACACACACACACTTGTGACTGGAAGCTGGAGACCCAGCATAGAGTGGCAATCCCTGCTCTTTCCCCCCTCCTTCTGAGCATGCAAGATGATTGCTGCAACTCAGCTATGGTGGGAGAGAAACTAAGCCACCCACCTCAAAGCTAGGGCAGTTCAGGAAACAACAAGAGGAGAAGGAGACAGAGGTTAAACCAAATGGAGTAATGACAGGAGCTTGCTTTGTAAGGTGACCCACAGAGAGTACAATTCACTGTGAGAACTAAGCCTTGGGTCTTTGCAACAACAACAAAAATATCGGCCCAAATGCAAAGAGAGTTGCGCCCTATTCAGCAGAGCTGTGCACAAATGGCCTCTTGAAATTCTCCACCTTACTTGTGGGCAGAGAGATCTGGAAGACAATTTCACCGAATTTCTCCAGGGGGATGAGAAATTCTCAACAGTTTCCCTCAGGTAGGGCTCCCCATTGGCAGGGCTTGTAGCACAGCTTCTTTCTTTTTGGTAAAGTTGGGGGGGCTCGTGCTGCAACAGCATCAACTGTCTTGGTGGGCTGGCCCCCAGTTTGCATCCACCACAATGTCAGATACACAGGTATGCTCTAAAACGTTTTCTCCCCCAGGAATCCAGAAGGCAGCCTCCACATCTGGGACAGCACCTCCTTTTGGTTAGAAGATGGGGATATTTTCTGGCCTCAGCCTCTCCAGACCGGTCCTGTCTTTTGGGCAGGAAGCAGCGTTTGTGCAGCTCTGCTGATTCTCCTCATTCTGGGTGCCGGTTTTTTGCTCCACCCCCAATCACTCTCTCTAGTTAGGAATCCCCAGGGACACAATCATCGTGCAAAGGGCTGGATGTGCCTGATCTTGTCTGATCTCGGAAGCAGTGTTGTGTCCAGCTCCAGGGACGAAGTGGCGTTTTTGGTCTGCCAAAATCTGTCCTCCAGTTTCCTGAATTCTTCTCCCCCCGTGAAAGAGGCTTCCCTTGTTCTGCCGCGTTCAGGATGCTGTATAATTTATTTTTGTGGTGTTTTTGAGCTTCCCTAATCACAGCTAGCCTCCCAGGTAGGGATGGCAGAGAATTCCGCCACGGATAACAGTGAGGACGGATTCTAAAGAATCCGTGGCGGAACGGCCTCCTCCCCACCCCATGGAATCTCCCCAGGAAGGCACTTACCTGGGGCGGATGTGGCGGCGGCAGTTCCGCCGGCAGCAGCAGTGGAGGCTGGTGTCCTGGACGGCCGCCGCCGGGCTGCTGCCACCACCATTGCCATCCTTGCAGTCATGATAGGCTACATAAGAATTTACATAGCCTATCATGGCTAACCCCCCCCAAACCCTAGCGTACACAAATGGCGGCTGCTACGGCGGCCGCCATTTGCATTCCCTATTTTTCGCCGATTTATCTTACGTAAATATTTACGCAAGATAAAACGGTGAAAAATAGGGGAACGCAAATAGCATAGTGGGCGCTATTTGCGTTCCTTTATTTTTCGCCGTTCTAGTCTACGTAAATATTTAGGTAAAATAAATCGGCGAAAAATATGGAACGCAAATGGCGGCCACCGTTGCAGCCACCATTTGTGTACGCTGGGGGGGTGTTGTTGTTGTTTTGGAGGGGTTAGCTGTGATAGGCTATGTAAATTCTTACGTAGCCTATCACGGCTGCCTGGCTGGATGCAAATGGCGGCCGCTACGGCGGCAGCTGTTTGCGTCCACAGCAGCCCGTCCACAGCCGGAAATCCAGCTACGGACAGCCCAGAGCCATCCGTCGAGGATTCCGGGGGGGAGGACCGGATCGCCTGCCCCCCCATCGAGGATTCCGGGGGAAGGGACGGAGTGCCTCCGCCCCCACTGCGAAAGATTCCGCGAAAAGGTAAGTGAGTTTCATACACCCCTACTCCCAGGCTGCCTGATCTGATCTGAAAAAGCCCCATGGGAGGATTTACCTCATGGTGCCTTAAACTGGGCTTTGATTGAAGTATAGGAAGCTGAGGCTGCTAGAGGGATACAATGAAAAAAAAAGACATTTGCACTCACTCCTCAGCCACCTCCTAAGTAAGCCCAAGAAACCCAAACCCAACGCATGAGAAGTTCTCTCAGATTTCTTCACCATTGAATTTCGCTTCAAAAGCAATTTCTCTTCTATCGAATTGAATGAGAATGGCTGACAAAACTGTGAGAGAAATTTTTGGCACTGCACTACTATTCAGGCATTTTCAACCTGATGATGGCAAATGTGTGAGGGGAAGGAGTGCTCCAGCCCTATGTTACGGATTAGGGACTTCGTTTGAGCAATCTTGTCTATAGTTCAGTTCTTCGGGAGCATTTAGATGCCTGTTTACCACCTATAGCAGATGAAATACTTCTAAACAAAGTGTACACCTAAGATCATTTTGTGGGTTATAATCCAAGTTTTGTACTAACAAGAATTAGTAAAAGAAAACCCTTTTTGATCCAGTTATTATTTTTATTAGACATATACTTATAACATCACATCAAAATATAACTTACCTATAAACACATAAAAACTTTTCTGTTGTTAAACAGAGCTTTGCTAAAGATCCTTAGATCTTAATAACTTAAAAAGGAGAGATCATATTTTAAGTACCAAGTTCCCTATTCAATACTGAATAGGCTATTCAGCTGAGAAGAAGTTCCCACATTCTAAAATCAGCACGTGTTTATACCCTTTTTTGTGTAGCAATTACCTCATAACTTAGGGCGGAATCCTATCTGGATAGATGACCGCCTCCGAACTTGGAGGCGACCGCCTATCCAACACGGGGCAGGAGAAGCGCGGAGGGGGTTGTCCCCTCCACGCTTCAGCCACTCTGCATTTGTGGCTAGACAGCCGATTTCGGAAGGCGGAGCGGGGGAAGAGACTGCTAGACGACACATAGGATGTGTCGTACCAGCATTTCCGCCTTCCCTGCCCTGGAACATGCCCAGGAATGCCCAGTTTTCACCGCTTCATGCTCCTTTTCCGAGCACGGAGCCATTCCAAGCTGCCTGTGAGGCAGCGCGGGAGGGGGGAAGGTCAGTTCTCAGGGAACCGGCCTCGGAGCGCGGGCTCCAAGGTTACTTCCCAGAAACCAATGTATCCTATGGCTACCTAGCTGCTGACGAGCGGCCATAGGATTGCTCCCTAATATGATCTACTGTCTCATAAATTAGGGCTCACTGTCTTAATTATCTCATTGTTACTAAACTTTCCTAAAAACATAGAACATTCAAAAAAGGCTTGCACATACATCTTTCAGACTAGATAAGATCAACTTTGAACTATACCTTTGAGAAGACAATTCCTTACTTTGCCAATTTGCCAATTAAACCTAAGTCTATACATTTTTCTAGACATCTGTATATCAAGCTTTCTGATGTGTATACCTTACACAGTATGTTTTTTTGGCTCGTTAATTGATAAGTGAAAACTTTAAGTACACTTTTGACCTGAAATAATACAGTCTTGTACCTGTTCATTACTCAAATAACTTTTTGGCCCAAGTGATAGCCCTTTAAGGGTGCAATCCTATGCGTGTTTAGACAGTAAAAAGTTCTACAACTCCCAGCATTCCCCAGCCCTTTCTTTTTTTGATATTATCCAGGTCATCTTGACCATTATTTTTATGGTCATTATTTTTATGCCAGTTACTCAGAATTGTTGTGAACCTGCTGATGTCTGTGCTGTCCTCTTTTTCACACAATTTAATACAATTTGTTGTTGTTGTTCAGTCGTTCAGTCGTGTCCGACTCTTCGTGACCCCATGGATCATAGCACGCCAGGCCTTCCTGTCCTGCGCTCTCTCCCGGAGCGTGCTCAAGTCCATATTCATTGTATCAGTGATGCTATCTAGCCATCTCATCCTCTGCCATCCCCTTCCCCTTTTGCCTTCAATCTTTCCCAGCATCAGGGTCTTTTCCAGGGAGTTTTCTCTTCGCATTAGGTGGCCAAAATATTTGAGCTTCAGGTTCAGTATCTGTCCTTCCAATGAGCAGTCAGGGTTGATTTCCTTTAGGATTGACTGATTTGACCTCCTTGCAGTCCAGGGGACTCGTAAGAGTCTTCTCCAGCACCACAGTTCGAAAGCCTCAATTCTTCAGCAATCTTAATTCCAACCTGTGATTCATCCAACCCAGCGTTTCTCATGATGTATTCTGTATATAAATTAAATAAGCAGGACGACAATATACAGCCTTGTCGTACTCCTTTCCCAATTTTGAACCAATTGCTTGTTCCATGTCCTGTTCTTACTGTTGCTTCTTGACCCTCGTACAGGTTTCTCAGGAGACAGGTAAGGTGGTCTGGTGCTCCCATCTCTTTAAGAATTTGCCACAGTTTGTTGTGATCCACGCAATCAAAGGCTTTAGTGTAGTCAATGAAGCAGAAATAGACGTTTTTCTGGAATTCTTTTGCTTTCTCCATGATCTAGCGAATGTTGGCAATTTGATCTCTAGTTCCTCTGCCTCTTCGAAACCCAGCTTGTACTTCGGTAGTTCTCGGTTCACATACCGCTGAAGCCTAGCTTGCAGGATTTTGAGCATCACCTTGCTGGCATGTGAAATGAGCGCAATTGTACGGTAGTTTGAACACTCTTTGGCATTGCCCTTCTTTGGAATTGGAATGTAAACTGACCTTTTCCAGTCTTGTGGCCATCGTTGAGTGTTCCAAATGTGTTGGCATATTGAGTGCAGCACTTTAACAGCATCATCTTTCAGGATCTTAAATAGCTCAGCTGGAAGACTGTCATCTCCGCTAGCTTTGTTGTTAGTAATGCTTCCTAAGGCCCACTTGACTTCACTCTCTAGCATGTCCGGCTCAAGTTCAGTGACCGCACTATCATGGCTATCAGGGACATTAAGATCTTTCCTGGATAGTTCTTCTGTGTATTCTTTCCACCACTTCTTAATCTCATCTGCTTCTGTTAGGTCCCTGCCTTCTTTGTCCTTTATCATGCCCGTCTTTGCACAAAACGTTCCCTTGAGATCTCCGATTTTCTTGAAGAGATCTCTAGTCTTTCCTATTCTATTGTTTTCTTCGATTTCTTTGCATTGTTCATTTAAGAAGGCCTTCTTGTCTCTCCTTGCTATTGTCTGGAACTCTGCATTCAGTTGGGTATATCTTCCCCTTTCTCCCTTGCTTTTTGCTTCCCTTCTTTCCTCAGCTACTTGTAAAGCCTCATCAGACAGCCACTTGGCTTTCTTGAATTTCTAATTCTTTGGGATGGATTTCATTGCTGCCTCCTGTACAGTGTTACAGACCTCCGTCCATACTTCCTCAGGCACTCTGTCTATCAGGTCTAATCCCTTAAATCTATTTGTCACCTCCACTGTATATTCATAAGGGATATGATTTAGGTCATACCTGAATGGTTTAGTGGTTTTCCCTACGTTCTTCAATTTAAGCCAAAATTTTGCAATAAGAAGCTCATGATCTGAGCCACAGTCAGCTCCAGGTCTTGTTTTGACTGACTGTGCAGAGCTTCTCCATCTTTCGCTGCAAAGTACATAATCAATCTGATTTCGATATTGACCTTCTGGTGATGTCCATGTGTAGAGTCGCCTCTTGTGCTGTTGGAAAAGAGTGTTTGCTATGATCAGCGGGTTCTCTTGGCAAAACTCTATTAGCCTTTGTCCTGCTTCATTTTGTACACCAAGGCCATGTTTGCCTGTTATCCCGGTGATTTCTTGACTTCCTACTTTAACATTCCAATCCCCTATGATGAAGAGGACATCTTTTTTTGGTGTTAGTTCTAGAAGGTGTTGTAGGTCTTCATAGAACCGATCAGCCTCAGCTTCTTCAGCATCAGTGGTTGGGGCATAGACTTGAATTACTGTGATGTTGAATGGTTTGCCTTGGATTCGTACTGAGATCATTCTATCGTTTTTGAGATTGTACCCCAGTACTGCTTTTCCCACCCTTTTGTTGACTATGAGTGCTACTCCATTTCTTCTAAGGGATTCTTGCCCACAGTAGTAGATATAATGGTCACCTGAACTAAATTCACCCATGCTTGTCCATTTTAGTTCGCTGATTCCCAAGATGTCGATGTTCAATCTTGCCATCTCATGTTTGACCACTCCCAGCTTACCTTGATTCATTGAACTTACATTCCAGGTTCCTAAACAATATTGTTCTTTACAGCATCGGACTTTCTTTTCACCACCAGACACATCCACAGCTGAGTGTCCTTTTGGCTTTGGCCCAGCCGCTTCACTCTTTCTGGCGCTACTTGGAAACTCCCTCTGCTCTTCCCAGTAGTGTATCGGACACCTTCCATCCTGAGGGGCTCATCTTCTGGCGTCATATTTTTTAGCCTTGTGATACGTTCCATGGGGTTTTCTTGGCAAGAATACTGGAGTGGGTTGCCATTTCCTCTCCAGACCACATTTTGTCAGAACTCTCCACCATGACCTGTCTGTCTTGGGTGGCCCTGCACGGCATAGCTTATGGCTTCACTGAGTTATGCATGCCCCTTCGCCACAACAAGGCAGTGATCCATGAAGGGGAATTTAATACAATACTTCAATACTTCATATTTATTTACATCTTCAAATTCTTAATTATTTATCATTAATATTTAGCACTTAGCATTTTCATTTCCTAATAAGACAATTATTTCATAATAAACAATCATATTGTTTTAAGGAGGTGGATTAGCAAATTTTCAATCATCTTCCCACCAAGCCCAATAAAGCAAGATCAGCTATTTCCTCAAATCCAGGACACTTACCCATCTCCCTCAACTTGGGGAAGGTGACATTCTAAATAGGAACGCCTCCTGTGTTTCTGGAGGCTCTCCATGTGAGCCGGAATGCAGAAAAATCCACGTTCTGACTCATGTGGAGAGCCCCGACGGATAGAAGATGCTCTCCTCTTCAGACTGTCACCCTCCACAAGTTGAGGATGACAAATGTGACAAGGGAGACGGGTGGGCCTGAAGTGATCCTTTCCCTCATATATTTGTCTGATTAAGGCTTTAGTCACACTAAAGTCACAGTATAATTAATGGGAAAGAAATGTGTCATAGTCATTGCTAAACCGGGCTACTGGTTTCAACAGGAGTTGAGGATGACAAACTTTCTCCGGATTTGGACTTGTATCTGTCTGTCTGTCCATACATCCATGTATCCATCCATCAGTGGACTAAAAGCTTCATTCTCACAAGGGTGATCAACTTTTGCTTGAGCTGTACCACTTTTCACTGTACATGGCAGTTCACATGATTGCTCCTCCATACCATTTTTTTAACACACACACCCCCCACACACAGAAAATTAGACACTAGAAACAAAGATTCTTGCCTAGGTTCTTTCTCATGTTTGTTTTCTATGTAAAAATATATTTTTGGTGGTGGGGGAGGAGGGGATTTAATCATGTGAGCTCCCACCTGTAGTGCAAAGTGGTATAGCCTAAACTAGGCCAAGGTTCGCTGTAGTTGCCTAACCCAGGCCTCAATCCAGCTAAGGGTAGTCATAGCTAAGGCTGTGATCCTACACACACTTACTTGGGAGTAAGCCCTACAGAACATCAAGAAAAGCTGGATTCTGTGGCCTGTATAAATTTTGAAGTTTAGACCATTTTTCTACCCTGCATTTTTAAGAAGTATTTTGCATCATGTTACTCTGGGCTTTGCTAGTCTTAAGGAGGGGCAAAGAGCAGCCCTGAAACTTCCCCCTACCAGCTTTTCTGTTGTTGCTGAGGCTGAACTTTATCTCAATGATCATAATGTTGCACAAAATGCTAGTTTCGCCCCCTGGAGGCTAGTCCAATTTGCCCCAAAGAGGAGAGTCAACTTCAGGCTGGGTCCAACTCGATTTTATTGTTTGCAAACAGTTCGACAAAGGAGCTCACGCTCAAAAGCAGAGTCGACCCCCGGCAACCCCCGCGCTGCAGTTTTATCACTTAGCTTGCATTCCTCAGCCAGCATGTTACTTTTGATTGGTTGCCAAAGGTTTGCTTAGCAACCTTATCTTAGGGTTACTGTCCGCTCATTCCAGGCATGCGCAGCTCTTACAATGCTATGTGGTGCTTAAGGCACATACAATGGCTTTTAGGTTACATTTTTACTACAATTCCCCCCTCAAGATGCTTTCTTCTTATAACACTTAGTCTACTTCAGCCATCGCTAATCTCTGGTAATGTACAAACATTTCCCTGCTGACTACAGATTCTACTGTACGTTTGACTAGGGCTATAATGCAGGGAAGTATGCAAGGTAATAAGCACAAAATTAGCATAACTAAACAGAATATCATAAATCCAGTCTTCAACCAGCGAAAGTTTGGCAACCATGAAGTCAGCCAGTCAGTACTCCACCCGTTCCAGGTTTGTCCTGGGACGTGAGTTATTTTTCTAATTTTGGTTGCAATATCCCTAAGGATAGCACCATTGTCATCCATCTGCAAGCAGCAGTCTGTCCAATTAAACTTCTGACAAAGGCCCCCCTCTGCTGCTAACACGTAATTAAGTCCCATCCGATTTTGGGTGACAGCATTGCGGAGTTGGGTTAGCTGTGTGGCTGCTAAATCTATGGCCCTTGCAGTCTCGTTTGCAAAGATTTCCACTATTGCCTGAAGCCGGATTATGCGGTTAGTAAGGTACGTGGGTTCTCTCCCCACCACGTTGGGTTCCCAAGTGGCAGGCCCATAATACCTTATTATCCTTTCTGCCGGCCACTCATCATTTCCCCATCTTTGTGTAGCAGACAAGTCTTCCATGCTCAGGGATCTTTTATCTATTCCGTATAGTCGGTGCAGTACTGAGGCCCTTTGAGGCAACAGCGTGAATGGGGGCCTTAATATCCCAGGATAACACACGCCAGTCCAGTTGGCGGGCAACTGGGTGTATGCGTGAGTCCCACAGATCCAATAATGGCCAGTCAAAGCAGGCCAAGACTTGTCTGCTAGGCCATATTTTTGGGGATCCAAATACTGATTATAATATCCCAAATATAGGGTTGAATCTCCACGCGGGCTGAGAGTTCCATTCATATAGCAAGCTCTAGCATTTTGATCTTTTGTCTGGTTTCGAATGCAATAGAACAAGGATTGTGAGCTCCTATGAGGGATTGACCACAACACACACTTGTGGCCACCTATCACCCTTGAAACCTCGGGCCGAAGGGTGATGTAATCTGCATATCCTGCACAAAAAGTTCTCTTTGAGGTGTGGTTGTTATGCCATGCACCTCCCTTTACTATATAATTCCTGCAGCTGCAATTTCCTACAAAGTGTGTATGTGTGTCAGACCTGTTTTGCATGAAGCACCATTCTCCTAATTGGGGCCGTACTTCCCATGATGGAGTTTGACTTAAGATAAAATCATCTTCCCAAGTAACATTTGTTTGTTTATGTATTCTATAATCGGTGTGTACTAATTCAGTCAGGTTCAGGGAATGAGGGATTCATGTGCTTACCTTTCCCTCATTCTCGGCCTGTATGCAGACCCAGCAGTTCGAGAGGTTCAAGTATCTGGCTACAGCTTTGGCTAGAAACAGCATGCTGTTTTCTCCTACAGCTAGATTTAGCCTTAGGATTATTACTAACAGACACAGCTGCTGCATACTTAATCTTTGGTCCTTGTTTTACATAATCTTAATTTCAGTTCTGAAATAGGATAACTATGCCAGTTGTCTTTATCCCGCTGCTTGCAGGCGTCTTCTTCCGAGAGGAGGTCAGCTTCCGGAGTGACCATGCCCTGGGAGCTGGCGTCCTCACCTTGGTTATACCTTTTTATTCTGGAACAGTGAGTTCACCTGTCATTTCCGCTGAGCTTGACAGCTGTATGGGTTACCAACAACACCTGGTATGGTCCCTCCCACCTCTCAGTTAGGGGGCCCTTTTTCCACTTTTGGAGCAGCACCTGGTCCCCTGGCTGGAAGTTGTGGATCGGAGCATCCAGCGGTAGGCTCTGGAATGGTGCAGCAAACCTGTGAAGGGATGTCAAAACAGACTGCAAGGCAATAACATGTTCTCCAATTTCAGTTTTTCCCAAATCGACAGTGACTTGTTCCCTCCACCCTGCTGGCAGAACCCTAGGAGGCATTCCAAACATTAATTCAAAAGGTGACAATTTTATCCCTCTACGTGGAGTGCTACGAATGCAAGTTAAAGCCAGTGGGAGCGCCTGGGGCCACTTTAAGTGGGTCTCTATGCAAATTTTTGTTATCATTGTCTTTAATGTCCTATTCATGCACTCCACCTGACCTGAACTCTGAGGCCTCCATGGGGTATGGAGTCTCCATTTAATGCCTAAAGCTTTAGACACTTCTTGCACTATTTTTCCCACAAAGTGGCTCCCTTGATCCGACTCAATAGACTCAGGCAACAGGAACCGAGGTATCAGTTCCTGGAGCAGGAAGCGTGCCACTGTTGATGCTGTAGCTGTCCTTGTAGGGTAGGCCTCTACCCATCCCGTTAGCTGGTCCACCAGTACCAATAAATATTGGTGTTGGCCTGACCTTGGAAGCTCTGCGAAGTCAATCTGCCAGGCCTGTCTAGAGTAGTGCGCCCACTGTCGTCCTCCCATTGGCGGTGGCGCTCGGGCCCCTTTTGGATTTACCTTCTGGCAGGTGGGGCATCTTGCTGCGACTCGTTGGGCTTCTACATACAATCCCGGTGCCACAACCTGTCGAACAAGTAAGTCTCCCATTGCGGTGCCTCCCATGTGGGTCTTCGCATGAAGTTGTTTTACCACTTCTTCTGCCAGCCATCAGGGTAGCATGACTTTTCCTCCTGGGACTATCCACCACCCTTGGGGATTTTTTGTGGCCTTGTTTTCCTCGGCAGCTTTGTCATCAGCCTGGGTGTATTTTGCTTTATAGTCTTCCAAGCAGAGGGGTATCTCATGGGCTAAGCCTTGAAACACTACTTCTCCTCCCATCTGCGCTGCTTCTTTGGCTGCCATGTCGGCCTTCGCATTTCCCCTTCTCTGGTGCTCATCTGTGGCTCTGCCATGCGCTTTTACATGCACCACAGCTACCTCCTTTGGCAGTTGGAGAGCCTCCAGTAGTGCCACAATCTGCGGTCCATTTGCAATCTTCTGTCCAGAGGCTGTGATGAACCCACGTTCTTTCCACAGTAGTCCATGGGCATGTACGGTGGCAAAGGCATAGCGTGAGTCTGTAAATATGTTCACTCTTTTATCCTTCCCCAATTCTAGTGCACGTGTCAAGGCAGTGAGTTCTGCTGCTTGCGCTGACCAACTTGCGGGGAGTTTCTCTTTCCACATAGTTTCAGTCAGCGTTACCACAGCGCATCCTGCATGTCATGTGCCATCGATTACGTTGCTTGAGCCATCTACAAAGAACTCTTCTTCTGGATTTTCAAGCGGGTCATCTGTCAAGTCGGATCGAATCAATACTGTTTGAGTTAACACTTCCAGACAATCATGACATGGGGGTCCTGGTTCTGGCAGAAGGGTGGCTGGATTCAGGGCCGTGGTATGCTTATAGGTGAGGCCTGGATTAGATAACAAAAAGATCTCATATCTAGATTGTCTGGAAGGGTTTAAGAACTTTCCTCCCTCTGC
This sequence comes from Heloderma suspectum, assembly GCF_057233095.1. Taxonomy (NCBI): domain Eukaryota; kingdom Metazoa; phylum Chordata; class Lepidosauria; order Squamata; family Helodermatidae; genus Heloderma; species Heloderma suspectum. Next base: position 17,072,904 of record NC_139467.1, read on the forward strand.
TCCAAGGATTTGGGGCACGCCATGTGGGGTGTGTATCTCCATGTTAGCTCCCATGACAATCTTTTGTGCCTCCTCTACAAGGGTAGCAGTGGCCGAAACGGCTCTCAGACATGCTGGCCACCCTTTTGCTACAGGGTCCAGGACCTTGGAGTAATAGCCCACAGGCCTCCATGTCGGGCCCACTGGTTGAGTCAAGACTCCCGAGGCAACTCCCTTGTTCTCATGCACGTACAATCTATAGGGCTTGCGCCCATTTGGAATCATGAGTGCTGGAGGTTGTGAGAGGGCAGTCTTCAATAGTTCAAATGCATGCTGATTTTCTTTGGTCCATTTCCAACTTGCGAGGCCCTCTTTGGTAAGAGACTCATACAGGGGCCTAGCCTTTCCCCCATAATCAGGAATCCACATTCTGCAAAACCCTGTCAGACCCAGAAAGGCTCGTAGCTCCTTTGGGCTTTTAGGAGCAGGCATATTTTGTATAGCTTGAATTCGATCTTTGCTCAGGGCTCTTGTTCCCATTTCAGTTTCATAGCCTAAGAAAGTGACCTTTGGTTGGCATATTTGAGCCTTCTCTCGTGATACTTTGTACCCCCTTTCTCTCAAGGTGTTCAGCAAAGACTCTGTTGCTCTCTTCCCCGTTTGCATGCTAGGGCTCGCTATCAACAGGTCATCAACATATTGCAACAGCGCCACCTCCTGGTGCTTGTCTCTCCACTGCTCCAAATCCTTCTGCAATGCTAATCCAAAAATGTGGGGGGCTGAAACGAGCCCTTGGGGCAACACAGCCCATAACAATTGAGTTTTATGATAAGTATCTGGGTCTTCCCATTCGAATGCAAATATTTTCTGGCTGTCTTTGTGCAGTGGGATAGAGAAGAAAGCATCTTTTAAATCTAGGACGGAAAACACCCTTGCATTTGCTGGAACTTGGGTCAAAATGGTGTGGGGGTTCGGAACCAGGGGATGATCCACTAAAACTTTCTTGTTTATGGCTCTCAGGTCTTGCACCAGCCTGTAGGAGGCGCTGTTTGGTTTGAGCAACCCCAATATTGGGGTGTTAAAGGGGGATGAGCCCTCTACTAGCCAGCCATACTTCTTAAACTTTTCAATAAGCGGTTTTAAGCCTGCACGAGTAGCTCTCTTCAAAGGATACTGTTTCACACACACAGGCAGCTCTCCCTCCTTTAGGGGAATTTTGATCGGTGTTACATACTTTGCCCGAGCTGGGGTTCCATCTGCGCATACACACAGGTCAACATTCTCTAAGAGCTCAATCCCCTTGGCCTTTGACACAGTTTCAGTTGCCTGGAGGGCCATCTGGTAATTTGAGCTGTGCTTCACTGGTAGCTGTACTACAATCTGATCCCCACGAAAGAAGATCTCAGCTTGCAGCTTCGTCAGCAAGTCCCGCCCCAGAAGGGCAACCGGACATGTGGGCGAGACCACAAAGGCATGTTCTAGTCTATTGTCTCCGATCTTTGTGAGGAGGGGCTCACATACAGGCAATCTAGCCTTTCTTCCTTCACTTCCTTCTATTGTCACGTGTCGTCCGCTTTCTTTGGCGAGGGGGGGTTTTGCAGGGATCATGGAAAAGGTGGCTCCAGTATCTACCAGAGCCTCATAGTCTCTGCCACCGACCCTTATCTTTACCATGGGATCTTCCCGAGTACTTACTCATAGGGTGGTGGCTTTAGATCCCGGTCTCCTTCAGCTACATTCCTCAGAGGAGTCTGCTCTCAATTGGCGCCCCTCCCCCTGGCTCTTCTCTCTCTGCCTTCTCAGCGGGCAGTCCTTCTTCCAGTGTCCCTTCTCTCGGCAATATGCACATTCGTCAAACCTCGGGCGGCCCTTTCCCTTCTTCTGCCCCCCCTCTTGCCTCTGCTGAGGCTCTATGCGTCCTGAGCTGCCACTCAAGGCGGCTGCTAGCATCGCCAGTTGCTTTTCGCCGCGTTTTGTCTCCCTTCTTTCTGTTACTTGCTCTCGGTTGCCATACACTTTATATGCAATCTCTACCAACTCGGAGAGTGGCTTGCCCATGGCTCCTTCAGCTTTCTGCAGCTTCTTTCTTATATCTGGTGCTGCTTGCCCTATGAACATTGTATTTACCATGCGCTGGTTTTCTGAGGCTTCAGGATCTAGGTCACTAAACTTCTTAAATGCATCAAACAACCATCCTAGGAACACAGAGGGATTTTCATCCTTCTCTTGGCGGACTTCATACAACTTTGAAAAGTTAGTCACACGTGGCACAGCTCTCCCCAATGCCTCCGCTATTATTCCCAAATAGTCCTGACTCCGCTCTCGGTCCCTGGGGTCGTTGGGACGCCACTCAGGGTCTACTTGGGGGCATAATTCATGGGGGTCCCTAGTAGTTCCTGCTACTCGCTCCTCAGCGATCCTATTAGCGGTGCCTTGCACTAGGCGCCTTTCCTCGGACGTTAGTAGGGTTTGCAACATCATCTGCACATCTGCACATCTGCCCATGTGGGATGATGCGTCTGCCCCACAGATCGAAATAAACTTTGCATCTTATCAGGGTCTTCTCTAAAGGAAGGATTCTGATTTTTCCAATTGAACAGATCAGCGGTGCTGAAGGGCACATATACAAATGCAGTCTGCCCCTCCCCTGTCATTACCTCTCGCATCGGGCACTGGTATTTAGGGTGCGGGTTTCGGGTAGCCCTAGGCTCAGCCAGAGGAGAAAAATGTATTGCTAACTGGGATGGATCCCGCAGGGGTCTTGGTGAGCTGGGTTGGGCCACTTGTCTTGGGACTTGGTCAGAAGAGGAGTTGGCAGGGCACGAGGGAGTCCCGTTATACTCTCCATCATAGGGTGGTGGTTGAGAGAGACTTTGCGATGTGGACCCGGCTGGCCGGGGTTGAGAGGCTGTGGCCACCGTTAGGGTACTTTCTACTGGAGGTTGAGGCGAAATTGCACGATCACGATCCTGCCCCCTCAAACCTTGCACCAAGTCTATCTCGTCTTCTCCCTCTAAGATTGGCTTTCCCTTCCCTCCTTTCTTTCTCTGAGGGTCTGCAGCCAGCATTTGTTTGCACATCTCTCCTTTACATTGTTTCACCCAGGAAGGGTTGCTCAAAGCGCAACTCAACCATGAGCCTATATAGGGATACTGATCCCAGTGCCCATCATTTACAACAATAACATGCACTTTTCTAATTGTGGCCTCATTAAAGGAGCCGATATCTGGCCAGTTGACTCCAAATGACGGCCATTCCAATTGACAGAGTGTAACCAGCTTGCCTTTTGACATCTTAGTGCCATAATTTTCTTTGACTTTGCTAAAGTTCTTTAGCATGCATCCCAAGGGAGTGGCAGAGCTTTCTAAACGGGAGCTACCCGCCCCCATTGTGCCTACCTCTATTTGAAACCATACACGGAGCCTGACAAACCTCCAACACTTACACAGAGTCTAACAAACCTCAGACGCTCCGAAGGCAACTCAAACAGAAAGACAGAAGGGAAATCAAGTACTTACTCTGCCCAACACCCTAGTGCTGTCTCTTCAGACCCGTTCAGCCTGGTTGACTCAATCAATGGAGTCCACGCCTTTAACCTCCTGGGTGTCCCGACCCCCGTTCTCTGGTGCCGTGGCAGACCTCAAAGGCGGTCCGGCGCGCCCCACAGGCACCTTTGCCGGTTCTGTCGTTTGACTCCAGGGTGGTCCAAGGGACTCCTGGCTGCTCGCCAGTTTGTTGCACAAAATGCTAGTTTCGCCCCCTGGAGGCTAGTCCAATTTGCCCCAAAGAGGAGAGTCAACTTCAGGCTGGGTCCAACTCGATTTTATTGTTTGCAAACAGTTCGACAAAGGAGCTCACGCTCAAAAGCAGAGTCGACCCCCGGCAACCCCCGCGCTGCAGTTTTATCACTTAGCTTGCATTCCTCAGCTAGCGTGTTACTTTTGATTGGTTGCCAGAGGTTTGCTTAGCAACCTTATCTTAGGGTTACTGTCCGCTCATTCCAGGCATGCGCAGCTCTTACAATGCTATGTGGTGCTTAAGGCACATACAATGGCTTTTAGGTTACATTTTTACTACAATTACATCTAGAAAATTTGTTCTTTAAAAAAAAAGAAAAAAGAAATCTTTGGAATGCCAGGACCCCAGCTTTTTACCTTTTTTTGACACTCCCATAAAATCACAGCCCTGCTTGTTATGAAGGGGAGGGGATGCTACGGGTTAGGGTACCCGCTGTCGTAAACAGTTGTGGTCCATCTGCAGCCTCTCTGCTATTTTCAAGGTCTCCTGCATGCACTGGTTCGTTTGGCACAGTTCGCGGATGCAGTTGCAGGTTTTGGGAAGGATGCCTCCTTTGCTCTCATACGGAAGACCAGAGTTCCTAAATTCCATGATGCCCTGGAGCCGCACAGGATAGAAGCCAGGGCCCCTCCCTGCTCTGCCTCTCTTGGGGCGGGAAAGATCAAACCAACTGCAACCAGGGCAGGACTTCTATTTCCTCCCAGATTCAACTTGCATAGCTCAGAATTAGCTATTTTAATTCTGGAATAATTAGAATTAGCTACTCTAATTCTGGAATAATTAGCTATTCTAAATCTATTAAGGGCAGGACTTCTATTTCCTCCCAGAGCTTACATTCTCCTTGCATAGCTCAGAATCAGGAGGTTTGGGGTTGGGGATTTATATATTTATCCTGCTAAGATAGCATTCGCCACTAGAGGGAGAGAAGAGGAATTATGTCCCTCCATGCTAGTGCTGCGAGATTGGACACGGGAGGTTTGTAATGGGGCCTTGGGGAGGTCCCCATTTCTAGCTCATAGCTTGGTTCACAAGCGTTTTCCAGGAACAAAGGAGTGAGTCTGGTATACTGGGCCTTTATATTAAACAACTTTCTTTTAATAATTTCAATATGCTTTTTTAATCTTTTATCTTTTTTTTACTACTGCACTTCTTGTGTTCACCGCTCCGGAACCTGTTTGGATGGGGAGCGGTATACAAATGTTGTAACTGAAATGAATATAAATAAATAAATAAATAATTTTTAAAAAATTTATTAAAAAACACACACACACTCTTGGCCAGCTTACGGGGCAGAAGCTCTCCCAAGGCGGCTCACACCCATAAAATACATTAAAAAACTTAAAATATTAAAAACGATAAAAACATAAACCCAATAAAGTAGGAATAAAAGCAACAATAAAAGCCAACAATAAAACCAGCAACAACAACAGCAAGAAGAGCAACAAAGCAATATATAACTAGAAAAGTTAGGATAAAATTAGGCAGGCTAAGCAAATTGGCAAACGGTGGTTCATTTGCAGGCCATGTTCTTTCTATCATGTTGGTAGATTTTCTTCTGTAACATCTGGAATGCTGTCCCCACCCTGCCCCACCCCGGACCAGAGACTGATTGGGGAAACAACAAGCATGGTGCCAGCACAAGACACACTCGGGGAGGCGCTGGGGCTCCGCACACAGATAAGGTTGTCGCATGTTCTTCCCTAACTGGGCTCCTCTCTTCCACAGCTGCGTGAGCGCTGGAAATCCAGCTGCAGGTGCCACTTTCCTTCCGTCACTATTGAGGGCTTCTTCACACGGAGCTTTTATCCTGCGATTGAGATGGCTCCTTCACGGAAGTTTGCAGGCTCTTTACATGATGCCGTGACCCTTCTGCACTAAATGCCCTTTGTTCTGTTTTTAAATAGATCGCAGATAATGAGCTATCAAATTACCCCACTGTGTTCTGCTTCAGTTTCCTCTGTGAAAAGAGTTAAAGCGGCAAGAAGAGGAGTGAGATCAATGAAAGATGATGGAAGACTCAGATACGGGGAGGCGGGGGGGGGGGAGAAGGAAGCGCATATAAAGGGAGTCAGTGGTGATCCTGCATTTAAAACGGAAGCAGAAAGCCCCGTTTTAAATGCAGGATTTTAGGCTGGTGTAGAAATGCCCTCAGTGTGTAGCTAGCCTGCACAGTTGAATTTCTGCCTGTCATGCAGCTTTTCAAGGCATGGAATCCCAGCTGGAAAGGCAGCAGCAGTCCATAACTGATTCCTGTCCTCCATGTAGAGGATGTAGGTCAGCAATGGGGTGCCCCCGGACACCTTTCTTGATGCCCATCCCCTCCCACTTTAAAAGAACAACAACACATTTTCTTGCTGACAGCTGGGATCAGTTCTGAGCAAAGGGAGGGCCTCCAGATGCTGCCATCTTCATTTCCCATAAATGCGTCTGAGCTATATGCTGGGGTTCAGAGACACTCTTATGAAATGAAGGTATGAAACAGAGAGAGAGAGAGAGAGAGAGAGAGAGAGAGAGAGAAAAGAAAGAAAGGGAAGGGAAGGGAAGGACGGATTTGTGTGCATGTATGAAAGAGAGAGAGGGGATAGGGAAAAAAATAAATGGGTTGAAACTGGTTTCTGTTGGTGCTGAAAACTTTGGGTCCAAAGGCGTTGTTTAATGTGTTGTGGCTCACACCCCACATCTGTGTTGTACACAGTCATTTGGGCAGGTTACTTGTCCTTTGTGACTTGCTACCCCTCCTGCGGCAGTCATTTTGTGATGGAGTCCATGATAGTTCCTCAAATTGCCAAACATGCCCATGGGCTAAAAAAGGTTGCCTGTCCCCAATACAGGTGAACACAGGAGAGGGCTCTTTGTCCTGTGGCATGGACAGTACGAACGCAATGTATGGGGCAGAGTTGCCACTGGGCCTCTTGGCAGGGGCCCAGGCTATTCTGATGGCATCCATGATGATGGGAGCCAGGAGTGAATCAGAATTGCTACTGGATTTGGCCTAACTTTCAGGCAAATTTGACAGGTCCTGCCCAGGCAAAATGGCTGCAGGAACTTCAAGAGCTAAATTGCTGGGGGTGGATGGCAACCATAGCTTAGTAATATGTAGAGTCCATGCTTTGCATGCATAACGTCCCAGGTGGCTCCTCCAGCTAAAAAATATCTCCAGGGGCTGGGAAAGATCTCGACCCAAGAGAGCTGCTAGGAGAGGAGACAAAACTGCATTACCCACTGACTCCATATTCTATGGCCTGGGTCCATATTACATAACTTTATGTGGTTTTTACACACCTCGGGTTGCTACCATGTTCTGAGCTAAATTTAGAGATCCCCCCCTTCCCTTGGGAATCTCAAGGGAAATTAAATTGTTTTCAGTAGAATGAACATCATTTATCAGAAGGAAGGGAAGGGCGTTGAATGGGAGTCGGGAGGAGTAATTGGCAATTCACAACGACAACTTACTTGTGAGGTTAAAAGATTTTTAATTCCCAATAACAAACATGAATGTACAAAGCAAGCAAACCAACAAACACAACCCAGTGCCAAACTAATAAAGAAGGACTATGTGTTGGGTGTAGTGGGGGTCAGGTTGGGGGCCGGTGCGGGTGGGAAGCCGGGTGTGTGCGTGTGGTGCTACGACAGCGGGCAGCCCAATGGTGCTGTGGTAATCCGTCAAGGCCTTCCCCCTCTCAAAATGTACAGCACAAACCACATCCAATGAACGAGCAGCAATTGCAGCAGAAGACGCATCCGAAATCACTGTCATGGGCCTGGACTCTCTGTAACAACATACGTGACGGGAAGTGAGAAGAGCATTGTTATTTACTGGCCTTTTAAAAAAATCCATATTTTCCTAAACATTGTTCAAAAGGGGCTTACGATGAGGCCTGAATACAAAATATACCAATGATAAAACATTTTCCCCAAATCGCTAAGATATAGTGTAATCGAAATAAACAAAAAGTCATTAATGCTTCCCTCAGAAAGGGCAGTTGACATTTTTCAGATCGGAGATTGTGGGCAGGCCTTGGCCTGGCTGAGGCCTAGGCCTGTTGATAGTGCATATCTTTGTCCTTCGGGGTGGCGTGGTGGTGGTCAGAATCAAGAAGAAAGGTTTTTTGCATTAGGACAGAGGGAGAGACTGATAATTGGGTTTCCGGGTTCTTCCTGCATTCCCATTCTGCCGTTGATATGAATATGGACTTGAGCACGCTCCGGGAGAGAGCGCAGGACAGGAAGGCCTGGCGTGCTCTGGTCCACGGGGACACGAAGAGTCGGACACGACTGAACGACAACAATTCCTTCTCAGTTCAGAGAAGGCCTATAGCTCAGGGAGAGATCTGCCCCCCACACACCCCTTGCTTTCTTGCTGGGGTAATACACGCAGCATTTGCTTATAGAGGTCTCACCTGCAATCCAGAGATTTCGGCCACAGGCTCAGCCTTGTATGTATCCAAGCTGACCAAGTCTTTCTGGGCTCCTGTCTGTAAAGGGAAGGAAAGAAGGATGTTCGCTTCAGCAATTCTATTTCTGAACGGGGGCGGGGGAAATCTTACCACAGTTCACAGCAAAAAGGTCCAGTTCACTTTCTCTAAACCTGACGACAGCGCAATGTAAGTTTTCAACTTTGGTTCACTCATCTCTCCCCTCACCCTGCTGATGACTTTCCTCTATCCTTGGACCTGAGAGACTGCCCTATTTATTATCATGGGCATTTTAGCCTTTCCCTTTTAGCTGAGTGACACAGTAAGCTGCCCTTGTCAGAATTCCCTCTCCTGCACAACTCTTTAAAACCCAGATGGGGGTGCTTTTTTCGCTCGAGGGCCACGCTCCCTTGGCAGTAATTTTCTGGGGGCCACATGTTAGCAGTTGGCCGGGCCAGAGCCAAAAGTGGGATGGGTCACCCTTCTCTCTCTGCCACAGGTTGTCCACCCCTGGTTCAAAGGCACAGCAGCCCTGTCCTCATTTGCCTCTAAGGCAAGGAAGTAATAAGATGGCATTTCGACGTTTTCAAGGAAGAAGTGGAGGATATGCATCAGGTTTGCTCTGTAAGCAAAATGGCAATACGTTGTTCTTGCCGGGGTCATAGATCATAGAATAGCAGGCTTGTAAGGGGCCTACAAGAGCACCGAGTCCAACCCCTGCTTAATGCAGGAAGCCTCATACCCAGGTAGTCTCCCATCCAAGTACTAACCGGGGCTGACCTTGCTTAGCTTCCGAGATCAGATGAGATCAGGCACATCCAGCCCTTTGGATGGCCCTGTGACACATCTAAAGAATTCTTCCTTACCCACTGCAATCATGTCTGGTTATCTCTTTGATAAACCCACATTTCAATGGTCTTTTGAAAACCCAGTTCTTACATTATAGGACCAGTATAGTTGCTGTTTGTCCTGCAGCTCCACCTCATGTGACAACTCACAGGGGACCAGGCCTAGCATGAGGGAGCTGGCGTTGCTAGGCATCTGCCAAGGCCCTTCCAAGAGGAAGGGGGCCTATTGCTAACCTCAAAGTTGCAGTGCAGCTCAGGCCCAGAGGGAAAGGGCAAGCGAATGAGTATCCACACTAAGGAATTGCATGAGGAGAGCTATAGTAGCAGCAACAGCAGCAGCGTGAATAGCATTAGCATGGTTCTTCCCCTGTGTTCTTCCCCCTCCTGTACATTGTCTACATTCATATGCTACTGGAGTGACTGGGGATGAAGTCACAGGGTAGCATCAAGCATGTTGCTGCATAGGCATAGACACAGAATCATAGGGTTGGAAGGGGCCAAGAGAAGCCAAGAGAGGGACAGGTTTTTTTGACAGTGTGTGTGTGTGCATGTGGCATGGCAAGCTGTGCATTGCATGGTGCCTGGGTATTCATACATGTGCATTTACATGCATGTGCTCTAGATGCATCCATTCTCTACCCCGACACAAACTCTTAAGAGATTCTGTGATGGAGCTAAACCCTGAAGATGGACACTAGGAACTTGCAGTAAAAACAAACAAACAAACAAACATTAAGAAAGAATCTCCCCAAGGTAAAAACACGGACAGTGATTTATCAGGACTATCCCTGATAAAAAGTGGGGCCTACAATAAAATGTTGCAGCGTGGAATGCTGCTTTTCAAGATTCCAGACACCCTACTCTATTCCACCCCCTTTTTTTTGTTTCGCTCCCTAATAATCAGCCAGCATTCTGTAGCCACTAAGCATGCTCAGTCCTCATTGGGCTGTTTTTGGTTTTTTCCCCTTCTACCCTTACAGATTTTGTTTGTACTTCTGCAAACCTTGAGGTTTCCCCAAGCCTGCAGATAATTGTGAATGGGGGGGTGGGGGGTGCCATTCCGTCTTCATTGGCAATGACACTCACAGCCAGAACATCAGAAAAAGAGGGATTGCTAGAATGGTATACTGAGGTATCTCAATACTCCTTGCCACAGCCCTCTATGGCCAATTGTCTTCATCTTCCTCCATATTGTACATTGGGGGCTACCTCTGAGATAAGAGGATCCAGCTTAGGAGTTCAGTTTAGGGGAGGAATTCAACTCCGCTCACACTCATAACTACTAAGCGACACGTTCCAGGATGTGAAGGGCTAACCAATCTATCCCCCTGCAATCTTGACTACCATCTTTAGGATCTACTGCAATTCTAGGTCATAATTTATCATTTGATTCTTACCTGAATTCTGAAGGCACAGAGGTTTCTGGTGGCACCGCTGAGAAGAATGAAGATTACGCAGGCCAATTGCAGTTTCATCTTCCTTTGTTGCGATGGGCCCTGTTCCTCTTTTTTCTTCAATCTGTTTCCTCTTCTTTTATTTAGGCTGCCCCGATTTCTCTCTCTCTCTCTCTCTCTCTGGGATAGGCCAAGATTGTGTTATGCCCAAGCGAGCAGGGAAGCTACCTTTATATGCCAGAGAGTCCCTCCCCACTTTGGTATCAGCCAATCCCCTGCATTTCAAATTTGGAAGAGAGAACCCATGAGCAAACAGGTCGATAGGTTTAACACGTTTGATCAGAAACTCGTATTCCTCAAAGAAAGAGAAAATGCGCCAAATTTCCCAACTGATGCAAGTCGAGGATGCTGTGAGACTTTGCATCCTCATTTACGCCACTGTAAACAGAATGGATCAAGCTTGCTGTTCAGCAGCAGGGGTAACACGCGTAACTATACAGCACATTGTTCCTTAGCTTTTAATCTTTGATCCTTTCTGGCGTTTCCCCAACCATTGCAACAGATTTACTGTAATTCATTTTCTGACTTGAGTTCTTTAAAAAATAATAACTTCAAGTCAAAAATAGGACAATATAGTTTCTGGATTAGAAATCCCCCAGGTTTTGCAATATTTCTTCCTCTCTTTCAGAAGAACAAGTTTCACAAATTCAGAGGATTGTTTAAGAAAGAAATCTGTGGAAAGAATGCAGTTCTTGGGGAATGCTTGGAAATGGAGTTATGGTCAGCTTGGCTTTGGAGCTAGCGAGGGATTTCTGAAAAACAAGATCCAGGTTTGGATTTGAAGTATACACCTCAACAGATTTTAATTCAAATCAATTTCAGCTCAAGACTGAATTCAGCGCAAGAACTGGTGTCAGTCTGTTGTAGGAGATCCATTTGAGCCAAAAGAGCAATCATTAAGTTGGGTACAATGATTTAGAGTTCAATGAGATTATTGATTGGACTGCAAATTTGCAGAGATTTTAAAAAGAAGCTAGCAATGACATCTGGCTTTCTTCTGGATAATTTTGTACCATCCGAAGTGTTGGATCCAGACTTAGTCACACTTAAACTAGACCCATTAAAATCAGTAGGACTTAAGTTAGACATGACTAACTTAAGTCTCACTGATTTCACTAGATGTACTTCAGTATGGCCGTGGTGGCTTAGTGGTTAAGACGCTGAACTGCAGACCGGAAGTTCAGCAGGACAGCAGTTCGAGTGCTGTGTGACGTAGTGAGCTCCCGTCTTCAGTCCCAGCTTCTGCCAAACTAGCAGTTCGAAAGCAAGAAATTGCAAGTAGATAAATAGGTACCGCTTCGGCGGGAAAGGTGATAGCGTTCCGTGCACCTCGGTGTTCAGTCATACCGGCCACATGCCCACGGAAGCATCTTCGGACAGCGCTGGCTCTTCGGCTTAGAAATGGAGATGAGCACCACACCCTAGAGTCGGACACGACTGGTTGGGGACACCTTTACCTTTTACCTTTTTACTTCAGTATGACTACGTCTGGATCCAACCCATGATATATTTGCCTTTCTGAATTACAAGTGTTTATATTTCTCTCTTTCTTTTTTGGTTAATGGAAATTTTCAATAAAGTACTGATTTTTTAAAAAATCTAACAGTGGAAATTCAAGACGTGGGTGCAAAAGCTATTTAATCAAAAGCACCCAGAACATTTTGAGGAGAGGTTGGGAAATCTTTAAAAACAACAATTGAACAGTCATCCACAACAGTAAAGATAACATTGGTACATTAAAAAGTGTAGTTTCTTCAAACATATTTTCAGAGTTATTCTGACCGATGTAAGACCCATTTTGATTTCAGTGGGTCTACTCTAGGTATGACTAAGTCTGGAACCAACCCATTGTCCAGAATATTAAGACCCATGCAGCAAAAACTGAACCACCAGTGAAACAGCAAGTTCCTCGTGCCATATGGCAACCTGTTTTTGAAACTGATATGAGTTTTAAAAAGCATGTTGTGAGAAGTGGGGGGGGGGGCTCCTGTATTATCACACACACACACACACACACACACACACACACACACACAGTTTTTGTGCCCAACCCTTTATGCTCACTTAGGCTCAATCCTATGCATATTTACCCAGGAGTAAGCCTCGCTGGTGCAGTGGGAATTACTTCTGAGTAAACATGCATAGGTTTTGTCTATATAGTAGCAAGTTGGAACTCAGCCATATCCTTAGAAACTGTTTTGTTTGCACTTTTGTTGTTGTTTATTCAGTTAGTCGCTTCTGACTCTTTGTGACTTCATGGACCAGCCCACACCAGAGCTTCCTGTCGGCTGTCGCCATCCCCACCTCCCCCAAGGTCGAGTCCGTCACCTCCAGAATATCATCCAACCTCCTCGCTTTCAGCCATCAAAGTGGTATCATCTGCATATCTGAGATTGTTAATTTTTCTTCCAGTGATTTTAACTTGTTTTCATCAAGCCCAGCATAACGCATGATGTGTTCTGCGTACAGGTTGAATAGGTAGGGTAAGAGTATACAACCCTGCCGTACTCCTTTCCCAATTTTAAACCAGTCCGTTTTTCCATGGTCTGTTCTTACCGTTGCTACTTGGTCGTTATACCGATTCCTCTGGAGGCAGACAAGATGACTTGGTATCCCCATACCACCAAGAACTTGCCACAATTTGTTATGATCCACACAGTCAAAGGCTTTAGAATAGTCAATAAAACAGAAATAGATGTTTTTCTGAAACTCCCTGGGTTTATAAAAACCCTTTATAAAAAGTGTTGGGTGTTTTAAACCTGAACCTCTATCTCCTCCCCTCCACCTTATTTATTTATTACATTGCATGTATACACCGCCTTTTTCCTCCTGCAAGGAACCATGGTGGCTTACATGATCCTTCTCTTCATTTTATCCTGACAACAACCCTGTGAGGTAGGTTAGGCTGAGAGTCAGTGACTGGCCCAAAGTCACTCAGTGAGCGTCATGGCCAAGTGGGGAATAGAACCTGGATCTATTCATCCATCCACCAAACAATGGACACATATGTCCTGACTGTTACGGGAAAATCTCCTTCCAGGCTCGGTGTCACAAGTTCAGTGACAGATACTCCGCTTCCAGGCAGAGCATGGGGCAGCCTTGTGTTAATACTAGCCCCTAGTGAAAGTATTTGCTCAGAGCCCAGAGCAGACGGTTTGTTTGCCATTTCTCCACTTTGCTTGCATCCCTGATTGGGACTTGGCTGGGCTCCAGCCGACCTAGCTCCGCTCGGTTGGCCAAGTGTAGACCCAAAGGCGCCAGGCAGCACACCTTCCCTCCTTCCCTTCCATGCTGCATGTACTTTGCCCAGGACCAGCGGCCTTGATGGCATCAGTTCCAGGCAGCCCTCTCCACTGGAGACAGGAAATCGGGTCACCATCTGAGCACAGAGGAAGCATGATAGGACAGAGAATAGAATATTGTGATTATGACGTAATATATGAGGTGTGTGGTGTGGTGTAATGGTTAGAGTGTTGGACTGGGACTCAGGCGATCTGGGTTGTAGTCCTGCACTTGGCCATGAAGCACTGGATGACTTTAGGCCAGTCTCTGACTCTCAGCTTAACCTACCTCACAGGGCTGTTGTGAGGATAAAATGGAGAGGAGGAAGTTCATGTAAGCCACCTTGAGTTCCTCGGAAGATCAAAAAGAGGCAGGATATAAATGTAATAAAATAATAAACACATAATACATAAATAACATGGGATAACCCCCACATCCCCTACCCCTGAATTCCCAGTAGAAATGTGGAATCCAAATGGAAGATGTGTCCTATATACTAATAGCAAACTCATTCCCGTAGCGCTGGGTGGCCTACTTGCAAAAGAGTACAGCCTTACAGCAGTGGAAATGAAATCTAGGCTTGAGCAAATCTCAAATCATGTGGAACTACTTACGAGCTTAAAGGAACAGGAGGAAACCCCAAGCAGAGGAAAACCTGCATCCCAGGATCTAGTAATGCCTGTTACTACCTCAAGGACTGATTTGAGTCCTATAGATTACAAGCTAGTAACCTCTTTGCATCAAGTGGCGCTTGATGTCCTCCCTTTACAAAATGGCTCCCTTCCTAGTTGGCAAGGGAAATCTAGAATTCTGTCAAATCTAAATAATTTGCTGAAGTGAGGCCTAACAATTGGAGATCTGAAATCTTTTGAGATGCTCCCGATGTTATGATACCAGAAAAGATTGGTGCTTTGGGGTAAGACAGGGATGCCTGCTGGCCCCAACGTTATTTAATATACTGTATATCTGAATGACATAGTAAATGCCCTGTTTGGTACACAGTTCTTTCCACCATCTCTGGGGCACCGTCGGGTTTCTGTATTATTATATGCAGATGATGGTGTCATCCTGTCTTACACCTCGATAGGGATGAGACAGTCGCTGGTGGCTCTTTCCAAGTTTTGCCAGCAAGAAATGTTGACTGTGACCTGTAAGAAAACAAAGGTTATGGAATTTGGTAGATCTAGAAAGATCCATCGCTTGTTGCTGGATGGCCATAACCTAGAGTCGGTAACTAAATATAGGTATCTGGGAATCATTTTTTCAAAAGCTGGCAAATGGGATAAACATATAAAAGGGATGGCAGAGAAAGCTAAGATTGCAAGTGGGGCAATCCTAAGATTTTCAGCTGGGAGGGGAGGGCACTTAATTTCCCCACTTTTGGAACTTTATCATTGTAAACTATTGCCACAAATGCTTTATGAGGCTGCACTATGGGCAAATTCAAACCTGGCTGAGCTGGAATCAGTTCAACGTGGGATTTTAACAAGAGCTCTAAATGTCACACATGAAACACCCCAAGGGCCATAATAAGAACTGAAACGGGGGTCTTTCCCATCTCGGGCCTGGTAATGAATGCAGCGGCTCGTCTCTGGCTCAGATTGATTTTCCAGCTAACCTCACCATTGCTTCAGTCTGCTTTTGAAGAGATGAACCATGTGGCCGGGTCACGGTCAGGTACAAATGAGAGTATGTGTCCCAGACTGGTTTCTCATATGAATTCCTTTTATCAAAGGGCTATGATGTGGCCAAATCGCTCATAAAGCTGAGGACAGCAGATACATCATGGCAAATGGACACAGCCAAGGTGGCCAGTTGTAGGTCAAATGAGTTATATGCTGTTGCCAGCTACATTCAACCAGGCGGCACAATATCTGGCACATCCAACTCCCTATTCATTATGGGTTCTTATGACAAAATGCCGACTGAATAGTATTCCCTTGAAGGAGGTAGAGGGAAGATTTCATAATGTACCCAGGCCATGTTGGCTATGTCCGTTCGGTGGCAAGACAATAGAAGATCGAATTCACTTTCTGCTAGAGTGTGCTAAATACGATAACTTGAGATTCAAATATATTTTTCCACTCCTAAAGAAAAAGAGGTTGGAAACATCAAGGGATAAGGTGCTTATGTTATTAAACAGATTGGACTATTATGTTGCTTATAGAACGGCAACATATATTAATTCTGCTCTGAAAGTGAGACAAGGGGCTTTGAATTCAAGCCCCCAAATTTTGCTTAGTTCAAGGTAAGACAAGCCAAAATGGTTTGGTCATAGGTTTTAAATATTAAGTTTTAAGGGCTGTTGAATTTCTGGAGGTAACCAGTGGCTGTATTTTAATTAAATGTTTTAGCTGTATGGCCTGGTTCATTGTTTTGCAAATGATTGGTTGTCAATGCAATAAAAACTGAATTGAATTGATTAATATTTGTGGGGGAGCTGGAGCAATTAGGAACACTTCTGGAATTGCTCCCATTCAAATTCCACCCCCAAACTTGGAATTCTGGATTACCTGGTCATGCTTCCAAAAAGGAACTGATACACTAGGAATTCTCTCTTGTTCTGCTTGTTTTTAAAACTCCTGACTTTTAAAAACAGAGAACTACAAATGCCTAGTTTCAGTTCCTTACAATGCAATCCTATACTTGTCTACTCAGAAGTAAGGCCCAGTGAGTTCACCCCCAGAAGAGTATAGGTTCAGCCTTTCCCCCTCCCCCCCAATCCTGACCCCATATTACCAATGTGCAAACACATGCAAAAGGGTCAAACACTGCAAAACAAACAGTCTTTATGTCATCCTCTGTGCAATTGTATCAAGATCTGTTTTGTGCTTGTATTTTATCAACATTCACCAGAAAAAAGCAAACTTGTCACAATGTACATTTGATTAGAATCAGGATTCTTTGGTGTGTTCTTTTTTCTTTTTACCAAAGTGCAGGAGCATGGGCCTGTGTCAAACACAGCACAAAGCAAAGTTCAAGGCAGTACGATCACATCCAGATTTGTTTGCAGTGTTGTATCAATGCGCAGTGCCAACATACATGGGGGGGGGGGAAGGCTGCAAATACAACGGAACAGAAAGCTGCAGCAAACCATGGATGTGCAATTCCAGAACTAATTTTAGAAATTCTTATCAAAACAAATACAGGACAGAATGGGGCAATCCCCTTATTCCTAGGCATTCATAGTGGTCTTCAGATATCTCAAGGATTGACATACATGGAACAGTCTTTTTTTTCTGTTGCTCCAGAGAGCAAGACTAGAACTGGTGGATGACAATAGCACGGAAGCAGATTTCGGCTAAACATTTGGGGAAATGTCCTAATGGTTAGAGCTGTTGGACAGTGGGACCAACTGCCCAGGAGGCTGTGGGCTGGCCCTTGATGGAGGTATTTAAGCAGAGGCCGGACAGCCGCCCGGGGCGCTCAAGTTGCAACCTGCACTGCAGATCCTGCACTGAGGAATAGGTTGGACTAGATCAGGGGTGGGCAGACTTTAGGCTTGTGGGATCTACGTCATCATCATCATCGTCATCATCACCATCATTATTTCCCCAATCCCTGGAGCTGCAAAACTGTCTCAAGAGGGCAAATATATGCTAAGAATTTGGGATTAGGATGTCCCTGAGCACATGCTCAGCCCAGGACAAAACACACACACCCCACTCCTGATTCTTCCCCCCATCCCCACAGTAGCCTGAGCAGCAGGCCATGTAGTGTAGTGGTTAGAGTGTTGGACTGAGACTTCAGGAGATGCAGGTTCTAGTTTCCACTGGGCCATGAAGCTCACTTGGTGGCTTGGGTCCAGTCCCTGACTCTCAGCCTAACCTACCTCACAGGGTTGTTGTGAGGATAAAATGGAGAGGAGGAGGATCATATGTTCTGCCTTGGGCTCCTTGGAGGACAGGCTAGATATAAATGTAACATTCAGTAACAACAACTTTAGCTATTGATATTGTCTTTAAAAACTGTGAGTCAGAAACCGTTGTCAATCTGCTGCAAGTCACCCAGAGATCTACCAGTGCATGCCGATATCTTCTGTCTGTGCCTGGACTATGTGATGTCAAAGGTCTCTTACAAAATTCTAGCAATGTGTTGTTAAAGCAAAAACACTTTTGTTTATTCTGGAGGGCATTTATTTTTTTAATTCAGATATCCTGGGGCAAAATGAGGCTGGTGGTGGTGGGGGGCTCTGGCAGGCTCTTGCTAAGAGAACTGGGACCGGTGGTGTTTTGCTCAGTGTGGCCCACGAGAACAGTGCAGGCTCTAGTGAGAAGATACTGTCCATGAATGTAATCACTTCAGTTGAAAACAGGAGATAAGCACTGACAGGAGCCAGGGTGTATGCTAAGAAAAGAAAAAGGGCCATCAGCCAATTCGTGATTTGTTAAAAAAATAAAATAAAAATCATTTATCTGCCTTTGACCCTATTAAATGTAAATACTACCAAAAGCTCATCTGAGGCTCCTTTTTCTTTTGAGACACCAGAACTGAAATAACTAAATGCAATTGATGAGTATGTCTTTAACCTCATAGGCCTGTTGCTTAATCATTTGGGCCGCTGTTAAACGCAGTGAAAGCTTTAGATAATTAATCCACCATTTATCGCTTGCAGCCCCAGAAGAATACTGCTTAGCACTCCTCTAGCTCTGTGAAGCCTTCCGAGTAAAGTGGAGAGGCATCGTTTCGAGAGCGGAGAGGTTGATGCTGCAGGTCCTGCAGGCAGGAGCTAATTAGGGGCCGTTCAGAGATCAGAAACGTAGTGTGTAATCGGCCTCGTGCTAAAGCACCCTGCAGGCAGGCCTCAACCCTTGGGAGTGGTAGACGCAGTACAAGCCTTTACCAGTGGCAGGAAGCAGGGAACATGTGGCTTTCCAGATGTCGTTGAACTACGACTCCCATCAGCCCTAGCCAGCATAGTGAGGGATGATGGGGTTGCAATGCAGCAACACCTGAAGAGGTACACATTCACCATCCCTGGTCTATGGCTTCCACTTATGGTAAGTGACCAAGATGCACAGGCTGAGCTTAGCCCAGATGCAGCTCACAGAAAAGGGAGGTGGGAAGTCGGGATGTCACGGCTGGCGCCAATACCAGGCATTTTTCAGCAGCACTCACTGCCGATGCATATTCTCCTTTGCCCCACCTCCTTGGGTGTTCTCCCACCCCCGGACTCTAAGCAGCAACAGGCTGCTGGATCTAGCCACCCTATTAATGAATTAACCAATCATTACATTTCTATCCCACCTTTACCCCCCTCCTGCAAAGAACCCAAGGTGGCCTAGTGTCATTCTGAGAAAATTAAAATGGCTGCCCGCTCTTGCCCTAGATCACCTTTCCCCAACCTGATCCCTCCAGCTGCTTTGCACTACAATTCCTATTCCCCTGGACAGGGGCTCTGGATAGGGGCGAATGCGTCTTCCTTGTTCTTGACCTCTCAGCAGCTTTTGATACCGTTGACCACGGTATCCTCCTGGACCACCTGGAGGTGTTGGGCATTGGAGACACTGTATTACGGTGGTTCCGGTCCTTCCTCTCCAGCAGGTACCAGAGGGTAGCACTGGGAGAGGAGGTTTCAGACCCGTGGCCACTCACTTGTGGGGTGCCACAGGGTTCCATCCTCTCCCCGATGCTATTTAACATCTCTGTGAAGCCGCTGGGGGCTATCATCAGGTTTTGGGTGCGGTGTCATCAGTATGTGGATGACACACAGCTCTACCTCTCGTTCAAATGGGATATGGTTACTCTTGAAAGACCAGGTCCACAGCTTGGGGGTCATCTTAGACTCCCAGCTGTCCATGGAGGCTCAGGTATCAGCTGTAAGCTGGCCAGCACTGTACCAACTCCACCTGAAATGGCGGCTGCGCTCCTACCTTCCCAACCAGCTGCTCCATCGGTAGTACATGCCCTGGTCTCCTCTCGTTTAGACTACTGTAATGCGCTCTACGTGGGGTTACCCTTGAAGACGATTTGGAAGCTGCAGCTGGTACAGAACGTGGCGGCTCGCCTGACTGAAGGCAGCAGCCGGCGAGATCACATCACTCCAGTGCTGAAGGAGCAGCACTGGCTACCAGTTGTTTTCTGGGCCAAATTCAAGGTGTTGGTTTTGACCTTTAAAACCCAATACGGTTCCGGCCCAGCCTATCTCAAGGAGTGCCTCCAGCAACACCAGATAGGCCACTCAACAAGATCAGCCTCGGATGGCCTTCTCTCTGTCCCATCAGCCAGGACAGCTAGGCTGGTGAGGACAAGGGAGAGGGCCTTTTCTGTGGTGGCCCCCACTCTGTGGAACTCCCTCCCTAGGGAACTCCACCACGCATTAAAAACATGGTTGTTCAGGCAGGCATTTGGGGTGGGCTAGGGTAATTTTAGAAATGCGATGTTTTAATGTTGAATTTTATTGTATGAACTGCTTTTATTGTTGTACATTGCCCAGAGTGGCTGGGTGACCAGCCAGATGGGCGATTCATAAATTTAATCAATCAATCAATCTCATCCTTGACTACGCCCAGTCAGCCTGTGCGGCTAGTACAGCCAATTAAGCCTGCCAGGGCCCGCAGAGAAGGGGGCCCCACCAGAGGGCACTTTGCCCAATCCCCACCCCAGCCAGCCCTGGAATACATCAGTTCTTTCCACTCTTGTGCTTTACAAACAAGGCACCCCTCGCCTTACAATATGCACCTTTACCCAGCATGCCTTGTGGGGAAAGAGCAGCCTATGGGGCCCGTGCGGGTGTTGTTTCAAACACAGCCGTGCAACTCGCTCACGCTTCTGAACTCACCTATTTTTAACACTCGGGTTGATCGGGGCAACAGGATTGCCATCATACCAGACCATGGAAGTCTTGAGCGCTGGCCTGGTGGACCTGCAGCTGGAAAAAGCCCAACGGAGCAAAGCTGGATTGGTGGGCAGTCCTAAGGAGCTTAGCAGGTTGGGTGGTCCCATGTCCTGCCTCAACTGCCTTCCACAGCTGCGTGACGTCTAGTGTTGGGGCTGGATTGTAGGGAGCCATTTTCAAAACCCCATGCAGCCTTGTAACTTTTGGGTGACTTTGGGCCCGTCACTGTCTCTCAGCCTAATCTTCCTAGGGTGGCCGCCCTGTGTCCTCTTTTACAGAGAAGAGTCTCCTCTTTGAAGGGCTGTCAGAGGACTGTTCTTGATTTGAAGGCTTGCTCTATTTGAAGGGCTGTCCATTCTGAGTCCGGTTCAAAGATAAAGAACTAATCGAAGGAAGAGCTGGAAGGAAGAGCTGGGCCTGGAAGTTGCCCATCTACAGACCTGAACAGCAGACTGAGCAAGGCACACAAATCACCTAGTCTGTCTTCCACACTCAGGTGAGATGTGCTGTAGTGTTACTTGAATTATAATAATCATAATTTCTAATTTTGCAGCTATACATACATATTAGCATATGCAAGATGTATGCAAATCGGTGTCTTTCTTTGGCGATGCAGAAGTCCCCCCCCCCCCCAACTTACCTCGCAGGGCTGTTGTGAAGACAAAAGGGATGGCGGGGTAGAGGGTGGTGTATGCTGCTTTGTCTCGCTTGTGGACAGGGCAAGATATAAATGTGGAACTGAAACCACAAGGTTTGCGGCAAGCGGGAACTTTTTTCTCCTCCTGTCAAGATCTGCATTTCCTCAGGGGACTATGCTGGGGGAAGCACAGGGAATCTGTCCGCGTGTCAGTGGGAGGGAGGGCTGCTCCTTTTCGCTCTTTCTGCCAACCCTTCTCTCTTTCTCTAGGGAGGGACAGAGGTCTGATGTTGAAGCCCTCTGCAAGCTGAGGGCCGCCCTTTGACTTAACTCAGCCTCCCACAACCTTGTGCCTCCAGATGTTTGGGTTCTCCAACCTTGTGCCTCCAGATGTTCTGGACTACAACCCCCATCGTCCCTGACCACTGGTCACTGGGGCTTATCGGAGCTGTAATCCCAAACATCTCAAGGGCACCACATTGGGGAGGGTTCCCCTAGGTTGTCAAAATTCTGGACCCCCAACCCACCCTGGGGGAAAGGAGAGGGACCCATGGCATAGTTTCACTCCATCCCCACACCCAGCCACACAAATGCTGTCGAACCACAAAATGATTTGATACAATATTATTTCTGTGCAGGTTTTTTTTCTTTTATATATAAACAGAATTATTTCCTACTTTCCAACAATCAAACTCTGCAAGCCAACTCATCAATCTTTTTTTGTGATACACCATTTGCTTATTCCCTTGATTTAACTTCTCCCGTCCTCCTTACATTCATAGGGGTTGGAGCAGGACCGAACAGTAGAAATATTACCATAAATCCAGTTGCAATCCTGGATATTTTTTTTCCAGGGGGGCTGGTATATATAGATATTTCTTTAAAAAAACAAAACCAAACCTAAGGTACTTGCTATTACAATAATAATATTATTTTATCATTTTAGGAACCATTTATCTTATTTTTCCTTTAAAAAAAAATCTGTTTGGAAGCAGGGGGAGAAACCCAAAATATAGGAGATTACTTCTTTTAAAAATTCATCTCCTGATTTCTTTTTTTTTTTAACCTGAAATCCTAAAACACTGCTGAAGTTTAATTAAAAAATTATATAATATCAAAAACACACACACAAAAGCAACCCTGTTGTCAATTCAATCCACCACTAAAAACTTTCCTAATGGCCTGGGTTTCAGCTATCATACAAACACCGTACCTCTATACAAACGCGCCTTGAAACTATTAAAATAAAGAATACTTACAAGAAGAAAAAGAAAAAAGGGAAGAGGAAGGGAAGAGATCAAAGTTGGCTTTAGGACTGTATTCCACAGGGCCTTACAAAAATGAATACAAATTTTGGTGTAGTAACAGAGGGGTTGAGTTAGAGGGCAGACACAGTCAAGAGGCAAAACTTAGCGGCAGCCTCTCCTGTTCATGACACAAGGCACAATCCACCAAGAATTCTGTTGACTTCATTGCGAGTAAGTCCCCACCAACTGTTGCTGAATTTTGCCCATGGTAAAATGAACACAACTTGTGCATGAGCGCACAGGATGCGTAAGCCCACATGTGCTTTTGTGCGGGGAGTATTAGTTTCAGGGTGTCTTAAAAGCAGGGGAACTTAAACCTGTGGATTGTGTCCAAGATCTTCTGTGAATTCAGAGAGGTGCCACACCTCTGCTTTCTCGGTTCACCTGCCATACCTGAGGAACCAAGCCCCCCCCCCCCCCTTTCATGGCCATAACTGAAAGGATTGGTCCATTCGCAACCTGGTAGCAGACTCAGAAATGGACAAGTGCCAGAAGAAGAAGATGGAATCCAACAGTTTTTTTAACAGCCAAGCAGGTGAGGGAGCATATCCCCTCCCCAGAGATCCAGCAGAGGAGGAAAGGGGGCAGGGGGGAATGGCTAACCTGTGTTAAAAATCTACTATAAAAATGCAGGTTTGTCTGTTTAATCTTAATATATCCTAAGTAGAGGAAGGGAAGTGGGGAGGGGGATTAGAGGAAGAGACACTGGGGGAAAGGCCAGAGGGCTTTCAGGAGCGGTAAGCAAGGGTTGGTGTGGCTAAACCAGCCACGTGACCAGCCTCTTCCACCCCAAAACATTTTCCCCCTCCCCTCTATCAGCCCCCACACGAGGGGAGGTGAGGCAAGGTTCATTCAGCGGAGGGTTTTTCTATACAAAAAAGGACCAGTAGAACTGGAGGTTGAGATCCTGTGTGAAGAAGCCGTGGCAAAGAAGCAGGGGGATTACTGCCCCGGGGCGTCTCCCACAATCTCAATCCCATGTTGCTGTAGCTGTGCTCTCAGGAGGGCGTTTTCATTCTTCAGCTCCTCGATCTGCCATGGGGTGGAGGTCCAGCAAGTGTGGGGGGAAGAGGAGAAGGAGACAGAGGTTAAATCAAATGGAGTAATGACAGGAGCTTGCTTTCTAAGGTGACCCACAGAGAATCAAGTTCACTGTGGAAACTAGGCCTTGGGTCTTCAATATATCGGCCCAAATCCAAAGGAGGTTCCGCCCCATGCAGGCATTCTCAACCTGAATAGGGCAAATGTGTGAGGGGAAGGAGTGCAGTCTAAAGAGGAAACCCCCCTGTGTTAGTGGAGCCTCTCCATGTGAGCTGGAACACAGAAAGATCCACGTTCTGACTCCTCAGGGTGTTGCCCTCCATGAGTTGAGGGTGACAAATGCGACGAGGTAGACAGGTGGGGCTGAAGCACTCCTCCCCCTCACGTGTTTGCCCGATTAAGGCTTTAGTCACATGAAACTCGCATTGAAATTAATGGAACAGAAATGTGGCCTGTATAAATCTTGCGAGTTCAGACCATTTTAATACCATGCATTTTTAAACTATTTTACAGCATGTTATTCTGGGTTTTGCTAGTCTTTAGGAGGGGCAAAGAGCAGCCATGCATTTTACCCCAACACCCCTCCAGCTTTTTTATTGTTTCTGAGATATTAGCGAGTACTATTTATACTAAAATTGAACTTTATCTCCATGACCATCAAGTCTAGAAACTTTGTTCTTTTTTTAAAAAAGAAGAAATTTATTATTTATTGCATTTATATCCTGCCTTTTTTCCTCTTGCAAGGAACCCAAGGCGGCTTACATTATCCTCCTCCTATCCTCACAACAACAACCCTGTGAGGTGGATTGGGCTGAGAGTCTGTGACAGGCCCAAAGTCGCCCAGTGAGCTTCCATGGCTGAGTGGGGACTAGAACCCAGATCTCTGAGCTACCAGTCCAACACTCTCACCACTATACCACCACTGGCTCTCGAGAAGAAAAAAGAAGAAATAAACCTTGGAATTCCATGACCCCAGCTTTGTATCCAGTCTTGGCATTTTTATTTCTTTTTTTGACACTCCCATAAATTCAAAGCCCTGCTTGTTACGATGGGGAAGGGATGCTAAGGGGTAAGGTACCTGCTGTCTTAACAAGTCATTGTCCATCTGCAGCCTCTCCGCTTCTTTGAAGGTCTCCTGCATGCGCTGGTTCGTTTGGCGCAGTTCGCGGATGTAGTCGCAGGCTTTGGAAAGGATGCCTCCTTTGCTCTGAGGGATACGCAAGACCACAGTTCGTGAATTCCATGCCGCCCTGGGGCTGGATAGAAGCCAGGGCCCTTCCCTGCTCTCCCTCTCTTGGGGCAGGAACAATTAAACCAACTGTAACCAGGGCAGGACCACAATTTCCTTCCAGAGTCTACGTCCTCCTTGCACAGCTCAGAATTAGCGGGATTGTAGTTGGGGATTTATTTATCCTGCTAAGATAGCATTTCCCACTAGAGGGAAGTAACAGGCATTACCTCCCTCAAACAGAGCTGCAAGATCATTAATGGACACCAGAGATTTCTAATGGGGCCTTCAGAAGGAAGGAAGGAAGGAAGGAAGCAAGGAAGGAAGGAAGGAAGGAAGGAAGGAGGGAAAATAGCTCATAGCTTCGTTCACAAGAGTTTTCCAGGAACAAAGGAGTGAATCTGGGATACTGGGACTCTGTATATCTAGAAAGGCTAGAATAAAATTATGCAGGCTAAGCAAATTTGCAAACAGTGGTTCATTTGCAAGCCTTATAGATTTTTTTCTGTAAAACTTGGAATGCTTCCCTTCCCTTCCTCCACCCCCTCCTACTGGGGAAACAAGCACAGTGCCATCGCAAGGGGAAAACAAGGGAAACAAGCACAGCGCCAGCACAAGGCATGCTTGGGCAAGTGCTGGGGCTCAGTGCCCCGAGCAGTATCCACTGCTGCGGTCGCCAGCATGGCTACAGCCCAGCTGTCCAGCCTGATGTCTGGGTACCTGCCTGCCCACAGAGGCAGCTAGTGGGGTCTTGGTGTAGGCCCGGAAACGATGCTGAGCCAAACTCTGCACCTTATCCCCCCAAGAGTCAGTGTGGTGTAGTGGTTAAAGTGTTGGCCTGGGACTCAGAAGTCCTGGGTTCTACTCCCCACTTGGCCGTGAAGCTCACTGGGTGACTCTGGGCCAGGCACTGATTCTCAGCCTAACCTACCTCACAGGGTAGGTGTGAGGATAAAATGGAGAGGAAGAGAATCATGTAAGCTGCCTCGTGTTCCTTGCAGGAGGGAAAAAGGCAGGATATGAATGTAATAAACAAATCAGTTTGGGCATCTAAGCTCAGAGCCCTGTTCAGCACTGCTGCAGCCACCAACAGCCATGATCGTGGCCACAGCAGCTGCACCAAGAGAAAAGAACACAGGGACAAACTATGGCTGGACAGAGTGTTATGTATGTCTGTGGTCTGGCCACCCCACAATTTAATTAACACTCCCTTTTCAACAGGAGGGGCAACTTTGGTTGGTCTGGGGACTAATCCCTCCCTCCCCTGTCTGCCTCCCTCCCTGCCACTGAAATTGCCGATGCTGATTTTGCCACCTGATTTTGGCAGCACGGCAAAAATGCTGCGATTTTGCAACAAAACAAGGCACGCAGGGGAGCACGTCCCTTGTTTTCAAGCAAAATCATGTTCCTGGAAGCCTCCTGGGAGTGTAATTTTGCTCGAAAACACAGCGCATGCCCCACACATGCCTTGTTTTCAAGCAAAATAACCTTCCCGTTTTTGGTGTCACCACGGTGCCAAATTTTGGAGGGAAGCCGCCATGGCCCTGAATTTCAGTGGCAGTAGGGCAGTGACAAAAGATCGGGGTGGGCAAATGCATCTGTTGCCCACCCCTGCTGGATAATAACCAATCAGGGGAAAGGAGCAAGACAGCTTTCAGCCTCCTGGGGTGCTAGGGAAGAATGTTCCAAGGCTTCTACCCATGATAACAGCCAAACACCTCCACCCGAACAAAACAACCCTGACCTCATTCGTCCCCTCCCTGGCAATTGCCCTCACCGCCCCCGTCTTGCTGTTGTCTGTGTTGCAGTCTGGAATGATTTTCGATAGCTGGACTATCCAGTTGTTGATCTTGTCCCGCCGCCTCCGTTCAACTAGATAACAAGATGACAAGGCACAGATCAGACACTACCTTTTGTCTGGCCATGATGCTGCAGTGACCCTACCCTCACTTGGGGATGGGTGTGGGGAGGGGAGGAGAGAGAATCAGGCTACCCAAATCCACAGTAATAATTGTTGGATCTGATCCACAGTAATAATTGGTGCATCAGTACCTATCTATCTAGAAGGGGAGTGGGGTGACCAGCTCTGGTGGAAAGAAAAAGCACACTCATCATACGCTTAAATTATCCTGTGGTCCTGCACACCAAAAATGTGGGTTTAAAATAAGCGTGTTGAACTGCTTTCAGCCCAAGGGTTGCATTTCATTTCAGAGCTCTTGGGGGCTGCATTCCGGTGGTGGGTGGGGCTAAAGGCAAATGGGGTGGGGCCAAAACATTAACATATGTTAGCTGAAAGATTTTACTGCCAGTGATTAAGCCTTAGGAGAGGCATTTTAATCTTGGGGAGAGGGGAACCATGTCAATGCCAGGAAACCACCAAATGGTCAGCACCAAATGGTCAGCAATCGGAGAAAAGGGGGTGGGGCCTGGGGTAGTATGGCCACCTGGGGAAGACCAGATTTGGCCCCCAGGCCTTTGGTTCTGCACCCCTGGTTTAAACAGAGTAGCTTAGGAAGGGACGGTGACGTGGCAAACAACCCTTCCAGCACTAAACAAAAGGGCAGCGTGGAGGATTAGTTGCTGCTGGAGCAGCTTCTTTCACATTGGTCAGGCTCCCCTTTTCAGCCTGAGGAGATGGCCCCTCCTGTGCCAAGCTGTATGGCGGCTGCGAAGACATCACGGCTGTAATGGGGGTGGGTGGGTGGAGGATGAAGAACCTGGCCCTTGTGGCAGCTTCTTGAGGGCACTGCAGACTTATGGGATGACAACGTCGGCCATCTCTGCCCTGGTTGAATGGGATGCAGCCAAAAAAGGGGGGTTCATGCTGCTTGGCTCTTCTGCGCACCTTCATTGTGCTGGGCTCTTCGCCTCTCGTCCCGCGGCGTCCGTGTCCCATCCATTTTCCTAGATTTTAAAGGCACAGACGCGGGGAAAATCAGAAGGGGACTTCACAAGCCCTGCTCACTTCCCTGGAACAGTTGCACCACATCACACATGCACACACAAATGAATAAGGGGAGCGAGATGGTAAAGATTCCAAATCTCAATTCCTCCGCCCCTCAAACAAATACAGGAATTGGGCTATGGAGAGAGCACGCTTCCTCCCGACCTCCGTTAAATCTGAGGGAAAGAGGTCCCAAAATTTGCTTCTGGGGGAGCGAACAGCTGTGCGGAGCCAAGGTCCTCACCCAGCCATGTTTACTACAGTAACACATGTGGACATCTCTGAGGGCTCAAAATGTAGTGCAGTTATACCAGGCAACCTTTGGTGCTTCAAATGTTTTGAACTACAACTCCCATCAGCCCCATCTGGCACAATCCATGGTCAGGAAACATGAGAGTTGCAGCCCAAAACGTTTTTGGACTCTTGTCTACGTGCTTGGAAGCCATGACCAATCTGGGCTTCCCGCTACGCAGAAGACAGATACAATGCGACTCTCTACATAGGGGCTTGGAAACTTCTGGGGGTTACAGGGCCGCACTGAGCCCCCTGAATGCACCAGGGATGCACTCCAGCTCTGCTGAAATGGCCACCGTTGAAATCGCTGCTGTGGCGGTGGCGAAACATATGGCGATTTTGAAAGGAAACAAGCTACGCAGAGAACACATGCCTCGTTCGCAAGCAGAATCATGCTCCCGGGACGCCTGCAAGTGGCCAATTCGGCAGGGACAGGGCGCCCATGAAAACAGCTATGGTGGGCCAGATGCAGCCCTCTTGTTGTCTGCCTCCCCTCTACATGCGCATGTCACACTAAGTCCTTCACGGAAGTGGCTTCCTTCACTCTGCTCCTATTCCAGTTGGTTCTCTCTGCCTGAGCGAGCTCAGTGTGCCTTGCGATCCAGCCTCTTCCTGCTTGCAATCCCTCCTGTGCCCAACAGTCTGCTTCCCCAGTTCAGCCTCCTGTCTCTCAGTACTTCCTTGCCTACGAAAGCTGCTGTTAGCAAGGCGCTGGGCATTATCTATGCTAGCCAGCCTCATCCTTTCTTCAATTCCACCTTGGAGCCATACGTACGGGGAATAGGGATGAGTACGAGGGGCGATGGTACGTTGCGTTCCTGTCTGCAACACATCTTGTGGGGTCATCATCACATAGAACTGGCCTATGGGAAACAACACGGAAAAGAAGTTTTGGCTGGGGAATGCTGGGAGTTGCAGGACTTTTTTTTGCCATCGAAACATGCGTAGGGCTGCACCCTAAGCTTTAGGAGAGGGATTTCGGTGTTTCGGCCTTCCAGAATCGGGTGAAAATGTGCAAACTCTAGGAAGCCTCCAAACGATCAGCAGTTGGGGAAATGGGAAGGGGTCATGGCTAACCCTAGGGGGCCAGACTGGGACCCTAGGTAGGCCAGACTGAGCCCAAGTCCCAGACGCCTGAGGTTCAACGCCCTTGCTTTACGAGCGTCTGGCTTTCCTACCTCCGGCCTGCGACAGCGACTGATCTGTCGTCTGCACCGACACCGCTGTGGTGTCCCCCACCGTAGAGGCAGGGAAGTACGCAAACCGCGCCTCCCCACTGACGGCATCTGTGGCTGGGCTCCCGCCATTGCTGAAGGGGTTCTGGATCACAGCCTGTAAACAGAACAACGTAAAATGGCAAGAGGAGACTTCAACCATTCTGTGTCAAATGTCAAGATTCCCTTCCCAGGGCTGGGGAATGAAGCAGTGGTTAGAAATGAAGGCAGCGGGGAGAGAGAAAAGACTTGGATTCAACTGGGGGTGGGGGGAGAAGAGAACACACAGATATACGTGCATTTTTACATCGGGGTGCAATGTTCCCCCAGCCGAAAAACACACAAGCTCTCCAATGTCTAGCGAAATGCAGATCTGGCCATTTTAAAAATGTTTGTTTTACACAATTCTCAACTGTTGTTTTACACCATTCTTACAGAAAGTTGTTTAATACAATTCTGTCCTGCCTTTCCTTCAATTCAAACCCCAAGGCAGCGCCTGTTCCATATCCTGTTTTCAGAACCAGATCAGAACCCTGGACTGTGTCCAGCAATGAAGAAGAGGCTGGAGCATGTGCAGAGTTCTTTTATCTCAGTACTGAGGCAAACAACAACAGCAACAACGACAATTGAAATAGTTAGGTTTCAGAATTTAGGCCCTTCCTTTCTATGAAACATTCAAGGTGGCTCACCGAAAATGTACCGTGCATGGGAATGCTCCCAAAGTAATGACCAAATCCGTTCACTTTCACCACTGAACATATGACAATGCCATACTCTAAATCAGCACACTGGTCCAATGGTAGCGCACCAGCATCCAGGGACCCAAGGAATCACTGTATTAAACGAACACACTGTGCATAGTACCGAACCAACACATTGCGTACAGCATAATTTGCAGAAGCAGGAAGATCGGTATTACGAAGGCAGAGTTCCTGGGATGTTCCAAGTGCGTACTGCCCCCTTGTGATTAAGAGTAGGCAACCCTTCCAAAACTTTAAATGCTGGCCAGGCCATTAGCAGAGACGAGAATACTGGCTTTTATTTATTCCAGCTAATAATTAGGACAGATTAAATAACTCCAACAGTGCCACCCTTTGCATGTCTGCTCAGAAGTAAAACCCACCGAGTTCAGTGGGACATACTCCCAGGTAAGTGTGTACAGCAGGAGTGGAGAACCTGTGGCCCCTTCCAGTTACTGCTGGACTACAACACCCATCATCCCCAACTGTTGGCCATGGTGGCTGGGCTGACAGGAGCAGAAATCGAACAGAGGGCCATGAGTCCCCCCACCTAATGTGTAGGATTATAGCCCAAGGGTGCAGTCCAGTACACATTTTCCTGGCACTAAGCCCCATTGAATTCAATAGGATTTACTTCTGAGGAAACATGCATTGGTTTGCACTGCATATCAGTTACAGTTGTGTATGTGTTAAAACAGTGGCCCGGTTCACACAATCACCGTGTCTTAGCCATAGTGGCTTGTTGAAGCCACAGAGCACACCAGGCGCCATTTGCCGAATTACTCTCCTGGAGTTATTTGAGGGATGTTTCCCCCTCCAACAATCCATGTCGCCTGGGTTTGGATGACATGACAAGCCAGGTCAATAGCTCTGAAGCAGCAAGTACACTTTCTTTGTTATTACATGATGGTAGAGATGTAAAATATCCAGACATTTTGAAACAGTAGGGGGGGAAAAAAACGTTTCTTTTTCCTGGAAAAAAAAATCGATATTTGGGGACAAATGGAAAAATATGCAATACTGTGGGGGGTTTTTTGCACTCTTTACCTATCTAAAGTCATCGTTACTTCAATAACATGGTCTGTATGATATATAACTTGGTTTTCTCATAAAATTACCATTAAAATTAAAAACATGCGTAAGTAAACCCCGGGAGCAATCTTATGGCCCTTGGAGAGCTTCTGAGGGGCCATGGGATTTTTGGGATTCCTTTTTCAGAGGCCGGAGACAGCACTCAGATCTCAGACCCAGGAGTCCACCCGCCCCCTTCGCAGCCAGCATGGAGAGAACTGTGTCGGCTGCTTCTACAAGCTTGCAACGTGAGCTCAAAGAGGAGGGAAAGGGGATGGTTCTGTGGGCGGGGAGGGGAGCAGACTGGGGTGGCCAGCTTACAAAGAATTCTCCAGCCGCCCGAGCCTCCTTCCCTCCCACTCCGCAGAGCCCCAGCTAGATGGGCAAAATTGCCCGTCTAGCGAAAATGCCAGGTGAGAGGAGTGTGGATGTGACAATCGCCTCTGCACTCCTCCCGCCCTGCATAGGATGATGGCAAGCCTCTGAGTTCGGGGGTTACAATCATCAACGGTGCAACCCATAGGACTGCTCCCTCCATTAGTAAATGTGTTATTATTGCCTGAATAAACTATACTTAATATACCAAACGTAAATTTAATATACCAAACACGATAATTTCATGAGCAAACAAAGTTATATATAATACATTTTAGGTTCCTATTCTACATCTTAAGAGAAGGAACTTTAGCAAGTAGTCCAAGAAACATCTGAATCATCCTAGAAGCAGGAAGAGCTGGAGGCAGAGGAAGACAGTACCTGTTCCTGTTTGTGAGGACTTGGTTGGTGTGGAATTTATGGAAATCTGGTCTGGGAGCATTTTTAACTGGGGAAGGTACTCTTATCTATTAGGAATGGCAACCAAGCATATCTAATTTAAGAACCTTTTAAATTTAATTTAAGAACCTCTGCACCTGTAGAACTGGAAAAGGTGCAGAAAACGGCAACTAAAATGATCAAGGGGCTGGAGCATCTCCCCTATGAAAGAAGGTTGCAACAGCTGGGATTGTCTAGCTTGGAAAAAAGGAGGGTAAGGGGAGACGTGATAGAGGTGTACAAAATTGTGCATGGTGTGGACAACGTGGATAGGGAGACATTTTTCTCATTCTCTCTAAATACTAGACCTTGGGGTCATCCTATGAAGCTGATTGCTGGGAGATTCAGGACAGATAAAAGGAAAGACTTCTTCACACAGCACATATTTAAACTATGGAATTCGTTACCACAGGAAGTAGTGATGGCCACCAGTTTGTATGGGTTTAAAAAGACAAATTCCTGGAGGAAAAGGCTATCAATGGCTACTAGTCCTGATGGCTATGTGCTGCCTCCAGTACCAGAGGCAGTGAGCCTATGTGCACCAGTTGCTGGGGAACATGGGTGGGAGGGTGCTGTTGTGCTCATGCCTTGCTTGTGGGTTCCTGGTTGACAGCTGGTCGGCCACTGTGTGAACAGAATGCTGGACTAGATGGACCCTTGGTCTTATCCAGCAGGGCTCTTCTTATGTTCTTTTAAGGAATCACTACATTATTTGAAGAGTGACATTTTATTCGCTTTTGTAAATAATTCCTCTTAATAAACTTCTTAATTTTTGTTCATTTTGAATTTTTGTCTCTGTTGGTTGGCACAATGCCTAAATGTCTGCAACTAAAATATACATTACATCAATATTTTCAATAAGGAATGGAAGAAATAACTATGGAGGGAATTTTACAGTGAGAATTTTAAAAGTATTTTCCCCCCATGGCTTCAAAATATCCAGACATTTTACATCTCTAGTCTTACATAAAAGTCTTCCTATCTGATACTTTTAGAAGTCATTTTGGGTGAACAAAGGCTGGGTAGCAATATATATACACCTTGTCTTAAACATTTTATTCCTCATTCTAAAAGAGAACATTTCGTAATCCAAAACTGTTGCATTTTTTCCAATTTCCTGGAAAAAAACCAAAGAAAGATCCTTGGGGAAAAATCCTCCCCACCCCCGGGCCTTCACATCTCTACAGGATGCACACATATGCCGTAGCGCAGGGGTGAGCAGATGATAGATTGAGATCTACTGGTCAATCTCCAGGAGATTTGCAAGGGTTTCTGACTCCCAAGTAACAGCAAAAAAACGTATTTTCCTCCTCAATTTGGCTACTGAAATCTAGAAAGATTGGAAGGAAACTGGAGTAGGGGTGTATGTGTGAGTGAGAGAAAGAATGAGAGAAAGAGCGAGAGAAGGAGCAAGAGAGAGAGAGAGAGAGAGGAAGAGAGAGAGAGGAAGGATTTGTGCACACACTCCAGTTCTGGTATTGAAAAACAGATTCTTCGGTTGGGTGTGTGTTCAGAGGCAATACATTCTGCCATTCTATGACTGCCTTTTCAGAGTCACTCGCAGTGGCCAGGGAGAGAACAGGCGTTCTAACAGGAAGCATGAGCCGACAGTTAAAAGCAGCAGCCAAACGAACACACCACACGAGTTCCCGCAAGCCAGTAACCACATCCTTGCATGCAACTTTTCTGAGGAGAGACGCCACAAGAGACACTTGGCCACTGAAATCAAACTGCCCCAAGCAGGCAGCTGTAGAGACACTTCAGGGCTGCTTTCAGGGGAGCGGGGAAGACGAGACCAGCCACGTTCCAACCAGCGAAGACCATCAGCTCTCGACCTGCCTCATGAGAACATCCTGCTCTGCACCGAGAGGTGGGATGGCCAAACCACAAATTGTCACCCTCA
The DNA here is from genome assembly GCF_057233095.1 of Heloderma suspectum. Lineage (NCBI taxonomy): Eukaryota > Metazoa > Chordata > Lepidosauria > Squamata > Helodermatidae > Heloderma > Heloderma suspectum. The sequence continues at coordinate 17,106,710 of NC_139467.1, forward strand.
GTTTTCACGCCTAGCTCAAAATGGGATATTACCGGATGCCTGTAGCTTTGGTTTCTTTCCCTGGGTGTTATTTCTTTAGAAGCAGACACTTGCCTAATTCAAGGATTCTGAACTCGGTGCCTTTCATTCCAACACTGCATCTGTATTTTAGTTGTTGGCACTATATATGCCAATCGTGCAGTGTGTTTCCAGCATTTGCACCGTTTTTCCTCATTCTAAAAGATTGAAATGCCTCTCCTGAACCTTGGTTACTTGCAGTAAGAACTTGAGGGCATAATCCTATGGCTGTTAGTCAGTGGCTAGAGGGCCACAGGATTGGTTGGTTCCTGGAGAACTGCCTCCCCGCCCCCTCCCCCCCAGGCTCCATGCTCATAACAGCAGCACACAGTGGGGCAAAAGGGGGTGGTCCCAGGGGCGGGGAGTGTGTAAGCGCTGGTATGCTGCTTCCTATGTGTTGTCCGGCCTCCCCACCCCGTGCTCCAACATCCCGGGGCTAGGCAGCCAAAATTGGCCATCTAGCCGAAAATGCAGGGCGGCTGGAGCGCAGAGGAGAGGATTCCTTCCACGCTGCTCCCATTGTGCATTGGATAGGTGGTCACCTCCGAGTTCGGAGGCAGCCGCCTCTCTACACATGATTGCGCCCTTCAGCTACAATGCACTGGTATTTTTTTTTTAATTGGCGCTTCCCCTTTTGACTTCAGCCTCACCCACCGCTGGAATGCAGCCCCTGAGTTTCTCTGAAACTGAATTTGGCTCTCGGCCTGAAAGAGGTTCCCCACTCTGTGTATATTGGGACCTTATTCCATGTATGGTACATACGTATACTCTTTGTGATAAATGTATTATGTCTTTTGTGTGCATATTAGAGTTCAGTGGTTTAATTATACCAGTCGTGTGCTCTTTAGCATTTGCTGGTCATTGTAATTGCAAGTTTTGCCCTTATTTTGTTTTACCTGATCCAACCCCACCCACCCAAAGAAAGATCGAATCAGAGATCTCCCACATCCAGCCTTCTGTAACTTGGTGTCCTCCAGGTGTGTTGGCCTACAACACCCATAATCCCCAGTCAGCGTGGCATTGTAGTCCAACACATCGGGAGGGCCCCAGATTGGGGAAGGCTGTATCACTTAACTGGGCCCCAGATCTCACATGTATGTCATGCACATGCAATCACATGTATGTCAGTTCTCTCCATTCCAGCTTTCTGTCATGCTGTGATGTGACCACCGGACCCAAGGTAAACTATGCAGAAGGCGCAGGATTAGTTTTCAATGGTTCCTGTCGAGTTCTATTGATCGTTTGTTTTTAAAATGTGTACCCAGCTTTCTCTGCTTCAGAAAAAGGCACTTGAAAGATGTTCACAATATAGTAAGACAAACATTTTAAAAACACACCATAAAATATAAAAATGCAATAAAAAAAAGGCACAGAGCCCCCAATCTTCTCCAAAAGGTCTCTGGAAAAGTGCACTTTTTGCCTGTCTTTGAAAGCAGAGGAGGGAAAGGGGCAGAGACAAGCACAGGTCTAAAGATGGCGTCTCCCCATTAACACAAGACTTTTGATTCAGCCTTCCAATGTGCAGCTAAAGCATTTTTATTCCAAAAGGCTTTTCATCTGTTTCAGGCTGTCTGCTTTCATCCGTTTGGAGTAGTCTCATGGCAAATTTTAAGCACTGAAGCTTGCTTTGAAAATGCTGTGCTGTCTTTTGTTGTGTCGTTGCTGTTTTTTTTATTATTGTTTTTATTGTTGCTTTTAAGGTGTTTTATCTTGAATTTTAGTTTTAAACATTTGTTATGGTAAGCCGTTTGGGGTATCTGTTACTATTGGAAAGGTGAGGTGTATATCCCCCAAAGCAAACAAAGATGCAAAATACATCCTGTGCTGTGTTTTGACGGGCAACAAAACCATCCCTCACCTGAGCAACAGCTTGCTGGCCACTGGTGAAAGCTGCCGTTGAGACCACGCTGACGGCCCCCGTTGCGTCTGTTTGTCCATCCAGCTGACTGTCCGTCACCTGAACTACTCTGTATGTCACCTGGGGGAGAAGGCAAAAAAATGGTCACTCTTCTGGCAGTAGTGGTGTGTGTGTGTGACAGAGAGAGATCAAGCCCCATGGAGACAACAAACCAAAGAGAGCTTGTCTGAAGAGGGTCCTCAGCCAGCTAAATATAAACTAACCATCAGCCTCCTTTGCTGCCCCACAGCCAGCACTGTGCATTTTATACACGCACTCAGACTGCCATGCAAACAGGAAGCTTGGTAGAGAATATAGCATCCTGGAGCATTTCAGATGTATTTAAACAAACTCAGCAAAAGCAAGGGTTTAGGACAATACCTACTAAGATCTCAAGAGACAGACCAGAGCTACACATATGGTACAGCCTTCCTGAAGATACTTTTTCATGGGGGTGCGGTAGGGGAATGATATGGGTAATTTCTCCCTTGGGTTAAAACTATCACAAAACTATGCGCTCAGAAAGCTAGCAACTCAAGGAGAAGGCTATGCCAGGGCCAGTGTGCTGCCCCCCCCCCAACCTTTTATGATAGCCCCCTTTAAGTCCTGTTTTAGAATGCAAGGGAAAGGCATGATTCGGCTAAAATGAGGATGGGGGCCAGGAGTCTAATGGAGGGGCTTGTGGGCTTCATTAAGGACTTCCCTCCCATAATTCCAGCACTGGCAAGAAGGCTACTCCCAACAGGCTCTCTGTCCTCAGGCTGAAAGATGTGGACAGATATTCAATTATGCTACAACACCCCTGCCACTGATTTTGAAATGGTGCAGTACCAGGAGACAGTTGTACTCTTGTGTGCTCTTTGGTTTTAATTTTTGTGAACCGCCCAGAGAGCTTCGGCTACTGGGCGGTATAGAAATGAAATAAATAAATAAATAAATTGTACCATGCAATTCTTCTGAGTGGATTAGTCCACTTTTGGTGGTGGGGAGGGAATCCAGCACTTTATACATTTGCTCCTCCCACTGTATTCCACCTGCATGAGCAGGTGATCCTTCAAGAGCAGGGGCTTTGTTAGAAGCCTCTACAGCAGGGGTGATGTAACCTTTTTCAGCCCAAGGGCCAAACTCGATTACAGAGAAGCTTCCGGGGCCCGGATTCTAGTGGTGGGCGGGGCTTAAGGCAAAAGGGGTGGGGCCAAACACACCAGAATGCTTTTGCTTAAAGCGCTTGGGTAACAGTAACTAAGCCTTAGGAGAGGCATTTCAGCCTCTTAGAATGTGGGGGGGGGACGACAGGACTGGGAAACCTCCAAACAATCGGTGGTTAAGGCAAAGGGGTGTGGCCCCTGGGTGAATCCAAGGGCCAAATTGGCACCCCAAGTGGGCCAGATGTGGCTTGCGGGCCTGAGGTTCAATACCACTGGTCAAAAGTAAGTGCCAAACTGACCAATGTGCCCTGTTACCTGTCCTCCATTGTTCTCTGTGCGGAACTGGTACTGGATATTATGGTCTGTAAAGGCGGCTTGCTGGACGCTGGCAATGGCCACTGCAGTTTGCTCATCCGCATTCGTGCCGTCTCCTGGGAAGTGAAAGGAAACAGGTTACTACCGACAACAGGCACTCCAATGGCAGAACACGCCCGCCTCAACAACACAGGCTCTTTAGGTAACAGGGATGCCCTGAAAAGATGGGAAACCACAGGATTTGGGCAGCATGTGTGTATATATATGAGAAAGAGAGAGAGAGAGGAGAGAGAGGGAATGTACATGAGTGTGGTGTGTGAGCGAGAAAGACAGGCAGACACACAACATAGGCCGTACAAGAGGTTCTTGAACTCTGTCACAGTGGGCTTATTTTAACAAGCGGTCATCTCAGGATCCAAAAGTCAGAACCCGCTTCAACCTCTCATTTATTTACACCATAGGTGCCCAAACTGTGCCATGAGCTAACAGGATATTGGGGCACGACTGAACCCATGAGGCCCATGACCAGATTTGCCCCCCCCCCCCCCCGGGCAATGTGTCCTCTGGCAGTGCCCCTTCTCTGTCAGTGAGAGCTTACTTGGCTGAGGTAGCAGCACTCCAAGCAGCTGCGTCTAGCTGCCCTTTAAGATTTCCCACAATTCCTCCAAGTGATGCTAGGCCAGGGGCATGGTGGGGATTTAAAATGGGGCTTCTCTTGAGTGCCAGGCCAGGGAAAATAAAAAAAGGGGGGGGGCACAGGGCATTGTGCTCTGTCTAAGGATGTCAGGAGCCAATGCCGGCCCTGCCCATGAGGCTGGCTAGGCATAGATACAGGCCCTGAAATGCCATCTGCCTCCCCTGCAATGCACAATGCAGCAGGCCACAAACAATGCCACATCAGTGCATGATGGTGGTGGTGGGGGAGAGGGCTGTATATGTGGTGTAGCAGAAAGTAAAGTGGCACTTTCCTGCCCTCACAGGAGGGACCATAGTGTACTGGTGGAGCACAGGCTTAACGTGCGGAAGGCTCCAGGTTCAATTCCCAGCATCTCCCATTAAAAGGGTCAGCCAGGAGGAGATGGGAGAGAGATTCCGTGCTTGAGACCCCGGGGATATATGGATGGCCTTGTAGGCCCTTCCAACCCTACTATTCTATGATTCTATGGACCAATGCTCTGAGTTGGCATGAGGCTGCTTCCTATGTTCTACTCAGGACGTAACATGGGGTACACTTGTCAACAATAAAAGTACATTGCTCCTACTCGTTCGCATGTTTTAAGTTGCTCTCTGGGATCCCTCTTTTTTAACCACCCCAGAGAGTTGTCTAAAAGTTGAACGGGCCGGGTGGGAGAAAGAGAAGGAATAGACCCTGGGAGGTGATAAAATCTTCACTGTGTGCACATGACACACATAACATGTGCGCATAATGCAGAGTGATCACTCCTTAGTGCGCATTCACCATCTTAGCTCAGTTCACTCTCTGGCGTGCAGGAAGATGGATATTTAATTTACCTGGTAACGTACCGTCTCGGGCTGAGTGAGGATTCTAATCTAGGGTAGTGTCTGGCAGAGACACTGTGGCGTAGGGGTTACAGTGTCGGATTTGGACCAGGGAGAGCTGGACTCCAGAAATCTCCTTGTGTGAGCTTGAGCCAGTCACCATCTGTCAGCCTAACCTACCTCACAGGGTTGTTGTGATGATAAAAATGTTGGTGTGGGGGAGAGGAGAAATCTGTGTGTAGTTTACCCTAAGCATCATAGAGGATTTGTTTCAAATGAGAAACAGTATATAAATATTGTTAACAAATGTTAATACAATATGAAGCTGTGGTCCTCCAGATATGGTTGGACTACAACTCCCAGCATCCCTGCCCACTGGCCATGCTGGCTGCAGCTCATGGGCATTGGATAGCTAGGGGGACACAGATTCCCCATGCCTGATATACAGAACTAAAACAAAGGAAACAGACACTAGGGGTGGTAGACTGTAACCTCCTTGGGATGGGGAACTGTTTTTCTTGCTAAACAGAATGTAACAGAAGTTTTTTTTTCTCTCCCCCTTAATTTGCAGCGATAAATGCCATAAATTGCACACAAGATGCATCTGTGTGAACAGAACACTAAATGGACCTCGGGGAGGGGAGGAGGGGGATTTGGGATTCCGGCCACACAGATCTGCCCAGGGGGACCCACACAGTGGAAGGCTAAAAAACGACTGAGGTTTGTTCACACACAGACATTTGGTACGCCTTACTTATCGGGCGGTGCCCTGGCTGTAGAAACCACTCCCCGCGTGGGGGCTATAACTTGCTCACGCAGGGCGGTTGGGCATTTCTGGGCCAGCCCAGGACCCCTCCTCACCTTCCTGCAGCTCGACTCCCTCTTCACCTTCTTGACCTTTCTCGTGGCTGTAACAAAGACAGAAAAGAAAGAGCCATCACCAACAAGGCCCGGAAAAGAACCTATGGGCGCTAAAGCGCACCCTCGCCCACACTCTAATCACCATGTCAGGGGTGTTGAACCTCAGGCCTGGGGGTGAATCCAGCCCACGGGGTGTGTGTGTGGAAATCCGGCCCGCTGGTGTTCACCAGACAGCCACATCCCCTTCCCCCGGTCCCACTCCCTTTCTCCCGATAGTTTAGGGATTTCACAGCTTTTGAGCGGTTTTTCTCCCCTATTCTAAAAGGCTGAAATAGCTCTCCTAAGGATGACTTACCGGCATTAAAAGCGTTAACCTAAATTGTGCTGGAATGTTGGTCTCACCCTCTTTGCCTTTGGCCCACACCTACCACCAGAAGGTGGTCCCCAAGAGCTTCGCAGAAATGGAATCCGTCCTTCGAGCTGAAAGAGGTTCGACAGCCCTGCGCTAGGCCCTACTCCCTCCCCAAACCTGGAAGGCTGATTCCACAGCCCCAGAGTGCGTGACAGTAATTTGTGCGACAGACCTCTAATCTGCGAGACAGATAGATTGGAATTGCGTCCTGAGGTTGTATCGAGGCTCAGTGAAAGACCCCTTCAGGCATTCCTCGCGTGGAGGGGCTGCACGGGTATGCAGGGGCAATGGGGCCGCCTCGCCTTCCCCAACTCTGAAATTGTGGGCCTTCCCTGTCCCCACCGTTCACACACTGTGCCTGGCTGTCCGTACAGGTGAAGCCTATGCGTGTGGGCTTCTACATGAACCGGAACACTAATCATTTAGGCTTCAGCTATACAGAGGACTACAGGGATGTGCACACAATGGGGGCTGACCCAAGGAGTCGCGCAACCACGACAGCGAGACAAATAGGGTGGCATTGCCCCCTCTTTGAACACGTGAGGCGGGCTGCACTCGCAAACTCATATGCTACCATTGCCATAGCAACCAGTTAATATACATGTGCGTTCAACAACTTAAGCTTTCAAAATGGGAAACTCATTTTTTTTAAAAAAGCAAGGACTTAGGGCAGGTGTCCAGAACCTTAGGGCAGGGGTCGAAATCCAGCCCTTTGGGTTTCCCCAAATGGCCACATGCCCTTCCCCTGGGCTCATCTCCTTTCCCGCAACCAGCAATTGTTGGGTGGTTTCCTGGTTTCAGTGCAGGTTCCCCCACACATTATTTCTCCTCAGGCTTCTTTATTGGCAGTAAGACTCAGGAGACATTTCCACCTTTTAGAAGGGTCGGGGAGGGAACTGCACAAATGCTGGGAAACCAGCAACCATCAGTGGCTGGGGGAAGGGGGAGTGGCCTTCTGAGCAACCCCCGAGGGCCACCTGGGGACCCTTAGAGGGCCAGATTTAGCCCCCAGGCCTCAGGTTCTGCACCCCTGCACTAAAATGCACTAGTGTTTGGGGAATTTGGCCCTGCCCCTTTTGTCTCCCCCCCCCCCCCCCAGCTTCTCTGAAATGGAATTCCACCCTCAGGCTGAAAGAGTTTCTTCACCCCCAACTTAGGGTAATTTCCCCAAACCTGGGGCCTTCCTGATGTGTTGGATTACTACTCCCATCAACCTCAGCCAGCATGCCCCATGAGGCAGCTGGCTGGGGATGATGGGATTTGGAGTCCAACACCGTGGGAGGGCTCTGAGTTGAGGAAGGCAGCTTTAGGGGCTTCCACAAATTTTTTAAGCTGGCCTTGGCAGCCAGCTAAAAGTTGTTCTTGCCCCCAACCAAAGTTGGTGCTCCCCCTGTGGGGGACAAGTGGGGTGGTGGTGGTCCTGGTCGGAGATGATGCCCTGAGCTTTGGAGGCACTCAGAGTGTCCCTGGGGCACAGTGCAACTACAAGCATGTGTTGATCTCCACTGATCACAGAGGCTCAGAAAGCAGCAATATCCACAGCTGGCTTCCAAACATCTCTGAAGCTCAGCAAAAAAATCAGGAAGAGATGCACACGCATACCCTTGCACCGTTTTGCCGGCTTCCCCCAGGCTCTGGAGACAAGCGAGAACTCCAGGGCCAAGTTGGAATAAAACTTGTGACTGCCAGTGGCAGGCAAGCAAATTCGTTTGTAGATCCTGTCAAGGGTTTAATGTTTCAGTGCAAATTTATGGACATAGGAAGCTGTGTGATTTATTTATTCCATGCAGCCTCCCTGCAACCTGGTGCTCTCCAGATGTGGTGGACTGCAAGTCCCTTCACTCCAGCCAGCAGAGCCATTGGGAGACACAGCCCAACACATCTGGACGGCACAAAGTTGGGGGAAGGCTGATTATATGTGCAGCATATTTTGGCCTGTCTTCAAGGAACTCAAGGCAGCCTACGTCATTCCTCTCCTTTGCATTCAGTCCTCACGACCATCCTGCAGAGTAGGTTAGGCAGAGAGGTAGTAGTGACCAGCCCAAGGTCACCCAGTTAGCTTTATGGCTGTGTGGAGTTTTGTACTTGGGTCTCCCCTGTCCTATCCTCACATTCTAGCCACTGCACAACACTGCCTCTCGCACTTTGTTGTACCGTCGGTTCTTTTAGCCTAGGGGTGTGCGACTCCACATGTTTGGGCCTACATCTCCCATCGTGACTCACCACTATGCGGGCTAAGGCTGATGGGAGCTGTAGGCCAAAATGTTTTTTTTGGGGGGGGGATGCAAGTTGCCCACTGTGATTTAGCCCAACCCAGATCCCTCTAGTTTAGGGGTAGGGAATCTATTTCAGCCAAGTTCAAGTTCAGAGAAGCTCTCGGGGGCCACATTCTGGGGGGGGGGGATGCAAAGTGGGTGAGACATTTTTTTTCCAAAAAAAATATATATATATATATATACCAGCATATTGTAGCTTGAGGGTGCAATCCTATGCATGTTTAGACAGAAATAAGTCCTACAACTCCCAGCATGCCTCAGACACCATGGCTGGCTGGGGCATGCTGGGAGTTGTAGGACTTATCTCTGTCTAAACATGCATAGGATTGCACCCTAAATCTCCTTAATGCATCCGCCGGGACTTAGACTCCAGTATTACTGCAGGTGAATCTGGTGAGATTTCCAGAGCACAGCCTTGTCCAGTTTTCTTGGATGAGTTTCGGTTGGTGCAGCTCGAGGATGTGGACAAGGTGCCTGGACAGGTTCGTGCAACCACTTCCATATTGGATCCTTCCCCTTCTTGGCTAATACAAGCTAGCAGGGAAGGAACAGCCGGCGGGGCTAGGGAGGTGATTAATGCCTCCTTGCGAGAGGGAGTGGTTCCGGGCTGCCTGAAAGAGGCAGTGGTGAGACCACTCCTGAAGAAATCCTCCCTAGACCCTGAGAACCTTAATAATTATAGGCTGCTTGCAAATGTTCCATTCCTGGGCAAGGTCCTTGGGCGACTGGTTGCCAACCAGCTCCAGGCACTCTTGGATGAGACCAATTATCTGCAACCATTTCAGTCGGGATTCAGGCCAGGTTTTAGCACAGAAACAGCCTTGGTCGCCCTGTATGATGATCTATATCGGGAGAAAGACAGGGGGAGTATGACCCTTTTGATTCTCCTTGATCTCTCAGCGGCTTTCAATACCATCGACCATGGTATCCATCTGGGACGGCTCTCTGAGCTGGGAGTGGGAGGCACTGCATTGCAGTGGTTTCGCTCCTACTTGGAGGGTTGCCTCCAGAAGGTGGTGCTTGGGGAGCACTGCTCAGCCCCATGGATTCTCCAATATGGGGTTCCACAGGGTCAATTTTGCCCCCCATGCTGTTCAACATCGACATGAAACTGTTGAGTGCGGTCATCCGGAGTTTTGGAGTGTGCTGTCATCAGTATGCTGATGACACACGGCTCTGTTTCTCCTTTTCATTTTCTTCAGGTGAGGCTGTGGATGTGCTGAATCGGTGCCTGGCTGCGACAATGGACTGGATGAGGGCTAATAAACTGAAACTCAATCCAGACGAGACTGAGATGCTGTTAGCGGGAGGTTCTGCTGACCCGATGGTGGGTGTTCAACCTGTTCTGGATGGGGTTGCACTCCCCCTCCCTGAAGGAGCAGGTCCGTAGCTTGGGGGTCCTCCTGGAACCATCTTTGTCACTTGAGGCTCAGGTGGCCTCAGTGGCATGGAGTGACTTCTACCAACTTCAGCTGGTGGCCCAGCTGCGCCCCTATCTGGACAGGGATAACCTGGCTTCAGTTGTCTATGGTCTGGTAACCACAAAGTTAGATTACTGCAATGCACTCTACGTGGGGCTGCCTTGGAAGACAGTTCAGAAGCTGCAGCTCATGCAAAATGCAGCAGCCGGTTCGCTAACAGGGATCAGGAGGTCTGAACGTATAAGACCAACTCTGGCCCGCTTGCACTGGCTGCCTATATGCTTCCAAGCTCAACTCAAGGTGCTGGTTTTAACCTGTAAAGCCCTACATGGCTTGGGACTGCAATACCTAACAGCATGCATCTCCCAAAATGAACCTACCCATACACTACGTTCAGCATCTAAGGTCCTCCTCCGAGTGCCACCTCCAAGGGAAGTTTAGAAGGCAGCAATGAGGGAGGGGGCCTTCTTAGTGGTGGCCCTCCCATCTGTGGAACAAGCTCCCCCATGAGGTCTGCCTGGCGCCAACATTATTATCTTTTCGGCACCAAGTTAAAACCTATCTCTTTTCTCAGGCATTTGGCAGCACATTATGAGTTTTTAATCAGTCCTGGATGTGTCTTTAGCTATGACTGATAGTTCAATATTGGTTTTAGTTATATGCTGATTGTGTATATTGTCTGTGTGCGTTGATGTGCTTTTTTGTAAATGGCTTTTAAACTTTTTTATATTGAATTTAATGTTTTAACTTCTGTAAACTGCCTGGAGAGCTTCGGCTATGGGGTGGTATAGAACTGCAATAAAATAAAATAAAAAATAGAACAATGCTAGTAACCAAGCCGTGGGAGAGGCACTTCAACCTTTTAGAATGGGGGGAAAGCTGCACAAATGCCAGGAAACCACCAAATGATCAAACCAACAAGAAAGGTATTGTAGAGCTGGAAAAAGGGCAACTAAAATGATCAAGGGGCTGGAGCATCTCCCCTATGAGGGAAGGTGACAACAGCTGGGACTGATAAGCTTGGAAAAATGGAGGGTAAGGGGAGACATGACAGAGGTCTACAAAAGTATGCATGATATAGAGAATGAGGATAGGGAGACATTGTTCTCCTCTCATAGAATCAGAACCCGGGGTCATCCCATGAAGCTGATTGGTGGGAGATTCAGGACAGAAAAAAGGAAGGGCTTCCTCACACAGCACACAGTTAAAACTATGGAACTTGCTACCACAGGATGTAGTGGTGGCCAACCATTTGGATGGCTTTAAAAGGGGGTTGGACAAATTCCTGGAGGAAAAGGCTATCAGTGGCTACTAGTCCTGATGGCTATGTGCTCCCTCCAGTACCAGAGGCAGTGAGCCTATGTACACCAGCGGCTGGGGAACATGGGCGGGAGGGTGCTGTTGCGCTCATGCCCTGCTTGCGGGTTCTTGGTCGACAGCTGGTCGGCCACTGGGTGAACAGAATGCTGGACTAGATGGACCCTTGGTCTGATCCAGCAGGGCTCTTCACATGTTCATATGATCACTGGTGGGAGGAAAGGGGCGTGGCCATCTGTGGAACCCTGGAAGGCTGGATTGGGGCCCCAGGCGGTCCAGATTTGGCCCCTGGGCCTGAGGTTGTGCACGCTGAAACAGAGCATGCCTTCAAACAGAGAGCAGGGCTGTCTTCTGTAAAGTAGGGCACATGGCCACCCTAAGCACAGGGAGTGGGGAGGATTGTATTTATTTACATAGAGATTTCTATCCCACCCTTTTCGCTCCTATGCCAGGGTGGGGAACCTCTTGCAGCCAGAGGATTGGATTCAAGCTTCGAGGGCCGCATTCCAGTGTGGGGCAGGGCTGAAGCAAAAGGGGTGAGACTAAAAGCAAAAGAGTGCGAGCCAAAATACAAAAAAAACACCGGCATATTGTAGCTTAACCCTCTTACTGCCAGTAACTCAGCCTCTGGAGAGGCACTGCAACCTTTCAGAATGGAGAAAAAAGGGCACAAAAGCTCGTGGTTGGGGAAAAGGGGGCATGGCCACTTGGGAAACCTTGGGAGTCCTAGATTGGGAGCCCAGGAGGGCCAGATTTGATTCCCAGGCTTGAGGTTCCCCACCTCTGCTTTAGATATTTTGGACAAACTCCCATCATCCCTGATCATGCCGACTGGGCTGATGGAAGTAGGAATCCAAGACACCCAGAGGGCCCGAAGTTGAGGGAGCCTGAATTAGCCTAGTATTGTCTATTCTGATGGAGAGCAACTCTCCAGGAACACAGGCAGAGAAGCGGCTTTTCCATCCCCTGCTACTTTATTCTTTTCAACAGGAGATTGCAGGTGTTGAAGCATCGCAAAAGGACTGTAGGTCTCTCTCAACATATACCCCAACACATGGGGAAATCTTTGCACGTTAACTGGTCTGACACACCAGCTGAGGGTGCAACTAACACAACACACCCAACGATCCCCTGGGGCTGTGCAGGCAGAGGAAGATTGGTAGCGGCTGGCAAATGGTCTCGCAGGGCAGCCTGCCCGCCGTTGCTGATCTTCTCTTGGAGCGCCTCCTGATAAGCTTCCGAGAAAGCCCGGGGTTTCTGCAGAACACAGTTTCAAGGAGCCACCGCTCCCGATCTACTGGAAACCAGACTTTGTGCCAAGCAGATATGTGAAAATAATGCTCAGCCTGCAAACTTTATTCACTGCTTCCTAGCTAGTCGTGGGGTGGGAAGCACCAACATTCTTGTGAAAAGAACACTGCAATTCTTAGCGTACTGAACAAGGAACACCCAGGACTAAATGTGTGAATCTGCACAGTGTGCTTGTGGAAGAATCCACTCTTGAAGAGAAGAGAAGACAGTGTGGTGTAGCGATTAGTGTCAAGGCTAGGCCTGGGGAGAACCAGGTTCAAATTCCCAGCACTTGGCCACAAAGTTCAGTAAGTGGCCCTGGCCAGTTGCACTCTCAGCCCATCCTACCTCACAGGGTTGTTGCAAGGATAAAACAGAGGTGGAGAGACCATATATGTCATCCATAATTCCTTGAAGGAAGGGCAGGGTAAAATAAAAAGTAACGAATACATAAAGATTAGCAAGTTTACACACCGGAGTTTCCCCATGGCAAGGCAAAACAAAACAAAAACCCCCACCAGCATCTCAACAGCACAGTACACAGGTGTTTCCTGTAGCAAATTATACACCCCAGCATTCCCCAACCAGATGCCCTCCAGTTCTGGAGGACTACTGCTCCATTATCCCCAGCCAGCATGGCTGACGGTCAAGGAAGATGGGAGTTGTAAATTAGATGGAACCTCCAAATCTCAGATGCTGAAGACAAAGACGGGGGGGGGGGGTCTGCCTTCATGCCCATTGGCCATGCTGGCTAAGGATGATGGGAGTTGTAGTCCAACACATCTGGAGGGCACCAGGTTGGGGAAACCCAATGTACATGTATTGTTAAACCACATGCACTCTCTGACTGGTAACCTTGGCTCCAACGTATTTACATGGAAGTATGTCACTCTACTGAATGTGTGTGCTGTATTTTGCCATGTATGGCGCACAGCACCTCTACAACGACCACTGCCAAAGACTCTCATGTTCCCTCTTGTGCCTCTAGTGACAAAAGATGGAGCATTGAGCCCCTCCCACTACCACACAAAAACTATGAACATGGTTCCTTAGGAAGAATGTATTCATACTAAATAAGCACGTTTCTAGCCCTTATGGTCAAGAGGATATCCCTGAAAGCAAGTGGTCATCTCAAAAGCCAGAGAGGTTGAAAAGGTTCCTCAGTGGTTGAAGGATGCTAGGTTCCGGTGTCCATGCCGAGCAAAACCAGGAGAGGCCAAACTTCTCTTAGCAAAAACTGCCGAATAAAATTATGCAAAATAAAGAGAAATTACGGAAATGCAGTCAATATCATTTGCAGACTTACTACAGGATACAGCAGCGATCCCCAACCTATTTGGCGCCAGGGACCGGTCCAATTTTTCCACGGACCGGGAGGGAGAGTCTGCTGGCGGACTTCTGGCCGCTGGGACGCAAATGGCGTCTGCTACAAGGACGCCATTTGTGTCCCTATTCTTTGCAGTAATCGGCTACGTAAAGATTTACATAGCCTATTACTTGTAGAACAGGGATGCAAATGGCGTCCGCATAGTGGATGCCATTTGCGTCCCAGCGGCCGGAGCCAGCCAGCAGCTCCGCAGACTTGCTGCGGAGCGCAGCCGGCCAGGGCTGGCGAGGATTCCGGGGGGGAACAGATCGCTCCCCCCCCCACGGACCCAAGGTGAGGGGGTTTCGCACACCCCTGCGGCCCAGCTGCTGACAGGGGACCCCTGGGTTACAGAATTCCTTTCTCCTCAGTGCAGAATTTATATTGCCTGGGCACAGAATGTATTTTTTCTGCCCCAGGGCAGCTCCCACTGATTTAGCAGTTCCTGCTTCGCCTGAGACAATCTCTTACGGTGCGGTGCCCAGAGAGATGCAGTCCCATCTCGGATGTGGGGAGCCATGAAGCCACACTTCCTGCTTCCTCCCATCGACTGGGGACCTTGATATTCAAACCCAGACATTCCTGAAAGCAGGAGATTCCGACGCTGATGTCTGCTGCAAGAGTTCAACATTAATATCCTCTTGCTTTCACAGAGACGGGATGAAGGGAAGGCACGCAGCTGCTCACGGAGAGCAGACTAGAGAGCTGGAAGGCATTCAGCTATCTTAATCCGCTGGCAGAGGAAGATAAGGCCTGTATCTCCACAGGATGTTGGCGCAGAGCAGAACAGCGCAGAGATGCCGCTGCCATGCAGACGAGGGAAGGGGCCTAAGGCACAGAAGTGAGGCTGGGCAAAAAAGCTGTAAAGCAGGGGTGGGGAACCTTTTGGGGAGAGGGTTCTTGAAGGCTCAGGGATAATCCTTCGGGGGCTGGCGCCAGATTGGGCAAGGCCAGAGCCTGAAGTAGGCAGGGTCACTTTTATTCTCACTCTCTGCCATCCCCCCCCCCTTTTCTTCCTTGCCACCAACGTGAAATTAGGCCGCGGGCCACAAATTCCCAACCCTGGCTCTAAAGGGCCAGTTGTTTGAACCAAGCTGGCTCGAGACCTCCCCCTCGAGCAGGGCTGTGCATACACCACGGAGTCCAAAGACGCGCTTTGGTGCCAAACCCCCAGAGAGTTGTTTTTTCCTAGATTTGTCTCAGAGGCATACTTCGCTGTTCCCAAAAAGGCAGACACATCTATTGTCTCAACGCACTGCCAGAACAATGGGCAGGCGTCCTCCTGGCAGCGGCAGGACAGCCCAGCGAATTTGTTTTAGGCATGACGCTTTTATTTCACCCTTCCTCCATGGAGCCCAGAGCTACGTACATTTTTCTCTCCTCTGCTCCTGTCTATTCTCACAACAACCCTGTAAGGTAGGTTAGCCTGAGAGAGGAGGAAAGTGGCCCAAGATCGCCCAGTGAGTTTCTCAGCTGAGTGGGGATTTGAACCCAGATCTCCCTGCTCCTTGTCCAACCATCTAACCACTATACCTTCCATTTTGCAGCACGAGTCTGGGCTCAAAAGCTGGGACTCTGCTTTTTCGGAAGTGGCGACGCTTCTGGGACTCCCCTGAAGCTGCCCTTTTGTAGCAGAGAGCTGCATCAGGAAATCCCGGGATTCATTCACTGACTTGGAACATTTGCCAGCTGTTCTCCAACAAAGAATTCTCAAAGCAGCCTATGTTAAGGGTGGGGAACCTGCCCCCTCCAGATGTTGGTTTACTCCAATTCCCATCAACCCCAGGCAGCCTGGCCAACAGGGAGGGATGACGGGAGTAGTAAGTGCATCAGTGTCTGGAGGGCCACAGGTGCCCGAGCCGTGGCCTACGAAGTAACAAGTTGTCTTAGAACCATGTCTCAGCCTCGCATTTAAGCACTAGCCTGGTAGCCATAGGCAAGCAGGAATTCCATGCAGGGGAGCCGGCAGGGATGGAGGAGGATGGATGGAGCACTTTATCCCTCCTCTGTGCCCAACACAGAAATGCAGTGGACAGCTGCAGGAGGGAAGACATTCTCTGTTCCTCTTCTGCCAGGCCCAAGCAGGTTATTTATTACTATTATTGCAGGTGAGTAACTTCTGTGGACTTATTTGCAGGCTGCAGTAGAAGTATGTGTGAATAGTCCCCCATCTCTATCCAGCACTTGGCTGCCAAAATCATTCACTGCTCTCATCAATCTGACCATGCAACACCCCCCACCCTTTAAATCTCTACCTAGCTACTCTCAGATGCAGCATAAACATCCTATCCTTCCCTTCAAAGCCCTCTGTATATTATAATAATATAATTATAATAATTATTATCATTATTATACTTTGCCTTTCCGTTAGAAATGCTCAAAGTAGCTTTCATCGCTATGACATTGAAACCAATCAGGTAAAGTTGCTAACAAATACAAAAAGACCGCGGATAATCACAGTTCAGAATATTACACTGGGGAGATTTAACAGCACGATCCCATCCACGCCTACTCAGAAGTACATCCCACTGAGTTCAATAGGGCTTACGGCGGGTTAGGGTTTGGGGGGGTAGGGTTTTTTAGAGCAGTGCTGTTTTGTTATGTCGTTTTGTTCAGTCAATTATGTAAATTCCTTGTATTTCGTGTTATTAGTACTGTACGCTGCCTAGAGTGGCCGGGTAGCCGGCCAGATGGGCGGCTAATAAATCTAATAAATAAGTGCACATATGGGAGCATGTCAGCAGGTCGGAGGAAGGCCATCAAAGGGAGGGGGTGAGGCAGACTGCTAAAGCCACAGAAAAGGCCCTCTCCTGTGTCACAACCAAAGGCAGCTGAAATGCTAGAGAAACACACAGGACAACCTCTCCAAAAGATCTCAATGAGCAGGCAGGATTTTTGGTCTTTTCTGCTCTTGTAGCCTGATACATCTGTGCTTTTGCTCCTCCAGCCATCATTTGCCGTCATTTGCTCCTTCAAATGACACCGCCCTTTCTCCTTTGCTGCGCTTTATTACTTTGAACTGCCTCCCAAAACAAATGACACCACCACTCCTATTTCCTTTAAATCTCACATCTTCCATGAATCCTTTGGCCCCATACCGTTCTGAGAACTATATTTCGGGGTGGGGGTGTCAGTAAGATAAAGCGCATCCAGGCAGCACCTGCAACACTCATGCCCCATTATGTGCCCAGGAGATAATTTTTGGAAAACAGACCATTTTGTTTCTGAACTCTCGCTAAGAAAAGCTCATAATCACTGAGCTGATTCCAGACTGAACTGGGGAGGGGATGGGGCCCCCTCACCCATCACTACTTCATCGCAGCTCCTCTATTTCCCTGGACCACAATTCTACAGCCTTCAAAAACGCCACTGGTTCTCTGCGTCCGTCGTAAACCCACCTCACAGCCCCTTAAGTCTTATGTGATGGCCCCCAACTCTTCCTCGGTAGCCCCGGGGATCCCCAGCCTTTTTGTATCCATGGGCACATTTGGGAATTTGGGACACTGCTGTGGGCACCACCACAAAATGGCTCCCATGGAGGATGTGGCTAGTCACAGAATGGTTGTGGTGGGGGCCTGCCATATGTAAGGGAGAGAAATACAGAGGCTAGAGGCTGGGAGGAAGGGGGAGATGGCTCCTAGCCTGCCCAGTCTTCCTCTGACCACACAGACCTTTCCCCTTTCCTCTCTTTCTCTCCACTCCCAGGCTCTAGCTTTGCTATTTCTCGCCCTTCCCTGACCCTACCCTTCTTCTTCCTCTCCCTTCCTAGACCCTAAACTTGCTCTGTCTCTCCCACTCACCTGTTTATCTTGCTGTTTCTCGCCACTCCCAGCCTCTTGCCTAGCTATTTCTCTCCACTCAAGCCCTTTCCTCACTATTTACCTCACTTCCCCATCCCTAGCCTGTTCTTCCTCTCCCTTCCTAGACCCTAGCCTTGCTCTCTCTCCCCCACTCACTGGTTTATCTCGCTGTTTCTCTCCACTTCCAGCCCCTACCCTCATTATTTCTCTCCCCCACCACTTCCCTTCTGTTGCTCCCCATTCCTAGCCTATCTCTTTCCCACCCCTCTGCCTTGCTTTCTCTTCCTGCTCGCTGAACAGCTGATAAGCAGCAGGTCCAGGAAGAGGAAGGAGAACTGGCGCCCTACCATTTTTCAATCGTTTATTAAGAACGTTGTTTTGAAGGGAGCAGCGAGTGAAGAGCTTTGCGGGTACCGTTGGTGGACCCCACGGGCACCATACTGGGGACCTCCTGCCTTATGTAGGATGTCTCTGCTCCATCCCCACCCCCATTTCATCAGGCCACAGTGTTGATGCAGCTGCAAAGAAGGCAAATGCAATTTTAGGCTGCATTCATAAAACCATCATTTCCAAGTCACGGGAAATAAGGGCCCACTTTACTCTGGACTTGTCAGGCCTTCTCCGGGATACTGTGTCAAGTTCTGGGCAGCGTACTTTAAGGATACAGACAAAACTGAAGCTGAATCCTGATAAGACAGAGACCCTATGGGTCGGCGGTACCCAGGTCCAGGAACTGGGCTGTTTGCCTGTTCTCAATGGGACTGCACTCCCTCTGAAGGAGCAGGTATGTAGTTTGGGGTGTCCCTGCATCCACTTTTGTCACTGGAAGCCCAGGTGACCTTGGTGGCCTGAAGCACCCATTACCAACTTCGGTTAGTATGCCAAGTACACCCGTTCCGGGTAGGGATAGCCTAGCCACAGTATGCTCATGATTAGACTACTGCAATGTACTCTGTGTGGGGCTGCCCTTGCGCAGAATGCAGCAGCTAGGGTGCTCACTGGCTCACCCAGGTATGCCCACATAACACCTGTGTTAAAAGAACTGCACTGGCTGCCTATTTGTTACTGAGCCATGTTCAAGGTTATTTATTGTTATACAAAGCCCTAAACAACTTGGGACCAGGATACTTAGTAGTCCATTTTCCCTTATACATACTAGGGATGCTGCAGAAATTCGAGACAGATTAATATGAGGTCGGATTTCTAAGAATCCGACCTGCGGAATCTACCGCGGAGCGCCCCACTCAGGCCATGCAGAGTCCGTGGACTTTCGGATGATTTTTTTACTTTCCCAAAATTTACGCATATAAATCCATAGAAAAAATACGCAAGTTTTTGCTGAGGAAACATTGAATGGAATGGGGGACAATACATTATTCACCTCAGTACGTAACATTTAATGTAAACACCTATGTAAATATCTACGTAAATATTTATGCAATCATTTCCGTAGATTCCACATGACGAAAAAAATACTCGCATCCGTCTGTGGGCGGATGGCGGAATGAAAGGCAAAACCTGACGATCTGCGGAACAGACAGAGCAGATTTTACACAGTCCGTACATCCCTAATACATACCCAGCCAATCTTAAAGATCGTCAGAGGAGGCCTTGCTGGTCATTCCGAAACTAACGGAATGTCGCCACGCAACACCTCGATGGCGGGCCTTCGTGGTAGCAGCATCCACCCTTTGGAAAATCCTCCCCTGTGCAGTTTGGGAGGCAGAAAATGTGGCGTGTTTCAAATGTCTCCTGAAAACGCACTTGTTCACCAAGGTTTTCCCTGGGTTGTAATTAAATTAATTAAGGTGCTTCACCTTACTGCTCATTATATTGCTCTTATTGTACTCGGAATTGTTTTTAATGTTGCATTTTAAATGTGATTTTAATACGTATATGGAAACGGGTTAGGGATTTTATTATATTTAGTGGTATATAAATATTAGAATAAACAACTAAATAAGTAAATTGGAACAGGTCCTGAGGGGGGCAATAAAGATGGATAACAAGACTTTTTTTTTTTTTTTTAAAGCCCTCTAAGTAACCAGGTTAGGCCTGTTTGGACTGGAGAAAAGAAGACTGTATGTGTGTGTGGGGTGAGGTTGGGAGATACCACGGCACGGTCTTCAAGAATAGGTTGAATGAGCAGCCATCCATTCGGTATGCTCTGGATTTCCTGTCTCAAGCAAGGAGCTGGACTAGATGACCTCAAAGAAACCCTGTAACGCCATGTTTCTATTTAGACACACTTCCTTCATCCAGCCGGAGAGGTGGCCCTCTCCTCAATCATCTTCCTTACCACAGAGCCTAGGAATGTATGAGAATTTAGTTTTTGCTTGCAAAAATGTAAGCATGCCATGTTCAAAGCTCCACATGTGAGGGCAAGCACGTCTCCTTGAAAATATTCGTAAACTGCCAAACGCGTACTTACGTTCATCTTATTCCCGATTCTGTGTTCAATTTGTGCAAATTTCCTCTGTAGACTGAATCAGCCCCACTTTAGCCTAAGGAGGAAATTTGGGCAAATCTCCCATTCAATCATGGCTTGATTTGCACAATTTTCCCACTTTTTCAAACACCAATGGGAATCAGGCACGTGATTGTTCGGAGACTCCTGGCAATTTTGAACATTGCTCATTCGCCAATCCCTAACAGAGGCCCCCTGCCCGCCCAATATTCCCCTCTCTTCTCCCCATTCCACCCCACACCCTACCCTATGCCTGCCCAGCCAGAAGCACCTTCAATGTAGGGCACACTATATACAAATGTTAAAAAAACCAAACCCACACATATCAACCTGATTCCACAAGAACTAGCACAGGGACAAAGTGGATAGAGACCTTCTTTTTATTAGCAGAGGCGACACAGAAAGGTTCTAATTATTCTTACAGCTGGGAAAGGCGCGCGGAATGTCTCTGGGTTAGAAAGGGGACCTCATGTACATAACAGAGGAGGGGGCTATGAGGCGTCTTGATAAATTAGGTTTGGGCAAATGGCAGCACACCTCTGGGAATTTCACCGCAGCAGGGCTGAAAATGAGACAAAGGTCCTCAAGGCCGACGTGGCCCAGACCAGGAAAGGCGTTACCATTTGACTCTGCTGCAAGTATAAACTGGGCCTGTGCACTATATCCTCCACCACCCAAAACATGTGCATGGTGCACAGTAGAATGTTTGCATTGAAAGCATCAATTGTGCACGCGCTTCATGTTTCTGTGGGCTAGTTCAAGGGTGGGCAACTTCTGGCCCTGCAGATGTGTTGGCTTACAACCAACCCCATCAGCTCTAGCCAGCATAGCCAATGGATGGGAGTTCCAGGCCAAACCCTTTCCAAAGTACATGGAGACCCTGGACTACTCAGCTACCAGCCTAACCCCCTACCCCAAGCTTATTTATTTACAACATTTGTATACTGCTCCGCCTTCCCGCCCTGCCTCCTTCTTCCGCATATAATGGTTTTTGTGAACCGCCCAGAGAGCTTTGGCTATTGGGCGGTATTGAAATGTAATAAATAAGAAATATTTTACTTTTATTTAAATACAGTCACAGACCAGCCACTAGGAATACCAAATATGAGTCAAGCTAACAAATACAAATACAGTACCAGCTATAAATACGAAGCATATATAGAACAACAAGTTCAGATCAAAACTAGCGTCAATAAATGTATTAGTATCAGCTAATACCAAGATGAATTGTAATAAGATGTAACCATCTGATTCCTAAAAGAACATGCCCGGGCACAGAATGTTGCCACCTTAACAGTAAGTTCCTCAGTAGACCCTGAAAGAAGAAGAGAGGAGTAAAACCTATTAGATCTGCCCGGGAATTTTATTAAAATCAGGGCAATATAATGGGAATGAATGTCCTTATAATATCAACAGTATAATAAGACATGTTCAAATGTTTTAACCATGCCCGATTGACAGGGGCAATCATGTGGAGAGTGCGGGATTTGTGAGTATCTCCCTTCCAGAAGAGCTGATGTCAAGACGTTAAATCCAGGGTAAAGGCTCTGCGACATTTAGGGGTTTCCAGAACATAAAGGTCATCTGCGGAAGCAAAGTTTTTATTGTGATTACCAGGTGCTGGATAGTACCGAGCCCTTGCTCGGTCTTCCTGTAAGGCTACATCCCAGATCCATTGCGTGATTATTTCTTTTGCTCTCAGAAATCTCAGGTATATTAAGATTTGGGGGGAGAGTCTAAATACATAATAAATAACCCCCAGAGCTGGTGCCAGTATCCGGCACCTTTGGATATCTGCTCAGGCACACTGTGAATGCCTGCCTGGCCCCTCAATTTTTCTTTCTTTGCCCAGCACATTGAGCAGCACCCCAAATTAACACCACCCAGAGGAATTGTGGGAAATCAAAAGGGCAGCTGAACCCAGCTGCCCAGGGCTGCTCTGACTGAAACCTCCACAGCTGAGCACGCTCACTGGAGGACCCTGAAAGGAGGAGCCCACCAGAGGACACTTTGCTGGCATGCCAAGAAACCCGGGGCCCGTCCTGACAACACCTTCACCATACACTGAAGAACTGCGTTCAGAAGTTCTTCACCTCTGTTCCCCATTAACGGCCCTCTGGGGCAATCTACATTACAACTTTAAACTGGTTTCAAACCTGTTTTTAGTGATTACGGCTACCAAATACAGGAATTCTGGGAATTGTAGCTCTAGGAAGAGGGGCTGCTTGGGCAGGGGTCTCTAGCAAAGAATTCTCAGTACCCTCATGAAACTGCAGGATCCCTTTAGATAAACCAGTTTGAAACCAGTTTAAAGTTGTAATGTAGATTGGCTCCCACTCTCCCATAAGCCAAAAGTGGGCAATAGATAGTTTGGCCTACAACTCCCATCATCCCTCACCATTGGCTATGATGGCTGGAGCTGATGGGAGTTGTAGGCCAAAAGATTTGGAGGGCCACAAGTTACCCACCCTGTCCATGACCACTTGCTGTTCTACCCCCTGCCCAGCAGGTGTGCACACCCAACCCCAGGGAAGAGCTGTGGCTCAGCAGCAGAGCACACAAGGTCCCAGGTTCAATCACTAGCGTCTTCAGAGAAAAGACCCCTGTCCGAAACCCTGGGGAGCCACTGCCAATCCACCTAGGCCAGGGGTGGGCAGACCGTGATCTACCAGCAGATTTGCAATAGATCAGCAAGGTTTCCTATTGTTCCTGCTCAGTTTGTTCCCACCGCTGTCATTCTCCTCCTAAATTAGGCTGCTGAAGCAAAGAGAGATTGAGGTAACCAGGAGTGGACTTTGAGGACGAAAGGGTCTGCGAGCTGAGCTTGGTTCTGGTAATGAAAACAAATGTCTGGCTTCAGGACGTGCTCAGAGACACCTTGTCCTTTAATTGAAGGCCCAGTTTGCACGCAACAGCAGCAATTCCTGGTTGCTTAACCCAGGAATTGCCACCTCCATGTGGAGTGACAAGCTCTGCGCTCATCACTTCCATTTTCACTTAACAATCCAGGAATGCCGTTCCTGGGTTCTTCTGTGACGTCCAAACCCAGAAACTGTCATGAGCCTTCCTGGGTTGTTACCTGAAAACGGAATCAACGAGAATGCTGGTCATTTCACTTGCTGGAGGAAAGCCTGGGTTAAACAACCCAGGAACCATCACCATTATGTACAAACTGGGTCTAAGTATATGCCTTTTGCTCCCTGCTCCAACTGGTGGATCTCTGGGGTTCTAGCAAAATAAAAAGATCCAACAATCCTGAAGTCTGCCCACCCCTGGTGTAGAGCTGGATGGACTGACACCATATAAGGAAGCTGCCTACGTTCCTCCTGGTACCATCAGTGATTTCTGGCTCCCGTCAAGTTATACTTCTCTTACCCCAACCTATATATAAGTATTTAGGCCGCAGCTGGAGCATGTCCCTGCTTAGGAGATTTCTCTCTTTTAATTCAGCCCCCCCTCCTCTCCCTGAAAATGTCCTAATATGAAAAGTCTGTGTGTGTGTTGGGGGGGGGGGGGGGAGAAGATGGATAAGCAACTCATTAAGTTCCTCTTATATGCCATCAACAAAAGTAAAATAACATAGGTCTTTCAGCCCCCTTCCCAGTGTAGCATACTGGCAAAACACTGTGATGTCTGAGCTTCTCAAGTCCCCGGTTCAATTTTAAAAAATAAATAAATAAATAAATAAAAGATCAGCCTTGAAAATAAGCCCTCCCCAAGTTATTAGCTTGCAAAATTCTTTACTAGCCTGCTGGGGGTTCACAAAGGAAGGGCAGAAACACATTTCTATACCAGGCGCCAGGGAGAGGGTGTCCCTCCTCTAGCAGCCTGCTTGGTTTCTATGCTGGGTGCAGCACTCCCAACCCTCCTCTGCCAGCCTGCTCACTCTCCTGCATGCACTTTCTGGTCGCCTATGGAGACCAGGCCAGTGCTTAAATATGAGACTCATTTATTTAACGTTACCGCATGTTTATCCCAGCCTTCTTCCAAAGAGTTCAGGGGAATCTCCATGGTTCTCCTCTGCCCCCATTTTATCCTCACTACAACCCTGTGAAGTAGCGTAGGCCGAGAGATATAATGACTGGCCCAAGGTCACTCAGCAAGCTTTATAACTGAGTGGGGATTTGAACCCAGCTCTCCCCTCCAATGCTAGTCTAACCCCAAACTCAGCAGTGTTACTTGGTCTTAGACAAGCTTTTCATCTCTCTGCCTCTTTCCACTTGTCATGCAATATGATCCAAAGGGATGTGAGGCAGGACATCTTCCTGAAGCTAAGCATGCTCTTGGATGGGAGGCTGCCTATGCGAATGTCGCCTAAATTCTATTGAAGAAAGGCAGAATAGAAAAAGAAATAAGTGTCCTAAAACAGGGGTGGGCAACACAGCGCTCGTGGGCACCTGTGCCCTTTCAGACACCTCTCTTGGGGCCTGCCGAGGTGCCCAAACCCCTCCCACTTTTTATTTTTTAATTAAATAACAAAGGTTCTTGCTGGCAGCAGCTGGGATAGCTTCAAAGCAAAGTGAGGACCTCCAGCTCTTCCCATATTCTTTTCCCATTAATGCCTCTGAGTTACATGTGGGGATGAGAGGCATCCTTAGGAAATGAAGATGGCAGGTGGCTGCAGGGTGACACTTTCCTCTGCAACATGCCCATTTCATGGTGGTGCCCAGGACCGTTTCTCCAATTGCCCAATGTGCCAACAGACCCAAAACCTGCCCCTCTCCTAAACGCAGCTCATATATTTAAAGAGCTTGGAACGGTTCAAGCATTTGATGTAAGCGTGAAAAACCATTTGTCCTCCCTCTTCTGACAATGCAACAACTTTCACCACCCCTCCCAACGTGTTCTGAGAACAAATCCTGGGTCATCTGCTTGCCAGACGTTGTTGACGAGGGCTTGCCTTCAGATGTTGCTGGACTATAACTCCCACCCGCCCCAGCCAGCAACAGCTGCTGTGTATGGGAGTTGCAACCCAACAGCATCTTGGGGTCTTTCCCAGCTGTACACAGAGATACTGGGGATCGAACCTGAGGCCTTTAGTATGCAAAGGGTGGAGCTGCTGCCCACCTCCCGCCAAGCCCCCAATATCAAAAGATACATATCCTATTACTCCTTCCCATAGGAATCCTTCTGAACACCTATCTCTTCTAACCATAAAACACCTGGGGATCATAGCCTTTTACCCTCCTATATGTGCTTACTCAAAAGACAACTCCCAGGATGCTAAGATGTTCCTGGGAAAGGAGAGTCAGTATCAACTCAGCTCTGCTAAGCCCACACAGTAGCTTTTACTAGCCTAACATGTACCTCTCTTAGTCATTTATGGCAACACACCCCTCTCTTCCAGATTACTAAACCTCCCCAGTCTGGTCACCCAGGGGCCAGTTTTCCTCACCACGGACGACCTGAGCAGCTCTTTACAAGCCTGGGGTAAGTGCCACAGCATGGTGCAATTCTCCTCCAGTGGATCTGCCAGACTGCCACATGGTAGACTGTGCTGCTTGAAGCAAGGGCGAAGCTCTCCTGCAACCCAGGAAACAAGGGCTACCCCCAGGTGGTGAGACATGGCATGAGTGTGGCCCACATGAGGACAGGTCTGGGGGTGGGAACTGGCCCCTGGATTCCCTGAAATTGCCCATCCCTTCCCTAGAAGGTCCTCAACACACACCCAGGGCCGTTTCACACATTACAAGCAGTAAACCTGGCACTGCAACCGAGGTACACAGCTAATCCCAGCTCCCCAGTGTACGTGTGCATATGACGTGTGTATTAGTCAGGTCTATACTTAACATCTGTACGTGCATGATATTTTAGGTGTACGCACAAACCTGCACTCCCACCCCACACACACTCACAAACAGTAACGTATGAACAGGCTTTTGGCCTTCTGTGAGCGGGATTCTCCACAAGCCTTTAAGCCCCAAACCAGCGGTTTCACTCAGCTCCTCTGCCTGTGTTTTCTGCCCCTTCACCCCAACCCCAGTTCCCTGTCCAGCAATTCACCTAGTTATTCTATTATTTATTACACTCCCTGCCTCCCTTCCACTAAGGAGATCTGGATAGAGAAGGGGGTGGAAGAGATCCTTCTGTGGCCTTTCAAAAAACCCTCACAACAACCCCGTGAGGTGGGCTGGGCTGAGAGATCGCCAACGGCACAAGGTCGCTCAGTAAGTTTCACGGCCGGGTGGGGACTTGAACGGGAGCCTAGTCAGGCACTCCAACCCAGCCTTCCCCAACCTGGCGACCCCCAGATGCTTTGGACTCCACCTTCCAGCATTGCTGACCATAGGCCATGCTGGCTGGGGCTGCCGCGACTTGCAGCGCCAAACATCTGCAGGGCAGCAAGGCTGGGAGAGAGCAGCTGTAACCGCTACCCCACACTGGGCTCTCTCCCTCTCAACCCCACCGGTCCCTTTCGCGGCTCTTTGTCTTTCCGGCCGATCCGTGGCCTCCCAGGTCCGGCTGCCTCTCCGGCTGCTTGGCAACTCTTTGCTGATCAGGCCGGCCGGGCAGTCGCTTTCTTCCCTGTCACTTTTTCTGGCAGGGCGGGGAGGGGGGCGAGGGGGGTGAGGAAAAGGATCCCGTCCCTATAACGGCACAGACCCCTCCTGATCACAGCCTCCCCGTTTTTCTGTCCTTAATTCCAGGCTCTAAAACCTCCCCTCCCGATCAGCTCCCTAGAATTAACCCCCCCCCGCATACTACCCCCCCAAAAAAGGTCCCCGAGAGCTGGTCTCCCAAGCTCTCTGCCTTGTCCTCCATTTTGTTCTCCCCCTCTCTGCGCTGCTGCCGCCACCGCAGGACGAGACGGAGGCGGCGGATCATGGCTGGTTCCCTCTCCCCTCCCCCACCCCTCGTAGGCCCGTGCAGAGAGCGGACGACGGATCCCCGAAAAAAGGAGAGAGGAGGACCGGGGTGGGGGGGGGGATTCCCTCTCCTTACCTGGAAGCAGCGGAGGCGGTGGCTGTGTCCAGGCCGGGATCCAGCATGTCCATGGGGGGAGAGGGAAGGGGGAAAGGGGGGAGGGAGGGAGGGAGAGGGGAAGGGGGGAAAGGCCCCGCAGCACCAGGGGGAGAGGGGTGGGGAGGAGGCAGGAGAAGGAGGGGATGAGTTTTAAATCTCACGCCGGATGGAGGTAGAGGGGACGCGGAGGAGACACGGGAGCCGAGGCGCTGATCACGGGGACAAACACTCGGGTCATGTGAGGAGGAAAGAGAGAGAGAGCGAGCGAGCGAGCGGTTCTCCCCCTCCCTCCCCTCCTCTCCTCTCCTCTCCTTCCCCAGCTGGGAGCCCGGGACACGTGAGGGGGACGAGACGGGAGAGCGTGGGAGCCGGAGGAGGAGGATGCGGATGCGAGCGAGGGGCACGAAGAGGGGGGACCCGCTGCGGCGGCTGCGGATGGGACGCCGGCGGCCTGCTTTGGAACGTCGGCGCGCGGCAGCGGATGGAACGTTGCAACAATCCGGAGCGAGAGGGGGAGGGGATAGAACGTTGCGACGATCCGGGGCGGGGGAAGCGAGGGAGCGGAGCGGGGCGGGGGAGGAGGAGGAGGAGGAGGTGGAATGGAACGTTGCAAACGAGCCGCCGCGGCGGATGGAACGTTGCGAGCTTCGATCGAACGTTGCGACAGCGTGGGCGGGGGAGGCGCGTTGTTGCTCTGTGTGCGGCGCCGTGTTTTTTTAGAGCGTTGCAGCGGCGCGGACCGACACCCCCCCCCCGCCCCGCCCCGCCCCCCGAAAAAAGGGGGAGCGGCGGAATCTTGCCGCGGCAGGCCTACACCGAGGAAAAGCGTGTGTGTGTGTGTGTGTGTGTGTGTGTGTATGTGGGTAGGTGGGCGATCGGCTATTCAAGATTTCCCCCTGCTTTGTGGCCCCAGAGCGCATGCGCGTATGCTCAAGGGGCTAGGCAGCGGGTGGGTGGGTTAGTGGGGGGTGCTGACAGGTCGCCCCCCCCAGCCCGAATAGTCTCTCACTGGTGTGCCGGAGGGGAGACCGGGACTGGGATCTATTTAGCCAGGGCAGCGCTGAACACTCGTTCAAAAAAAAAAAAAAAAAAGATTGCGAAATCTACAGCGCGTTGCGCTCGGAGGCAAATGCCGCTGAACTCCGCGTCCGAGGAAAGGAGCGCAGGCTCCGAGGTTGCACGTCCCGTCCGGCCTTGCCGAGCGCTATTGAGCATGCTCGGCGCGGGGAGCGTTGCCGGAGCTGACGGAGGCTGCAACCCTGTGCGCGCTTGCCTGGGGGTAAGCCCCGCTGAGCACGCTGTGGGACTTCCCGGCACATATGCCTGGGGTTGCGCTGCAACGACGCGGCCCGGTTATACGGGTACTGGGAACCGTGGGAGAAAGCTATCCCTTGTGCGCTCCCAGAATCCGAAAATGGAGTCATCGGCTCGGCTAGCCGTGTCTAAACCTGCGTCCCGCAAGTTGTTTCCACGTTACGCGATGCATCACACAAAGCTCGCTTTGTCCCGAATTTACTGGTAATCCCTGGATTACCTCATAGGCTACAAGGTAACTCCCAGAATTCTAGGCGGGCTAGGGGGCTGATGGGAGTTGAAGGCTAAAACATCTGGAGGGCACCAGATTGGGGAAGACTTGGGAGTATTCGGAGAGACGTTCACCCCTCCCTTGTGGCACAAAACCTTGCCGCGGTTCCCAGCCTGCTTCCCTCTAGGTGTGTTGGGCTACAGCTCCTATCATACTTGGTCAGCACTGTGACGCCTGGGGTGGTGGGGGTTGTAGTCCAGCACATCTGGAGGGCGCCAGGTTGGGGAAGGCTGCTCCATCATTACTTTGAAGTCATGAGCATGCTCAGTTGGAGTAATTGTGCCCGGTTCTTGCCCTTGCTTGGAATCCAGTTCCCCTAATCAAAATGCTGACAGGAGGAATCTGTTTTAGGAGAAAGGGGAGAGGGGCAGGGATTGTGTGAATCCATATATTACAGTTACATAAGACTAGGATACATAGAGGGGATGCAGATGGCAAATAGAGTGCATATCCAGTAGTCTATTGTGTCTTACAATGCGATCCTATGTATGTCTACTCATAAGTAAGTCCCATTGATTTCAATGGGACTTCCAGGTAAATGTATCCTGTAAATGTAAGTCCCATTGAACTTAATAGGGCTTGCTTCTGAGTAGACATGCATAGGATTACCCTGTTAGTTGCTTTTAAAGGTTGCCAAATTCAGCCCAGAAAGTGGACAGCTGATACCATTCCAGTGAGAAGGACCTGTGTGTTTGTGACTCAGGGCAGTGAAGAGTTGTGCAGCTTGATCTTTTGCATGTTTATTCAGAAGTTAGCCCCATGGGATACAGTGAGACTTCCCTCCAAGATCGCAGCATTAATTTCCGCTGTCTCCTTCCTCTAAAAAGAGCAGGGGGCTCAGCTAGGTGGTCCTTTGGTTTGACTTACATACAATAAGTTTGACTTTATTTTTTGGGGTGGGGACGGGAAGGTCTACAAGACAACCAGGCAGACCAGTAAAGAAGCCTTTCTTGAACACCAGCGGGTCGAGAGAGGTCATGTGATAAAGCCTGCTCGCTTATAAAGGCTTCTGGAGATGAGCTTGCTCTTCGTTGGGAGTTGTGGGGTGGGATTCAGTTTGCTCGGCCTGTGACTTGGTAGAAGCAAGGTCTGATATCGGTGAGGAGGAAAATCCCTTGATCCCAACAGACCTGGCATCAGCATCTGGCATGGTGGGGCAAAGGTTGGGTCCTCAAGACGGCCCACTGCTGCTGATGTCAGACTTCTTTTAACAGCCTGGTGCTCTGAAAAGGGTGAGGCAGCTGCAGCCACTGCTGTCTTAATTTCCCCTGAATGCCTCTGGGCCCCAACATAGAGCCCAGAAGCATTCTGGGGAAATGAAGATGGCGGTGGCTGTGTCAGCCTTGCCTAGCACTTCTCTGCGTAGTGCCAGGCTGCATGCTGCTGCCCATCCCACTGCTGCTTGCGACGGTGTCACCACCCACCCTGCTGCCCCCTGATAAGTTGGGAAGGGGGTGGGCAGGGCATTGCTGCCCAGGGCCTCAAATCTGGTGCCAGCCTTGTATCCAGCTCCAGAAGCTGGAGCAAGTGCAGAATGCAGCAGCTCGGCTGTTGTCAGGAGCTGCCCTTTCCCGGCATGTAATTCCTTTGCTGAGGGAACTGCACTGGCTGCCTATTTGCTACCGGGCCAGGTTTAAGGTTTTAGTACTAGTGTACAAAGCCCTAAACAACTTAGGACCAGGATACCTGAGAGTGCCTTCTCCGTTACCAACCTGCCCGGCCACTGAGGTCATCAGAGGGCATGCGCCTGGTGGTTCCACATGGACCTATGGTCCGATTGGAGTCCACCAGGAGAAGAGCCTTTAGTGTGGTGGCCCCCTTTCTTTGGAATTCCCTGCCCCTGGAGGTCAGGCAGGCACCAACACTGTGTTGTTTCCGGCCCCTCCTGAAAACAGCACTGTTCCAGGAGGCATTCCTCAGTTGACCAGTCACAGTTTCTGTTGGCATGGTGTGTGTTTTTTTAAGTATAATTTTAATGTGGTGTTTTAATCTTTTATTCTTTTACTGTTTATCTTTGGTGTTCACTGCTCCAAAATCTGTTCTAGATGTGGAGCAGTATATAAATATTGTAAATAAATACATCACGAAGTAGGTATCAGTCATACCGGGGAAATGCCCATCTCACTGAGCACTCCTAAGGAAAATTTGACTCGGGTGGGTATTAAGCTCGCCCCATAGTATTCTGAGTTGGATCCTGCTTTAGGTATACCTCGAGTAGACCCACTGAAATCAGTGGGACTTAAGTTCATCATGGCTAGCTTGGGTACTGTCTGTTTCAATGGGTCTGCTCTAAGGATGGCCAAGTCTGGATCCAATCCTCTGTGTTTGAGTGTGGCAATCCCTTATGCCAAAGAGAAAGCTCATAATACTCACCCAGTGAGCTTCATGGCCGAAGTCACCTAGTGTGCTTCATGGCCGAGTGGGGACTAGAGCCGGGATATTCTGAGTCCCAGTCCAACACTCTAACCCCTACTCCGCACTGAACAACCCCAGCCCAAGTTCAGACATCACAGAGACATTCCTCACAATAAATCATTCGTAGGTTGTTCCTGGAAACAAAGTGGCTTGTGCGCTATGCGCATCCCTGCATGTTATGGGCTAATTAACCCAAGAATTGCCACCAAAAGCTGTCGTTATGTCTGAACAACCCAAAGAGTCAACCATGAAGCTGACTGGATGACCTTGAGTCAGCCACTATCCCTCAGCCTGACCTACCCCACAGGGTTGTTTGAGAGGATAAAATAGGGGGTGGGGAGCACACCATGTACACTGCCATGAATGGCAGGATGAATGGCAAGATATAAATGTAATTAATAAAATACCGATCTTGAAGTAAATAAAAATAAGTGAGTTTAGGGAGAAGGGGGAAGGGTTTTGTGAGCAGATTGCTGACTTGTAAATGTGACTGAATAATGATCAGAGATTGGGAGAAAGGGAGTGGAGCCAGGAGAATGGAGCCTTATGGGAACCCCGGAAGGCTGGATTACGTGCTTCCTCCCCACAGAGGGCTGGATTTTGCCCCCCGGTCTGAGGTTCTGCAGCTGTGCCTTGGAAGGAAGTCACTGGAGACTTAACGCCGTTTCTGTGACAAATTTCTAGGGAACCCACCATGCCACAGGGTTTCTTGCAGAGTGCAGATCAACTCTGCTTCCTTTTCAGATCAACCTCCAGCATAGATGGAGTCCTACACAGGCAGACCTCACTTGCCCCCGTTCCTTCTCCCAGTGTTACCAGGATGGGATTCCCTTCCCCTCACCCTCTACAGGCCTGTTCATGTGCTACGCGTGGATTTTACTTCACATGATTGGTTTGCCAAAGAAGAATTCCCACTGGCCCCCAAATGCGTAAGTGGCAACCAAGTGTTGGAAGACGTAGGCCGGCTATTTGCCTTGCTTGTGAGATATTCCAAGAGGGAGGGACAGCTGCCCCAAGCTGACATGCCAGGCCGAGGTCCAGTCAGCCATGCCTCTGAATGACTTCCGATTTCAGTCCAATGAGCGCGAGATACAGCACCAGGAAAGGTCTTGAACCCAGACCCCAGAGGCCAAGCTCCAGTGCATTCCTTCCTATGGGAGGAGTCCCCAACATACCACCCATGGGCATCTCCAATGGCACCCATGAATGGGTCCCCAACTTGATGCCCATGGGTACCAAATATATATTAAAAAATCCCCCCACTTCTTAAATATGCATATATGGATTTGTATGAAATGTATACAGCTTTCTAGCAATTATACATGGGCTTCAACAAAAGTGGGCCAAAGTCCAAATAAGTAGCCATTTGAAGATGGCATCTGTGTGCCACTCAGTTACTGAAGACATGAGATGCTCAATCCATTGCATTATAGGAGGTGAGTGTTTATCCTTCCAATGTTGTAATATCAGTCTTTTAGCTGTCAAAAGGGCACAGATAATCCATTTACGCTGACCATGTATTAACTTCTAGGAAGCAGGTAAATAAATTAAAAGAGTGTGTACGTCAGTGAATATTAAAGGCTGTCCCAGTTCAATTTTCCCCCTGTGTCATACCCTCCCCGCAAAAAGAAGCAGTTACTGGACATTGCCAAAACATGCAGTTTAAAAGAAGCATTAGCTGTATTGCACTGCCAGCAATTAGATGAATTAGACAATCCCCTATTAAAGGGGTGTTGCAGTGTCCATTAAACACAAAGCAAAAATTTTTGCGGACTAAAATGCAGCCTAAGATCTGTAGACCCGAAAGGCAGACGTCAAAGTGGTGATCTGCTGATTAGGCATTTTGTGGTAGTGCCCACAGCAGTATCAAATTCCCAGATGTGCCCATGAGTCCAAAACGTTTGGGGACCCCTGTCCTATGGCTCTCACCATCAACTGCAAGTCAAGCAAAGAGCCCCGTGCTTCAAGGGCACCACATAGGCCGGGAGTTGTGGCACGGTAGAAGTTATATTGGGATCTACCAGTACAACTCTTGAGATTTGCAAGAGATCACCAAGGACTGCTGACTCCCAATTGTTTAAGAACAGAAGCCACATGAAGGCTTATTTTCCCCCACCTCAATCCCTTCTAGATTTGGCTGCAGAGATGGAAGAAAACTTGGGAGCAGAACAGGAGTGGATTTTTGTATGCCTGGATTGTGAGCTCAGTTCTGGAACTGAAGACAAATTTCTGGGCTGGGCATGTCTTCAATGTCACCCTTGGTTCCTAAACTCCCAAGAGAACGTTCCTTCCCCGTCCCAAGCCAGTATCTTCCACCTGGTGGACCTTGGGGCCTAAAAGGCAAACCTCAGAACTTGCAACTCAAGGCCAAAGCAGACATTACTCTAAGGGTGCAATCCTATGCAGATAGGCGGCCGCCTCCGAACTCAGAGGCGACCGCCTATCCAATGCAGGGCAGGAGAAGCACGGAAGGGATCGTTCCCTCTGCCCTCATGCCCTGCATTTGTGGCTAGACAGCCAATTTTGGCTGTCTAGCCATGGGAGGGCTGAGCGAGGGAGGAGGCTGCTGGACAACACATGGGATGTGTTGTATTGGCATTTCCGCCCTCCCCGCCCTGGAATGCCCTGTTTTGGCTGCTCCGCACCCCTCTGGCAAGCACGGTGCATGGGGCTGTTCCGCGCTGCCTGCGAGGCAGCGTGGAATGGGGGGAAGGTGGGCTCTCTGGGAACCAACCTCAGAGCGCAGGCTTTGAGGTCGGTTCCTGTCTAGCCACTGACTAGAGGCCATAGGATTGTTCCCTCCATTTGTATCTGGCAGCTATGTTTTTTCTTCAGTTTTACTCTAGGGGCTTGATCCAGATTGGAACCCAGCAGGGGGGTAGGGGAAGCTTTTAAGACCTGGAACTGGTACCTTGTACCTAGTCTAGAGTAAAAAGTCTGGATTACTTAGTGTAGCTTCTAGATATAGATTTAAAGAACTGGCTGTTTTGAGCCTGAGCAATTTCTCCCATCCGATAGGCCTTGAGTGGTTATGGCCCAGCTCCCTTCCCTTGTATGCTTTCAAAACCTAACTCCATGCCCACCTGTGTTTGGATTATGTTATCAGCAACTTGCCCTTCAGCTCTTCAGTTGTTGCCTTTGGGGCTTGACCTCTTGCCTATCTTAAACTACATTACCTGTTTCTGGGCTTTTTGCTGTTTCTGGAATTTGACCCATGCAAGCCCTCAACCATACTGCTTACCTCTTGGCCCTTTGGATTGATGACAAATAGCCTCGTGACCCAACCATTTGTGGGGCCCTGCTGGCACTTCTGAAGTTTTTATTTATTATTTCTATACTGCCCAATAGCTGAAGCTTTCTGGGCGGTTCACAAAAATTAAAACCACAAAGCGCAGGATGAAGCTACGTGAAATAGGAATGCTTAAAATCACAATATAACAGTACAAGCAGAATAAAACCTAGCAGCAATGCAGAGATTTAAAATACAGATTTAAAACAAAGCTAAAAGACTAGGAAGCTAAAATGGTAAAATACTGGGAGAATAAAAAGGTCTTCACCTGGCACTGGAAGGAGTACAATGTAGGTGCTAGGCAAACCTCTCTAGTGAGCTCATTCCACAGCCGAGGTGCCACTGCAGAAAAGGCCCTCTTCCTGGTAGCCACCCACCTCACTTCCTTTGGCAGCAGCTCATGGAGAAGGACCACTGAGGATGATCTTAGGATCCAGGCAGGCACATATGGGAGGAGGCAATCCTTCAGGTAACCTGGCCCCAAGCTGTTTAGGGCTTTGCATGTTAATACCAGCACTTTGAATCGGGCCTGGAAATGGACAGGCAGCCAGTGCAGCTGGAAAAGTACTGGTGTAGTGTGATCTTGTTGGCTGGTCCCTGCTAACAATCTTGCTGCCCTATTTTGGACTAGCTGAAGTTTCCAGACAGTTTCAAAGGCAGCCCCACGTATAACACATTTCAGTTATCCAGACGAGAGGTTATCAGACCATGGATAACTGTAGCTAGGCTATCTCTGTCCAGATAAGGGCATAGTTGGCATACCAGCCTAAGCTGATAAAAAGTGCTCCATGCCACTGAGTCCACCTGTGCTTCAAGTGACAGTCCTGGGTGCAAGAGCACCTCCAAACTACGCACCTGATCCTTTAGGGGGAGTGCACCCCCCTCCAGAACAGGTTGAACATCACCTAGCTGGGCCGACAAACCATCCACTAACAGTACCTCTGTCTTGTCTGGACTGAGTTTCAATTTGCTTTAAACATTTGGTAGGGACCTTTCTACAGAGCACTGGAGGCAATGCATGACAAAACACTAAAATTACAAGCCAAAGAAAAACAAAATATTTTACGAAATACATAGAAGCAAGCAAGCGCAAGAATGACATTATAGCTACCCCTACCCAAAATAACAGGCACCTAAACTGTGAAGGTTTTGGAAAACAGGTTGGTCTTTACAGTCTGGTGAAACACATGGCGAAGAGAACCAGAGAGCTTTTCTGGGAAGATTTTTCTGCAATGTAGGTGCCACCACCAAAATGGCCCTACACCATTAATTGATGTAATATACCCTCCTAAAGGGTGGCACAGGGACTAGGGTTTCATCCATAGACTTGAGAGGAAGGGGGGGAAGAAGCAGTTACTTTTGTGTGGTCTCTCCCCCCGCCCGCCCTTATAAAAGGTTGCTTGGTTAATGGCAGTCAGGGTTTTAAGCTAAAATATGGTGGCATTTTGGCCCCACCCCTTTTGCCCTTGGCCCTGCCCACCACTGGAATGCAGCCCCCAAGAGCTTCTCCAAAATTGAATTTGGCCCCTGGCCTGAAAGAGGTTCC
This sequence comes from Heloderma suspectum, assembly GCF_057233095.1. NCBI lineage: Eukaryota > Metazoa > Chordata > Lepidosauria > Squamata > Helodermatidae > Heloderma > Heloderma suspectum. The sequence goes on from NC_139467.1 coordinate 17,142,635, forward strand.
ACCCACCCCTGAAATGGTAGGAAGTGCTCCCTGAGCTATGCAAGACCCAGGGTATTTAAGGGCTCAAGGTAATAAGCAGCTCCTTGAACTGGGCACAGAATCTCACTGGCACTTTGTGCAGCTGAATCAAAAGAGCCATGTGTGTGTGTGTTTTGTGGCCCATTCTAGGCAGTGGTGTTGTGGAGGCAGGGCTTGCAGGGACTGACAGCCCTGGCACTTTTTCATTAGCAGGGACTCTGATGTCATCCGCCACCCCCCTCAGAATTCCCTGTTCCCTCTGAGCTTGGCTGCGATCCTCACTGTAGCTGTGGGGGGGAATGAATTTTCCAAGCAGCAATATATTGTTCCATGTTGGAATGCAGAGTATTTGGGATGACTTGGTCTGGAATGGGCAATGAAGACCTATTTGCTTTACCAAAGACGTGCTCCTGGTGGAGATGAAAACTCCTAGAACTGGTTTGTTGATATGGATCGACACAGCTGCCTGAAATTTTTTGACTGCCCTTGGAGACTGTCACAGTGAACGCCCGCATTTCCAAATTGACCACTACACCACTGACCCTAGTCAACAAACAGGCCATAACCTCCTCCACTGGCTGCAGCTTCCAAGCCATCTTCAAGTGCAGCTCCCCACGCAGAGCACAATGCAGTAGTCCAGACTGCAGATCTTTTGTAATTTTTTTTTAAGAGTGCCAAGGTGACAGTTGGACAGTATTTTTGCCATCCTATTGATCTCAACAACAAAGCTCCAAGGGGTAGAAGACAACTGTGTGTGTGTGTGTTTTTATTAACCTCCTTCCTAGATATTGGGGCACAGACTTGGCTTGTGAGATAGACATCTATAGCTGTGTACAGTGTTTAGCATTACAATTCCTGGCTTTCCTTATCAATGGCCATCAATGTCTGGAAGTGGTGGGAGGGAGGTTTTGGTGCCACGCAGTCATGGCAAAGTCATACAAAGCAGCAGCATTCACAGTCTTTAAAAAAAGTCCCACTTGAAGAGCATTGCTCACATCTGGAACACTGATGGGGACTAGAATGGCCCGTGGTGCGTGGGGCTCATGAACTGAATGTTGATGGGCTGGATTGGGGCCGAATTTGGGAGAGCCACAGGGGCGGGTTGGATGTTCCGATGGCCTTTGCCATCCTGCAGTAGAAAGGGCGTCTCGGCTGGAGCTGCGGTGGCCACGCAGGGCATGCTGGTGATGACCATGATGTCCGGCCTCAAGGAGGGCCCAGTCTCTTGCGGCGACGGCAGCCCCGGGGTGCTGGCGAGGGATGCTTTGCTGGCGTAACTCAGAGCCAGCTGCTCCAGCTGTCTCTTCTTGAAGAACGCCTGAGTGGTGGCATGCAGTGGCTGGAGTAGGCGAGGGACAGGTTGCCCCGGGTGGAGGAAGAAGTCAAAGCCGGCGCAGTCGGCGGAATTGAAGGCGGGCGGTCCAGACCCTTCGCCCTCTCTGGGCCAGGCGAAAGGGAATGGGAGGGTGAAATCCTCGGTGAGTACTCGGATCGCAAAGTCGTCCTCTTTGCCAAACTCTTTGTAGGCCCTCTGGATGCTGTGGAAATGCTCCTCCCATTTCTTCATGTCCCCATCGTAGATGTCTGGGAAGGTGCCTGGGAGGGTCTGAACCAGCCTTGGAGGTGAGGAGGCAGTTGCTGAGCTCAGCAGGCTGTAGACAACTCCGGTTGGGGTACTGGGCGGAGCTGTCTGGTTGAAGATGGCCGGTGGCGGTAGGGATGGCAGCAGTGGTGGGATCAGGAAGTCTTGTGAGTTGTTCCCTAGGCTTCCCCCAGGTTTGGGGCCAAATCCTTCAATGGGAAGGGACTTACCTTGTGGCAGTGGGGCAGGAAGAGCTGGGGTCCCTCCATCGCCTGTGAGCACACAATCCAAAGACAACAAGGTTAGAATTGGGTATCAACAAATCCACTCGCTAGCTCGCCGGGATAAGTGTGCCAACCTTCTGGCGAGCGGGACACCCAGTGGACCGCAGATATTCCTCCTGGGAATCTGATTGGTGCCACAATTTGGAGAAGGTAAAAAACAGCAGGAGTCCCTTCTGAATAGTGGAAGAGGCTCACACTTTTTCTGACCTCAGTATCCTAGCACAAATGAGAGAAGAGTCTGTCTCTCTCCCAAGCCCTTTCCGTGTACCAGAGGACTTAATGGAGAAGAATATGGTAACAACCACAAATGATGGCTGAGTACTAATCTCATCTGGCATTTACGGACATCCGGTTAAATTTGCAAGAGAGGACAAAGGGAGATCTTGGCTGTGATAAATGGCCATGCAGAGTAGATCCTTTTTAGCAGTGGCACCTATTCAACCAAACAATTCTCACCCACTCCCAGTGAAGTCGAAAGGGAGGTCAAGATCTTTTTATTTACCAAGTCCTTTTAAAGGTGAACTAGATTAATTATTGACTTTTTCTTTCTGTTTTTATTCTTGTCTTTCACCCTTTTTTTAGGCAGATGATTTTTCTTGTTAGTCTTCAGATGCCATTTGGCTCTTGGGAAAGTGGCCCATAAAGGATGCAAGCAAACACTCCAGGAAGCTGGATTCATTTAAACATGACCTCAAGACATCAAGAAGTGGGAACATGGAAGCAGGTTTGGTAAGGATGAATAAGTCAATGGGAAGTGATGGAAGCTGTAAATGAAGGGATGGATGAGTAAATTAAGGAAGTGCGATAGGGAATGATGATAAGGATGCAGTAGAGAAGTAGATGTCAGAGGAAGAAAAATGGAGGACTTGGAAAACATACGTGAGACCATTTTTCTTAAGAGTGGCAGGGCTGGTGTCAAGTGTAGGCATAGTTGGGCACCTGCCAAGGGCCCACACCCCAGCAGGGGCCCACTTTTGAGGGCCTTGGGCAAGAGACCCTCAATGGGCTCCCTGCCTTCTTACCACTACTGCCAACAACTGCTGTTGCTCCTTCTTCTCCTTCTCATCATTGCTATCGCTTGCTTTCTTGACAGGCACAGATCCCATGAGCAAGTAGACAAGAGCATTTACTGCTTCCCTTTCTCACCACCACTGTTATCTGGGTTACCAGACCAAGAGGCCAGAGAATGAGCAGGGTGCAATGATGAAGAGGAGGAGCAGATTCAGGGGGCTCCTGTCAGTGGGCCCCCACTGGGGTGCGGGCCCTTGGCAAGTGCCCAGCTATGCCTACCCTCAACACTGGCCTTGCTCCCTGGCCTTGCTCCTCCACTTCAGCATTGCAACCTGCTTGTTCACCTGCCTCTCGCTCTGTCCCAGAAATGGCGTTGGTGGGAAAGAGGAGCTGTAGAATGCCGCTGCCTGCTTCTGTCCGCCTGTCAAGCAACCAAGTAGTAGCAAGGATGAGGAACAACAGCAGCAGATGACAAAGGTAGTGGAAAGGGAAATTCACCGAGAGAGGAGGCTGATTGAAGGAGTCTGGTCTGAAGGCCCTGAAAAACCTGAAGGCGGCACTGAACAGTAGCTTTATTTATTTATTTATTTATTTACTGCTCTGCAGCCAAAGATTTCAGAGTGGTGAACAGCAAGGATAAAAGAATTCAACACCATGTTAAAACAATTAAAACATTTTAAAAGAGACTAGTTCCGATAAGGCTGAATTTAATAAACCACAGCTGGTCACTCAAAGAAGGCGTCCCAAAATAACAATGTCTTCAGGAGGCGCCAGAAGGAGCACAATGTTGGTGCCTGTCTGACCTCCAAAGGCAGGGAGTTCCACAGGAAGGGGGCCACCACACTGAAGGCTCTTTTCCTGGTGACTCCAACTGGGCCATGGCTCCATTTTGAGACCATGAATCATTCCTCTAACTAGTTTTACATAAAAAAAAACAAATGAAGAGAAGAAGGAACCCCCGAACCCTCTCTTTCCCAATGTGTGCTGCCATTTTAAGAACCACCACACTCTCCTCAAACTTCTTTTGCTTCTGGATTGGCAGCTGGGACACCTCCAGAGAGGGTGAATTTGGCCCTGGGGCCTCTAGTTGCCAATTTCTACTCTACACCCTCTGTTTGGCCCTTTCTGGAGCCAGTTGGGCTCCTTTCTCCAGCCCCTGCAAGTCTCTACCCAGCTCTTTCACCTGGAGGCTGAGGTAGGTTATCCAAAGTCTCTGGTGCTAAGGAAGCCATTGTCGTCACACAGAAGTTGATATGGAAGGGGCCTGGGAACAATTGTTGACTGTAGTCACCTAGGAAACTACAATGGCTCTGTGATGACATCACAGCAGATAAATGGGGAGAAAAGGGTACAGCATAGTGATGCAAATAATTGGTGCGGAAGGGGGGAATGTTCAGCTTAGGATGGCAGCTACGGGGGAAAGGAGTCCCTTGTCAGAGCTTCCATAGTCCCCTATCAATCCTCGCGTAGTGGGATCCACGCAAAGTACTGTGGATCCAGCAGCAGGCTGTGATGCCTCCCCATGAGTAATTTACTTGTGAGTAGACAAGTAGCGCTGTTTGGAGGGCACATTTGTCCTCCTTTCTTCCATTGCTGACCTGTGTGTGTGTGTGTGTGTGTGTGTGTGTGTGTGTGTCCATGGTATGTATTTCAACCAAACAAAGAGCATCGCGGGAACAAAAAGATCTAGAGAGCCAAGGGACAAACAAGAAACAAAAAGGAACACTGAGGAACACTGGACTGGTGCAAACGCAGAGTCCAGGGGTTAGTAGACGTGTCCCACCAGCATCGTCAAAATTAGGGCTGAGGAACGTTTTTAATGTCAAGGGCTGCATCCCCTTGGGAGTAACTTGTCGGGGCAGCAGATGCTGAGGTGGGCAGCGAACAGCGGCGAGGTGTTCAAGGACAGAGCTATGTGTGCTGCGCTGCCTGCAATGGTCCCCTTGATTTAGCCTGCTGCCCTTTGGTGTGGTGAAGGAGGTTGTGCCATTGCCAGTGTTGAAGTCAGATTCAACTGCCAGTCCAGCCAGCTTCTGTTCATGGAATGGTTGTGTGTGTGTGCAGGGGCTCCATCAAATCCTTTGCACTGGGCAGTGAAATGTCTTGGGACGGTCCTGCAAAAGACCCCGAAACAGCCCTATGAAGGCTGCAGTCGTATGCACGCTTCCTGAGGACTATGTCCTAGTGAACTCAGCGTGGGTTCTGAAGGAGTTGTGGTACAGCCAGTGGCAGCAGCTGGTGACTCCTGTTCTGGAGGCATGGTGATTCCATTCAGTGTTTTAGTTACCACCAGCCAAAACTCTGAAGGTGCTATCTGAGGTGCTGAACCCATTTGGGGGATAAGTTTCAGCAGCTTGGATAGCACCTTTAGAGTTTTGGCTGGTGGTAACTAAAACACTGAATGGAATCACCGCGCCTCTGGAACAGGAGTCACCAGCCGCCACTGGGTACAACTGAGAATTTAGAACAGCAGTCTTCAGTCCACCTTTAGCACCAATGTTTAACATGAGACCCAGGTTTAATTTTTAGCATCCCCTGCCTTTCTCTCCCGTTTTTCTTCTTCTTCATACAGCCGACTTAGAACATCACACAAGCACCCAACAGCAGCTGTTCTAGACCTCTTCCCTTCAAATACTCTTGGCTTTCTTGCTTTCTTTTCTTCTTTGCTTTCCTTGCATCCCAGGCAACAGCAAAAAAATAAAAATGGTGGTAGCTCTACACAGAATGGTCCTTTGGTTAAGTTGCAGCTGACTTGTAGGTCACACAACCCATCATCAATGGCTGAGGATGCTTCCAGAGCACACTTTTATCATAGATCTCATAGAATCATAGGGTTGGAAGCTTCCCAGGCAGTCTCCCATAGGGGTGTACGAAATCTACTAATCGTTCCGGTCCAGGGTGTCCACGGGGGTGAGGGGAGGCAATCCGTCACTCCCCCCCGGAATCTTCCCTGGCCGGCTCCACTCCGTGGCAAGTCCGCGGAGCCGCCAGCTGGGCCCATCCACAACCGGACTTCCATCCGCTGCTGGTCCGCGGCCACAAATGGCGTCCAGCGTAGTGGACGCCATTTGCGTTCCTGCTTTAGCCGTGATAGGCTTACTTAAACCTTTATGTAGCCTATCACGGCAAAGAGCAGGGATGCAAATGGCGTCCACTATGCCATTTGCATCCCAGCTTTAGCTGTGATAGGCTACATAAATATTTACATCACTTATCACAAAAAGAGTAGCAATGCAAATGGCGTAGCGGACGCCATTTGCATCCCTGCTCCTTGCCGTGATAGGCTACGTAAAGGACTGGCTGGTGGCAGGTAGGGTCCATCCGGGGAGAATTTCGCGGGGTGGTGGAGGGGAGTGCCGTGTTCCGTCACGGACTCCAGGGGTGAGTCATTGGAGTCTGTGGTGGAATTCTCTGCCATCCCTAGTCTCCCATCCAAGTTCTAATCAGGGCTGACCCTGCTTAGCTTCCAAGATCAGATGAGATCAGGCGCATCCAGCATCACCCTGCCCCATTCACAGAATTTTACAGGAGGTCCAGATAATGTCATCTCCCATTAGTAACCCATGTTTTCCTGCCTCTTCTTCCTTTCCCCCCCCTTATCGCAGAAAATCTGTTAAGGAGGAAATGACAGAATAGCTACACAGTGCCTTTGGATGGGTAGCACTAGCAGCCCTCTGTCTGGAAGCTGGCAGACCCCATGTTGGACAAATTAGGAAAGCAACTGAAAATGAAACTACCCTGATATAAATCCATGGTGCGACCACGCTTGGAATACTGTGTGCAATTCCGGACCTCACCACAAATGAATATCGTAGAGTTGGAAAAGGTGCAGAAAAGGGCCACCAGAATGATCAAGGGCCTGGAGTAACTGTCCTATGAGAGACGTTTACAACAGCTCTGACCGTTTAGCTTAGAAAAATGGTGAGGAAAGGGAGACACGGTAGAAGTGTATGGAATTATGCATGATGCGGAGAAAGCGGTTAGGGAGAAGTTTTCTCCTTCTCTCATACTCCTAGAACACAAGGTCATCCGATGGAGCGGAATGGTGGGAGATTCAGGACAGACCAAAGGAAGGACTTCTTACCACAGTGCATTGTGGAACTATGGAACTCACTGCCACAGGATGTAGTGAGATCCAACAGTTTGGATGGCTTTTAATGGGGAGTAGACTAATTCCTGGAGGAGAAAGCCATCAATGGCTACTAGGCTTCAGGGCCAACAGAATGATCAAGGGGCTGGAGTAACTCTCCTTTGAGGGACATTTACAGCAGCTGTGACCATTTAGCTTAGGAAAAATGGTGAGGAAGGGGAGACACGGTAGAAGTGTATGGAATTATGCATGATGCGGAGAAAGCGGTTAGGGAGAAGTTTTCTCCTTCTCTCATACTCCTAGAACACAAGGTCATCCGATGGAGCGGAATGGTGGGAGATTCAGGACAGACCAAAGGAAGGGCTTCTTACCATAGTGCATTGTGGAACTATGGAACTCACTGCCACAGGATGTAGTGAGATCCAACAGTTTGGATGACTTTAAAGGGGGACAGACAAATTCATGGAGGAGAAGGCTAGGCATGATAGCTGCAAATTACCTTCTCGATTATCAGAGGCAATATGCCTCCATATACCAACTGCTGGGGAACATGAGTGGGAGGGTGCTGTTGCACTCATGTCCTGCTTGAGGGTTTCCCACGGGAAGCCGGCTGGCCCCTGTGTGAACAGAACGCCGGACTTAAGAGTCTTATGTGCTTAAGCACCGTAAGATCAATGGCAATTTCCCAACATATCCACTAGGTGGCAGTCATAGACCTGTCTTTTGCCGTGGTTAGGGTCAGGGTCATAAACTTATGAAATGTGAAAGTGAAACATTTCCATTGTCTGAAAATGAAACTTCCTGGTTCCTCTTGACATTTCTTTCTTGGTCTCTGTTGGATTGGAAGAGACAGTGGGGATGGGGGTGGGGAATGGGAAATAGCATGATTGTCTTGTTTCCCAAACAAAAAGTAGTGGCAAAGGCAAAGGTTCATTCTCTTTCAGACTCACTTTTTTTTTCTTGGGAAAAATGTGACTTTTTTCAGATTACAAATAAATAAATAAAGCCTATCAATATACTCCCTACGTTGTAGGCTACGGTGTATCCATGTGCTGTGGTGGGGAGTGGCTTATGACAGCCCTGCAATGTAACCCCGTGTTCAAACAGGGCATGGTCTGAAGGCACATGAGGCAGCCACCTTGCTGAAGCTAGGCAGGTCTGGGTCTGGTGGACAGTGCTTGGAGGGGAGACCGCCTGGGAACCACACGTAGCCACCTTGGGTTCCACAATGGAAGAAACGTGAGATAGAAATGTAATAAATAAATAAATAAATACATCTGCAGGTTTGAGTTGGGGCTGAGGCATTGGTTTACAACAACCCTGAAAGGTAGACCAGTGCTGTCGTTATATCCATATTGTGAGGGAGCACAGGTTGAGAGATAGGACAACCTCACAGCATAGGTCAGCATTATTCTCCAATGTCCAAGTATTTTGCTTTTCTTTTTTTTTTAATTAAAGGGAAATGCTGATGGGGGGGCGGAGGGTGGCGGCAGGGGGAGAGTTGATCACAACAGCAGCCTAGAGGTAGGGATTGATAGCCCTCTGTGAATGGAGGATTTGTTTCTGTGATCAAAATTGTCTCCTACCTGCTTTCCCAACTGCACAAGCCCTCCTATCTCCCCGCCACCCCAGTTAGTGGTAGGGATGTCAGAGAATTCCGCCACGGATCTCGGTGAGGCCGAATGCCAGTGCATTCGCCCCCCCGAACTCCGTGGTGGAACGGCCTGCCACCCCTCCGCGGATCCCCCTGCTGGGGCGGATCTTCTGGGTGGCGGCGGCGGCGGTGGCTGGTCTTCTGACCGGCTGCCGCCACCACCATTTCCAGGCTTGTGTAAAAAAAAAAAAGAAGACATGATAGGCTACGTAAAGATTTACGTAGCCTATCATGGCTAGGTTTAAAAAAAAACAACACACGACGTGATAGGCTACGTAAATCTTTACGTAGCCTATCATGGTTGGGTGGGTTTAAAAAAACACAAAAAACCGCGAAAATAAAGGGGAACGCAAATAGCATAGCGGGCGCTATTTGCATCCCCTTTTGATTCGCCGTCATAGTCTACGTAAATATTTACATAGATTAAGACGGCCAAAAAGAAGGAACGCAAATGGTGGCGGCCATAGCCGCCGCCATTTGCGTACACTGTTTTTTGTTGTTGTTTTTACCCAGAGCCCTCCGCGGCCAGAATTCTGGCTGCGGATGGTTCTGGCCTGGCTGGGCGTGGCCGGCTGCTCCGCGGAGCTGCCGCAGAGCACAGCTGGCTGTTCAAGGATTCTGGGGGGAGGAACGGCATGCCTCTCCCCCCATGCGAGGATTCCGGTGGGAGGGACGGAACGCCTCCCCCCACCCATAAACATAATCCGCGCACGGTAAGTGACGGTAAGTCACTTTCGTACATCCCTAGTTAGTGGGCAAGCAGGTATGTGTATATGTATGTGTAGGAATTTTGATTGCAAAAGCAGCCTGCAGGGAAAGGATTAAGCAAACCATCCCCCCAGGGCTGCTGAAATCATCTTTGCAGACCTTCCCTCCCCTATCTTGCATTTTTATTACACACACACACACCCCCCGATTGAACCAATTTCTCCTTTGAAAGTTTGGTTCAGTCCCTGGTATAGCTAGATGAAAATGTACTTTAGGGCACAATCCCATGCATGTGTAGACAGAAAAAAGTCCTTCAGTTCCCAGTGTTAAAGTCCAAAAAGAAACAGCTGCACCAATAGGGATGTTAGAGAAATCCGCTGCAGATTCAAATGAGGCTGGATTCTTTGGAATCTGGCCTCAGGAATCTGCAGCAGTTTGGCCCCACTTACCTCCTCTCCTGGAGGATTCCACGTGGGACAGCATGGTTGCCTCTGCGCCGATTGCCATTAAAAAAAGAAAGAAAGAAAGCGATCAGCGGGATGTCCCCATAGACTTACATGCAAAATAGAGTCATGAATCTTGCATATAGGTCCATGTGTCCATAGGCTTATATGCAAGATTCACAGCTCTATTTTGCATATAAGTCTATCGGGACATCCCGCCAATTGCTTTTTTTTAAATAAAAAGCCATGAATCTTGCGTATAAGTCCACATAGACTTATACGCAAGATTGAAGGCTCTATTTTGCGTATAAGTCTATGGGGCCATCCTGCCGATCACCATCTTTTTTTTAAGATGGCGATCGGCGTGGAGGTGAAGGGCTCCAGTTGCAGGTAAGCAGCGGCCCTTGGCTCTGCGGAATCCTCACGGAGCAGAGCCGCAGGTTCTCCACCAGGACGGATGGTGGGGAATCTGTACATCCCTATACACCAACTGAATTCCCAACGTGTTTTGACACTTGGTCTTTATCAAGAGAAAAACTCCTGGAGATACTTTTGGAATTCAGTTGGTGCACCTGTTTCTTTTTGGGCTTTGCTTTCCAACCTTCCAGCAGTTTTGTGTTTTTTTTCTCGTCGCTATTGGCACTGTTAACTCCCAGCATTCCCCAGACAGCACTGCTGGCTGGGGAATGCTGGGAGTTGTAGGACATTTTTCTGTCTAAACATGCATAGGATTGCACCTTCAATGTGATGCAGAGCGGGGTGGTTGAACCTCTGCCAACCCGAGGGCCGAATTCCACTTTGGAGAAGTTCTTGTGTCGGGGTGGGGGGCACATTCCAGTGATGGGTGGGGCTGAAAGCAAAGGGGAGTGGGGCGAAACACCAAAGAGGGGGGCCAAAACTCCCCCAAATACCTCCATATTTTAGTTGGAGGGAGCAATCCTATGGCCCCTAGATAGGTTAATTTGGATTCCTGGATCCAAGGACAGAGACAGAGCTCTGACTGCAGATCCAGGTATCCGTGCTCGCTGCCCCCCATCCTCCTCACAGCTGGAACAGAGAGAACCACGCCGGCTGGCTCTCTGAGGTCGCAAAGGTGACCTCGGAGAGGGGGAAAAGGGGGCATGCCAGTGGGCAAGGAGGGGAGGGGGTTGGGGAACCTGGGAGGCCTTCCAGCCTCCACCCCTCCCACTCTGACATGCCCCAGCTACATGGGTGAAACTGCCCATCTAACCAAAAGGCAGAGTGGGAGGAGCGTGGAGGTGAAGGTTGCCTCTGCTGCTTCTCCCGCGCTGCATAGGGTGCCCGTACACCTCCGCGTTCTGGGGTGTATAGCCATCGGCAGAGAACTGCACCCTAAAACTCTTACTTCTAGGGGGTGACTCCATGAGTGACTTACTCTGAGCCAGCTGCATGTGGAAGTTGTTAGGGATATCAGACGTCGTGGCCACCCAGCAGCCACTCTGGAGTTTATCAGGGAAAAACCAGATTTCCTGAGACTGCTTAAAGTCCGATTCTTTTCCTTAAGTCGGATTCTCCCTGGTATAGTTGCTGCATGCCCCAGCCCTTGCATTTATCTTGGGTATGCTAGCCTTGCCCAGGGGTGTGCCTTTCACCGTGACCCCGGTCAAGGGGTGTTTCCTGTGTGTTTCCCATCCCTGTCTTTCCCAACACAAACCAATTAGTGTCTGCTCAGAAATAACTCCCATTGTGGTCAATGAGGCTTGCCCCCTGAGTGCGCACAACAGAGATCCCCCTCAACTGAAATAGCACATTTTAAAGCATTAATTCCTTACAGGGTGTAAAGCGCTTTCCCCAAGCTGCGATTCTCCCTTGTTTGGTTTATTGCCTTCAGGAGTAACTAATTCAGACCTTCGTTCCTGCGCATCATCGGGTTAGAAAGGGGGCTGGTTTCCCCTCCCTTTGTTTCCCCTCCCTGTCCTTCCCAGCACAAACATATGTGTGTCTACTCAGAAGTAAGTCCCATTGTGGTCAATGAGGCTTGTTGCCAAAATGTGCATCGAGATTCCCATGAATTGAAATAACGCATTTAGAGAGCCTTAGAATCATAGAATCATAGGGTTGGAAGGGGCCTACAAGGCCATCGAGTCCAACCCCCTGTTCAATGCAGGAATCCAAGTCAGAGCATCCCTGACAAATGGCTGTCCAGTCTCGTCTTAAGGCCTCCAGTGTGGGAGAGCCCACCACCTCCCCAGGTAATTGGTTCCATTGTCGTATTGCTCTTACAGTCAGGAAGTTTTTCCTGATGTTCAGCTGGAATCTGGCTTCTTGTAACTTGAGCCCATTATTCCGTGTCCTGCACTCTGGGATGATCAAGAAGAGATCCTGGCCTTCCTCTCTGTGACAGCCTTTCAAGTACTTGGAGAGTGCTATCATATCTCCCCTCAGTCTTCTCTTCTCAAGGCTAAACATGCCCAGTTCTTTCAGTCTCTCTTCATAGGGCTTTGTTTCCAGTCCCCTGATCATCTTTATTGCCCTCCTCTGAACCCTCTCCAGTTTGTCTGCATCCTTCTTCAAGTGTGGTGCGCAGAACTGGACACAGTACTCCAGATGAGGCCTAACCAGTGCTGAGTAGAGGGGAACTAGTACTTCCCCGGATTTGGAAGCGATGCTTCTATTAATGCAGCCCAAAAGAGCATTGGCCTTTTTTGCAGCCACATCACATTGTTGGCTCATATTCAGCTTGTGATTGACAACAATTCCAAGATCCTTCTCGCTTGTAGTGTGGTTGAGCCACATATCCCCCATCTTGTAACTGTGCATTTGGTTTCTTTTTCCTAGGTGCAGAACTTGGCATTTATCCCTATTAAATGTCATTCTGTTGTTTTCTGCCCAGCGCTCCAGTCTATCCAGATCACTTTGAATTTTGTTTCTGTCTTCCAAAGTATTAGCTATCCCACCCAATTTTGTGTCATCTGCAAATTTGATCAGGATTCCCTGCACCTCCTCCTCCAAGTCATTAATAAAAATGTTGAAGAGCACTGGGCCCAGGACTGAGCCCTGCGGTACCCCACTCGTTACCTCTCCCCAGTTTGAGAAGGTCCCATTGATAAGCACTCTTTGAGTCCGATTCTGTAGCCAACTGTGGATCCACCGGATCGTTGTTTCATCTAGCCCACTTTGAGCTAGTTTGCTCATCAGGATATCAAGGGGCACTTTGTCGAAAGCTTTGCTGAAGTCGAGGTATATGATGTCTACAGCATTCCCATGGTCTACAAGGGAGGTTACTTGATCAAAAAATGAGATCAGATTTGTCTGGCAGGACTTGTTTTTGACAAATCCATGTTGGCTTTGAACAAGTTATATCCTTCAATTGCTGTATTCCAGTCATGAGTGTCATCCCACCAAGTCTCAGTTATACCTATCAGGTCATAATTTCCCTCTTGTATTAAGAGTTCAAGTTCGTTCTGTTTGTTTCCCATACTCTGGGCATTAGTATATAGACATCGAAGACCATGTGCTTCATAGTCTGGCTTTCTTCCTACATGTGTCTGAAGACTATTATTGGGTGCTATCAGAGCTGTTCTCTCCGTTGCAGTGCATGCGCCTACGTCCATTGTTACCCCCAACATTACATCTCCCTTCCCCGTAGGATTCAGTTTAAAGCCCTCCTGATGAAGTTCTTCATGCTGTGGCCAAACACATTCTTCCCATCCTTTGTGAGGTGCAACCTGTCCCTAGCCAACAGCCCATCTTCCAGGAAGTATAGCCCGTGGTCCCAGAATCCAAATCTCTCTCGTCAGCACCACCTTCATAGCCAGTCATTCACCCAGAGTATTTTTCGTTCCCTTTCTATCCCTCTTCTAACTACTGGAAGGATGGATGAGAAAACTATCTGGGCCCCAAAGTTCTTGAGTTTCCTTCCGAAAGCTTCAAAGTCTGACGTGATCTCTTTGTAGCTCCGCTTGGCGGTATCATTTGTTCCCACATGGATGAGAAGAAAGGGATACCTGTCAGTGGGCTTTATGAGTGCAGGCAACCTGTCAGTCACGTCTCTAATCTGTCCTCCCGGGAGACAACATACCTGGCGAGTCCACGGGTCTTCACGACATACTTGGGTCTTGATCCCACGCAGCAAGGAGTCTCCCAATACTACCACTCTTCTCTTCTTCTTCTTGTAGGCCTGGGTTTCATCGCCTCTGTTTGACTGACCTTCAGCCTCTTGCTCACTCTCATGCAGGTTCCCCTGTGATTCTTCCTCTGCAAGCTGTCCTCCAGTCTCATCCGCAAGTACCTGGAATCGGTTCCACAGCTCCACTGCTTCCACTGGTGCAGAGTGGCATCTAGTTCTTCTCCTAACTGTCACCCTTTTCCAAGGAGTATCCTCTACTCCATTTTTCTTCAGCTCAGCATTTCCCACTGCCTCTTCTTGATGTTGCTCTTCAAGCTTCTGGTCTTCCCTTTGCTGCTGTAGTTCCCCCATTCTGTCCAAGAACTCTTCGTGTTCTCTTATTCCCCGGAGGGTCGACAGTCGCCGCTCCAGTCCACTTACTTTTTCTTCCAGCAGCGTGATCAACTTGCACTTGTTGCAGGTGTAGGCCATGTTGTTCTCAGGCAAGAAAGCAAACATTGCACACACCTTGCAGGTCACCACCACTGGAGAGTCTTGTCCTTCCATAGCCTCTTTTCCCTTTTTGTGTCTAGCTTTGTGATTGTTCTAGACTAGCCTTTGCCTGCTCCTCTACTCAGTAGAGGTTAAAAGCAGAGGCCCACTGGTGTGAAAGTGTGTGTTACAAGACAAATAAATGGAAAAAAGTTAGTTATAAAAATAAAAATGTTAGGGGCCTCCCCCTTGACCTCCCCTGCTGAACTCCCCTGGCCAACTCCTGTTTGCTCCCCCTGTCCACTCGCTCTGTTCACTCGCTCTCTGGGAGCTTGCCTGCTTCTGTAGTCCCTGGACCAGCTGGAGCAGCTTGCTCTGCTCTGCTCTGCTCTGCTCTGCTCTGCTCAGCTGAGAGGCGGGAAACAGACTTGATGTCGAAGCTTCGATTGATCACAACAGGGCAGCTAGAAGAACACTGTGTTCTGGGAAGGATTGTTTATTTAAGGAAGTATAGGTTGGGGGAGAGAAAGAGAAGGAGATTGTTCCTGTCCCCCTGTGTTTCCCAACGCAAACCAATTAGTTTCGACTCAGAAGTAACTCCCATTGTGGTCAATGAGGCTTGTCCCCTGAAAGCGGGGGAGCCTCTCTATTATTCTCAAAGACGAAATGGGGGAGCCTCTTTTATTGGTTGAGCAACCCCTGTGTCAGGAGCGCCCTGGTGTCCTCTTTCAGTAGACTCCAGTAGCCAACTCAAGACACAGAAGAAAGGATTCTTTTCCAGCTGCTGTGCCTGTGAGGGATGAGCTGGCTCCTCTCCCACGGATTGCTGTTCCTCCTCAGAATCAAAACTGCTCTGGGGCTCTGTGGGCTCATTTTCCACCCTGACACCCCGCCAGTCAGATGACGTTCACTCCACCCCTCCCCCCGAAAGTATGTTCTGTGAAGTGATGTTTACTGGTGGGATACACTCACTCGTGGAGCCCTGCACAGAGCAAAGCCAGCTCTTTGAAAAATCCAGGTAAGCCATGATTGGCTACTCCTTCCATCATCGTGGAGAAAGCCCCCTAGTAACTAAGGCTTAAGAGAGGCATTTCAACCTTTTAGAATGGAGAAAAAAAAACCCTGCAAAAGCCGGGAAACCACCAAATTATCAGCAGTCAGGGGAAAGGGATGGTGCCAGGAAAAGGAGGCATGGCCCTCTAGAGAACTCCAGAAGGCTGGCCTGGTGCATAAGGAGGGCCGGATCTGCCCCATAGGCTTTAGATTCAACTCCCCTTTCACAGACGCTGTTGAACCTAAACCGTTGTTGTGTTATCCGGTGGAGGCTGGTGGCTGCAGTGTTAATGGGGTGGTGATTTAGCTATTGGGTTTCAGTCAGAACTCTAACTGTGCTGAACCTAGTTTGGGGGCGGGGTTCAGCACGCTGGATAGCTCCTTTAGAGTTCTGACAAACCCAGAGCAGATTCACAGCCCCACTGACATTGGAGCCACCAGGCTCCACTGGTGTTAGCCCTTGGCCACAATATTCTTCCCCAAGCACAGATGCCGGTTGACAACTCCCATCATCTCCAGTCAGCATGGGGCACGATAGGTGCTGTTGTCCAACACATCCTGAGGGCACTGTGTTGTGGAAGGCTCAGCTACACCAATAGCGCATGTTGGTTCGCACACACTCACATGCACAGGCAGAACCGTTCAGCTGCCTGTCCCTTTATTTCTCTGGAATGGATCCAGTACTGGAGTTGCCAGCTC
This sequence comes from Heloderma suspectum, assembly GCF_057233095.1. Taxonomy (NCBI): domain Eukaryota; kingdom Metazoa; phylum Chordata; class Lepidosauria; order Squamata; family Helodermatidae; genus Heloderma; species Heloderma suspectum. The sequence goes on from NC_139467.1 coordinate 17,158,738, forward strand.
TTGAAATCAGCCTCTGTTTGTGCACTTGTCCTATCCAAAGCAGGTTTGGTCGGCAGCGATTTAAAGGTGATAAGGATTTGCTCTGTGCCGTGGGCAAAGCAAAACAAAAAAAAGGTCACCTGCTGCTTTCTGCAGATCAGATCTCTCATAAACAGACAGAATCAGGCAAGGCCAGTCCCCTTCTCCCCCCGCCCCCTTCAGTTGGTAAACCTACCCTGTGGCCCAGTTCACATGACATGAAGTGTCTAATAAGCCACAGTGGCTTGTTAACCACCCTGTAAGTGCTGGCTCATTTCCTTAATTGCCCTCGCCAGGTGTGGGTTGTTGTGATGTCTGAACCCAACCAAGTGGGTTATTGGGGTGGTTAACAAACTACCCAGAATGCATAGCCTGTTGTAGGGTTTGGGGTTGGTTTGTTAACCACCCACACAAGCAGTGGGAGCATTAATTGGCAACCCAGCACAGCCCACTGGAACAAGCCACGGTGGCCTGTGGTGACTGAACCAGGTCAGTGTCTGCTGAAGACGTCAATATTCAGAAGGTGCATTTGTTCCCTGCATGGCCATTATATGCCTGCCTTTCCAATATTCTTTGTATACTGAGGACTGGATTTTTGATAAGGTGGCCAGGTCAGAAAGAGGGCAAGGCTCCTGCACATTTTCTTATTATTGTATTTATTGGTTTAATGTATATACTGCCTTTATGCCCCCCAAATGGTGCTCAAGGCAGCAAGCAAACAAGCAAACAAAAATTAAAAACAACATCTTAGTTATAACATAAAAACACATCAAAAGCACAACTAAAAACACAACAATAAAAGAAATAAACAGCACTTTGTCTAATAGAACCCTCTTCAGCAATACATGCCAAAGGCCTACTTGAATAAAAAGGTCTTTACCTGCCAGTGAAAGGACAACAGAGAGGGGCAAAATTAGCTTCCCTTGGCAGGGAGTTCCTCAACTGGGGAGCAGCCACTGAGCAGGCCCTCTTTCACATCCCCACTAAACACACCTCTGAGGGTGGCAGAACCAAGAGAAGGATCTCTCCTGAAGATCTTAAAACCTGGCCAAGTTCATATGGGAGAAGAGGTCTTTCATGTAGCCTAGTCCCAAGCTGTATAGGGCTTTATATGTCATAATCAGCACTTTGAATTGTGCCTAGAGGCAGCCTGGTAGCCAGTGACATTGTGGTAACACAGGAGTCACATGCAGTCTGTAGCCAGCCTTGGTCAAGGCTGGCTATAGCAATGTGGACCAGCTGAAGTTTGCAGAGGCAGCCAAACGTAAGGCTTCTTCACAAGGAGCTTTTATCTTGCCATTGAGATAGGTTACTCATGGAAGTTTGCAGGCCTTTTAGATGATGTCGTTGACCTCCAGGGTGTCTCCCGCACTAAATGACCTTTATTCCATTTGTAAAAAGATTGGAGATAATGAGCTAGCAAATTACAGCACTTGAGTTCTCTCATGGAAAGAGGAAAACAGGCAATAAGAGGAGCTAGACCTCAGCACCATCTACTGGCTGCATAATGAAACTTATGGAAGACTCTGATAAGGGGGAAAAGACTGGGGGGAAGGGAGCGTGTGTAAAGGGAGTCCGTTGTAACCCTGCATTTAAAATGGAAGCAGAAAGCCCCATTTCAAAAGCGGGATTTTAGGCTGGTGTAGAGATGTTCATAGAGCACAGCTACACCTATGGAAAAGCCCTCTTCTACACCTGGCCACCTTAGCTGAGGATTTCAACAAACTTAAGCAGTTCCCATATCTTTGTAATTCGACTGAGCTTTCCAGGAAAGTTTATAGTTTCCATGTGCTTGCAAACATGAATCATGCTACGATTAAAAATATACATAAGATAGTTTTTTGTAAATTGACACAAGGTATCTTTTCTACATACCTGAGTGCAAATGTCAAAGAAGTATACTTGAGCTGATGCAAAGGTGGGAAAAACTCAGGAAGAAATATTTAGAGCTGTGCACAAATGGCCTCCCAAAATTCTCCACCTGATTTGTAGGCAGAGAAAATGTGTGTGTGTGTGTGTGTGTGTGTGTGTGACTATTTCACTAAATTTTCCAGGAGTGTAAGTGCATAGTTAAACAGTGCATAGTTAAACTATAGAATTAGCTACCACAAGACTTGGTGATGGCCACCAATTTGGATGGCTTTTAATGGGGAGTAGACTAATTCCTGGAGGAGAAGGCCATCAGTGGCTACTAGGCTTCAGGGCCAACAGAATGATCAAGGGGCTGGAGTAACTCTCCTTTGAGGGACGTTTACAGCAGCTGTGACCGTTTAGCTTAGGAAAAATGGTGAGGAAGAGGAGACACGGTAGAAGTGTATGGAATTATGCATGATGCGGAGAAAGCGGTTAGGAAGAAGTTTTCTCCTTCTCTCATACTCCTAGAACACAAGGTCATCTGATGGAGCGGAATGGTGGAAGATTCAGGACAGACCAAAGGAAGGACTTCTTACCACAGTGCTTTATCGAACTATGGAACTCACTGCCACAGGGTGTAGTGAGATCCAACAGTTTGGATGGCTTTAAAAGGGGATAGACAAATTCATGGAGGAGAAGGCTAGCATGATGGCTCTGAACTACCTTCTGGATTATCAGAGGCAACATGCCTCTGTATACCAATTGCTGGGGAACATGGGTGGGAGAGTTCTGTTGCACTCATGTCCTGCTTGAGGGTTTCCAATGGAAAGCTGCTCGGCCACTGTGTGAACAGGACTAAATGGACCCTTGGTCTGATCCAGAATGGCTCTTCTTATGTTCTTATGAGTAGTAGAAATTATCCAGCAGTTTCTCAGGGGCAGAGTTCACTATTAGGAGCACAGTGTCTGTTATTGTTGGGGATTGGGGCGGGGGGAGTTGCTGCTGCTGCAAGGGGTAGCAGCAAAAGTAACTGTGTTGGAACCTGGCCACCATTTTGCATTCTCCACAATACCCCAGATCTAGTCTTGTTTTGGGTCATTGTGTGTGTGTGGGGGGAATGGGGGCTGCCACTTAAAAAAATGGTGGAGAATATTAGGGAAAAGAATCTGCAAAGTGGCCTTACACTTTCTGGGGGGCGGGCAGGCGGGCAGAGGGGAGCGGTGGAGGAAAGAAAAATCTCAAAAATGTTCTCAGAAAAAAAAAATCTTCTGAGAAATGTTGGCTCAGCTGTAGGAAGAACATGAAGAGTCCACGTTGCTCTTGGCTCTGAAAACAGAAGGTCCGTTCTGCAAGAACAGCCAAATAATCCCTCTGACCTTTCCTTACTGATAAAGCAATTTGGCAGCTGTCTCAATGGAAGCTTTAAGTTTGGGCAGTTTGGCTTGTGATCACAGATCAATAAATAACTGTTTCTGAACTACCCTCTTGCACTCTGAGCGTTTTCATGCCAGGGTGAAAGGAGCCTCAAGCCCAAGCAAAATGAAGCTCCCAGTTGCGGTGGTCATCTTTTGGCTTTCTGTGCTTTGCACAGATGCGCAGGTAAGGTGGAAATGGATCTCTAGGAGACATTCAGCATCAGGTTTTTTTTTTAATTGGGGCAGGGGCAGGATGTGGAGTGGCGGACCCAATGTGAATCAAGCACCGTGGGTTGGATTGAGACTAACAGTGCAGTCCTATGCATATCTATTCGGCAGTAAGTCCCATGAGTACAATGGCACTTACTCCCAAGTAAGTGTGTACAGGATTTCAGTCTAACTTAATTGCACATTGATCCCATTGAAATCAGTGTGAAAATTGAGACCTACCTTTCTTAGAGGGCCGCGGTGGCTTAGTGGTTAAGACGCTGAACTGCCGACCGGAAGGTCGGCAGGACAGCAGTTTGAGACCCGAGTGCTGCGTGACGGAGTGAGCTCCCGTCTTCAGTCCCAGCTCCTGCCAACCTAGCAGTTCGAAAGCAAGAAATTGCCAGTAGATAAATAGGTACCGCCTCGGCGGGACAGGTAACAGCGTTCCGTGCACCTGGGTGTTCAGTCATGCCGGCCACATGACCACGGAAGCGTCTTCGGACAGCGCTGGCTCTTCGGCTTAGAAACGGGGATGAGCACCGCACCCTAGAGTCGGACACAACTGGCTGGGGACACCTTTACCTTTTACCTCTCTTAAGTCCTATTGATTTTGGAAGGAGCTAAGCGCAACGGACTTTTCCCAGCCTGTCATTGGCTAATTTGACAGCTGTCAGGATGAAGTCTGTGCACTTTACCCACTGACAGGTCAGGAGAAGGGGACCAGGTTGCGCACTTAGCAACCTGCTCCTTGGGGTGAAGTGATAAACTGACGTCTGGGAGTGCCCTGCTTCCGTTGCACACTTGCCCAGTCACAAGAAAGTTAACACAGAAGGCGCTTGTGGGAAATTGGCAAGTTGTTTGAGAAGCAAGGGATATTATTTATATTTATTCACTTACTTCATTTCTATACTGCCCAATAGCAGAAGCTCTTTGGGTCGTTCACAAAAATTAAAACCATAAAGTACAACATAAACAATATAAAATGTGAAAGCTTAAAACTATAATATTGAATATGGCTCTACTGGGCTAAACAAAGTAGAGGATGTGGAGAGGATGAAACTGACAAGGATGTTGGCAAGAGGGCAACACACTTCTGCAGAGCTGTATAGGAGATGTGGGCGGACTTGCAATGCTGCACAGATGCGCAAGACTAACCATAAAAAAAAAATTACATCCATATTTGTACATATTTCAAGGCACAATTTTTTAAAAAATTTGCACAAATGGCGGAACCGGGGGGGAAATGTGCAAAATTTCCCCAGATTCCAGAAAATCCCACCCTGATTCAATCCGCTCCTGCTTACAGCTGCAGAAATCCATCGGGCTTAAACAGAACAGATTTCCCAGTGTCGCATATCCAGACTGATCGCAGCTGTCCCGTAATGTTGACATCCCTTGACTTCACACATCAGAGGACTCCATGCTCCCAGGAGGCTCCATTGTAATTTTCTTGTGCCAATGTGTGTTGGGCAAGCAGTAGAACTGAATAATCTGTGTATCTTTATTTTTACAGCATCCCTTTGGTGGGGCCCCGCCCCAGCCTCCACCCCCAGTAAGTATGAGAAACTCTGTTTTGGATTATTTTAATTTCCTTGATGTGGGCTATCTCACTATACAGCTAAATCCAGATATCACATCCACCACGATTTGTGCTAGCTGTAGTTCAGTGCCCATACCATGGTGTGTGTCTCTGTTTGGTGTTCATTTATGTCTTTATTAAATTTATGGACCACTCAACTGGCAGGTGCCATCAAGGCGGCTTAAAATAATAAAAACAAACAAACAAACAGAAACAAACCCCAACAACAAAACAACCAAAGCAATAAAGACAACACTGAGAATATCAGATTTATATTAAAATAATAACACATTAAAAAGGTAAAAATATTACAGAATCAGTTTAGCAATCAGAGCACTAAATTAGCAATTAAATGTCTGCTGGAAAAGAAAGGTGTTAACCTGGTGTCAAAACATATGCAGGTGACTGTTAGAGCAATACAACAATGGAACCAATGACCTAGGGAGGTGGTGGGATCTCCTACACTGGAGGCATTCAAGATGAGGCTGGACAACCATCTGTTGGGGATGCTTTGACTTGAATTCCTGCATTAAGCAGGGGGTTGGATTCAATGGTCTTATAGGCCCCTTCCAACCCTACTATTGGATGATGCTATAAGGCGCCAGAAAGATTTCCCTGGGAAGAGCATTTCACAGACAGGGGGGCCACTGCAGAGAAGGCTGTTTCCCTGGTAGCCACCCATCCCACCATGGTAGGCAGGGGCACCCAGAGAAGAACTTCTGAAGATGATCTTAGTGACTGAGCAGGAACATTGGCTTTCAATGGGCAAGACATGCTTCAGAGCTGCTTGTCTGCTTTGGTTTTCCATCTGCTCAGCATTCAGCTTTATGTTTATTCACTGGAATGAATAGGAATTTTCCTCCCATATAAGTAGCAGACAGGCTTCCTGGTGATCCAGACTGGACCGCAGCAGGGGAGAAAGGTTTAAAGCACCTGAGCCCACACTAGGGCTTCACCCCATTTGTGGAAGAGAAGCCTTGACCTCAAGCAGTGAATAGTGTAATGAATAGTTCAAGGGTAGACAACTTGGTTCCCTCTGGATGTTTTGGCCTACAACGCTCGTCAGACCCAGCCAGCGTGGCCAATGGTCAGTGATTATGGGAGCTGTAGTCCAAAACATCTGGAAGGTGCAACTGCCTATCACTGATGTAGTTTGACCCAAAGGGTAGAGGTGGGTTGATGTGGGAGAAGACACTCCCTCAGGTGCCCAGGTCTCCATGATAGACTGAAATATTGGTATTCTTACCCATGGGCATTGAGTTTGCTTTGGGCAATGTGAACATGTACTCTGAAACCTAAGGAGCATTCACAGAGAATTGACTTGCCAAAGATGCAAAAGAAAATAAATAAAAAATTGCGGGCATTGTAACCATGGCCTGCATGGCCACCGGACCAGCATTCTCCAGCCCAGTGACCTTCAAAGGTCTTGGACTAGAATCATAGAATAGAATCATAGAATAGTAGGGTTGGAAGGGGCCTACAAGGCCATCGAGTCCAACCCCCTGCTCAATGCAGGAATCCAAGTCAGAGCATCCCTGACAAATGGCTGTCCAGCCTCGTCTTAAAGGCCTCCAGTGTGGGAGAGCCCACCACCTCCCCAGGTAATTGGTTCCATTGCCGTATTGCTCTGACACTCAGGAAGTTTTTCCTGATGTTCAGCCGGAATCTGGCTTCCTGTAACTTGAGCCCATTATTCCGTGTCCTGCACTCTGGGATGATCAAGAAGAGATCCTGGCCTTCTTCTCTGTGACAACCTTTCAAGTACTTGAAGAGTGCTATCATATCTCCCCTCAGTCTTCTCTTCTCAAGGCTAAACATGCCCAGTTCTTTCAGTCTCTCTTCATAGGGCTTTGTTTCCAGTCCCCTGATCATCTTTGTTGCCCTCCTTTGAACCCTCTCCAGCTTGTCTGCATCCTTCTTAAAGTGTGGTGCCCAGAACTGGACACAGTACTCCAGATGAGGCCTAACCAGTGCTGAGTAGAGGGGAACTAGTACTTCCCGGGATTTGGAAGCGATGCTTCTATTAATGCAGCCCAAAATAGCATTTGCCTTTTTTGCAGCCACATCACATTGTTGGCTCATATTCAGCTTGTGATCGACGACAATTCCAAGATCCTTCTCGCTCGTAGTGTGGTTGAGCCACGTATCCCCCATCTTGTAACTGTGCATTTGGTTTCTTTTTCCTAGGTGCAGAACTTGGCATTTGTCCCTATTAAATGCCATTCTGTTGTTTTCTGCCCAGCACTCCAGTCTATCCAGATCACTTTGAATTTTGTTTCTGTCTTCCAAAGTATTAGCTATCCCTCCCAATTTTGTGTCATCTGCAAATTTGATCAGCATTCCCTGCACCTCCTCCTCCAAGTCATTAATAAAAATGTTGAAGAGCACTGGGCCCAGGACTGAGCCCTGCGGTACCCCGCTCGTTACCTCTCCCCAGCTTGAGAAGGTCCCATTGAGAAGCACTCTTTGAGTCCGATTCTGTAGCCAACTGTGGATCCACATGATCGTTGTTTCATCTAGCCCACTTCGAGCAAGTTTGCTCATCAGGATATCATGGGGCACTTTGTCGAAAGCTTTGCTGAAGTCGAGGTATATGATGTCTACAGCATTCCCACGGTCTACAAGGGAGGTGACTTGATCAAAAAATGAGATCAGATTTGTCTGGCAGGACTTGTTTTTGACAAATCCATGTTGGCTTCGAGTAATCACGGCATTGTTGTCAAGGTGCTTCCAGATGGATTGCTTTATGATCTGCTCCAGAATTTTCCCAGGGATTGATGTCAGACTGACTGGTCTGTAGTTCCCAGGTTCCTCCTTTTTACCCTTTTTGAAGATAGGGACAACGTTAGCCCTCCTCCAGTCATCTGGCACTTCCCCGGTCCTCCATGATTTCTCAAAGAGAATAGACAGCGGTTCTGAGAGTTCTTCTGCCAGTTCCTTTATTACTCTAAAGCACCCATCTAAAGCACCCATCACTGAGCTATGGCTCTTCCTTTCTTGTATTCACATTTCCCCCTCCCTTCCCTAGTTTGCTATAAGCATAGTTTAGCTTTAGCACTGGTTATAGCTAATGGGGATCACTTGGAATGACAGCCTCCAAATCCATGTGAAACCATGATTATTATTTTTAAAACTGGTTTTGAGCAATCCTGATGAACTTTAACCATATCCTTCCCCAATGCTGATGCAATGCTGAATTTAGCTATATTTGGTTTTCTGGCACTGCAGGTACATTTCATTTCTGATAGTGGCTTTCCCCAAAGGTTTACATTCCTTGACTTCCCTGATCAGTAGACTCCATGTTTCCAGTAGGTTCCATTGTAATTTTCTTGTGAAAATCTGTGTTGGGTAAGAAGTAGGACAGAGTAAACTGGGTATCTTTATTTTTGCAGGGTTCCTTTGGTGGGCCACCACCACCACCAGTAAGTATGAGAAGCTCTGTTTTGGATGATTTTAGTTTCCATGATGTACGATGCTTGTCTCTGTTCATTTCCCATCTTTCCCTGCTCCCCCATACATATACTCTGGGTTCACACAATATGATAACCTACACTCCAAAGTTGAGGATGGGTTGAATGTGGGTTGTCATTGAACTGTGGGTTGTTCTTGAAACATGGGTTGTTGTGTTGTTGGAACCTAGCTGTGCTAACACGCCTTGGTTTGTTAAGCAGGAACCACCCATGAAGAGAGCCCATGGTTTGTTGTTGAGCTGTAGGATAGAGTAACCTGTGTATCTTTATTTGTACAGGGTTCCTTTGGTGGACCCCAACCTCAGCCTCCAGTAAGTATGAGAAGCTCTGTTTTGGATGATTTTAGTTTCCATGATGTACGATGCTTGTCTCTGTTCATTTCCCATCTTTCCCTGCTCCCCCATACATATACTCTGGGTTCACACAATATGATAACCTACACTCCAAAGTTGAGGATGGGTTGAATGTGGGTTGTCATTGAACTGTGGGTTGTTCTTGAAACATGGGTTGTTGTGTTGTTGGAACCTAGCTGTGCTAACACGCCTTGGTTTGTTAAGCAGGAACCACCCATGAAGAGAGCCCATGGTTTGTTGTTGAGCTGTAGGATAGAGTAACCTGTGTATCTTTATTTGTACAGGGTTCCTTTGGTGGACCCCAACCTCAGCCTCCAGTAAGTATGAGAAGCTCTGTTTTGGATGATTTTAGTTTCCATGATGTACGATGCTTGTCTCTGTTCATTTCCCATCTTTCCCTGCTCCCCCATACATATACTCTGGGTTCACACAATATGATAACCTACACTCCAAAGTTGAGGATGGGTTGAATGTGGGTTGTCATTGAACTGTGGGTTGTTCTTGAAACATGGGTTGTTGTGTTGTTGGAACCTAGCTGTGCTAATAAGCCATGGTTTGTTAAGCAGGAACCACCCATGAAGAGAGCCCATGGTTTGTTGTTGAGCTGTAGGATAGAGTAACCTGTGTATCTTTATTTGTACAGGGTTCCTTTGGTGGACCCCAACCTCAGCCTCCAGTAAGTATGAGAAGCTCTGTTTTGGATGATTTTAGTTTCCATGATGTACGATGCTTGTCTCTGTTCATTTCCCATCTTTCCCTGCTCCCCCATACATATACTCTGGGTTCACACAATATGATAACCTACACTCCAAAGTTGAGGATGGGTTGAATGTGGGTTGTCATTGAACTGTGGGTTGTTCTTGAAACATGGGTTGTTGTGTTGTTTGAACCTAGCTGTGCTAACACGCCTTGGTTTGTTAAGCAGGAACCACCCATGAAGAGAGCCCATGGTTTGTTGTTGAGCTGTAGGATAGAGTAACCTGTGTATCTTTATTTGTACAGGGTTCCTTTGGTGGACCCCAACCTCAGCCTCCAGTAAGTATGAGAAGCTCTGTTTTGGATTATTTTAGTTTCCTTGATGCGTGATGCTTGTCTCTTTTCATTTTCCACATTCCCTGGCTCCCCCATACATATAGTCTGGGTTCACACAATATAACCTATACTCCAAGGTTGAGGAGGGGTTGAGTGTGGGTTGTCACTGAACCGTGGGTTGTTCTTGAAACATGGGTTGTTGTGTTGTTGGAACCTAGCTGTGCTAATAAGCCATGGTTTGTTAAGCAGAAAACACCCATGAAGAGAGCCCATGGTTTGTTGTTGAGTTGTAGGACAGAGTAACCTGGGTATCTTTATTTTTGCAGGGTTCCTTTGGTGGGCCACGACCACCACCACCAGTTAGTATGAGAAGCTCTGTTTTGGATGATTTTAGTTTCCATTGTGTGTGACGCTTGTCTCTGTTCATTTTCCATCTTCCCCCGCTCCCCCATACATATACTCTGGGTTCACACAATATGATAACCTACACTCCAAAGTTGAGGATGGGTTGAGTGTGGGTTGCCACTGAACCGTGGGTTGTTCTTGAAACATGGGTGGTTGTGTTGTTTGAACCTAGCTGTGCTAACAAGCCATGGTTTGTTAAGCAGGAACCACTAGGGACGTCAGAGAATTCCACCACGGATCTTGGTGAGGCCGAATGCCAGTGCATTTGGCCCCCCGAACTCTGTGGCGGAACGGCTTGCCCCCCGTGGATCCCTCCTGGGATGAGACTCACCTGAGGCGGATCTTCCGGGTGGCAGCAGCTGCGGCAGCGGCTCCGGCAGCAGCTCCAGCAGCGGCTCTTCTGACCGGCTGCCGCCGCCGCCATTTCCAGGCTTGTGTAAAAAAAAAAAAATGTGATAGGCTACGTAAAGATTTACATAGCCTATCATGGCTAGGTTTAAGAAAAAAAAAGACGTGATAGGCTACGTAAATCTTTACGTAGCCTATCATGGTTGGGTGGGTTTTTTTTAAAAGAAAACACCCACGTACGCAAATGGTGGTGGCTACGGCCGCCACCATTTGTGTTCCTTCTTTTTACCGTCTTAATCTATGTAAATATTTATGTAGACTATGACGGCGAAAATAAAGAGGAACGCAAATAGCATAGCAGGCGCTATTTGCGTCCCCTTTTGAATCGCCGTTTTAGCCTATGTAAAGATTTACGTAGGCTAAAACGGTGAATCAAAAGGGGACGCAAATAGCGCCCGCTACACTATTTGCGTTCCCCTTTATTTTCGCCATCATAGTCTACGTAAATATTTACGTAGATTAAGACAGCCAAAAAGAAGGAATGCAAATGGCGGCGGCCATAGCCGCCGCCATTTGCGCACGTGGTTTTGTTTTGTTTTTTTACCCAGAGCCCTCCACGGCCGGAAATCCGGCTGTGGATGGCTCTGGCCTGGCTGGGCCTGGCCGGCTGCTCCACGGAGCTGCCGCGGAGCACAGCCGGCCGTTTGAGGATTCCGGGGGGAGGAACGGAGTGCCTCCCCCCCCCGGCCAGGATTCCGGGGGGAGGGATGGAACGCCTCCCCCCCACCATCAACATAATCCGTGAAAGTTAAGTCACCTTCGTACATCCCTAAGGAACCACACATGAAGAGAGCCCATGGTTTGTTGTTGAGCTGTAGGATAGAGTAACCTGTGTATCTTTATTTGTACAGGGTTCCTTTGGTGGACCCCAACCTCAGCCTCCAGTAAGTATGAGAAGCTCTGTTTTGGATTATTTTAGTTTCCTTGATGCGTGATGCTTGTCTCTTTTCATTTTCCACATTCCCCGGCTCCCCCATACATATAGTCTGGGTTCACACAATATGATAATCTACACTCCAAGGTTGAGGATGGGTTGAGTGTGGGTTGTCACTGAACCGAGGGCTGTTCTTGAAACATGAGTTGTTGTGTTGTTGGAACCTAGCTGTGCTAACAAGCCATGGTTTGTTAAGCAGGAACCACCCATGAAGAGAGCCCATGGTTTGTTGTTGAGTTGTAGGACAGAGTAACCTGGGTATCTTTATTTTTGCAGGGTTCCTTTGGTGGTCCACCACCACCACCAGTAAGTATGAGAAGCTCTGTTTTGGATTATTTCAGTTTTCTTGATGCTTCTCTTTTCATTTCCCACCTTCCCCAGCTCCCCTATACATACAGTCTGGGTTCACAAAACACAATAACTTATTTTCAAATTTGAGGATGGGTTGAGTGTGGATTACCATTGAACTGTGTGGGTAACAGTGGGTTGTTCTTGACATGTCAGTCATTTTGTTGTCTGAACGGTTTGTTAACCACACAGAACCCATGAAGATAACCCATGGTTTGTTGTTGAATTGTAGGACTGAGTAACCTGGGTATCTTTATTTTTGCAGGGTTCCTTTGTTGGGCCACAACCACCAGTAAGCATGAGAAGCTCTGTTTTGGATGATTTTAGTTTCCATGATGTGTGATGCTTGTCTCTGTTCATTTCCCATCTTCCCCCGTTCCCCCATACACATGGTCTGGGTTCACACAATATGATAACCTACACCACAAGGTTGAGGAGGGGTTGAGTGTGGGTTGTCACTGAACCATGGGCTGTTCTTGAAACATGGGTTGTAGTGTTGTTTGAACCTAGCTGTGCTAACACGCCATGGTTTGTTAAGCAGGAACCACCCATGAAGAGAGCCTATGTTTTGTTGTTGAGTTGTAGGACTGAGTAACCTGGGTATCTTTATTTTTGCAGGGTTCCTTTGATGGGCCACCACCACCACCACTACCAGTAAGTATGAGAAGCTCTGTTTTGGATGATTTTAGTTTCCTTGATGTGTGATGCTTTTCTCTTTTCTTTTTCCATCTACTCGGCTCTTAACTTTATGATCATTCACACTGGAATGAATGGGAACCTTCCCCCCACCCCCATACATATAGCAGGCACAGCTCTTTGCAATCTGGATTGGGACTGTAGCAGGGGGAAAGGGTTAAAACCACTTGCTCACCCCACCCCCACTGATCAGCCCCTTGCCCAGCTTTTTGTGAAATAGTTGCACTTGCACCACAGTGCAAACCATGTGATTAACATAGTGTGTAATTGATGGGTAGACAACCTGATGCCCTCCAGATATTTTTGCCTACAACTCCCATCAGCCCTAGCCAGCAAGGTCAATGGTCAGATATTGTGGGAGCTGTAGTCCAAAGTATGTGGAGGGCACCAGGTCTCCTACCCTTGATGTACAGTTAGGTTGATGTGGGACAAAATACTGACCTGGTTTCCATGATCAAAAGAAGCCATGGTGGCTTAAAGAAGCTACGGTGGCTTGTTTTAAACCCATGGACTGTTGTAGGGTTATTTGAGGGTTGTTTCCTGCTCAGACAAGCCATGCTGCCTGGGTTTGGGCGAGACGACAAACTGAACCTGGGTGGGTAAGTAGGGAAATGGCACCTGGCACATGCTGAGCATTAAAACAAGCCACGGTGGTTTGTTTGATTGTGAGAATCAGCACACTCTCTCAAGTATCCAGGTCCCCAGCTGTGTACGTAGCCATGATGGACTGAGATATTGGTAGGGATGTACAGATTGTGTAAAATCTGTTCCGTCTGTGTTTCGGGGATTGTCAGGTGCCTTTCATTCTGTTATCTGCCTATTGCCAGAATTGGCTTTTCTTTGTTTCCAAATTTGCACAATTTTGTATTTGTGGAAATGTGCAAATTCCCCCCAAATGCGTATTTTTGAACTTTAGCCTATGGGGAAATGTGCATTTTGGGCATTTTTTAAAAAAAGTTGCATATTTTTCTACAGTGAAATTTGGGAAAGTTAGAAAATTGGTCTGAAACTCTGTGCAATATGCCTGTCAAGGGAAATGCCACTCCCGCTGCAGAATCTGCAGGTCGGATTCATGAAAATCTGAAATCATTTGGTCCCGTTGCGGATTTCTCTGACATCTCTAGATATTGGTGTTATTTACCCCCCATCACTGAGTTTGCTTTGAGCACAGTGACCACATATTAAGAAGCCTAAAGTGTATCGAGAGATAATCAAATTACCAAAGAGGCCAATTTTCTATTGGTGCCAACTGCTTTTTCTCCTCTTGTTTTAGCCTCAAGAGTGGTGGTAGTGGGGTAACTTGGGGAAAGAAGTGGCTGGGTGGGAAGGTTACTCCCCACACATGGTGGTCCCAATCCAGATTGGGTCCCCACTCTTACGCTAAGGAAACAAAATGGCGAAGATTGGCCACACGCTACGTATTTAACATAGCATGTCATTCAGCTCATATTGTAGGGATCAAGAATGCATGATCTCAGGTCATTGTAATGGCCACTCGCTTGTATACTTGCACGTAGGAGAGCAACTGAATCGATCCACAAATCATTGTTGTTGTAATAGGATATTGACAACAGCAACCATGGTTTATCTTTCATGTAGTATGTTAAAACTAACAACGTCATTCTTTCTATTGCTCTAGGGGGCTCCTCCTGGCTACGGTGGTTCTGGCTATGGTGGCCCGGTGAGTTTGGCAAATACATACATCCAATCTCTTTCTTTCCCAGTAACTTCACAAGGGAAGGCAGAATTGCTTCTTTTAGGGAGGATGTCTGGATTCCACAAAATACAAGGGCAGTTGGACTTTGCTGCTCTAAAACAGATCTTCTGAAAAGTCCCTTAATCTAAGCCACATTGACCGCATTCACACATCCTGCTAAGCCATGGTTTATGTTAACCAGGGCTGGCCCTCCCATGAGGCAGAGTGAATCCCCTGCTCAGGCGGCAGATCGGGAGGGGTGGTGGATTGCGCCCTGACCCTGCTGGGAGGGCCCCTGAAGGCACGGCCACCGCCACTGCGCCAGACCAGCTTGCCCGCTGCAGCAAATGCAGGAGGGAGGCAAGGAGGTTTTCTTGGAGGAGCAGTCACCTCCTCCCCACCTCTTGCTCCGAGCCCTCTCCCAAAGCGAGAAAGCTAGTGGGTGGGTTTCCTGGAGAGGCCACCCACAAAATCTCTCGCTATGGGAGAGGGCTCAGAGTGAGAGATTGGGCAGATGGGTTCTCTAGAGAGACTGCTTGTCTGCCTGCTTGCCTCCCAATCTCTTGCTCTGGGAGAGTTCCCCAGATGAGAGATCATGTGGCCAAGTGGCCTCTCTGGAAAGCCACATCAGCCTCACAAAGCAGTCGATGCACCTCTTTGGAAGGTCTGCCTTCACAATCTCTCATTCAGGGAACTGTCCCAGAACAAGAGCTTGGGAGGACAGGCTCTGGGAGAGTCCCCTGGATGAGAGATCGGGCAGGCAGCCTCTCCAGAGAGGTGGCCAGGCCTGAATGCCATTCTTTGAGGGGTTCTTCCTCAAAGCACAACATTCTGAGGTGGCCTGGAGACTTCCTGTACAGTTTGTTGCTTTAGCCATTAATGGTCTTGCAGATGCGCAAGTAAAACATGGCTCATTTTCCCTATTTCTGGTTTGTTTCTCTCCTGCCCATTTTGCCAACCTTTAGAGCGGTTTCATTTTCAGGCTGCTCTTGCAAACAGCAGTGCACATAAGCCAGGGATAAGTCACAGTTGTGGGTTCAGACATCATGGCATGGTTTAAACAAGCCACCAAAAAGCCATGACCTGGTTCACATATAACAACAATCCCTGGGTTGCTCAAGCCAGGAATTGTTAGGGGTGAGTGACAATGAGCAGGGGTGCTGCCTCCCACACACTTCCGCTTTCAACAACTCCGGAATGCTCTGTTCCTGGGTTGTTATTGTGATGTCTGAACCCAGAACTCTGGGTTGTTTAGGGGTTAAACAGCCCAGAGTTTACCCAACAATCACCCAGGAATTGTCCTTACTCAACAGAGTTTACCCAATAATTAACCCAGAAATTGTAGTTCCATGTGAATTGAAATGTGCTTTCCAATTCTATTGTGTTCTGAAATGGGAGGCAACATTCTTTTGGGGGAATTGAATCAGAGCAGTATTTGAATGCAAAGCAAGTTTTCCCACCAGGCACCTATTCTGAACTATTAACAAGATGTTATTTTAGTTATTTAGTTATTTATTGCATGTATATCCTGCCTTTCTTCCTCTTGCAAGGAACCCAAGGCAGCTTACATTTTCCTCCTCCTTTCCATTTTAGCCTCACAACAACAGCCCTGTGAGGTAGGCTGGGCTGAGAGTCTGTGACTGGCCCAAAGTCACCCAGTGAGCTTCCATGGCCGAGTGGGGACTAGAACCCAGATCTCCCAGCTCCCAGACCAACACTCTGACCACTACACCACACTGGCTATGTTAATAGCCTTGAAGGACATTCATAGCCTTAAGCATCATGATAAGGGGGGTGGGAGAAAAAGAAAAATAGATCTACTTATTAATAATATAAGAGGCATAGCTAGGTGCCACTGAGCTGCACCTTACACTTTCCCCCCATTGTTAAAAAAAAAAAAAATGGCTTGCTTTCTGTTTCTAAAGGGAGTTAATGTTCCTCTCCCTGTAGTGGAAGTTTTGTTTGTCAGTGAAGCCACAGCTTAAGTATGTTTACTCAAAAGCAAATCTAAAGCTGAAGAGATGAAAAACACTTTGTACACGTTCAATGAATCTGAAAATGTTTCATGGATTTAAATTTAGTCATTAAAATGTCCCCCTGATCCAATGTGCAACAAATTATAAATGCTGTGCATGATTAATTAGGGGGCAGAGTAGTTCACTTGTACTTTGAGCACTGTCTCTTTCCCATACATTTTTTTTTTAAAAAAAAGAACACCAAGCAGATGGTCAAGATCCACAACATAGACCTTCCTTACTCAGAAGTACATCCCACTAAGTCTAATAGGATTTGCTCCCAAGTAAATGCCGTGATTCTGAATCGCTGTAGACGCTTGCGTTAAATACATATGTCTTCAGTGACTCATTTTTCATTTGGCTGATTAATGAAATTCCTGGCTGGAGACAATGGGGATAGCCCAAGTCTGGCTACATGTTAAGGAACATAATGTGAAGTAATGTTAAGAAGGAAGATCTTTACCAGAGATCTCACTGGGGAGAGGCACCATGTTCAGAGGCAGTATACTTTTGATTGCAAGAGAAAGAAAGAGATCCTCCCCACCCCCCTACCACACTCAGAAGCAGTAAAATCTCTTCTCTGAAAGATCATCAGAGAGAGCCTCACTGTCCAGAGGCAGGGGTCCCCAGCAGAGTGGCTGCAAGGCCAGGCTGATGCACCTGCCAAGCTACTTCCCCATCTGCAAGTGAATGGAGTGATTTCTCCATTCATTCTATGGGGAGGAGGAGCCCTCCTTACAGAAAAATGGCTGGAGTGGGGGTGAAGTGCCCCCTCCAAGGACCCTTGGGGCAACAGGCTCCTTGATGGGGGTTGACCATCAAAAAAAGAGGACCAGATTGAGAGAGAGAGAGAGAGAGAGAAGAGAGAGAGAGAAGCCAGAGAGAAAGAGAGAGAAAAGAGCCAGAGAGAGAGAGAGAGAAGGAAAGAGAAAAGAGCCAGGGAGAGAGAGAGAGAGAGAGAAGGAAAGAGAGAAAAGAGCCAGAGAGAGAGAGAGAGAGAGAGAGAAGAGAGAGAGAGAGAGAGAGAGAGAGAAGCCAGAGAGAAAGAGAGAGAAAAGAGCCAGAGAGAGAGAGAGAGAGAAGGAAAGAGAAAAGAGCCAGGGAGAGAGAGAGAGAGAGAGAGAGAAGGAAAGAGAGAAAAGAGCCAGAGAGAGAGAGAGAGAAGCCAGAGAGAAAGAGAGAGAAAAGAGCCAGAGAGAGAGAGAGAGAGAGAAGGAAAGAGAAAAGAGCCAGAGAAAGAGAGAGAGAGAGAGAGAGAGAGAGAGAAGGAAAGAGAGAAAAGAGCCAGAGAGAGAGAGAGAGAGAGAGAGAGAAGCCAGAGAGAGAGAGAAGAGAGAGAGAGAAGCCAGAGTGAGTAGCACACCTCTGCATAACCTCTGCAGGGTGCACAACCATGCACACAGACACAGACAAGAGTGTGTGTGCTCCCACCATTTCTGTGATCCCTCCCCACCCCACAACAGTCACTTTGTGGTGGTGCCCAGGGCACCTTTTCAAGATGCAAGGCATCAGGAGGAGTATGTAGTGTAAGGCCAGTGGATCAGTCAAAGTGCTTTATTTTCCTCCAGAAAGTCAGCCTTCTCTTCTCCTTGAATGACAAGCTTCTGTGTAAATTGCCACACGGTGTCAGCAAAGGGCTGCATAGACCAGGAGGGAAATCATCCTTTGGAGAGGTCGAATGTGGTCTGTGAGTCCTTTGTCACATGCTGTGGTATTAAGAAGCATATGAAAGAAGCACCTGCTTTCCCACTGTGGGAACAGAGTGCTGGACAAGATCGGTCTTTGGTCAGGTCCAACATGGTTCTTCTTATGTTTAAATGACCATATCATATGAAGAATTCCCTGTCATGTAGATGTTTTCACATGCTTTTGCAATTGAGTGGAACACGATTCTGAAGGCAGGTTTGCAGAACGTGGAAGTGTTATGGGCTTCCATGTTGTACACCTCCTCCATGTTCCTTTTACATAGGTAGCATGGGAAGCTGCCTTATACTGGATCAGAACTTTGGTCTATCCAGCCCAGTACTGTTCACACTGATTGGCAGCATCCCCAAGGTTTCAGGCAGGAGTCTGTCTCAACCTCAGCTGGAGATGCTGGGATTTAAACTTACGATCTGCTTCATGTCCTGCTTGTCCTTACCACTTCTTGCATTCACAGTCCCCCATCCTTTCTTTGGTTTGCTATAAGCATAGCTTAGCATCTGCATTGGGACTTCTAGTTAGAGCTAATGAGAATCACTTGGAACCTCAGCCTCCAAATCCATGTCAAACCATGTTTAAAAAAAAAACACAAAACATTGTTTTGAGCAACCCTGATGAACTTTAACCATAACCTGTCCCAATGCTGATACAACACTGAATTATAGCTATATCTGGTTTTCTAGTATTGCAGGTAGATTTCATTTTTGATAGCAGCTGTCCTCATATGTTAACATTCCTTGACATCACCCAGGAGTAGTCTCTATGCTTCCAGTAGTACCGCTGTAATCTTGTGACAACGTGTGCTGAGCAAGAGGTAGGAGTGAGTAACCTGCTCATCTTTATTTTTACAGGGTCCCTTTGGGCCTCTTCGACCACCCCCAGTAAGTATGAGGAACTCTGTTTTGGATTATTTTAGTTTCCTTGTTGTGTGATGCTTGTCTCTTTTCATTTCCCATCTAAGCACTCAGCTTTATGCTCATTCACACTGGAATGAATGGGATCTTTCCCCCTCATACATATAGTAAACACAGCTCTCTGCCATCTGGATTGGGACCATGGCAGGGAGAAAGAGTTAAAGCCACCTACCCCCACTGATCAGCCCCCCTGCCCAGCTATTTGTGAAATATTTGCACTTGTATCACAGCACAAACCATGTGATTAACACAGTGTGTGATTCATGGGCAGAAAACCTGGTGCCCTCCAGATGTTTTGGCGGACAACTTCCAGCAACCCTTGCCAGCAAGGTCAATGGTCAGATACTATGGGAGCTGTAGTCCAAAGTCTCTGGAGGGTACCAGGTCTCCTATCCCTTTTGTACAGGTAGGTTTATTTATGTATTTATTTATTAGATTTATTAGCCACCCATCTGGCCAGCTACCCGGCCACTCTAGGCAGCGTACAATACTAATAACAAATTTACACAATTGACTGAACACAACAACATAACAAAACAACACTGCTCTAAAAAACCCTAACCCATCTCAAATGCCCTCCTGAACAGCCAGGTTTTTAAAGCCTGGCGGAAGCTCATCAAAGAAGTTGATGTGGGAGAAGACACTGATCTGGTTTGCAAGATCAAAAGCATAGTTTAGCATCTGCACTGAGGCTTCTAGTTAGAGCTAATGGGGATCACTTGGAACTAGGGATGCTGGATAGGGATGGCGGAGAATTTCGCCACGGATTCCAGGGAGGCCGAATGCCAGTGCATTCGCCCCCCCCGGAATCCGTGGCAGAGCAAAGCCCCCCACCCCCCCACCCCGCGAAATGCACGTGGACGGAGATTACCTGCTGCCGTTCGCTGGTGCTTTGCAAATGGCGGCCGCATTTGCGGCCACCATTCGCCTCCCCACAAATGCCGTGATAGGCTACATAAGTAATTATGCCATTTGCGTCCCTGTGGAGGCCGTGATAGGCTCCATAAATATATACGTAGCCTATCACAGCAATAGGAAGGAACGCAAATGGTGGCCGCCGTAGCCGCTGCCATTTGCATCCGTGTCTTTTGCCATGTTAGGCTACGTATATATTTACGTAGCCTAAGATGGCAAAAGACAGGGGAGCAAATGGCGTAGTGGCCGCCATTTGTGCCCCTGTCTTTTGCCATGATAGGCTATGTAAATACATAAGTAGCCTATCATGGCAAAAGACACGGACGCAAATGGCGGCAGCGACGGCGGCCGCCATTTGCATCCCTGTGCAGCCCAGCGGCCGGATGTCCGGCTGCAGGTGGCCCTGGCCGGTGACTCCGCGGAGTCTCTGTGGAGCGGAGCCGGCTGTGGAGGATTCCGGGGGGAGGGACAGAGCGCCTCCCCCCCACCGCTGATTGCCCGGTGCGGAGCCAGGTAAGTGTTTCGTACATCCCTAATGCTGCGGAAATTCCAGATGGACTAAAATGAGCTTGGATTTCTGAGAATCCGACCGGCGGAATCTGCTGTGGGGTCTGCTGCTCCTCTGGCTGCGCAGAATCCGTGGACTTTGGGATTTATTTATTTTTTACTTTCCCCAAATTTATGCAAATTTATTCGTAGGAAAATACACACGTTTCTGCTGATACTGGTAAATATATGCAGGGAAAAGCTGAATGAAATGCAGGGCGATACACTGTTACGGACTAATGTAAATTAAGCAAATTGTTGTGAAACCTCTTAGGGAATTATTTGTGTCTTTTTCTGCATGATGAAAAAAATGTGGAATCCGTCTATGAGCAGAAGATGGAACAAAAGGCACCTGACAATTCACAAAACACAAATGGAACAGATTTTACACAGTCCGTACATCCCTACTTGGAACCACAGCCCCCAAATTCATGTTAAACCATGGTTTGAAAAAGTGGTTTTGAGCTTTTTGAGCCTGATGAACTTTAACCATATTCTCCCCCAGTGCCAATACAATGCTGCAGTATCTCTTCTTTCTTGGCATTGCAGATAAATTTAGGGGTGCACGAAAGTCCCTTACCTGTCCTCGAAGCTTTTCGCGGTGGGGGGGAGGCACTTCGCTGCTCCCCCCGCGAAGTTCAGGCTGGGGGGGGGAGGCTTCCCGCCTCGCCCGGCCGAAATTCAGGCCGGGGAGGAGGCGCCTCGCCTCGCCCGGCCGCGAACTAAAAAGTTAAAACAAAAACAAAAATGCCCCCGTGGTAGGCTACGTGACGATTAACGTAGCCTATCACGGCTAGATCTGCAAAGTCAGCCGTGATAGGCTATGTACATCGTCACGTAGCCAATCACGGGTGACTTTAAAAAAAAAAAAGCGCGTATGCAAATGGCGGCCCCCATAGGGAGCCGCCATTCGCGTTCCTTATTTGGTCGCCGTAGTCTACGTAAATCTTTACGTAGACTACAGCGACCAAATAAGGAACGCGAATGGCGGCTCCCTATGGGGGCCGCCATTATCCGTATGCGCTTTTTTTTTTTAAAGTCACCCGTGATAGGCTACGTGACGATGTACGTAGCCTATCACGGCTGACTTTGCAGATCTAGCCGTGATAGGCTACATTAATCATCACGTAGCCTATCACGGGGGTGTTTTTTTTTCTTTTATTGGAATGGCGGCGGCGGCAGCCGGTCGAAAGACCGACTGCCGCTCCCGCCCCGGATGAAGACCCGCTGAACCGCCAGCCGGACCCGCCGCTGGGAGGGACATTCGGCAAAGGTAAGTCCCGTCCCGGGGGGTGTGTGCGGAGAATTTCTCCCCGAAACTTGTTCGGGGGGCCGAACACGTTGGCGCTCAGCCCCCCGAAGTTTCGGGGAGAAATTCTCCGCCAACCCTAGATAAATTACAGTTCTGATAGCATCTGTCCCCAAATATTTACATCCCTTGACTACTCCCATGAGTAGACTCTGTGCTTCCAGCAGATTCCATTGTAATTTTCTTGTGCCACTGGGCCAGTTCACATGACATGGGGCTGGAGCATGTCTCCTATGAGAGAGGGTGACAACAGCTGTGATTGTTTAGCTTGGAAAAAAGGAGGGTGAGGGGAGACATGATAGAGGTCTACAAAATTATGCATGGTGTGGAGAACGTGGATAGGGAGACATTTTTCTCCCTCTCTCAAAATACTATAACCCAGTGGGGTCATCCCATGAAGCTGATTGGTGGGAGATTCAGGACAGATAAAAGGAAGTACGTCTTCACACAGCACAGAGTTAAACTAAGGAACTCGCTATCATGGGATGTAGTGATGGCCACCAATTTGGATGGCTTTAAAAGGGGGCTGGACAAATTCTTGGAGGAGAAGGCTATCAATGGCTACTAGTCTTGATGGCTATGTGCTACCTCTGGTACCAGAGGCAGTGAGCCTATGCACACCAGTTGCTGGGGAACATGGGCAGGGGGTGGGTGGGTGCTGTTGCGCTTGTGTCTTGCTTGTGGGTTCCTGGCTGACAGCTGGCTGGCCGCTGTGGGAACAGAATGCTTGACTAGATGGACACTTGGCCTGACCCAGCATGGCTCTTCTTATGTTCTTATGACATGGCAGCCCATGGCTTAAACAACAACCTGCGGGTTAACCGCTGTGTTGTTTAGCCCCTAAACAACCCAGCGCTCTGGGATCAGATGACACACAAAGCAACTTATGATGGAGCCACTCGTGGGCTGCTAAGGAAAAGTGGAAGTGGCGGCTGTGCTGCAGCATCATCATGTCCACTTTCTCCCCTTCACACACGCCGCTGCCATGTCATGCGAACCAGTCAATGCGTAGTGGGCGAGAAGCAAGGCAGAATAACCTGGGTATCTTTATTTTTATAGCGTCCCTTTGGTGGGCCTCATGGTTTGTGCTAACCATAGTTAAGTGCCCACACCATGGATTTGTTTGGTTTATTAATTTATATATTAAATGTATATAAGGCTGAAGTTGGTAGATGCCATCAGGACCATTTACAATGATAAAAAGCAAACAAACCCTGAACCACAGTCAAATAACAACCACAACAATAAATGCAACAATGAGAATATCGAAATATTAATATAAAAATAACACAATGAAACATTTTAAAAACATTAAAGAGCCAGCTTACTAATGAGGCTTTAACCTGACATCTAAATGGATCTCCCCAGGAAGGGTATTCCACAGAGGAATGGGGGGCCACTACAGAGAAGGCTTTTTCCTCGGTAGCCACCCCATGCACCAGTGCATGCACAATTACAAGCAGGTGATCTCCAAACTTTTTTGATCACACACCCCTATCAGTAAAAAAAAAAATTGAGCATGCACCCCCAATGCTTGTATATTTATTTATTTATAAATTATATACATGTACTACTGTACCAATATATTATGTACACTATAAAACATACACAGAAATAGAAATTAATAGATTTTTTTAAAAAAAAATGAGATAAAGTTGATATCAAAAATATTTTTTAAAACCCCTTTTTGCTCTCACTAAATATATATATATATATTAATACTGTTTTTTAGTGAGAGCAACGTGATTGGATCTGCTCCATTGTTTTTGAAAATCTTGGTTTAACACTTTGTGATACAGCAATTCGAAGGTCTGGTTCTAAGTTCAGTTTGTTTCTATACTTGGTTTTGATGGCTGACATAGCTGTCCTAGCACACACTTTCTTCTCGGCTTCATTCTGCCAAAGGAAAGTGGGAAGGGTTAATCTCCTTCCTGCTCTCCTTCGGCCGGATGGCAGCTGCCCAGTGCTGCGGCTTCCTCTGCCGTGCCTGGCAGAGATTGGCACAGTAGCTCTTGGTGGACGCAGCACAGACAGGATAGGACTGGAGCCGAGAGAGAAATGCCATGGAGCTTCCCTCTCGGCTCCTGTCCCATTCTGCTGCCACTGCCGCCACCACCATCATTGCTCACAATGGCAGTGCGTCAGGGCGGCGGGAGGCTGCTCAACGATCAGGTGGCTCACGCACCCCAATCGATCCTCTTGCGTAGCCGCTGGGGTGCATGCACCCCACTTTGGAGACCACTGGTTTACTATTTCCCCTCAATCATTTGGATTGATGTTGATTGCGTGTATCCAGTGTTTCCCGTGACTGATTATTGTGTTGCGTTTGATGTGATTGGATTTTACAACCTTTTGTTGTTATTTCTGTAAAATTCAATACAGATATTTTATAGAAAAAGGAAGGATGGGAATGAGCCCTTGCCCACTTGCATGCTGAACCTAGTCCACAAATCATGGCATGTTGTAACATGATATTGACGAGCCACAATGTTCTATTTTGAATTATGTTTGTGGAAACCAACAGCACTTCTTTTTTTTCTTCTCTTTTAATATTACTATTAAAGGGCCACCACGGGCCACCATGGCATCCCGTCCCTATACCTAGGACATACACGGATTCATACATACATACATGCATACATACACAAGATCAGTGAATGTATCTTTTAATTTCTGCAGGAGGGTCCTGGATATGGTGGCTATGGTTCCCAAGGGTTCCCTGCTCCTCCAGTGAGTATGGCCATTTTCTTTTCCTCTTTGTGCCCCATCCTCCTTTAGATGGACAGCGGATGAGCCCCTTGGTCCTAGTTCTACCAATTCCCCTGCAACCTACCAGCACATCTGTGTAGGGATGGGTGGATCACTTACCCTGTTCTGGCTGGGGGGGTCCACAGGTGGGGGGAGGCAATCCCTCCCTCCCCCCGGAATCCGTCCAGGCCGGCTCCACTCCGCATTGATCCTATGGAGCCGGCCACCTGGTCCGCATCGCTGGCGATATGGCCGGCATCCATTGCTGTGCCATATCGCTGTGCTAAGTCTCCAGATGCAAATGGCGTAGTGGATGCCATTTGCGGCTGAAAAGCTGGTAGATTAGCCTAATATTTGTGTAGCCTATCACGTGAACAGGGATGCAAATGGTGTAGTGGATGCCGTTTGCGGCCGTAAAGCTGGTAGATTAACCTAAATGTAGCCGTAAATGGCTGCATTTAGGCTAATCTACCAGCTTTATGGCTGCAAATGGCGCCCACTACACCATTTGTGCCTGGAGGCTTAGCACAGCAATACGGCATGGCAATGGCTGCAGGCTGTATTGTCAGCGATGCAGAGCAGGCGGCCGGCTCCACAAGATAAATACATGGAGGGAGCCGGCCTGGACAGATTCCGGCGGGAGGTGGAGGCGAGTGCTCTGTTCTGCCATGGGCCCCAGTGGGGCTGGATTCTTGGAATCCGGCCTCACTGGGGTCTGTGGCAGAATTCTCCCCCATCCCTACATCTGAGTCACCTAGGGCCATGGCATAAAGATGTGAATCAGGAAAACTGATAGAGGCTGCCTTCACATTAAAGAAAAACCCCACAGTCCTCCTGTTGTGGAGCCTTTCTGCATTTACAGCAGCTCCTGGATGCGGGACACTTGAATGGGTGTCTGGAGGCAGTTTTGGGATGGATGAAGGCAAACTAGTTGAAGCTTGTCCCGACAAGATGGATGTGCTATGGGTAACTATGGAAACATCCAGGATAGACTACTGTAATGTGCTCCACATGGGACTGCCCATAGTCCAGAAACTTCAGCTGGCGTAGAATGGTGGCTGCTACGGATAACTCCTCCTCCTCCTCCTATTACTACTATTACTACTGATGAAGATGATTATGATGTTTTGGGGCCAGGTTATTTGCAGGGGCACCTGTTCTCATATGAACCTGCCTCAGATCAGCGCCAAGAAGCCCTAATGATTGGCTGGCCTTTAAGATCAGTTAGATTGGTCAGAAGGCAGAAGGGGCAGGGCCTTCTTAGTACTGACCCCTACCTTATGGAACTCCCTTCTAAGTGATATGTGGTTGGCCCTCTCAGTAGGCTTTGAAAATCCTCCTGTTCCTAATGGCTTTCCACTAATAAGTTTTATTGGTCATGCTGCCATTTGACCGATGTTTCATTGCTGGGCCTTGGGGATTTTTTTTTAATATGGTGGCTCAATTATATTTTATCGTATTGGTGGTGTTTTGTAATTTGTTTTGTATTTTTAAGTTTGATTATGGTACTATGGTATTTTTATTTCTTAAATTTATATTTCTCTTGCAGCCTTGAGTGGATTTGGTTCAGAAAGGGGACTTATAGATATTCAAATAAATAAATGAAATAAATACATTTCCTTCTTTCTGCAGAGGAACCCTGGATACCCTAGTCCTGGCCACCCTGGTTATCCTGGCCCTGGATACCCTGGCCGAGTGAGTAGATCAAGTGTGATTTGTCTGCTTGTGTCATATCCCCCCTCTGATAGATAGCAGAGGATCTTAGTCCCATTCACCCCAGTCCCACTGATTTCCATGCAAGCCCCATTTAGAAACAAGCATTGCATAGGCCTAAAGATGTGAACCAGGGAAACAGAAAGGGGCTATTTATGATTTGTCTACAGTAGAGATGAGTAGATCTGTCAACCTCAATCCCATCAAAGTTCTCTTTTGCCCACTGCCAGACTCGTTCTATATGGATATTCCCTCCTCCCACTTCCCTGTCCGTCAGAAATTCATACGCATTTTTTCTGCGCATTTTTTCAAATGCACACATTTTGTGTGTGCATGTTTCCAGTGTATGCATTCTTCTAATGCATGCACCCATGAACGAAAGTGTGTTTGTGAGAATTTTAGAGATGTATGCAATTTTCTTTGCACAGTTTTCAGATGTGTGCATGGACACTTTTTGTGCGTGTGTGGGATGCATCGAGAACTCGGAAATGTACAGATTTCTGAGCGTAAATTGTGTTCAGGTAAATTGTGTAAATACTATAGCAGCCCCAATGTGGCCATCTGTCCTCTTACACAGAGGACAGTCCTCTATTGGAGGGTTGCCAGAGGACTGTTCTGTCTTTGAAGGGCTGTCCTGTCTCATTCCAGTTTAAAGATAAAGGACCATAAGAACTTTTGCCGGTCAATAGTTATTAGCACATGAACTGCAGACTGAGCAAGGCACACAGGTCACCTAGTCACAGCCATCCACACTAGGGACTGTATTTCTATTTAAATTGTAATAATTGGTTCTAAATTTGCATCTATACATATGAATTAGCATGTGCAAGTTTTATGTAAATCACTGCCCTCTTTTGTCCTCTTATTAGTGATGCATTTCATCTTTTTGGGTGATTTATCAGTGGGAGCACGGGGTATGTGTGTGTTTGTGTGTGGCGGGGGGGGGGAGTTTAATCCTTTTACCCTTGCCATGGTCCCAATTAAATTACCCACCCCCATCTCCACCCAAGCTGTTGGGTGGGGGAAAGGAAGGAAAGGAAACCTCAGGAAGGAATCAGGAAGGAAACCTCCGTCGAAGCTTCCGATCTGATGAAAATAACCACTTACAGTAGGGGTGTGTGATTTTCATCAGGGCCATGGCGGGGGGTGGGGAATGGTTACATTATTTCCCCATTCCCACTCCTGAGGCCATGGTGCCATGGTGCCATGGTGCTGGCCAAGCTCTGCCAATCACATAACAAAAACAAGCAAACAAAGAATTACGCTCATGCAACAAAAGTCACATCCACTTTGGTCCTAAGTCCCTGAGATTTCACAGGCAATTTGTTCCAGGGATCTGAGTACAGTTTCATTTCTCATGTGGAACCCAACTGGAGCAAATGACATAATGTTAAAATTTTTATTTATTTATTTTCGTAGCGTGGTCCTCGTGGTAGAAGACCAGTGAGTATGACAAATGTTGTTTCCTGGGTTGTGATATTTTCTCCTTGTTCTCTTATTATCCTGGGAGACAAATTCACCTAAGCAGTGCTTAAGTTTCACTGCTACCAGAAGCTAAAAGAAGCTGGCTTGTGATCTGTCCCATCCCATTTGCGCACCCCACCCTGCACGTGCACAGAGTGTGGTGCCCTTTTCCTCTGTCCCTGTTGTTGGTCCTTATCTGAGCATGCGTAATCCTGGCCGCACTGCACATACCCAACCATTGCTTACAAGGGGAGGCATGAGAATGTTCCTCCTGGAGAGTGATCCAGCCACTCCCGCTCCTCTCCAAGGCTGAGTGTGCAGGTGACAGGCTTAGAACATCAGCACCCTGAGTGAGAAAGAGCAAGGTTGGCCCAAGACATTTTGCTACCTGTGGTGAAAGACGAGATGGTGCCTCCCTCCCCTTCCCCCCACACTCCATGTACAAAAGCTGACCAGACTGTCTGTTAAATCTTACTTCAACAGAGGTCAGCAAGACCAAAGGTAGGCATGATCAGGCACTTGAGGAGGGCCCACACCCCAGCAGGGGTCCACTGATGGGAGCCCCTTGGACTTGCTCTTCCTCTTCATAATTGCAACCTGTTTGTTTCATTTCATTTCACTTCACTTCACTTCACTCATTATATTTTTATACCACCCCATAGCCAAAGCTCTCTGGGCAGTTCACGAAAATTAAAACCCCTAAAATACATTATACAAAATATGAAAAGCATTTATGCAAAGGCATAGAAACAGATAGCGCACACAACATACAACATATATCTAAAAACCATGTTTTAAACAATTAGCCAAAGACAATCCAGGAGCGGATTAAAAACATTATATGTTGCTTCATGCCTGAGAGAAGAGGGTAGTTTTAACCTGCCAGGACAGCTAGGCTGGTGAGGACGAGGGAGAGGGCCTTCTCTGTGGTGGCCCCCACTCTGTGGAACTCCCTCGCTAGGGAACTCTGCCATGCCCCCTCTTTAATGAGCTTCCACTGCGCATTAAAAATGTGGTTGTTCAGGCAGGCAGTTGGGGTGGGTTAGGGTATTTTTTATGATGTTTTTAATGTAGAATTTTATTGTTTTAACTGTTTTGTTGTTGTACATCACCCAGAGTGGCTGGGTGACCAGCCAGATGGGCAAGTAATACATTTAATAAACAAACAAACAAACAAACAAATAACCTGTTCACTTGCCTTTTAGTTTGACCCAGACCACAGCGATGGTGAGAAGGAGAAGCAGGAGATGCCACAGATTGGGTTCACAGAACAAGCTAATCCCCACTCAGTGGTTGAGTGTGACATGGGTTGTTTGTTGAACCGTAGGTTGTTTGTTGAACTGTGGGTTAGCGTGTTGTCTGAACCCAGGACATTTTCCGCAGGTTGGCTTATTAACCATGTGGTGTGGCTTCTTTTTCTCCAACAAGCCACCTTGAGAACCCATGGTTAGCTGTTGGGTTGTTTGGGGTGATTAACAACCACGGTGCATGGTTAACAAGCCACCCTGCAGAAAATGTCTTGGGTTCAGACAAAATGCTAACCCAACATTCAACAAACAACCCACGGTTTTACAACAACCCACTCTTAACCATGGAGTGTGGGTCAGCGTGTTTTGTGAAGAGCTGCACTATCTCCTTGCTCGCTGGTTCTCTCTGATTGATTCAGATCACTGCTACTCAAAACATAAGATTAAAGAAGGCATGCCTGGCCATCTGCTGAGGCACTTCCTTTTGCCTGTGGGGCCAGCTGGGTGAGGAAGAGGAGGAGGACATAGGAGGGGCTGCCACTGCAACAGCCAGCTGTGGCAGCAGGGTCAGGTCTGGGCAGGGCAGGGGGCTCCCTTGAGCCACAGGGCCTTGGCAGCTGCCCACTCACGCCATCCTCTGATGCCAGGCCTGCTAAGTATGCTCAAGGGTCTGGGCATCTCTGCAGTTTAATTTCTGATATGGAAATAAACATAACCAAATAACCTTTTTTTGTATTCTTATTTTTGTAGGGTGGTCCTGGCAACATGAACAAATGGGTAAAATAAATTGTGTTTACCTAACGGTGCTATTCCTCCTTGTGCTGGGTATCAAAGTGACGCCTAGGTCTCAACTCCCTTGATTTCAATGCACTTCTCAAGTGACGTGCGCAGAGAATCAGTGCAACCCGATGTGTGTCAACTAGGGTGGCCATGTGTCCTCTTTTACAGAGGACCGTCCTCTATTTGAAGCTGTCCTCTATTTGAGGGGCTGTCCAGTCCAAGTCCGGTTTAAAGATAAAGAACCACCAGAACTGTTGTCCATCCACAGTTTGCGCCTGGATAGCAGACTGAACAGGCAGGCACACACGTCACCTGGTCACAGTCTTCCATGCTGTGGTGAGAGATACTAAAGACACGAGCAAAGGGCTGGATGCACCCGATCTTGTCCAATCTTGGAAGCTAAGCAGGGTCAGCCCTGCTTAGTACTTGGATGGGAGACCGCCTGGGAATCAGGCTTCCTGCATTGAGCAGGGGGTTGGACTCGATGGTCTTGTAGGCCCCTTCCAACCCTATGATTCTATGATTCTGTTTAAGGGAGCAATCCTATGGCCCCAAGACAGAGTCATGGGAGGGAGAGGATATTTCAGATTCCTGGATCCAAGGTTGGAGACACTGCTCTGACTTCAGACCCAGGAGTCCGAGCTCCCTGCTCCCTCCCCCTTGCAGCTGGTATGCAGAGAACCAGGCTGGTTTCCTGTCCAAGGTCATAAAAGTGACCTCAGAGGGAAGGTAAATGGGGCATTCCCATGGGCCGGGCGAGGAGGGGATTGGGGAGTCCAGCTTATGAGGAACCCTCTGGCCTCCCCAGCCCCCTCCCCTCCCCTCCCCTCCCTCTTCCCAGTGCCTCATCTAGGTGGGAGAAAAAGCCCATTGGATTGAAATGCAGAGAGGGAAAAGCACCAGAGGCAATGATTGCCTCTGCCATTCCTCCTGTTCTGTGCTGGATACTCGTAAGGCTCTGGGTTCGGAGGCTTATGAATATCAAGCGGGGATCCCATAGGACTGCTCCCTAAATTATTATTATTTCTAAATATGCACCTGTATGCATGAATTAGCACATGCAATTTTTATGCAAATAGCAGTCCTCTTTTGTCTTTGCAGCCACTTTAATGTCAACTTGGACATAAGTCCCATTGCGTTGCATGGAAGTGTACGCAGGATCACAGCTTTAATGTGTAAATTCGAGCATCATCGAGAAGCCACTACAGACGACTGTCGGGGCTGCTGATCTGGAAGGTGGAGGAGGGATAGAAGCAGGCCCCAAAGTCCCTGAGCACACACCCCAGAAGAAATAAGGGACACAATGCAGCAAATCATGATTCATGATGAATTCCCATTGAAAAAGCCACACAAGAGCCTTTCAGTGTGAATCCCTACAATCTCATTGACTTCAGTGGGACTTAGTTTAATATCTCAGGATTCTATAATAGGGATGACGAGGAAGTAGGATGAGAAGGTGGAATTGGACAAGGAAGAATGAGCCTCTTTGAATAATCCACAAAAGCCCTTCTGCAAGTACCCCCACACTCTGAGGTTTTGAGGTGGCAAAAAGAGAGAGGGCCCTTCCAGTGGTGGCCCCTGAGCTCTGGAATGCTCTCCAAGAGAAACTCACCTGGCACACACACCCTGTCTCTTTTCAGCTCCAGGCTAAGAGCTTTTTTGGGGGGTCTCCCAGCCTTTTAAAGTATTTTAATATTTTTAGGGCACAATCCTATGCATGTTTAGACAGAAAAAGCCCTACAACTCCTAGCATTCCCCAGCCAGCCATGCACCCTGTTTTAAGTAGGAATGGCCATCGTGGGGAAATCTGGCCCTTTTTGGGCTTGCTGGATTTCTCCAGAGCCTCTGACTTGGCTTGAATACATGATCCAATCCATGGGCTTTTTCCTGAAATCTGGTAACTTTCGGGGGGGGGGGGGCTTGTGATCCCCTTAAAAACACAATTTATGCAAATTTCAGCCATGATGTGTATAATTTGTGGAAATTGTGGCAGTACTATGTTTAATTTTGTACCAATTGCACCTGCAATTTCTGCAAATTAAGCATATGGCTGCTATCTGTGCAAATTATGGCAGACATTTGTGTAAATTATGAAAATTGTGTCTGCAATTTGTATAAATGGTGATTTTAAGAAGACCCCCCTCCAATCTACAAGCTGGCCCGACTTGATACAGATCGAGTCGGGGCAGGTCATGGGTAAGCAAGCCGGAGTCTGGGGGACCAAGCTGCTGAAAGCCCGACAAACTTCACCCCTTTCTTCAACATCCCTAGTCTTAAGTCCTATTATTTTAGTCCCTGTGCTGTGTTTTGACTTTTATACCTGATGTTTTAGTTTTTTTATTCCTGTTATATTTTATGTTGTGCTGGCATATCTATTATTTTGTTTTATTGTGATTTTTTTGGGTGTCGCATCTTGTACAATGCCTAGAGAGATTCATTGAGGCATTTATTTAATAGAATGAATGAATAATCTATGGCTTTTCCCTCTCACAGCTTGAATTCTTCCAACAGTTACCAGTAAGTACACGGCAATATATATATTTTTTCTGCCTCTTTCATATAACCTCAGAGTCTCGTATTGAGACAGGGGGTTGAACAGAATCTGCCAGGACTGTACCTTTTGAGGATACAGTTGGCAGGCAGGGAACTTTGAATGTGCCCCTGACTTACAGGGCCTTGCATAAGTATTCACCCCCCACTCCCTTTGACTTTTCTACGTTTTGCTGTGTTACAACCTGGAATTAAAATGGATTTAATTTGGATTTCCTGTCACTGATCTAAAAGAGTCCATAATGTTCAAGTGAGGGGGAAACCCCCCCTATATATTTTATGGATAATTAAATGATTTACAGATAAAAACTGTAAAGTCTGAATTGCATAAGCATTCACCCCCTTTGCTGTGACTAGGGATGTCAGAGAATTCTGCCACGGATTCCAGTGAGGTCGGATTCTTTAGAACCCAGCCCCCCAGAATCCGTGGTGGAATGGCCTCCCACTCTGCCACAGAATCCCCCCGGGATGGAACTTACCTTGGGCGGCGGTGGCGGTGGCTGCAGCGGCGGCGGCTCCAGCGGCGGTGGCCGGGCTACTGCGGCCACCATTTGTGTTCTTGCAGCCATGATAGGCTACGTAACTATTTACGTAGCCTATCACGGCAAAGAGCAGGGACGCAAATGGCGGCCGCTACGCCATTTGCACCCCTGCTCTTTGCCATGATAGGCTACGTAAGTATTTACGTAGGCTATCTTGGTAAAGGCAGCCATGCAAATGGAGTAGTGGCCGCCATTTGCATCCCTGCTCTTTGCAGTGATAGGTTACGTAAATACTTCTGTAGCCTATCACGGCTGCTTGCAAGGACGCAAATGGTGGTCACTACGATGGCCGCCATTTGCGGCCGCAGCAGCCCGGCCGCGGCCAGAGCTCCGGCTGTGGCTGGCCCCAGCTGGCGGCTCTGTGGAGCCGCTGCAGAGCGGAGCTGGCCAGGGAGGATTCTAGGGGGAGGGACGGAGCGCCTCCCCCCACCGCAGATGCCCCGGCGTGGAGCCAGGTAAGGGATTTGTACATCTCTAGCTGTGACACCTCTAAATAAGCTGTGGTGCAACCAGCTGCCTTCAGAAGTCACATAATTAGTTGAATGGAATCTGTCTGTGTGCAATTCAAGTATCAAATGACCTCAGATTAAATACACCTGTTTTTGGAAGGCCCCAGAGTTTGTAGGAGAGCACATGTAAACAAATAGCATCCTGAAGACCAAGGACCTATCAAAACAAGTCTGGGATAAAGTTCTGGAGAAGCACTAATCAGGGCGTGGTCATAAAATAATATCCCAAACTATGAACATCCCCCAGAGCACCGTTAAATCCATTATTACAAAATGGAAGGAATATGGCACAACTGTGACTCTGCCTAGAGAAGGCCGTCCACCCAAACTCAGGGACTGGAAAAGGAGGGCATCAGTCAGAGAAGCAACCAAGAGGCCAATGGTAAATCTGAAGGAGCTGGAGAGAGCCACTGCTGAGATAGGAGAAACCATCCATGGGACAACTGTCACCCAGACGCTCCACAAAACTGGGCTTTATGGAAGAGAGGCAAGAAGAATGCCATTGCTGAAAAAAAACCATATCAAATCCCATTTGGATTTTGCCAAAAGGCATGTGGGAGGCACAGCAAACATGTGGAAAAACGGTTCTCTGGTCCGATGAGACCAAAACTGAACTTTTTGGCCGTACTGTAAAACCTTATGTGTGGTACAAAGCCAACAGTGCTCATTGCCCCGAGAACACACGGTAAAGCATAGTGGTCGCAGCATCATGTTGTAGGGATGCTTTGCATCAGCAGGGATTGGGAAATTGGTCAGGACTGAGGGCAAGATGGATGGAGCCAAACACAGGGCAATTCTAGAGGAAATCCTGTTTCAGTCTCCACAGGACCTGGGACTGGGGTGGAGGTTCACTTTCCAGCAGGACAGTGACCCTAAACACACAGCCAAGGTTACACTGGAGTGGTTTAAAACAAGAACCTGAATGTCTTAGAATGGCCCACTCAAAGCCCAGATCTCAGTCTGATTGAGAATTCTGTGGCAACTGGCAAGACTTGAAAATTGCTGTTCACCAAGGGTCCCCATCCAGCATGACTGAGCTTGAGCACTTTTGCCCAGAAGAATGGGCAAAAATTGCAGGATCCAGATGCACAAAGCTGGTAGAGACTTACCCCAAAAGACTCACAGCTGTAATTGCTTCTGCCAAGTATTGACTCAGTGTGTGTGTGTGTGTGTGTGTGTGTGTGTTTATGTGTGTGAATACGTATGCAACCAACAAATGCCAGTTTTTGTTTAATTAACTTTTGTACCCACCCCAATAATATTTTGCACCTTCAACGTGTTAAGAGTCTTGTGTAAATCAAATGGTAAAACTGCCAATTAAATCTATTTTAATTCCAGGTTGTAGCACAACAAAATATGGAAAATTCAAGGGTGTGTGTATGTGAATATTTATGCAAGGCACTGTGTATGCACGCTAATGTATATGTGCATGCACGCTGCATGTCAGGAGGAAGCAAGCCTCTTCAAAAATTCACTCCTACAGCTACACACACACCTGTAGCCAGAAGTCAGAAGGTCCAGGAAAAGCTTATCTGCTTGATTCAGTTGCATATAATGGCACTTGGTCAATGCCTGAGATGTGGGTGATAAACAATTCATATCTACCTTTTGAAAGAGGACGGCTCCCTTACATGAATCAAAGAACAGCAATACATACATTCTGCTTTTCATATATGTTAGTTGCTTTCAGGAGAGTTAGTTATTTGACCATTGTGAATGATAGGATATTTATTTCTCTGAATGGTGAAAGGTTACAGGGGAGGGTCCATAGTGTTGGAAAGTCTGGTGTAACTTACAGCAGTGTTGCCTTATATAGAGAAAATGTGGCAAGACCGCATTTAGTATTGGAGGCAATAAATGCAGGACAGAGCCAGTTTAGAAGAAGTTCAAATCAACTTTTTTTTTTTAGTGCTTTTATACACATCTTCAGAGAAGGCTGTCTAACACTGTTTAACTACAACCATCCACTGAAGCTGGGTGTGTGAGTGTAAGTGAGGGAAGGCATGAGATATGGTTACTCGCTCCATTCAGGGAGAGAGCCGCAAGGCACTTGTTGCAAAGGCAAGAGGAGAAGGAGGAAGGAAGAGGAAGAAGCAGGAAATAGGGACTGTGTGATCAAGCTACACCACAATCTCTGTCGCCCCCTAGTGTCTGGAAGCATACGGAGTTCTTATTATCCAAGATGTAGCTCAGTGGTAGAGCATCTGCTTTGCAAGAAGAAAGTCCCAGGTTCAATCTGTGATACTTAAAGCAGGGCTGCAGAACCTAAGGCCTGGGGGTCAAATCCAGCCCTCTGGGGCTCCCAATCTGGCCCTACATGCTTCTCCAGAAGACTCTGCACCTTTCCCTGGCCTCACCCCTTTTCCCCAACCACTGATCATCTAGTGGTTTCACAGCTTTTGTGCAGATTTCCCCCCATTCTAAAAAGATGAACCGACTCTCTTAAGGGTTAGTTACTTGCAATAAAGGTTTTAAGCTAAAATGTGCTTGTATTTGGGGGGGGGGGTTGGCTTCACCTCTTTTGTCTTAATTTTATTATTTATTATTACATCTTTCTACCACCCATTGCCAAAGCTTTGGCTCTGGCCACCACTGGAATGAAGCCCTCTTAAGTTTGTCCAAATTGGAATTTGGCCCTTGGGCTGAAAGAGCTTCTGTACCCTTGAGTTAAAGGATCAGGTTGTTGAAACAAACTGCAACATTTTGTTGCAGTTCACCCTTGACCACTACAAATGCTCTTCATGGAGGCAATCGTGTGCAGCCCTGTGGTATAATACAGGTTTAAATTTGCAATTTGGATGTCCACAAGGCATGTGAGAAGTTGGAAGCAGGCAGGACATTGCTGGGGGAAGAGTTTTTTTCCTCGTAGGTTAGGTGGATCGCTGCTTTCCCACACCCTTGAGGCAATATGAATGGGAATATCTTCTGAAACTTCCTTTCAACAAACTGGCCAGAGAAGATTCCAAATGGATCTGCTACTGGGAGCTTTACACTATCCCATCCCCAAACTGAATCTTCTTGTGTTCCGTTCTTCAGCCCACAAACTGAGTCAAGTGGTGGCATCATTGGACAGAAAGGCTGTGGGGAAATATGTCCTGTTGCAGAGATAATGGACACATCTTTGCTGATGCAGGGAGTGCTATGCTATGTGGGGTGTGTGTGTGTGTGTGGGGGGCAGATAATGTGAGTGAAGTGCAATGAAGTTAATTGTAAAAATAACTCCTGCCCCTTTCCCTTTTATATCATTGGGCATTTCATGGGAGAAAAAGACCTGTGAATATTGCTGGAAAAATATATATTCACATGATTTCACTTATCTTTCAAATAGATATGGCCAGACTAAACAAAGAAGGGCTTTATATTGCAGGAAGGGCTTTTCTTGCCTTAATTTAGCAGCTATAACAGGGATTGGCAATCTTTTAGGGCCCGTGGGCACATTTAGCATCTTCACAAAGTGCCTCAGGCACCACCACAAATGTCTTTGGAGGTAAAATGTTGGGGGTTATCCCCATCTCTGCATTTTTCCTTTTTCTTGCCTCCCCCTTCCCTGGATTCCCTCCTTTTCTTGCCTCCCCCTTCCCTGGATTCCCCCCTTTTCTTGCCTCCCCCTTCCCTGGATTTCCCCCTTTTCCTGCCTCCCCCTTCCCTGGATTTCCCCCTTTTCCTTCCTCCCCCTTCCCTGGATTTCCCCCTTTTCTTGCCTCCCCCTTCCCTGGATTTCCCCCTTTTCTTAACTCCCCCTTCCCTGGATTTCCCCCCTTTCTTGCCTCCCCCTTCCCTGGATTTCCCCCTTTTCTTGCCTCCCCCTTCCCTGGATTTCCCCCTTTTCTTGCCTCCATTGATTGTAATAGAGGTGGGGGGAAGGGTCCCCTGCCAAAAAACAACTGGAGGGGGAGGAATCAGGGACCCTGTTGCCCCAAGGATCCTTGATGTGTGGGATGTTTCCCCCTCTACCTGTTTTTTTTGTTTTTGGCAGGTCACCCTTTTCCCTGCCTCTATGAAAGTCAAGAGAGCAATATCTCTCCATGGACTTTAATAGAGGTAGGGAAATATATGGCAATTGTGGATGCACTTGACAGGAGCCAATGCACCCAGGGGCACCATGTTGCCATCTCCTGAGCTATAACAATTTAGCTGCTCTTTCTCCCA
This sequence comes from Heloderma suspectum, assembly GCF_057233095.1. NCBI lineage: Eukaryota > Metazoa > Chordata > Lepidosauria > Squamata > Helodermatidae > Heloderma > Heloderma suspectum. Next base: position 17,196,258 of record NC_139467.1, read on the forward strand.
GGAACTGAAACAGCCACGTACCTCCAGGGCACACAGACATATCTTCAGCGACATCAGATTTTCAAGCCAGGCTGGTTATCTCTTGTTCTCCCCTCCTCCTGATGAGCTTGCGTTGGGCAAAGTGACTATGCGCTTGCATCCCTTTTAACTCCCATGTGGGGTGGGTGGGTTGAATTTTGGGAAGCAAATGGCAATGGTGGTGGACATCCTTAATCCTCCCCTCCCAGTGCATGGTGGTCCTAATCCAAATCAAGGGCCATGCACACTTACTTGAGAGTTATAAAAAAGAGGACGAGACTCAGCTACGCACTGGGGCAATTAACATTAGTGTGTGGTTTGATTCCCAGTGCCAGCTTCTGGAACTAGCTACCTAAGTCCGAGTGGAACCACTGAAATGCAGTGCCTTTGATCCTCAACCCGGACAGCTATCTGGAAGGATATCATGGTCAATGATATCAAAAGCCACCATGAGATTTGGAAAAATGTGTCGTTCGTCCCTAAAAAGCTGTATTCTCCAAGTGGCAAGGGAAATAGGATTGGGTAAGGGAGAATGAGCTTCTCTGAGTAATCTGTGCCTTTTCCCTTTCAGTTCAATGTCATTGACTGGATAGCAGTAAGTAGATGGGAGGGGTTTTCTTCTTGGCCTGTTTGATATAATCTCAGTGTTCAAGGGTGTTTCCAGATGGAGGAAACAGATTCTTAACAGATTTTCTGCGGTAAGAAAAAAGTTGGAAGAAGTGATGGGAAAACATGGGAAGGTTACAAATGGAAGACAATGTTATCTGGACACCCTGTTGTATTCCATGAATGAGGCAGTCCAATTGCACAGTAAAGCCTCATCTGGAAGCACTCTTAGACTGAGTCAATATTTTTCATTACTGAATGCAAAAATGGCTGGATTTTCACCACTGTGGTATAGCAATAGAGCGGTAGACCTGGAGAGATCCAGGTTCAGATATCTGATTAGCCACGAAACTCCATGCATATCCTCTCTTTTCAGCTTAGATCTGTTATGAAAGTGGTGGTGGTGGAGATCAGAAAACCAATGAAAAAGCACATTGATGTTTAAAAAAAATAATGGGAGAGGGAATGGACCTGTCACTAGCTTCTTGGGAAAGGGGCAGGATAAAAACAGTAACCTCTTATGACTCAGGTGAACTTGTACATTCAATAGAATAAAGTAGGACTGTACCATTTCAGTTTGCAGGTGGTGGTGGTGGGGTCACATATTTGAATGTTCCTTTATCTCAGTCACTCACAGCATTTACAAAACTGGCAAGGCAGAGGGACAAGGTTCTGGGTAAGAGAAGCAGATTTTTGTGGGAAGCATTCAAACCTTGACACCTGCAGTTTGAAGTGGTACAGTCTAGATAAACCGTTTCCACTTGATTTTGCTAAATAGATTTCAGACACTGGTGAGCAGTTTCTGGATGTTACATTATCCTATAGCTGAATAAATCGCATCTAGCTTTTTAAGGAGGACAGGTCCTTTGCATCAAAGAACTGAAACAAATATTACTTTTAAATATTTACCATTCAAAACCTTTCTCTTTTCCAAAGCTTCTGGAATTTTAGTTTAGATTTTATTATTGTGGCAAATATTGATCATTTAATTTTGTAGTGTTTTCCTGTGTCTCCTTGATGCATTCCTTCCCTTTCTTTCGGTTTTATTTTCAGATTTTATTAGAGTGTATGCCTTTGTGGCAGGGGCTTGTTGTTTTATTTTATTTTGTACAGTGCCATTGGCATTGATCACATTTTATTAATAATAATAACAACAGCAGCAGCAGTAATAATTGCTTTAAAACAAAGTAATTTATTTTTCTAAAAAATAAAACATGCAGTAATAACATACTTTCCTTCATCTACTTCTAAACCACATCATTGTTCAGCATGTTAAACTGTAAGTAACTAACAAACCAATGAATCACATAACACAGATGATCAAATAAGAAAACACATCTCTGTAACAAAACAAAAATCCATACACAAACCATAATTTTGTGCTTAATGATTAACAGTACAATCCTATACTCTTTAACAGTAAATCTACTCAGAAGTAAGGCCCACTGAGTTCAATGGGACTTACTCCCAGGTAAGTGTGTATAGGATTGCAGCCTAAATCTTAAAACTTAAATATTTCCATCAAAATATTTGGATTAAAGCAATTCTAGCACTCTATAGTATTTCTGGGTTTCTATACTTTAGCTGTTTGAAGCATAATCCTATGCATGTTACTTGAAAATGTGTCCCATTGCATTTGGTGGGGCCTGTTACCAGGGAACAATGCTCCCCAGCCTGCCTTATGTGGAGGTGACTTTGCCCCATCCCTTAAAACATGGGTGGGGAACCTCAGGCCTGGGAGCCAAATCTGTCTCACCTGCAGTCTCAATGCAGCCTTCCAGGGTTCCGCCCTTTTCTCCCAACCACCAATAATTTATTTGGTGGTTTCCCAGCCTTTGTACAGTTTCCTCCCCATTCAGAAAGTTGGAATGCCTCTCCAGAGACTTAGATACTGGTAGGGATGTACAGATTGTGTAAAATCCATTCTGTCTGTGTTTTGTGGAGTGTCAGGCACCTTTCGTTCCATTGTCCACCCATTGCTGGAAACGGGTTTGTGTGTGTGTGTTTCCGAAATAGCACAAATTTGCATTTGTGCAAATGTGCAGCTGAGCAATTTCGCACATGCACAAATGCATAAATTCCCCCAAATGCGCATTTCGTGCTTTAACCTATGGGGGAAATGTGCATTTTTGGGGGATTTAAATTTTTTTTTGTATTTTCCTATGATGAAATTTGTATAAAATTCATGAAAGTCAGAAAATCAGTGAACAAGTTGGCAGAATCCGCCCACTGGGGAAAGTCAATCTGCTGCAGAATCTGCCAGTCAGATTCATGAAAATCCATACTCATTTGGTTCCATTGCGGATTTCTCTGACAACCCTGGTTACTGGCAGTATGAGTAGGCCAGTATTTGCAGTCCCACCTCCTTTGCCTTTGGCCCCTCCCACCACTGGATTGCAGCCCCTAAGAGCTTTTCCAACATCAAATGTGGCCCTCAGGCTGAAAGAGGTTCAACACACCTGCCTTAGAAGGATGGAGCGTAAGGAGGGCACTAAGATGGCTGCCTGGCTTTGGTAGCTCAGCCAATCACATGGAGGTGCAGCTGTGCCTGCAGGGCCAAAGTAGTTGCGGGTTAGCATCAGACCTTCCCATTAAGGTGGGGAGTTCAGGGTGGAGGGGCTGGAGCCAGAGCATGCATCCCCATATCTCCCCTCCATGGTTAGATTTTCTGGATGCCTGAATAGGGTTTATCTTACATGAGAGAAGGCCTTCTGATTTACCAACCTGCCCAGTCACTGAGGGCATCAGAGGGCATGCTCCTGGTGGTTTCACATGGACCTATGGCCCAATTGGACTCCACCCAGAGAACAGCCTTCAGTGTGGTGGCCCCCTTTCTTTGGAACTCCCTACCCCTGGAGGTCAGGCAGGCACAAACACTGTGTTGCTTTTGGCACCTCCTGAAAACACCTCTCTTCCGGGAAGCATTCCTTAACTGACTAGCAATGGTTTTTATTGGCTTTCTGTTTTTAAAAAGAATAATTTTAATAATAGTGTTTTAATCTTAATCTTTTTACTATTTTACTGCTCTGGAATCTGGTTTAGATGTGTAGTGGTATACACATGTGATAGATAGATAGATAGATAGATCTTGTATCTTCACTCCAAAGGTCTGGCGGCAAGTGTTCATAGGATTACAGCCTAAGACATTTGGCTGCTGTGTGCTGTAGAATATTTTTTTATCCTGGCACATTGAAAGGTTACAGAAATCTGGTTTATTGAACCCTAAGCCTCTCTTATATATGGCTAGGAGACTTAGGGTGGACTCCTATGCATGTTTAGACAGAAAAAAGTCCTACAACTCCCAGCATCCCTCAGCCAGCTAAGCTCTGGAACACTCTCCAAGGGAAGCTTGCCTGGAATACACATTGCTATCTTTTCAGCTCCAGGCTAAGACTTTTTGTTTTTGTTCTCACAGGCTTTTAAAGTATTTTAGTATTTTTAGGGTACAATCCATGCTGATTGGGGAATGTTGGGAGTTGCAAGACTTTTTCTGTCTAAACATGCATAGGATTGCACCCTTAGTTGTCCAGTTGTTGTTTTTTAATCCTCTGGAGGTGGAACATTACAGCCATTAACAATGTGCATTACAGATCCTTCACATGGATGCAATAATGCATAAAATCAGTGTATCCCATAGATGCATCCGTTTGTTGTTTAGCAAACCATCTTCAAAAAGATTTAAATTTGCAAAGGTACCTGAGACATTTTAATTTGGAAGCAAGCAGGAAGCTGCCAGGGAGCATTTCTTTCTTAGTTTGATGGACAGCCTTTCCATACTACATGCAATGGAAATGGAAATATATCATGGAAAATTGGCATCCGTGGAACAATTCTGCCTGAGACCATTCCAACTGGGATCTTGAAGTTGTCCATGCCTCAACTGGTACCTTGAGTTGAGCTCTTGAGCACAGTATTTGAGCAGACATTGAGCCATGGGTGTGTTTTTTTCTTCGTGCACAGAAAACAAAAGATGAATATCTCTTGTCATAGAAATAATGGGCACATCTCTGCTGCTCGAGAGAACATTGGAATGAAGTGTAGTATAAATTAACACCTGACTTTTCCTTCTCCTTTTCCAGAAGACGTTCAGAGGAATGAAACGTCGTCCAGTGAGTATAACTGGAAAAAAGATTCACACAACCAGTTGAGGCTGCTTTGCTCTGACTTCGGCGAGGCGATGAATCCCTTTGGGATGTCAGTCAGAAACAGCCCGAACTCTAAATGAGCTATCCGAGGTGCTGAACCCAATCCCCAAAACAGATTCAGCACTGTGGATAGCTCTTCTGGAGTTCTGTCTGGTTCTGACTGAAACTTTGAATGGATGCACAACCCCACCGAAATAGGAGCCACCAGCCTCCACTGAGCACAACTGTGTCTATTTGAATGGCAGGTGAAGTTAGGTTAAACAAAAGGACCTTATAGTGAGGGAGGTGGTTGCTGATTTTAATTTAACACCGATAGCCACTTCATAGCCTTTTCCTCTGAGGGAGTGAAAAGGCCACATGCCTCTAGAGATGTTAGACTTCGAAGGGAGACTTGCTCTTATTTCTTCTTCCCTTCTGGGCTTGGCCAAGGAGTTGGCTTTGGCCAAAGTGACAGTGCACAACATCTGTCTCAAAGAACCTTCAGAGAGGGTTCAGTTACCCAAGATGCCTTAGCTGAAACATTCAAATGCACTGTGGGGATTAAGGCTGGATGATTGCCATTCATGATCATGGGAAAAGAACATCCACATTCCTGACCTAAGTTAGAAGAGAAGACTGAAGGAATACCTTTAATGAAGGTGTCTGGATCCCACACAATAAAGGGGCAACAGTTATGGTTCTTTGCTCCAGAGATGGATCTCTTTAAAGGCCTTTAATCTAGCACACAGAGAGCGCTTTGGAAACAGAGGACACTCTTTTGTACATGCATACAGGAAACTAATTGAATTCTGTAAAAAAAAAACCCATTAGGGTTGGAATAAGATATTGACAAGAGCCAAGCAGGTTTATTGTAAATTAAGTGTGTGAAAGCCAACCGCATCAACTTTCAATTGCTGTAGGGAGGCTCTGGCTACAGAGGTCCTGGCTACGGTGGCCCGGTGAGTATGGCAAATTTAGTCTGCTAGTTTATGTCACATCCCTCTCACGCCAATTGTCTGCTCTGGGCAACGGCTCAGGTGTGGAGGTACAACATGGAACAGGTGGCTGGATCATGTCTGGGACCTGAATTAGTTTCAGGACCGTGGACAGCAATCCTGGAGCTAGAGAACTGACAAGGATTTACAGTCAGGACAGTAAAGTCCCTGGTCCTTTTGAAAGCTCCACCCCCTCAGGTACTGTGTCATCTGGTAAAGGGCCAGTGGCCTTTTACTGTAGGTGTTGGCTGCTTCTGGGGAGTGAACCTTGGAGGAGTGATGGGACCGCTCCTCAGGTTCTCCCAGTCCACTAGAGGAGTCTGAGGCCCACTTTTTGGAGTTCTGGGGCAGCACCTACTCCTAGGGTTTGCATGCATAGGACATGAGGGTCAAAGCAATGGGCTGCGGTTCAGAAGGACCAGGGACTTGTTCTGGCATCTCCTAAGAAGCACTGTCACTGGAGGCTTCAGTCTCTGAAGACTTCCAGTTCTGGGCCTTGACAATCCCCCTTTAAATAAATATTAAACCAGTGAGACTGGCAACAAAATGTTGCAGTACTCCCAGCCTCTAACAAGAGTGCTCCTGTTTCAGAGCTCCAGTACCTAGCCCTGGCCTCATCCAGGATCATACAAACTGTAAGAGGCTCAAGTGAGGCTTCCACTCTTCTCCCCTCATTTCTCATTTAACTTTTCCAGTAGTCACTCAGCATTCCAAAGCAATGGAGCATGTTCATTCCCCGTTGGATTATTTGGGTTTGAATCCTCCCCTCCCAATGTTTTTCTAAAACATATTTTTCGATCTTCTGTAAAACGTCTAGTTTCTCAGTGGCCCTGTTTTGGCTCCAGTGTTGTCAACACTCCGCACCTGAGCTGGCTATTACAGGGAGCAGTGGTGAATCACATTATGATCTGTCCCTCCCTCCTTCCTTCTCCCTTGGTGATCCTTGGCTTGGCATGTACCTGGAGACTCATGCAGCTGTTGCTTGCAACAGAAGAGCCACCCACCCTTCCTCTTCACCCACGCAGAGCATGAGATAGTGAGGAAGACGATGGCCACTGCTGTTTCTCAGTAATCTTCTCCCATGTATGCCATTCTGTTTGTTGTGGAAGCAAACAGGAACAATGGATGCATCTTTTAATTTCTGCAGGCGGGCCCTGGATACAATGGCTATGGTAATCCAGGGTACCCTGGTCCTCCCTTCCTTGGCCCGGTGAGTATGATCATGTTCTTTGCCTCCTTGTGTTGTATCCTCCTTTTGATAGACAGGTAAGCACTGTGATCCTAGTCCCACTGATTCCCATGTAGCCCCTATTTCCACATATACATTGCTTAAGACCATGGCACAAAGACGAGGCCCAGGATAACGTGTCACGAACTGACCAAAGAACAACAGAATTGCATCCAAAACAGATGGTCTTCACACATGCAACCAGAAACTCATTTAATCTGTTTCAAAGTAGCCTCCCTCCCTCCCTCTCTCCCCCTCCCCTCCCCTCCCCCTTGCTCTCTCTTTCTCTCTCTCTCTCAAATATTCACACCCTTCTTTATAATGTAAATTAAAATGAGCTTACAAAAAAGTCCAAATACGTTTGTCTGCCTCATGTGGAACAGTGAATTATGACCCTCCCTGACCCCTGCCCAAGTCAAGGTGCATTGCACTCAAAGCTATCAAGGGACGACCAAAGTTATTTTGCCACCAGAGGCAGAAAATCCCACAAGTGCCTCTCTTTGTTACTAAAAACACAATCATAATAAAGAACTAACCATTTGCTGCCCTTTCATGATACCCAAATTAGGGATCTATGGATTTTTAAAAATCTGTTCTGTCTACATTTCACGGATGATCAGGTGCTTTTAGTTCCATCATCTGCTTATTGATGGAATCGTCTTTTTTCCAATTTCCTGAATTTGTACAAATTTGCATTTACACAAATGCGCACTTGTGAAAATGCATGAATCCCCCCAAAATGCGCAAATCTGCCCCAAATGCACACTTCCATGATTTGGCCTATGGGGATAATGTGCATTTTCAGCCATGTTTTTTTTTTTTTTTAGTTTATGTATTTCTCTATGACTAAATTTGTGTAAAATTCTGGAAAGCTTTTTTTTTTTTTTAATGGTCCACAAGTCCACAGATTCTGGGCAACTCTGAAAAAGCCAGTCCGCTGCAGAATCCACAGATCAGATTTATAGAAATCTGAACTCATTTGATTCCATTGTGGATTTCTTTGATATCCCTAATCCAAATTCAGCTGCCCTGGGTTGGTTGTGTCCTACCTAAGGTCAGCCTAGACAGTTCAAATGCCGAAAATCAATTTCCAACAAGTAAAACCAAGAGTAGCATAAAGACAATTTGGCATAAAAACAGGGAGACTGGACTTTAATCCATACTTAAAGCTTGGTGAAATGAATAGTCATAGTAACTCACTTGAAACGTAAGAGAGAGGGCATCAGCAACCAAACCTTTCTAGGAAAGAGAGTTCCATGATCTGGGTGCTATCATTGAAAAGGTGCTGTCTCTGTATTGTACTAGATGGAGAAAGTATATGGGGTCTGTAAGAACCCCAAAATAGAAAACAACAACAACAACAACAACAACAACAACAGACTAGATAACATGTTATATTCCTTTTTGGACCCATGGGCAATCTTTGGCAATTTGAGGAACTGTCATGGGCACTATCACAAAATGGCTGCCATAGGAGGCATGGTTTGTCATAAAGAACAAATAACCTGCACAAAAGTCTTGAGTACAAAGCAGTGTGAGGTTGGGTCTGAGACGGAACAGACTAAGCAATACCTTTGAACTCATAGTTTTCAGTGCCAACAGAAACAGCTTTCATAAAAGGCAAGCTGCTTCCCTCTCCCCTGGCTTCCGCCAGCCAACTCATTCCCCCATCTCTTTTCCTTTTTCACTCTGGATCACTACCCATAGATGTGCGCTCTCTCTCACTCTCTCTCTCTCTCTCTCTCTCTCTCTCACTCACACACACACACCCCTTATCTATGTTTCTATCATGCATGGATATGTACATACATGCATTCCCCCTAAAATCAGGTTCATAGTTTGCGGGTGCTTTTGGATGCAGAACTGTCACTCCACACACTTCTGGACTCGGTGGCACAGAACACCTTTTATCAGTTTAGGCTGATATATCAACTGCATCCTTATCTCTGGACAGAGATAGCCTAGCTGTAGTTATCCATGCTCTGATAACCTCTCGTCTGGATGACGGCAATGCATTATACATGGGGCTGCCTTTAAAAACCAGAAACTTCAGTTTGTCCAAAATAGGACAGTGAGACTGTTAACAGGGACTGGCCAACATGATCATATTATGCCAATACTCTCCCATCTGCACTGGTTGCCTGTCCATGTCCATGCCCGATTCAAAGTGCTGGTACTAATATCCAAAAACCTAAATGGCTTGGGGCCAGGTTACCTGAACTATTGTCACCTCCCATATTCACCTGCCCAGACCCTAAGATTAGCTTCAGCGGTCTTCAGGAGCTCTCACCAAAGGAAGTGAGGTAGGTGGCACCTAAGAAGAGGGAGGGACTTTTCTGCTGTGTCCCCCCGCCCTCCCCGTTGTGGAATGAACTTCCCAGAGAGGCTCGCCTGGTGCCTACATTGCACACTTTTCAGTGCCAGGTGAAGAAGACCTTTTTATTTTCCCAGGCATTTTAGTCTTTTAGTTCTGTCACTTTAAATCTGTTATTGTATTTTAAATCTCCACATTGCTGCTAGGTTTTATTTTTGCTTTTACTTTTATACTGTAGTTTTGAACTTGTAAATTTTATATTGTATTTCTGCTGTATTTTATGGTTTTAATTGTTGTGAACTGCTCAGAGAGCTTTGGTTATTGGGCAGTATAGAAGTGTAATAAATAAATAAACAAACAAACAAACAAACAAATAAAATGCACACACTCGTCCCACCCTTCTCTTCCTCCTCACCGCAAGCACACGAAAGACCACACTCACTCTTTTTCAGGATCCCACCAAAATCCCTCCCGTCAAACACTTTCTCTTCCTCTCCCTTTCTCACACACCTTGACGGGAACCAAGAAAGGTGTCAGAGGGCACATTGGTACCCATGGTTCCCATGTTGCCCACCGCAGGTCTAGGTATACTACTTGGGATGCAGAGCAACCTCTTTTGATACAGAATAGATGAAAATAGATGAAGCCTGTCCAGAAACAATTACAGTTGTAATGGGATACACACAAGAACTTGGTCTTCCATGAGGTTTGATTTTTTCAAAATGACATTTGTGAGAAAAAACCAAGATCAACGACTGTATTTTTTTTCCTCCTGTTTTGCAGCCTGGTCCTGGCTATGGTGACATCCCCCCTCCTCCTCCTGGTTACTCTGGCTACCCTGGCCCAGTGAGTATGACAAGTGTGATTTGTCTTTTTGTGTCATATCTTCCTTTTGAATTAAGGATGGGTGAGAAATTCGTTCAGCTCACATTTCAATGCAAACTCACCAGATTCGCACTACCTGAACCTCAACACAAACTGGATTGCAGTTTGCCATTGAAATGTTACCGAAGTTTGTGATGCAGTTCACCTCCCCACCCCGACATAAAGCGTACCAAAAATGCATACATTTGTAACAGTGTGTGCACAAAAAGGACATCTTTTTAAATGCACAAAAAATGTGTATACTTCCAAAAATGCACACAAAAATGCTTGATTCAATGGGAAAATTGCTTGAGAAAAATTCGTATATTTTGAAAAGGTCCACACAAGAATGTGTACATTAGAAAACAATGCCCACAAAAATGTGCATTTTTTTCAAAAGGTATTCATAAATATGTACACATATTCATGCAGAATTGGGATGGAACAAACTGAGCATTGGAAAAATGAGAAACCTGAGTGAAATCGAGCTTGAAAGATTTGCCTATCTCTACTTTTGATAGATACTCTGTGAACTGCCTGACTCCATTCCTTTGAAGATGGGAGGGTACGGTTCTACTGCCACTGAATACCATGAAAAGCCCTCCCCTTTAATGCATTTTATCAGAACTAATGAGAGCTTTCGTCTTGATGCAAATAGCAGACATGGGAGTACCAACCCAGATTGGGACTGCAGTGGGAGCGAAGGGTTAAATCCCTCTAATCTTCCACTGCCCTCAGAGGAATGGTGCAGATTGGGGTCTACAATGTACTCTTAAAAAGGATCTGTGCATTTGCTAATTGCATGGATGGTGTAATGTCTAGTATAGTCCTCAGTTTGTGAGCTCTGTTGTTCAACTCCAGAAGTTGCTTTCAGAGACTACAGTTACAGAGGCCCACCCTCACCCCAATCCAGTCCATTTTGAATCATTTCTTGGAGGAATATTTAAAGGAGGTCAGTATCTCCTAATGTAATTTCATTTCTATTGCTGCTGCTGTGGGAAGGCAGGTGATGGAAACAACCAGGAAAATTAACAAACCAAAATTAAACAAACCAACAGTTAAATAAACACACACACACACACACACACACACACACACACACACACAATTTAAATCTAATTAATGCCAGAGGGTAATGCATTTAACATCTATGTATATTTTTCCTTTACCTTACAAACGAAGATAGAGGTGGAATCCATAGGGTTGCTTGGAGGTTTTCATTATAATTCTTCACTATATCCCTCGTTTGATTGACAATTAAGTGAACTACTGTTGTGCTTAAAAGAAGTTGAAGAAGTAAAACAAGCTAATACCAATTAGAAAATCTAAAACAATAGAAGAGTTAAAACAGTGTGCAACTTTAGGGAATCCAGGTAAGCTCACAAAGGCTTTGGTGAGAAGTCATATTTTAACTTGGCACTGAAATGAAACCAAAGTCTGCACCGATCGGGCCTCCAAGGAGAGGGCATTCCACAAACAGGGTGCCACAGCAGAGAAGGCCCTCTCCCACATCCCACCATAGTGTATATCTTGCACTGGTGGGACATATGTGAGTATTCATTTCATTTCCTATGAAGGCCCTGTGAGTATTCTAGGGTTGGCGGAGAATTTCTCCCCGAAACTTCGGGGGGCTGAGCGCCAATGTGTTCAGCCCCCCGAAGAAGTTTTGGGGAGAAATTCTCCGCACCCCCCCGCACCCCGCACCCCCCCCGGGACGGGACTTACCTTTCCCGAATGTCTCTCCCGGCGGCGGGTCCCGGCGGCGGTTCGTCGGGTCTTCGTCAGGGGCAGGGGCGGCAGCCGATCTTTCGACCGGCTGCCGCCGCCGCCATTCCAATAAAACTAAAAAAAAAAAATGCCCCCGTGATAGGCTACGTGACGATTAACGTAGCCTATCATGGCTAGATTTGCAAAGTCAGCCATGATAGGCTACGTAAATCGTCACGTAGCCTATCACGGGTGACTTAAAAAAAAAAAAAGCGCGTACGGCTAATGCCGGCCCCCATAGGGAGCCGCCATTCACGTTCCTTATTTGGTCGCTGTAGTCTACGTAAAGATTACATAGACTACAGCGACCAAATAAGGAACGCGAATGGCGGCTCCCTATGAGGGCCACCATTTGCGTATGCGCTTTTTTTTTTTTTTAAGTCACCCGTGATAGGCTACGTGACAATTTACGTAGCCTGTCACGGCTGACTTTGCAGATCTAGCCGTGATAGGCTACGTTAATCGTCACGTAGCCTATCACGGGGGCGTTTTTTTTTTTAACTTCTTATTTCGCGGCCGGGCGAGGCGAGGCGCCTCCCCCCCGGCCTGAATTTCGGCCGGGCGAGGTGGGAAGCCTCCCCCCCGGCCTGAATTTCGGCCGGGCGAGGAGGGAAGCCTCCCCCCCCAGCCTGACCTTCAGGGGGAGAGCAGCGAAGCGCCTCCCCCCCACCGCGAAAAGCTGCGAGACCAGGTAAGTGACTTTCATGCACCCCTAAGTATTAATTTCCTACCAATAGAAATTGCATCTTCTGTATGATTTGAAATATGAACATTTCCTGCCGTTTCTTTTTTAGCCTCCTCCACGATTTCCAGCATTTGTGAGTATTCATTTCATTTCCTACGAATAGGATTTGCATCTTTTCTATAATTTTGAAATGTGAACATTTCCTGCCATTTCTCTTTTAGCCTCCTGAAGGACTTCCAGCATTTGTGAGTATTCATTTCATTTCCTATGAACAGGATTTGAATAATTTTTTTAAAAAATAATAATTATAAAATACAAACATTTCCTGCCATTTCTCTTTTAGCCTCCTCCAGGATTTCCAGCATTTGTGAGTATTCATTTCATTTCCTACGAATAGGATTTGCATCTTTTCTATAATTTTGAAATGTGAACGTTTCCTGCCATTTCTCTTTTAGCCTCCTGAAGGATTTCCAGCATTTGTGAGTATTCATTTAATTTCCTATGAACAGGATTTGAATAATTTTTTAAAAAAATAATAATTATAAAATACAAACATTTCCTGCCATTTCTCTTTTAGCCTCCTCCAGGATTTCCAGCATTTGTGAGTATTCATTTCATTTCCTACGAATAGGATTTGCATCTTTTCTATAATTTTGAAATATGAACGTTTCCTGCCTTTTCTCTTTTAGCCTCCTGAAGGATTTCCAGCATTTGTGAGTATTCATTTAATTTCCTATGAACAGGATTTGAATCATTTTAAAAAAATAAATAAATTACAAAACACAAACATTTCCTGCCATTTCTCTTTTAGCCTCCTGAAGGATTTCCAGCATTTGTGAGTATTCATTTCATTTCCTATGACCAGGACTATTAATTAATTAATTAATTAATTAATTAAATTTATATACTACCCAATAGCTGAAGCTGTCTGGGCGGTTCACAAAAATTAAGGATTTGAATAATTTTTTAAATAAATTATTATAAAATGCAAACACTTCCTGCCATTTCTCTTTCAGCCTCGTGGAGGATTTCCAGAATATGTGAGCATTCATTTTGTTCAAAAAGAACCTACCTCTAGTGTATTATCTTGAAATCAGTGGTATAGTGGAGGCAGGGCTCGCAGGGACGCAGCCCCAGCACTTTTTCATTAGCAGGGACTCTGACGTCATCTGCCACCCCCCTCAGAATTCCCTGTTCCCTCTGAGCTTAGCTGTGATCCCCACTGTAGCTGTGGGAGGGAATGAATTTCCAAGCAACAATATATTGTTCCATGTTGGAATGCAAAGTCTTTGGGATGACTTGGTCTGGAATGGGCAATTAAGACCTATTTGCTTTACCAAAGATGTGCTCCTAGTGGAGATGAAAACTCCTATAATTGGTTTGTTGATATGGATCGACACAGCTGCCTGAAATTTTTGGACTGCCATTGGAGACGGTCACAATGAGGTCCTGCATTTCCAAATTTACCACTACACCACTGTTGGAAATACGAGTAATTCTTGGCTTTTCTCTTTTGGCCCCCACATGAATTTCCTAGAAACAGGATTGTGCATCTTCTGTAGCCCTATTCAGGTGACTTCCTTCAATGTAGAATCAAAACAAGATGGACGAGGTCAAGGATGAGCACACTAGTTCCATCTCCCCCCATTGTGGTTCCGATCAACTTCCATTTGTTGGAGGATAACTTCTGAAGGAAGAAACCTTTTTTACTCATGGAGGGGTCCCCATATGATTTAGGAAAACCCTGGAAAATCAAGTTTCTAAACCTACATGAGTAAAACCGCACCCCCCCCCCCCGCTGCACATCTTTGCCTCCAACTCATGGAGGGCAACACACACAATGTGGCAGTCCTTGCTATCCCCCTTGCATGTTGATTCTGCACCGAAGAAGAACATTTGAACAAGGCTTGTAATATCTTAAAATGTGAGTAATCCCTATCTTTTCAATTGCAGAATCCCACAGAAGATGAAAAGCAGGTGAATCTTTATATCCTACTAATAGTATTGGCTACTTTTGAATTACCTTGAAATAAGAGTAATTCCTGCCTTTTCTTGTTTAGCCTCCTCCAGAAAATGCAGTAAACATAACCCAGGTGGGCTATTCCTTTTACAGAAGCAGATTTCAATGTTTTGTATTATCTTGATCCATGAGTAATTATTTCATTTTCTCTTCTCCATTTAGGTGGGAGCTGAAACTGAAGCTAAGGAAGTGAGTCTTACTTCCCAGAGGAAGTAGTTGTATGTAATTACTGTTCCCCTCCTCCTGCTAGTCTTTTAGCCTCCTCAGGCACAAACTGAGATTTATGAGTCTCTAACTTTTTTGGACTCATGAACACATTTGAGAATTTGAGAAACTGCTGTGGGTACCACCACAAAATTCCTAATCAGTGCATCACTGCTTTGAAATCTACCTGTCACAGCTATGGATCTTTGGCTGCATCTTCAGCAAAAACATTTGTTTCATGTCTGTTGGATGCTGCTATGGCTCTTTAATAAGGGACTGTCTAATTCAGCTAAATGCTGGCGGTGCAATACCATTGATGCGTCATCTGTTTTGGCACTGTCCGCTAGCTGCTTCTTTTGGGGAGGAGGTTATCACACAGATAAATGTTGTATTAAAACAGTCTTTAATATTCACTTTTTTTACCTGGTTCATGGAAATTAACAACAGGTCAGCATAAATGGATTATCTGCACCATTTTGACAGCTAAAAGACTGATATTACAACCTTGGAAGGATAAACACTAATGTCATATAATGCAGCAGATGGAGGACCTTACAACATTTGAACGGGTGGCACATGGACGCTACCTTCAAATGGATAATTATTTGGATATTTGGCCCACTTTCGTTGAAGCCTATGTATAATTGCTAGAAAGTTCTATGCATTTCATATGAATTCATTGCTATGGATATATACAAACCCATGCATTTATTGGTATAGATATACAAGTCCAAAACCTGGAAATAAATGAATGAATGTTTTGTGTGTGCCTCTGGGCACCACATCAGGGTCTCATGAGTCAGATATTACTGCTTCTCTTTGCAGCAAGGGTCTTTTATATACTTGATATACAAGTAAGTAACTCTGTTTTTTTCTTCTCTCTTTTAGCCTTCTCAAGGTCAACCAGTGATGGTGAGTGTTGCACTTTCTCTTTATAGGAAGAAGCCTTTGCATTAGCCTGGCAGGCTGCTCAAATGGCAACAGATGCATGTCAATATAAATGGCAACATAAAGCATACTGCAGGACAAGTTCTTTGCTCTGAAAATTTCACCCAGGTTTTTGTAGGAATTACCAGTAGGAACAACCTTGTCTCAAAGCAGTTGAAAACAGAATGAGGATGGGTTCCCCCCCTCCTTTTCTACAGTTTTAATTAGGGCCAAACTAGATATGATGATAATTGTACAACTAGCAGTTATGTGTATGTGTGTGATCCAGCTCGGGACCACACTGCTGCGGGAGGGAAGAGACTGGAAATTTAACCGTTTGCTCTTGCAGTGGTCCTGTTTGATCCTGAAATAGGTCACCCTCCGTTGGCTGCAATTTCACGCAATTGCTAGTTGTGCAATTCTAGTTTGGACCTTCTTGTCTTCTTAGGGCTGGTTAGTAGCAATGTGCACTTCTAAAAAAATAAATCTTTTTTTTTATTCCTGGGAGCTTTATTCATCTAATTTCCCATCATTATTACCATTTTTCTTTCATCATTGTTTCATACGGATGTACAAAAGTCACTTACCTTTTCGAAGGGAGACATTCGCGGTGGGGGGGAGGCGCTCCGTCCCTCCCCCCAAAATTCTGTCCATCTGGTTCCACTCTGTGGAGATTCTGCAGAGCCACCGGCTGCGGCCGCCCGCAGCTGGACATCCTGCTGCTGGGCAGCCTGCAGGGATGCAAATGGCAGCTGCCGTAGCTACTGCCATTTGTGTCCCTGTATTCTGCCATGATAGGCTACGTAAATATTTACATAGCCTATCACAGCAAAAAATCCCCAACAACAGCGGATGCAAATGGCGGCGGCTACGGCGGCCACCATTTGCGTCCCCTTTTTTTTGCTGTTTTAGCCTACGTAAATATTTATGTAGGTTATTACGGCAAAAAGAAAAAAGGGAACGCAAATGGCATAGTGGCCGCCATTTGCGTTCCCTTTTTTCCCGCCGTAATAGCCTACGTAAGTATTTACGTAGGCTAAAATGGCAAAAAAAAGGGGGACGCAAATGGTGGCCACTACGCCATTGGTGTTTCCTTTTTTCTTTTTGCCGTAATAGCCTATGTAAATATTTATGTAGGCTAAAACAGCAAAAAAAGGGGACGCAAATGTTGGCCGCTGTAGCCGCCGCCATTTGCGTCCGCTGTTTTTTGTTTTGCCGTGATAGGCTATATAAATACGTAAATACATTCGGCCCCCCAAAATCCTTGGCGGAACGAAGCCCCCCACCCCCCCACCCCACGAAAGGCATGTGAAATGGAGCACTTACCTGCTGCTGTCCGTGCTGACTTGCGAATAGAGGCTGCGTCTGCAGCCGCCATTCGCTTCCTCATTGTAGCCATGATAGGCTACGTAAATACTTACATAACCTATCACAGCCTCTGCAGGGACGTAAATGGCGTCCCTGCATTAGCTGTGATAGGCTACGTAATTATTTATGTAGCCTATCACGGCTATAATGAGGAAGCAAATGGCAGCCGCAGATGTGGCCGCCATTCGCAAGTCAGCGTGGCTGGCAGCAGGTAAGTGCTCTGTTTCGCGTGCCTTTCGTGGGGTGGGGGGCTTCGTTCTGCCATGGATTTCGGGGGGCTGAATGCACTGGCATTCAGCCTTACCGAGATCCGTGGTGGAATTCTCTGACATCCCTATTGTTTCATACATTTCATTTTCATTTGTTTTTTGTTTTGCCATGACCCACGATTCTACTCAACAGGAGAAATATTCTAGCAGATAGCAGCAGATTTAACAAATTGTTTTTTCTCAGAACGAGCCACCTTCCTTTTTCTTGGCAAAAATATAGCCAGCTTAGTTAAAATGGGTTGGATCCAGATGTAGTCATAATTAGAGTAGATCCACTGAAGTCAATGAGACTTAAGTTAGTCTTGACTAATGTGTCCCATTTATTTCAATGGGCCTACTCTAAATATGACTAATTCTGGATCAAACTCAGTGTCTCCTTTGTCTATTTTACAATAAGTTTATACACAGCTTAGCCTTGATCGTAATTGCGCTATCCACTCCTCTTCAGAATCCTGGCTTACGTATTTTCTGTATCTTCTTGCTGATATAATCATTTAAGATCCACTCCAGGTCCTTTTCAGTAGCCTCTTTTTTCATCTTTCCCAGTGCTTCAGTACAAAAGAGTGAATTAATGATCCACCCTCACCCCTTTTTAGCAAGTACATGTTGAACTTTCTCCCGTGGGTTCAAGAGCATCAACCTTCACATTGTTTGACACTTGCTCTGAGTTGGTTGCCTGCCTTTTGTTTTTCCAGGCATAACAAAACTGCCCATCTCACCTGAGGAAACCACTAAGGTGAGTACAGAGGATGCTTGCTACCTTTGTTAAAGTACAGATTTATACTTTGCTAGTTAGTCCACAAACGTTGAGATGCAAATATATAGGACTACTGGCACTGAAGTTGGGAGATGGGAGTCAGAAGGTAAAACACCAACCACTTAATATAGGGGCTGTTTTGAGTTACAGTTACTTAGATATACTTAAAAAAAAAAAAACTACATTGAAGGATGATCTTTTATTTTCAAGCATCACGGCTCTATGGCTAGGGTCTCCAACATGGGCACCAATGTGCCTGCCAACACCTCTCTTAATGCCTGCCAGGCTTCCTGCCTCTCCTGATTTTTATCTTATTTTATTTCTTAAAATATTTTTTATTTAAAAAAACTTAAAAAACAACAACTGGGAATCTGGTACGCTGTAAATGAAGTGCCATCCTATGCCATCTTTATTTGTGTTCAGAAGAGTGCTTTTATGTTTTGCAGCTCATACTCCACCTCTGCCTTGTACTTAGTTTCTTGGGCAAGTTACTTTTCTTTCAGTTTCACTAGTTTGCCTTCTGGGAAATTGGTGTTTTGTGACCAGTCATGCTCATGAAGCACCCCCCATAGCAGCCATTTTGTGAGAGTGCCCAAGATACTCTCTCAAAATTCCGAATGTGCCCACCAACCCCAAAAGATTGGGGACCCCTGCTCTCTGACATACAGGAGGAGCACCTTAATTCAGTAGTTCCATAGAACATTAACGAATGGAAGCCATTTTCGATTTTCTCCACCAGTGGTTTATTTCAAGCATTGAGGGATGTGTGCGTCCCATAAGCTGCATGTTGGAGGGTATCATGGTGCATTATTTACTATCATAGACCAAATGAGGAAACCTCCATTAGGGATGGGTGAACGAACAATGTTCGAGATCTCGAGGATTCTCTGAACATTGTCTTGCGACTTGTCTCATTCTCGATTACTGTTCACATTTGTGATGGCTGCTTGCGCTGCATGAATGTGAAAACTGTGCAAATTGAGCAGCAACCAAATATAAAATTTGCATACATTTCCTCCATAGACCAAAGTGAGGCTTTCAGCCTGCAGGGGGAAATTTGTGCAAATTAGGACATTTGCACAAAATCAAACTGGGAATGTTGAGCAAATCGGGCGCAAGCAGAAGTCTGGCAATTTGTGAACATTTTTGGCGGACATGTGCTCACGTGTGTTTGGGGCTTGGAATAGGGCACGCTTTCATGTTTTGTGACCAAAAATGAAATACTCATACATCCCAAACCTCCATTGAATCGGACCATTGCACCTAGAGCACTTCACACTTCCCCCATGTTCTTCTTGTGTCAAGTTCAAGGTCACAGATGGAGAGCAGACTGGCCCTGAATTTTAAATGCAAGAGCCGTGCAAATCAGGTTTCACACTTGTTGAGCTTCTAGGGCTGCCAGTCAGAGGAGGGAATGACAAGCAGAAAGTGGGACTTGAAACTAAATGTTGCAGTATGAAGTGCTCCTGTTCAGGGTTGCAGCCAGCCATGCCTTCTTCCACTACACTCCGTTCCACCCCACTCCCCACATTTGCCCCCTTGAAGATAGGAGCTATTCATTCCGTCAGATCCTGCTTCTGTGCAAGACACAGCCCTGTTACCTGTTGCTTCCTTGAAGCCTGCTCCCCAGCAATCTGTCACCCACTTCTGTCCCTGATTCCCAGTTACTGCTATCTCCAGTAGTTCTTGACATGATGGGGGGACATTCATTTTATTTATTAAAAGATTGTATTCCACCTTTTGGCCTGAATCTAGTTGAAACAACAACAACAACACAACAAGCTAAATCAATAATGTATACATTATTCTAGGGATGGGCAAATCCATCAGTTTTGCTTTCTCCTGCATTCATATTTTAAAAATCTCATGTTCTTTGTCTCCCGGACATGAAGCACTTAGCAAATTTTCATAATTTTTTAATAAAAAACAAACTCACATGAAATTCTTACCCATCTGCACTGGCCAGATTCAGTGCTATTCCCAGCATGGAGAGGACCTTGATGTACCTGCTGCCATATAGCTGTTAAAGATGAGCCTCTCAGACAGAAGAGGTGGCTGCCCTAATTAAGCACTGACATGGTTGAATACACAGGGACTCAAACCCAGACTTTTAAGAGTGGAACACTCAAACTCCTGGGCCTGGAAGGATAAATCTGTCAGTTTTGGTTTCTCCCATGTTGAATATTCTTTTTAAATCTCAAATTCTTTTTGTTCCAAATACAGAGAACTCAGTGAATTTTGGAAAATTCTTATCAAAACCAAAATGAACTGAAATTCTCGCCCATCCCTGCATCAGATGAGCAGCAAAGGAATAGCTGAGACCAGAGCTAGCAATCCCCCAGTGTCAGTGATCAGGCACTCCCAACAGACGTTCTGTTATTTTTCTTAAGAGGCACGTGTGTTACGCAGCTGTCTCTCCTGTTGCGTCGGATATAATCCCACCTGAAGTGGTGTTCTTGGACTGGAGTCATTGGTCAGCAAATGACCTGAAATGTATTTCCCACTCATTTAAATTTTTAAGTGTAATTTTTACAGGTCTTTCCACTTTCAGTTTTCCTAGATCTGCAGACTGGATATGCTGAGAGAAACTCACAACGCCAGCTGCTATGCTTTCCATCTACAAACTTTTGATCCTTTCTTACCAATCAAATTCCAAATGTGAACTGCAAATTGTTTCTAAGACAGGGGATCTGCTAACCATTGTTCTTTTTTGCTGATTTTGGGTGCCTTTTACTGCAACCTGGTGAATACTGGCTGCTTTACAAAGATAATTAAAAAACTGAGCTACATCACAACATGTTGTCGTTTTCATTGTTCTGTGAAACTGATTTCTGTCCGCAATGAAGGTAGCTTCACCTCATTTTAATGCTGTGGTCTTTCTGACAGGTAAAAAGCTGACCACAGCCAGATGTGCTAATTTGGGCAAGCTTGAACCTACCACCAAAATTCATCCAGGTTTCTCTTATCATTCTTTAGAGAAGGGGTGTTGAAACTAGGGATGGTGCAGGTGCCCGATTCCATCCAGAAATCCAGCAGAACCCCCCCTGCCCACCCCCCGAGCCCCGCTCGCCAAGCCCCTGCCCCGTTAACCCCCTGCCCATGCTTGGTGAGCGGCCTGCGCTTACCCCAGTGGCCTTGTTGAGCTCTGCAGTCACCATTTTTTAAAAAAATAAAATGGTGATCGCAAAAAAGTGCATATTTGTGTATGTGTGAAAATGCATATTCATGTGAATGCGCATATTTGTGTATGCATGGAAATGCATATTTTTGTGGAAATGCACATTTTTGTGCACACGCAAATATGCACATTGTTGTGATCGCCGTTTCATTTTTTAAAAAATGGCGACTGCAGAGCTTGACGAGGCTGCCAGGGCGAGTGTGAGCTGCTCGCCGAGCACGGGAGGAACTTGAGCATCATCCAAGGACTGATGAGCAGGGGCTGGGTGGGCGTCCAGAGAACCTGGATGGGGATGGGTTGGCACATCCCTAGTTGAACCTCAGGTCAAAACTGGCCTACGTGGCATCACAATCTGGGCTTCCAGGATTTCCCAGGTGGCCACACTCCCTTCTACTGGTCCCTCCCCTTTCCCCCAACTGCCAGCTGTTTGGTGGGTTCCCAGCTTTTGTGCAGTCTTCTTTCCATTCTAAAAGGTTGAAATGCCTCTCTTAAGTCTTAGCTATTAGCAGAGAGAGCTTTAAGATAAAATATTGCTGGTGTTTGGGATATTTTTGCCCTGACATGTTTGCCTTTGGCCCCGGTCACTGCTGGAATGCAGCCCCTGAGAGCTTCAACAAAATTGAACTCATCCCTTGGACTGAAAGAGGTTTGACACCTCCGCTTGTCACGTTCCTTTGTCCTCTCCCTTTGCAATCAACACACTCCAGGAAACAATGCTTCAGGCCAACACTACTTTATTAGCTTCTTTAAAAATGCAGATTCTAGGAAACTCTCAGACTGTATAGAACCAGCTAATCCACACATCTACGAATATCAGCAGAAGATATGAAGTGGAAGTTAGAGAAGTTGCCAGCAGTCTGGGCATGAACTTCATGGCTAGACTTGCTTTGTAGGGATGCCCCTCCTTTAGGGTGGCTCCCTCCTAAGTTGGCCTCCATGAGTGGCCAACTTGGCAGCGCATCTGAACCCTGCCCCTAACTTTTCCCACTTCGCTCTGCGACGGACCCTAGCATCTCTCAAGTCACATCCTTCCTTGTCCTCCTCCTCTCCCTCCAAAACTTGAGTTCTCATGGTGGAAGAATGGGGGAGGCTGGGCCATCAGTTTGTCAAGGTCTTGGGAAGAAAGTCTCACCATATCTGGGCTCACTAGGCTGGGTGCTTCCCTCTGTTCTCGCTGTTCCCATTCTGATTCCAAATCTGAGATGCCAGACATTTCCACATGCTCAGATTCACTCCTGACACTACCTTAGATTTAAAGGGAAATCTATACATATTAGATCAGCCTTCCCCAATCTGGAGCCCTACAACTCCCAGCATTCCTGACCATTGCCCATGATGGCTAGGGATGATGGGGATTGAAGTCCAAAACATCCAGAGGGCACCAGATTGGGGAAGGCTGCAGTAGAAGGAATAAGAGGTAGGGAAAGAGCTGAGTTTAGTACTCTCTTCTCTCCATGAACAGCTAATTGGAGGTATTTCACAATCTGATCAGGGCTGTGTGCACACAGATCCACTTCCTGGATTGGGCTTTCAACTTGGGGAAACAATCACCCCCCCCCCCATTTGCACATTTATTTATAATGATTTATGATATGTATCTATATCCCACTTCTCAGCCACAGTCCTCAAAGCAACGCACAAAGTTAACAGCATATACAATAAAATGATACGCACCATAAAGCCATCTACACCCAAGACAAGAAACATAGAACATCAAGATGCCATTTCATCCAATTAAGAACATAAGAAATATCAGACCAAAGGTCTTTCTAGTCCAGAATTCTGTTCCCACAGTGGCCAGCCAGATTTCTATGAGAAACCCACATGCAGGGTATGAGCACAACAGTACCCTTCTGCTTATGTTGCCCAGCAACTGGTATTGAGAAGCTTACCATCTCTGATACTGGCAGTATCAGCAGTCCCAAGGCATGGCCTGAAGGCACAAGAGGCAGCTACATCGCTGAAGCTAAGCAGGTCAGTGCTTTGAGGGGAAACCACCTGGGAATCCCACGTAGCCACCTTGAGTTCTACAATAGAGGAAAGGTGGGATATAAAGGCAATAAAGACGTTGTTTCGAGAGGCCTTCCTTGAGTGACCAGCCATGGTTTATTAAATTCAGAATGTGTTTCTTTTAAAATGTTTTAATGATTTTAACATGGCGTTTTATGCTTTTATCTCTGCTGTTCACTGCTCTGAAATCTTTAGATGTGGAGCAGCATATAAATATTGCAAATAAATAAATAAAATAATAGTAAGTGTAGTAGGTAATCTACAGCCACCATGGCTAGTAGCCATTGATAGCCTAATCCTCCATGAATCCCCTTTTAAAGCCATCCACTACTGCATCCTGTGGTAGTGAATTCCATACTTCAGTTATGCAGTGTGTGAAGAAATACTTCCTTTTTTCAGTCCTGAATCACTCACTATGACCCCTGGTTCTTGTATGATGAAAGAAGGAGACATCCACACCATGCATAATTTTATTCAATTGACAAAAAAAAGTTTTGCTTTTACGTGCTGTGTTAAGGGCTTTCCATGTTCACTCAAACTCCAAAATACTGGGAAATTTCAGCTGCACCCTTAGCAGACATGTTATTTAGGCAATCTGCATATGGTTTGATATGGGATCACCTAAGTCCCAGATATGTCTGTTTGCTGGAATAGACTCATGGATTCTGTGCAACTGAAACTGCCATTTTACTTTGCAAGTACCCAACTGGTGACCAATACCACCCACATAGAATGCTAGAACTGGAAAGGACCCTTGGATAGCTCCTTGACTGGTTCTGACTAGGGCTGTGCAGCGCCTCGTTACGAAGCCCGAATAATGAGGTGAAGCAGGCTTATTCAGAGCAAAATCCTTGTGATACGAAGCGGGTCAGAGCAGTACCAAGGCTCTCTGGGGTGAAGCCCCCCCCATGAAGCATCTCCTCTGACTCATATATTTGGAGCTCATTGATTTAATTTATGAATTGCCCATCTGGCTGCTCACCCAGCCATGCTGGGTGATGTACAACATATAATAAAACCATTAAATATAATAAAACCATAAAACCATTTTATTTCTAAAATACCCTAACCCACCCCAAATGCCTGCCTGAACAACCACACTTTTAATGCATGGTGGAAGCTCATTAAAGAGGGGGCATGACGGAGTTCCCTAGGGAGGGAGTTCCACAGAGTGGGGGCCACCACAGAAAAGGCCCTCTCCCTCATCCCCACCAGTCTAGCTGTCCTGGCTGATGGGACAGACAGAAGGCCATCCGAGGCTGATCTTGTTAAGCGGCCTGTCTGGTGTTGCTGGAGGCGCTCCTTGAGATAGGCTGGGCCAGAACCATATAGGGTTTTAAAGGTCAAAACCAACACCTTGAATTTGGCCCGGAAAACAACTGGTAACCAGTGCAACTCCTTCAGCACTGGATTGATGTGATCTTGCCGGCGGCTGCCTTTAATCAGGTGAGCCGCTGCGTTCTGTACCAGCTGCAGCTTCTGAACCGTCTTCAAGGGTAACCCCACGTAGAGTGTATTACAGTAGTCTAAACGAGAGGAGACCAGGGCATGTACTACCGATGGGAGCAGATGGTAGGGAAGGAAGGGGTGCAGCCGCCGTATCAGATGGAGTTGATCCAGCGCTGTCCGGCTCACAGCTGACACCTGAGCCTCCATGGACAGCTTGGAGTCCAAAATGACCCCCAGGCTGTGGATCTGGTCTTTCAAGGGTAGCTGTACCCCATTCAACACCAGGTCAACATCCCCCAGCCTCCTCTTGTCTCCCACCAAAAGTACCTCGGTCTTGTCAGGGTTGAGCTTCAGCTTATTCCTCCCCATCCAGCCACTCACCGTCTCCAGACATTTGGACAGGGATTCTATGGCCAACCTTGGTGAATGTCTGAGCAGTCCAGACAGGCTGTCTCCAAAATTATCAACTTCTGAAAGCTCACGTGGAGGGGCATGAGGAGGAGGAGGAGGAGGAGGAGGGAGGGGGAAGGAGTGCAGATGCGGGAAGGCATGGGGAGATGGGAAGGTGAGCACAGGAGGAGGAGGGAGTGTGCTTTGGCGAATATGAACTCTCAGGCAGAACTGACACCAGCAGTCTCCAATCAGAGAGAGTGGTGGAGGAAGGGGGTATATATACTTCAGCAAAAGGCTGCTTTTGGTTATTGCACTAGCTGTGTCTTTGGGAGGGGGCTGGTGTATGGGTAGATGATCATATATGTGCGCATGTATTCGCTGGAGGTGTTCCTTCAATTTCTTCATTTTTGATCACCATTAGGCTTTCCTCAATATTTAAATTAAAAGGGAACAGCTTGGTTGTAGTGGGATCATTCCCTCGCTCCCTCCTCGACCATCCCCTTTGGGACAGTGTCTTTGCAGCACCCCTTCTAGCTGCCTTCTCCTATTTCTTTCTACCTCCAACTCATTTGTTATTTATATTAGATTCTTACTACACATTGCAAACATAGGGTAGAAAAATCAAGTAGCACCACTCCGCAAGCTCCTCCACTTGATAAATGCTTACAGAAGTCAGCAAAATCAGTGAAGTAATGAGGCAGGCATTCACATATGCTTCTACGGCTTGTGTGTGTATGTAAGGACTTTATCAGGAGAATTCAAAACATAGTCCAAACACTGAGAGCTCTCACATTGCCTCCTCACAGCTGGTAAAAACTTGAACCTTAGGGCAGCCAAAACATTACAGTTGCCTGGCGTGCACTACAATAATAGAGGTTTAAACTGGCAAATTAAAACTTAAAACACATTGTGACAATTTAAAACAATTAAAATTTAAAACAAACAAACAGACCGAGGAGCCATGAAATCTGCCGCTGCTCGTGCACTGAACTGAAATCAGTTTAACACTGAAATGCTCATTGATTTTACAACTCAGGAGACAGATGTTGGGACCACTGATGTAGAGTCCGCTGATCAGGGCCTTCAGAGAACAAACTTTAGGTCTTTATGTCCCTCTAGTCCCCCCCTCAAAAATGATGTTTTCTTAGACACTGAAATTCTCTTAACCAATACTGCAATTAATTCTTATATTGACAACTTTCAGTTGATACCGCAGAAACAACAACAGAAAACAGTGGTGGCTGAAATCAACACCACAGTAGTCCCAACAGCAAATAATTCTCAAAGGAAACACGTGATCCAGAACTCCACTTCCCGCTTAAATGGTGCCGTGCAGCTTGACCCCTCAATAGATCAAATTACATTAGATTGTTCCTCCTGATAAGATAAGGCTTTGGGGAGTTCACTTAAGTGTGTCTCCTGGAACATCTCTGGATGGTCTAATAAAAGGGCAGATGGTTCATTCAGAAGGTACCTTAGATCTTTTGATATCATATTCCTACAGGAAACATGGTGCACAGGGGAAATTCCTCTGAGTGATTACACAACCTATGAAGTCCCTGCAAGTATCCCCAGAGGCATGGGACGCCCGTGTGTGTGTGGGGGGATTAGCCTGTTGTATATCAATTTCATTGAAAGGCGAAAGCTATCTCATCAGTAATTTGGAGTCCTGGGCTTTGGCTATATTTTTCAAAATTAATTTAACATCATATATCATGGTAAATGTATATATTCCTCCTTGGAAATCAACTCATCACAGCAAAAATGTTTTGGGAAGCCTTACAGATTACATACTTGGCCTGCAGACCCAACTATCTGGAGCTCATTTGATATTAGTTGGTGATTTTAATGCCCGGATTGGCCCAAACTGGAATGCAGTAGAGCCAGTCTCCTATTTTTCCCTGGATGACTTCCCACTGATAAAGGATAGACAGTCAAAGGATCACACAATTAACACCCAAGGGAAGCTGTTTATTCAAATGATCTTTCAATCTGGACTTCTCATTCTGAATGGCTCTCTGTCCGAGGATTTGACAGGGGAATTTACCTTTATCAACCATCTTGGGGCTAGTGTAATTGATTATATTGCAGTTCCTCCAGCTGTGTTTGGGCTGATTACGCTCTTTAGAGTAGATTCATATCCATGTAGTGATCACCAACCACTGATTGTCCAGTTAGAATGTCTTAAAAATGCCCAGGCAAATCAAGAAAATAGGCTCCCAGTCCCAAGCACGAGGGTTGCAACATACCATCATAAATGGGCAAATGTGAACTTAAATGCTTTGGAACGCTTATGGCATTCTGAGAATGTACAACTCTTGCTGAATACTCTGTCCTCTTCCAAAGAGATGGAAGTAGTACTAGAATGTTATGCCCAGATTATAGCAGCAGTCGAACCTCTCTTATTTTGGAAAGGCCGGTCAAAGAACCAGAGGCCAAAAGAGGACAATCCATGGTTTGACATGGACTGTAGGAAACTTAAGCAGGAAATTAAAAGACAACATAAATTCCTAAGAGACAGAGGTATAGTCCCTTTACCACAGTCCTATTTGGCACTGCGTAAATTATATAAAAATACAATTAAAGAAAAAAAGCAAGAGCATGCTAGGTTGCAATGGGTGGAACTAGCATCAGCACTCGAAAGAAATGATAGACCTAGATTTTGGCACCTTACTTCAGACTTAAGATACTCTGGGACTCTATCCATTGACTCTGTTATTACAACACATGAATGGGAATGACACTTCCATTCCTCTTTTATGATGAGATGGCCTGTCTTCCCCCATTGCAGGAGGAAGGCCCAGAATCATCTAGTTGGCCCCCAGTCACCTGTGAGGAAATACCTATGCTGATACGGAAGTTGAAGCACAGAAAGGCCCCCAGAAGGAGCGGCATTTCACCAGATTTCTTGATCGATTATCCTCATTGGTGGATCCCAATGTTAGCAACCTTATTTACACTTATTGATAGAACTGGGAAATTTCCCCAAGATTGGGCAGTAGCTATTGTAGTGCCTATTTATAAAAAGGGCAATTGGTCAGACCCTAAGAATTATCGCCCTATAAGTCTACTGGATGTTATAAGTAAGTTGTATGCAAGACATCTTTTAGATAAACTGGAAAATTGGGTGCTCAGGGAGAATCTCCTAGTTGAAGAACAAGCAGGCTTCCGATGTGGCAGATCTACAGTTAGGGATGGCGGAGAATTTCTCCCCGAAACTTCGGGGGGCCAAGCGCCAATGTGTTCGGCCCCCCGAACAAGTTTCGGGGAGAAATCCTCCAAACCCCCCCCGCACCCCGCACCCCCCCCGGGACGGGACTTACCTTCACCGAATGTCCCTCCCAGTGGCGGGTCCTGCCGGCAGTTCGGCGGGTGTTCGAGCGGGGCGGGAGCGGCAGCCGGTCTTTCGACCGGCTGCCGCCGCCGCCATTGCAATCAAAGAAAAAAAAAACGCCCCCTGATAGGCTACGTGATGATTCACGTAGCCTATCACGGCTAGACTTGCAAAGTCAGCCATGATAGGCTACGTCAATCGTCACGTAGCCTATCAGGGGGCGTTTAAAAAAAAAAAAAAAACTTTCGCGTTCTCGGCCGGGCGAGGTTGGAAGCCTCCTCCCTGGCCTGAATTTCAGCCGGGGCGAGGCGGGAAGCCTCCTCCCCGGCCTGAATTTCGGCCGGGGCGAGGCGGGAAGCCTCCCCTCCCGGCCTGAACTTCACAGGGGGAGCAGCGAAGCACCTCCCCCCCACCGCGAACGTCCTTCGACGACAGGTAAGGGACTTTCGTCCACCCCTATCTACAGTAGACCATTGTTTTCTACTAAAATATTTGGCTGGGAAATATACATCTTCCCCTTATCACTCACTTTTTGCTGCATTTGTAGACCTTCAGGCAGCCTTTGACTCTATATCTAGACCCCGCCTTTGGCAGAAGCTTACACTTTTAAATGTGGATCATAAATTGCTCAGGAGAATACAGGGGCTGTATGAGAATTCTATCTTGCGTGTGAGAGAGTCTTCAGGTGATCTTTCAGGCCCCATTATTGTTAACAAAGGAGCGCGCCAGGGATGTTTGCTTGTACCTCTTCTATTCAATCAATATCTTAATGATATGGTTCCCTACTTATCTAATCCAGACTTCTTCCCACCTCTTTTAAAGGACAGGAATATTTCAGTGTTATTATATGCAGATGATGCTGTTCTCCTGTCATACACCCAGGTGGGGATGCGTAGGCTTTTAAGAGCCCTGAGCTCATATTGTGTGAGAGAAGCCCTTCAGGTCAACTACGAAAAAACTAAAATCTTAAGTCTTTGGCAAAAGGAGGAAAAAATACCGATGGCAGCTGGATAACCACCTGCTTGATCAGGTCAACAAATATAAATACCTAGGAGTGACATTTCAAAGTTCAGGATCTTGGTCAGAGCACTTGAAAGCAATAGCCCTGACAACTAACATAACTAGTAATGCCATTCTTCATTTTGCTGCTGGACCAGGTGGTAAGATGGTGGCCCCTTTAATAGAGCTATACAAGGGCAAATTACTTCCCCAAGTATTATATGGGGCACCTGCCTGGACCCATGCTAACATTGCTTCATTGGAGTCAGTGCAGCATAAATTTCTATCCAGAGTACTTGGGGTTCCCAGATCCACTTCTAAGGCCATTGTCTGACTAGAAACAGCTTGTCACTCAGTGGGAATGCTTGTCCAAAAAGCTGCCACTTTCTTCTGGTTAAAGATAGTGTTCCAACTGGCCTCCCCCTTGGTCTTATTAGCAAATGAAGCTATGGGAAGGGGCTCATGGGCAGACAAGATAACCACATCTATCTCTGAGTTGGGCTTTTCACAATCATATTTGCTTGCGAGGGGCTATGATAGAGCTAGGGATGAGATTTCAAAGAGTTTACAGGATGTTGATATTCAAACAACAATGGCTGTTGCTGCTGAAAGTTGCTCTAACAAGATCTATAAAAGCATCATGACCTCTTCGGGGAAGGCTCCCCCGTATTTGATTTCCATCACCTCACATGAATTGAGATGGCTCATGACTAGGTGTAGACTGAACTCACTCCAACTGATGGAGGTGAAGGCATGTTATAGGACCCATCATGGCATGAGTGCAGATTGCCCAGCTGGTTGCCCCAAGGTAGAGGACATGGTACACTTTCTAGCAGAATGCCCATTGTATATCGATTTGAGGAAGCAATACCTTGAGTCCCTATTAGCTGTGCTTGAGGATACTTCTGGTGCAAGCATAACTCGATTATTATTAGCTGGAACAGATCATTATACATCATATAGGACTGCTAAGTTTGTCAGTCGAGCCCTGGAGAGGTGAAAGTCATTGACTGTTATAAAAAAACTAAATCCGTAAACATGGTAATAATATTCTGGCAGATATTGTTTTAGGATTTTAAAATGTTTTTAACTTGCTCTTGTTAGTTATTTTATTAATTTGTACTTCGGTCTCCCTTTTGGGTTGATGTGAGAATTCCATTTGTTTTGTGTGCGGATGGCCTGATTGGCTAAAACGCAATAAACTGTATAATATATATATTAGATTCATCTCTCCTTTCCATATTTTTTCATAGCTTTTCCTTGCTCGTTGCTGCTACACTCCCCCCTCTCCTGCCATTCCTTTGTTTGTTTATGTCACTTTTGGACCCTGGAAAAGGTTTTGTCTGTTGTCTAAGGTTGACCCTCACTTCTGCTTTCTCCATTCTATTTCTTTGTCATTTTTGTCTGTCAACTCTATCACTTTTAGATTTTTAAAAACCCAGTCTTATTTTGATTTTTAAAAGAAAACATTGACTTGTGGGCATGTTCCCCCTCCCCCCTCTTTAAGTCATATTGAACCATTTCGTTTTTTCTTGCTTTTTAAATTCTTAAAGAAAGGCATATTATAGCAGCCTATGAGTGTAGTGTTTGGTACCCCCCTCCCCCCGTGCTGAAGTGAACTAACTGTGGCTTCTCTGTGGTGATCCTCCCCAAACAGAAATTAAAGAAGGGTTTATTATTATTATTATTGTTCACTTCTTCTTGGCTCCTATCTTATCGCCTCCGCTGTCAGTCCTGTATTTCTTAAAGTTAACCTGCCTTCCATAAAAGAACATGAAATATAAACCAATAAATTAAAGAGACCCATTATTTGCTTTGGTAGTTCTGCTTTTCTTTAGCTCTTGTGTGTCTGTGTCCGTATGCATGTGTGTGTGTTTGTGTGTGCATGCTAGGTTGTTGTTCCACCAACACTATACATCCAAATTTCAAGACAGTGTGGAAAAAGCATGAGACACACAGCATTTATATTAATTACCTTCTTATTCCAATAACACTCCATTGTGTGGCAAAGCAATCCAGCGCAATATGAGCCATCTTTGGGGTGTTGGCAGGGGCAGAGGTTGGGAGAAGTTACAGCTCTTTGCTTTGGGAGTTTTCCTGGAAAAACTCAAATTTCACTTGCGCCTAGCACACAAGCCAGTGGTCAAATTGCTTGGGCTTTGGGGGTGCGATGCCCTCATGGGGGGCTGGGAGAAGCCAAGGTATCACGTGTGTGTGTGGAAACAGGAAGAAGATACAACTCTTTGCTTTGAGAGTTTCTCTGGAAAATATTGGATTTTAACTCTGCCTAGCACAAAAACCACTGGGCCAAGCGGTCTGAAATTTTGCAGGTGGTGCCCTCTCGGGGGGGGGGTGGAGAGGTCCCCAAATTTCATGCCTGTACCATAAAACTAAAAAAGTTATGAAGTTTGTGTTTTCCCATGCAAGTCAATGGGAAAACTCCAAAAATGGGAAATCCAGATATCTGAATCTCACTTCGGATTCAGATCTGAGTCAGAGCAGAGGGGGTTCAAATTGGTCTGAGGCAGATAGGGGTCACTTCTGAGGATCCAAAGTGGCATCCGAAGCAGATCAGCAGGTCCGTACACAGCCCTAGATCTGACTGAAGTGCAGAGCGCATTCAACACCCCACTGACATTAGAGCCACCAGCCTCCACTGGTCCAACCTCTTTTCAGTGCGGGATAGCCACTGGTAGGGATGTGTAAATCACCAAAACTTGAGCTCACCAAAGTTCTCTGAATTCCATCTTGAAGCTCATTCCAGCTGAAGTCCATATCAGAGCAAGCTTTGTTTTTTTCTTTCTGCATGACAATTCATAGAATAGTAGGGTTGGAAGGGGCCTACAAGGCCATCGAGTCCAACCCCCAACCCCCCCATGTACATTTTCACCTGTATTTTCCCAAATGTATGCATCAATTGTGCATGGCTTTGAAATGTACACATTCTTCCATTGCCTAAAGTGTATTTGTGTGCATTTTTCACATATATGCATGCTGTTGAACACATTTTTGGGGGCTGCTATTTACATTGAAAGCTCAAAAATGTATGGACACCGACTGCAGTTTGCGTCTGAGTTCATGTTTGGTCTGGAAGTTGTGAACTGGGTAAATCCTGCTCAGAAAATGTACTGAAATGAGTTTCTCATACAACCCTAGCCACAAGTAAAGCATGCCTCCTTACTCCTCCTGTACATCTCCCAGACCGTCTTTTGGTTAGTTTTGTATTCCTGTAACAAAAATCCCAAACAGTAAGCTAATATTGCCCCATAATGCAGAATGAGAAAAACAGCCCAGAGAGGGGGAGAGGGAGAGAAAGAGTGCCTTACCTTTAAGTATTTTTTGAGTTTATGGCACAGGAAGGACTCAAATTTTGGATTTCATAGGTTACTGAACTGCATCATGTAATTATATGCAGACTTAATCAAATGGAAGCCACATGTAAGAACTCAGATTAGGCAGAGTAGCTCTCCATAATACTGCAGTGTAAATTTGTTGTACTGGCCACTTAGAAAAAAGTCTTGCAATTTATTTGGTGAGAGAGAGAGAGAGAGAATATCTTATTTTTACATACTTTTGAGTTTATGGAACAGCCTGTTTATGGCAAAACACGTTTGGGGGCTCAGAACCTTGCTAGGAAGGTACACTCTCTGATCTAAAAACGTACTCCATAAAATATTCTGGTGACTCATTTAGGAGGAAATTCTGTTCTGCACATGTTCAAAGGTAAAAAATAAAATAAAATAAAAACATGGTTTGCATGTTGCAGACCTGGGCGCTGGCACAGAAAACAATTGCTACAATGCTCCTTGAAATCTGGAGTGCGCAATGGTGCACAGCATTCTGCTACCTCCATGCATGATATGCTGGCAGTAGCACAACATTAGTCCTTGCCCTGCCCATTCTCTAACTTAGAGTGCAAGCCTATACATGTCTGCTTAGAAGTAAGACCCACTGAGTTTAATGTGGCGTACTCCTGGGTAACTGGCTATAGTATTGCAGACTCAGTTGGCTAAAAGAGGCTTTAAAAGGCTTTACCTGTGGCAGGGGATTGGACTAGATAACCTTCAAGAGTCCTTCCAGCTCTGTCATGCTATCTGGGTAGTACTGGCTGGCAGTGGCTGCCAGCTGGGTACTTGTAACATGGAATGGTTCCTTCAGTTGCAAGACAACTTCAGTTGCATAGACTGCATGTGTCTGTTGCGGGTGCCTAGGGGGGAGAAATGACAAGATGACACAAATAGAGTTGGGATAAAACTGGGCCACATTTACTGACATATTACAATCTGCGAAGGAAGCATGGGTGGGCACATAGAAAACAAGTAATCATGACAGGTATTGAGTGAGGCATTCGTTGTCCGAGGCATGGCATCTACCATAGCCACCCTGCAGATCGATCCACCCAATTCTGGGCTGGGAGACATTCCCCTGTCACCACCACCTGAGCCACGGAACCCAAGTGGGTGAGGACGGTCGGCCTCAGAGGTAAGCCGTATCTCCCAACTCGGGGCCACAAAAACCAGAGCTGAGAGCCTCGGGCCTTACCTGAAATGGTGCCCACGAATGCTCACCTGTCCTCTCCCCCAATGGAGTGCCCACTGCCAGGACAGTTATGTGACCAGATAAAAATAGCAATCGGATGATACCAGTTAGCCTACGTTACTCCCTATCCCACCTGCAGTAAGATGTAGGCAAAAACCCATACCCCGGCCAATCTGGCTAAGAGCAAAATTCCTACTTGGCCCCTAACTGGACAACCAGTACAACCCACACTGCATGTTGGGCGGGAGGGAGGGAGCCAGAAAAGCCGGAATGAATGAGGAAAGGGGGTGGGGCGACCTAAATATCAGCCGGGTCACCCCCCACCCCACCGGGATGTCGAGAGCAAGGGCAAATGACTTCGACCTCGTTCCGCCCTTCCCCCCCACCCGCAACATCCCCCCCCCCACGGCCAGGCAAGATGGACGCAGGGTGAGGGGACTTGCGGGTGCATAGGGGAGAGAAATGATGAGATGACACAAATAGAGTTGGGATAAAACTGGGCCACATTTATTGACATATTACAATCTGCGAAGGAAGCACTGGCGGGCACATAGAAAACAAGTAATCATGAGAGGTATTGAGTGAGGCATTTGTTGTCTCAGGCATGGCGTCTACCATAGCCACCCTGCAGATCGATCCACCCAATTCTGGGCTGGGAGACATTCCTCTGTCACCACCCTCGAGCCATAGAACCCGAGTGGGTGAGGAGGGTTGGCCTCAGAGGTAAGCCGTATCTCCCAGCTCGGGGCCACAAAACCCAGAGCTGAGAGACTCGGGGCTTACCAGTCACTTGAAACAGTGCCCACAAATAGACTCATAGACTCATAGACTCATAGACTCATGGAATCATAGAATAGTAGGGTTGGAAGGGGCATACAAGGCCATTGAGTCCAACCCACTGCTCAATGCAGGAATCCAAGTCAGAACATCCCTGACAGATGGCTGTCCAGCCTCATCTTGAACACCTCGAGTGTGGGATAGCCCACCACCTCCCTAGGTAGTTGGTTCCATTGTCGTATTGCTCTAACAGTCAGGAAGTTTTTCCTGATGTTCAGCTGGAATCTGGCTTCCTGTAACTTGAGCCCATGATTCCATGTCCTGCACTCTGGGATGATCGAGAAGAGATCCTGGCCTTCCTCTCTGTGACAACCTTTCAAGTACTTGAAGAGTGCTATCCTATCTCCTCTTCGCAAGGCTAAACATGCCCAGTTCTTTCAGTCTCTCATCATAGGGCTTTGTTTCCAGTCCCTTGATCATCTTTGTTGCCCTCCTCTGAACCCTCTCCAGTTTGTCTGCATCCTTCTTCAAGTGTGGTGCCCAGAATTGGACACAGTACTCCAGATGAGGCCAAACCAGTGCTAAGTAGAGGGGAACAAGTACTTCATGTGATTTGGAAGCGATGCTTCTATTAATGCAGCCCCAAAGAGCATTTGCCTTTTTTGCAGCCACATCACATTGTTGGCTCATATTCAGCTTGTGATCGACAACAATTCCAAGATCCTTTTTGCTTGTACTGCTGTTGAGCCACATATCCCCCATCTTGAAACTGTGCATTTGGTTTCTTTTTCCTAGGTGCAGAACTTGGCATTTATCCCTATTAAATTTCATTCTGTGGTTTTCTGCCCAGTGCTCCAGTCTATCAAGATCACTTTGAATTTTGTTTCTGTCTTCCAAAGTATTAGCTATCCCATCCAATTTTGTGTCATCTGCAAATTCGATCAGCATTCACTGCACCTCCTCCTCCAAGTCATTAATAAAAATGTTGAAGAGCACTGAGCCCAGGACTGAGCCCTGCGGTACCCCACTCGTTACCTCTCCCTTGTTTTAGAAGGTCCCATTGATAAGCACTCTTTGAGTCTGATTCTGTAGCCAACTGTGGATCCACCGGATCGTTGTTTCATCTAGCCCACTTTGAGCTCGTTTGCTCATCAGGATATCATGGGGCACTTTGTTGAAAGCTTTGCTGAAGTCAAGGTATATGATGTCTACAGCATTCCCACGGTCCACAAGGGAGGTGACTTGATCAAAAAATGAGATCAGATTCATCTGGCAGGATTTCTTCTTGACAAATCCATGTTGGCCTCAAGTAATCACTGCATTGTTTTCAAGGTGCTTACAGATGGATTGCTTTATCATTTGCTCCAGAATTTTCCCAGGGATTGATGTCAGACTGACTGGTCTGTAATTCCCAGGTTCCTCCTTTATACCCTTCTTGAAGATAGGGACAACATTAGCCCTCCTCCAGTCATCTGGCACTTTCCCCGTCCTCCATGATTTCTCAAAGAGAATAGACAGCGGTTCTGAGAGTTCTTCTGCCAGTTCCTTTATGACTCTAGGATGCAGTTCATCTGGCCCTGGAGATTTGAACTCATTCAAAGTAATTAGGTGTTCCTTGACCATATGCCTATCGATCTCAAGCTGCAATCCTGCCCCTTCAGCCTGTATTTCACCTTTGCCAGGGGGGTCATAGGCCCTCTTTTGGGAGAAGACTGAGCCAAAGAAGGAATTGAGCACCTCTGCCTTTTCTTTGTCCTCTGTTATCATTTTGCCATCCTTATTTAATAGCTGAATAACCATTTCTTTCCTCTGCCTTTTACTATGCACGTAGCTGAAGAAAGCCTTTTT
The DNA here is from genome assembly GCF_057233095.1 of Heloderma suspectum. NCBI lineage: Eukaryota > Metazoa > Chordata > Lepidosauria > Squamata > Helodermatidae > Heloderma > Heloderma suspectum. The sequence continues at coordinate 17,232,931 of NC_139467.1, forward strand.
GTTGCTTTTAGCATCCCTCGCTAACCTCAGCTCGTTCTCAGCTTTAGCCTTCCTGACACCATCCCTGCAATTCTGTGCTACCTGCCTGTACTCTTCCTTTGTTACTTGGCCTTCTTTCCACTTCCTATATGTGTCCTTTTTTGTTTTCAGGTCATCTCTAAGCTTTTTGTAAAGCCACATTGGCTTCTTCTGTTGTCTTCCACCTTTTCTTCTTGTTGGAATTGTTTGTAGGGATGTTAGAGAATTCCGCCATGGATCTCAGTGGGGCTGATTTCCAGTGAATTTGACCCCTTGGAATCCATGGTGGAACAGAGCAACCCGCCCCACCACCCCGCGAAAGCCACCCAGAACGGAGCCTACCTGGCTGCGGCTCTGGCTGCGGCTTCGGCTCTGGCGGTGGTTCCAGCGGCGGTGGCGGCAGCTCCAGCTGCTGCTGAGCTGCTGCGGACGCAAATGGTGTCCTGAGTAGGGGACACCATTTGTGTTCTTATGGTAGCCCGTGATAGGCTACATAAATATTTACATAGCCTATCACAGCTAAAGCGGGGATGCAAATGGCGTCCCCTATGCAAATATTAAAATAAATATTTACGTAGCCTATGACAGCTAAAGCAGGAATGCAAATGGCATAGGGGACGCCATTTGCATCCCCGCTTTAGCTGTCATAGGCTACGTAAATATTTACGTAGCCTATCACGGGCTACCATAGGGACGCAAATGGCGTCCCCTACTCAGGATGCCATTTGCGTCCGCAGCAGCCCGGCAGTGGCTGGAGGCCCCGCTGCGGGTTGGCCTGGTTGGTGGCTCTGAGGCCTGGCTGTGGAGTGGAGCTAGCTGGGCAGGATTCTGGGGAGGGGGAGGAACGGATCGCCTCCCCCTCATCGAGGATTTCGGGGGAAGGGATGGAGCGCCTCCCCCCCCACCGCGGATGTCCCTGGACGAAACCAGGTAAGTGTTTCGTACATCCCTAATTGTTTGTAACTGTGCCTTGAGAATTTCCTTTTTTAAAAGCTCCCACCCATCTCGGACTCCTTTTCTCGTCAGAGTCGCTTGCCACGGGACCTTACTGATCATTGTTCTGAGTTTATTAAAATCAGCTTTCCTAAAATCCAGGGTACGTGTTTGACTACACGCAGCTTTTGCTTCCCTTAGAACAAAGAACTCAAGTATAACATGGTCGCTTTCCCCCAGAGTTCCTGTAACTGCTACTTTATCCACTAAGTCATCTCTGTTGGTTAGGATCAAGTCAAGGATAACAGATCCTCTAGTTCCTTCATCTACTTTCTGTAGGAGGAAGTTATCTGCCACATAAGTCAGGAATTTCCTGGAGGGGCCATGTTTTGCAGAATTTGTCTCCCAACAAATATTGGGGAAATTGAAGTCCCCCATTACTACTACATCATGCTTCCTTGAAACATTGGCTATTTGCTTTTCAAAAGTTTCATCCTCGTCTTCTCCTTGATTGGGTGGCCAGTAGTAGACTCCGACCACCAGGTTCCTTTTATTTTTTGCTCCATTTATTTTGATCCAGATGCTCTCAATGGAGCTACCAAGCTCATCCTCCTGTATTTCTGTGCAGAGATATGTATTTTTCACATACAGTGCAACCCCACCTCCCTTTCTGTTCCTCCTGTTCTTTTTGAACAAGTTATATCCTTCTATTCCAGTCATGAGAGTCATCCCACCAGGTCCCAGTTATACCTATCAAGTCATAATTTCCCTCTTGTATTAAGAGTTCAAGTTCGTTCTGTTTGTTTCTCATACTCTGGGCATTAGTATATAGACATAGAAGACCATGTGCTTCATAATCTGGCTTTCTTCCTACATGTGTTTGAAGACTATTATTGGGCGCTATTAGAGCTGTACTCTCCATTGCAGTGCATGAGCCTACGTCCATTGTTACCCCCAACTTTACATCTCCCTTCCCCATAGGATTCAGTTTAAAACCCTCCTGATGAAGTTCTTCATGCTGTGGCCAAACACATTCTTCCCATCCTTTGTGAGGTGCAACCCGTCCCTTGCCAACAGCCCATCTTCCAGGAAGTATAGCCCGTGGTCCCAGAATCCAAATCTCTCTTGTTGGCACCACCTTCGTAGCCAGTCATTTACCCAGAGTATTTTTTGTTCCCTTTCTATCCCACTTCTAACTACTGGAAGGATGGATGAGAAAACTATCTGGGCCCCAAAGTTCTGGAGTTTCCTCCCCAAAGCTTCAAAGTCTGACATGATTTCTTCGTAGCTCCGCTTGGCAGTATCATTTGTTCCCACATGGATGAGAAGAAAGAGATACCTGTCAGTGGGCTTTATGAGTGCAGGCAACCTGTCAGTCACATCTCTAATCCGTCCTCCCGGGAGACAACATACCTGGCGAGTCCACGGGTCTTCGTGACATACTTGGGTCTCGATCCCACGCAGCAAGGAGTCTCCCACTACTACCACTCTTCTCTTCTTCTTCTTGTAGGCCTGGGTTTCATCGCCTCTGTTTGACTGACCTTCAGCCTCTTGCTCACTCTCATGTAGGTTCCCCCGTGATTTTTCCTCTGCAGGCTGTCCTCCAGTCTCATCCGCAAGTACCTGGAATCAGTTTCACAGCTCCACTGCTTCCACTGGTGGAAGCCTTTTCCAAGGAGTATCCTCTACTCCATTTTTCCTTACCTCAGCATTTCCCACTTCTGCCTCAGCTTGCTGTTGCTCTTCAAGCTTCTGGTCTTCCCTTTGCTGCTGTAGTTCCCCCATTCTGTCCAAGAACTCTTCGTGTTCTCTTATTCCCCGGAGGGTCGACAGTCGCCGCTCCAGTCCACTTACTTTTTCTTCCAGCAGCGTGATCAACTTGCACTTGTTGCAGGTGTAGGCCATGCTGTTCTCAGGCAAGAAAACAAACACTGCACACACCTTGGAGGTCACCACCACTGGAGAGTCTTGTCCTTCCATAGCCTCTTTTCCCTTTTTGTGTCTAGCTTTGTGATTGTTCTAGACTAGCCTGTGCCTGCTCCTCTACTCAGTAGAGGTTAAAAGCAGAGTCCCACTGGTGTGGAGGTGTGTGTTGCAAGAAGTTTGTTAAAAAAGAAAAAGAAAAAAGAAAAAAAATGTTAGGGGCCTCCCCCTTGACCTCCCCTGCCGAACTCCCCTGACCAACTCCCGTTTGCTCCCCCTGTTTGCTTGCTCTGGTCGCTCGCTCTCTGGGAGCTTGCTTGCTTCTGTAGTCCCTGGACCAGCTGGAGCAGTTTGCTCTGCTCTGCTCTGCTCTGCTCAGCTGGGAGGCAGGAAACAGACTGAAGCTTCCTGCCCACTCAGCTGCTGGAAGTACTCAGGCCACACTAGGGATGTACAAATCCCGTACCTGGCTCCGTGCAGGGGGATCAACATTGGGGGGGAGGCGCTCCATCCCTCCCCCCGGAATCCTCCCTGGCTGGCTCCGCTCCGCGGTGGCTCCGCAGAACCGCCAGCCAGGGCCGTCCGCAGCCGGAGTTCCGTCTGCAGCCAGGCAGCTGCGGCTGCAAATGGCGGCCATCATAGCGGCCACCATTTACATCTTGCCAGGCTGCCGTGATAGGCTACGTAAGTATTTATGTAGCCTATCACGGCAAAGAGCAGGGACGCAAACAGCGGCCGCTGCGCTGTTTGCGTCGCTGCTGTTTCCGTGATAGGCTACATAAGTATTTACACAGCCTATCACGGTAAAGGCAGCCACACAAATGGCGTAGTGGCTGCCGTTTGCGTCCCTGCTCTTTGCCGTGATAGGCTATGTAAATACTTACGTAGCCTATCACGGCAGCCTGGCAGGACGCAAATGGTGGCCGCTATGACAGCCGCCATTTGCGGCCACAGCAGCCGGCCGAGAGACCAGCTGCAGGAGCTGCTGGAGCCGCAGCTGGAGCCTCCGCCACCTCCGCATCCACCCCAGGTAAGCTTCGTCCTGGGGGGATTCCACAGTAGGGATGTACGAAAGGGACTTACCTTGTCCCGCAGCTTTTTTCGCGGTGGGGAGGAGGCGCTTTGCTTCTCCCCCTGAAGTTCATGCAAGGGGGGGGAGGCTTCCCGCCTCGCCTAGCCGAAATTCAGGCTGGGCGGGAGGCACCCCATCCCTCGCCAGCGAAAGTCAGACCGGGTAGAAGCGCCTCGTCTCCCCGGCCGCGAAAAAAAAACAAAAAAAACCCACCCCCGTGATAGGCTACGTAACGATTAACGTAGCCTATCACGGCTAGATTTCCAAAGTCAGCCGTGATAGGCTATGTTAATCGTCACGTAGCCTATCACGGGTGACTTTGAAAAAAAAAAAAGTGCATACGCAAATGGCGGCCCCCATAGGGAGCCGCCATTTGCGTTCCTTATTTGGAACGCTATTTGCATTGTCCTTATTTTTGCCGTAGTCTACGTAAATCTTTACGTAGACTACAGGGACCAAATAAGGAACACGAATGGCGGCTCCCTATGGGGGCCGCCATTAGCCGTACGCGCTTTTTTTTTTTAAAGTCACCCGTGATAGGCTACGTGACGATTAACGTAGCCTATCACGGCTGACTTTGCAAATCTAGCCATGATAGGCTACGTTAATCGTTTCGTAGCCTATCACAGGGGCATTTTTTTTTTTTACTTTGCTTGTAATGGTGGCGGCGGCAGCCGGTTGAAAGACTGGCTGCCGCCCCCGCCCCTGACGAAGACCTGCTGAACCGCCGCTGGGACCCGCCGCCGGGAGGGACATTCGTGAAAGGTAAGTCCCATCCTGGGGGGGGGGGGGAGCGGGGGGGCAGAGAAGTTCTTCCCGAACAACCTTCGGAGGACTGAATGCGTTGGCGCTCAGCCCCCCGAAGTTTTGGGGAGAAATTCTCCCCCATCCCTAGTCTTCTGACCGGCTGCCACCGCCGCCATTTGCAGTCTGTCCCCCCCCCCATTCGTGATAGGCTACGTAAAGACTTATGTAGTCTATCACGTCTGGGTTAAAAAAAAAAAACGCGTATGCAAATGGCAGCGGCTATGGCCGCCGCCATTTGCATTCCTTAATTTTGGCCATTTTAGTCTACGTAAATATTTACGTAGACTAAGGCGGCCAAAAATAAGGAACACAAATAGCGTCCGCTACACTATTTGCGTTCCCCTTTCTTGACTTCATCTTAGTCTACTTAAATATTTACGTAGACTAAGATGGCCAAAAATAAGGAATGCAAATAGCGTCCGCTACGCTATTTGCGTTCCCCTTTCTTGTCTTCATCTTAGTCTACATAAATATTTATGTAGACTAAGACGGCCAAAAACAAGGAATGCGTACGCATTTTTTTTTTTAACCTAGTCGTGATAGGCTATGTAAATCTTTACGTAGCCTATCATGGCTGAATTCAGGGACACAAACAGCGGTGGCTATGGCCGCCGCCATTTGCGTCCCTGCTAGCCAGCAGCCGGATGTCTGGCTGCTGACGGAGCTGGCCGGCGGCTCTGCGGAATCCCTGTGGAGCGGAGCCAGCTGGCGAGGATTCCGGGGGGAGGGACGGAGCACCTCCCCCACCCAGTGGAACCTGGCAGAGTGGGGTAAGTGGGGTTTTGTACACCCCTAAGCACCAGGGCTGGGAACAGTGACGCGGACACGCTAACCCCACTCCCGACCTGGTCGGTTGTGGACTTCCTCAGTGGAATAAAGACCACCCACTGGGGAAATTGCACACTGCCAAGCCTCGTGTGGTGAGGTACCCAAGGAAGGCCACAGAGCCCGTAAACCCAGCAATATGTCTGGCAGCAGAAGGTCTCTGGAGTCTGGAGGCGCCAGGGATCCCCAAGACCAACCCTGGAGCACCTGCCTGACCCGGAAGTCAGCAGTGTTGTCGGCCACACCCTTCATCTTTAGTCCAGGTGGCCAGTGCAGCAAGCCTGCCCCAATAGTCCTGGTAGAGAGCCGTAGTCCCTTTCATGGGCTTTTGAAATTGATCGTAGTCCTGAGTCAATTCCGGCTGAACAGGATGCTGAGGCCTTTGCTTGGGAAGAAGCTGAAGCCAAAACTATTGTTACTCTAGCAGGATACCCTATGGATAGGGTGAGAGAAGAGCAAAAGAGTCTACACTAGATCTTACTTAAAGGCCAGGATTGGACTCATCTCCTGCACTGCCATAGCACTGGGCATAGTAAAGGATGCTGAATAATAAGAAAACTCCTGCTATATAGGCCCAAACAGCTCTCATCCACTGCCACAGATAAAATCTAAACAGTTTGTCATCTACTCTCCAAGACTGTCTCCAACCAAAAGTCACCAGGGGGAGCAACGTGAGGTAAGTTTGAAGCCACACAATGAAACACAAAATGAATATTAGGACCTGTGTGTAGCGTTCTAAATTTTTGATAACCATTCTGCTACTTAACGCTGAAGCATAGCACAGCAAACCTCTAAGTTATTTAAAAGAAGCTGGTTGATTTTTATTTTCTGTTTAGCACACAGGCTTATAAAATATCCAATTCTAAGGTTAGGGGAGAAAATTAACAACAGGAATTAGCTGCTGGGTACAGCTAAAACTGGAAGACCTCAGCTTTTGCCACCCTTGAGGTGATGCCACCCTGGCTTCAAACACTGGCAAACCAAGCTGGTGTTCTGAGCTTTCCCTGGCCTGTCCACCATGAAGGTGGACTGAGGGGCTTGTGATTGTTCCAACCCATCGCCCCTGGTCGGCAACCAGTGAGGCACATTCTGCTAACATCACCCTCCGAAGCTGGCAATGATACAAGTTGGGTTAGCAGCCCATTACCTTCTAGGAGGTGCTCCAAACGCACGCTGCGTCTGCCAACCGCTGAACGGTGGCATACTGGCTAAGCCCGAGCTGGGATCCGCTGCTTGAGGAGGCCCTCCAACTGGCACAGAAACCATGCTGCGCTCACAGACGAGCACCGCACTGGTTCACACACACTCTGGCCATCTAACCAAGCGCATTCCTCCAGTTAAGGTGAGGAAGCAAGCCTGACCGATGATCATTATCACTGGCAAACTGTGCCGCATAACCTGGGAAAGTCCTTGCCTTTCCCACCCACAGGTTGTTCCCTCCTAGATGCAGCACCGGAACCTGCAGGGGAACACGCACCAACCCGTAATGGAATGGAGTGGGAAGAAAGCGTTCCCGCTACAAGCTGCGCCGGTCAATCCACTAACACACGCGCCCTGGAACAGGCTGCTCTGGGAGCTGCAGCCTGGCCTATATGCGCTATGACCAGCTCGTAACACCATGCTGTGTCCGGACATGAGCGCGCGTGCGCATGGGTTGACGTCCAATACATTGATCAAAGGAAAAAATAACTGTAAGGACAAGATAAGAGATGCTGAGCAGTGACGTCCACACTTTAGGAATGGACACAAGACCATAACTGTAAACTACTGGGATGGCAACAACTGTTGCAGCTGAATGAAGGAGCAACACCGCAGGGCTCCCTGTCAACCCAGGTACAGGAGGCCCTTGTCATGTGAGGCATGAAGTGCAGCATGGCTTACACTACTTAAATGCACAGCACTCAATGAGAGCCTCTTAGCGTGGTCTCTGGAATTTCCGGCGCCCGGGTATTAGAGGAAATGTTGGCACTGGCGCTCAACCTGCTGTTTGTATGCCTCATGAGAAAACAGGTGTTATGCAGGAGGTGTTGCAAATTCAATACTACTACCCGATCCATAAGGATCAGATTGCAGGAGGGCTGTGGTTTAATGACCTGAATGGAGGCCTGCCCCTCACACACAAGGAATTTAAGAATGGACGCAAAGCCTTGAATCAGCCTGCATAGGCAATGCTGTGTATAAGAGAATTTCGAAAAACAGGATTTCGAGAGATCATAGGGCAGCCCTCGGGCGTGGCACTACGCACCAGATGATCCTATACATTGACCCTAACAGGGTAGTGTTTCATTCCTCCCTTGTTACTGCACAGTTGTAACCTTAATAAATTTAACCAGTTAGCTGGATTGGCACAGACTCCTGCCACTGACTATGTGGAGTAAACAAAAAAGGTGGTGGGGGGGGCGACCCTGTTTAGCGTCAGCAAAGCAGAAGCTGCCTGTTCCTCCAGAGCGTGCCCCTGGAGTGAATGCTCAAGCCGCTGCCTCGCAATATGAGCAAAGAACAACCCTTACAATCAACCCAGTGAGGTGGGTTAGGCAGAGAGCCAGGATTGGCCTAAAGTCACACAGTGAGCTTTATGGCCGAGTGGGGACTAGAACCCATATCTCCAAGTCCCATTATGGCACTTTAACCACTGCACCGAGCTGGTACTCTAAGCTGCCAGGGAGGTGTGAAAACAGGAGAACCCCAAACCCACACAGCTACCCGTCTCCCCACACGGGGGTTGGCAATGGCTCTACCAGGGCATGAGTCAAGATTCTCACCATGCCCTACCCAGGTGAACGCCCTTCAAAAGTTGACCTCACCCTGCTTAGCTACAGTAAAGCAGGACCCTAATGTTCCTTTGGACCTTGCACTCCAACCTGGAAAATTAAGACCACAATTCGAAGCTGCCTCCCCACGGAAAGGAGACCCTCTATGTGGGGTGGGAATGGATGGAAACAACCCTTTGAATTGTAGAGGGGCACCTATGTCTTCACCTCCCCACCCAAACACAACCCCCACTGCAATGGGACCCCATGTACATATCCCCATTCCTTCCCATGAGGGTGAGAATGGAAGAAATCTGCTCACAATGCATAGCCCTGATGCTATGTATTCATTTGGCCAAATAAAAGAAAGTCCTTATCTCTTCTTCCAGAGATCTTCTAAAAGATCTCTCTGGAAGAGAGGGAGAGGCTAATAACAAACAAAATACATGCACTTCCCATGCAGAAGATGATAGCTGAATATCCTAGATACAACTTGGCGCTTTTTTCCCTTTCCTTTTTTTTTTTTTGGTCTCCTCCCACCCCTCTTCCCACCTAAATACAAAAGATGCTGGGCCAGCAAGGCCACCAAAGACCATAGAGTTGGAAGGGGCCTACAAGACCATCGGGACCAACTAGGGATGGTGGAGAATTCCGCCACGGATTTCAGTGAGGCCGAATGCATTGGCATTCGGCCCCTCGAAACCCGTGGTGGAATGGCCTCCCACCCCACGCCACCCTGTGGAATCCCCCTGGGATGAAGCTTACCTGGGGTGGATGTTCCGGAGGCGGTGGCTCCGGCGGCAGCTCTGGCAGCTGGTCTCTCGGCCGGCTGCTGCGGATACAAATGGAGGCTGCCGTAGCGGCCGCCATTTGCATCCTGCCAGGCTGCCGTGATAGGCTACGTAAGTATTTACGTAGCCTATCACGGCAAAGATCAGGGGCGCAAACAGCGGCAGCCATTTGCGTAGCTGCCTTTGCCGTGATAAGCTACGTAAATACTTACGTAGCCTATCACGGAAAGACCAGCGGCACAAACGGCATTTGCGTCCGCAGCAGCTGGCCGTGGCCGGGACTCCGGCTGCGGACGGCCCTGGCCGGCGGCTCCATGGAGCCGCCGCAAAGCAGAGCCAGCCCAGGGAGGATTCCGGGGGGAGGGACAGAGCACCTCCCCCCACCGTGAATCCAAGCTGTGAAAAGGTAAGTGACTTCCGTACATTCCTAGGACCAACCCCCTGCTCAGTGCAGGAAGCCTGATTCCCAGGCGGTCACCCAGCCAAGTACTAACCAGGGCTGACCCTGCTTAGCTTCTGAGATCAGGCAAGCCTTTTGACTGATCGCTTGGAGGCGTGGGGGAAAAACTCCGCCCCATGCTGCTGCTGCTGCTGCTGCTGCTGCTGCTGCTGCTGTTGCTGCTGCTGCTGCTTCTTCTTCTTCTTCTTCTTCTTCTTCTTCTTCTTCTTCTTCTCATAATTATTACTACACTACAGGCCATTCGGGAGGCATGGGTGAACCTCACCCCTCTCTGGGCTGGCAAGGCCGCTCTGCTGCCACCCACAGCAAAGGCAATTCAGGCTGCTTCGTGGCACTGAAAACTCCCCTCCCCTCTGCAGGGGCGGCAAGGCCACTTAGCCGCTGCCCACTGAAATCCCCGGCCCTAAGGTCCTCTCCGGAGGTGCAGGAAGCACCCGTTGCACAGCAAGGCCACGCCGCTCAGGGGTGATTGCTAGCTGGGAGGCCGACCTGCTATATTGGCCAAACAGTCTGCACTACTCGCAAAATGGGAAGATCAGGCTGCAGAGGAGCCCAGGGAATGAACCCCCGTTGGCTGCAGCCACTCCAGGGTGTGGGAACACTCCCCTACCTCCTTGAGACAGCAAGGCCATGCCGCTGCCACCGCCATCCTCGGCTAAACAGGCTGCTCCGGGGAGGGGGAAAAGCCCACCAAGAGGCAATTCAGGAACTTCAAATGGCGGCCAAATGGGCCACTCTGTGGCACGGGAAAAATCCCCCGAAGAAAGGCAGCGATACAGCGGCCTCAGTAAGCGGTCAAATGGGCTGCTCTGAGGTGCAGGAAAAAGCCCACGAAAAGGCGGCAATTTGGGCGGTGTGCGAGAAAACTCCCCCCTCTTCCAGTTGGAGCGGGAGGCTGCCGCCACCACCGAGAAATGTGGCAATTCTGGACTGCTCAGGGCGAGGGAAAACTCCCCTGTTGAGCAAAATCGGGCCTCACAGGAGGCGCAGGAAGCATGGAGGGAGCGAGCTGGGAGAAAATCCTACTGCTGGGCTGGCAAGGCTGTGCTGCAGCTGCCCGCTGCAAAGCGTAGCAGAATCTGGCCTGTACGGGGCGTGGGAAACTTCCCCCCCCCAATAGGCATGGTGAGGGCCTGCAGGGTCAGTCGCTGCAGTCAGCGGCCCTAGAGGCAAGCGGGGGGGGGCGCAGGGAGCTCCTCCCTCCCCCCACTCTGGGGCGATGACCCCACAGAGGTCCAGGGCAGGAAAAAAAGGAAAACGGCCCACCCTAACGGTGGCTGGCACCCTCCTACGGCTCGCTGGAGCCGCCGCTGCCGAGCGCAGCCGCTTCCTCCTTGACGCAGCTGCTGCTGCTGAGCCAGAAAAGCCAGAATGAATGAGGAAAGGGGGCTGGGTGGCCTAAATATCGGCCGGCTCACCCCCCGCCCCACTGGGACATCGAGAACCAGGGCAAATGGCCTTTGACCTCGTCCTGCCCTTCCCCCCCACAACACCCCCCCCCCCGCGGCCCGGCAAGCCAGACCCGGGTGTGAGGGGACTTCCAGAGAACACGAATCTGGGACTTAGTCCACCCCTCTGCCACTGACAGCCATCCAGCTCTAAGGTTGTGGTGAAGCTGGAAGTAACCACAGCATAGGATACCATACCATGTGCATATTGTCTAAATAATGCATCTGTTAAGAGCATGGCCCTTAACAGCTGGAATTGCCCAGCATCTTGGAGCTGCTGAGTGAACATGGAAAACCCTCCACGCAACATGACAAACCAGAAGGTTCTTTCTTTATTGAATTTCCTTACATTTTGAAAACGCTATGCCTACAATACTAGATGCTTGGACTTTTTAGGATAGTAGACATCAATCATAATTCATTCATTCAGGCATTCATTTCATTTCTGTGCCATCCACTAGCTGAAGCTCTCTGGGCAGTTCACAACAATTAAAACCAAAAAATACTATAAAATACAATATGAAAGTTTAAATGCTTAAAACTACAGTATAAAAATAACAATAAATGAATAGGTGCTAGTTGCAGAACAAATATTTAAAATATAATACCAGATATAAAACAGAAACTGGAAAACTAAAAAGGGGACTTTTCTGTGGGCCTTCCCTGTGATGGCTCCCACTCTGTGGAACTCCCTCCCTAGGGAACTCCGCTATGCCCCCTCTTTAATGAGCTTTCGCCACGCATTGAAAACGTGGTTGTTTGGCAGGCGTTTGGGGTGGGTTAGGGTATTTTTAGAAATATGATGTTTTTAATGTAGAATTTTATTGTTTTAAACTGTTTCTGTTATTGCACATCACCCAGAGTGGCTGGGTGACCAGCCAGAAGGGCGATTAAATTTAATAAATAAATAAATAAATAAATAGCCTGGAAAAATTAAAAGGTCTTCACCTGACACTGAAAGGAACACAATGCACAATGTAAGTGCCAGGCGAACCTCTCTGGAAGCTCATTCCACAACAAGGGTGCCACAGCAGAAAAGGCCCTCTTCTTAGTAGCCACCCTCCTCACTTTCTTTGGTGGGGGCTCCCAGAGAAGGACCACTGAAACCGATCTTAGGATCCAAGCAGGTTTATCGGGGAGGAGATGATCCTTCATTTAACCTGGCCTCAGGGCTTTGACTGTTAGTACCAGCCCTTTGAATTGGGCTTGGAAATGGACTAGCAGCCAGTGCAGAAGGAAAAGCACTGGCATAATATGATCACATTGGCTAATCCGCATTAACAATCTCACTGCACCATTTTGAACCTGATGATGTTTCCAGACCATTTTCTAGGGATGTCAGAGAATTCCGCCACGGATCTCGGTGAGGCCGAATGCCAATGCATTCGGCCCCCCGAACTCCGTGGCGGAACGGCCTGCCACCCCCGCCCCGCTGCAGATCCCCCCCGGGATGAGACTTACCTGGGGCGGATCTTCCGGGCGGCAGCGGCTCCGGCGGCGGCAGCTGTGGTGGCTGGTCTTCCGACCGGCTGCTGCCGCCGCCATTTCCAGTGTTGAAAAAAAAGAAAAGTCGTGATAGGCTACGTAAAGATTTATGTAGCCTATCATGGCTAGGTTTTAAAAAAAAAAACACAACGTGATAGGCTACGTAAATCTTTACGTAGCCTTTCACGTCTGACTTTAAAAAAAAAAAAGTGCGTAGGCAAAAAGTAGGTTTTCTGTTTTCATTTTTTTTCTCTTTTTCGTTATTGCTGTGTCCTCATAAGAATATTGTATTGTTGGGAAACTGTAGATACTGATTAGGTTGTTGGTACTGTTTATTTCATTTATAAAGATAAAAATAGCAGGAACAGTATTTTAAAAAAAAGAGATGGTTAGAAGCACTGCAATCAAGTGCAGGTCCAAGATCAAGTGCATGTGATCAGAGTACCAAAAAGTTGTCAGCCACAACACTAAGTCTGGGAACAATGCTGCAACCTGCCCATACTTTGCACAGCTGCCTAGTATTCTGTGTGGTGATGTGACGATATGGCTCAAATGTGTCTCCTGTAGTCTTGTCAAGGTTCTTCTTATGCCCTGGACCCCCTGAGCAACTCCTCTTGCCTCCTTAAGAGTCTCACCTTCCTTCTTTTACCTTGCCCCTTCCAGTAGTGTGGGGTTGAGGGTGTAGATGTTGGGTGATTGACACCCTAGACACAGGGTTTAACCACAAGTGTTTACTGGCAAATTAAAGCAAGCAAATCACAACTAAAGGTATTTGCATGATAGATCTGAGTTATACAAAAGGCATTAAGAGAAAATAAAAGTTGCAAAATGCAGGTTCCTTTACCCTAGCTGTCTTAGACTTTTCCAGGCTGCTTCTTCCTGCTCTCTCTTCAGGCTCTGGTCTCCCCGACTCTGCTCTTACTAACTGTCTCACTCTTTATATACCCTCCTCCCTCAAAACTAAAAGTACTGCTTTAAACCTGAAGAAATGAAACTTAACTGGAGAAATGAAATTGAAACTTAACTGGGGAAATGAAATTGTAACTTAACTGGGGAAATGTAACTACTGCTCTCCGGGATACCCCCTCCCAACAAAAAAACTCCAGGCCTCTAAGCCTGACCGTTTTTCCCTTTTGATTCTGTAGGCCTCAAACCTTTACAAGCCTAAGGACTACTTGCACAGGAGCCTAGACTGAAAGATCAGATGAGAATACTTCACAAGAGCAGGTGGCAGTGGTTTTACCAGATCTGTTTGAGGACCTGCACTCAGTCAATGTTGCTGAATGTTTAGGCCAGGATAATGCTCATTTTGGTAAGTACAAGGACAGCATAGTGAAGGAAGGAATTGGCCTGCTCCACTACGGGTACAATCCTATGCATGTTTCTGGAGGAAAAGTAACAGGAACTTCATGCATTTCCCTGTCAGGCATGCTTGCAGGGGAGTGCTGTGAATTTTTGACATTTTCCCATGTAGAACATGCATTGAGTTGTGCTGGCACTGATATACCTTTCCTCTAATCATACACATGTATTATCCCCACATTTCCTTCAGAAATTAACAGGAAAGGAACGATAGCACCAGAAACAGCCAACAAAGGCCGGGGGACTGGGGGACAGGACTCCAGGTGGTGCTATGCACTTTTCTTTTATTCTTGGGCCTTATTCTTGGATCAAGAATAAAAGCAACTTTGCTAGTAGCATCTGGAAGTTTATCCCCCTCTCATTATAAAAATTGCTCTTAGATGTCAATGCTGCACTATAAAGTCTTTTTCTCAGGGATATATAATAACTCAAACAGACATTCTCTCACACAAGTCCTATCACTGGAGAGCCAATGTGGTGTAATGGTTCAAATGTTGGACTGGGACTTGGGCTCAGGCTCAGGTTCTAGTCCCCACTCAATCGGCCATGAAGCTCACTGGGTGACTTTGGGCCAGTCACAGACTCTCAGCCCAACCTACCTCACAGGGTTGTTGTTGTGAGGATAAAATGGAGAGGAGGAGGATTATTTATGTACACTGCTTTGGGTTACTTGGAGGAAAAGAAGTAGGATATAAATGCAATAAATAAAATAATACCATTCAATTTGCCCCCTTTATTATTATTTTTTTACAGATCCAGTTCCTGGAACACCAATGGATTGAGACACAGGGGTTGTAGGTGGTTCTGAAGACCACAACATTTCCTTTGAAGCAAATGGTGAGTACATAGAAGTACCCTGCTTTTTAAGAAAAGCATTGTATTAAAGCTCTGCTTTCCCCTTCTTTTCCCTCTCTCATATACTCCAAGCAAAGACAAATGCGAAATGGCTGCACCACAGAGCAGTGCACATATTGAAGCTATAGCACTGGAAGCTGTGGCTCAGACAGAGACCCTCTTCCATGTAACGTGGTGAGTGCTTTGTGTGTTTATCTGTATAATCAAAGCTATGATTTTCCCAGTAGCAACGTATGGCTGTGAGAGCTGGACTATAAGGAAGGCTGAGTGCTGAAGAACTGATGCTTTCGAACTGTGGTGCTGGAGAAGACTCTTACGAGTCCCCTGGACTGCAAGGAGGTCAACAAATCAGTCAATCCTAAAGGAAATCAACCCTGAGTGCTCATTGGAAGGACAGATACTGAAGCTGAAGCTCAAATATTTTGGCCACCTAATGCGAAGAGAAAACTCCCTGGAAAAGACCCTGATGCTGGGAACGATTGAAGGCAAAAGGAGAAGGGGACAGCAGAGGATGAGATGGCTAGATATAGCATCACCGATGCAATGAATATGAACTTGAGCACAATCTGGGAGAGAGGAGAGGACAGGAAGGCCTGGCGTGCTATGGTCCATGGGGTCATGAAGAGTCGGACATGACTTAATGATTGAACAACAAAGTACCTGATCCATTCTCACTGCGTGTCTCTGTGGCTATCAAAAGCACTGCCTGTGCAATGTTTCATCAGCCCGTTTGTGGAAAAATGAGAGACCTTAACATAACACCCTACCACCACAGCATGTGCTCCTTTCCCACAGCACAGATAATATATTCATCTTCCTTCAAATTCTCCCCTCACCTGTGCAGTCCCACAGCACTTCCTCAACAGAAACAGTTGTGGAGAATAAAGCTAGAGAACAGGGTATGTGTGATGCTTTCTTTGAAACTTTTCCTACAGTTGCAGCATTGAGAACCGTGACTTCAAGCACCCCATGCATAACACCTTATTCTATTGATTTATTATGTGCTGAAAGTTCAATGTCATCAGAGACACAGCAAATTGCATACCACAATGTTCACTGCATCCTACTAATCTTCACTTTTTAAACAAGACGCACTAGACAGGATTTTCCAATCCTTAATCCTCTAAGTGTTATGGTACTAGCTGTTTCCTTCTCATATATTCAATTCCCATTGATTCAAGTGAGAATCAATCCAATCCATTGTTGACAGATAGTAAAAGTTGGTTCTTACAGGATTACTACAATCTTTAGCAATGTGTAAGATGTAATTGCTAGGGCCGCGGTGGCTTAGTGGTTAAGACGCTGAACTGCAGACTGGAAGGTCGGCAGGTCAGCAGTTCGAGACCCTGGTGCTGCGTGACGGAGTGAGCTCCCGTCTTCAGTCCCAGCTCCTGCCAACCTAGCAGTTCGAAAGCAAGAAATTGCAAGTAGATAAATAGGTACCGCCTCGGCGGGAAAGGTAACAGCATTCCGTGCACCTGGGTGTTCAGTCATGCCGGCCACATGACCACGGAAGCATCTTCGGACAGCGCTGGCTCTTCGGCTTAGAAACGGGAATGAGCACCGCACCCTAGAGTCGGACACGACTGGTTGGGGACACCTTTACCTTTACCTTTTTAAGATGTAATTGCTACCTAGAGTGAACCTACACCATTATTTGTGGGGCTAAAGAGAAGTCAGGAGAGCAACTCTGCAGAACCAGTGGTGCTGAATTTCCCCTTCATGTAATTGCAGTTGTTCCTACATGAGATTAGATGGTAATCTGGGCTTTAAAGAACTGTACTCTAACCTACACCACACTCCATGCATTTCTCCTCACAGACCTGAGAATCCCTAACTACCGGGCAACACTGGGCATCTCTACACCAGCCTAAAATCCTGCATTTAAAATGGGGCTTTCTGCTTCCATTTTAAATGCAGGATAACAACGACTCCCTTTTTCATGTGCTTCCTTTATCCCCACCCCTTCCCCGCTCCTTCTCCCCATATCTGAGTCTTCCATTACCATTATCTTTCACTGATCTCACTCCTCTTCTTGCCACTTTAACTCTTTTCATGGAGGAAACTGAAGCGGAACACAATGGGGTAATTTGATAGCTCATTATCTGCGATCCATTTAGAAACCTAAAAAAGGGCATTTAGTGCAGGAGGTGCCTTGGATGATCACAGCGTCATGTAAAGAGCCCGCAAACTTCCTTGAAGGAGCAATCTCAATCGCAGGATAAAAGCTCAGTGTGAAGAAACCTACTATCTCCCACAACAAGAATGGCTATCATCCAAACCCACAAAAATCATAGGGTGGGAAATGACCTGGCAGAACGCATCATGCGCCCCTCTGCAGCACAGAGAATGATAGAATTCTCTCTCTCTGTAATGCAGAGGGATGCGGACATGTTTGCACAATACTTGTGAAGATCTGAATGGGAGGATGAGGCTTATAGACCGGACAGGATGACGTTGATAAAATCAGTTGACAACCACGCTGCCATCTTTCACCTGCTGGTAGATAAACTTCCTGATGGGAAGTTTGCACGAAGAGAACACAACAGAGAGGAAACCATTACTGGGGCTTCAGAGTCCTCTCCTGTGTGTGCAGGGCCAAGTTATACTGTGGGTACTAGACAGGAGTCACCATTAATGCGTGATACCACTTCCTCCACTCCAAAGAGACAAGGTGCCTTGAGACTAAGACCAGCAAGGAGACACAAGCAACTCAGGCAGTTTTCACCCTGACAGAAAAATGTTTCAGTCCCCATTTTTGTTGTGGACACTGTGCTGTCGTGCTCAGTATTGTGAGGAATACTTGGTCATACCATGTGTGTTGAAATCTCTTATGTTGTGTAGCTGCCTAGCATATAAATTTGTAACCTAGCATTTCTTAGCACTCCATCCAAACAACGAGCGGCGTGTTGCAAAGGCTGAATTCTTTGTAACTTCTTTTGAATTTGGGTCTCATGTTACGTTTGTCCTGCACGTTTTCACATAACAATGCAGGGAGTGTTTTGTCATTTCATTTAATAGTAAAAAGTCCTTCATTTATTTACAGACTGGGTGAATAACTTTTTTTTCTTTCTGGGGCTACATGCAATCAGAAATATGTTCTTTCATTAAGATTATGTAAAGTAAAATGTGATCTTCCATTCAGATAAGGCAAAGCACTGTGGCATATAGGGTCACCCCACAGCAGCAGAGAAACATAAATAAAAAAGGGAATCATTCATACATATAAATGACTAAACATGCCCTATTCTTCATTGCCCCTCCCCTGGTCCTTCTTCCTGTCTGCAGGTTTTCTTTGTTGCATATACATGCTGCTCCAGTCTTGTGATGCGCCTCTCTATCGCATGCACTGTAAAACAAGAGTCACTTTGTTAATCTTGGTTGTTATGCTATCTTAGCATGCACTCACCTGTGTGCAGTCATTGAGGAAGACTTACTTGTTTTAGTTATTATTATTATTATTATTATTATTATTATTAGTTGTTGTTGTTGTTGTTGTTATTTATTACATCTCAATGCTGCCCCATAGCCGAAGCTCTCTGTGTGGTTTACAGAAGTTAAAACATTAAAATACAATGTACAAAGTTTAAAAGTCATTTACATGAAAGCACACAGACAGTTTACACAAACGACATATAATTAAAAGCAACTTTGAACAGTCGGTCATAACTAGGAATGTACGAAAGTCACTTACCTTTTCGAAGGGTGACATTCGCGGTGGGGGGGAGGCGCTCCATACCTCCCCCCAAAATTCTCCCTGGCCGGCTCCGCTCTGTGGCGACTCCGTGGAGCCGCTGGCCGGGGCCACCTGCAGCTGGACATCCGGCCGCAGGACAGTCTGCACAGGGACGCAAATGGCGGCGGCTGTAGCCGCTGCCATTTGCGTCCCTGTATTTTGCCATGATAGGCTATGTAAATATTTACGTAGCCTATCACGGCAAAAAAAAAAAGGGAATGCAAATGGTGGCGGCTATGGTAGCTGCCATTCACGTTCCCTTTTTTTTGCCGTGATAGGCTACGTAAATATTTACATAGCCTATTACGGCAAAAGACAGGGGCGCAAATAGCATAGTGGCCACCATTTGTGCCCCTGTCTTTTGCTGTAATAGGCTACGTAAATATTTACGTAGCCTATCACGGCAAAAAAAAAAGGGAACGCGAATGGCGGCCGCTGTAGCCGCCGCCATTTGCGTTCCCTTTTTTTTTTTTTGCCGTGATATGCTACGTAAATACTTATGTAGCCTGTCATGGCCTCCGCAGGGATGCAAATGGAATCCATGTGCAATCACATTATGGCTCAGATTTCTTCCACAGTGGAGATTTCCCATGTGTTGTCACTCATGAGAAGGGAAGACCCACGATTGGGAGAACCTTTTTGCTGTAATATTCTTGGATGCAAATAAATGTAAATACGTAAGTATTTATGTAGCCTATCACGGCTATAATGAAGAAGCGAATGGCAGCTGCAGACGCGGCCGCCATTCACAAAGCAGCGTGAACGGCAGCAGGTAAGTTCTTAGTTTCGCGCGCGTTTCATGTGCGTTTTGCAGGGTGGGGGGGCGGGGGGCTTGGTTCTGCCACAGATTTCGGTGGGCCGCATGCACTGGCATTTGGTCTCACTGAGATCCGTGGTGGAATTCTCTGACATCCCTAGTCATAACTAAAGACACATCCAGGACCGATTAAAACTCATCATGTGTTGCCAAATGCCTAGGAAAAGAGATAGGTCTTAACCTGGTGACATAAAGATAACAATGTTGGTACCAGGTGGGCCTCATTGAGGAGCTCATTCCACAGATGGGCCACCACTGAGAAGGCTCTGTCCCTCATTGCTGCCTTCTGAGCTTCCCTTGAAGGAGGCACTGAAGAAGGACCCTATATGCTCAGCATAGAGTACGGGTAGTTTCATTTCAGGAGAGGCATGCCATTATGGAGTTATGGAGGCTTGTAGTCCCATGATTGCAGCAAGTACCTCATCAATTACCATCTGTGTGCTTCTGGATGTTGTGGGATGATCTGGCCCAGCAGCTGCCTCTAGGTTCTGCTCTGAGCTTGTGCCAAGCTCTTCTTGTCCATGTTTTGAGTTTTGAGAGAGGAGATTATTAGGTACAGTTGTATTTCTATGCAGCATTATTTCCAGGCATGCTAGTAGAAAGGGGTGAATTGAACTGGATTCCTATTTGGACTATACCCATTGAAAGAAGTGGGACTTTGGCTTCTCAGGAAGGCCAGAACACCTTTTCCTTTCAAGGAGTGTAGTCAAAGTAACTCTGATTTTGGATTTCACAGGAATCAGTTCTTTTGCTACTTAACCATGTGCAATCACATTATGGCTCAGATTTCTTTCACAGTGGAGATTTCCCATGTGTTGTCACTCATGGGAAGGGAAGACCCAAGGTTGGGAGAACAAGGCAGTTGTTCTCCAGATTTTCTGACAAGGCATGTCCCTTTGTTTCACAAATACTGTGTAAAATTACACATGCTCTAATAATGGAGGCAACATTTCCCTCCACTACCTCCAACCTCCCAGCAAGGCAATGCCATCTGCTTTTCAGTCTGCCAAATGTTCAACCACATTTCTTGCTCGACTCAGACTGTAATTAAAGAAAGCTTGTTTAGGATCCAGATTCCGTCCATACAGCTTCATCAGCCAGCCTCAGATGGGATAAGCCCCATTTGCCACAATTATTGGGGGTATTTCCAGGCCCCCCAAATTCCAGGTGGGGTTTCCTGGCACAAAGGCTCCAGTATCTGCTGCCTCACAGAGTGCGGAGTTTCAGAAAACATAGGCGTCATGGTTCTTCCCACTCCAGCTGATCTCAATGTTGATTAGGGATGTCAGAGAATTCCACCATGGATCTTGGTGAGGCCGAATGCCAGTGCATCTGGCCCCCCAAAATCTGTGGTGGAACGAAGCCCCCCCACCCCGCGAAATGGGCCTGGAACGGAGCACCTACCTGCTGCCATCTGTGCTGACTTGCGAATGGCGGCCGCATCTGCAACTGCCATTTGTTTCTTCCATGTAGCCATGATAGGCTACGTAAATACTTATGTAGCCTATCACGGCTAACACAGGGACGCCATTTGCGTCCCTATGGAAGCTGTGATAGGCTACGTAAGTATTTACATAGCCTATCACGGCAAAACTAAGGGAACGCTAATGGCAGCGACTACGGAGGCTGCCATTTGCATTCCCTTTCCTTTTGCCGTTTTAGCCTATGTAAATATTTATGTAGGCTATTACGGCAAAAAAAAAAGGGAACGCAAATGGCAGCAGCCGTAGCCACCGCCATTTGTGTTCGCTGTTTTTTTCGGGGGGGGGTTGCCGTGATGAACTACGTAAATATTTACGTAGCCTATCACGGCAAAATACAGGGACGCAAATGGCGGCAGCTATGGCAGCCGCCATTTGTGTCCTTGCAGGCTGCCCAGCGGCCGGATGTCCGGCTGCGGGCGGCCATGGCCGGCGGCTCTGCGGAATCTCTGTGGAGCGGAGCTGGCTGGAGAGAATTTTGGGGGGAGGGATGGAGCACCTCCCCCCGATCGGGAATGTCACCCTTTGAAAAGGTAAGTTTTCTTTTGTACATCCCTAACATTGATGAAGCATCCTGTGTGGTCAGTAGTGCCTTGTAGCAGCATAGAGTAAAAAAAAGTGCTTCCAATTAATAAAGTCATTGCCCTGACATATCGGAGACCTGATCAAAATATGAGTCCCTTTACAAGTGCCCACACAGTGAGAGAATCCAAGGGTGGTGAACCCATCAATTATCTAAATAATGGGAAGGGTAACATTCACAAAACATCTGAAAGAGTTGCAATTGCACACACACAGAGA
The DNA here is from genome assembly GCF_057233095.1 of Heloderma suspectum. Lineage (NCBI taxonomy): Eukaryota > Metazoa > Chordata > Lepidosauria > Squamata > Helodermatidae > Heloderma > Heloderma suspectum. The sequence goes on from NC_139467.1 coordinate 17,254,495, forward strand.
TTGTGAGCACAGGGCAAGTAACCTGATCATGACCCAAAAGACATATATACAGACAACCTCTCTCTCTCTCTCTCTCTTACACACACACACACACACTCACACACTCACACACATGCACGCGCACGCATGCACATGCACACACACACGCACACAGGAACTGAGAGCAATTCTGAACAACTGCACAGACAGGATAATCAGTTTTAAAACTTTCTTCAAACTTACTTTCCAGACCTCCCTGATGTAAACGGTACGCCAAAAGAGAATATGTTTCATTGGCAGATAAATCACAACAAAAATCTCGGCCACCATGGATTGGCATCAGTCTTGTAAAATCCCATGTTCGCAAGCTTCCAGATGGCAATAGAAACCCATTTCTCAACACCAGTGGGCTCCCACATAGCTGTCCCCTGTCTCTAAAGTACTTAACTAAGCTTCACAATGATCATGAACAGGGTGCTGCGAGACATCCTCAAGTTTTTGATCCACCGGGCATCATTCCACACCTTTAGAATTAGGTTCTCCCATCAATCCTGGCTTGTTGGTCAGACCCAGTATCGGCAGAAGACCTTGGACATTCTTATGGGCCCTACGCAGTTTGCCATCATATTGAAATTACTTTGCATTCTAGATGTGAATCACTGTTGCCTCCTGTGATACCATTTTAGCACCACCATGTGAGATTGTCTCCGCTTTCCTTGCTGAGTCTCAAGTACTCAAAGAGCTGCCATCAACACATTAACGGTGACAACAATTACTTGGACATAATTAATGATATCGTGGACATGAGATCTGAATCCAATCCATCTTTTCAAAAAGAACCAGTGATGAAGCGATGTACACAAAGAAGCCAAGAAGGGTTCTACAAAACAGCCCACTGAATGGGTTGCGTGCATGTGCAGATATCAGGAAATCAAGAGAAGAAACGGGGTAGAGATTGAGGGAGGATCACCATTAGAAGACTGACCTATTATTGCTATCACAGCCCCCTCACTGTAGAACACTGAGTTAAAGAAAGTGTAACTTGCAACACGGGGATAAATGTTTTAAAATACTGGTAAAGCAGACTCTGTGTGTGCCACAACTTCCAACTGCGCAATAGGAATTCAGTCGATGTCGGGTTCCTAACATTATGGCAGAAAGGGTAGATCTGGCCCAGGTCCCACCGATGCTTCCAAATGTAACCTACTTTCTCTACTAGCAACCTTGTGGGGTGGTGGAAACTTTGAGATGTGGGATCATACATCATCATCGTCGTCGTCGTCGTCATCAGTCTTGCTCAGAAAAAGACTCAAAGCATCTTACAACAAGGATTAAAATATACCAAAAAAATGTAACAGCTAAAAACAATTCACTAAAAGAACAGCTAACCGCCCTAAAAAAAATTAACAATAGAATTCCAAAACCTGAGAAAACGGCTAAATAAAATATACCGTTGTCTCAGTTACACATGTTTAAGCTTAGTTAGAAATGAGTATAGATGAATGCTGTTAACACAATCTCACATTGCAGCTCTTCCTGGCCATTGCCCCATCAATTCTCCTTCTCTATAGGAGTACCTAGCTGCCTAGGTATATCTACACATTAAAAAAGAATTAAACTAGTGTCAACAACAAACCTGCACAGGCAATGTTGGGAGAGGGGAAAGGAAAGTAGGATGAAGGAAGTGAAATGAATATATTAATACAACAGTTGTATGCCTGAGAGCATTTCATTGTCGACTGAATGCATTGATAGGCAGTGTACCCAGTCAGTTGTGTTTTTTGGCAACTTCTTGAGCCAGAAACTTTCCTCCATAGGTAGGGATGTCAGAGGAATCCATTTGGGGGGTGGAGGTTGGCGAGCTTTCACTGCTTGGTTCTCACGGACTCTGACCCAACCTCTGCCAGCTGGCACAACTCAGCCCGCACCAACTGGGGCTAGCTGGTGGATTTCCAGTTGTGCACCAGTGTCGTGGCAGCACCACCACCATGCAACCGTCCCTCTCTCCCTGCTGCCTTCAGCCCCCAGCCCAGAGCCCCCACTGCCTTACCTTTGTGATGTGCGGGGGTTTTCCAGGCTGGGGACTGACAGTGGCAGGGAGATAGGGATGGTTGCACAGTGGGAAGTTCCTCCCCGCCACACTATAAACCCCACTGTAAACCCCATTACTGCCAATTACAATATTAATTTGTGGAAATTACATTTGTAATTTGTGCAAATTGCTGCTGCAATTTGCACAAATTATGGCTGTAATTTTCAGGAATGGGATTTAAGGAGGGTTTTATGGTGGGTGAACCCCTACCAATAAAGTTCCCAGATTTCAGTAAGAGACCTTCTGTAAAGGCAAGCCGAGTTAGGGGGTGGGGGCTGCGAGTCCATAGGGCCCTAAAAGGCCTGGATTTAACCATAACAGATATTCATATCCATAGGTAATTTTGAGATTTGGCTCCTTTTGCTAAACCCCAAACCTGTTCAGCTGAATTTGAATAGGCCTCCTTTAACACTCCAAAATATCATGCAAGTGACATTTGACAGAGATCACATCATCAGATAATTAAAGAGAATATTTCCTATTCGGGATTTTTAAGAATTAGGGGTGGTGGGGCGGGTTGCTCCGTTCCGCCACAGGTTCCGGGGGGCCGAATTCACTGGAATTCGGCCCCCGTGGGATCCGTGGTGGAATTCTCTAACAATCCTATTCAGGCAATCCTAGGACTGGCCAAGAAGGTCCTGGGCTCTCAGGAGAGAGAGGATTTCAGATCTCCCCACTTGAAAGATGGAAAGCTCTGCTCCTGAGTCAGAGGGGGATGCTGAACCACCACCAGCCCCAAGAATGCCAGTACCTGAAGGTACAGGCTCAGACCATGGGCAGGTAAAGGAGTGCAACTTGCAGAAAAGGCCTCCTCAGGAGCAAGGTCCTCCTCATGAGAAGAACTTTTGCAACACAGCCCGTAATGAACTGCAGCTGAGCCCTCAGTAGGGCTCAGGAAGTTCTGGCAATATAAGCCCTAAATGTGTTACATCTGGATATGCCCTCAGATCCTTCATCAAGGCTGGCCCTACCATTAGGAAGAGAGAGATAGCCTCCTTAGGTAGCAGATGCAGTGGGGGTCAGCAGTGAGGTGTTGGAGGATTTTGCTCTGGGTGCTAAGCAGCCTGTCTTGTACTCCTTAAGGTATGTTTCTGTCTCCAAGAGTACTGGAGGATACTGTCCCATTCCCCCTGTTGAAATAAGATTCAGCTATCACTCTGGTTGACTTCTGTATGTGGAATGGGAGGGAGGGCACTGCCATTTTATTTTATCTTTTGCTTCAGGCAGCAAAATGACTGGGGCTGGCCCCGGCCTTCATTCAGGGTGGCCAGGTGAAAAAAAGAGCTCCTTCACTTTTAATGGTCATGTAGAATTTAAGGGGCTGCGGTGGCTTAGTGGTTAAGATGCTGAACTGGAGACCGGAAGGTTGGCAGGACAGCAGTTCGAGACCCGAGTCATTTAAAAATTGGAAAAGTCTCTGTGAGAAGGATTGCTAAACGTGACATTCAGGGGTTGGTGGGGGCAACGAGCTGAACCTTATGATCAAAAAGGTTCTACTACCATCTCTGCACATTGGGAAAATGTACCAGTTGAATTTCTGCCTCTCCTGGAGCTGCTAGAGGCAGAAAAAACATACTAGGAAAAGATAGCAAACCCTAAACTCAACAGAAGAGTTCCCACAACTGCAAAAAACTAAAAGGAAAAAGGGAAAAGAAAAAAAAAAAAAGCTGTGGGAAGGGGGGGAGACACTACTGTTCGTCTTTATTTATTTATTTATTTCTATACCGTCCAATAGGGGCTGCGGTGGCTTAGTGGTTAAGATGCTGAATTGCAGACCGGAAGGTCAGCAGGACAGCAGTTCGAGACCCGAGTGCTGCGTGACGGAGTGAGCTCCCATCTTCAGTCCCAGCTTCTGCCAACCTAGCAGTTCGAAAGCAAGAAAGTGCAAGTAGATAAATAGGTACCGCCTCGGCGGGAAAGGTAACAGCGTTCCGTGCACCTGGGAATTCAGTCATGCCGGCCACATGACCACGGAAGTGTCTTCGGACAGCGCTGGCTCTTCGGCTTAGAAATGGAGATGAGCGCCACCCCCTAGAGTTAGACACGACTGGATGGGGACACCTTTACCTTTTTTTTTTTTTTTTGAATTTCAGTAGGAATAGCTTGTCATACAAAGCGGACAATTCCCACTTCTACACCATTAAAAGTGCAGGATCCTAGTGCTACAGCATGAATAAAAGAATCGAAAGAGAGTGAATTATCGAATACAACCTCAGAGTTATTCACTTGGAGAGGATAGTTTGGAACATAACAAAGGCCCACTTCCAGTTTTCATTTGAGTGCTCGAGGTGGGCTCCCTATAGGCTTTCTAATGACTGAGTGTAGCCTGGAGTGGAGCTAGGCACCATAATGTGACCTTTAATTTTCATTCATCATTGTGCCCAGTGAACATCCAAAGAAGGCTTAAGAGACAAAGAAATGGAAGGAGGAATTAGGATCTGGTCAAACCTGACCTTTTTCTAAAACGAAGTGTGTTTTGTCCCATTTCTGCATCAGCTTGCGATTTCCTAAAAGTCTACATGAAAATTCATAATGTTTTATTGATTTCTTTATTACATTTCTTTACCGCTCAATAGCTGAAGCTCTCTGGGCTGTTCACAGCCATTAAAACATAAAATGCAACATGATAAAATACAATATGAATGTTGAAAACTACAGTACAACCCCCCCCCCCACGCACAAGACAATTAAAACCTAGCAGCACAGTACTGCAAAAGATTTAAAATACAGTAACAGATTTAAAGCAACAGAAACTGAAAGACTAAATTGCCTGGGAAAATAAGGACTTCACCTGGTGCCGAAAACAGCACCATGCATGTGCCAGGCAAACCACTCCTGGAAGCTCAGTCAGTCCACAACTGGGGCCCCACAACAAAACAGGCCCTCTCTTTAGAAGTCATTCACCTCACTTTCTTTGGCAGGGATTCCTGGAGAAGGACCGCTGAAGATGATCTTAGGATCTCGGCAGGTATTCATGCACATTTCTTAAAATGTATGCATTCTGTACAGATTTGTCAAAGTATATGCATATTTTTTTCAGGCAATTTCCCCTAAATTGAAGTATTCTCGTGCACACTCCTCTGTAATATACACATTTTGGTGTGTGCATTTTTCTCTGCTATACACATTTTGTATGCATTTTCTTTGATGTGCAAAGTTTTATGGCAAATTTCAGAAAAGTGCAGACATTGACATTTAACTGCATTCAAATTCTCCAGGTTTGCATAGTGTTTGGATAGTGGAAATTTGATTTCTCCTCCCTGTCTGCATGGAACAGCACCAGGAGGAAAGACAACTTATCAGTTTTAGATATGCTTACAGCTTAAAAAAATGAGAGAGAGAGAGAGAGAGAGGGAGAGAGAGAGACATGAAAGCCCAAAGGAAGCAGCCGCAAGACTTGATATAAGATAAGGTAATGAAGTTGAAGGAAGATCTGAATTGAGTGGCAGTGAACTGCATCTACGTAAAAGTGACACATGATCTTAAATAAATGAATATCTATAGCTAAAGCGGAAAGATAAGCAGGAAATAAAGAAAGAAAGAACTTACAGGAGGCCAGCCACAATGTTATTTTGTACTTGTACCGGCATTGGCTTGTTAAAAGCAGGCACCCGCACAGATAGCTTGTACACAGGGTGACAAAGATGATATGGGTAGATCAAGGTCACACATCACGCCACACTATGGGGTTAGGCAATTTTCTGAGAAATCATCAAGCTGTGAAAGTAACTGACTGATCTGGGCATACGTTACACCAAAATGAACGTAAGGCGATGTCCTATCAAACATATATGAATACTGGAATGCTATCTTTGGTGAGTGAATTACTATACAGGCTTGAGTGACAAAAACACTGGAAATTCTGGCAAAGCGTGGCTTTTGACACAGACTGTAGTACCATTTTAATCATTCCACACACTTTTCAATCCTGTTACGTATTTGGTACCCAACCCAACTTATATCCTATACTTTGATGCATGGAATGTCCAGATTGGAGTGTGTATAAACAATCCTGTTCAGTTATCTGGGGGTACAAGGTTTACAAAATAAACAACATCTTTATGAACTTCTCGCAACACTGGGATATAGAAATTACAGTCAACCGACAGCCACTGTACAGCGAGGGCAAGGAGGTGGCATGGGCAAAGGCAGAGTTTAAGAACATCATCTTTGTACTTGAGACACATGGAAAATGCTGGCTTGGATGATGTGTGTACGTGTCTAACATTATGCATGCTATGACAGAAGGCAAAACATGTTACCATGCTGCTGTTCATGTTGTATATTGACATGTGAAGCACTGTGGCACATACAGCAGCCCATGTCATTGTCATGGCTGGCAACCAATTGTCATGAGCTCTCTGTAGAAATCAAAAGCTGTCACAAAGTGTAGTGGATTTTTTTTGGTGTAGAGGTCAAGCCAATGGAGACAACCTCTGCAGTGTGGTGGAACACAAAGTACAGGTGGGGTTTTTTTTTTTGGTGAAAAGACATTCAAAGATATTATAGAGAACATCCACACATTGAAAACCTAAACTTTGTGGTGAGGACAACTTACATGACCATGATGGAGATCTTGATGGAGTTCATACAGGCTGCAAGGCATGGTAACTGAAGCAGTCACTGCCTTGGTACATCACAGTCTACAATGATACTGATGGGGTCTTATCTAACTAAATGATAGGAAAGGATGAGATAGCACAGCACCAGAGGTCATTGTGAGGTTCACCAGAGTTTCACTGCTGGAAATGCAGATCACACAAAACAAAATCTACACAATGTACAAATGGAATTGCTCTCATCACTCAAGATGACCAATCCAGGAACAGGTGGAAGAATCCAAAGGGCACTTACATCTCCACTAATTCTCTTGTGTCCTGCTGATACTGTTGTGCAAGCGGTGGGTCCCACAGAGTCTGTTGCATGAGTGGGACCCACTGCTTGAGCAACAGCAATTTAGCACTTCCCAGAGGAAGCCCTGAAATGAGCAGAAATGCTCATTTTTCAACTGGGGGAAGGTTGGCAGATGTTGGGAAACTTTCGCCATGATTTATTTATTTATTTATCTATCTATTTATTTGTATTGATAAACTGCTTACATTCACAGTTTTAAAAATGGTGTATACACATTGTTAAAAAAGGTAACAAGAGAAAAGACCAATACATAGCATACATATGGTACCTTCACTTCCATAAGATGGTAGGCTAAACCACATAGGTAAGGCTTGCGCAAACAGATGTGTGTTCAGCATCAGCCTGGAAATAAGTGTTGTCACATGTCTAATCTCAGAGGAAGATTATTTTGCCTGATGTTACGCTAAGTAACCAGCTCTGTACAACTGCAGAGCTGACCTCAGACGTATGTGGCACCACTAGGACAGCCTCACCTGATGACCGCAAGTACTGAATGGGCCTATAGGGGAGAAGGCAGTCTTACAGGTAACCAGGCCCCTAAATTCCTTAGGGCATTATATATTAACAAGAAAACCTTACTTCTGGCCTGCTAGCAAATAGGCAGCCTGTGCAGTTCCTTCAGCATAGGTGTAATATGCTGTTGATGGGTTGCCTTATTCGGCAACCTAGCTGAACCATCCTGCACCAGCTGAAGCTTCTAGACCAGCCTTAAGGGCAGCCTTAAAGTGCATTGCAGCAATCCAGCTTGGAGGTTACCAATGTTCTGCTCCAAGAACAGCCACAGCTGACATACCAGCTGGAAGCAGCTAAAGGCACTCCAAGTCACTGAGGCTACTTGGGCCTCTAGCAACAAAGATGGATCCAGAAGTACCCCTGGACTGTACACTTGATCCTTCGGAGGGAGTGTAGCCACATCCAGAAAAGGGAGCCTCTCTATCTCCCAGACATGGGAGCCATTCACCCACAAGGCCACAGGATTCTCTTGCCAGGACTCAGCCTGTTTATTGGCCCACATCCAGCCCACCACTGCATCCAGGCACTGGTCCAGGACCTGCACAGCCACACCTGATTGAGATGTAATGGTGAGATAGAGCTGGGTGTCAAAACCAATGACACGAGGACTGTTTTGGGCACATGGCCTTCTTTCATAACAACAAAAGGTATTTTTAGGTGATGTCCACTGACATGCAGAAGCTAATCTGGCTTGTGATGTTCAGTGGCCAGACAGGTGATTAATTTCTATTTATCAAAAAGGGAGCAGAAAGCTTGATGAAATGCCTGTTATCAGTTTGAATCAATGCCAAGTCAGTTACTGCCAGGGCAGAGCAGAACAAGGGTATCCACTGAGGCACTGAGTTCCTAGAAATATTGTTCCATCACTGGGAACAGTAAAGTTCCTGACATGATCCAGGCAACTGATAAAATTAGTCAGTGCCCAGAATGCTATCTTCACATGCCCTTTGGTGTGTTGGTGGGTCCTGTTCTGATTGGTACACATGGAAGGATGTAGGGACGACAAGCATGAAATGGCTAGTGCATTGTTTGCAGGGTATGGGTAGATGGAATTTAGTGACGTACAATCATTTTTGTGCAGTCTCTTTTTTACTGATCCACAAATGTGCTCCTCCAGCACATTGGTAAAACATTACAAAAAAGTCTGTGGAAACTACTCTTTGGACTTCAAACATCAGATTTCTTTTTTTGTGGTGGTTTGTCAGTGCACACAGTACACATTTGCATCAGGAAAACATTGCACTGTTGCAGTCATAGGTAAGATCACACCAAAAGCATGTGTATCAGTGTTTTATGGATACCCAAATGGGTGTTACCTCCACACATCTGGCATGAAGACCTGAGGAAGCCAATGTGTTGAATGACGGACCACCACTTAATTAATTTGGATGTCTGATCTTAAACATTCTTAATTAGTTCAAGACCACTAATTGAGGGTGTGCATGCTCCCAGGTTGAGGGCTAGAAACCAGCATTCCTGCCAATCACTTTGGATGAGCATGATCTCCTTAAGCCTAAATTGGATTAGTGTTATAACTCCTCTTCACTGCAGGTGAAAGGTGTGCAGAGGAGGTCCTGTTGGTAGGATGTTAGAGAATTCTGCCACGGATTCCAGTGAGGCCGGATTCTTTAGAATCCTCTCCCCCCGGTGTCCATGATGGAATGGAGCAATCCCCACCACCACCCAATGAAACTTCCCTGGGATGGATCCTACCTGTTGTAGGCTGTCCGCTGCCCTTGCCTGCAGCCGCGAATGGTGGCCCCGGTCTGTGGCTGCCATTTCCCTCACTACCTTAGCTGTGATAGGCTACATAAGTATTTACGTAGCCTATCACAGCAAAGAGCAGGGATACAAATGGCGGCCGCTATGCCATTTGCGTCCCTGCTCTTTTCGTGATAGGCTATGTAAATATATACATAACCTATCACGGCTAACTCAGGGATGCAAATGGCGGCCGCTACACCATTTGTGTCCCTGCGTTAGCTGTGATAGGTTACATATATATTTACGTAGACTATCACGAAAAAAACAGGGATGTGGCATAGTGGCCGCCATTTGCATCCCTGCTCTTTTTCATGATAGGCTACATAAATATATACGTAACCTATCACAGCTAATGCAGGGACGCAAATGGCGGCCGCAGCCCGGCAGCGGATGGAGGTCCGGCTGTGGGCGGCCCTGGCCAGTGGCTCTGCAGACTTGCTGCTGAGCAGAGCTGGCAGGGGAGGATTCCAGGGGGAGGGACGGATCGCCTCCCCCCCACTGCTGATGCCACAGACCGGAACCAGGTAAGGGATTTGTACATCCCTACCTGTTAGTGTCATCGGCCCTTGAGGTGATACATGTTAGGGGTCAGTGAGACCATCAGAGCCCAAGGACAGTGGGGGGCTCCTTACTCCAGGTCCCCTCAGGCTAGTAAACTGAGAGGGATTGTTCTAGGTACTGCCTTAGGGTGCTCAGCTCACCAAGATGTCTGCATCCCTTGAACCTGGCTGTTGTGATCTGCATATAGAAGATCCTTAGGCCAAATAAGACTGATTTTTGATCCACTTCCATGGCAGTGCAGAGTAGGCAAACCAGGGATGGCCCAAGACATTTTGCTTCCTGGGACAAAGAGCAATATGGTGCTCCCTCCAGTTCCATGTACAAAAGTTGACTTTACTAGCAGGTGAATCTTTCTTTGACACTTGCTACGAGACCACTTCTTCCATGGCACCTGAATGCAGCAGGCCATCTTAGGGGGTGGGGTGGGTGGGGGAGGGTGCATGGCACACAGCTCTTTCCTCCAACACCTTGCTGCCACCTCCCAGCATCTACCGCCTGAGGCGATTTACTCATTCTTCCTTATGGCAGGGCCCGCCCTGAGGCAAAGCAATAACCCTTCTCCTCCTGCATCCAATTTAGTAGCAAAAAATCCTACTCACCCACTTCTTCAGCGCCTGGCTAGTCCTGCATGGCCAGAAGACAAGTGGGTAGGCAGGGTCCCTCTCATGAGTGGGAGTTGCAGCCCATAGAGAGCATGGCCACCTTAGTCAACCACACCCATGTCTACACCTGACTGGGTGAGGTGAAGTATCTGTCCAGCCACTTGACCGATCTCACGCTCAATCCCTATAAAGATGGGGTGGGCAGGAGGTAGATCTGGATCCCCTGGGAGATCACTGGGTGATCTCCAGCAGATCGCTCAGTCTTTCCGATTGCCAGTTTAACAGCAGCAGCAACAAAATGACTCCTTCCTAGGGATGTACGAAAGCCACTTACCTTTTCGAAGGGTGACATTCGTGGTGGGGGGGAGGCGCTCCGTCCCTACCCCCGAAATTCTCTCCGGCTGGCCCCACTCCACGGACGTTCTGCGGAGCTGCTGGCTGGGGCTGCCTGCAGCCGGACATCTGGCTGCTGGGCAGCCTGCAGGGATGCAAATGGCGGCAGCTGTAGCCGCTGCCATTTGCGTCCCTGTATTTTGCCATGATAAGCTACGTAAATATTTACGTAGCCTATCATGGCAAAAAGCAAAACAAAACAACGATGCAAATGGTGGCTGCTGTAGCTGCCGCCATTTGTGTTCCCTTAGTTTTGCCGTGATAGGCTACGTAAGTATTTACGTAGCCTATCACAGCTATATGGAAGAAGTAAACGGCGGCCGCAGACGCGGCCGCCATTCACAAGTCAGCGCAGACGGCAGCAAGTAGGTGCTCTGTTCTGAGCCCATTTCGCGGGGTGGGGGGACGCTTGGGCTTCGTTCCGCCACAGATTTCAGGGGGCCGAATGCACTGGCATTCGGCCTCACTGAGATCCATGGCAGAATTCTCTGACATCCCTACTTCTTCCCTTCTTTCATACTATCGAGAAGCTTGGGGTAACCAGAAGTGGATTTTTGTGTGAAAGGACTGTGAGTTTTGCTCAGTTCTGGTACTCAAGGAAAAAAGAAAGAAAAGACAGGGCTCAGAATCCTTTCATTTGAAGTGTAGGTCTTTTGCACCAGGGTTCGGTTGGTGGATCTTGGGGTTTTAACCCCAAGTCCGAAGTCTGTCAAAGTCTGTCAAAGTCAAAGTCCGAAGTCTGAAGTTTGCTCACCTCTTCTCCGAAGGTGGAACAGGGTTGTCTCAAGGCATTTTAGTGTCCTGGGTAGGGATGGTGGAGAATTCTGCCATGGATCTCAGTGAGTCCGAATGCCAGTGCCCCCCTGCCCCACCACCCCACAAAGGCGCACAAAACAGAGCACCTACCTGGTGCCATTCGCGCTGCTTTGCGAATGGTGGCCGCGTCTGCAGCCGCAATTCGCTTCACGATTTTTCCCATGATAGGCTACATAAATACTTACATAGCCTATCACAGCTAATGCAGGGGTGCCATTTGTGTCCCTGCGGAGGCCGTGATAGGCTACGTAAATATTTACGTAGCCTATCGTGGCAAAAACGGGAACACAAATGGCGGCCGCTGTAGCCGTCTTTTTCGCCGTCTTTTTCGCTGTTCCCGTCTTTTTCGCCATGATAGGCTACGTAAATATTTACTCCGGCGGCCGCCATTTGCGTCCCTGTGCAGCCCAGCAGCGGCTGGATGTCGCTGTGGGCAGCCCCGGCCAGCAGCTCTGTGGAGTTGCCGCAGAGCGGAGCCAGCCGGCAAGGATTTCGGGGGGAGGGACGAAGCGCCTCCCCCCCACTGTGGATATCACGAAACGAAATAGGTGAGTCGTTTCGTACATCCCTAGCCTGGGCAAGGTGACATTTTTTTTGCACCCTACAGGCGGACAAGCTGGTAATTCCCTCCTCTCCCAGCAGCCACCACCACTGCCCACCACTGTCCTCCTCCTTTTCCTCCTCCCCCCTTGTCTTTTCTCCTGACAGCTGCTGCCACCACCCGCCTCCCTCCGCCCTCCGAGCAGCAGCACAATCACTGCTGCAGCTGCTGCAAGACCTCCTCCTCCTCTCCCCCCCTTTCCTGTTGTGCCGGGTGTTCGCCGCGCCACCCGGCTGCCGCCTGCCACCCCCTTCCTCGTAGCAAATGAGGCATTCTGGGCGAGGTGACCCTGGAGACTGGCTGGGCACAGCAGCACACAGGAGAGGCTGGTGGCTCCAGTTTCGCTGGGAGTGCGAGTCCATTCTGGGTCTCAGTCAGACCCAGCCAGGACTCTGAAGGAGCTGTCCAAGGTGCCAAACCTATTTTGGGGTGGGGTGGGGTTCAGTACCTTGGATAGCTCTTTTAGAGTCCTGGTTGGTTCTGACTCAAACCCAGAATGGGTTTACACCCCCAGTGAAATTGGAGCCACCAGCCTCCACTGGCAGCACAGGACGTCCCTAGAGTCGCCTCGCCCAAAATGCCTGGGTACGAGGAAGGACTCCCCACAGCACAGTGTTTGGACCAACCAGGCAGGCTCTCCAGGGGGGTGTATCAGCTGGTTTTTCTGCTGTGGCACTTGCATAGCCAGGACACAGCTGATGGGTCTTCCCGGAGAGCCTGCCCCATGCTTAGCTCTAAGTAGTTCTCAGAATTAGACATCGGGTGAATGGACGGTGCTTCAGGGAGGAGTGCCAGGCACTCTCTGGCTGCACCATTTGCTGCAGTGGTGCACAGCTGCAGCTACTGTGAACTGGCTAGGAGGGACCTGAGCACCACTGTGGCCACCATCACTGATACTGTCGCCTCCGAGGGGTCATTTGGCACCCCCAGAATATGGCACCCAAGGCAGCCTCCTGCTTTGCCTCCCACCCTACCCCTTGAGACAGCCCTGGGGTGGAACAAATTCACCCCACACAAAGCAGTCTGGGAGACTTCGGAGGCGGGTTGTGTATGTGTGGTAAGACACAAATGGACTGAAGGAGCAGAAGGAAAGCTACAGCAAACTGTGCTCACACAGCCCTCTATACAAATAATAAAGAAGAGACAATTAAAAAGAGAACAATGAAGAAACCCTAATACATCAGTTCCACTTTGAAAGCAGTATAAAGACCAGGTGATCCAGAACTCCGAATTTCAGAGGGAAATTTGAATGAGGAATATTTTGGAAGCATCCCTCCTCTCAACTTCCCTCCTCCTTGCTTCAGGTTCTACAAAGGTTTGGGGAAATCCACAATAGTTTCTGTCTTCTTCTTCCTAAGAATTGATCTGGCAGTCAGGAGCCACACTCCATCTCATCTCCTTTACTTGAAGGGGAAGGTCATTGTGTGTCCCTTGCAAAGGAAAACCTAACTAACTCTCCTTGACACTATTTCCTTCTCAGGGGCTCTGAAGGTCTCTTCACACATTACATTTTTTCAGGTGTACAGTTATGACCCCCAAAGTGTGCACATAAGAACTACAGTGCAAATGTGGCCAACTTGTGTTTGGAAATACATGCATCATGCAGGCACACCCAACCAAGAGCCAGGACTGTGAATGGCTCCTTGTCTAATGTACACTTGGTGGCAAACCCAGGTTTGCTGCTATAGAACGTGTGAATTGGCCATAGTAGTTCATGGGTCAGGACAGGTACAATGCGCAAAATGCAGCAACTAGTTCAAACTACTTGAAGCTAATTTTTAGATATGGTAGTATCTACTTTTTAGATATGGTATACAAACTGATTGAACAAATAAGCCAAAGTAATCAAGTTTGAAATTCAGCAACTATTTGAATTAGACCATGAATGTGAAATGTTTTCACATTTTGTTTATTTACATTTGTTTTGGGGGTATACTTTAAAATATTGAATAGTCTTGTTGCTGTATTTTAAGGCAGTGAATATCAACTTGCCATACTCTGTACTTTCAGGCAAGGGAAAGGCAACCTGGTACTCTCCAGGTGTTTTAGACAGCAACTTCCATAATCCATTGGCCATGCTGTCTGGGGCTGATGAGCACTGTAGTCCAAAACATCTGGAGGGGACTAGGTTGCTTACCCCATTCTTAGACTTCCTTGATCCCTTGAGTTTGCTTAAGAATCTTCCCCATTTCATTCGGTCTTTGTAAGACACCTGTCAATTGTACCATGAAGCAGAAGCATTATCCATGCTACTCAGATACTCTGCCATGTACTTCATTTTGTGAATTTGGCAAAGGTCAAGTTGAGCCACGTTTAACACCCCAGTTAGGAAGAAGAATGACATCTGTTCTTTGGCACCCAGCTGGCCCCTGGCTGTTGGTGTCAACAATTAATTTCCGCATGATGATGGTTATGATAAGTTGACCTTTCCTTATTGACAGAAGTGGTGGGTCCCCTTGACAAAGGAGGTGTTGCATTTGGCCAACCAGGCTTGAAAATTCAGGATGGTTGCAGAGTATAAATACTGCAGAGAAAGGTCCTCTATCCTCACATTCCTCGTATCGGTGACTTCACATCCCAAAGGCACCAAAGCAAAGCCAAGATGAAGCTCCAGGTTGTGGCCGCTGTGCTTCTCATCTTTCTCCTTTGCCCCAAGGAAGGCATATCGGTAAGCCTGCACTTATTCTTAAGCCAGATAGTGACATCTTTCTTGAATGTTTAGCAAGATATTCAGTGAGCTTCTGAAACAGGGCTGCATGTTTAATGGGGCACAGTATATTTTGACCAGCTAGATAGTATGAAAATTTCCTTTGTTTTTGTGGCTATTCTATTGTGGCATCAAGAATCCTACAGGGATTGCTTCCATTGTCAATGCTTTCCATTCAGGCAAGAGAAAATGAAGACATTTAATTTGCTTCCTCTCACATCTCTAGGGTGGGCAGACTTTGGGCTTTTAGATCCACTTTTTTCTATTAGAGCCCCAAGGTCCACTAATCAGAGTGTTGGGGGGCAGGGTAGAACAGTGGAGTCTATTATCTACTACACCCTATGAACCAGATACAGTATAGATAAATCTAGACCTGCAGCTGAGTTACCATAGAACAAGGATTTTAACACACAGAATAAAAATGGCCAATAGAGCTGCACAGAGAACCTGGTGAAAGGTGACTTTTTAATACTCATAGTTTACAGGTGAGGAACATGGAGGCTAGGAGATAAATCAGCTTTCCCCAACCTCGTGCCCTCCAGATGTTTTGCATGACATCTTCCAGCAACCCTAGCCAGCATAGCCAACAGTCAAGAGTGCTGGAGTTGTAATCCCAAACACCTGGATGGCACCAGGTTGGGGAAAGCTGAGATAAGCAATTAGCACAGCGTTTGCCTTAGCTGTGTTTTTTTCAAACTTTCCTTTTTACTTGCTGTTGTAGATGAAGCTGAAAAAGAAGCTGTAACAGCTGAGCTCCAAGTAGCCAAAATGGCAGCCCTATCATGTTCACATTTGTTGGGAAATGTGCCCCACTAAGTTCTAGGGGACTAAACAAATGGACAAAGAAATGGCCATAAATTAAAGTGGTCGGGTTTGTGAGATCATGAAACTTCTTAAACCACTACAGGAGAAAAAAAGAGAACAGGGCTAAATTATTCACCCCCCCCCTCTCTTTTTTGCAGTTTCAGGGGATTGGTAGTGGTGAGGGTGGAGGAGAGCAAGCAAAGGCTTGCCTTGCTCTTGGGATAAGGGTGAATTCACGTAATTTTGGGTGGGGTGAAGGGCTTGCCATTAAGATAAAATGGCAAGTTCTCCTCTCTCTCTGTCTTACAAAAGTTTGCTGCCACTTCTATAAAATGTGCCGATGGGGATGATGTTACATCACAATGTTATGTAACATCATTCCCAGAGGCACAGTTTTTGCAACACTGCGCTTCTTCACAAGGAGCTTTTATCCTGCAATTGAGATTGCTCACTCACGGAAGTGTGCAGGTCCTTTTCACGACATCATCAACCTCCAGGGCACATCCAGAGGTGTTTCCTGGTTATTCCATGTTAAAAAGATCTGGAGAAAATGAGGTATCAAAACATCTCAGATTGCTTCGCTATTAAAACAGCCAGTAGATGGCGCTGTTTCATTGAGTTCTATGGAACCTTGAAAATCAAAAGCTTCCCCTCTCAGGTGGTCACCGTCTGGGAGCCCGCTGTAAATGCAGAAAGACTTCACAATGGGAGGACTGTGGATTTTTTCTATAATGTAAAGGCAGCCACTGCCCCTGGGAATGATGCTATGACTTACTGTAGCATTGCTCATACTGAGGCTGGATATAGGGCTGAAGAAGGAAAAATGACGGGTTGCCCATTGCAGATTTGCCACTGCTTGAAGCAGTAGCAAAGCCACGTAAAGAGAGAGCGAATGAGGCAGCTTTTCAGTCCTCTGCCACCTCATCTCAATGGTATGCCCCCTGCAGGGCCGGCATTAAGAGCAGGTATGGTGGGGCATCTGCAAAGGGCCCACAATCCAACAAGGGCTGACTGGCCCTGGACTGGCTCCTCCTCTTCCCCACTGCAAGCCTGCTTGCTTACCTGCCATGCATTCTGGGCCCAGACAGTGGAGGTGGTGAGAAGAAGGAGCAGTAGATGCCCCGGCCTACTTGCTCGCTGGCTCCCTGCCTGGCGATCAGGAAAGTGGTAGCAAAGATGAGAAAGAGGCGCTGCTGGTGACAATTATGGTGAGAACTGAGGGAGAGGTCCCACTGGACACGTTTCCGGTATGTGAGGAAAAATCTAGATGTGGTGATCAACCATGCAACCACTGAGGGTGTCTTGCCCATGAGCCCTTAAAACCTAGAGCTGGCCCCGGCCCCCTGTGGTCTTACTGAACATTATTTGAATTTTGTACCCCCCCCACAAAGGTGGTGGGAAACCTCACCCCCATCTTTGTGAAGGACAAATGACGTTGCGAAAGTGTCTGTGTGGTGTGTGTGTGGGGGGGGGGAGAGAAGGAACTTGCCTTGGTACTAACAATACAAAAATCAAAAGCATGAAGAAATAACTTCTTTTTTTCCCTTTTGTTTTCACATTTAGGGTCCTGTGCTTGCGGTGAGTATTACAAATCTTCTGTGTATTGAGAGAATTGTCCCAATTCCTCAATGTGCTTGCACAATGTTGCATTAATCTTTGTTTTCCCAGTCCCAAAGTGAAAACTGAATCTTTCCAGTTGCAGATAAGTGTCCCAAAGAGGCGGGAGGTTGCAGAAATTTTTTTGCCCAGTCTTTCAGTTAAAGTGACTGTTCCACTGTTCATGCCACTATGAAACTGAGCTCAACTCAGGGGAGGCGGGATTCTACACGTTTCCAGTATGTGAGGAAAAATCTAGATGTGGTGATCAACCACGCAAATCCCCAGAATGTTTTTGCAGCCCTTTTGCCTTGGTTGTTATGGACAGCCAGTGAATGGAGTATTGATTGCATTTTGTATGATGATGTGCGGAATCATTTGGTTCCGCTGTGAAGCCATATGATGCAAATACAATGGGCCATAAGTTACCCATGAGGTGGGATGAAAAATGTTCTTTAATGGATACCCCCATCCCCCCCAACTACTGTATTTTTCTGTATCCAAGTAGCAATCTTTGGAGTTCTATGCACACTGCATTCCATTTAACAAAGATTATCTTTTTAGGTTTATTGTGTTCTGAATCAAAGTCAAATGCAGTAGATCGATTAGTGATCAACTTAGGGCAGAGTCAAATTTTCGGGAAATCATGTTTCCAATTCAAAATTCTTTGCAATCCCCAACTGGCCATGAGTGGCTACCTTGGACAAACTCTGCTCAGGGGAATTCTACTCACGTCCTATTTGAGACTGAGAAACCATCAGTTCTCCTGGACTCTGTGGGTGTTAAGCTGGCTTAGCTGCAATGTCAGCAGAAACATGTCCACAGTTTGCTTTTAATGTGACCACTGAGTTTTGGAGTCACTTCCTCCCCTTTGCACTGAAAGTCATCAGTACAAAGAGAAATTATTGCAAAGGAGCAGGAAGAAATTGATGTTCCTGTCTGATATCAGCAGAGAAAGAGTTAAGTTAATGTTATTTGGGTCCTTTTCCCCCAGAAATAAACATATCACTTGAAATGGGATAATACTTTACACAGACTTAGTCATACTTTAAGCCAAGCCATTGCAATCAATTTGACATAGGTTAGTCATCATTTATGTGTCCCATTGATTTCAGTGGACCTACCCAAAGCATGTCTATGTCTGAATCCAGCCCAATATGTTCATGATATATGGACAGTATGATGGAATAACAACATTTATTTTATTTTATTTTATTTTAAATTTAGGGTCTTCTAGGAGGAGGGGTGAGTATTGCAAATCCTCTCTGTACCCTTCACCAAAGGACCCTAGTTTTTCATCCCTGATTTTGGCTCTCAGTGTCAAGACGTATCCCTTGGTAATGCTGTCGAGATCCAGCAACCAACATTAGGCCTCTCTTAAAGTCGAGGAGGCTAAATTACAGTGGGAGCTGAGACTTGGGGCCTGTTTCCATGAGCAATTTACTCTGAACTGGCTGCGTGTGGAGGTCATCAGGGAGTACAGGGATACATGATGGTGTGGCCATCCAGCAGCCACCCCGGAACTTATCAGGGAAAAACTGGATTTCCTGGGACTGCTTAAAGTCAGGTTCTTTTCCTCAAGTTGGGTTTTCCCCAGTAGAGTTGCTGTGTGCCCCAGCTCCTGCATTTACCTCAGGTATGCCCAGGGGTGTGCCTTTCACCGTGACCTGGGTCAAGGGCTGTTTCCTGTGTGTTTCCTGTCCCCGCACAAGCCAATTAATGTCTCCTCAGAAGTAACTCCCATTGTGCTGAATGAGGCTTGCCCTCTGAATGCCCACATCAGAACTTACAGAGATCCTCCTCAATTGAAATGGCACAGTTTAAAGTAGAGGTGCACGAAAGTCACTTACCTGGTCTCGCACCTTGCTTCGCGGTGGGGGGGAGGCACTTCGCTGCTCCCCCTGAAGTTCAGGCTGGGGGGGGAGGCTTCCCGCCTCGCCCGGCCGAAATTCAGGCCGGGGAGAAGTGCCCTGTCTCCCCGGCCGCGAACTTCAAAACAAAAAACAAAAACAAAAACGCCCCTGTGATAGGCTACGTAATAATTAACGTAGCCTATCACGGCTAGATCTGCAAAGTCAGCCATGATAGGCTATGTTAATCGTCACGTAGCCTATCACGGGTGACTTTGAAAAAAAAAAAAGCGCGTACGCAAATGGCGGCCCCCATAGGGAGCCGCCATTCGCATTCCTTATTTGGTCCCTGTAGTCTACGTAAAGATTTACGTAGACTACGGCGAAAATAAGGGCAACGCTATTTGCTGTTGAGCTGTTGGCTGTTGAGATCCATTGACCAATGCTAGGGCTCTATTAAAGTCTAGGGGCCTTAACTGCAATGGGAGCTGAGACTTGGCCAGACCTAGCTGGCTTGGATATGTTCAACACCTCATTCCTAAGTGCTTTCTTATAAATAACCAGATGTTTATCATATTGCTTATAAATAACCAATATAAGCAGAGAGGCTGCCACAAATTGTTGGCGAATGAAGTCCAAGAAAAGTGCTTTCTTATAAATAAACAGATGTGTGAAATGCAAGGACGCATGCAAGATAATGTGGAAAATGACTGAATAGCAGTAAATGGGTATTCAGGCTGGTAGCAATGGTTGTATAATGAAGGCCACCACAACTGGGCCAATAATTCTCATTGTTCATGTTGTCAGACAGTTTTGCCCCTCGTGAAGGAGATAGACTTCATTGATTCAGATCTGCATTCTCCTGCATTTTGAATCAGGAACATGATGTGCTATTAAAGCTATTCTAGATAGAGAAGTGACTGTGATAGATTACACACACACACACACACACACACACACCCCTTTAGCCCTACATTGTATCCTACCCCATACACCTCTCATGGAATTGTGATTTTTTTTAGTCATGATATCCATATAAGAGAGGACCATGGAAACCGTTGTGCTTTCCTGCATGTGAAAATAGACCTGTGAGAATCTAGAATTTACAATTCTCTTTCCGATGGGACTGGAGCAGCTGGTCCAAGATTCCCAAAACTTTTGGTGCCCTCCAGAAGTTTTGGACTTCAACTCCAAGCATTCCTGACCATTGGCCATGCTGGCTGGAGCTGATGGGAATTGAAATCCAGGACATCTGGAGGACAGCAACTTATTGAAGGCTGGTCTACAGCTTGAATTTCCAAAACCTTATGCAGGGGATGGGGATGAGAAGACAACTGCCAAGAGGAAAGAGAAGGGAAGTTTTAACTTGGACATGATAGTCCACAAGGATCTGAGCAGGAGGTTGGCAGGCATCTTGTACAGAGCGTCAAGCTCAGCATTCCCCAACCAGGCACCTGGATGTGTTGGACAGACTGCAACTATCATAACTGCAGCCCATTTAGCCATTGGTCATGGTTGCTGGGAATTATGAGAGTTGCTGTTCAGCACATCTGGAGGGCATCAGGCTGTCATAACTCTTTCCGGAACGGTACATACAGATGATCTCTTTCAATGTTACATGTCTGTGTATGGCTCCGCTATGAAAGAGCTGCAGAAACACCTCATTTGAATGAACCTTTTATGTCAGGACCATTGCAGTACCATGTATGAGGGCACTGAGGATTCTTTTGAAGTGAAACTGTTTCAATAAAAAAAGTAAAAGGTATTGATTAGGACTGAATGATGTCTTTTTTTCTACTTTAGCTTCCAAGTGTACCAAACGTAGGTGTAAGTATTGCATATCACTTTTATTTGAGAAGTCCTTATGTCCCCACTACTCTGTCCTCCTGTGAAAATATTGTGAAGTAAAAATTAAGAACAAGAACTGACTTCACGCTGCTCCACTGTAGCTTGTAGCTTTCCTTGCCTGATTTTGCCTCTCAGTGTCATGAAGTATCCCTTGGTAATGGCTGCTGAGATTCACCGAACAACACTAGGCCTCTATTGAAGTCAGGGTTGCTTAACTGCAATGGGAGCTGAGACTTGGCTGGAACTGAGTTGGCACTCAAGAACTGAGTGCACACTTTCACTGGGGCTGCAAGCCACGCCTGCCCTTCCTGACATGGCCACAATCCTCCCCTCCCCAGCAAAAAATAAAAATAAACCGATCACTTGAAATGGGATAATACTTTAAGGTTGGCATACTTTAAGCCAACCCACTGCATTCAATGTAACAAAATTTAGTCATCATTTCCTTGTCCCATTGATTTCAGTGGACCTACTCAAAGCATGACTGAGTCTGAATCCAACCCAACACGTTCATGATATATGGACAGTATGATGGAATAACAACATACTTTTTTTTTCTTATTTTAAATTTAGGGTCTTCTAGGAGGAGGGGTGAGTATTGCAAATCCTCTCTGTACCCTTCACCAAAGGACCCTACTTTTTCTTCCCTGGTTTTGCCTCTCAGTGGCAAGAAGTATCCCTTGGTAATGCTGTCAAGGTACACAACAACCAACACTTGGGTCCTATTGAAGTCAAGGAGGCTTAATTACAGTGGGAGCTGAAAACCTGACCAAAGCTAGCTGGTGTTGATGTTTTGTCAGTTCAGCACCTCAGTTGACCATTCACAAGTGCATTCTAAAAAATAACCAGATCCATCCATTCAATGTGCTCCAATGCACCATTCAATGTGCTCCATTGTACCATTTCCCATGCTTATGCCCCTCCACCGTCACTTTGTCATTGCAAGCTGGTTTGTAAAGTATCAGCTCTTTCACCTCCTCTCCTAAGCCTCTTGGAGAAGGACAGTGGATATCTTTTCAAATCCATTACTCTTTTCTTGAAAAGGTTTATAGGATGCCTTTAGGGCAACTCCCTCTAGCCCTACATTCTTGTTACATTTCCAACCAATGTGCACATTGCAGGTGCAATGTAAATGATGATTAATACTTGTCGTAAGAATGAGAAGGAGGTGTGGACCGAATGGATCCACCTTTTATCCCCTATGAGAAACAGTTTAAATAAAAAAGGGAAAAAAATATTGATTAGGACTGAATGATGTCTTTTTTTCTACTTTAGGTTATACCAAACGTAGGAGTAAGTATTGCATATCACTTTTATTTGAGAAGTCCTTCACTTTAGACACAATGAGAATGGGGGGTTCTATGGGGATCCTGCATATAGGAGGTTGCCATAAGTGACATGAACAGGCTCCAAGTTCTTAAATGAAGACATGAATTATGATGCTGCTGCATAGTCTAATTTGCAATATAAGCAGAGAGGCTGCCACAAATTGTTGGTGAATGAAGTCCAGTGAATTCTTTCCATCCCATTCTGAAGCCTATTGGATCAATTTACAGTAGTAGTAATTGACCTGGGCTCTCAATAGTGTCTCCCACTACTCTGTCCTCCTGTGAAAATATTGTGAAGTAAAAATTAAGAACAAGAACTGACTGCACGCTTCTCCATTGTAGCTTGTAGCTTTCCTTGCCTGATGATTTTGCCTCTCAGTGTCATGAAGTATCCCTTGGTAATGGCTGCTGAGATTCACCGAACAACAGTAGGCCTCTATTGAAGTCAGGGTTGCTTATGGCTGGAACTGAGTTGGCACTCCAGAACTGAGTGCATGCTTTCACTGGGGCTGCAAGCCACGCCTGCCCTTCCTGACATGGCCACAATCCTCCCCTCCCCAGCAAAAAATAAAAATAAACCAATCACTTGAAATGGGATAATACTTTAAACTGACTTAGGCATACTTTAAGCCAACCCACTGCATTCAGTGTAACAAAATTTAGTCATCATTTCCTTGTCCCATTGATTTCAGTGGACCTACTCAAAGCATGACTGAGTCTCATGATATATGGACAGTATGATGGAATAACAACATACTTTTTTTCTTATTTTAAATTTAGGGTCTTCTAGGAGGAGGGGTGAGTATTGCAAATCCTCTCTGTACCCTTCACCAAAGGACCCTACTTTTTCTTCCCTGGTTTTGCCTCTCAGTGGCAAGAAGTATCCCTTGGTAATGCTGTCAAGGTACAACAACCAACACTTGGGTTCTATTGAAGTCAAGGAGGCTTAATTACAGTGGGAGCTGAAAACCTGACCAAAGCTAGCAGGTATTGATGTTTTGTCAGTTCAGCACCCAGTTGACCATTCACAAGTGCATTCTAAAAAATAACCAGATCCATCCATTCAATGTGCTGCAATGCACCATTCAATGTGCTCCATTGTACCATTTCCCATGCTTATGCCCCTCCACCATCACTTTGTCATTGCAAACTGGTTTGTAAAGTATCAGCTCTTTCACCTCCTCTCCTAAGCCTCTTGGAGAAGGACAGTGGATATCTTTTCAAATCCATTACTCTTTTCTTGAAAAGGTTTATAGGATGCCTTTAGGGCAACTCCCTCTAGCCCTACATTCTTGTTGTTACATTTCCAACCAATGTGCACATTGCAGGTGCAATGTAAATGATGATTAATACTTGTCGTAAGAATGAGAAGGAGGTGTGGACCGAATGGATCCACCTTTTATCCCCCATGAGAAACAGTTTAAATAAAAAAGGGAAAAAATATTGATTAGGACTGAATTATGTCTTTTTTTCTACTTTAGGTTATACCAAACGTAGGAGTAAGTATTGCATATCACTTTTATTTGAGAAGTCCTTCACTTTAGACACAATGAGAATGGGGGGTTCTATGGGGATCCTGCATATAGGAGGTTGCCATAAGTGACATGAACAGGCTCCAAGTTCTTAAATGAAGACATGAATTATGATGCTGCTGCATAGTCTAATTTGCAATATAAGCAGAGAGGCTGCCACAAATTGTTGGCGAATGAAGTCCATTGAATTCTTTCCATCCCATTCTGAAGCCTATTGGATCAATTTACAGTAGTAGTAATTGACCTGGGCTCTCAATAGTGTCTCCCACTACTCTGCCCTCCTGTGAAAATATTGTGAAGTAAAAATTAAGAACAAGAACTGACTGCACGCTTCTCCATTGTAGCTTGTAGCTTTCCTTGCCTGATGATTTTGCCTCTCAGTGTCATGAAGTATCCCTTGGTAATGGCTGTTGAGATTCACCGAACAACACTAGGCCTCTATTGAAGTCAGGGTTGCTTAACTGCAATGGGAGCTGAGACTTGGCTGGAACTGGGTTGGCACTCAAGAACTGAGTGCCCGCTTCTGGCTGACACCCTTGGCAAAGTGCCCGCACAAGTGACTATTGCTAATAATTTTGTATGGATGCTCTTTTAATTCATATTGAGAAATCCCCAAAAGAAATTGTTTGACTGGATGATTCCCCAGTGGCTTCCCTGCTCAGCTCAATGCAATAATAACACAAACTATACCAATAATGTATTGCCCCACTGATTTCAGTGGACCTACTCAAAGCATCACTAAGTCTGAATCCAATCCAACATGTTCATGATATATGAGACAGCATGATGGAATAATAACATGTTTTTCTTCTTTTAAATTTAGGGTGTTGTACCAGCAGGAGTGAGTATTGCAAGTCCTCTCTGTGTTGCCTGTAATAATCTATAATACCCTTCATCAAAGGGCCCTTGTTTTTCTTCCCTGATTTTGCCTCTCAGTTTCAAGAGGTATCCCTTGGTATTGGCTGTTGAGATCCATTGACCAATGCTAGGGCTCTATTAAAGTCTAGGGGCCTTAACTGCAATGGGAGCTGAGACTTGGCCAGACCTAGCTGGCTTGGATATGTTCAACACCTCATTCCTAAGTGCTTTCTTATAAATAACCAGTTGCGTGATATGCAAGGACGCATGCAAGATAATGTGGAAAATGACTGAATAGCAGTAAATGGGCATTCAGGCTGGTAGCAATGGTTGTATAATGAAGGCCACCACAACTGGGCCAAAAATTCTCATTGTTCATGTTGTCAGACAGTTTTGCCCCTAGTGAAGGAGATACACTTCATTGATTCAGATCTGCATTCTCCTGCATTTTGAATCAGGAACATGATGTGGAATTAAAGCTATTCTAGATAGAGAAGTGACTGTGATAGATTACATACGTACACACACACACACACATACACACATATATCTTTAGCCCTACATTTTATCCTACCCCATACACCTCTCATGGAATTGTGATTTTTTTTAGTCATGATATCCATATAAGAGAGGACCATGGAAACCGTTGTGCTTTCCTGCATGTGAAAATAGACCTGTGAGAATCTAGAATTTACAATTCTCTTTCTGATGGGTCTGGGGCAGCTGGTCCAAGATTCCCAAAACTTTTGGTGCCCTCCAGAAGTTTTGGACTTCAACTCCAAGCATTCCGGACCATTGGCCATGCTGGCTGAAGCTGATGTAGGGGTGTACGAAACCCTGATTACCTGGCTCCGCCAGATTCTGCAGGTGGGGGGAGGCGATCCGTTCCTCCCCCCGGAATCCTCGACGGGGGGGGAGGTGATCGGTTCCTCCCCCCCGGAATCCTGCCCGGCTGGCTCTGCCCAGCCGGGCCAGCCCACAGCGGAGCCTCCAGCCGCTGCCAGGCTGGTGCAGACACAAATGGCATCCTGAGTAGGGGACGCCACTTGCGTCCCTATGGTAGCCCATGATAGGCTACGTAAATATTTACGTAGCCTATCACGGCTAAAGCAGGGATGCAAATGGCGTCCCTTATGCCATTTGCGTTCCCTCTTTAGCCATGATAGGCTACGTAAATATACGTAGCCTATCATGGGGCTGGCGTAAGGATGTAAATGGCGGCTGCTACAACGGCCGCCATTTGCGGCCGCAGCAGCCCGGCAGCGGCCAGAGCCACCGCCGCCGCTGCTGCTGCCACCACCACCGGAGCCAAAGCCGAAGCTGGAGCCACAGCCAGGTAGGCTCCGTTTCGCGGGGTTTTCGCGGGGTGGAGGGGTGGGGGTCTCCATTCTGCCATGGATTCTGGGGTGCTGAATTCACTGGAATCCGGCCCCCCTGGGATCCATGGTGGAATTCTCTAACATCCCTAAGCTGATGGGATTTGAAATCCAAGACATCTGGAGGTCAGCAGCTTAGTGAAGGCTGGTCTAAAGCTTGAATTTCAAAAACCTTATGCAGAGGATGGGGATGGGAAGACAACTGACATGAGGAAATAAAAAAGGGAAGTTTTAACTTGGAAATGATAGTCCACAAGGATGTGAGCAGGATATTGGCAGGCATATTGTACAGAGCTTCAAGCTCAACATTCCCCAGGCACCTGGATGTGTTGGACAGACTGCAACTCTCATAACTGCAGCCCATTTAGCCATTGGTCATGGTGGCTGGAAATGGAAGAGCTGCTGTTCAAGACATCTGGAGGACATCAGGTTGTAAATGGCTGTCCTACCTCTTCCCTGAATAGTACAAACAGATGATCCCTTCCAATGTTACATGTCCATGTTTTGGCTCCCCACTGAAAGACCTGCACAAACACCCATTTCATGGAGACTGTCATGTCAGGACCATGCCAGCCTTTCTACACATCTATGAGGGTACTGAGGATTCTTCAGATGCAAAACAGTTTCAATATAAAGAACAAAAAAAAGATGTTGATTAGGAATGAAGGAGTTCTTGTTTTCTATTTTAGCTTCCAGATCCATCAGCTGTAACTGTGAGTATTGCCTGTTACTTTAATTTGTACAGTCCCCAACTTTCTATGTAATGAGAAGGGAAAGTTGAATTATTTGTCTGAGCAACTTTCGCATAACTATAGAAATCCCAGCCATGCCTTCCTTCAGATTAACTATCAATTCAGATAATATTATTTAGCATTTAGGATAAGAAGCCGAAACAAGTAGAAGATCTGACATTTTTGTGTCCAAGTGTGGACACACATGTAACGGACCCACAGAGGTTTGAGTAGCCAACCAGGGAATTTTAAAATTCAATGACATTAATATTTGTATTTATTTCTGGTTGGATCCAGGATCTGCCTTTAGGGAGAGGAAGGGCTCCACTTATGGAAAGTTCCCTCACCCAATTTTGGGAGAGTCAGGCAAAGTGCAACTGGTAAAGAGCCCTTTGGCTCTTGCTCTTCGGCTAGCACCAAATGCTCATGCCCCCGCTAAGGAGGAGTTTTAAATAACTGGTGGGAGCGGGGGGGTGGGGAGACACAGAGAGCGTCTATCATTTGGTCTAGATGGAATTCAGTCCTCCCAGCAGGCTCCATCCCCTCTCCATACGATATGTCTCTCCTAAGGCTGAGAGTTTCTCTAAAATAAAATTTCGTGTTTGGGCTGGAAGAGTTTAAGGCACCTAGACTGGATCAAGGTTACTCAGTGGGCTTTATAGCTCAGCACATCTACAGTCAAGATGCCACCACACTTCAGTTTAATCATTTGGCACCTACAGCAGAGTCCTTCCTGAGGCCTACAGCAGCTTCTGGGGGTGGGGCGGGGAATTTCACTGGGGCTGCAAGCCATGCCTGCCCTTCCTGACATGGCCACAATCCTCCCCCCCCAGCAAAAAAATAAAAATAAACCGATCATTTGAAATGTGATAATATTTAAGCAGCCTTAGTCATATTTAAAGCCAACCCAGTGCAATCACTATGACTAAAGTTAGTCATATTTTACTTGTCCCATTGATTTCAGTGGACTTACTAAAAGCATGACTAGGCCTGAATCCAACCGAAAACATTCATGATATATGAGACAGCATGATGGAATAACAACATGTTGTTCTTGTTTTAAATATAGAATCTTCTACCAGGTGTAATTATCACAATTCCTCTCTGTATTGCCTGTAATATTCTGTAATATCCTTCGCCAAAGGGCCCTAGTTTTTCTTGCCTGATTTTGCCTGCATGCTGTGTTGACTCCTCCATATCAATGTTTTGATAGGAAGCTCCTTGGGACAGGGAACTGCCTTCTTTTCATTACACTCTCAGTGGTACAGTGTAAATAAAAGTTGTAACAATGAGTAGGAAGTGTGGAGCTAATGAGGATCCACCCTCTGTCCCTCTGTGAATATATTGGGAAGTAAAAATTATGAACAAGAACTGACTGCCCATTTTTGCATTGTAGCTTGGTGACCCCCTTGGTACCTACAGCAGAGTCCTTCCTGAAGCCTACAGCAGCTTCTGGGGCGGGGTGGGGCATTTCCTTGGGGCTGCAAGCCATGCCTGCCCTTCCTGACATGGCCACAATCCTCCCCCCCTCCAGCAAAAAAATACAAATAAACCAATCATTTGAAATGTGGTAATACTTTAAGCTGAATTAGGCATACTTTAAGCCAACCCATTGCAATCAATGTAACAAAAGTTAGTCATCATTTACTTGTCCCATTGGTTTCAGTGGACCTACTCAAAGCATTACTGAGTCTGAATCTAACCCAACACGTTCATGATATATGGACAGTATGATGGAATAACAACATACTTTTTTTTCTTATTTTAAATTTAGGGTCTTCTAGGAGGAGGGGTGAGTATTGCAAATCCTCTCTGTACCCTTCACCAAAGGACCATAGTTTTTCTTCCCTAGTTTTGCCTCTCAGTCTCAAAGTATCCCTTGGTAATGCTGTTGAGCAACCTCCTTGGTAATGCTGCTGAGGATATAACCTCCGTGACGTCCTTGGAACACGAGTATTGCTAATAATTTTGCATGGCTGCTTTTTAAATTCATACTGAGAAGTCCAAAGGAGACCAGAGTTTCTTTGATGGATGATTCCCCATGGTGACCTTTGCTTGTGACATTTTGCAACTAGTATCCCAAATGCAGCCTGAATAGGTGGATTACTGTCACCGTGCTAAAGGACTGGTGTCAAGAAGTATCCCTTTGTAGTGGCTGTTGAGATCCATTGACCAACAGCAGGGCTCTACTAAAATCAAAGAGGCTGAATTGCAATGGGAGGTGAGACCTGGCCAGATGTAGCTGGCTCAGATGTGCTGAGAATTCAGCACCTCAGCTGAACATTCCTAAGTGCTTTCTAAAAAATAACCAGATCCTTTAAATGCACGTCATGTGTGTTCCAATGCAACAGTTCCATGTTCATGCCCCTCCGCTATGTCTTTGTGATTGGAACTTGGAAGCTGGTCTGATTACTATGAGCTCTTTCATCTCCTCTCCTAACCCTCTTGGAAAATGACAGCAGATATCTTTGCAGACGTATTTAAAAAAGATTTAAAGGCTGCTTTTCAGGGCAACCCCCCCTCCCCACACACACATTTTTGTTGTTACATTTTGAAGCGGTCTGCACATTGATGGTGCAATGTAAATAGTGATTTGCGTTGTAGTAATAATGATGAGGAGGTGTGGAAGTAATGGATTCACCCTATGCGCCTGTGTGAATACGTTGCGTAGTAAAAGTTAAGAACAAGAACCGACTGCACGCTTCTACACTGTAACTTGAATACACCCTTGGCAACTCACCGTTACAAGTGAATATTGCTACCGATTTTGTATGGGTGCTCTTACAATTCATAGTGAGAAGTCCAAGACAGACCACAATTTGCTTGGCAGTGGCTTCCATGCTCAATACCATAATAACAGAAACTATACTAACACTCCCAAAAGGTGGGGAAGTCTGTCTCAGCTCTAGCTAAGGGGACCAGTGGACACTGAACAAAAGATTGTAGAGTTTCCCCAGTGGTGGAGAGTGAGAGAGAGAGAGCGCAGAAGTTCGCAGTCCATGGTTTGAACATTTTCACTGTGCACACCGGTGATCCAGAGAAAGCCACCCTTGTAATGAAGATACAGATTGTGGTGGTTTTAAGTGGGCTGAGCTACTGTGTAAGCAGAAAGGTTCAGGTTTCAACATAGACCAGGAAGTGTCTGGAGTCTGGAACTGTACTAAAATCTCCTTTCCCCAAGGATTTCATTTGCAGCTCAAATAGGAGATGGCGATGAGATCAAGGCTGTATAACTGTCTAGAGGAACTAGTAGGGGCAAAAATATTTAAATGGAGGACAGATTGCCTACAAAGATTTTTTTCAGGAAACCTCCTGAGTAGGAGCTGCCGGGCCTCTTGTATGGAGGTCTTAGCACTTTCCTGAACAACCCATGTGGATGCCCTCTTCTAACAAAGCATTTCCTGCGTTAGGAGGACCTTCCACAGAAAGAACTAGAGAAGGACTCCTGTCTAGGAGCCGGTTCATGTCAGAAGTGTGACTGCCTTCTGAAACTTCCAAGGGGGTATTGCAGGTTCTTAACTGAAGAGTGATTTATGTTATGAGAAGAAACTGATTTAGATAATATGATTTCTTGTTTTCTATTTTAGCTTGAAAGTACTGTCAATGTGAGTATTGCTCATTACTTTTATTTAGACAGGTCTGAACTTCATCTAGAATGGGAAGGTGGACATGTAGTTATTTCCCTGGGCAACGTCTGTATAGAAGTAAATAAATAAATTAGTAAATCTCAGCTGTGCCTTTCTTCAGATTAGCAATCAATTTGGACTACGAGATCTGAGTTTAGGACAAGTCCCCAGTGCAGTTCCACAGGCACAATGGGACTGATTCCCCCAAAGTAAAAACTCAAGTTTTTGCTGTTTTGGATAAGAAGCCCAAACAGGTAGGAGATCTGAAATGTGTATGTCCAATTTTAAATGCAAGTGATGGATTCACTCCTTATGCTATCATGCAATTCAGCCAAATGGGGAAGTGTTTTCTGTATGCATATTTTTAGTCCACCCAATAGCAAATAGTTCTCTCAATACAATCCAGGATTACAATCCAAGCTGAAGAAGACCTTATGGGGTTGTAATATTTGCCCCTTTTCAAGGGCAGGCATTAGGACCCACCGAGGTTTGAATTCCCAAACGAGGAATTATAAAATTCAATGACATTAATATTTGTATTTATTTCTGGTGGGACCCAGGATCCGCATTTAGGGAGTGGAAGGGCTCCACTTGTGGAAAGTTCCCTCTCCCAATTTTGGGAGAGACAGGCAAAGTGTGACCAGTAAGGAGCCCTTTGGATCTTGCTCTTTGGCTAGCACCAAAGGCTCATGCCCCTGCTAAGGAGGAGATTCAAATAGGGCTGGGGGCTGGGGAGAGACAGAGAGCTTCTATTATTTGGTCTAGATGGAAGAGTTTATTTGGGCTGGAAGAGTTTAAGGCACCTAGACTGGATCAAGGTCACTCAGTGGGCTTTATAGCTCAGCACATCTACAGTCAAGATGCCACCACACTTCAGTTTAATCATTTGGCACCTACAGCAGAGTCCTTCCTGAGGCCTACAGCAGCTTCTGGGGGTGGGGCGGGGAATTTCACTGGGGCTGCAAGCCATGCCTGCCCTTTTTGACATGGCCACAATCCTCCCCCCCAGCAAAAAAATAAAAATAAACCGATCATTTGAAATGTGATAATATTTAAGCAGCCTTAGTCATATTTAAAGCCAACCCAATGCAATCACTATGACTAAAGTTAGTCATATTGTCCCATTATTTCATTGGACTTACTGAAAGCATGACTAGGCCTGAATCCAATCGAAAACATTCATGATATATGAGATAGCATGATGGAATAACAACATGTTGTTCTTGTTTTAAATTTAGAATCTTCTACCAGGTGTAAGTATCACAATTCCTCTCTGTATTGCCTGTAATATTCTGTAATATCCTTCGCCAAAGGGCCCTAGTTTTTCTTGCCTGATTTTGCCTGCATGCTGTGTTGACTCCTCCATATCAACATTTTGATAGGAAGCTCCTTGGGAAAGGGAACTGCCTTCTTGTCATTAAGTTGTAACAATGAGTAGGAAGTGTGGAGCTAATGAGGATCCACCCTCTGTCCCTCTGTGAATATATTGGGAAGTAAAAATTATGAACAAGAACTGACTGCCCATTTTTGCATTGTAGCTTGGTGACCCCCTTGGTACCTACAGCAGAGTCCTTCCTGAGGCCTACAGCAGCTTCTGGGGGTAGGGTGGGGAATTCCTTTGGGGCTGCAAGCCATGCCTGCCCTTCCTGACATGGCCACAATCCTTCCCCGCTCCAGCAAAAAAATACAAATAAACCGATCATTTGAAATGTGATAATACTTTAAGCTGACTTAGGCATACTTTAAGCCAACCCACTGCAATCAATGTAACAAAAGTTAGTCATCATTTACTTGTCCCATTGGTTTCAGTGGACCTACTCAAAGCATTACTGAGTCTGAATCTAACCCAACACGTTCATGATATATGGACAGTATGATGGAATAACAACATCCTTTGCTTTCTTGCCTTTCTTTTTCTTTGGGATGGATTTAGTTGCTGCCTCCTGAACAATGTTACAGACCTCCGTCCATTGTTCCTCAGACACTCTGTCTATCAGGTCTAATCCCTTACATGTATTCCTCACCTCCACTGTATATTCATAAGGGATATGATTTAGGTCATACCTGAACGGTTTAGTGGTTTTCCCTACGTTCTTCAATTTCAGCCAAAATTTTGCAACAAGAAGCTCATGATCTGAGCCACAGTCAGCTCCAGGTCTTGTTTTTACTGACTGTATAGAGCTTCTCCATCTTTGGCTGCAAAGGACATAATCAATCTGATTTCGATATTGACCATCTGGTGATGTCCTTGTGTAGAGTCACCTCTTGTGCTGTTGGAAAAGAGTGTTTGCTATGATCAGCGTGTTCTCTTGGCAAAACTCTATTAGCCTTTGTCCTGCTTCATTTTGTACACCAAGGCCATACTTGCCTGTTATCCTGGTCATTTCTTGACTTCCTACTTTGGCATTCCAATCCCCTATGATGAAGAGGACATCTTTTTTTGGTGTTAGTTCTAGAAGGTGTTGTAGGTCTTCATAGAACCAATCAATCTCAGCTTCTTCAGCCTCAGTGGTTGGGGCATAGACTTGAATGACTATGATGCTGAATGGTTTGCCTTGGATTCATACTGAGATCATTCTATCATTTTTGAGATTGTACCCCAGTACTGCTTTTCCCACCCTTTTATTGACTATGAGTGCTACTCCATTTCTTCTGTGGGATTCTTGCCCACAGTAGGAGATATAATGGTCACCTGAATTAAATTTGCCCATGCGTGTCCATTTGAGTTCGCTGATTCCCAAGATGTCGATGTTCAATCTTGCCATCTCATGTTTGACCACCTCCAGCTTACCTTGATTCATTGATCTTACATTCCAGGTTCCTAAACAATATTGTTCTTTACAGCATCGGATTTTCTTTTCACCACCAGACACATCCACAGCTGAGTGTCCTTTCGGCCTTGGCCCAGCCGCTTCACTCTTTCTGGCGCTACTTGGAAATACCCTCTGCTCTTCCCCAGTAGTATATTGGACACCTTCCGACCTGAGGGGCTCATCTTCCGGCATCATATCTTTTAGCCTTGTGATATGTTCCATGGGGTTTTCTTGGCAGGAATACTGGAGTGGGTTGCCATTTCCTTCTCCAGTGGACCACATTTTGTCAGAACTCTCTGCCATGACCTGTCTGTCTTGGGTGGCCCTGCACGGCATAGCTGATGGCTTCCCTGAGTTATGCAAGCCCCTTTGCCACAACAAGGCAGTGATCCATGAAGGGGAATCCTCTCTGTACCCTTCACCAGAGGACCATAGTTTTTCTTCCCTAGTTTTGCCTCTCAGTGTCAAAGTATCCCTCGGTAATGCTGTTGAGCAACCTCCTTGGTAATGCTGCTGAGGATATAACCTCCGTGACCTCCTTGGCACATGAGTATTGCTAATAATTTTGCATGGCTGCTTTTTAAATTCATACTGAGAAGTCCAAAGGAGACCAGAGTTTCTTTGATGGATGATTCCCCATGGTGACCTTTGCTTGTGACATTTTGCAACTAGTATCCCAAATGCAGCCTGAATAGGTGGATTACTGTCACCGTGCTAAAGGACTGGTGTCAAGAAGTATCCCTTTGTAGTGGCTGTTGAGATCCATTGACCAACAGCAGGGCTCTACTAAAATCAAAGAGGCTGAATTGCAATGGGAGGTGAGACCTGGCCAGATGTAGCTGGCTCAGATGTGCTGAGAATTCAGCACCTCAGCTGAACATTCCTAAGTGCTTTCTAAAAAATAACCAGATCCTTTAAATGCACGTCATGTGTGTTCCAATGCAACAGTTCCATGTTCATGCCCCTCCGCTATGTCTTTGTGATTGGAACTTGGAAGCTGGTCTGATTACTATGAGCTCTTTCATCTCCTCTCCTAACCCTCTTGGAAAATGACAGCAGATATCTTTGCAGATGTATTCTGCAATTATTAAAAAAGATTTAAAGACTGCTTTTCAGGGCAACCCTCCCCCACACACACATTTTTGTTGTTACATTTTGAAGCGGTCTGCACATTGATGGTGCAATGTAGATAGTGATTTGCGTTGTAGTAATAATGATGAGGAGGTGTGGAAGTAATGGATTCACCCTATGTGCCTGTGTGAATACGTTGCGTAGTAAAAGTTAAGAACAAGAACCGACTGCATGCTTCTACACTGTAGCTTGAATACACCCTTGGCAACTCACCGTTACAAGTGAATATTGCTACCGATTTTGTATGGGTGCTCTTACAATTCATAGTGAGAAGTCCAAGACAGACCACAATTTGCTTGACAGTGGCTTCCATGCTCAATACCATAATAACAGAAACTATACTAACACTCCCAAAAGGTGGGGAAGTCTGTCTCAGCTCTAGCTAAGGGGACCAGTGGACACTGAACAAAAGATTGTAGAGTTTCCCCAGTGGTGGAGAGTGAGAGAGAGAGAGCGCAGAAGTTCGCAGTCCATGGTTTGAACATTTTCACTGTGCACACCGGTGATCCAGAGAAAGCCACCCTTGTAATGAAGATACAGATTGTGGTGGTTTTAAGTGGGCTGAGCTACTGTGTAAGCAGAAAGGTTCAGGTTTCAACATAGACCAGGAAGTGTCTGGAGTCTGGAATTGTACTAAAATCTCCTTTCCCCAAGGATTTCATTTGTAGATCAAATAGGAGATGGCGATGAGATCAAGGCTGTATAACTGTCTAGAGGAAGTAGGGGCAAAAATATTTAAATGGAGGACAGATTGCCCACAAAGATTTTTTTCAGGAAACCTCCTGAGTAGGAGCTGCCGGGCCTCTTGTATGGAGGTCTTAGCACTTTCCTGAACAACCCATGTGGATGCCCTCTTCTAACAAAGCATTTCCTGCGTTAGGAGGACCGTCCACAGAAAGAACTAGAGAAGGACTCCTGTCTAGGAGCCGGTTCATGTCAGAAGTGTGACTGCCTTCTGACACTTCCAAGGGGGTATTGCAGGTTCTTAACTGAAGAGTGATTATGTTATGAGAATAAACTGATTTAGATAATATGATTTCTTGTTTTCTATTTTAGCTTGGAAGTACTGTCAATGTGAGTATTGCTCATTACTTTTATTTAGACAGGTCTGAACTTCATCTAGAATGGGAAGGGGGACATGTAGGGTGTTGTACCAGCAGGAGTGAGAGTATTGCAAGTCCTCTCTGTGTTTCCTGTAATAATCTATAATACCCTTCATCAAAGGGCCTTTGTTTTTCTTCAAGCGTGGCTGCCTCTCTTCGTGATAGGCTACATAAATACTTACGTAGCCTATCACGGCAAAGGGTCGCTACGCCATTTGCGCCCCTGCTCTTTGCTGTAATAGGCTACGTAAGTATTTATGTAGCCTATCACAAAGAAAGGCAGCCACGCAAATGGCGTAGCGGCTGCCATTTGCGTAGCTGCCTTTTGTCGTGATAGGCTATGTAAATACTTACATAGCCTATCACGACTTGGCAGCAACACAAATGGCGGCCGGTGTAGTGGCCACCATTTGTGGCCGCAGCAGCCCAGCAGTGGCCGGAATTCTGCAGAGCAGGGCCAGCCAGGGCATATTCCAGGGGGAGGGACAGAGTGCCTACCCCCCACCACAGATGACCCGGAACTGAGCCAGGTAAGGCTTTCATACATCCCTAATCCTGTGTTTTCCTCAAATGGAAAAAAATGGGATATTTTTCCAGATATGCGCAAATAGAGCACCACGTCCTCCCCGGGTCTTTCTCCCCTAGTGTGAATGAAGTGCTGAGTGTGGTTGTTGGGGGCATGGCCATGATGTCAAAGGTGGTGACAAAGGTCTGATGGGTGTTCAGCCTTCCCACTCCTGTGCCATTTTGGCTCCTTGCCATTTTCAGCCTGCCTGTTAAAAACAGAGTGGCAGAGCGGCAGAGTGGCAGAGTAGCAGCGAGGTGGGGCAGCAGAGCAGAGGCTTTGCACCACACAGAGTGTTTTGTAGGATGGCCCAAAAGCTCTTTCTTCTCCTCACTCTTCCATAAAAGTCCAGCTTTGTGGAGTGTCTGGGTGATAGTTGTCCTATGGATGGTTTGTCCCATCTCAGCTGTGGATCTCTCCAGCTCCATCAGAGTTAACATTGTTCTCTTGGTTGCTTCTCTGACTAATGCTCCCCTTACCCAGTCACTGAGTTTTTGGTGGATGGCTTTTGCTAGGCAGAGTCGTGGTTGTGCTGCATTCTTTCCATTTTGTAATAGTGGATTTAACTGTGCTCCAGGAAATGTTTATAGTTGGGATTTTTTTATAACCCACCCCTGATTGGTTCTTGTGCAGAATTTTATCCCAGACTTGTTTTGATAGCTCCTTGATCTTCCTGATCTGTTTGTTGAGTTATGCTCTCCAACAAACTCTGGGGCCTTCCAGAAACAGGTGTATTTAATCTGAGATCATGTCACACTTAAACTGCACACAGGTGGACTGCATTCAACTAGTTATGTGACTTCTGAAGGCAGTTGGTTGCACCACAGTTTATTTAGGGTCTCACAGCAACAGGGGTGAATACTCATGCCATCTAGACTTTTCAGTTTTTTATTTGGAAATCATTTTCCATTAGAGCAATACGACAATGGAACCAATTACCTGGGGAGGCGGTGGGCTCTCCCACAGTGGAGGCATTGAAGACCAGGCTGGACAGCCATCTGTCAGGGATGCTCTGACTTGGATTCCTGCATTGAGCAGGGGGTTGGACTCGATGGCCTTGTAGGCCCCTTCCAACCCTACTATTCTACGATTCTATGATCCTATGATTTTATAAAATATGTAGATCCCCCCACCCCACCCCTCAACATCATGGACTATTTCGTGTAGGTCAGTGACAAGAAATGCTACTTAAATCCATTTTAATTCCAGGTTGCAACACACAAGAAAGTGGAAAAGTCAAAGGGGTGTGAATATTTATGCAAGGCACTGTATAAGCTACTGTGACATAATCAATGGGTCAGATCCAGATTTAGTCATACTTTAAGGGGACCAGTTGAAATCAATGTGAATTAAGTTAGTCATGACCTACTGGTCCCATTGATTTCAGTGGGCCTTCCCAAAGCATGCCCTTTGGTATTTCCTGTCAAGAACGATAGGCTCCAATGCACCATTTCCCGTGTTTCTGCCTCCCCACTGTGTCTTTGTCATTGCAAGCCATGCCTTCCTTCCTGCATGACTTAGCTCCAATCCTTTTTTTCAAAAATAAAAATATCCATTTAAATGTGATAATATTTAAGCAGCCTTATCATACTTAAAGCCAACCCAGTGCAATCACTATGACTAAAGTTAGTCATATTTTACTTGTCCCATTGATTTCAGTGGACTTATTAAAAGCATGACTAGGCCTGAATCCAACCGAAAACATTCATGATATATGAGACAGCATGATGGAATAACAACATGTTGTTCTTGTTTTAAATTTAGAATCTTCTGCCAGGAGATGTAAGTATCACAATTCCTCTCTGTATTGCCTGTAATATTCCGTAATATCCTTTGCCAAAGGGCCCTAGTTTTTCTTGCCCGATTTTGCCTGCATGCTGTGTTGACTCCTCCATATCAACGTTTTGATAGGAAGCTCCTTGGGACAGGGAACTGCCTTCTTGTCATTACACTCTCAATGGTACAATGTAAATAAAAGTTGTAACAATGAGTAGGAAGTGTGGAGCTAATGAGGATCCACCCTCTGTCCCTCTGTGAATATACTGGGAAGTAAAAATTACGAACAAGAACTGACTGCCCACTTTTGCATTGTAGCCTGGTGACCCCCTTGGTAACTACAGCAGAGTCCTTCCTGAAGCCTACAGCAGCTTCTGGGGGCGAGGCGGCCATTTCCTTGGGGCTGCAAGCCATGCCTGCCCTTCCTGACATGGCCACAATCCTCCCCCCCTCCAGCAAAAAACAAAACAAAAAAACAAATAAACCGATCATTTGAAATGTGGTAATACTTTAAGCTGAATTAGGCATACTTTAAGCCAACCCATTACAATCAATGTAACAAAAGTTAGTCATCATTTACTTGTCCCATTGGTTTCAGTGGACCTACTCAAAGCATTACTGAGTCTGAATCTAACCCAACACGTTCATGATATATGGACAGTATGATGGAATCACAACATCCTTTTTTTCTTATTTTAAATACCTCAGCTGACCATTCCTAACTGCTTTCTAAAAAAATAACCAGATCCATTAAATTCAATGTCACATGCATTCGAATGCGCCATTTCCCATGTTTATGCACCTCCGGTATGTCTTGGTCATTGCAAGCTGGTCTGATTAGTATCAGCCCTTCCATCTGCCCCCCTAACCCTCTTGGAAAAGCACAGCTGCCTTTTGGGGACACCCCCCCCCATACGTGTTGTTTCATTTTCTAGCAATGTGCACATTGATGGTACAATGTAAATGATGATTAACATTTGTAGCAATAATGAGAAGGAGGTGTGGACCTAATGGATTCACCGTCTGTCTGTCCCCATGTGAATATGTTGTGAAGTAAAAGTTAAGAACAAGAACTGACTGCGCACTTCTCAATTGCAGCTTGGTGGCATCGCTGGCAAACTTCCAGAAAAAGTTAGTACTGCTACTAACTTTGTTTGGGTGCTCTTTTCATTCATAGCGAGAAGTCCAAGACAGACCACAATTTGATTGGCAGTGGCTTCCATGCCGAATATGATAATAACACAAACTATACTAATGAAAAACAATACTCCCAAAAGGGGGGAAGTCTGTCTCAGCTATAGCTAAAGGAACCAGTGGACAGTGAACAAAAGATCGCAGCGTTTCCCCAGCCATGGAGAGAGAGAGAGAGCGCAAAAGTTTTCAGTCCATGTTTTGAAAATTTTCAGAGTCTGGAATTGTATAATCTGCTCTCTCCAAGGCTTTCCTATGTAGCTCAAAGAGGAGAAGGTGATGAGATCAAGTCAGTATAACTGTCTAGAGGAAGTAGGGGCAAAAATATTCAACTGGAGGACAGATTGTCCACAAAGATTTTTTCAGGAAACTTCATGAGTAGGAGCTTCAGGCCTCTTGTATGGAGCTCCTACCACTTTCCTGAACAATACATGTGGATGCCCTCTTCTAACATAGCATTTCCTGCATTATGATCCTCCACTGAAAGAACTAGAGAAGGACTCCTGTGTAGGAGATATTCATGTCAGACCTGTGACTGCCTTCCTCCACTTCCAAGAGGGTATTGCGGGTTCTGAACTACAGAGAGATTTATTTTGCGAAAAGAAACTGATTTAGATAATACTGTTTCTTGTTTTCTATTTTAGCTTGGAGGTGCTGTCAGTGTGAGTATTGCTTACTACATTTATTTGGACAGGTCTTAACTTCATCTAGAATGGGAAGGGGGACATGTAGTTATTTCCCTGGGCAACTTCTATAGATAGATAGATAGATCCCAGTGGTGCCTTTTTTAAGATTAATGATCAATTTGGACTACCAGATCTGAATTTAGGACAAGTTCCCAGTGTAGTTTCACAAGCAGAATGGTACTGATTCTCCCAAAGTAAAAACTCCATAATTTCTGTTTTTCATAATAAGCTCAAACCGGTAGGAGATCTGAAGTTTTTATGTCCAATCTGCAAATGGACAAAATTTAGTCATCATTTCCTTGTCCCATTGATTTCAGTGGACCTACTCAAAGCATGACTGAGTCTGAATCCAACCCAACACGTTCATGATATATGGACAGTATGATGGAATAACAACATACTTTTTTTCTTATCTTAAATTTAGGGTCTTCTAGGAGGAGGGGTGAGTATTGCAAATCCTCTCTGTACCCTTCACCAAAGGACCCTACTTTTTCTTCCCTGGTTTTGCCTCTCAGTGGCAAGAAGTATCCCTTGATAATGCTGTCAAGGTACAACAACCAACATTTGGGTCCTATTGAAGTCAAGGAGGCTTAATTACAGTGGGAGCTGAAAACCTGACCAAAGCTAGCTGGTGTTGATGTTTTGTCAGTTCAGCACCTCAGTTGACCATTCACAAGTGCATTCTAAAAAATAACCAGATCCATCCATTCAATGTGCTCCAATGCACCATTCAATGTGCTCCATTGTACCATTTCCCATGCTTATGCCCCTCCACCGTCACTTTGTCATTGCAAGCTGGTTTGTAAAGTATCAGCTCTTTCACCTCCTCTCCTAAGCCTCTTGAAGAAGGACAGTGGATATCTTTTCAAATCCATTACTCTTTTCTTGAAAAGGTTTATAAGATGCCTTTAGGGCAACTCCCTCTAGCCCTACATTCTTGTTGTTACATTTCCAACCAATGTGCACATTGCAGGTGCAATGTAAATGATGATTAATACTTGTCGTAAGAATGAGAAGGAGGTGTGGACCGAATGGATCCACCTTTTATCCCCCATGAGAAACAGTTTAAATAAAAAAGGGAAAAAAATATTGATTAGGACTGAATGATGTCTTTTTTTCTACTTTAGGTTATACCAAACGTAGGAGTAAGTATTGCATATCACTTTTATTTGAGAAGTCCTTCACTTTAGACACAATGAGAATGGGGGGTTCTATGGGGATCCTGCATATAGGAGGTTGCCATAAGTGACATGAACAGGCTCCAAGTTCTTAAATGAAGACATGAATTATGATGCTGCTGCATAGTCTAATTTGCAATATAAGCAGAGAGGCTGCCACAAATTGTTGGTGAATGAAGTCCAATGAATTCTTTCCATCCCATTCTGAAGCCTATTGGATCAATTTACAGTGGTGGTAATTGACCTGGGCTCTCAATAGTGTCTCCCACTACTCTGTCCTCCTGTGAAAATATTGTGAAGTAAAAATTAAGAACAAGAACTGACTGCACGCTTCTCCATTGTAGCTTGTAGCTTTCCTTGCCTGATGATTTTGCCTCTCAGTGTCATGAAGTATCCCTTGGTAATGGCTGTTGAGATTCACCGAACAACACTAGGCCTCTATTGAAGTCAGGGTTGCTTAACTGCAATGGGAGCTGAGACTTGGCTGGAACTGGGCTGGCACTCAAGAACTGAGTGCCCGCTTCTGGCTGACACCCTTGGCAAAGTGCCCGCACAAGTGACTATTGCTAATAATTTTGTATGGATGCTCTTTTAATTCATATTGAGAAATCCCCAAAAGAAATTGTTTGACTGGATGATTCCCCAGTGGCTCAATACAGTAATAACACAAACTATACCAATAATGTATTGCCCCACTGATTTCAGTGGACCTACTCAAAGCATCACTAAGTCTGAATCCAATCCAACATGTTCATGATATATGAGACAGCATGATGGAATAATAACATGTTTTTCTTCTTTTAAATTTAGGGTGTTGTACCAGCAGGAGTGAGTATTGCAAGTCCTCTCTGTGTTGCCTGTAATAATCTATAATACCCTTCATCAAAGGGCCCTTGTTTTTCTTCCCTGATTTTGCCTCTCAGTTTCAAGAGGTATCCCTTGGTATTGGCTGTTGAGATCCATTGACCAATGCTAGGGCTCTATTAAAGTCTAGGGGCATTAACTGCAATGGGAGCTGAGACTTGGCTAGACCTAGCTGGCTTGGATATGTTCAACACCTCATTCCTAAGTGCTTTCTTATAAATAACCAGATGTTTATCATATTGCTTTTAAATAACCAATATAAGCAGAGAGGCTGCCACAAATTGTTGGCGAATGAAATCCAAGAAAAGTGCTTTCTTATAAATAAACAGATGTGTGAAATGCAAGGATGCATGCAAGATAATGTGGAAAATGACTGAATAGCAGTAAATGGGTATTCAGGCTGGTAGCAATGGTTGTATAATGAAGGCCACCACAACTGGGCCAATAATTCTCATTGTTCATGTTGTCAGACAGTTTTGTCCCTCGTGAAGGAGATAGACTTCATTGATTCAGATCTGCATTCTCCTGCATTTTGAATCAGGAACATGATGTGCTATTAAAGCTATTCTAGATAGAGAAGTGACTGTGATAGATTACACACACACACACACACACACACACACACACACCTTTAGCCCTACATTTTATCCTACCCCATACACCTCTCATGGAATTGTGATATTTTTTAGTCATGATATCCATATAAGAGAGGACCATGGAAACCGTTGTGCTTTCCTGCATGTGAAAATAGACCTGTGAGAATCTAGAATTTACAATTCTCTTTCCGATGGGACTGGAGCAGCTGGTCCAAGATTCCCAAAACTTTTGGTGCCCTCCAGAAGTTTTGGACTTCAACTCCAAGCATTCCTGACCATTGGCCATGCTGGCTGGAGCTGATGGGAATTGAAATCCAAGACATCTGGAGGACAGCAACTTGGTGAAGGCTGATCAACAGCTTGAATTTCAAAAACCTTATGCAGAGGATGGGGATGAGAAGACAACTGCCAAGAGGAAAGAGAAGGGAAGTTTTAACTTGGACATGATAGTCCACAAGGATCCGAGCAGGAGGTTGGCAGGCATCTTGTACAGAGTGTCAAGCTCAACATTCCCCAACCAGGCACCTGGATGTGTTGGACAGACTGCAACTATCATAACTGCAGCCCATTTAGCCATTGGTCATGGTTGCTGGGAATTATGAGAGTTGCTGTTCAGCACATCTGGAGGGCATCAGGTTGGGAATGGCTGTCATAACTCTTTCCGGAACGGTACATACAGATGATCTCTTTCAATGTTACATGTCTGTGTATGGCTCCGCTATGAAAGAGCTGCAGAAACACCTCATTTGAATGAACCTTTTATGTCAGGACCATTGCAGTACCATGTA
This sequence comes from Heloderma suspectum, assembly GCF_057233095.1. Lineage (NCBI taxonomy): Eukaryota > Metazoa > Chordata > Lepidosauria > Squamata > Helodermatidae > Heloderma > Heloderma suspectum. The sequence goes on from NC_139467.1 coordinate 17,297,677, forward strand.
TGAGGGCACTGAGGATTCTTTTGAAGTGAAACTGTTTCAATAAAAAAAGTAAAAGGTATTGATTAGGACTGAATGATGTCTTTTTTTCTACTTTAGCTTCCAGGTGTACCAAACGTAGGCGTAAGTATTGCATATCACTTTTATTTGAGAAGTCCTTATGTCCCCACTACTCTGTCCTCCTGTGAAACTATTGTGAAGTAAAAATTAAGAACAAGAACTGACTTCACGCTTCTCCACTGTAGCTTGTAGCTTTCCTTGCCTGATTTTGCCTCTCAGTGTCATGAAGTATCCCTTGGTAATGGCTGCTGAGATTCACCGAACAACACTAGGCCTCTATTGAAGTCAGGGTTGCTTAACTGCAATGGGAGCTGAGACTTGGCTGGAACTGAGTTGGCACTCAAGAACTGAGTGCACACTTTCACTGGGGCTGCAAGCCACGCCTGCCCTTCCTGACATGGCCACAATCCTCCCCCCCCCCAGCAAAAAATAAAAATAAACCGATCACTTGAAATGGGATAATACTTTAAGCTGACTTAGGCATACTTTAAGCCAACCCACTGCATTCAATGTAACAAAATTTAGTCATCATTTCCTTGTCCCATTGATTTCAGTGGACCTACTCAAAGCATGACTGAGTCTCATGATATATGGACAGTATGATGGAATAACAACATACTTTTTTTTCTTATTTTAAATTTAGGGTCTTCTAGGAGGAGGGGTGAGTATTGCAATTCCTCTCTGTACCTTTCACCAAAGGACCCTACTTTTTCTTCCCTGGTTTTGCCTCTCAGTGGCAAGAAGTATCCCTTGGTAATGCTGTCAAGGTACAACAACCAACACTTGGGTCCTATTGAAGTCAAGGAGGCTTAATTACAGTGGGAGCTGAAAACCTGACCAAAGCTAGCTGGTGTTGATGTTTTGTCAGTTCAGCACCTCAGTTGACCATTCACAAGTGCATTCTAAAAAATAACCAGATCCATCCATTCAATGTGCTGCAATGCACCATTCAATGTGCTCCATTGTACCATTTCCCATGCTTATGCCCCTCCACCGTCACTTTGTCATTGCAAACTGGTTTGTAAAGTATCAGCTCTTTCACCTCCTCTCCTAAGCCTCTTGGAGAAGGACAGTGGATATCTTTTCAAATCCATTACTCTTTTCTTGAAAAGGTTTATAGGATGCCTTTAGGGCAACTCCCTCTAGCCCTACATTCTTGTTGTTACATTTCCAACCAATGTGCACATTGCAGGTGCAATGTAAATGATGATTAATACTTGTCGTAAGAATGAGAAGGAGGTGTGGACCGAATGGATCCACCTTTTATCCCCCATGAGAAACAGTTTAAATAAAAAAGGGAAAAAATATTGATTAGGACTGAATTATGTCTTTTTTTCTACTTTAGGTTATACCTAACGTAGGAGTAAGTATTGCATATCACTTTTATTTGAGAAGTCCTTCACTTTAGACACAATGAGAATGGGGGGTTCTATGGGGATCCTGCATATAGGAGGTTGCCATAAGTGACATGAACAGGCTCCAAGTTCTTAAATGAAGACATGAATTATGATGCTGCTGCATAGTCTAATTTGCAATATAAGCAGAGAGGCTGCCACAAATTGTTGGTGAATGAAGTCCAATGAATTCTTTCCATCCCATTCTGAAGCCTATTGGATCAATTTACAGTGGTGGTAATTGACCTGGGCTCTCAATAGTGTCTCCCACTACTCTGTCCTCCTGTGAAAATATTGTGAAGTAAAAATTAAGAACAAGAACTGACTGCACGCTTCTCCATTGTAGCTTGTAGCTTTCCTTGCCTGATGATTTTGCCTCTCAGTGTCATGAAGTATCCCTTGGTAATGGCTGTTGAGATTCACCGAACAACACTAGGCCTCTATTGAAGTCAGGGTTGCTTAACTGCAATGGGAGCTGAGACTTGGCTGGAACTGGGCTGGCACTCAAGAACTGAGTGCCCGCTTCTGGCTGACACCCTTGGCAAAGTGCCCGCACAAGTGACTATTGCTAATAATTTTGTATGGATGCTCTTTTAATTCATATTGAGAAATCCCCAAAAGAAATTGTTTGACTGGATGATTCCCCAGTGGCTTCCCTGCTCAGCTCAATGCAATAATAACACAAACTATACCAATAATGTATTGCCCCACTGATTTCAGTGGACCTACTCAAAGCATCACTAAGTCTGAATCCAATCCAACATGTTCATGATATATGAGACAGCATGATGGAATAATAACATGTTTTTCTTCTTTTAAATTTAGGGTGTTGTACCAGCAGGAGTGAGTATTGCAAGTCCTCTCTGTGTTGCCTGTAATAATCTATAATACCCTTCATCAAAGGGCCCTTGTTTTTCTTCCCTGATTTTGCCTCTCAGTTTCAAGAGGTATCCCTTGGTATTGGCTGTTGAGATCCATTGACCAATGCTAGGGCTCTATTAAAGTCTAGGGGCCTTAACTGCAATGGGAGCTGAGACTTGGCCAGACCTAGCTGGCTTGGATATGTTCAACACCTCATTCCTAAGTGCTTTCTTATAAATAACCAGATGTGTGAAATGCAAGGACGCATGCAAGATAATGTGGAAAATGACTGAATAGCAGTAAATGGGCATTCAGGCTGGTAGCAATGGTTGTATAATGAAGGCCACCACAACTGGGCCAATAATTCTCATTGTTCATGTTGTCAGACAATTTTGCCCCTAGTGAAGGAGATACACTTCATTGATTCGGATCTGCATTCTCCTGCATTTTGAATCAGGAACATGATGTGCAATTAAAGCTATTCTAGATAGAGAAGTAACTGTGATAGATCACATATCCATATCCATATCCATATCCATCCATCCATCCATCCATCCATCTTTAGTCCTACATTGTATCCTACCCTGTACACCTCTCATTGAATTGTGATTTCCATATCATGATATCCATATAAGAAAGGACCATGGAAACCGTTGTGCTTTCCTGCATGTGAATATAGACCTGTAAGAATCTGGAATTTACTATTCTCCTTCTGATGGGCCAAGGGCAGCTTTTCCAAGATTCCCAAAACTTTTGGTGCCCTCCAGAAGTTTTGGACTTCAACTCCAAGCATTCTGGACCATTGGCCATGCTGGCTGGAGCTGATGGGAGTTGAAATCCAAGATATCTGGAGGACAGCAGCTTGGTGAAGGCTGGTCTAAAGCCTGAATTTCTAAAGCTTGAATTGAACCCCCTAAAACAATGTTAACCCAATAATACAATAATAAAATCCAGATTAAATTTAAAAAGAGATAACACCATGTACCCAAGAGCAGCCAAGCAAGCCCTGACTCAAGCATTGGCCAAGGGAAGTAAGTTAGTCTGTAGGGCCCACTGGAAGACCTCTAAAGATGGAGCCTGGCTGACATCAGTTGGAACAGAATTCCGCAAGCAGGGGGTCACTACCAAGGAGGCCCTACTCCTTGTCCCCACCAGCACACATGCACACACTTCAGCTTTGCTAGTCCATCAACAAAGAGCTGAAATTTTGACTTCAGTAAGAGTACAATTAAACAAAGCTTTAAACTACAGATCCATGTTGACTCTACTCTTCACCAGTCCGAGCTGGCATGTGAAGATCCAGCACCGTTACACTGGCCACAAGCAAAGAGGGAAAGTGCAGAGAGGGAACTCTTGTATTGGTGCATCAAGGAGGGAACAGGCAGCAAAGCAAGGGACTGTCACAGTTGCTGGACAAGTAATGGGTACCAGGGTGAGTGCAGGGGTGTAATGATCAATTGTGAAGTGCAGGCACTCTTCATAAAAATCCTCGTCTCTATGCTCCTAGGAGATTCCAAAATGCCGGCAGCTTTGTTGAACTATTCCTGTACATGTGTGTGTATACAAACATATACTCCTCCCTTGTCCCCAAAGAGCAGCAGTTCATGCCATAATACCCAGTTTATTAGGATGACCGGACAATCATGAACAATGAGCAGGCAAAAGGCTGTGCAGTGGAATGGTCCTCAGAATTTCTCTATGCAAAAACAGGGTGGGGAAGTTTGAGTGGTTGTTTGCGCATAGCTCCATTGCAAACTACTGCACTATTCAGCAGGTATCAAAAATAATGAAGAAATAATGAGATTATATTATTTTTAATTTTAGGGTGTTCTTCCATCCTTGCCTGTGAGTACTGAACACCATTTATATATTTCCCTGAATGATCTATCCCAGCATTTGGGATTCAGAAGTAGAATGTTAAGTACTTGGACATTTCACTTTTAATAGTGTTTAATTTTGGATATAAATATGGGAGGGAGCGTTTCACTACTGTTTTTTTCTGGAAGGGAGCACTTTCTATGGATACGCTAGTAAAGCCATACTTGAGACCCAGCCAGAACCCATGATATCTGACTGCAGAAATCATAACTGAAATGTAAGCAGAGAGTTGGGTACACCTGTTGGACTTTAATTTGTTCATTGACTCTTGGATCCAGACTTCATTTCTTAGAGTACACCTATCAAAGTCAACAGGACTTACATTAATGGTGACTAGCTTAGTATCCAGTGATGCCAATGGGTCTACTCTAAGTATGATGAAGTCTGAATTCAACCCTGATTGAGTGCTATAGTGAACTCCTTCACCTTCATGCTGTAGACCAGGGGTAAGCAACTATAGGCTTGAGACATCACCTCCCATCAGCCCCAGCAGCATAGGCAATGGTCAGGGATGTTTTAGTCCAAAATATCTGGAGGACACCAAGTGGGGGAAGGTTGTAGGAGATATTGAAATAAGTCGGTTTAAATCCAAACTTTTCCCAGGTGAGCTCAGCTTTAGAACAGGCTGGATGTTTTTTTTTCTTATCTCCATTCAATGAATTATGAAGTTCAGCAGGTAGTGGAGGAATAACTACTTTGTATTTTCATCATTTTTTGTCTTGTCTTACATTGTATTTTAATGTTTTGTAAGCCACTCAGTGAAATTGTGTAACGGGGTGGCTATTGAAATCACAAAAAAAGCAAATAAATACTTTTAGAAAAAAATAGGTTGATCCTGTAGCTTCCTTGCCCATGAGCACTGAAACTTTTCAATGTATTGTCTGCATTATCTGTCCCAGTATTTAGCATCAGCAGCTAGAACCTCCAGCCCTCCTCAGCTACTGGTTGTTGGAAGTAGAATACTTCTTCTGAACTTGGAGATTTCACTTTAGAAAGCCTTTACCTTTACATCAGTGCAGGCCAGTCGCTCCTATTTCAGTGGGGCTGCAAATCTGCTCTAGGTTTCAGTCAGAACAAATCAGAACTTTAAAGGAACTAGCCAAGGTGCTGAACTCTATCCCCAAAATAGGTTCAGCACCTTGGATAACACATTTAGAATCTGGACAGGTTCTGAATCAAACCCAGAGTGGAATCACCTCCCCGCTCAAATAGGAGCCACCAGCCTCCACTCCTGGTGGAGGGACTATAATGTGTCCCAAGAAGGCCATTTCCTTTCACCCTACCCCCAATCGTTTGGTGGTGTCCTGGCTTTTCAACATGCGTTTCCTGCATTCTAGAAGGTTGAAATGACGCTCCAAAGATGTAGTTACTGGCTGTAAATGCTTTAAGCTAAAACTTGCTGGTATTTTTGGCCCCACCCCATTTGCCTTTGGCCCCACCCCTTTTCCTTTTTGTACCCCCTGCCACTGAAATTGAATTCTCTGAAATTGAATTCGGCTCTTGGGTTTAAAAAGGTTCAACACTCCCTGGAGTAGAGCATCACTGATTTGACTACCTACTCTAGGAAAGTAGCGTTGGGGAAATTCTTCATGGCTCAGTTCAGAATTTGCTCGGTAATTACAAACATTTTCAATGAGCATTTCAAGTGTTGTCTGTCTCTAGATTCACAGCGTTGGCACATGCAAGCACATGGTGCTGCACTCCTGAACCTTCTCATATGGCTCCTTGGGAAGTGTAGTTCCCAGGACTGGTAGAGAGAAATCAGGATATCCAGGTGGCATCTCCACTTGCCCCTTAATGCATTCGGTGATTTAACTCAAGCTTTATTCCAGTAATATGCAGCTGTGAATAGAAATAGTAATGAATGTGAACAGAAAGAAATAATGTTTGCTCTATTTTTGTCTTTTAATACTGGTGATAATAAAATATATTAAAATTCACACACAAAAAGAAATAAATGACTAAAGTTCTGATCTCATCCCCTCTAATAGCTTGGACGAAAGAAGAGAGCTCTGGTAAGTACACAGTCCTCTTTGTAAGTTTTGATTTTTTAAAACATTTAGTGATATCTCGGTTGATTTTATTTCTGGGAAAATGAGATGTAGGGTGCTTCTAGATTAGGCTTTTTTCATCCAGTCATCTTGCCTCATTCATGGAATTTTACAGTGTTCTAGACATAAAATTCCTAATTCATGGAAGTTTACAGTGTTCTAGACATTGTCCGCTTGTGTTTTCCCACCACTTCTTGTCCCATCCCTCCCCCAACAATAAGGGGATCTCTACACCTGAAATTTATTGCACATTCATGGTTGCTCACTCACTGAATTGTGCAGGTCCATTACATGATGTCGTCGTTGTCCAGTCATTATTCCATTATTTCTTCCCATCTATCCCATGTAGGGATGTCAGAGAGTTCCGCCACAGACTCCAGTGAGGCACCCCGGAATCCGTGGCGGAACGGCCTCCCCCTTGCCATGCCGTGGAATCCCCCTGGGACAAAGCGTACCTGGCGGCGGATGTGGTGGCTCCAGCGGCTCCGGTGGTGGAGGATGCAGTGGCGGTGGCTCCGGCTAGTCTCCTGGCTGCTACCAAGCTGCTGCAGCCGCAAATGGCGGCCGTCGTAGCGGCCTCCATTTGTGTGGCTGCCTCTCTTCATGACAGGCTACATAAATACTTATGTAGCCTATCACGGCAAAGAGTCGCTACCCCATTTGCGCCCCTGCTCTTTGCTGTAATAGGCTACGTAAGTATTTACGTAGCCTATCACGAAGAAAGGCAGCCACGCAAATGGCATAGTGGCTGCCATTTGCATAGCTGCCTTTTGTTGTGATAGGCTATGTAAATACTTACATAGCCTATCAAGACTTGGCAGCCACGCAAATGGCGGCCGGTGTAGCGGCCGCCATTTGTGGCCGCAGCAGCCCAGCAGTGGCCGGAATTCCGCAGAGTGGGGCCAGCCGGGGAATATTCCAGGGGGAGGGACAGAGTGCCTACCCCCCACCACGGGTGACCTGGAACTGAGCCAGGTAAGGCTTTCATACATCCCTAATCCTGTGTTTTCCTCAAATGGAAAAAATGGGGTATTTTTCCAGATATGTGCAAATGGAGCGCCATGTCCTCCCCTGGTCTTTCTCCCCTAGTGTGAATGAAGTGCTGAGTGTGGTTGTTGGGGGCATGGCCATGATGTCGAAGGTGGTGACAAAGGTCTGATGGGTGTTCAGCCTTCTCACTCCTGTGCCATTTTGGCTCCTCGCCATTTTCAGCCTGCCTGTTAAAAACAGAGTAGCAGAGAGGCAGAGCAGCAGCGAGGTGGGGCAGTAGAGCAGAGGACCAGCAGAGGGGCTGAGCAGCAGGGACTGGCCAAAAGCATGGAAGAGGGAGGCGGGGCCTGGGAGATCAGTGGGGGGGGGCTGTCCGCATGTCAGTCCCCATCCACCAGTAATGTGCAAGGGGAGGGAAAGGGGCAGGAACCCAGAAGCAAGCATTGCTGAACTTGGAGTGTGTGTAATGCCTCTTCACAGAAACATAACGCTATGGGAATGGCCATCTACAGAGAAGGAAGAGCATGTAGAGGGAATCAGTTGTGATCCAGCATTTAACATGGAAGCTGAAAGCCCCGTTTTAAATGCAGGATTTTAGGCTGGTGTAGAAATCCCCTAAGAATCTGTTTAGGAGGAAAAGACACAATTGCTGCATGATGCCTTTTGATTGGTAGCACTGGGAGTCATCTGTCAGGAAGCAGCACAGAACCTAGAAGAAGGCGGAATTCATACTAGGCTATGTCACCATAGCTTTGTTCTTGGGGTTTGTTTTCTTTGATATCCTCTCCTGTCTGTGTTCTGAAGACTGTTGTGCTGACACTGAAAATCCACATTTAAAACATTTTAAATTTTAAATCCCCATTTAAAACATCCACATTTATCTTAAGGAGCGCCTCCAGCAGCACCAGACAGGCCGCTTAACAAGATCAGCCTCGGATGGCCTTCTCTCTGTCCCATCAGCCAGGACAGCTAGACTGGTGGGGACGAGGGAGAGGGCCTTTTCTGTGGTGGCCCCCACTCTGTGGAACTCCCTCCCTAGGGAACTCTGCCATGCCCCCTCTTTAATGAGCTTCCGCTGTGCATTAAAAACGTTGTTGTTCAGGCAGGCATTTGGGGTGGGTTAGGGTATTTTAGAAAATGTTTTTATTGTAGAATTTTATTGTTTTAAACTGTTTTTATTGTATGTTGTACATTGCCCAGAGTGGCTGGGTGACCAGCCAGATGGGCGATTAATAAATAAATAAATAATAAAACAAACAAACAAACAAACAAAAACAATGGAAATATCTATGAGCAGGAGCTGGCAGGAATCTAGTATATAGCCCCTAGTTATTTTCTGCAGGAGAATAGCTATTCAAATCTGTGTTTTTCAGCCTCCACCTCCACTTATAGCAACTGATGAAGTTGGTTGTAACCACAAAATCTCATGCTAATGTACTAAAATATCTGAACAACTAAACAGTTATTCTGGATGAGTGCTACACTTTAATCCTTGAATATTCCAATGCAATATCTTTCCATGTTCATATTCTTCAGTTAGATCTTTGAGAGTTGGTTTGTTTGGTATCAGCTCCTTCTGTACTCTGAACCCTGTTGGAAATGGGGATGTATGTACATTTCACCCAACATGTTAGCCTGGGGTTTTTTTGAGGAAGCATTTAATGCAGGGATAGAAGAATTTAAAGGAATTCAAAATGCTTAATCTGATGGCAACTGTGTTTGAACCATATGTAATGAAATCAGTTCAGATCTGTTTGTCTTTATATTCAAATTTTCCCCGACAAAAGGGCTGGATCCCTGACTGGTATCCAAACTATACATTACATTGGATATCTGCAATTGGATTTCCCAGTATTTCAGTTGCTGTTGTTGTTGTTAGTGTCATCGTCGTTGTCATCATCTTCAAGTAGTTGGTCCAAATGGAATGCCACCTTCCCTGCAGGCTCCACCCACTCTCCTAAGGAAATGCCTCTCCTAAGACTTAGCTACTGGCAGTAGCAGCTTTAAGCTGGAATACACTGGTAATTTACACTGCTTTCTAAGAAATAGGGGTGGCATGGGTGCCTGATTCAGTCCGGGAATGTGGCGGATCTGCTCCTGCCCACACCCCAGAGCCCCGCTCACCCAGCCCCCGCCCCTGCTCACTCCCATCCATGCTCGGCGAATAGCCTGCACTCACCCTGGCAGCCTTGTCAAGCATCACAGTCACCATTTTCCGAGAAATAAAATGGCGATCGCAAAAATGTGCAAATTTGCGCACATGCGAAACTGCGCATTTTGCGAATGTGCATATTTGTGTATGCACAAAAATGCATATTTTACAAAAATGTACATTTTCGTATACACAACAATGTGAGCTTCGCAAAATTGTGCATTTCACACATGAGAATATGTGCACTCGCAAAAATGTGCATTTTTGCGCATACAAAAACATGTGCATTTTTGCGGTCGCCATTTTTTTTTTTTTTAGAACTGGTGACTGTGGAGCTCGATGAAGCCACTGGGGTGAGTTCGGGCTGCTCGCCAAGAATGGGAGGGGCTCGAGCGCAGTCCGGGGACCGGCGAGCAGGGGCAGGGGCTGGGCTGGAGTCTGGATCCTAGGCAGGGGTGAGTTTGCACATCCCTACTAAGAAATAACCAGATCCATAAAATGTGCTGTAATACACCATTTTCCATGCTTTTGCCCCTCCACCTTTTCTTTGTTATTGCAAGCTGGTCTGTTTGGTATCAGCTCTTCGATCTCCTCTCCTACGCCTCTTGGAAAAGGACAGTGGATATCTTTCCAAATGTATTCTTCATTTATTTAAAAGATCTATAAGCTGCCTTTAGGGCAATGCCCTCTTCCCCTGCAATCTTATTGTGACATATCCAAGCAATGTGCACATTGATGGTGCAATGTAAATAATGATTAGCTTCTGTAGTAAAAATGAGAAGGAGGTGAGGAACTAGTAGATTCTATGTCCCTGTGTGAATATGTTGTCAAGTAAAAGTTAAGAACAATATTTTTTTACCATCTAATGTACACAACTTACTTAACACTTTGAAGGTGCAAAACACTGTCAGCTTTGCACCACACAGAGTGTTTTGTAGGATGGCCCAAAAGTTCTTTCTTCTCCTCACTCTTCCATAAAAGTCCAGCTTTGTGGAGTGTCTGGGTGATAGTTGTCCTATGGATGGTTTGTCCCATCTTAGCTGTGGATCTCTCCAGCTCCATTAGAGTTAACATTGTTCTCTTGGTTGCTTCTCTGACTAATGCCCCCCTTACCCAGTCACTGAGTTTTTGGTGGATGGCTTTTGCTAGGCAGAGTCGCAGTTGTGCTGCATTCTTTCCATTTTGTAATAGTGGATTTAACTGTGCTCCAGGAGATGTTTATAGTTGGGATTTTTTTATAACCCACCCCTGATTGGTTCTTGTGCAGAATTTTATCCCAGACTTGTTTTGATAGCTCCTTGATCTTCCTGATCTGTTTGTTGAGTTATGCTCTCCAACAAACTCTGGGGCCTTCCAGAAACAGGTGTATTTAATCTGAGATCATGTCACACTTAAACTGCACACAGGTGGACTGCATTCAACTAGTTATGTGACTTCTGAAGGCAGTTGGTTGCACCACAGTTTATTTAGGGTCTCACAGCAACAGGGGTGAATACTCATGCCATCTAGACTTTTCAGTTTTTTATTTGGAAATCATTTTCCATTAGAGCAATACGACAATGGAACCAATTACCTGGGGAGGCGGTGGGCTCTCCCACAGTGGAGGCATTGAAGACCAGGCTGGACAGCCATCTGTCAGGGATGCTCTGACTTGGATTCCTGCATTGAGCAGGGGGTTGGACTCGATGGCCTTGTAGGCCCCTTCCAACCCTACTATTCTACGATTCTATGATCCTATGATTTTATAAAATATGTAGATCCCCCCACCCCACCCCTCAACATCATGGACTATTTCGTGTAGGTCAGTGACAAGAAATGCTACTTAAATCCATTTTAATTCCAGGTTGCAACACACAAGAAAGTGGAAAAGTCAAAGGGGTGTGAATATTTATGCAAGGCACTGTATAAGCTACTGTGACATAATCAATGGGTCAGATCCAGATTTAGTCATACTTTAAGTGGACCAGTTGAAATCAGTGTGAATTAAGTTAGTCATGACCTACTGGTCCCATTGATTTCAGTGGGCCTTCCCAAAGCATGCCCTTTGGTATTTCCTGACAAGAACGATAGGCTCCAATGCACCATTTCCCGTGTTTCTGCCTCCCCACTGTGTCTTTGTCATTGCAAGCCATGCCTTCCTTCCTGCATGACTTAGCTCCAATCCTTTTTTTCAAAAATAAAAATATCCATTTAAATGTGATAATATTTAAGCAGCCTTATCATACTTAAAGCCAACCCAGTGCAATCACTATGACTAAAGTTAGTCATATTTTACTTGTCCCATTGATTTCAGTGGACTTACTGAAAGGATGACTAGGCCTGAATCCAACCGAAAACATTCATGATATATGAGACAGCATGATGGAATAACAACATGTTGTTCTTGTTTTAAATTTAGAATCTTCTGCCAGGAGATGTAAGTATCGCAATTCCTCTCTGTATTGCCTGTAATATTCCGTAATATCCTTTGCCAAAGGGCCCTAGTTTTTCTTGCCCAATTTTGCCTGCATGCTGTGTTGACTCCTCTATATCAACGTTTTGATAGGAAGCTCCTTGGGACAGGGAACTGCCTTCTTGTCATTACACTCTCAATGGTACAATGTAAATAAAAGTTGTAACAATGAGTAGGAAGTGTGGAGCTAATGAGGATCCACCCTCTGTGAATATATTGGGAAGTAAAAATTACGAACAAGAACTGACTGCCCACTTTTGCATTGTAGCTTGGTGACCCCCTTGGTACTTACAGCAGAGTCCTTCCTGAAGCCTACAGCAGCTTCTGGGGGTGGGGTGGGGAATTTCCTTGGGGCTGCAAGCCATGCCTGCCCTTCCTGACATGGCCACAATCCTCCCCCCCTCCAGCAACAAAATACAAATAAATCCATCATTTGAAATGTGGTAATACTTTAAGATGAATTAGGCATACTTTAAGCCAACCCATTGCAATCAATGTAACAAAAGTTAGTCATCATTTACTTGTCCCATTGGTTTCAGTGGACCTGCTCAAAGCATTACTGAGTCTGAATCTAACCCAACACGTTCATGATATATGGACAGTATGATGGAACCACAACATCCTTTTTTTCTTATTTTAAATACCTCAGCTGACCATTCCTAACTGCTTTCTAATAAAAAAACTAGATCCATTAAATTCAATGTCACATGCATTCGATTGCGCCATTTCCCATGTTTATGCACCTCCGGTATGTCTTGATCATTGCAAGCTGGTCTGATTAGTATCAGCCCTTCCATCTCCCCCCCTAACCTTCTTGGAAAAGCACAGTGGATATCTTTACAAATGTATTCTTTAGTTATGAAAGAGATTTATAGGCTGCCTTTTGGGGACACCCCCCCCCATACGTGTTGTTTCATTTTCTAGCAATGTGCACATTGATGGTACAATGTAAATGATGATTAACATTTGTAGCAATAATGAGAAGGAGGTGTGGACCTAATGGATTCACCGTCTGTCTGTCCCCATGTGAATATGTTGTGAAGTAAAAGTTAAGAACAAGAACTGACTGCGCACTTCTCAATTGCAGCTTGGTGGCACCGCTGGCAAACTTCCAGAAAAAGTGAGTACTGCTACTAACTTTGTTTGGGTGCTCTTTTCATTCATAGCGAGAAGTCCAAGACAGACCACAATTTGATTGGCAGTGGCTTCCATGCCGAATACGATAATAACACAAACTATACTAATGAAAAACAACACTCCCCAAAGGGGGGAAGTCTGACTCAGCTATAGCTAAAGGAACCAGTGGACAGTGAACAAAAGATCGCAGCATTTCCCCAGCCATGGAGAGAGAGAGAGAGCGCAAAAGTTTGCAGTCCATGTTTTGAAAATTTTCACTGTGCACATCAATGATCCAGAGAAAGCCACCCTGCTAATGAAGATATGGACTGTGGTCCTTTCAAGTGCCTGATCTACTATGAAAGCAGAAAGGTTCAGGTTTCAGTATAGACCAGGAAGTGTCTGGAGTCTGGAATTGTATATCTGCTCTCTCCAAGGCTTTCCTATGTAGCTGAAATAGGAGAAGGTGATGAGATCAAGTCAGTATAACTGTCTAGAAGAAGTAGGGGCAAAAATATTCAAGAGGAGGACAGATTGTCCACATTGATTTTTTCAGGAAACTTCATGAGTAGGAGCTGCAGGCCTCTTGTATGGAGCTCCTACCACTTTCCTGAACAATACATGTGGATGCCCTCTTCTAACATAGCATTTCCTGCATTATGATCCTCCACTGAAAGAACTAGAGATAGAGAAGGACTCCTGTGTAGGAGATGTTCATGTCAGACCTGTGACTGCCTTCCTCCACTTCCAAGAGGGTATTGCGGGTTCTGAACTACAGAGAGATTTATTTTACGAAAAGTAACTGATTTAGATAATATGATTTCTTGTTTTCTATTTTAGCTTGGAGGTGCTCTCAATGTGAGTATTGCTCATTACTTTTATTTGGACAGGTCTTAACTTCATCTAGAATGGGAAGGGGGCATTTAGTTATTTCCCTGGGCAACTTCTGTATAAATAAATACATACATAAATAAATGTCAGCGGTGCCTTTCTTCAGATTAATGATCAATTTGGACTACCAGATCTGAATTTAGTACAAGTTCCCAGTGTAGTTTCACAAGCAGAATGGGACTGATTCTCCCAAAGTAAAAACTGCATAATTTCTGTTTTTCATAATAAGCTCAAACCGGTAGGAAATCTGAAGTTTTTATGTCCAATCTGCAAATGCAAGTGATGGCCGCCCTTCCTGTATAACATGGCCCCAATCCTTTCCCCCCCCCAATACATAGATCAGTTGAAATGTAATTATATTTTAAGCAGACTTAGTCATACTTTAAGCCAACCCATTATAATCAATGTGACATTAGTTAGTCATAATTTACTTGTCCCATTGATTTCAGTGGACCTACTCAAAGCATGACTAAGTCTGATTCCAACCCAAGATGTTCATGATATATGAGACAGTATGATGGAATAACAACATGTTTTCTTCTTTTAAATTTAGAATGCTCTAGGAGGAGCAGGAGTGAGTATTGCAAATCCTCTCTGTATTACCTGCAATAATCCATACTATCATTCACCAAAAGGCCCTTGTTTTTCTTCCCTGATTTTGCCTCTCAGTGTCAAGAACTGTGCCTTGGTAGTGGCTGTTGAGATCCATGGACCAGCGCTAGGCCTCAATTAAATTTTAGCAGGCTGAATTGCAATGGGAGCTGAAACTTGGCCAAACCTAGCTGGCGTGGATGTGTTGACAGTTTAACACCTCAGCTGACCATTCCTAAGTGCTTTCTTAAAAATAACTACATGTTTTAAATACAGCAACACATTTAAGATAATGCAGAAAAGGACTCTGAATTGCAGCAAATGGGCATTCAGGCTGGTAGCAATGGTTCCAAGATGCAGACCACCTCAGTTGGGCCAATAATGCTCACTGTTCATGCTGTCAAACAATTTTGCCCATCGTGAAGGAGATACACTTCATTGATTCAGATCTGCATTCTCCTGCATTTTGAATCAGGAATGTGATGTGCAATTAAAGCTATTCTAGATAGAGAAGTGACTGTGATAGATGATAGATAGATAGATAGATAGATAGATAGATAGATAGATAGATTTCCTTAGTCCTACGTTGTATCCTGCCCCATACACCTCTTATGGAATTGTGATTTTTTTAGTCGTGATATCCATGTAAGAAAGGACCATGGAAACCTTTGCTCTTTCCTGTATGGGAAAATAGACCTGTGAGAATCTGGAATTTACAATTCTCCTTCTGATGAGTCTCGGGCAGCTGGTCCAAGATTCCCAAAACATTTGGTGCCTTCCAGAAGTTTTGGACTTCAACTCCAAGCATTCCTGACCATTGGCCATGCTGGCTGGAGCTGATGGGAGTTGAAATCCAAGACATCTGGAGGACAGCAGCTTGGTGAAGGCTGGTCAAAAGCTTGAATTACAAAAACCTTACATAGGAGATGGGTAAAGTAAAAGTTAAGAACAAGAACTGACTGCGCACTTCTCAATTGCAGCTTGGTGGCACCGCTGGCAAACTTCCAGAAAAAGTGAGTACTGCTACTAACTTTGTTTGGGTGCTCTTTTCATTCATAGTGAGAAGTCCAAGACAGACCACAATTTGCTTGGCAGTGGCTTCCATGCTGAATATGATAATAATACAAACTATACTAATGAAAACAACACTCCCAAAAGATGGGGAAGTCTGACTCAGCTATAGCTAAAGGAACCAGTGGACAGTGAACAAAAAATCGTAGCGTTTCCCCAGCCATGGAGAGAGAGAGAGAGAGAGAGAGAGAGAGAACGCAAAAGTTTGCAGTCCATGTTTTGAAAATTTTCACTGTGCACATCAATGATCCAGAGAAAGCCACCCTGCTAATGAAGATATGGACTGTGATCCTTTCAAGTGCCTGATCTACTATGAAAGCAGAAAGGTTCAGGTTTCAGTATAGACCAGGAAGTGTCTGGAGTCTGGAATTGTATAATCTGCTCTCTCCAAGGCTTTCCTATGTAGCTCAAAGAGGAGAAGGTGACGAGATCAAGTCAGTATAACTGTCTAGAGGAAGTAGGGGCAAAAATATTCAACTGGAGGACAGATTGTCCACAAAGATTTTTTCAGGAAACTTCATGAGTAGGAGCTGCAGGCCTCTTGTATGGAGCTCCTACCACTTTCCTGAACAATACATGTGGATGCCCTCTTCTAACATAGCATTTCCTGTGTTTATGACCCTCCACTGAAAGAACTAGAGAAGGACTCCTGTGTAGGAGATGTTCATGTCAGACCTGTGACTGCCTTCCTCCACTTCCAAGAGGGTATTGCGGGTTCTGAACTACAGAGAGATTTATTTTATGAAAAGAAACTGATTTTGATAATATGATTTCTCATTTTCTATTTTAGCTTGGAGGTGTTGTAAATGTGAGTATTGCTCATTACTTTAATTTGGACAGGTCTGAACTTCATATATAATGGGAAGGGGGCCATTTAGTTATTTCTCTAGGCAACCTCTGTATATAGATAGATAGATAGATCCCAATGGTGCCTTTCTTCAGATTAATGATCCATTTGGACTACCAGATCTGAATTTAGGACAAGTTCCCAGTGTAGTTTCACAAGCAAAATGGGACTGATTCTCCCAAAGTAAAAACTCAGTTATTTGCTGTTTTGGATAAGAAGCTGCATTTTTTGTCCAATTTTAAATGCAAGTGATGGATTCACTCCTTACGCTATCATGCAATTCAGCCAAATGGGGACTTTTTTTCTGTAGGTATATTTTTAGTCCACACCCAGTAGCAAATAGTTCTCTCAATACAATCCAGGATTACAATCCAAGCTGAAGAAGAACTTACGGGGTTGTAATGCTTGCCCTGTATTAAAGGCATGCATTATGACCCACTGAGGTTTGAATCCCCAAACGGGGATTTTAAAATTCAGTGACACTAATATTTGCATTTCTTTAACTTTGACTCAGGATCTGCCTTCATGGAGAAGAAGGGGTCCTCTTGTGGAATGTTCCCTCTCCAATTTTTGGGAGCGGCAAGCAAAGAGTGACAGGCAAAGAGCCCTTTGGCTCTTGCTCTTTGACTGGCACCCAAGGCTCATGCCTCTGCCAAGGAGCAGCTTTAAATAACTGGTGCCCCCCCCCGACAAACAGCTTTGATTATTTGGTCCAGAGGGTATTCAGTCCTCCCTGCAGTAAGAGCTATAAGCTAGAATATGCTGGCATTACATTTTGGGGCCTTCCCCTTTTGGCTTTGGCCATGCTTACCACTGGAATGCAGCCCATGAGAGCTTCTCTGAAATGGAATTCCATGCATGTGCTGAAGGAGTTTAATCCCCTAGACTGGAACAAGGTCACCCAGAAGGCTTTGTAGCTCAGCCGATCTACAGCCATATTGCCACCACACTTTAATTTAAGTATCTGGCAGCTCTAGCAGTATCCTTCCCAAGGCCCAGAGCAGCTTCCAGTGGTGGTGGTGGTGGTGGGGTATTTTCATTGGGGCTGCAAGCCATGGCTGCCCTTCCTGCATGACATGGTCCCAATCTCCCCCCCCCCAAAGGAGATCAGTTGAAATGCGATAATACTTTAAGCAGACTTAGTCATACATTAAGACAACCCATCACAATCAATGTGATGTAAGTTGGTCATAATTTATTTGTCCTGTTGATTTCTGTGGAGCTACTCAAAGCATGGCTAAGTCTGAATCTAAGCCAACATATTCATGATAAAAGAGGCAGCATGATGGAATAACAAACTGTTTTTCTGGTTTTAAATTTAGAAACTTCTGGGAGGAGGAGCAGTGAGTATTGCAAATCCTCTCTGTATTGCCTGCAATAATCCATAATACCCTGCACCAAAGGACCCTAGTTCTTTTTGCCTCTCAGTGCCAAGAAGTTTCCCTTGGTAATGCTGTTGAGATACAAAAACCAGCACTCAGGCTCTATTAAAGTCAAGGAAGCTTAATTACAATGGGAGCTGAGACTAGACCAAAGCTAGCCGGTGTTGATGTTTTAACAGTTCAACACCTCAGCTGACCATTCCTAAGTACTTCCTAAAAAATAACCAGATCCATTAAATGTGCTCCAATGCACCATTTCCCAATGGTTATGCCCCTCCACCATATCTTTGTCATTGCAAGTTAGTCTGCTCTCCCATCTCCTCTCCTAACCCTCTTGGAAACAGACAGTGAATATCTTTTCAAATGCATTACTCATTTATTGAAAAGATGTATAGGCTGCCTTTAGGGCAACCCCATCTTCCCCTGCATTCTTGTTGTTACATTTTCAAGCAAAGCTCAACATTCCCCAACAAGACATCCTCCAAATGCGTTGGAGAGACTGCAGTTCTTATAATTCCAGCCCATTTAGCCATTGGCTATGGTGGCTGGGAATTATGAGAATTGCAGTTCAAGACATCTGGAAGGCATCAGGTTGGAAATGGCTGTCCTAACTCTTCCCTGAACGGTACATACAGATGGTCCCTTCCAATGTTATGTGCCCATGTTTTGGCTCCCCACTGAAAGAGCTGTGCAAACACCCTGTTTGAATGAGACTTTTATGTCAGGACCATGCCAGCCTTTCTACACATCTATGATGGTAGCGAGAATTCTTCAGATGCAAAACAGCTTCAATTAAAAAAAGAAAAAAAAAGAAATTGATTAGGACTGAATGATATCTTGTTTTCTACTTTAGCTTCCAGGTGTACCAAACGTAGGCATAAGTATTGCATATCTCTTTTATTTGAGAAGTCCTTCACTTTAGACACAATGAAAATGGGGGGTTCTATGGGGATCCTGCATATAGGTTGCCATAATTGACATGAACAGGCTCCAAGTTCTGAAATGAAGACATGAATTATGATGCTGCTGCATAGTCTACTTTGTAATATAAGCAGAGAGGTGGCCACAAATCTTTGACAAATGAATTCCAATGAATTATTTCCCTCTCATTCAGAAGCCTATTGGATCAATTTATAGTAGCAGTAATTGACCTCTTCCCTCAATAGTGTCCCCCACTACTCTGTCCTCCTGTGAATACATTATGAAGTAAAAATTAAAAACAAGAACTGACTGCACACGTCTACACTGTAGCTTCTAGTTTTTCTTGACTGATTTTGCCTCTCATTGTCAAGACGTATTCCTTGGTGATGGCTGTTGAGATCCATTGAACAATACTAGGCCTCTATTGAAGTCAAAGTTGCTTAACTGCAATGGGAGCTGGGAGTTGGCCAGATGTAGCTGGCTCGGATGTGTTGACTGATCAACACCTCAGCTGACCATTCATTAGGGCTTTCTAAAAAATAACCAGATCTGTTAAATTAACAAAAGCTCAGTTAACTTAAACAGAGCTTTAATAAAAGCTTTAAAGCACAGGTCCATGCTGCCTCTGCTCTTTACCAGTCAGAGCTGGCATGTCAAGGTCCAGCACCTTTGCACTGGCTTCAAGCAAAGGAGGGACGGTGCAGATAAGGAACTGTTGGGTTGGTGCATCAAGGGAGAAACAGGCAGCAAATGGAGAGGCTGTCTCAGTTGCAGGACAACTTATGGGTACCAGGGTATGTGCAGGGGTGTAGCAATCAATTGTGAAGTGCAGGCACTCATCATAAAAATCCCTGTAGCCCCCAGGAAATTCCAAAATGCCGGCAGCTTTGTTGAGCTATGCCTTTACGTTTGTGTATATACAAACATACACTTCTCTCCTGCCCCAAGAGAGTGGCAGTACATACCATAATACCTTGTTTATTAGGATGACCTGACAGTCATAGAACAATGAGCAGGCAAAGGGCAGTGCAGTGCAATGGTCCTCAGAACTTCTCTGTTCACAAACAGGGTGGGAAGTTTGACAGGCCATTTCCACATAGCTCTGTTGTAAACTACTGCAGGTAGATATTCAGCAGGTATCAAAAACAATGAAGAAATAATGAGATCATTTTGTTTTTAGTTTTAGGTTGGGCACACCTGTTTGACTTTAATTTGTCCCTTGAGGGTTGGTTCCAGACTTAGTCATTCTTAGAGTATACCCATTGAAGTCAACAGGGTTTCAGTTAATGATGACAAACCTAATAACCAGTGATGTCAATGGGTCAACACTAAGCATGATGTAGTCTGGATCCAACTGTGAGTGAATGTTAGAGTGAACTGTTTCACCTTAATGCTGTAGACCCAGGGTAGGAAACGTGATGTTTACATCATTGTCATGGCAAGCTGGTCTGTCTGGTACCGCCTCCTTCATCTCCTCTCTTAACCCTCTTGGAAGATGATAGTGAACCGCTTTCCAAATGTATGATTTATTTCTTAAAATGATTTAAAAGCTGCCTCTTAGGGCAAACCCCTCTCTAGGCTATGTACAAGATTTTAGACCACAAACCTGCTAAAACAGTGTTAATCCAATAATACAATGCTAAAATCCAAATTAACATTTAAAAAGAGATAACACCATGTACCCCAGAGCAGCCAGGAAAGCCTTGACTCAAGTTTTGGCCAAGAGAAATAAATTAGTCTGTAGGGCCCACTGAAGACCTCTAATGATGGTCAATGGAGCCTGGCTGACATAAGTTGGAACAGCTTTCAAGGAATGTCTGCTTCCTATTTACACACTGACATGTAGCTACCTGTGAACTAAAGAGATAGAGAAATAACTTGTGTCCTTCTTTTTCATTCAGAAACTACCCGTGAAAAGATCTGTAAGTATGGAAGTTTATTCTATGGATTATTTATTCATTTATAGACTGACTACCTTTGTAGCCTACCTTGCCATGAATGCCCAAGGCAACAGTAACAGCCACAATTAAAAAGCAACATGACAAACAATAGAAAACTATCTAAAAGAACCAGGAAATTTAGTTGCTGACTAGGGTCTTACATAATTATTGAAGTTGATGGTGGTGGTCTATGAGTGTGTGTGGGGTGGTGGTGGCAGTGGTGGCAGTGGTGAGATCTTTCCAGGAGAGCATAATCTTGTCTCATTCACATCTGCATGACCATGGCTTGATAACTGCACCATCAAGTGGCAACCTGCATATGCAAATATGGCACTGACCATCCAACAGCACAGACAGAACATTCGCATCACTACAGGCACAAGATTTTTCAATGACATTAGTTAGCACTTTAGTCACATGATAAGAAATCCAGTGTTATCCATGCATGTGTGAACCAATCAGATGCTGAGCATCAGGTGAACAAGGGAAGTGGTTGCATGGTGGCATCTTCCTTAGCATATGTGATTAAACATTAGAATGCACTTGAG
Organism: Heloderma suspectum; assembly: GCF_057233095.1. Classification (NCBI taxonomy): domain Eukaryota; kingdom Metazoa; phylum Chordata; class Lepidosauria; order Squamata; family Helodermatidae; genus Heloderma; species Heloderma suspectum. The sequence goes on from NC_139467.1 coordinate 17,318,819, forward strand.
AGAGGAGATCTGAGATCCTCACACTTAAGCCGCCTGTTACTTCAACGTACATATTGTCCAATCTTAAAACAAGAAAGGCTAACAGATTTACAGCACAAACCTATACATGTCTACTCAGAAAGAGAGGGCAAATTACTTTCTATACTGAGATAGATATCCTCAGCTACAACTGAGTCTGAATTCTGTGGATTCAAATTTGCTAGTCAGTCCAGTACATGACTCTCTAGATAAGTAAGACAGGCTTTTCATCTGCTATAGTAAGGCTTGGGAATTTATGAACATTCATTCTTCCTTTTTCTTGCAGGCTGACCCCGCACATGTAAGTGTTCAAGTTCCTTCTTCTGCACTTTGCATTTTCCATCCAATATGTGTTAAGTCATTCATAAAACCATTCTACTGAGGTGGACAAGACGATCCATCCATGGACAGTGTTCAAAAGATAGAAATGCTCCAGGCTTTAATCAGATGAGCTGAAATAATGAAAGATGATTTAGGGAAGATTTAGGGAGATGCGATCAAATAAGGAAATCTCCATGGATCATGGGGCAGAATACAAAAATGGATAGCTCTCCATCAATGGAGAAGTTGTTTTTTAAAAAGAGAGAGAGAGAGATTGAGAGGAATAGGGGTGCTACATTCGCCCTGCCTCATTCATGGAAGGTTATGGGGAGTGGGATTTAGAAATAAATTTCTTCCAGTGAAACATAGAAAGCTACATTATACCTCTATCTTGTTTCTCAGTGACTCCATTTTTGCTACTATCCTGTCATCGCTCACCACCTGAGTTAGCTTTTAGAAGGAGTAGCACATCCTCCTTTTCTCCCTGTTGTTCAGTATCCTGGCTGAAACAGAGCAGTTGGCACAGGGAGAATAGGAGAAGAAAAAACAGTGCTCTTAGTGAGGTCTGGCAGCATGATTAGCTTTGTTGGCTAAATTCACTAGCAACCTCACTAGGAGTTACCTGAGGTGCAAGAAGGAATGAATGGAGATGAATAAACTTCCATCTTTTCCTTTTCCTCTAGCATCACCACAGCCACCATGCTGGGGTAAGAGCAGATTTTCTTTAGTGTAAAAGATATTTCTTTGATCTTATAACAGGGAACGGAGGGTGACCTGGACTGCCTGTACTTGAGATACTTGAGGAATTTGTACAGTTGCAGTGTTTGTAAAACTTGACAGCTAGGGGGTGGGAAGACCCAGACTATGTATGGAGCATGATCCAGGAAAGATCAAGCCATCCCAACTTCCATTTAACCATAAAAGGACCTCTGCTGCATCAGAGCAAAGTCCTAACTTGTCCAGCATCCTATTTCACACAGTGTCCAACCAGGTGCTCATGGGAAGTCCACAAAGAGGACAAGAGGGCAGTAGCACTCTCCCTCTGTTGTCCTCCAGCGACTGGGATTCAGAGTCATGGTGACTCTGATCCTGGAGGCAGTAGATAGCCATCTTAACTAGTTGCCATTGGTAACCTGAATCAATGAATTAGCCTCCATGAATTAGCCTGATCTCCTTTTAAAGACATCAAAGGTGGTGGCTATCACCATATCTTGTGGAAGGTATTTCAGTGGGGGGGTTAAGCATGTATGCCGAAATCAGTGGGATCTGAAGGTGTTAGCTTTAGCTGGATCCTGCCCAGAATCTGCAGGAAACAAACGAATCCCTACAGATAAAGGTTTTCACCTATAAGGGTGCTAAATCCAATTATTTACTTTCATCTTTCTAGCACTAAGAACTGGATATAGCGGCGTTCCTGGACCACATCGATGACGGCTTCCTGCTCTTATGCTACACTGCCACCCCAAGCCAATCAAATGAAAACAGCTAATCACAAATCATACTAGTTTAATTTAATTTCTGTAACATTGATTTTCTGGCCTATGTAATGGAGGGCCACGGGCAATAAGAACTGTCCCATTACTACCATGGAGGATGGCTGAAGCTTTGCAAAAATAATAATAAAAATGGTTATTCCACAAAAATTGTTTGCTTCCTTTTTAAAATTAACATTCTTATTAAGAAATCATGTTTTCATTGTTGCTTGAATAAGATCATCTCACATTTGTCAGATGAGACCACATATGCCTGTTTTAGTAAATATAGGGCAGATATCAACTAGGTAGTGGAAACTGGGCTGGCCCAACATATTTTGCTGCCTGAAATGGAGCAGCAAATGACACCTCTGCCCCTTTCAGGGTACATACCCTGAACATGTGGAGAATTGGTTTTAAAGAAACATTTTATGACCGATAAGTAAATAGATCAAACGTAATCCACACTATTATGTCACATGTCTGCTGTTCCCATAGGGCTAGAGATATGGGCCCCCAAACCCTCAAGAAGGTAGCTGGGGTCAGGGATAAATTCTTGCTACAAAGAACAATACATCCTATGGGTCTGTGCACACTTTGTCACCCCGCTCCCCCTTGTTGCATTTATCTGCAAGGAATTACTTGGGTAGGGTGACCCTCTCTGCGTTGGGTGGATCAGTGGATTTCAGAAGAAATGGTAGGGGGAAGAAGGTTGCTACTACTGCCCCCCTCCCCAGTATCTGCTTTCCGCTTCATGTGCCGCCTGATGCAGCCACTTGACTTTGCCTAATGGTAGGGCTGGCCCCGAGTGGGTGTTCTCTTAAAAAACATGAAATGAGCTGAAGCAGTGGTGGGTGGTGCTAGACAGGACTGGTGGGCTGGAAGGTAGGGCAACGAATAGTAGGCTGAGCCAAGGGGTCATAGTGATCCTCAGAAGCAACTCATTGTACAGAAAAGGGAAACCGAACTGAAGCAAATTAACTGAGATTATGCCTGCAAAGCAGAGCACTGGGTGGGGGAGATCCACACAGCAACACAGAAGCACTCCTTTGGACCCGTATCTTTCTGTTGCAATAACAAACCCAATTGCCCAGAGAAGAGAACCTTAGTCAAGTAATGTCAAGATCATTAATGCAAAGCAGGGAGGTGATCTCTATACACACACACACACACACACACACACACTTTAACACTATTTTTTTACTCTCTGTCTTACTCGCCCTTTCTTACTTTAAGCACATGGGGCCACTTCCATGCTTGCCCACCTGCACAAAGCAGCAAGCCACCCCTGAGCTGAAGGCAGAGGCACACACATTCACTTGGAGGTGATGTGGGCCATCTATGGGGTACTACAGTCATATAAGTTTACCTTCTTAGGTTGGACAACCAATTCAGCCCATAGTTCAGTGTTGCAATATTGGATTGAATAGAGGCATGCAAATGCCACTCTAGATGATGCCTGTTTTTATGATTTTTTTGCTTCACAATGGTGTTAAACGTTAGAATAACTGTGCTGGTGTGGTGCAAACCAGGGCTTGGCAGAAAGTAGATCTCCAGATACTTTGGACTTCAACTCCCAGCATTTTTGACCAATGAACTCACTGGCAGGGGCTTCTGGGAGTTGAAATCCAAACATCTGGAAATCTTCCTTCTACACACCCCTGCTGTAAAACATTGGGACAAGTTTGGATTATTTTGGGACACCTTTCACTGACTGGGGGATAAATGGAACATTCAACCCCATTCTGCTAGTCTGGGGCAGGATATTCAGAGCTGAATATGTTATACTGTATATACTTGATACAACTTGGAGTACAGATATTCTTATTCTAAATTCACAAGGAAGCAGGTGGTTTATTTGGACATCATGTTCCTTGCAACATTAGAGATCACCTTCTTGTATGAATATTATGTAACTACAGGTGGAACTATGGTGAGGGGGCAGTCCCCTCTTTAATTTGGGATGGGGGCAATGCAAGGCTTGCCAGGAGGTGTACATGATGTGAAGTGATGAGAATTAGGGAAGAGACAAGTGGGTAGAAGCAGAAATGGGAAAGAGCAGGTGGGTGGAACCAGTGGAAGGGGCTGGTCCAGTTGTGATTCACCTCCCTGGAATGAAACTGGCTCTCTTTCACTGAAACAACTAGGAGATGTTCTGCACATGACCACTCATCCAAAGTGGCATGCCGCATGCCACACCACAGGGGTGTGTGTGAAATCAACAACATAGAAGAGCCACACTTGTTCCTCAGCTATTGATGGAGTGAGCAGGACATACTCAATGTTCTTTGAAAAGCAAGTTGGGATGTCAGCAGTTTGCCAAACAGCTGCTTCATGTCCACTGTCTTGAGACCATGCAGAGAGAGATTTCCAAAACTGACCTTCCTCTGACCTGCGTTTTTACACAACTGGAGCAGAGACTACACATACAACTGAGTTTTTGTATAGCACGTTTCCTATTGTACTTCACATGCATCCACCTTCCCTAAACTAGTGCCCTCCAGCTGTGTTGGACCACAACTCCCATCATCCTCAACTAGCTTGAGGATGATGGAACCTCTGGTCCTGCACATCTGGAGGACACCAAGTTGGGGAAGGCTGACATACATCTTCTCTACAATCCAGTGATGGCTGGTGCCTACTGGAGCTGGTGGGGTAGGGTCACTATAAGCAGACCTAAGGGTTCACCATAGATTGTCACCATAGGTGGGACAATGATCATCATAATCTCCTCAGAGAAACACACACTCTGAAATCCATATGAAATTCAAGGTCGTGCCTGCAAAGTATAGTGTGTCCATGTGTGGAATAATAACAATCATTTCCTCAGAGAAATACACACTCTGAAATCCACATGAAATTTAAGATCATGCCTGCAAAGTATATTGTGTCCATGTGTGGAATAATAACAATAATCTCCTCAGAGACAATACTCATTGAAATCCACATGAAATTTTAGAGCATTCCTTTAACCACACTGTATTGGAGGAACAACAACAGCAACAACAACAACAGCAGCAGCAGCAGCTGCTGCAGCAAAAGGCAAATAGAGGGGCAAGGATTGAGAAAAAATAAAAATGGGGAAAAATCTAAATAAGTTGGAAAGAGAACCAATTAGATTAGACAGACAATTCATGGAGGAAAGGTCTATCATGGTTGAGTGCTTGTAGTTAGTTTTAGATACACATTGTCTTTCGGTGTATTGTCTGTTCATGTCTTTTCTATGTAAATGTATTTTAAGCTCTGTATACTGTATTTGTAATGTTTTTAATCTTTCTAAACTGCCCAGAGAGCTTTGGCTATAGTATGGGGCGGTATAGAAATGTAAATAACAACAACAACAACAACAATAATAATTCAGTAGTTATATGAGTATTACCTAACCATGTCAGCTAAATGGAACCTCCATTTCCAGAGATAGTATATCTGAAAATCACAGAAAGTAATATACAGCATTACAATGATGTGAAGGTGCAGTTATAAGGGAAGCTCCATCTGTTAGACGTCTGTCTGTTATGCAGGTGATTCAGTCATAGAGCCCTAGGGACAGGCAAGGAAAAGGGAATAACCCTATTAATGTGGGCCAGAAGTGTAAACTGTGAGGGTTTGTATGGGGAGGGGTAGGCCATCTCATCCAAAATACTGAAGAAAAGTAGAACAGTGAAGTAGAGGTTCTTCCCAAATAGCTAAAGTACAAGCAATAGTAAAAAGAGAAGGAAGAGTATGGGGATGTCAGAGAAATCTGTGTCAGGGGGGGAGTTCGATGGGTTTTCCTAGGCTTTGCCCACTGGATTTAGTTTTGGTTGCTGCTGTGGCACTTGACTCGATCTACAGTGAGTCGAGCCATTTCGTGGATTTTTCTGGATGTTTGCACATTTTGGGGGGAAGGTTCTGCAATTTGCATAAATATCTGAGCAATTTCCACAAATTACAGCTGAATTTGCACAAAGTGCAGTGAAAATTATGCAAATTACAGCTGGATTTGCATACTTTGTGCCAATTCAGCTGTAATTTGTGCAAATTGCAGACACCCCCCCCCCCTAGCAAAAGAGCTCCTGGAGTTTGGGGAACAGCCGGCAGCTTGGCCTGCAGATGCAAAGTGAGTTGTACAACCATGGAACTCCGTCAAGCCAAAAAAATAAAAATAAAAATCATGTTTCCCAGTGACAGACATCCCTAGAAGAGTATAGTAAACAGTTACAATGACAACAACAACAGAAGTCCATGGCTCCATCTTTTTTATCTTAATTGTCCAGCTATTGCTACCAGTGCTTCACATACTGACATAAACTCTCTGGTCCCCATGAAAGTTCTGTTCACTATGTATGAAAAGGCTGGAGTTGCACAAACTCCCGTAGTCTTTGTTATTCTATCCCCAGTGATATCACCATTTCTTTTACTACTTCAGTTACAAACACCTCCTAGTCAATTATAGTAGATTCCTTTAGGGGCCCAATTCTGCTTCTAGTTGTCTTATGTCTCTTAGAGACATTTCCTTGACTGTTTTTGCAGTCCTAACTGGTCCTGCTTTACCACCTGCTGGAGGAGGTCCAGTTGATATAGTGGTAGCTGTAAATGCTACCACTTCCCACTCTTCCTCTATTTCCCTGGTTAGGCATATTCCCCCCCCCCTTTTTTTTAATATGCTGTGTGTGTGTTTCTAATCTAAATCTTCATCACTCCCTGTACATACTGTGGCTACCTTTTACTTTTGCATTCCCAACTGCTTTACAGGTGCTTTCTTTCCATTTCACACTAGCTTTGATCTAATCCTTTTGTTGCTCTCCCTTCTTCTAACGTAAAATGTTGTAGGAAACATTTCAGTCCTCCCACCTCCAATTGGGTTTTCTGTTCTTCTATCTTTAAGTCCAATCAAATTGCTATTTTGATTTTGCACCACTGGACTGCACTGCTTCTTTAAAAACAGACAGTTCCTGAAATCTTAGTTTTCAGCCCATCATTTTCTGATTGGAGCTGTTCATTACCTTCCATTATTTTCATTCATTCCTTATAAAAGGTTTTTGCTGCTTCCCATAACAATCCCATTAATATGGGAGTCTGTCTCTAGGTTTCCCCTCAAATACCCTATATTAATTGCTAAACATCTGCTCTATATCATTCATCATTCTCTAGGCCAAAGCTACACAACTTTCCATCCATGATGACTCCCCTAAAGCCAAGGCTGTGGCTTTTAGCAGTGTGGAACCTCCTTGAACCCCCTCCATTTTAGGTTTTTTCTCAGCCTTATTGCCTTTTGTTTTCCAGTTAAACAGAGTCATTGTTGTACTTTTGGGCAACATAGGGGTCTTTACTTTTCTTCTAGCCATATTGCAATTATGGGGGCACCTTCTCTTGCAACTTGGCAGGCTGGTAGCCAGCATAAATATTCTGGGGGGCTGCCAAGAAAGTAGGGGGCAGTCAAGCTGGTTGGTTGGCCTTTTAAGAACAAAATTGCAAACAGATTTTTTAATTATTTGTTTGTAAAAATAAATTAAGAGGGGCAGAGTAAATTTGGGGGGCAGGCCCTGCATAGCCCCCCTCCCCCATGGCTACAAGCCTGCCTCTAGCATGCCTTGCCTGTTTTTGTTTTTGTTTTAAACTAATATTGGCGGTTCCTTCCCCTTATCAGGTTATTCCTCTGCCTTTTTGCCAAGGTGGGTTCCTTCCCTTTAATTGGGCTATTCTTCTGCCTTTTTAGGGTTTCCCTCCCCTATTAAACTTTATGTACAGATGTTGATATTAGTATTGCTAGTAACACAACATTTCTTATCCTGCAGATATGTTTTGAGCATCTGTAAGTCACTCAAGAGAGCCTTGAGTGGTAGGGGGCAGTATTGCAACCAAAACTCTCCCCATGACCTGAGTTCGATCTCAGCGGAAGCCGGGTCTCGGGTAGCTGGCTCAGGTCGACTCAGCCCTCCATCCTTCCGAGGTCGGTAAAATGAGTACCCAGCTTGCTGGGGGAAAGGTAGTCACGGCTGGGGAAGGCAATGGCAACTCCCCCCCTTCCGCTATAGTGTGCCATGAAATGCCAGCATAAGCGGCATCCCTCTAGAGGTCAGTAATGACCCAGTGCTTGCACAGGAGGAACCTTTCCTTTTTTTCCCTAAGTTGCTCAAGAGGAAAAAAAAGAAAAGGAAAAAGAGTGTCAGCATGTAAATTCCCCCTTGCATTTCTCTACCATAAAAAAAATATTACAAATAGCTAGGATTACAGGGTGAGATACAGACTGAGACTCAAAATCCAAATGCAATTTCTAGAACACCTTTATTTAGATAGAATGCAGCTCAATTCAATCCATTCATACTTGCTACATTCATCCAGATAGTTACTCATGTTAGAACAACGGACCCTGATGGCCAACCAGGTTGTATACTCAGAAGGTGTGCTGTGTGCAGTTGCTTCTTTCATGTTGCCGTCTTCCTCTGAGTTCTGCTGATTTTGGTTAGGGATATCAGAGGAATCTGTCTGGGGGGTGAAGTTCGCAGAGCTTTTAGCAGCTTGCCCCCCCCCCCCCCCGGACTCTGGCTTGCTTTCCTTTGAGTTGACTTGACTCCATCTGTATTGAGTCGGGCCAGCTCGTGGATTTTCATGCCTTCTCCCCATGTTAAAATAGATATTTATGCAAATTGTGGGCACAATTTGCATAATTTATGCAAATTCCAGCCATAATTTGCAAAATTGCAGCCGTAAATATGCTTAATTTGTGCAAATTGCAGCCACTATTTTAACAAGAAAAAGACAAAGATGTGACAGTTCCCAGATTTTGAGGAAAAGCCCCCGGCTCAGCATTTGCAGAGCCCCCATGGAGCTGGCTTTCCCCACAATGGCCATCCCTAATTTTGATGTATCTAATACTCTTTCTCCCAAGTCTATGCATGATATGGAAAAACATGTCTTGCAGGAAGTCACCATTTCTTTTTAAAATGGTGACCCTTCTTCATCCAGTAAGTACATGGTGTGTAGATTGCAGCCATAAAGGGGCCATCTATGCAATATTACTGGTGTAAATGGCCCATTTACATCTGTAATATTGTGTAGATGGTCCCTTTACAGCCACAATCTATGCACCATTTACTTACCAAGAAGAAGAGTCACCATTTTCCATCCCAGACAAAGATGGCTGCGGGCGTTCCCCCAAAGTCTAGGTAAGGAGCAGGGGCCGCACACAGCTGGGTGAGTGGCTGTTTGGATCAGGCCGAAGCGGCCTGAAGCACTTCAGAGCAGTCCAACCCACTTCAGGATGCTTCAGGTCGCTCCCAGACCGCTCTGGAACCAGACCACTTCAGCCCGAATCACCCCAATCTGCTTTGGGATTTGGGCCAAAGCAGTGCATAGCCCTAACATAAAGGGCTTTTATAGATGAGGCTTTTAACCTGCCACTTTCACCGTGGCTTCTGCTTCCGGATTCTTTGTGGGATAAAGACTGGATCCTTTACACATGTTTTTTCTCTGGGCTTTTCCCTTCTCTGCCTTTCTATATGTTCCGCTATATAACTTCTAGGTGGCGCTGTGGTATAGCGGAATTACACAACGGACTAGTGTTTCTTCTTCTATTGCCTCTCTTACTGTAACCTCTTTGGGGGCAGCAATGTTTCTTTTGTTTATCAAACTCTGTACAGAGCCATGTATTTTTGCTACTGGATACCAGCTGCTGAAAGCAGCAATGGGAGCAGGCAATTGTTTTAAGGTCCTGCTGGTGGGCTGCCCAGGGGCACCTGGCCTAGCCACTGTAGAAAAGAGGATGCTGGACTAGATAGACCAGGGGTGGGCAACTTGTAGCCCTCAAGCTGTTTTGGCCTACAATTTCCATTATCCTTCACCATTGGCTATGCTGGCTAGGGCTGATGGAAGTTATAGGTTAAACTGGAGGACCACTCTGACATAGACTTTGGTCTGATCCAGCAGGGCTCTTCTTATGCTATGCTACACTACACTACACTATGCTATGTTACATTATGTTATGTTGTTATGTTTTAGCACTGACTCAATAGATTAGCTGCATCATTTCAACTCAGTGCAGATGCTTTCACTTAGATTCCTGCATTGAGCAGGGGGTTGGACTTGATGGTCTTATAGGCCCCTTCCAACCCTACTATTCTATGCTTCTATGATTCTATGACACACTCTTAGAAATAAGTGACATGTTACTGAATGCTTCTGCCTGCTAGAATTTAGAAGGAGGATGCACAAGTCAAATTATTTATGTATTGATGATTGAGAAGAAACACACTCCTGTTTAAACCATGTGCCTTCTTATCAAACAACTGATTATAAGAAGAAGAGGCTACGATACATCCATCATAGTAGATGACTGGATTGGGATGCCTACTTCATTATTATTTGCACTGTTCCTGTGCCATTAAATGTAGCTTGATGTGCAGACTTGAGTGCATTGGCACAAAATATCCTAACTCCACATGTACACTGATTATCTTGGGATGGTGGTGGATAGCTCAAAAAAAAAAAAAATCATCTTAGCTTCATGCTGCTGTAAAAAAAACCAAAGTCTGAGAATGATTAGGAAAGAGTTTGAGAACAAAATGTCCAGCATATTAATGCCTTTGCATAAATCTACAGTACTGTATTTGGAATTTGAAATAACAGCCCTGTTCAGACATCATGCTAAGCCATGATAATTACTGTTTTTGAGCTAACCATGATGGCTTAGCATGATGTCTGAATGGCATTTTGCCCAATCATGGTGGTTTATTAACCATGGACTAACCATGCTCACTAACAACTTGCTACAACATGTTTAGTGGCCCTAACCATGGCTCAGCGTGATGTCTGAACAGGACCCTGTGGTTAACTGAGAGCTCCAAGGCAAGAGTGGCCAAAATCGGCCCAGCCGCTCCTGCCAATGCTCCAGATCTCCATGGTCAAAATCTGTCGAGCAGCACATGACATGGCAGCCAAGAGCCAGCCTCCTCATTCTCCGTCCCTGCCCGCAGTACGAAAATTGGAGAAGTGCACGGGGAGTAAAGATGCTTTCCACCCCATGCCACTGTTATTGGCACAGCGACCTTGAGCACTTAGCACTCCTAGGCACAAGCACCTGTGTCCACCACAATATGGGAAAACATCCCCACCCAGCTGGCAGCTGGCCAAGCAGCAGCATCCCTGCCTCAGTTGGTGCCCCGGCACCCCCAGCCCCTGTGGAATGGCTGCCTGTGGCTGCTGAGGTGCAAAGCCCCAAGATGGCCACCAACAACTGCTGCAGCACAGAGCACCAAAATGGCCACCCACAGCAGCTTTCTCCACTGAGGCCCCCAAATGGCCACCTGCAGCAGCTTCCTCTGCTGAGGCTGCTGGGATGTATGGTGGCCTGTCTGGAGGACTGCAGAGTTTAGCATTGGTTGGTGAGTGGTTAGACTAACCACAGTACAGGCTGGGGTTACCTGCCTTGGTTAGCTTAACCACCCTTCCCCAATGTGTGTCTGAACAGGGCCAGTGTGAACAATTCTAGCTTCCCTATCTCAACAACAATACTGGAAGGATGGGGAAGTCTCATCCAATTCTGCCAAGAAACAGAATATGTATCACATAGTTCCCTTTTTTAAAAGGATAAAAATGTAAAGATGCATTGCACAACCCCCCCCCCACACACACACACCTGTTTTTCTGATATTTGGGAGCTACTATGCCTGCAACTATTATCCAATTCTGATCAAGAGAAAAAAAAAATAGAACCATTTATTTGCTTCCCATGGTAGTCTGTGGGAAGTATGAAGCCTGGATTTCTGAACCTCGGCTTGCGTTTGGCGTTGAGTCAAAGTGGATGGACTCCAAATTGGTCTGAGCCCAGTTGGGTCATTTTCCAAAGCACTGAATTGGGGTTGCAGTCAAAGTCAGCACACAACTCTAGTACATCTAGTACAAACTGGCTGAAAGACTATCCTGAAGATGTTGTCAATAGCAAAAGCTGGATTGTAGCTCCCCCAAATCTGAAAGGTGGGGAGCGCTAGTGCTAGCATGGGAATCTGTTCCCTTATCTCTGATTTCTCATTGGGTTTTATAGATTTTATTGAAACATGTTTTTATGGATTTTTTTAAAAATTGTATCCACTTTGTGTATTCTTGTATGCCTTAAAGGGGGCCTATATATAATTTTAGATAGATAGATAGATAGATAGATAGATAGATAGATAGATAGATGAGAGAGAGAGAGAGGGAAGGGAAGGGATTATTTTGCTAGTGCCACCAGTGGAAAGTCAGAGGGTTCTCTTGCTAGCAAGAAAATGCCTTTCCTTATCTCCAGGCTATAGCCAGGTGTGTGCATGCATGTGTGATTATGCAAGTGCATGTGTGAGTGCATGAACGAGCGCATGGATGTGTATATGCACATGAGTGGATGTGTGGTCCCTGGCATTGCCCAAGTGGCCCTTGATAAGGGAAGGGTTTCACTTTCACTTGAAAGCACTAGCCAGGGGACTTCCAGTTGGAACCAATGTCGCTCTGGTAGCATCCCATGGGTGCTCCCATAGGAGATTTCTCAAACAGCTTTTTAAAAGGTTGAAAAACCTTTTCATTCCCCCCTGGAATTAAAAGGGGGGCAAGGCAACATCTGGATAACATCTTGGAGAAAAGTACCCCCCTCGAGATAGTGGGAGGGAGGCTGGATTCCAGGATTATCTCTCCAGAGCTTTACCAACGCAAAAAGCTGTACTGAGATTCCTATTCCATAGGAGAAAACAGGGCTGATGTGTTCCACAATAATATATGCTTTAAGAAATATCAACAAATTCTGAGGGATGATTTAAGAAATGTTAACAATATTTGAGAAATCTGAGGACCTGTAAGATCTGTTTGAGAGAAACATGTCTGCGCCGAGGAGAAGAAAGGAGCTGGCACCAACTCCCCCCGCACCCTCTGTGTCAAAAGTTTTGAGAACAGAAGATATAGGGGAATTATTTACTCTGCTAAAGACTTTATCTTTGCAATTTACGGAGCAAGCCAAAAGACTGGATTTAATCCAAAATTCCATCACCGCCTTGCAAGGAGCTGTGCATCATGGCAAGAAATGCATCATGGCAAAAAATGGAGATGAAAGTTAATGAGCTAGAAGACCGAGTGGCAGGAAATGAAACTATGACACAAAATTGTTTTAACAATGCCTCTGATAGAATTTCTCAACTGAAGGACTTCACGAGGAGATCCAGTGTACGTATTATTGGGATTAAAAATCTGTCTAATGATGTAAAATTGCCTATTTTTGTGGATAAACTTTTGCATGAGATACTCCCTATCCCATCTGATATTGAGCTTGATATTTACTTGATATTGAGCAGGCATTTCATGTGCCAAATGCTAAAGGGACTGATTCCATGATCATAGTCCAGTTTGCAAAAGTCTCCACAAAGAATTATATCCTGCGTTTGGCAAGAGAGGGTGGAAGCTTTTCCTGGAAACAAGATAAAGTTATGTTATTTCCAGACTACATCAAAGAGGTGGTGAATAAAAGAAGGCAATTTATCAAAGCAAAAAATATGGCAAAACAAATGAACTTACAATATTACTTAAAATATCCTGCTACACTTTGTTTTGTGTCTGAAGGTCAGATGAAGAAGTTTCTAAATCATGAAATGGTGGAGGCATGGCTGAACATAAAAATGCATGAGAATTCTGTTAAAACCCCATTAACTGGAATCTTTAAACAAGCTTTGTTAACTGCTTGTGTTTAGTCTACATGATCCAGGCTAGGTCAGAAGATAAATAATTATGTATATATTTGTTTATTCTCTTTCATCTTTCTTTTTTCTTCCTTTTTTATTTTAAAATAGATATGGTATGCTGTATTTAAATTTATTGTTTGGGGGTAATTGTACACATTCATTTATATATAAAATATATTACTGATTGTTGAAGGTTTAAGTTTTTTATTATATAACACTATATTTCTTCTTCTTCTTCTTCTTCTTCTTCTTCTTCTTCTTCTTCTTCTTCTTCTTAATATAGGCTACTGGGAATGAACTGTAGACCTGTTTCTTTGATATGAGATTGATGATATGATATTGAAATGTAAAGTTGTTTATTAAATTGTACGATTGTTAAGGTTATAGATGTAGTTTTTAAAATAGAATGGCATCGGAGGCCCGGGGGTATTGGAGGTTAAACTTAATTCTTTAAAGGGGACAGAGAGGGAGAGGGGGAGGGAAGGGGAGGGAATCTTCTTTTTTCTTCACTTCCTTTCCTCCTCCCTTTTCCTTTTCCTTTTTTTTTTTGTTTTTCTTCTCTTTTTGTTATTGTGGTGTCCTCATCAGAATATTGTATTGTTGGGAAATTGTAGTATTGATCAGGTTGTTGGTAATTTTGGTATTGTTTATTTCATTTATAAAGACAAAATAAATAAATATATATATTAAAAAAGAAAGCACTAGCCAGGTATGTGTGCATTAGGGGTGGACGAAAGTCACTTACCTGTCGTCGAAGGCTGTTCGCGGTGGGGGGGAGTGCTTCGCTGCTCCCCCCGTGAAGTTCAGGCCAGGGGGGGAGGCTTCCCGCCTCGCCCGGCCGAAATTCAGGCCGGGGAGGAGGCGCCTCACCTTGCCCGGCCGAAATTCAGGCCGGGGAGGAGGCGCCTCGCCTCGCCCGGCCGCGAACGCGAAAGTTAAAAAAAAAAAAAAAACGCCCCCTGATAGGCTACGTGACGATTCACGTAGCCTATCACGGCTAGATCTGCAAAGTCAGCCATGATAGGCTACGTGAATCGTCACGTAGCCTATCACGGGTGACTTTAAAAAAAAAAAGCGCGTACACGAATGGCGGCCCCCATAGGGAGCCGCCATTTGTGTTCCTTATTTAGTCGCTGTAGTCTACGTAAATGTTTACGTAGACTACGGCGAAAATAAGGGCAACGCAAATAGCGTTGCCCTTATTTTCGCCGTAGTCTATGTAAACATTTATGTAGACTACAGCGACCAAATCAGGAACGGGTATGGCGGCTCCCTATGGGGGCCGCCATTATCCGTACACTCTTTTTTTTATTATTAAAGTCACCCGTGATAGGCTACGTGACGATTCACGTAGCCTATCACGGCTGACTTTGCAAATCTAGCCATGATAGGCTACGTGAATCGTCACGTAGCCTATCAGGGGAAGTTTTTTTTTTTTTCTTTCATAGCAATGGTGGCGGCGGCAGCCGGTCGAAAGACCGGCTGCTGCTCCCGCCTCGCTCGAACACCCGCCGAACCGCCGGCTGGACCAGCCACCGGGAGGGACATTCGGTAAAGGTAAGTCCCATCCCGGGGGGGGGTGCGGGGGGGTGCGGAGGATTTCTCCCTGAAACTTGTTCGGGGGGCCGAACACGTTGGCGCTCGCCCCCCCGAAGTTTCAGGGAGAAATTCTCCGCCATCCCTAGTGTGCATGCAGTTGTGCAATTGCATGCATGTGTGCATTTCCAGGCCCCTGGCATTACCCTCAGGGACATAAAGGTTGTGCATGTGCACTCCTGTCCCAAATATTGGTAAAACACTACAAAGATGTTTGATACAAGTGTTTGCACTTCATACATCCCACTTTAGTTTTTTGTGGTGCTTTGTCAGAGCACACAGTGCACATATGCACCAGGGAAACACTGCACAAAAGCAATACTGCTGCAATCATATATACATTCACACCAAATATGCTTGTGCATCAGTGTTTTATGAATATCCAAATGGGCCCCCACATACCCCTGGCATAAAGACCAGGAATAAATTAAATTAAATGGATTGAAGGATGGCCCACAACTTAATTTGTTTTCATGTCTGATCTTAAACATTCTTAATTAGTTCAAGCTCACCTCTCCAAACTCATTGAGCGCATGCATGCTACCAAGTTGAGGGCTCTTCACGGATCACCTACCTGATAGGTGTCCAGAGGAGGTCCTGTCTGTTACATCAGCCCCTGTGCTGGTGTTAGAGGTCAGTGAGACAAACATGGCCCCAAAGGGAGATCTTCTTACTCCAGGCCCCCTCTCCTTGACACCTTCCCCTTCTCAAGGGCTCTGAGGATCTCTTCACACATCACATTTTTTTTCAGGTGTACAATTGTGACCTTGAAAATGTGCCCCTAAAAATTACTGTGTGAATGTGGTCAACTTGTATTTGCAAATACATGTATTGGGCAGGCACACCTGGCAAAGGACCAAGATTGGCAGTGGCCCTTGTCTAGCATACTCTTGATGGAAAACCCAGATCTGCTGCTATAGAACATGTGAATTGGCCATAGTAGTTCATGGGTCAGGACAGGTACAATGTGCAAAATGAAGTGACTAGTTCAAACCACTTGGAGATTTTTTTTTAATTTTTTTTTTAGATATGGTGAGTGGTATATATTTTGATTAAATAAATGAATAAACAAACCAAAGTAATCAACTCTGAAATCCAGCAACTGTTTCAATTTAATCACGGATGTCAAATGTTTTCAAATTTTGTTTATTTTCATTTGTTTTTGAGGTATACTTTAAAATATTGAATATTCTTGTAGGCAGGCTTTTAGGAAGTAATAGGAAGTAATATCTCAATATCAGCTTGCCATACTCTGTACTTTTAGACAAGGGAATGGCAACCTGCTACGCTTCAAGTGTTTTTGAGTGCAACTTCCATAATCCATTAGTTATGCTGGCTAGGGCTGATGAGCATTGTAGTCCAAAACATCTGCAAGGCACCAGGTGGCTTCCCCTTGTCTTAGACTTTCTTGATTCCTTGAGTTTGTTTAAGAATCTAATTTACCCTATTACATTCTATCTTTGTAAGACACCCATCAATTGTACTGTGAAGCGGAAGCATTATCCATGCCACCCAGATACTCTGCCACGTACTTCATCTTGTGAATTTAGCAAAGGTCAAGTTGAGCCATGTTTAACACCCCAGTTAGGAAGAAGAATGACATCTGTTCTTTGTACCCAGTTGGCCCCTGGCTGTTGGTGTCAACAATTAATTTCCGCATGATGATGGTTATGATAAGTTGACCTTTCCTTATTGTCAGAAATGGTGGGTCCCCTTGACAAAGGAGGCATTGCATTTGGCCAACCAGGCTTGAAAATTCAGGATGGTTGCAAAGTGTAAGTACTGCAGAGAAAGTATGACTTCACATCCCAAAGGCACCAAAGCAAAGCCAAGATGAAGCTCCAGGTTGTGGCCGCTGTGCTTCTCATCTTTCTCTTTTGCCCCAAGGAAGGCATATCGGTAAGCTTGCTTGTGCTTGTTCTAAAGCCAGATTGTGACATCTTTCTTGAATGTTTAGCAAGCTATTTAGTCAGCTGCTGAAATTGGACTACATTTTTGGGGGGGCCCAGGACAATTCAACAGGCGACATAGTATGAAAATGTCTTTTCATATTTTCTGGCTAGTCTGTTCGTGGCATCAAGAATCCTCTGATTATACTTAGGGGATCATTTCAATTGTCATTGTTTTCCATTCAGGCAAAAGTGAGGACTTTTGCTTCCCCTTTCTTCTTTAGGGTGGGCAGACTTTGGGCTTCTTGGATCTACTTTTTTTAATTAGAACCACAAGGTCCACTAATCAGAGTGTTGGAGGGGTGGAGCAGTGGACTCAATTACCTATGGCATCCCATGGGCCAGATATCATTTAGACAAATACAGATTTACATCTGAGTTACTATATAATAGGGATTCTAACACAAATAATAAACATGGCCTATCGAGTTACACAAAGGACCTGATCAAAGGTGACTAATTAACACCCAGAATTGGCTGTTGAGGAACATGGAGGCTAAGAGTTAAACAATTAGCACAAGGCTTGCCCTAACATTTTTTCTTTTCTTTTGAGAGAGTTTGACTTTCCATTTTGTTTGCTGTTGTTAGACAATTGGGAGCCAGAAACCAGTAGTCCCCCATCTATCTTCTGCCCACCCCCGTGCAAAGCTATGGTAAACAGACAGAGGTGCAAAAAGAAGCTGTAGCTGCTGGGTTCCAAGTGGCCAAAATGACAGCCCAATCTTCTTCAAGTGTGCTGGGAAGTAAGTCCCACTAAACTGTAGGGGAATTCCTCTCAGGTAATCAATTAAACAAACAATGGATAAATGGGCTTAAATCAAAGTGTCTTGATGCATTAGTTCATGAGACTTCCTAAATCACTGGGCGGGGGGTTGGGGGGATAGAACAATGTCAAATTATTCTCTGTGCTCTTTGTTGGCAATTGAGGGGAGGGGCAGGAGGGAAGAATAGGAAGCTTGCCTTACAGTTTGGGTAAGGGTGAATTCAGGTACTTTTCAGTGGGGTGAAGGACTTGCCATTAAGAACATTAGAAGACCCATGCCAGATCAGACTAAGGGTCCATTTAGACAGTCCAGCACTCTGTTCACTCAGTGGCCAACCAGCTGCCTGTGGGAAAGCCACAAGCAGGACATGAGTGCAACAGCACCCTCCTGCCCATATTCCCCAGTACTGGTGTACATAGTGATACTGCCTTTGATAATGGAGCTATCATATCGCCATCAGGACTAGTAGCTTTATCCTCCATGCATTTGTCTAAGCCCTAAGCCCCTTGTAATGCCATCCAAATTGGTGGCTGTCACCACAAATTGTGGCAAGCCTTGTGCTAATAGCTTATCTCTTAACCTCCATGTTCCTCACCAGCCAATTCTGGGTATTAATTAGTCACATTTGATCAGTTCCTTTGAGCAACTCGATTGGCCATGTTTATTCTTTGTGTTAGAATTCCATAATTTAAGTATGCTCTGTTTCAAGAAGTCCTTCCTATGATCTGTCCCGAATCTCCCACCAATAAGCTTCATGGAGTGACCCACTGGGTTCTAGCATTATGAGAGAGGGAGAGAAATGTCTCCCTATCCACTTTCTCTACACCATGCATAAGTTGACGGAAGGGTTCTCTGTCTCTTTTCTAAAGTTTTGCTGCCACTTCTATAAAATGCCCCAGTGGGTATCATCATCATCAACAACAACGTTATTGTTTCTGTTACTGTTCTATACCACCCCATAGCTGAAGCTCTCTGGGTGGCTTACAAAAGTTAAAACATTAAAATACAATATTGTTGTTGTTCAGTCGTTCAGTCGTGTCCGACTCTTCGTGACCCCAAAATACAATATACAGAGTTTAAAAACAATTTACATAAAAACGTATGGACAATATATACAACAACATATAACTAAAAACAAGTTTGAACTAAAAAACATTTTTTTAAAAAAATCCAACTATAAAACACAGCTTAAAATGCGACTGCATCACAACAGACCCTCATTCCAAAGGGGCATTGTTTTTGCTACACGCCCCCGGGAACGATGCTAGGACCTGCTGTACTATTGCCGCATTGAGGTGCCCCGTTATAGAGATGAAGAATGAAGAATGATGCATTACTCTTCTCATCACGTGCATAGATTGATTTGTTTACTTCAGAGTAAGCATATTTGGCCCCAATTTGGATCAGGACTGATTTCATCCCCAAATTAAATGGGGTTAAAAATTATAGGGAGTTTAAAAAGAATCAATACCCCTGCCCCCATTTTTTGTAGAGGACAAATGACCCTCTGAAATGGAGGGGGGGGGATTTTAGACCTGGCATTAGAATCAAAATGAATAGCACGAAGCAATCTACTTCTTTTTCTTTTCTCTTTTAAAATTTAGGCACCTGGGTTATCTAGTGTTGGGGTGAGTACTACAAATCTTCTGTGCATTGCAAGAATTGTCCCAGTCCCCCAATGTGCTTGCACAATGCTGTGAACACCCTTGAATTCCCAGTCCCAAGGTGAGAACGGCTCAATTGCTGCTGCAGCCCGGTAAGTGTCCCAAACAGGTGGGAGGTTAGGGGACCTTTTTTTGGTCCCGTCTGCCAGTTCGAGTGATGGTGTTATTGCTCATGCTATTGCGAGCGCAGATGGGCCAAAGAAGACACAGACAACAAGCTTGGGTTGAAAATTGGGCCACATTTATTGAAATACCTGCAAAGGGGTAACTAGGACGGGCATCTAACTGTGTCAGCGGCTAGCTGGCACTTCTTGGGCGAAAACATACCCAGCCTGAGGGGTGGCGGTGATCTCGCCATCCCTCCAGACTGCCCCTTCTGGGGGAGGTAGACCTTCCGGTGTCACCCCCGACCCGGTGCCACACAACACCTGGGTGAGTGAGGAGGGTTGGTCTCCCAGGCAACCCTTATCCCCCCGCCGAGCCGCACAATCTGTTCGGGGGGCCTCAGGCGTCTCCTGTCACCATAAGGTGCCTCTGCATGCACACCATCCCTACTCCCTTTCATGTTTTGCCTGTCCTAGCCACCAACTGGAATGTGACCGATAATATAGACCGTATTCCCTTACAGGACACACTCAACCTGCAAAACAGTGTGACGTAGGCAAAAAAGACTCACAGTAATCGGCCAATCGAACTGTGAGCCAATAAATTCCTACATGGCTCCCAAAGGGGCAACCAGCAAGAAACCCACACTACTTAGGGGAGGGTGGGAGGGAGCTGCATCGAGCCAGAGAGCTGAGATTGGGAGGGGGGCTGAGTTTAAGGCAACTCAGCCTGCCCTTCCTTGCATGGTGGTGCCACTGGGGTGCACCAATCAGAGGCCCCTACGTCTTGTCACCCCACCTGCCCGCAATGCCCCCCCCTTTCAGCCAGACAAGCTGGCGCCAGGGTTAGGGCATTTGTGAGCGGAGATGGGTTAAAGAAGATGCAGACAATGAGCTTGGGTTGAAAACTGGGCCACATTTATTGAAATACCTGCAAAGGGGTAACTAGGACGGGCATCTAACTGTGTCAGCGGCTAGCTGGCTCTTCTTGGGCAAAAACACACCCAGCCTGAGGGGTGGCGGTGATCTCGCCATCCCTCCAGACTGCCCCTTCTGGGGGAGGTAGATCTTCCGGTGTCACCCCCAACCCGGTGCCACACAACACCTGGGTGAGTGAGGAGGGTTGGTCTCCCAGGCAACCCTTATCCCCCCACCGAGCCACACAACCCGTTCGGGGGGCCTCAGGCATCACCTGTCACCATAAGATGCCACTGCATGCACACCATCCCTACTCCCTTTCATGTTTAGCCCATCCTAGCCACCACAGGAGTCACAAGCCTACTGCTTGTGACTCCAGAACACAGAACTTCCTGCATGCCCCTTTGCAGATCAGAGAGAAATATGTTATTCACTACATGAGACAGGCGGACACTGTTCTGCCTGTAACACTCCCTCCATGTCCACAGAATTTCCTGGTGGGCAGTGCATCCATCACCCCATTCGCATAGGCCATGAGCCATTCCTCTGTGCACTTTTCCGACGTGCCCTGCCACTGGCAATGTCATTCCTTTCCTTCCATTCCATGCCCACCAATCAGAGGCCCTACGTCTTGTCACCCCACCCTCCCGCAATGGCCCCCCCTTTCAGCATTTGTGAGCGGAGATGGTCAAAGAAGAGTCAAACAACAAGGCTTGGGTTGAAAATTGGGCCACATTTATTGAAGACATCTGCAAAGGTGCAATACAGCCGCCCACCATTCTGTGCTCGCTAAGGGGGGGTGCCAGCCCGCAATTGCCTTCCCCCAACCAGACCAAACCTGTGGGCCGAGAGGCCCAAGGAAACCTGGCACAGGCGGTGTAAGCCCCAAGTGAAGGCCCAGGGGTGACGAATGAGGGCAGGCCCAGCGGTCGCCACGCTGCAGGTGGCAGCGTGCCCAGCAAGCAGCCTGCCGACTGACCAAGGCCACTTACAGCCGCAATGAACCAGGGCCGGCTGGATCCGGCCGCCCCATCACCCACAGCCCAAGGCCCAGCAGCAGATGCAAGGGGAAGGTGTAGGGGCGTGCATGCGGCCCCGTGCGGCTGCCGATGCCCAACAGGCCCAGCCAAAGCCAGCAGCCGCTGGCAACGGGGACCCCAGGAGCAGCTGGAAGAGGGGGGCGACACTGCCCGGCATGGCCACCAACGCACAACAGGCCTGTCCAGAGCCTGTGGCTGCCGATGACAAGGACCTGCAGGTGAAGCCCGGGCCGCGCCCACTGCCGTGCAAGTGGAAGCATTGGCGCAAAGGGGCGAGAAGGGTGCAAGATGGTGCGGTGCTTAGAGCGATTGCTTGCGCCCCCAAGAAAGTGCTGTGTGCCTGCAGCCACAAGAGCGGGGCCAGCCGCGTCCAAGGAAGGAGACGAAAAAGGGGGGTGGGCATGCCACTGCCGCAAACGCCAGCGCCCCCACATAGCAGCAAGCGCCGGCGACAACAGGCACTGCTCCCGAGTGTGCGCCGCTGCCACACACGCCGGTGCTCCCACCAGCACGGCAAGCGCTGGCCAAGAAGAGGGGTGGCGCCCAAGCTCGTGCACCCCCGCTTTGAGTGCTGGCAACCCCGGCGATGGAGGAGGCGAGGGAGGAGGTAAGGGGGGGTGGGCACGCCACCACTGCGAGCGCCGGTGCCCTCAGAGGGCAGCAAGCACCAGCGGTGACAGGCGCTGCGCCCGAGCGCGCATCACCACCACCAACGCTGGTGCTCCCACTGGCACGGCAGGCGCAGGCCACGAAGGAGCTGTGCCTGAGCGTGCTCGCCCCCGCCGCAAGCGCTGGCAACCCTGGAACCACGGGAAGCGCTGGCGTGGAATCAAGGATCGGCGCATTGATTGTAAGGATGTACGAAAGTTACTTACCTTTCTGCGGATTATGTTGATGGGGGGGAGGCGTTCCATCCCTCCATGCGGAATCCTTGACGGGGGGGGGAGGTGTCCATTCCTCCCCCCCGGAATCCTCCACGGCCGGCTGTGCTCCACGGCTCCATGGAGCAGCCGGCCAGGCCCAGGCCACAGCCATCCGCAGCCTGATTTCCAGCCGCAGAGGGCTCTGGGTAAAAAAAACCAAACACCACGTACGCAAATGGTGGCGGCTATGGCCGCCGCCATTTGCATTCCTTATTTTTGGCTGTCTTAGTCTACATAAATATTTACGTTGACTATTACCGTGAAAATAAAGGGGAACGCAAATAGCGTAGCGGGCGCTATTTGTGTCCCTTTTTGATTCACCGTTTTAGCCTATGTCAATTTTTACGTAGGCTAAAATGGGGAATCAAAAAGGGACACAAATAGCGCCTGCTACACTATTTGAATTCCCCTGATTTTCGCCGTCTTAGTCTACATAAATATTTACGTAGACTAAGTAGGGATGGGGGAGAATTTCTCCCCGAAACTTCGGGGGGCTGAGTGCCAACGTGTTCAGCCCCCCGAAGTAGTTTCGGGGAGAAATTCTCCGCACCCCCCCGCCCCCCGCACCCCCCCCCCCCGGGACGGGACTTACCTTTCCCGAAAGTCCCTCCCGGCGGCGGGTCCCGGCGGCTGTTCGTCAGGTCTTCAACATGGGCAGAGGCAGCAGCCACCATTCCAATAAAAAAAAAAAAAACCCGTGATAGGCTACGTGACGATTAACGTAGCCTATCATGGCTAGATTTGCAAAGTCAGCCGTGATAGGCTATGTAAATCGTCACATAGCCTATCACAGGTGACTTAAAAAAAAAAACAAACCCCGGCTTCAGTGCAATGTGAGCTGAGACTTGGCCAAATCCTAGTTGGCTTTGATCTGTTGACTGTTCAATGTCTGTCTTGACCATTCACTATTGCCTCTTTAGAGAAAATAACCAGATCCATTAAATGTAACAATGCATGTATGATAACATGGAGTAGAAACCTGAGTTGTAGTATAGTGGGCCTTACGGCTGGTACCAATGAGCACAAAATGCCAACCACCTTCATTAGACCAACACTGATGACTGTTCATTTCGACAGCCAATTCAGTCCATTCTGAAAGAAACACACTTGTGTCAAAGGCTCATCCCTCTGCCATGAAAAGCTTTAAATACCCAAAGTGCAGGGAAGAAGAACAAAAAATTTAGCTAGCTGGCCCAGGTGGAATTCAGCCCTCCTTACAGCAGGCTCCACCGTCTTTCCACAGGAAATACTTCTCCTTCACTTTAGGAAGCTGCATTTCTCACAGTGGTCTGGGTCTCCTGGGTTTACCTCTTCAAGGGGAAGGTCATGGTTGGAAGAGTCTGAAATCCAAGCACTGATGCCTTCCTACCTTGATGAGCAAAAGTGGAAGAAAATGGACCTAATCAATGTTCAATAACTTGAATTGTGCTGAACAACTGGCAACAGCTATATGTGTGTTTGTGTCTCTTTATGTGTCTCTTTGTGTGTGTGTGTGCATGCATGTGTGTGTGTGTATGTGTATGAGGGCACGTGTGTGTGTGTATGTGTGTAGACACCTACAAATAATGTAGAACAACTGAAGAGTTGCATCCAGACATAGCTATATTTAAAATATACCCCTTAGAATAAATGGAACTTAAGTTAGTCATGGCTTCTTTGCTTCAATGTTTCCAGTGAGTGTATTTGAACCATGACTAAGTTCAGCTCCATCCAGAAATGTTCATGATATATGAGAAAACGCAATGGAATAACAACTACTTTTCTTTCTTTTTTCAAATTAAGAATGTTCTAGGAGGAGGATTTCCATCGGTGAGTATTGCAACTTCTGTCCGTATTCTGTGCAATAGTCCCAAATTTCCTTCACCGTAGTTTGCCTTGCCTGGCTTTGCCTGTCAGTGTGAAGAAGTGCTCTGCAGTAGTGGCTTTTGAGATCCTCAGAGCAACTCTGGGGCTCTATTCAAGTCAAGGAGACTTCAGTGCAAAGCCAGCTGAGACTTGGCAAACCCTAGTTGGTTTTCATGTGTTGACTGTTCAGTGCCTGAGTTGACCATTCAATCTGATTGAATCTGACCATTCAATGCCTCATCTGACCATTCCAAAGTGCTTTCTAGAAAAATAACCAGGTCCATTACATGCAAGGATACATGTAAGGTAAAGTGGAAATGGAATACAAACCTGAGTTGCAAGATAGTGAGCATTTTGGTTGGTAGCAATGGCTGCAAAATGCCAACTAGCTTCATTAAGCCAACATGGGTCACTGTTCATGATGTCATCCAATTCAGCCCGTGGTGAAGGAGTTATGCTAATGCCAAAATCAGCTCACAGGGTTCTGGATCTTCTGGGTATACCTTTTCAAGGGGAAGTTCATGGTTGGAAGTGGATACTTCTGTCTTCCTATGATTCCAGTGAGCCTGCTCAAACCACATATAAGTGCGGATCCATCCCCAAAATGTTCATGATATATATGAGGAAACACAATGAAATAAATACTATTCTCTCTCTCTCTCTCTCTCTCTTTCAATTTAAGAATGTTCTAGGAGGAGGGTTTCCATCGGTGGGTATTGCAATTTCTGTCTGTATTGCCTGTGATAGTCCACAATTTGCTTCACCAAAGTTTCCCTTGCCTGGCTTTGCCTATCATTGTAAAGAAGTACTCAGCAGTAGTGACTGTTGAGATCCCCAGAGCAACACTGGGGTTCTATTCCAGTCAAGGAGGCTTCAGTGCAGAGTGAGCTTAGACTTGGCCAACCCAAGTTGGCTTTGATGTGTTGACGGTTGATTGCCTCAGTTGACCATTCTGAAGTGCTTTCTAAAAAAATAACCATACCCGTTAAATACAAGGTTACATGTAAGATAAGGTGGAATACAAACCTGAGTTGCAAGATAATGAGCATTTTGGTTGGTAACAATGGCTGCTAAATGCCAACTAGCTTTGTTAAGCCCACATGGGTTGCGGTTCATGGTGTCATCCAATTTGGTCTGTTGTGAATGTGATACACTCATGCCAAAGTCTCATGCCTCCACCAAGGAGCAGCCTTAAACACCTGAAATGGAGGAGAGAGAAACAAGCAGTGTCCGCTAGTTGGCCCAGATTAAATTCAGGCCTCCTTACAACAGACTCCACCCTCTCTCCTTAGCAAATGCCTCTCCTTCCTTTAGCAAGCTGCATAGCTCATAGGGGTCTGGGCCTTCTGGGTGTACCTCTTCAAGGGGAAGGTCATGGTTGGAAGAGTCTGAAATCCAAGCAGTTATGCCTTCCATACTTGATGAGTAAAAAGATGAAGAAAATGGAGCTACTCAAAGCTATATTGCTAGAACTTAGCTGTAGAACATGGAGCAAGTGTGTGTGCATGCATACGTTGTGTGTGTGTGTATGTGTCGTGTATACACATACAAAAAAATATAAAGTAATTGAAGGGTTGCATCCAGATTTGGCCATCCATCAAGTAGACCCAGTGAAATCAGTGGAACTTAAGATAGTCATGGCTTCTTTGTTCCATTGTTTGAAAAGTGCCTACTCGAAGCATGACTAAGTATGCATCCAACCCAAAATATTCATGATGTATGAGAAAGCATGATGGAATAGGGTTTTTTTTCATTTCTTTTTTCTTATTAAGAATGTTCTAGGTGGAGGTTTCCCATCAGTGAGTATTGCAAATCATTTCTGCATTGCCTGTGATAGTCCAGAATATACTTCACCAAAGTTTTCATTGCCTGGCTTTGCCTGTCAGTGTCAAGTAGAACTCATTGGTATGGCTGTTGAGATTGCCAGAGCAACACTGAGTCTGGGGCTCTGTTCAAGTCAAGGAGGCTGAGACTTGTGAGCTGAGACTTGGCCAACCCTAGTTGACTTTGATCTGTTGACTGTTCAACGCCTCTCTTGACCATTCTTTCATGCCTCTGTAAAGAAAATAACCAGATCCATTAAATGCAACAATGCATGTAAGATAACGTGGAATACCAACCTGAGTTGCAGTACAGTGGAGTACTTGCAGTGTAGTACTACAAAATAATGTAGAATAATTGAAGTGTTGTGTCCATACTTAGCCATACTTTAAATTGACCCATTTTAATAAATGGAACTTAAGCTAGTTATGGCACCTTTGTTCATATGATTCCAAGGAGTCTACTCGAGGCATGAGTAAGTGCGGATCCATCCCCAAATGTTCATTATATATGAGGAAACACGATGGAATAACTACATTTTTTAAAAAAATTAAGAATGTTCTAGGAGGAGGGTTTCCATCGGTGAGTATTGCAAATCATGGCTGTATTGCCTGTGATAGTCCAGAATATCCTTGATCAAAGTTTTCATTGCCAGACTTGGCCTATCAATGTCAAGAAATACTTGTTGGTGTGGCTGTTGAGATCCATTCAAGTCCAGGAGGCTTCAGTGCAATGTGGGCTGAGACTTGGCCAAATCCTAGTTGGCTTTGATCTGTTGACTGTTCAATGTTTGTCTTGACCATTCACTATTGCCTCTTTAGAGAAAATAACCAGATCCATTAAATGTAACAATGCATGTATGATAACATGGAGTAGAAACCTGAGTTGTAGTATAGTGGGCCTTATGGCTGGTACCAATGAGTACAAAATGCCAACCGCCTTCATTAGACCAACATGATGACTGTTCATTTCGACAGCCAATTCAGTCCATTCTGAAAGAAACACACTTGTGTCAAAGGTTCATCCCTCTGCCATGAAAAGCTTTAAATACCCAAAGTGCAGGGAAGAAGAACAAAAAATTTAGCTAGCTGGCCCAGGTGGAATTCAGCCCTCCTTACAGCAGGCTCCACCGTCTTTCCACAGGAAATACTTCTCCTTCACTTTAGGAAGCTGCATTTCTCACAGTGGTCTGGGTCTCCTGGGTTTACCTCTTCAAGGGGAAGGTCATGGTTGGAAGAGTCTGAAATCCAAGCACTGATGCTGTCCAACCATGATGAGTAAAAGTGGAAGAAAATGGACCTAATCAAAGTTCAATAACCTGAACTGTGCTGAACAACCGGCAACAGCTATATGTGTGTCTGTGTGTACACACACACATACACACATGTCTCTTTGTGTTCATGTGTGCATGCATGCATGTGTGTGTGTATGAGGGCATATGTGTGTGTGTAGACACCTACAAATAATGTAGAACAACTGAAGAGTTGCATCCAGACATAGCTACATTTTATACTTAAAATATACCCATTAGAATAAATGGAACTTAAGTTAGTCATGACGTCTTTGCTCCAATGATTCCAGTGAGCGTATTTGAACCATGACTAAGTTCAGCTCCATCCAAAAATGTTCATGATATATGAGAAAACACAATGGAATAACAACTATTTTTCTTTCTTTTTTTCAAATTAAGAATGTTCTAGGAGGAGGATTTCCATCGGTGAGTATTGCAACTTCTGCCCGTATTCTGTGCAGTAGTCCCAGATTTCCTTCACCAAGGTTTCCCTTGCCTGGCTTTGCCTGTCAATGTGAAGAAGCACTCTGCAGTAGTGGCTTTTGAGATCCTCAGAGCAACTCTGGGGCTCTATTCAAGTCAAGGAGACTTCAATGCAAAGCCAGCTGAGACTTGGCAAACCCTAGTTGGTTTTCATGTGTTGACTGTTCAGTGCCTGAGTTGACCATTCCTAACTGCTTTCTAAAAAAATAACCAGATCCATTAAATTGAATGATGCATGTAAGATCAGGTGGAATACAACTCTGACTTGCAGCATAGCATGCATTTAGGTGGGTAGCAAGTACTACTAAATGTAGATGTTCTCTCTTGGACCAATATTGCTCGCTGTTCATGCTGTCAGCCAATTCAGCCCATTGTGAAGGAGATACCGTCATGTTATAGGCTCATGGCTGTAGCACAGGGCAGCCTTAAATCCTTGAAGTGCAGGGGAGAGGAGCAAATGATGTCAGCTAGTTGGCCCAGATGGAATTCAGGCCTCCAGTCTAAGGAGAGAGGGTAGACTCCACACTCTGCTTAGCAAATTACTCGTCGGTACTTGTCATTATGCTTCATTAAGTACTCATCAGTAATGGCAGATGAGATCCCCAGAACAACAATGGGGCTCTATTCAAGTTAATTGCAATGTGAGCTGAGACCTGACCCAACCTAGTTCCCTTTCATGTGTTGGTTGTTGAGTCCCTCAGTTGACCATTTTTTTTAGTGCCTTTTTTTACAGTACAAAACGAGATCCATTAAAGGCAACAATACATGTAAGAGTGTTTGTGTGTGTGTGTGTAGACACCTACAAATAATGTGAAATAATTGAAGAGTTGCATCCAGACTTAGCCATGCTTCAAGTAGACCCATTGAAATAAATGCAATTTCAGTTCGTCATGGCTTCTTTGTTCCTGTGATTCCAGTGAGTGTACTTGAACCATGACTAAGTGCGTATCCATCCCAAAATGTTCATGATAAGAATGTTCTAGGAGGAGGGTTTCCATTGGTGAGCTGAGACGTGGCCAACCTTAGTTCACTTTGATTTGTTGACTGTTCAAAGCTGACCATTCTTTAGTGCCTCTGTAAAGAAAATAACCAGATCCATTAAATGCAACAATGCATGTAAGATAATGTGGAATACAAACCTGAGTTGCACTACAATGGGCCTTATGGTTGGTACCAATGGCTGCAAAATGCCAACCACCTTCATCAGGCCAAGATTGGTGACTGTTCATTTGGTCAGCCAATTTGGCCCATTGTGAAGGAACTACACTTGTGTCAAAGGCTCATGCTTCTGCCAAGAAAAAGCCATAAATACCTGAAATGCAGGGGAGAGGAACAAAAATTTCATCTAGCTGGCCCAGGTGGAATTCAGCCGTCCTTACAGCAGGCTTCACCCTCTCTCGACAGGAAATACATCTCCTTCAATTGTGGAAGCTGCATAGCTCACAGGGGTCTGGGCCTCCTGGGTTTACCTCTTCAAGGGGTAGGTCATGGTTGGAAGAGTCTGAAATCCAAGCACTGATGCCTTCCTACCTTGATGAGTAAAAATGGAAGAAACTAGACCTAACCAAAGTAATACAGCTTGAACTCAGCTGAAGAACCAGCAAAAAACATGTATGTGTGTGTGTGTGTGTATGTGTATAGACACCTACAAATAACATAGAACAACCCAAGAGTTGCATCCATGCTTAGCCATACTTAAAACATACCCATTAAAATAAATGGAACTTAAGTTCGTCATGGCTTCTTTCTTCCTATGATTCCAATGAGCCTACTCGAACCATGAATAAGATCCATCCCAAAATGTTCATGATATATGAGGAAACACAAGGAAATAAATACTATTCTCTCTCTCTCTCTCTCTCTCTCTCTCTCTCTCTCTCTTTCAATTTAAGAATGCTCTAGGAGGAGGGTTTCCATCAGTGAGTATTGCAGCTCCTGTCTGCATTGCCTGTGATAGTCCACAATTTCCTTCACCAAAGTTTCCCTTGCCTGGTTTTGCCTGTCAGTGTGAAGAAGTACTCAGCAGTAATAGCTGTTGAGATCCGCAGAACAACACTGGAGCTCTACTCAAGTCAAGGAGGCTTCAGTGCAAAGTGAGCTGGGACTTGGCCAACCCCAGTTGGTTTTCACATGTTGACTGTTCAATGTCTCATTTGACCATTTCAAACTGCTTTCTAAAAAATAACCAGATCCATTAAATGGCAATGCTAGGATGCATGTAAGGTAAGGTTTTATTTATTTATTCATTCATTCATTCATTCATTCATTTCATTTCTATACTGCCCAATAGCCGAAGCTCTCTGGGCGGTTCACAAAAACTATAACCAAACAACACACAATAAAACAATTTAAAATATATAGAACATTAAAACCACAATATAGCAATACAACCACAATAAAACCTAGCAGCAGTACAGGAGTTTAAAATACAGATTTAAAACAGCAAAGATAAAAATTTAGAAAGCTAAAATGCCTGGGAAAATAAAAAGGTCTTCACCTGGCGCCGAAAGGAGTACAATGTAGGCGCCAGGTGAATCTCATTAGGGAGCTCATTCCAGAGCTGGGGTGCCACAGCAGAAAAAGCCCTCCTCCTAGTAGCTACCCGCCTCACTTCCTTTGGCAGGGGCTCACGGAGAAGGGCCGCTGATGATGATCTTAAGGTCCGGGCAGGCACATATAGGAGGAGGCGATCCTTCAGGTAACCTGGCCCCAAGCCGTTAAGGGCTTTGAATGTTAACACCAGCTCTTTGAATCGGGCCCAGAAA
Organism: Heloderma suspectum; assembly: GCF_057233095.1. NCBI lineage: Eukaryota > Metazoa > Chordata > Lepidosauria > Squamata > Helodermatidae > Heloderma > Heloderma suspectum. Next base: position 17,349,468 of record NC_139467.1, read on the forward strand.
TGGACTGGCAGCCAGTGCAGCTGGAAAAGTACTGGCGTAATATGAGCTTGCAGGCCAGTCCCTGTTAACAATCTTGCTGCCCTATTTTGGACCAGCTGAAGTTTCCGGACCGTTTTCAAAGGCAGCCCCACGTATAACGCATTGCAGTAATCCAGACGAGAAGTTATCAGAGCATGGATAACTGTAGCTAGGCTATCTCTGTCCAGATAAGGGCGTAGTTGGTATACCAGCCTAAGCTGATAAAAAGTGCTCCGTGCCACTGAGTTCCCCTGTGCCTCAAGTGACAGTTCTGGATCCAAGAGCACCCCCAAACTACGAACCTGATCCTTTAGGGGGAGTGCAACCCCCTCCAGAACAGGTTGAATATCACCTAGCCGGGCAGACGAACCACCCACTAACAGTACCTCCGTCTTGTCTGGATTGAGTTTCAGTTTATTAGCCCTCATCCAGTCCATTACCGTGCCCAGGCACTGGTTCAGAACAGCCACTGCCTCACCTGGTTTTGATGAGAAAGAGAGGTAGAGCTGGGTGTCATCTGCATATTGATGGCACCTCAGCCCACACCTCCGGATAACCTCCCCCAGCGGTTTCATGTAGATGTTAAACAGCATCGGGGATAAAATAGAGCCCTGTGGAACCCCATGGCACAATTGCCATGGCACAGAGCAATAATCCCCCAGCACCACTTTCTGGAATCGGCCATCCAAGTAGGAGTGGAACCACTGTAGTGCAGTGCCTCCAACTCCCAACCCAGACAACCTATCCAGAAGGATACCATGGTCGATGGTATCGAAAGCCGCTGAGAGGTCCAGGAGAATCAACAGGGTCGCACTCCCCCTGTCCCTCTCCCGGCAGAGGTCATCCCACAGGGCGACCAAGGCAGTTTCCGTTCCAAAACCAGGCCTGAAGCCCGATTGAAATGGATCTAGATAATCCATTTCATTCAAGAGTGCCTGGAGCTGTCCTACAACCACCCGCTCAAGCACCTTGCCCAGGAAGGGGATGTTGGCCACTGGCCTATAATTGTTAACATCCTCTGGGTCCAGGTTAGGCTTTTTCAGGAGTGGTCTAATTACTGCCTCTTTTAAAGCAGCAGGCACCACTCCCTCTCTCAAGGAGGAATTTACAACCTCCTGGACCCAGCCGGACAACCCCTCCTTGTTTGATTTAATAAGCCATGAAGGGCAAGGGTCAAGCACACAAGTGGTCCATCGGACTTGGCCAAGCACCTTGTCCGCATCCTCAGGCCTCAGTAACTGAAACTCATCCAATAAAACTGGACCAGACAGTGCTCTGAACGCCTCTACCAATGGAACTGCATTAATGGTGGTGTCCAATTCATGACGAATCTGAGCGACTTTATCCTCAAAGTGCTGCGCAAACTCGTCACAGCGTGCTACTGAGGGTTCCACCATCTCTCTCCCTGGCCCGGAATGTAACAGGCCGTGAACCACTCGGAAAAGCTCCGCCGGACGACACTGAGAAGATGCAATGCTGGTGGAAAAGAACTGCCTCTTTTCCACCCTCACCGCCACAGAGTAGGCTCGATAGTGGGCTCTTACCTGTGTTCGGTCAGACTCAGCACAAGTTTTCCTCCACTTGCGTTCTAGCCGTCTCCCCTCTTGCTTCATTGCCCTCAGCTCAGGTGTATACCAAGGAGCTGTCCGGGCTCTGCTCAGAGGGAGAGGGCGCTTGGGCGCGATCGTGTCAACCGCCCGAGTCATCTCTGCATTCCACAGAGCGACCTGGGCTTCGACAGGAGCACCAGCCATACCAGCAGGAAAATCCCCCAGAGCCCTCTGGAATCCATCGGAATCCATTAATCTCTGGGGGCGGACCATTTTAATAGGTCCCCCACCCTTGCAGAGGGGAAAGGCCTCCAGAAGTCTAAACCTCAGCAGGAAGTGATCTGACCATGACAAAGGGACAGATGTTAATTCCTCCACTTTCAGATCACCATCCTCCTGCCCAGTCGAGAAAGCCAGATCAAGCGTGTGTCCTTTTATATGCGTTGGGCCGATGACATGTTGGGACAGCCCCATGGTTGTCATGGTGGCCATGAAGTCCTGAGCTGCCCCGGATACAGCGGCCTCGGCATGGAAGTTGAGATCCCCCAGGACCATCATCCTGGGGGTCCTCAACACCAAGTCTGAGACCACCTCCGTCAGCTCAGGCAGGGAGTCCGATGGGCAGTGGGGTGGGCGGTACACCAACAGAATCCCTAATCTGTCCCGGGTACCCAACACAAGGTACAGACACTCAAGATCTGCACTCGAATGAGCAGGAAGCCTGGAGAGGGAGATTGAATTCCTATAGACCACGGCAACCCCCCTCCCTGACTCTCAAGTCGGTGTTGCTGCTGCACCGAGTACCCAGAAGGGCACAGCTGGGAAAGAGTGGAATACAAACCTGAGTTGCAAGACAGTGAGCGTTTCAGTTGGTAGCAATGGATGCTAAATGCCAACTATCTTCATCAGGCCAACATGGGTCAGTCTTCATGGTGTCATCCAATTCAGTCCATGATGAAGGAGTTACGCTCATGCCAAAGTCTCATGCCTCTACCAAGGAGCAAACTTAAATACCTGAAGTGCAGGCAAAAAGAACAAGCAGTGTCTGCTAGTTGTTGTTGTTGTTCAGTCGTGTCCGACTCTTCGTGACCCCATGGACCATAGCACGCCAGGCCTTCCTGTCCTGTGCTGTCTCCCGGAGTGTGCTCAAGTTCATATTCATTGCATCGGTGATGCTATCTAGCCATCTTATCCTCTGTCATCCCCTTCTCCTTTTGCCTTCAGTCTTTCCCAGCATCAGGGTCTTTTCCAGAGAGTTTTCTCTTCGCATTAGGTGGCCAAAATATTTGAGCTTCAGCTTCAGTATCTGTCCTTCCAATGAGCACTCCGGGTTGATTTCCTTTAGGATGGACTGATTTGACCTCCTTGCAGTCCAGGGGACTCGTAAGAGTCTTCTCCAGTACCACAGTTCGAAAGCATCCATTCTTCAGCGCTCAGCCTTTCTTATAGTCCAGCTCTCACAGCCATACATTACTACTGGGAAAACCATCGCTTTGATTAGACGGACCTTTGTCGGCAAGGTGATGTCTCTGCTTCTTACTATGCTGTCTAGGTTTGCCATAGCTTTCCTCCCAAGGAGCAAGCGTCTTTTAATTTCATGGCTACAGTCACCGTCTGTGGTGATCTTGGAGCCCAAGAAAGTAAAATCTGTCACTGCTTCCATTTCTTCCCCTTCTATATGCCAGGAGGTGATGGGGCCAGATGCCATGATCTTCGTTTTTTTAATGTTGAGTTTCAAACCAGCTTTTGCACTCTCCTCTTTCACCCTCAACAAGAGGCTCTTTACATCCTCTTCGCTTTCTGCCATTAGGGTGGTATTGTCTGCATATCGGAGGTTGTTGATAATTCTCCCGGCAATCTTAATTCCGCCCTCTGATTCATTCAACCCGGCGTTTCTCATGATGTACTCTGCATATAAGTTAAATAAGCAGAGTGCAGCCTTGTCGTACTCCTTTCCCAATTTTGAACCAATCGGTTGTTCCATGTCTGGTTCTTACTGTTGCTTCTTGACCCTGGTACAGGTTTCTCAGGAGACAGGTAAGGTGGTCTGGTACTACCATCACTTTAAGAATTTGCCACAGTTTGTTGTGATCCACACAATCAAAGGCTTTAGTGTAGTCAATGAAGCAGAAATAGACGTTTTTCTGGAATTCTCTTGCTTTCTCCATGATCCAGCGAACATTGGCGATTTGATCTCTAGTTCCTCTGCCTCTTCTAAACCCAGCTTGTACTTCCGGTAGTTCTCGGTTCGCATACTGCTGAAGCCTAGCTTGTATGATTTTGAGCATCACCTTGCTGGCATGTGAAATGAGCGCAATTGTGCGGTAGTTTGAACACTCTTTGGCGTTGCCCTTCTTTGGAATTGGAATGTAAACTGACCTTTTCCAGTCTTGTGACCACTGTTGAGTGTTCCAGATTTGTTGGCATATTGAGTGTCTGCTAGTTAGCTCAGATGAAATTCAGGCCTCCTTACAACAGGCTCACCCTCTCTCCTTAGCAAATGCCTCTCCTCTCCTTTAGCAAGCTCACAGGGGTCTGGGTCTTCTGGGTGTACCTTGTCAAGGGGAAGGTCATGATTGGAAGAGTCTGATATGATGCATTCCATATTTGATGAGTACAAGTTTGAAGAAAATGGACTTAATCATAGCCAGAGTGCTTGAACTCAGGTGTAGAGCAGGGAGCAAGTGTGTGCGTGTGCGCTTCTGTTTTCGTGTGTGCGCGCATGTGCATACATATACAAATAACATAAAATAATTGAAGAGCTGTATCCAGATTTAGCCATCCTTCAAGTAGACCCAATGAAATCAAGGGAACTTAAGATAGTCATGCTTCCCTTGTTCCATTGATTACAAAGTACCTACTTGAACTGTGACTAAGTGTGCATCCAACCCAAAATATTCTTGATGTATGAGAAAGCATGATTGAATAAATGCTATTTTTCTTTTCTTCCTTTTTTTTAAAAAAAAGAATGTTCTAGGAGGAGGTTTCCCATCAGTGAGTATTGAAAATCCTTTCTGTATTGCTAGTGATAGTCCAGAATATACTTCACCAAAGTTTTCATTGCCTGGCTTTGCCTAACAGTGTCAAGAAGTACTTGTGGGTATGGCTGTTGAGATCCCCAGAGCAACACTGGGGCTCCATTCAATTCAAGGAGGCTTCAGTGCAATGTGAGCTGAGACTTGGCCAACCCTAGTTGACTTTGATGTGTTGACTGTTCAACGTCTCTCTTGATCACTCTTTCATGCCTCTGTAAAGAAAATAACCAGATCCATTAAATGAAACAATGCATGTAAGATAATGTGGAATACCAACCTGAATTGCAGTATAGTAGGCCTTACGGTTGGTACCAATGGGTGCAAAATGTCAACAATCTTCATTAGGCCAACAGTGGTGACTGTTCATTTAGTCAGACAATTTGGCCCATTTGTGAAGGAAATACACTTGTGTCAAAGGCTCATGCGTCTGCCAACAAAAAGCCTTAAATACCTGAAGTGCAGTGGAGAGGAACAAAAATTTCAGCTAGGTGGTCCAGGTGGAATTCAGCACTCCTTACAGCAGACCCCACCCTCTCTCAATAGGAAATACCTCTCCTTTGTTTTAGGAAGCTGCATAGCACACAGGGGTCTGGGTCTCCTGGGTTTACCTCTTCAAGGGGTAGATCATGGTTGGAAGAGTCTGAAATCCAAGCACTTATGCCTTCCAACATAAAAATGGAGGAAACTGGACCTAATCAAATCTATATAGCTTGAACTCAGCTGAAGAACCGGCAACAAATGTGTGTGTGTGTATATGTGTGTGTGTGTGTGTGTGTATTTGAACATGGGTGTATGCATATGTGTGTGTGTGAGTATAGACACCTCCAAAAAATGTAGAACAACTGAAGAATTGCATCCAGAGTGAGCCATACTTAAGGTATACCCTTTAAAATAAATGGAACTTAAGTTAGTCATGGCTTCTTTGTTCCTATGATTCCAGTCAGCATATTCGAACAATGACTAAGTGCTGATCCATCCCAAAAATGTTCATGATACATGAGAAAATATGATGGAATAACAACTATTTTTCTTTCTTTTTTTCAAATTAAGAATGTTCTAGGAGGAGGATTTCCATCGGTGAGTATTGCAACTTCTGTCTGTATTGTGTGTGATAGTCCCGAATTTCCTTCACCAAAGTTTCCCTTGCCTGGTTTTGCCTGTCAGCGTGAAGAAGTACTCAGCAGTAGTGGCTGTTGAGATCCCCAGAGCAACTCTGGGGCTCTATTCAAGTCAAGGAGGCTTCAGTGCAATGTGAGCTGAGACTTGGCCAACTCTAGCTAGCTTTGATGTGTTGGCTGTTCAACACCTCTCTTGACCATTCATTAGTGCCTCATTAAAGAAAATAACCAAATCCATTAAATGCAACAATGCATGTAAGATAACGTGGAATACAATCCTGAGTTCCAGTACAGTGGGCCTTACGGTTGAAACCAATGGCTGCAAAATGCCAACCACCTTCTTCATCAGGCCAAGATTGGTGACTGTTCATTTTTTCAGACAATTCAGCCCATTGTGAAGGAAATACATTTCTGCCAAAGGCTCATCTCTCTGCCAAGGAAAATCATTAAATAACTGAAGTGCAGGGGAGAGGAACAAAAATTCCAGCTAGCTGGCCCAGGGGAATTCAGCCCTCCTTAGAGCAGGTTCCACCCTTTCTCCATAGGAAATAGCTCTCCTTCACTTTAGGAAGCTGTATAGCTCACAGGGGTCTGGGTCTCCTGGATTTACCTCTTGAAGGTGTTGGTCATGGTTGGAAGAGTCTGAAATTCAAGTACTAATGCCTTCCAAACATGATGAGTAAAAATGGAAGAAACTGGACCTAATCAAAGTTGTGTAGTTTGAACTCAGCTGAACACCCTGGCAAAAAGTACATATATGTGTGTGTGTGTGTGTGTGTGTGTGTGTGTCTGTGTGTGTACACCTACAAATACCATAGAATAATTGAAGAGCTGTATCCAGACTTAGTCATATTTAAAATAGACCCATTTTAATAAATGGAATTTAAGTTAGTCATGGCTCCTTTGTTCCTGTGATTCCAAGGAGCCTACTCGAGGCATGACTAAGTGCAGATCCATCCCACAATTTTCATGATATATGAGGAAACATGATGGAATAACAACTATTTTTATTTTTTTCATATAAGAACATTCTAGGAGGAGGGTTCCCATCGGTGAGTATTGCAAATAATGTCTGTATTACCTGTGAAAATCCAGAATATCCTTCACCAAAGTTTTCATTGCCTGGCTTTGCCTAGCAGTAGTAGGTCATGGTTGGAAGAGTCTGAAATCCAAGTACTGATGCCTTCCTACCTTGATGAGTAAAAATTGAAGAAACTGGACCTAAACAAAGGTATATAGCTTTAACTCAGCTGAAGAACTGGCAACAAGTGCGGATCTTTCCCAAACTGTTCCTGATATCTGAGAAAACACAACGGAATTACAATTAGGCTTCTTTTCTTTTTTTTTCCAAATCAAGAATGTTCTAGGAGGAGGTTTTCCATCGGTGAGTATTGCAGCTCCTGTCTTTATTGTTTGTGATAGTCCAGAATTTCCTTCACCAAAGTTTTCCTTGCCTGGTTTTGCCTGTGAAGAGGTACTCGGCAGTAGTGACTGTTGAGATCCACAGAGCAATACTGGGGCTATATTCAAGTCAAGGAGGCTTCAGTGCAGACTGAGTTGACACTTGGCCAACCTCAGTTGGCTTTCACATGTTGACTGCTCAATGCCTCAGTTGACCATTCCAAAGTGCTTTCTAAAAAAATAATCAGATCCATTAAATGCAAGGACGCATGTAAGGTAAGGTGGAATATAAACCTGAGTTGCAAGATAGTGGGCCTTTCGGTTGGTAGCAATGGCTGCAAAATGCCAACTAGCTTCGTTAGGCCAACATGGGTCAGTGTTCATGCTGTCAGCCAATTTGGCCTATTGTGAAGGAGTTACGCTCATGCCAAAATATCATGCCTCTGCCATGGAGCAGCCTTAAATACCCGAAGTGAAGGGGAAAGGAACAAGTGGTGTCCACTAGTTGGCCCAGATGAAATGCAGGCTTCCTCACAACAGGCTCACCCTCTGTCCTTAGCAAATGCCTCGCCTTCCCTTTAGCAAGCTGCATCGCTTACAAGGTTCTGTGTCTTCTGAGTGTATTTAGCCAGATTAGCCAAATTTAGCCACCCTTCAAGTAGACCCAGTGAAATCAATGCAACTTAAGTTAGTCGTGGCTTCTGTGTTCCATTGATTGCAAAGTGCCTACTCGAAGCGTGACTAAGTGTGCATCCAACCCAAAATATGCACGATATATGAGAAAGCGTGATGGAATGGATTCTATTGTTCTTTTCTTTTTTAATGTAGAACATTCTAGGAGGAGGTTTCCCATCGGTGAGTATTGCAAATTCTTGGCCCAGATGAAATTCAGGCCTCCTCACAACAGGCTCACCCTCTCTCCTAAGCAAATGCCTCGCCTTCCCTTTAACAAGCTGCATCGCTCACAAGGTTCTGTGTCATCTGGGGGTACCTTTTCAAGGGGAAGGTCATGGTTGGAAGAGTCTGAAATCCAAGCATTGATGCCTTCTACTTATGATAGTAAAACGTTGTAGAAAATGGACCTAACAAACTTCTAGAGCTTGAATTCAGCTGAAGAATGGGCAACTAGTGTGTTTGTGCATGCACGTTTGTGTATATGTATATATGCAGTCATCTGTGTGTGTGTGTGTGTGTGTGTGTGTGGGCGTATAGACAGCCAAAATAATGCAGAACAACTGAAGAGTTGCATCCAGACTTAGCCATACTTAAAATAGTATATCCATTAAAGTAAATGGAACTTAAGTTTGTCATGGCTCCTTTATTCGTATGATTCCAGTCAATGTATTCAAACCCTGACTAAGTGAGGATCTGTCCCAAATTGTTCCTGATATCTGAGAAAACACAATGGAATAACAATTAGGTTTCTTTTCTTTCCAAATTAAGAACGTTCTAGGAGGAGGGTTTCCATCGGTGGGTATTGCCACTTCCATCTGTATTGCCTGTGATAGTTCTGAGTTTCCTTCACCAAAGTTTCCCTTGCCTGATTTTGCCTATCAGTGTGAAGAGGTACTCAGTAGTAGTGGCTGTTGAGATCTACAGAGCAACACTGTGGCTTTGTTCAAGTCAAGGAGGCTTCAGTGCAATGTGAGCTGAGACTTGGCCAATGCCAGTTGGCTTTGATGTGATGTGATGACTGTTCAATGCCTCAGTTGACCATTCCAAAGTGCTACCTAAAAAAAATAACCAGATCCATTAAATGCAAGGATGCACGTAAGATAAGGTGGAATATAAACCTGAGCTGCAAGATAGTGGGCCTTTCGGTAGGTGGCAATGGCTGCAAAATACCAACTAGCTTCGTTAGGCCAACATGGGTCAGTGTTCATGCTGTCAGCCAATTCAGCTTGTGAAGGAGGAGTTACGCTCATACCAAAGTCTCTTGCCTCTGCCAAGGAGCCAGTTTAAATACCCAAAGTGCAGGGGAAAGGAACAAATGGTGTCTGCTGCTAGTTGGCCCAGATGAAATTCAGGCCTCCTCACAACAGGCTCACCCTATCTTCTTAGCAAATGCCTCGCCTTCCCTTTAGCAAGCTGCATCGCTCACAAGGTTCTGTGTCTTCTGGGTGTACCTTTTCAAGGGGAAGGTCATGGTTGGAAGAGTCTGAAATCCAAGCATTGATGCCTTCCAAATATGATGGGTAAAACGTTGAAGAAAATGGACTTAGTCAAAGCTATCTTGCTTGAACTCAGCTGTAGAACAGCTAGCAAGTACGTGGGTGCATGTGTGTATACTTACAGATAACATAAAATAATTGAAGTGTTGTATCCAGAATTCCAGATTTAGCCAGCCTTCAAGTAGGCCCAGTGAAATCAAGGGAATGTAAGTTAGTCGTGGCTTCTGTGTTCCATTGATTGCAAAGTGCCTACTCGAAGAGTGACTAAGTGTGCATCCAACCCCAAATATGCATGATATATGAGAAAGTGTGATGGAATAAATTCTGTTGTTCTTTTCTTTTTTAATATAGAACATTCTAGGAGGAGGTTTCCCATCGGTGAGTATTGCAAATTCTTGGCCCAGATGAAATTCAGGCCTCCCCACAACAGGCTCACCCTCTCTCCTTAGGAAATGCCTCGCTTTCCCTTTAACAAGCTGCATCGCTCACAGGGTTCTGTGTCTTCTGGGTGTACCTCTTCAAGGGGAAAGTCATTGATGGAAGAGTCTGAAATCCAAGCATTGATGCCTTCCATACTTATGAGTAAAACAATGAAGAAGATGGACCTAATCAAAGCTATCTTGCTTGAACTCAGCTGTAGAACAGCCAGCAAGTGTGTGCATGTGTGTATACTTACAGATAACATAAAATAATTGAAGAGTTGTATCCAGTTTTAGCCATCCTTCAAGTAGACCCAGTGAAATCAAGGGAACTTAAGATAGTCATGGCTTTTTTGTTCCATTGATTGCAAAGTGTTGACTCGAAGCGGCACTAAGTGTGCATCCAACCCAAAATATTTATGATCTATGAGAAATCATGATGGAATAAATACTATTTTTCTTTCCTTTTAAAAATTTAGAATGTTCTAGGAGGAGGTTTCCCATCGGTGAGTATCGCAAATTCTTTCTGTATTCTCTGTGATAATCCAGAGTATCCTTCACTAAAGTTTTCATTGCCTGGCTTTGCCTATCATCAGTGTCAAGAAGTACTTGTAGGTATGGCGGCCAAGATTCCCAGAGCAACACTGGGGCTCTATTCAAGTCAAGGAGGCTTCAGTGCAATGTGAGCTGGGACTTGGCCAACCCTAGTTGACTTTGATATGTTGGCTGTTCAATGTCTCTCTTGACCATTCATTAGTGCCCCATTAAAGAAAATAACCAAATCCATTAAATGCAACAATGCATGTAAGATAACATGGAATACAATCCTGGGTTGCAAGATAGCCAATTCAGCCCATTGTGAAGGAAATAAACTTGTGCAAAAGGCTCATGCCTCTGCCAAGGAAAAGCCTGAAATATCTAAAGTACAGGGGAGAGGAACAAAAATTTCAGCTAGCTGGCCCAGGTGTAATTCAGCCCTCCTTACCCCACCCTCTCTCCAAAGGAAATACTTCTCTATCACTTTAGGAAGCTGCATGTGTCATAGGGGTCTGGGTCTCCTGGGTTTACCTCTTCAAGGGGTAAGTGATGGTAGGACGAGTCTGGAATCCAAGCACATACATACATATTCCCGTGTGTGTGTGTGTGCGCGCATGCGCGCACCTACAAATAACGTAGAACAACTGAAGAACTGCATCCAGAGTGAGCCATACTTAAAATATACCCATTAAATAAATGGAACTAAAGTTAGTCATGGCTTCTTTCTTCCTATGATCCCAGTGAGCCTACTCCAACCATGACTAAGTGCGGATCCATCCCAAAATATTCATGATATATGAGGAAATGATGGAATAACTACTATTTTTCTCCCCCCCCCTTTTTTTCAAATTAAGAATGTTCTAGGAGGAGGGTTTCCATCTGTGAGTATTGCAGCTCCTGTCTGTATTATCTGTGATAGTCTAGAATTTCCTTCACCAATGTCTCCCTTGCCTGGTTTTGCCTGTTAGAGTGTCAAGAAGTACACACAGTAATGGCTGTGGAGATCCACAGAACAACACCAGGGCTCTATTCAAGTCAAGGAGACATCAGTGCAAAGTGAGCTGAGACTTGGCCAGCCCTACTTGGCTTTGATGTGTTTACTGTTCAGCGTCTCAGCTGACCATTTCAAAATGCTTTCTAAAAAATAACCAGATCCATTACATGCAAGGACGCATGTAAGGTAAGGTGGAGTACAAACCTCAGTTGCAAGACAGTTGCAAGACATTTCGGTTGGTAGCAATGGATGCTAAATGCCAACTAGCTTTGTTAGGCCAACATGGGTCACTGCCCATGGTGTCATCCAACTCGGCCTGTTGTGAATGTGACACACTCATGTCAATGTCTGATGCCTCCGCCAAGGTATAGCCTTAAATACCTGAAGTGCAGAGGAAGGGAACAATTGGTGTCAGCTAGTTGGCCCTGTTGGAATTCAGGCCTCTTTACAACAGGCTCCACCCTTTCTCCTTAGCAAATGCCTCTCCTTCCGTTTAGCAAGCTGCATAGCTCACAGAGGTCTAGGCCCTCTGCATTTACCAATTCAAGGGGAAGGTCATAGAATGATAGAATAGTAGGGGTCAAAGGGGCCTTTAAGACCACTGAGTCCAACCCCAAGTCATGGTTGGAAGATTCTGAAATCCAAGCAATGATGCCTTCCATAGCTGATGAGTCAAATTTTGAAGAAAATGGACCTAATCGAAGTTATATTACTTGAACTCATCTGTAGAACAGGCAGCAAGTGTTTGTGTGTGTGTGTATGTGTGTGCGTGCATGCATGTATACACATAGGGATAATGTAAAATAATTGAAGATTTGTATCCAGATTTAGCCAGACTTCAAGTAGACCCATAGAAGACAATGGAACTTAAGACAGTCATGAGTTCTTTGTTGTATTGACTGCAATGAGCCTACTCGAAGGATAACTAATACTGGATCCGATCCAAAATGCTCATGATATATGAGAAAGCATGATGGAATAACTACTATTTTTTCCCTTTTTAAAATTTAGAATCTTCTAGGAGGAGGTTTTCCATCGGTGAGTATTGCAGCTCCTGTCTGTATTGCCTGTGATAGTCCAGAATTTCCTTCACTAAAGTTTCCCTTGCCTGGTTTTGCCTGTCAGTGTGAAGAAGTACTTGGTAGTAGTGGCTGTTGAGATCCCCAGAGCAACATTGGGGCTCTTTCAAGTCAAAGGAGGCTTCAGTGCAAAGTGAGCTGAGACTTGGCCAGCCCTACTTGGCTTTGATGTGTTTACTGTTCAGCGTCTCAGGTGACCATTTCAAAATGCTTTCTAAAAAATAACCAGACTCATTAAATGCAATGATTTGTGGTAAGATAAGGTGGAATATAAACCTGCGTTGCAAGATAGTGGGCCTTTCACTTGGTAGCAATGTCTACAAAATGCCAACCAGCTTCATTAGGCCAACATGGGTCACTGTTCATGCTGTCAGCCAATCTGACCGGTTGTGGACAAAATGCGGTCATGCCAAAGTCTCATGCTTCTGCCAAGGAGTAGCCTTATATACCTGAAGCACAGGGGAAAGTAACAAGCGGTGTCAGCTTTTTGGTCCATATGGAATTCAGGCCTCCTTACAGCGGGCTCCACCCACTCTCCTTAGGAAATTCATCTCCTTCCCTTTAGCGAGCTGCATTGCTCACAGGGCTCTGGGTCCTCTGCATTTACCTCTTCAAGGGGAAGGTCATTGTTGGAAGAGTCTGAAATCCAAGCCCTGATGCCTTCCAACCTTGGTGATTAAAACTCTGAAGAATATGGACCTAATCACTGCTATATAGTTTGAAATCAGCTGTAGAACAGGCAGCAAGTATGTGTGTGTGTGTGCTTTTGTGTTTGTGTATACACCTACAAATAAGTAAAATGATTGAAGAATTGCATCCAGATTTAGCCGTACTTAAAGTAGACCCACTGAAATCAATGGAACTTAAGTTAGTCATGGCTTATTTGTTCCATGGATTGCGAAGTGCCTATTCAAAGCATGACTATATGTGGATCTAACCCAAAATGTTTGTGTTATATGAGAAAGCCTGATAGAATAACTGCTATTTTTCTTTATCTTTTAAATTTAGGATCTTCAAGGAGGCGGTTTCCCATCAGTGAGTGTTGCAAAACCTTTCTTTATTGCTTATAATAGTCCAGAATATTCTTCACCAAAGTTTTCTTTTCCTGGTTTTGTGTATCAGTGTCAAGAAATTCTTGTCTGTAGTGGATCTTGAGATCCCCATAGCAATACTGGGGCTATATTCGTCATGGAGGCTTTATTGCAATGTGAGCTGAGACTTGACCAAACAGTTGGCTTTGATGTGTTGACCGTTCACTACCTCAGTTGACCATTCATTAGTTCCCTTTTAAAAAAGATAACCAGATCTGTATCATGTAACATAAGATAACATGGAATACAAACCTGGCTGAGATGCACCATAGTGGGCATTTTGGTTGGTAGCAATTGCTACAATTACAATGAATATGAACTTGAGCACGCTCCGGGAGAGAGCGCAGGACAGGAAGGCCTGGCATGCTATGGTCCATGGGGTCACGAAGAGTCGGACACGACTGAACGACTGAACAACAACAACAAATTGCTACAATATCTAGAGTGTAGACATGCTCCATGGGACCAATACTGCTCACTGTTCATGCTGTCAGCCAGTTCAACCCATTGTGAAGGAGGTACCCTCATGCCAAAGGCTCATGCCTCTGTTACAGGGCAGCCTGAAATATCTAAATTTCAGGGGATAGGAACCGATGGATTCAGCTAGGTGGCCCAGATTGAATTCATCCCTCCTTACAGCAGGCTCCACCCTCTTTGCTTAGGAAATGCCTCTCCTTTCCTTTAAGAAGGTGCATAGCTCACAAGGGTCTGGGTCTTCTGGGTTTGCCTCTACAAGGGGAAAGTGATGGTTGGAAGGGTCTGAAATCCAGGTAGTGGTTCCTTCCATACTTGATGAGTAAAACACTGGAGAAAATGGTCTTAATCAAAAGTGTACAGCTTGAACTCAGCTGTAGGACCAGCAGCAAGTGTGTGTGTGTATGTGTGTGTGTGTGTCCATGCATGTGTGTGTGTCCATGCATGTGTGTGTGTGTGTGTCCATGCATGTGTGTGTGTGTACACATACATATACTGTAAAAAAACTGAAGAGTTGTATCCAGACTTAGCCAAACATCAAGTAGACCCATTGAAGTCACTGGAACTTACGTTAGTCATGGCTTCTTTCTTCCATTGACTGCAATGAGCCTACTCAAAGGATAATTAATACTAGATCCAACCAAAAATGTTCATGATATATGGAATTACTACTATTTTTCTTTTCTTTTTTCCTTTTAATTTAGAATCTTCTAGGAGGAAGTTTTCCATCGGTGAGTTTTGCAAATCCTTTCTGCATTGTGTGTGTTAGTCCAGGATAACCTTAATTAAAGTTTTCCTTGCTTGGTTTAGCCTGCCAGTGTTGAAAAGTACTCATTAGTAGTACCTGTTGAGATCCACAGAGCAACACTGGAGCTCTATTTAAGTCAGGGGGGCTTCATTGCAATGCATTCTGCATCTTGGCCAACCATAGTTGGCTTTGATATGCTGACTGTTCAGTGCTTCAGTTGATCATTCATAAATGCCTTCTAAAACCCTCCAGATCCTTTAAATGCAATGACGCATGTAAGATAACGCAGAATACAGACCTGAGTTGCTGCATAGTGGCCATTTTGGTTAGTAGCAATGGCTGCAAAATGCCAACCAGGTTCATTGGGCAAACATTTGTCACTGTTCATGCTGTCAGCCAATTCGGCCCATTGTGATTGGGATTACTCATAATTGTTTCAGACCATTCTCCTGCAGTTTTGAATGGAGATCATGATCCAAAGTTAAAGGTCTTGTTGATATGTATGTGAATCTGGTACATATATGTTGATTTCCTAAGTCTTAAATTGTGTCCTGCCTCATAACATCTCATGAAATAGGTTGTGATTTTTTTAGTCATTATATACATCTAAGAAAGGACTGTGGAGAACTTTGAGATATCCTGCATGTGAAAATAAACCAGTGAGAGTCCAGAATTTACAATTCTCTTTCTGATGATTCTAAGGCAGCTTGCCCAAGATTCTGAAACCATCTGGTGCCCTCCAGATGTTTTGGACTTCAGTTCCAAGCATTCCTGACTATTGGCCTTGTTGGCCAGATCTGAAGTCCAAAATATCTGGAGGGCACCAGCTTGATGAAGGGTGGTCTAAAGCTTGGTTTTTTTAAAAAAGTAGGGAATGGTGATCATAGAATCATAGAATAGTAGGGTTGGAAGGGGCCTACAAGACCATCAAGTCCAACCCGCTGCTCAGTGCAGGAATCCAAGTCAAAGTATCCCTGACAAGTGGCTGTCCAGTTTCATCTTGAATGCCTCCAGTGTGGGAGAGCCCACCACCTCCCTAGGTAATTGGTTCCATTGTTGTATTGCTCTAACAGTCAGGAAGTTTTTCCTGATGTTCAGCTGGAATCTGCCTTCTTGTAACTTGAGCACATTATTCAAGTTAAAAGAGAGGACATTTGCCAAGAAGAAATAGAGAAGCAAAGTTTTAACTTAGATGTTATCGTCCACAGGGATGTGAGCAGGATGTTGGCAGGTAACTTGTCCAGAGTTTCGAGTTTGATATGCCCCAACCTGGCACCCTCCAGATGGGTTGAACTGCAACTCCCAGCCAGCCTGGCTATAGCGATCTAGAGGCTGCCTTTCTGGGAATGGTTGTCCTAACTCTTCCATGAACAGTACACATAAGTGATCTCCACCAATATACAATTTCCACGTTATGGCTCCCCACTGAAAGAGCTTCACAAGCACTCCTGTAAACCAAGCTTTTATGTTGGGACCATCTCAGCATTTCTACACATGTATGAGGATACTAAGGATTCTTAAGATGTGAAACACTTTCTATAAAAAAGGGAAAGAAGATATTGATTAGGAAAGAATGATTTCTTACTTTCTATTTTAGCTTCCAGGTGTACCAGCCATAGCAGCCAGTATTGCATATCACTTTTATTTGAGCAGTCCTTCATTTTAGATACAATGTGATGGGTGGTGGTGGTGTTTGAATGGTTTACTTGGGCAAACTGCTTATAAGGATCCTAGTTTTGCCATAGTTGAGATGAACATGCTCCAATGTTCAAATGAAAACATGAATTATAATGCTGTTTAATGGTCTGATTTGCAATGTAAACAGAGATGTGGCCTCAAACCATTGATGAATAAACTCCAATGAATTCTTTCCCTCTCATTCTGAAGCCCATTGGATAAATTTACAGTGTCCCTTTCACCCAATTGTCAATTATTGGGTAGTTTCCTGGCATTTGCACAGGTTTTTCCCTCATTCTAGGAGGCTGAAATGCCTCTCTAAATGTGTAGTTACTGGGCAATAAGTGCTTTAAGGTAAAATATGCTTGTATTTTTGGCCCTGCCCCATTTGCTTTTGGTCCACCCCTTTTGTTTTTGGTCCAGACAGTCAGACCACTGAAATGCAGCCCTTGAGAGCTTCTCTGAAACTGAGTTTGTCCCTTTGGTTTGAAGAGGTTTGTCACCCCTGGAGTAGACAACCATTGATCTGACTCCAGGAAAGTAGTGATGGAGAAATTCTCCATGGCTCAATTACTAATTCGCTCAATAATTACAAACATTTTCAATTAGCTTTTCAAGACTTGTCTCCAGATTCACCGTGTTGTTGGCACATGGAAGTAGATGGTGCTACACTCCTGCACCTTCTCATGTGGCTCCTTGGGAATCGTAGTTCCCAGGACTGGCAGAGAGAAATCTGGATAACCAGGTGGTGGCATTGAGGAATCTCCACTTGCCCCTTAATGTATCTGGTGATTTAACTCTAGCTTGATTCCAGTAATATGCAACTGTGATTAGAAATAGTTACAAATGTAAATAGAAAGAAACAATTATTGCTCTTTTTGCCTCTTTTAATATTTGTGATAATAAAATATATTAAAAATTAACACACAAAATGAAATAAATAACTAATGTTCTGATCCTCACCCCACAAAATAGGGTGTATGAAGGAAGAGAGGGGTAATAAGTATGCAGTCCTCTTTGTGGGTTTTCATTTTTTAAAAAACTTTCACTGGTATCAGGATTGATTCTGTCTCATCTCTGCTGGGAAAATGAGATGTAGGTTGCTTCCACATGAGGCTTTTCTCATCCAATCATCTTGCCTCATTCGTGGAATTTTACATGGTGTTGCTGCTGCTGCTGCTGTTAATAATAAAATAAACTATTTATATTCTACCCTTTCCATTTTCAGACCCTCATAATTAGGGTTGTGCAAACTCACCCAAGTCCGCCCTGTGACCCACTTGCCAGATCCCCACCCACTGCTGGACCCAGCTCGTGCTGGGATGTGAGCTGGCTGGTGGTTCGCAGCACAGGAGCCTGGCGAGTGCTGTTGCTGCCACCGCTATGAGCATCTGAGTCCCTCACTGTCAAGTACCGGCAGAGAGGGGTGCAGTTGCTCTTGGCGGTGGGATGGGAAGCGAGAGGGGAACACCGCTTCCCTCTCGCTTCCCATCCTGTTATTGCCACCGCCACCCAGAGCAACACTCAGGCAAGGAGTGCGGGCCGCCGTGCTTGCCCGACTCGGCATGCACGGCGAGTCTGGCAAGAGCAGGAGGTTGCGGACTGGTGTCTGGGGGGCCGAACTGTCAGGAACCCGCTGCGCTTGAGCCCCCAAATGGATGCTCACGGCATCCCTACTCATGATACAGCTATCAATAAAATACTAACAAAAAAAAAAACCCTAACCAAAACTACAAAAAGCTGTGAAAAAGCATCTCAGTAGGGGAACTGATGGCCAATGAACCAAAGATTGCAGTGTTTCCCCTAAGTGGAGAGAAAACACAAAAATCACAGACCATGGTTTGAGAGTTTTCACTGTGCACATTGATGGTGCTATATCAATAATAATGAATAGGAATAATAATGAATAGCAATTATAGACTTCATGATGGTTCAGCCTCTGTCCACCTCTGCATGTTTTGTGATATAATAATAATAATAATAATAATAATAATAAAGACTAACTGTACATTTCTATATTGTAGCCTGCCAGCACGCTTGATGAGCATCCAGAAAAGGTGAGTATTGCTAATAATTGCACATGGCCATTTTCACACTTCCAACTCCGCTGCCTCATGCAGGCACCTTATCCACTTCTGGGGAGGGCCAGCATTGCCCTTATGCCTGGAACCACCTCCCATAATGTCCACAGGATGCTCTTTTTGCTCTTCTTTCAAAACTATCCTTTTCTATGAAGCCTAGGGCACAACACCACAGGTGCTGAAACGAAGCCTAGGATCATGTAACTGAATTTAATACCCATTACTGCCCTTTTTTACTCTCTTCCCCAACTCGCACTCTGTTGTCTCATCTCTGTCAAAGTTTAGACTGGAAGCTCCATGGGACAGGGATCTGTTTTTCCACTCTTAAGCACTATGTACATTAATGGTGCTATAAAAATGACAGTGCAACTAAGGTATGGTGTTCGGATGACGTAATGATGGTTTAGTCACGGCCTGCTGCCCTGTCCCCCTGAATATTTTTCAAGTAAAAATAAGAGAAAGAAGTAACTGTACACTTCCACACTGTATTTATTTATTTGTGGTAGTTATATACCGCTGAATATAATAATATCTCTCAGCAGTTCACAATATTAAAATGCAATATTAAAAATGCAAAATTAAAACACAGCATTAAATCTTTTAGTTTATACAGAGTTGTCTAATACATAGGATAATTTGTCTGATGGCTTCCATGGCAATGTGGCAATCTTTGCTTTTGATACTTTGCAACTAGTGCCATCAATGCAGCAGGAGAGAAAGTTTCTTCCTAGAGCTCTGCTCCTGCTTTAGCTCCAACCTTTAATCCCATGGGTCAAATATCCTTTCCATGAAAAGTAAAAACAGCCTTATGATGGTTTGGCCTCTGGTTGTTTCTGCATGTTTTGTGATGTGAAAATAAGAAAATACGAACCAAGACTAACTATACATTTCTACATTGTATGTAGACTGATAAAGTTCCAAAACACGTGAGTATTGCTAATAATTGTGTATGGTCATTTTTGAAATTCATATGGAGAAGTCCAGTACAGGCTGAATGTGTTTGATTGGATGGTTCTGCATGGGCTTCCATGCAGATGTGAGATCTTTGTTTGTGTCATCTTCAACAAGTGTTCTAAATGCAGAGTGAATAAGTGGGTTCCTATCATTCTGCTGGTGGCTTAGTGCTGACCTGTAAATGCCATGGGTCCCCCTACTCTCTAGGAAGAAGAAGAAGAAGAAAAAACATGTTTGTGTATGAGTAACTGTAAAGGGTGATGGATTTTTTTAAAAAAAAATAGTTTGCCTGTTTGTGAGCATGGTCTGGCCATGTCCTGCACTGCTTTCACCAAGGGGAGGAGGGCTATCAGCTCATCATTAGCTGGCATGGACGCTTGACGAATCAGGTGGTCATTACGAATTCAGATATGAATTCACCTGATCCACATTTCCTGGTCTAATGTGCATATTGGAAAAGTGATCTCCTCGGTTTCATGCTCCTGAGCGGCCTGACTGTAGATGGTGACTTTCACTTCCCAGGATGCACACACATCTTTTTTGTCCTACTGTTAGCTCCAGCACAGTCCAACCATTTGTCCATCACTCACCAGAGCTCACTGCTAATATATCCCAACCCAGAATTTTGGCCCCTCCAGCTTCAGCACAGTTAGGTGTCAGGGAGTTCCTCCCATGAGTTTACAGTTTCTCTTTTGCTGCCCCTTATGCCTGGAACTGCCTCTGTCAATGCCCTTGGGAGGCTGGGTCTCTCTCTTCTCTCAAAACTATCCTTTACTGTGAAGCCTTAGACACCCTGACACAATCCATCTCAAGTGCTGAAAATAAGCTTAAGGTCATGTAACTGAATTTAACACCCATTCCCCCCCCCTTTACCTGCCTCTGAGTCTTCCCCTATGTTGTCTCAACTCCGTCAAAGTTTGGACTGGAAGCTCCCTGGGGCAGGAATCTGTTCTTCCACTCTCAAGCATTGTGCACACTGATGGTGCTATAGAAATGACAGTGCAAAGAATGCATGGTGATGACTGGATAATGATGGTTTAGCCACTGCACCACCATGAATATTTTTTGAAGTAAAAATAAGAGCAAGAAGTAACTGTATACTTCTACGTTGTATTTATTTACTTGTGGTATTTATATACCGCTGAATATAAAGGATTTCCCAGCGGTTCACAATATTAAAATGCAATACTAAAAACACAACGTTAAAGCACAGCATTAAAGACACTACAACTACAGTAAAAAAAATCAAGGACTGGTAAAATGGAGTGGTGTAATTAATTTACAGCCCAGGGAAAGCCTGGGTGAACAAGTATGTTTTCAGGAGGCAATTAAACGATGTCACATTTTCTGCTTCCCAAATTAAACGAGGGAAGGTTTTTGAGATGGTGGATGCCACTCTGGGTACTTCATGGTGACATTCTGTTCATTTTGGAATGACCAGCAAGGCCTCCTCTGCTGATCTTAAAGGGTATGTATAAGGGAAGGTGGACTGCTAGGTATTCTGGTCCAAGGTTGTTTAGGGCTTTATATGACAATAACATAATCTTGTGCACCTTTCAGTAGCTAATAGGTAGCTAATTGTAGGCTAAAGGTTCTGTGAATAAACTGAAACCACAAGTGAATACTGCTAATAATTTTGCATGGATAATCTTTTAGTTTATACAGAGAGGTCTGATGCATAGGATAAGTTGTCTGATAGAAGGATTCCTCTGTGGTTTTCATGCTGATGTGCAACCTTTCCTTGTGTCACTTTGCAAGTAGTGCCATCAATGCAGCAGGAGCAAAAGTTTCTTCCCATAGCTCTGCTCCTGCCTTAGCTCCAGACTTTAATCCCATAGGTCATATATGCTTTGAAAAGTAAAAAACAGGCTTAAGATGGTCTGGCCTCTGGTCACCTCTGCATGTTTTGTGATGTAAATATATGAACCAAGACTAACTGTACATATCTACATTGTAGATTGATAAACTTCCAAAATACGTGAGTATTGCTAATAATTCTGCATGGCCATTTTTGAAATTCATACTGAGAAGTCCAGTACAGGCTGAATGTGTTTGACTGGATGGTTCTGCATGGGCTTCCATGCAGATGTGAGATCTTTGTGTCATCTTCAACGAGTGTCCTGAATGCAGCATGAATAAGTAGGTTCCTATTATTCTGCTAGTGGCTTAGTGCTGACCTGTAAATGCCATAGGTTGTACATACTCTCTAGGAAAAAGAAGAAAAAACATGTTTGCATGTGAATAATGGTAAAGAGTGATGGAATTAAAAAGAAATAGTTTGCCTGTTTTTGAGCATGGTCTGGCTATGTCCTGCACTGCTTTCACCAAGGGGAGGAGGGCTATCAGCTCATCATTAGCCAGCATTGCTATGGATGCTTGACGAATCAGATCATTACGAATTCAGATATGAACTCGCCTGATCCACATTTCCTGGTCTAATGTGCACATTGGAAAAGTGATCTCCTGGGCTTCATCCTTCCTGAGTGGCCTGACTATAGATGGTAACTTTCACTTCCCAGGATGCACATATATCTTTTTTGTCCCACTGTTAGCTCCAACACAGTCCAACCATTTGTCCATCACTCACCAGAGTTCACTGCTAATATATTCCAACCCAGAATTTTGGCCCCTCCAGCTTCAGCACAGTTAGGTGTCAGGGAGTTCCTCCCATGAGTTTACAGTTTCTCTCTTGCTGCCCCTTATGCCTGGAACTGCCTCTGTCAATGCCCTTGGGAGGCTGGGTCTCTCTCTTCTTTCAAAACTATCCTTTTCCGTGAAGCCTTAGGCACCCTGACAGAATCCATCTCAAGTGCTGAAAATAAACCTAAGGTCATGTAACTGAATCTAACACCCATTCTCCCCAACCCTTTTACCTGCTTTTGAGTCTTCCCCTATGTTGTCTCAACTCTGTCAGAGTTTGGACTGGAAGCTCCCTGGGGCAGGAATCTGTTCTTCCACTCTCAAGCTTTGTGCACATTGATGGTACTATAAAAATGACAGTGCAATTAATGCATGGTGACTGGATGATGTAATGATGGTTTAGCCACTGCCCCCAATATGAATATTTTTTGAAGTAAAAATAAGAGCAAGAAATACCTGTAAACTTCTACACTGTATGCCAAAATGGCTGTGAATAAAGTGAAACCACAAGTGAGCATTGCTAATAATTTTGTATGGACAATCTTTTAGTTTATACAGAGAAGTCTGATGCCTAGGGTAATTTGTCTGATGGAAGGATTCCTCTGTGGCTTCCGTGCTGATCTGCAATCTTTGCTTTTGACACTTTGCAGCTAGTGCCATCAATGCAGCAGGAGTGAAAGTTTCTTCCCATAGCTCTGCTCCTTCCTTAGCTCTGACTTTAGCCCGTGGGTCCAATTTACTCTTCTTGAAGAATAAAAACAGACGAACTGCCAGAAGTTTAATTTCCAAATAATTTTGCTTGGATAATCTCTTGAATTTATTCTGAGAAGTCTAATACAAGCAGAATTGGTTTGACTGGATGATTCCCCATTGGCTTCCATTCTGATGTGTGCTGCAATCTTCGCTGATGATGTTTTGCAATTGGCATCCTAAATGCAACATGAATAACTGGATTACTATCATTATTCTACTGGCTTAAGCTCTGACCATTGAAGCGCATGGGTTGTACATATTCTCTACAAAAAGGGGAATAAAACTTGTGTATCAAAGTCAGAAAAAAGGTGCAGACAAAAAAGGTAGAGCACCCCCAGTGCCTCCGCACTAATCTAAGGATTGACAGCAATCCTTCTGTCAAACTGCTTTTGATGTTCTGAAAAATGTTGTTTGTCTCCAGCCTAAGCCATGAGGAAGATATGCTGGTCTGCTGTTCATCAGTCTGCTCTTCAAACACCAAGAACATCTCTACACCAGCCTAAAACCCTGCATTTAAAATGGGGCTTTCTGCTTCCATTTTAAATGCAAGATCACAATGGCTCCCTTTTTCACTCACTTCCTCCCCCCTTCCCCCCTTCCCCAATCCTTCCCCCTGTATCAGAGTCTTCCATTATCTTTCATTGATCTCACTCCTCTTCTTGTCTCTTTTCCTCTTTTCATGTAGGGAACTCAAGCGGAACACAACGGGGTAATTTGATAGAGCATTATCTGCGATCTATTTAAAAATGGAACAAAGGGCATGTACTGCAGGAGATGCCTTGGATGATCACAGCGTCATCTAAAGAGCCTGCAAACTTCTGTGATTGAGCCATCTCAATAGCAGGATAAGAGCTCTGTGTGAAGGAGCTCCAAATGTAACACAACAGGAACACCCCCCTCCCCCAGCAAGAATAGTGAAAGATATACTGCAAAGGCAGGTCAAGCTCAAGCATCAAATCTGTAACCTGTCCTTTAAAAGCTTGGATGGATACTGGCTCACTGGTCAAGACCACATGCTTTATAGGTGGAAGGCCCTCGTATTTCCACTTAAGTAAAGGATCTTAGAGAGCAAGGATCTGTCTCAAATCTTGGAGATCTGCTGCCAGTCAATGACAGGAATCAGTAGGGATGGCGGAGAAATCCACCATAGACTCCAATGAGGCCGAATGTCTATTTCTGCAAATAAATAAAAAAATACGGAAACAATTCCCAGAATTTGGGAATGACCTGCTGCTCGGCTTACAAAGGCAAGCTAGTTGGGTGCATTGTGGAACTCCAGCAAGCCCCCAAAGGGCCAGATTTCCTGGTGCCAGACTTCTCTAGTAAATTTTCTGTGGTTCAGTTCAGAATTGGCTCAGCAATTATGAACTGACTCAATGAGTGTTCCGGAAAGAAGTTGTTTATTTCCAAGAGTTATCTCCAGGTAGGCACATGAAAAATTATAGTGCTACACTCCTGTGCCTTATTTTATTGCACCCTGGGAACTGTAGTTTCCAATATGGCTGTGCACCGCTTCAGATCTGGATCAAAATTCTGAGCTGAAGTGGGCTGATTTGGATCACTTTGGACCAATCCTGAAGCCCTCCTCACTCCCCCCAGATGCGCCCAATGAGTGTGCGAGCTGCTTGCTCCTTACCTGGACCTGTCGGAGCACCCACAGCTGTCAGCATCTTCAGGGGTGTCACCATTTTCTTTTAAAATGGCGACTCCTCTGTTTCCGAAAATCAAATCCTGTGCAACTGGCAGCTGGAAGGCAATCATTTAGGCAGCATTACAGCAGAAGGAAAAATGGCAATCTGAGTGAGGTTAGGCAGCATGATTAGTGTTGTTGACTAAATTCACACTAGCAACCTCACTAGCAGTTACCTGAGGTGCAAGAAGGAATGAATGGAGATGAGTAAGTTTCATCTCCTCATGTGGCCTCCGCAGCCTCCGCAGGGATGCAAATGGTGGCCGCTACGCCATTTGCATCCCTGCCAAGCCATGATAGGCTACATAAGTATCTACGTAGCCTATCATGGCTTGGCAGGGACGCAAATGGTGGCTGGCATAGCAGCTGCAGCCCGGCAGCAGCCGGAAGACCACCCAGAGCCACCGCTGCCACTGGAGCCACTGCCGGAGCTGCTGCCGCCGCCCCCGGAGCCAAGCAGGCTCTGTCCCGGGGGGATTCCATGGGGTGGAGGGGAGATTGCCCCGTTCCACCACGGACTCTGGGGGCTGTATTCTAAAGAATCCAGCCTCACTGGAGTCTGTGGCAGAATTCTCCAACATCCCTAGGTGCAATCCAGCAAAGATGAAGACTTCCGAAGTTCCACCCAAGCATAAGAGGAGCCCTGCTGCATCAGAACAAAGTCCTATCTTGTCCAGCATCCTGTTTCACACAGTGTCCAACTAGGTGCTCATGGGAAGTCCACAAAGAGGACAAGAGGGCAATAGCACTCCCTCTGTTGTTCCCCAGTGACTGGGATTCAGAGGAATGGTAGCTCTGATCGTGGAGGCAGTAGATAGCAATCCTACCTAGTCACCTAAGACTAGATAGCCTTATCCTCCATGAATTAACCTAATCTTCTTTTAAAGACATCAAAGATGGTGGCTATCACCATACCTTGTGGTGGGAGAGTTAAGCATGTATGCTGTGGGGCCCGAAGGTGCTAAGCTTTAGCTGGATCCTACCCAGAATATGCAGGAAACAAAGTGATATCCTCAGATTAAGATGTTCACATCTACTTCCTTGGGAATAAATAATTGGGCTAACTGGAATTATTTACTTTCTTCTTTCTAGTTGCATTAAGAACTGGACATAGCGATGTTGCTGGACCACAATGATGATCCCTTCCTTCCTGCTCCCTGCTCTTATCTACACTGCCACACCCCAAGCCAATCAAATGACAACAAGGAATCATAAATCATACTAGTTCAATTCAGTTAATTACTGTAACACTAATGGCCTTTGTGGCCTTCGTAATGGAGATCCATGGGCAATAAGAACTGCCCCATTTGTACTGTGGAGGATGGAAGAAACTCTGCAAAAATAAGAATAATAAATTGCAATTGCACTAAAAGTGTTTGCTGAGCTTGTCAGTTAATTCCTTCTTTTTCAGGATGTTCCAAACTGTTGTATCGGCCACTCCCACTGTTTTTGCTATCTCTCTGATGGGTTTATGTTGTTTCCTCAGCCTAGTGATGGCCTCCTTCACTCACATGGACACCTCTTTGGACCTCATGTTGGGAGTTCCAGTGAACAGCTACCAAATGCAAATATAACACTCAGAACCACCTCCAGGCCTTTTATCTGCTTGATTGGTCATAGGGTACCCAGGAAACAGGCCACACCTGGCCATGCAGCTGCTTGTCAGCCATTCGTTCCATTACTTATGAGCCACCAATGATGGGTGTGTGTGTATGCCACTGGCTGGCTTTCCTGAATGGTTAGTGCCCCACTTTTGTCAAACCCCTTGAATTACAGCTGAAAGTCCTGACTTCGCTCCCATCTGGGTGTGTTTCCTTTCAACTTCAGTGTAGTGGTGTACAGAGGCCAACTACCAAAACAGTTTTCCTTGCTCCGGTATTTCTGGCCCTGACTGTATATTTGCTATAAGGAACAGTATATTCTATGGGTTTGTGAGCCCTGCCCGCACCCCTGCTGCATTTATCTGTGACAAATTACTTGGGTATCCATGTTAGTTGGGTCAGTAGGTTTTAGGAGAAATGGCCAGGGAAGGAGGTTGCTGCTACTGCCACTCCTTCTCCCCTCAAAGCATTTGCTGCCTGAGGTAGCCACCTCATTTTCCTGGAGGAGGAGGCTATCAGTGGCTACTAGTCCTGATGGGTATATGCTACCTCCATTCTCAGAGGCAGTATGCCTATGTACACCAGTTGGTGGGGAACATTGGCAAGACTGCACTGTTGCACTCATATCTTGCTTGTAGGTGTCCTGTCAACAGCTGGTTGGCCACTGTGTGAACAGAAAGCTGGACTAGATGGACCCTTGGTCTGATCCTGCAGGGGTCTTATGTTCTTAAGCCTAATGGTAGGGCCAGTCCTGATAGTTACTGAGTGTTCTCTTAAAAATATGAAATGGGTTGAAGCTGATTCTCTCTCTCTCTCTCTCTCTCACACACACGCACGCACGCGCGCGCGCGCACACACACACACACACAGAATTGAATATGAGCTATCTTTACTATGCTGGTGGGGCATTTACCTCTTCAGCCTGGACAAAAAATTCAGCCTGGGGTTTAATGCTGTACTGCTGGTGTGATGATTCTCCTCTAGATTACAAACCCTCAGAGTGTTCTCATCCCCCTTTTATGCCAGAGGGAAGGACTTGGAACCAGACCTGCTCTCACTTCTTAGAGCCATTTGCCCCAGCTTGTCATAGGATAGGACTGAGGCCTGACAATCCCTCTCACAGACAACACAGTTAGTTATTCCTAGGAGTCCAATAGTTCCTGTTTCCCAGTGGCTTCTGTGGTGATGTGAAATAACACAGAGCTGGAACTTTTATGGTAACATTTGGAGGGGGGGGTTAGGGGTGAAGGGGGTGACAAAAAGCCAGTTGTGGAAGGGAGATGACTGTTCACACCACACAGCAACCCCTCTTCTAAACTGCCTTCACCTCTCTGAAAAATAATTGCCTCTATGCCACCTAAGATTTTAAGAACTTACTGTACATTTCACTGCCCTTCGTGCCTCAAGTCCAAGACCTGAGGAGTGTTGTAGCGAAGCCAGGGGTCACAGGGTTGAAGCACTGGGGCCTTTTGTTTAGCAGGGATGATGATGTCACCGCCCCCGCCCAGGCTTCCCTGTTCCCCCTGAGCTTAATGCAATTCTCACAGTACCTGGGAGAGAAATGGATTTTGTCAGCAACCATCTATTGCCGTGAGCGATCCCTGTTGTAATTAGGGATATACAGACTGTGTAAAATCTTTTCTGTCTGTGTTTCATGGATTGCTTCTCATTCCATCATCCATCCATCAATAGAATTGGATTTTTTTTGTTTCCCAATTTGTTCAAATTTGCATTTGCGCAATTTTGCACATACAAAAATGCTTGAATTTCCAAATATGCACATTTTCACACTTTAGCCTATGGGAGAAATGCACAATTTGGGCCAGGTTTGTTTTTTTTTAATTGTGTATTTTTTCTACGATGAAATTTGTGCAAAATTCAGGAAAGTTAGAAAATCGAGCCACAAGTCCACAGAATAAGCCCAAGTGGGAGAAAGCTAGTCTGCTATGGAATCCATGGATCAGATTCATGAAAATCTAAACTTATTTGATTCCATTGTGGATTTCTCCCACATCCCTAGTTGTAATGTAAAGTATGTTGTGGTTTTCAATAGGCAGTTAAGACCCATTAGCTTTGGAAAAGACCTGCTCCTGGTGGAGATAAAAAAAAAAAATGCTAGAACTAGTTTGTTGATATAGATTGTGTTTGTTTAGTACATTACAACACTATTTGCGTTGCCCTTATTTTCGCCGTAGTCTACGTAAATCTTTACGTAGACTAGACGTGCCAAAATAAGGAACGCAAATGGTGGCGCCCATGGGCCGCTGCCATTTGCGTACGCGGTTTTTTTCCCCCAACGTCAGCCATGATAGGCTACGTGACGATTTACGTAGCCTATCACGGCTGACTTTGGAAATCTAGCCGTGATAGGCTACGTAAATCGTCACATAGCCTATCACGGGTGTGTGTGTATTTGTTTGTTTTTTACTTTTTTATTTTGTAATGGTGGTGGCGGCAGCCGGTCAGGAGACCGGCCGCTGCCCCCGCCCCCACCGAACCGCCGCCAGGACCTGCCACCGAGAGGGACATTCAGCCACGGTAAGTCCCATCCGTGGTGGGTGGCGGGGGGCCGGCGGAGAATTTCCCCAACACTTTCGGGGGGCCAAATGCCTCGGCGCTCGGCCTCCTGAAGATTTGTGGAGAAATTCTCCGCCATCCCTACTGAACTTGAGCCAGACATCCTAGGGATGTACGAAAGTCACTTACCTTTTCGACGGGGTGATTTGCGGTGGGGGGGAGGTGCTCCGCGCCTCCCCCCGAAATCCTAATCCATCCAGCTCCGCTCTGCGGAGATTCTGCGGAGCCGCTGGCCGGGGCCACCTGCAGCCGGACATCCGGCCACTGGGCAGCCTGCAGAGAAAAAAAACAGCGTACGCAAATGGCGGCTATGGCGGCCGCCATTTGCATTCCCTTTTTTCGCTGTTTTAGCCTACGTATATATTTACGTAGGCTATTACGGCGGACAAAAAAAAGGAACGCAAATAGCGTCCACTACGCTATTTGCATTCCCCTTTTTTTTTTCACCATAATAGCTTATGTAGATATTTTTGTAGGCTAAAACAGCGAAAAAAAGGGAACACAAATGGCTGCCGATGTAGCCGCTGCCATTTGCGTACGCTGTTTTTTTTTTAGCTTGTCGTGATAGGCTATGTAAATACTTGTGTAGCCTATCACGGCCTCCGCAGGGACGCAAATTGCGTCCCTGCATTAGCCATGATAGGCTATGTAATTATTTACATAGCCTATCACAGCTATGATGAGGAAGTTAATGGCGGCCGTGCTGCGGCCCCCATTCGCAAGTCTGCGCAGACGGCAGCAGGTAAGTGCTGTTTCATGCGCCTTTAGTGGGGTGGGAGGGGCGGGGGCTTTGTTCCGCCATGGATTTTGGAGAGCCGAATGCACTGGCATTTGGGCTCACCGAGATCCGTGGCAGAATTCTCTGACATCCCTAGGACATCCTAGACAGTGAAATCAAGTGGGCCTTAGGAAGCATTAGTAACAACAAAGCTAACGGAGATGACAGTATTCTAGCTGAGCTATTTAAAATCCTAAAATACGATGCTGTTAAAGTGCTGCACTCAATATGCCAACACATTTGGAACACTCAGCAGTGGCCCCATGACTGGAAAAGGTCAGTTTACATTCCAATTCTAGGGATGTATGAAACGCACTTACCTTTTCATGGAATCTTTCACAGTGGGGGGAGGCACTCCGTCCCTCCCCCCAGAATCCTCGATGGGGGGGAGGTGATCTGGTCCTCCCCTCCAGAATCCTTGATGGCCAGCTCTGCTCCATGGCCAGGCTGTGGAGCAGCCAGCCAGGGCCGTCCGCAGCCGGATTTCTGCAGATATTTGTGTCCAGCCAGGCAGCCGTGATAGGCTACGTAAGAATTTACATAGCCTGTCATGGTTAACCCCCCCCCCAAAAAAAACCCCAGCGTACGCAAATGGCAGTGGCTACGGCAGCCGCCATTTGCGTTCCCTATTTTTCACCGATTTATCTTATGTAAACATTTACGTAGGATAAAACAGCGAAAAAAAGGGGAATGCAAATGTGCATGTGAACTGAGAACTACTGGAAGTACAAGCTGGGTTTCAAAGAGGCAGAGGAACTAGAGATGAAATCAGCAACGTTTGCTGGATCATGGGGAAAGCAAGAGAATTCCAGAAAAATGTTTATTTCTGCTTCGTTGGCTACGCTAAAGCCTTTGATTGTGTGGATCACAACAAACTGTGGCAAATTCTGAAAGTGATGAGAGTACCAGACCATCTTACCTGTCTCCTGAGAAACCTGTACCAGGGACAAGAAGCAACAGTAAGAACCGGACATGGAACAACCGATTGGTTCAAAACTGGGAAAGGAGTATGACAAGGCTGTATATTGTCACCCTGCTTATTTAATTTATATGCAGAGTACATCATGAGAAATGCCAGGTTGGATGAATCACAGGTCGGAATTAAGATTGCTGGGAGAATTATCAACAACCTCCGATATGCAGACGATACCACCCTAATGGCAGAAAGCAAAGAGGATGTAAAGAGCCTCTTGTTGAGGGTGAAAGAGGAGAGTGCAAAAGCTGGTTTGAAACTCAACATTAAAAAAACGAAGATCATGGCATCTGGCCCCATCACTTCCTGGCATATTAGAAGGGGAAGAAATGGAAGCAGTGACAGATTTTATTTTCTTGGGCTCCAAGATCACCACAGATGGTGACTGTAGCCATGAAATTAAAAGATGCTTGCTCCATGGGAGGAAAGCTATGGCAAACCTAGACAGCATAGTAAGAAGCAGAGACATAGGGATGTACGAAAGTCACTTACCTTTTCGCAGGGGTGATTCGCGGTGGGGGGGAGGCGCTTCGCTTCTCCCCCCGAAGTTTAGGTGAGGGGGGGAGGTGCCCCACCTCGCCCGCCCGAAATTCAGGCCGGGGAGAAGCGCCCCGTCTCCCCGGCCGTGAAACAAAAACTGAAAAAAAACCACCCCGTGATAGGCTATGTAACGATTAACGTAGCCTATCACGGCTAGATTTCCAAAGTCAGCCGTCATAGGCTACGTTAATCGTCACGTAGCCTATCACGGGTGACTTTGGGGGAAAAAAAAAAAGCGCGTACGCAAATGGTGGCGGCCCATGGGCACCACCATTGGTGTTCATTATTTTGGCACGTCTAGTCTACGTAAAGATTTACGTAGACTACGGCGAAATAAGGGAACGCTATTTGCGTTGCCCTTATTTTCGCCATAGTCTACGTAAATCTTTATGTAGACTAGATGTGCCAAAATAAGGAACGCAAATGGCAGTGCCCATGGGCCGCCGCCATTTGCATACTCGTGTTTTGTTTTGTTTTCCAAAGTCACCCGTGATAGGCTACGTGACGATTTACGTAGCCTATCACGGCTGACTTTGGAAATCTAGCCGTGATAGGCTACGTAAATCGTCACGTAGCCTATCACGGGTGTGTGGTTTTTTTTAACTTTTTTATTTTGTAATGGCGGTGGCGGCAGCTGGTCAGGAGACCGGCCGCCGCCCCTGCCCCCAACGAACCGCCGCCGAACCGCCTCCGGGACCCGCCGCCGAGAGGGACATTCGGCCACGGTAAGTCCTATCCCGGGTGGGGCGGGGGGCCGGTGGAGAATTTCCCCAACACTTTCAGGGGGCTGAATGCCTTGGCGCTCGGCCTCCCGAAGATTCGTGGAGAAATTCTCCACCATTCCTACAGAGAGATCACCTTGCCGACAAAGGTTCGTATAATCAAAGCTTTGGTTTTCCCAGTAGCAACATATGGCTGTGAGAGCTGGACTATAAGGAAGGCTGAACACTGAAGAATTGATGCCTTCGAACTGTGGTGCTGGAGAAGACTCTTACGAGTCCCCTGGACTGCAAGGAGGCCAAATCAGTCAATCCTAGGGATGTACGAAAGTCACTTACCTTTTCGCGGATTCTGTTTGTGGTGTGGTGGGAGGAGCTACGTCCCTCCCCCCGGAATCCTCGATGGGGGGGGGAGGCGATCCAGTCCTCCACCCCAGAATCCTCAATGGCCGGCTCTGCTCCGCGGCGGCTCCACAGTGCAGCCAGCCAGGCAGCTAGGGCTGTCCGCAGGCAGATTTCCGGCCACGGAATGGCTGCTGTGGATGCAAATGGTGGCCGCTGTAGCGGCCGCCATTTGCATCCAGCCAGGGAGCCATGATAGGCTACATAAGAATTTACATAGCCTATCATGACTAACCCCCCCCCCCCAAAATACAGTGTACGCAAATGGCGGCGGCTACAGCGTCTGCCATTTGTGTTCACTATTTTTCACCGATTTATCTTAAGTAAATATTTACGTAAGATAAAACAGCGAAAGAAAGGGGAATGCAAATAGTGTAGTGGACGCTATTTGTGTTCCTTTATTTTTCGCCGTTCTAGCCTACGTATATATTTACGTAGGCTAGAAAGGCAAAAAATAGCGAACGCAAATGGCAGCCGCTATAGTTGCCACCATTTGCATAAGGTGCACCTGGCTGCGGCTGGCCAGGATACCAGCCGCCGCTGCCCCCGCCACTGCCCCACCCCGCCGCCACCACTGCCGCATCCACTGCTGCTGCATCTGCTGCTGCTGCTACCACAGAATCCGCCGCCGCTGCCGAATCCGCCACCTCCGCCCCCGCATCCGCCGCATCCGCTCCAGGTAAGTGCTGTCCCAGGGGATTCCGCGGTGGGCGGGCAGGTGGGCAGGAGGCCCTTCCGCCACAGATTCCAAGGGGCCAGATTCTACAGAATCTGGCCTCACTGGAACCCATGGTGAAATTCTCTGCCATCCCTAATCAATCCTAAAGGAAATCAACCCTGAATGCTCATTGGAAGGATAGATACTGAAGCTGAAGCTCAAATATTTTGGCCACCTAATGAAAAGAGAAAACTCCCTGGAAAAGACCCTGATGCTGGGAAAGATTGAAGGCAAAAGGAGAAGGGGACGGCAGAGGATGAGATTTCTAGATAGCATCACTGGTGCAATGAATATGAACTTGAGCACGCTCCAGGAGAGAGTACAGGACAGGAAGGCCTGGCGTGCTATGGTCCATGGAGTCACAAAGGGTTGGACATGACTTAATGACTGAACAACAAATTATTTGCAAAATTATGTATATTATGCAACATTGTATACAAAAATGCTTATTTAAGGCGAAATGAACACGAAAATGCCCACAGATTTTCATGCAGACTTACCAAACTTTTTCCATAATCTGATGTGGAAACAGAATATAACAAATTTAAGTTTGGGATAATGATAAATGGAGAGAAACCAAAATTGACAGCTGTATCCATCCCTACCCTTAAGGTGTGAAGCTTGTTTTACTGAATCAGTTTGCAGTCGGTTATACCAGTTATCATACAATGGCAAATTACTGCTCTTTGAATCTTCCAGGTGGTGAAATATGTTGGTCAGATGCAATGACCCCTTTGGATGGCATTCTCTGGATTATTTGAGTGTGGTATGACGAACACAAATACCAAGTGCAACTGTGTTAATATTTATACCCTCTGATTATATCAAATGATTGATGACCACATAGATTCATGAGATTTATTCAGCCCTTTGTGACAACAGCTTCAATCAAGTGTAAACCAAAAGAAAATTTTCATCGAATTCTTGGAATATTTTAGGTGCGGTAGTACATACTGACCCTTTCTTCACCTTAACTCTCTGTTCTTGGCAAGAAGCATGTCCTTTTTACGAGTCAATTGAAATATGTTAGTTAAAGCTCTTGCTTGCATGTCATCATAGTTCCTATTTAAATCAGAAGATCAAGGGGGGCAGGAAACCAAAGGCCACTGGGAAATTGCACCCTTTTTCTCACAGGGAGATCATCATGGCTAGCAGAAGATCAACTTGGTGTCATGACCCAGGACTGAGAGCCCTCAGAGACTGAGGGTTCCACTGACAGCAAACCTGAGGAGGGGTCAGAATCAGTTCCCAGTCCTTGACAAGATGGGTCCTCCTCCTTGGATCCCTGGAAATGCTTCTGCCCTTTGCCTCCAAGGAGTGGACCTCAGACTTCTCCAGTGAGTAGTGAGTCCCTGGGGAGTGTTCTCTAACTGCTCAGACTGTCACCTCCCAGAAGAAGCCAGTGACAACAGAAAAAGGCACGGCCCTTGAAAAACCAGATATAGCACTGGAGGAGGAGGAGTTCCCAGAAGGAACTCCTGTTCTGGCTATTACTCTCAGCTAGCGCTGAGGCAAGTTGCCATCAGTTGAAAGATTGTTCTCCATGATCGTGAATTCGATCCCACAGTCCCTGGGTCAGTACTCCCAGTTCTGTCCTGGGTTCTGAACCTGCAGTGTCCCAGACCTAATTCAGTCAGACACCTTACCTCATGCTCCCTTGCTTGGGCTGTTGCTTAGCGGAGATGACAGTATCTCTGATGAAACAGGACATCTGGATCCATTCATCAGCCAGAGAAGGAACAGCTGCATGGAGCTTGCTTTGCCCTTCCCTTCCAGAAAGTTCACCTATGAGAACTGAGATCAACCTAGCCCTATCCATCAAACAGAGAAGGAGCTCCAATACTTCCTTTCCTCTTCTTTCCCCATTCCCATTTCCTTTTGCATTGTGTTGATTAGATTGTGAACTTGTCTTTCAATATATGGACTGTTCTTAGAAAAATCTAGGTGCTCTGTAAATGCTAAATAAATAAATAAATAAATAATGATGTGTGTGTTTTTGAGAAATATTAATACATGGGAGGATGCTGGATGCACCTGATTTCATCTGATCTTGGAAGCTAAGCGGGGTCAGCCCTGGTTACAACTTGGATGGGAGACTGCTTGGGAATCAAGCTTCCTGCATTAAGCAGGGGGTTGGACTCGATGGTCTTGTAGGCCCCTTCCAACCCTATGAGTCTATGATTTTATGATTCTATGTACACCACCTTGAGCCCCTTGGAGGAATAATGGGATACAAATGTAATAAGTAAGTAATATATAAAATCAACTGAATATTCTGCCTCTCCATGAAGCACTCTGAAAACAACTAAGAGCATTTTAAAATAATAAATATGAGAAATCACAAACACTGAAAACAATTAAAAGCAGTATAACAGTAAAACATATTTCCTTCTATTTCTGAAGTTCAGAGGTGAGTGTGGGTCCTCATGTAGCAAAAAATGACACCATTCACACAGCAGGGAGCCATAGGGGCATACAGATTGTGCACGGTCTATTCCATCTGTGTTTCGCAGATTGTCAGGTACCTTTCATTCCATCATCCACCCATCAGCAGGATTGGATTTTTTTGTTTCCGAATTTGTGCAAATTTTCTTTGCACAATTTCACTGGTGCAAAAACACATTCCATCCAAATGTGCCTTTTCATACTTTAGCGTATGGGAGAAATGCACATTTTTGGCTATTTTTAAAAAATATTTTGTATTTTTCTATGATAAAATTTGTGCAAAATTCTGGAAAGTTTGAAAATTGGTCCTCAAGTCTGTGGAATCCACCTGACAGGGGAAAAGCCAGTCCTCTGCAGAATCCATGGGCTGGATTCATGAAAATCCAAATTCATTTGGTTCCATTGCGGATTTCTCCAACATCCCTGGGCATCACCAGGTTTGAGGGAGGTCTAAGGATTGCAGAAAAAAAAATATGGGGGGAGGAATCCTAGGGGTATGTGGAGGACCTGGTTCTTGGGGTGGGGGCCTGTACACTAGGGAAAACCCACCCCTCGCCCCAAATGTGGACGATCACTCCTCACCAAAGGGTAATCCTTCTCTTCCTTTTTGCTCCCACCATTAAAATACACACCTTTTATTTAACATACACCTTTTCTCCTAAGGTAACTGGCCATTAGGTGTGAGACAAAGCCGATCAGAGCAGGTGCCAAAAAAGTAAACAAAGATATATAGAATTTAAAAAAGAAAACAAAGCTTATTATTTTAAGGATATTGTTACTACATTTAAAACAGGGTTTCTACACAGTTTCTTTTACTATTGATCAGGTGGTAGAAGCTCCAGTTTCTACCCCAAACCAACCTTAAGCCAATTCCCCTATCAAGCTTCATCCCAGCTAACTCACAGGCCTAACATGAGGGCTTGAATTAGGGATGGTGGAGAATTTCTCCCCGAAACTTCGGGGGGCCGAGCGCCAACGTGTTCGGCCCCCCGAACAAGTTTCGGGGAGAAATCCTCCGCACCCCCCCCGCACCCCCCCGGGACGGGACTTACCTTCACCGAATGTCCCTCCCGGTGGCTGGTCCGGCCGGCGGTTCGGCGGGTGTTCGAGCGAGGCGGGAGCGGCAGCCGCCGCCATTGCAATGAAAGAAAAAAAAAACCACGCCCCCTGATAGGCTACGTGACGATTCACGTAGCCTATCACGGCTAGATTTGCAAAGTCAGCCATGATAGGCTACGTCAATCGTCATGTAGCCTATCACGGGTGACTTAAAAAAAAAAAAAAAAAGTGTGTACGGATAATGGCGGCCCCCATAGGGAGCCGCCATTCCCCTTCCTTATTTGGTCGCTGTAGTCTACGTAAAGATTTACGTAGACTACAGCGACTAAATAAGGAACGCGAATGGCGGCTCCCTATGGGGGCCGCCATTAGCGTACGCGCTTTTTTTTTTTTAAGTCACCCGTGATAGGCTACGTGATGATTCACGCAGCCTATCACGGCTGACTTTGCAGATCTAACCGTGATAGGCTACGTGAATCGTCACGTAGCCTATCAGGGGGCGTTTTTTTTTTTTTTAACTTTTGCATTCGCGGCCGGGCGAGGCGAGGCGCCTCCCCCCCGGCCTGAATTTCGGCCGGGCGAGGCGGGAAGCCTCCCCCCCGGCCTGAACTTCGTGGGGGGACCAGCAAAGCGCCTCCCCCCCACCGCGAACATCCTTCGAGGACAGGTAAGTGACTTTCGTCCACCCCTAGCTTGAATGGTAGTTTTCTTTCTGGCTGGGTTTGACTTTCACCTGGAACCTTGACTGCTGCTCCCAGGCTTCTCTTGAAGTCTTCAGTTTGGTCCAGCAGCTGTTCAGTTTCCAGACTACTGCCACCAGCTGTCTTTCAGGCTTCAGCTCTCTCTTCTGCAGGCTGCTCCAGGAGTCTTCCTCTGCCCTAGGGATGGGTGTTGTGGGGAAATCCTGTTTGCTTTTGGCTCAACAGATCCCCATGGCGCCCCTGACTCAGCGAGCTTTTGCAAGCTGAGTGGTGGGTCAGTTTCCAAAACTCAGGAACTTTCCAGCCTTTCCCCCCATCAAAAATCCACGAGTTGTGATTTGCGCAAAATTGTGCATATGAATATTTATGGAAATCACAATTTTCATAAATATTCATACCATGACTTTGTGCAAATCGTGATTTGTGCAAATAAAAAAGCAGAAAGCTGCAAGCTTGCCTGAATTGGCACTAGGGATGTACGAAAGTCACTCAACTGATCCCCAATGTTGATTCGCGATGGGGGGGAGGTGCCCCGTCCCTCCCACCGTGAATCCCGGCTGGCCAGGAATGCAAATGGCGGCAGCCGTGGCCGCCGCCGTTTGCATCCCTGCAGTCAGCCGTGATAGGCTACGTAAATGTTTACGTAGCCTATTACAGCTGAGTGAAAAACAACAACAACAACCGTGCATATGCAAATGGCGGCGCCCATGGGCGCCGCCATTTGCGTACGCACGGTTTTGTTTTGTTTTTTTCACTCAGCCGTGATAGGCTACGTAAACATTTACGTAGCCTAGCACATAGGGTTGGCGGAGAATTTCTCCCCTAAACTTCGGGGGGCCGAGCGCCAATGTGTTGGGCCCCCCGAACAAGTTTCGGGGAGAAATTCTCCACCCTCCCGCCCCCCGCACCCCCTCGGGACGGGACTTACCTTTCCCGAATGTTCCTCCCGGCGGCGGGTCCCGGCGGCGGTTCGTCGGGTCTTCGTCAGGGGCGGGAGCAACAGCCGATCTTTCGACCGGCTGCCGCCGCCATTCCAATAAAACTAAAAAAAAAAAAAACACCCCCGTGATAGGCTACGTGACGATTAACATAGCCTATCACGGCTAGATTTGCAAAGTCAGCCGTGATAGGCTACGTAAATCGTCACGTAGCCTATCACGGGTGACTTTAAAAAAAAAGCGCGTACGGATAATGGCGGCCCCCATAGGGAGCCGCCATTCCCGTTCCTTATTTGGTCGCTGTAGTCTATGTAAAGATTACGTAGACTACGGCGAAAATAAGGGCAACACTATTTGCGTTGCCCTTATTTTCGCCGTAGTCTACGTAAAGATCTTTATGCCATGCAGGGCCAACCGTCTTGGTTGGCCCTGCATGGCATAGCTGATGGCTTCACTGAGTTACGCAAGCCCCTTCGCCACAACAAGGCGGAG
Source organism: Heloderma suspectum (assembly GCF_057233095.1). Classification (NCBI taxonomy): domain Eukaryota; kingdom Metazoa; phylum Chordata; class Lepidosauria; order Squamata; family Helodermatidae; genus Heloderma; species Heloderma suspectum. The sequence goes on from NC_139467.1 coordinate 17,387,841, forward strand.
ATCCATGAAGGGGTCTCTGCCTTTAGACAGATCCAATTTATCCTATGGCTTCTGGAACACCCTCCCAGGGACCATAATAGTACAGATTAAAAACACTGAAGAATAATCAAATGAAGCATGACATGTTCCTCTCTCGTTTTAGAAAAAATAAGATCACAATACATGAACTGCTTAAAAAGCAGTGAGATATGCAGTCCTTGGCACACATCCTTCTTTGATAATAATAACAAAAAAAAGAGTGTGTTTTCAGGGGATGCTCAGTTGACATACTGATATTCAGAATCTAATTTGTCTTGTGATATTAAGTCAAAAGCAATTTGTTTTTGTTCATAGAAGAGGGATTGAATATTTGTAGATGTGTATGATACATAACCCCTTCATGGATTACTGCCTTGGTGTGGCGAAGGGGCTTGCGTAACTCAGTGAAGCCATCAGCTATGCCATGCAGGGCCACCCAAGACGGACAGGTCATGGCAGAGAGTTCTGACAAAATGTGGTCCACTGGAGAAGGAAATGGCAACCCACTCCAGTATTCTTGCCAAGAAAACCCCATGGAACGTATCACAAGGCTAAAAGATATGACGCCGGAAGATGAGCCCTTCAAGTCGGAAGGTGTCCAATATACTACTGGGGAAGAGCAGAGGGAATTTCCAAGTAGCGCCAGAAAGAGTGAAGCGGCTGGGCCAAAGCCGAAAGGACACTCAGCTGTGGATGTGTCTGGTGGTGAAAAGAAAATCCGATGCTGTAAAGAACAATATTGTTTAGGAACCTGGAATGTCAGATCAATGAATCAAGGTAAGCTGGAGGTGGTCAAACATGAGATGGCAAGATTGAACATCGACATCTTGGGAATCAGCGAACTAAAATGGACAGGCATGGGCGAATTTTATTCAGGTGACCATCATATCTACTACTGTGGGCAAGAATCCCTTAGAAGAAATGGAGTAGCTGTCATAGTCAACAAAAGGGTGGGAAAAGCAGTACTGGGGTACAATCTTAAAAATGATAGAATGATCTCAGTACGAATCCAAGGCAAACCATTCAACATCACAGTAATTCAAGTCTATGCCCCAACCACTGATGCTGAAGAAGCTGAGGTTGATCAGTTCTATGAAGACCTACAACACCTTCTAGAAATAACACCAAAAAAAGATGTCATCTTCATCATAGGGGATTGGAATGCTACAGTAGGAAATCAAGAAATCACCAGGATAACAGGCAGGCATGGCCTGGGTGTACAAAATGAAGCAGGACAATCAGGAAGCAGGAAGATATATCCAACTGAATGCAGAGTTCCAGAGAATAGCAAGGAGAGACAAGAAGGCCTTCTTAAATGAACAATGTAAAGAAATCAAGGAAAACAACAGAATGGGAAAGACTACTGATCTCTTCAAGAAAATTGGAGATCTCAAGGGAACATTTTGTGCAAAGACAGGCATGATAAAGGACAAAGAAGGCAGGGACCTAACAGAAGCAGATGAGATTAAGAAGAGGTGGCAAGAGTACACAGAAGAACTATACAGGAAAGATCTTAATGTCCCTGATAGCCATGATAGTGCGGTCACTAAACTTGAGCCGGACATCCTAGAGAGTGAAGTCAAGTGGGCCTTAGGAAGCATGACTAACAACAAAGCTAGCGGAGGTGACAGCATTCCAGCTGAGCTATTTAAAATCCTAAAAGATGATGCTGTTAAAGTGCTGCACTCAATATGCCAACAAATTTGGAACACTCAACAGTGGCCGCAAGACTGGAAAAGGTCAGTTTACATTCCAATTCCAAAGAAGGGCAACGCCAAAGAGTGTTCAAACTACTGCACAATTGCGCTCATTTCACATGCCAGCAAGATGATGCTCAAAATCATACAAGCTAGGCTTCAGCAGTATGCGAACCGAGAACTACTGGAAGTACAAGCTGGGTTTCGAAGAGGCAGAGGAACTAGAGATCAAATCGCCAACTTTCACTGGATCATGGAGAGCAAGAGAATTCCAGAAAAATGTCTATTTCTGCTTCATTGACTACGCTAAAGCCTTTGATTGTGTGGATCACAACAAACTCTGGCAAATTCTTAAAGAGATGGGAGTACCAGACCACCATACCTGTCTCCTGAGAAACCTGTACCAGGGTCAAGAAGCAACAGTAAGAACCAGACATGGCACAACCGATTGGTTCAAAATTGGGAAAGGAGTACGACAAGGCTGCATATTGTCACCCTGCTTATTCAACTTATATGCAGAGTACATCATGAGAAATGCCAGGTTGGATGAATCACAGGTCGGAATTAAGATTGCTGGGAGAATTATCAACAACCTCCGATATGCAGACAATACCACCCTAATGGCAGAAAGCGAAGAGGATGTAAAGAGCCTCTTGTTGAGGGTGAAAGAGGAGAGTGCAAAAGCTGGTTTGAAACTCAACATTAAAAAAACGAAGATCATGGCATCTGGCCCTATCACTTCCTGGCATATAGAAGGGGAAGAAATGGAAGCAGTGACAGATTTTACTTTCTTGGGCTCCAAGATCACCGCAGACGATGACTGTAGCCATGAAATTAAAAGACACTTGCTCCTTGGGAGGAAAGCTATGGCAAACCTAGACAGCATAATAAGAAGCAGAGACATCACCTTGCCGACAAAGGTCCGTCTAATCAAAGCGATGGTTTTCCCAGTAGTAATGTATGGCTGTGAGAGCTGGACTATAAGGAAGGCTGAGTGCCGAAGAATTGATGCTTTCAAACTGTGGTGCTGGAGAAGACTCTTATGAGTCCCCTGGACTGCAAGGAGGTCAAATCAGTCCATCCTAAAGGAAATCAACCCTGAGTGCTCATTGGAAGGACAGATACTGAAGCTGAAGCTCAAATATTTGGTCCATGACCAAACAGAATCCAGCCTCACTGGAATCCGTGGCGAAATTCTCTGCCATCCCTAGTCAATCCTAAAGGAAATCAACCCTGAATGCTCATTGGAAGGACAGATACTGAAGCTGAAGCTCAAATATTTTGGCCACCTAATGCAAAGAGAAAACTCTCTGGAAAAGACCCTGATGCTGGGAAAGACTGAAGGCAAAAGGAGAAGGGGACGACAGAGGATGAGATGGCTAGATAGCATCACCGATGCAATGAATATGAACTTGAGCACACTCCAGGAGAGAGCGCAGGACAGGAAGGCCTGGCGTGCTCTGGTCCATGGGGTCACGAAGAGTCGGACACGACTGAACGACTGAACAATGATACAGAAACACTTATCCAAGTGCCAGGATCTGAGGTTCTCTGTCTAGTGTACATCTGATGTACACTAGATTTGCTGCTGTGTGATGTGTGAAGTTGCCTGAATACTTTGTCAGGTACAATCACTACAATGCAGAACATATTTCATGCAAATTTGAAACTCAACATCTTATTGGAATCTTAATTTGATTACTGGAATTAGGGATGGCGTGGGCAGCCGATTGGATCCAGGAGTCTGGCAGACTCTCCTTTGCCCATGCCCCTGAGCCTTGCCTGCTGAGCTCCTGACCCCACTCAACCCCCCCCATTCACTAAGCTGCCAGCACTCACCTGGGACCCATCTGCGACCGCCATGATTGCCATTTTGTGAAAAAATGGTGATCACAAATAAGGATGTACAGATTGTGTAAAATCTGCTCCGTCTATGTTTCATGGATTTTTAGGTGCCTTTTGTTCCGTCATCCACCCACAAACAGATGCAAATATATTTGTTTTCAATCATGCAGAAAAATATGGAAATATTTACGTAAGTATTTATGTAAGTATTTACATACTTTACCTCAGTATGTAACATTTAGTGTATTGTCCCCCATTCCATTCAGTGTTTCCTCAGCAGAAACTTACATATTTTTTTCTACGGATTTATATGTGTAAATTTTGGGAAAGCAAAAAAAATCATCTGAAAGTCCATGGACTCTGCATGGCCTGAGCGGGGCTATCTGCAGTAGATTCCAGAGTTTGGATTCCGAGCTCATTTTAATCCTTCTCAAATTTCTCCAGCACCCCTAATCATGAATATGTGCACATCTAGTCTTATGCAAAATGGCACCATGAATGGCCCATATATACAAGATTACAGGTGTAAGTGGCCCAGTTATTCCTGCAATCTTGCACATATGGGCCATTCACGGTGCCATTTTACATATGACTACAAGTGTGCATATTTGTGATCACCATTTTTTTTTGGCAAAATGGTGCTTGTGGATGGGTCCCAGGTGAGTGCTGGTGGCAGGGTGCTCACCCAGGGGCACATGAGTGGGGGCAGGGGCTGGGTGGGCACCCAGAGAACCCAGATGGGGGGGTGTCATTCCATCCCTAATTATAATTTCAAATATTTTACTTTAAAAAATGATTTTGAGGTATGCTTAAAAAGCCTTTAAAGAAACTTCTGGATAATGTTTAAGGCAATAATGTGTAAGTGTCAACTTGGTAGACACATTGGGCTGGATCCAGATTTAGTCATGCTTAGAGTAGACTACTGAACTCAATGGGACTTGTTGCTCATGAGTTACTTAAGTCCCATTGTTTTCAGCAGTCCACTCTATGTATGCCTGGCTGAATTCAACCCTACATTTTTAGGCCTTCTTTCTTCTTTGAATGTGCATTAAAATTTCCACCTCTAAAATGCATCCCTGCTCTGAAATATACCCCTTAATTATACCATGAAGGGAAAGTGTTATTTGCCTGTGCCACCTGCATGCTCTAGCACATACCTTCTTGCACATGTCTGGAAAAGGTTAAGTTGAACCACTTTAACACCCACTTTAGGCAGAATAATGCAGTTTATTCTTTAGCACCAAGTTGGTCCTGTCGTTTGGATTTCACAATTGCTTTCCATATCATGATGGTCATGATAAAGTTAATCTTTCCTCATTGACAAAAATGATTGGTGCCCCCTTGACAATGGAGGTATTATGTTGGCCCACCTTGACTGACATTTGTAGATAGATGTATGCCATAAATACTGAAGCTAAAGGTACCTAGTCCTCACAACAGTGTCTTCACACCTGAATGGTGCCAAGGAGAAGTCAAAATGAACCTCCAGGTTGTAATTCCTGTTCTTCTCATCTTTGTCTTTTTCCCAAAGGAAAGCATATCGGTAAGGAAACTTCTGCTTTTAAAGGAGTCAAGTGATACTTTTCATGAATGTTTAGGAAGATATTCCATGAGCTGTAGAACTGGGGTTGCAAGATTTCTTGGGACATAAAACTCTTCTTCAGATAAGTTCAAACAAGGTATCTTGAGACTGCACTGTGCTTTTGTTCTATTCTCTGTACATGGCATCAAGAATCTTATGATCCTACTGAGGGCAAGGGTCATAGAATCATAGAATAGTAGGGTTGGAAGGGGCCTACAAGGCCATCGAGTCCAACCCCCTGCTCAATGCAGGAATCCAAGTCAGAGCATCCCTGACAGATGGCTGTCCAGCCTCGTCTTGAATACCTCCAGTGTGGGAGAGCCCACCACCTCCCTAGGTCATTGGTTCCATTGTCGTATTCCTCTAACAGTCAGGAAGTTTTTCCTGATGTTCAGCCGGAATCTGGCTTCCTGTCACTTGAGCCCATTATTCCGTGTCCTGCACTCTGGAATGATCAAGAAGAGATCCTGGCCTTCTTCTCTGTGACAACCTTTCAAGTACTTGAAGAGTGCTATCATATCTCCCCTCAGTCTTCCCTTCTCAAGGCTAAACATGCTCAGTTCTTTCAGTCTCTCTTCATAGGGCTTTGTTTCCAGTCCTCTGATCATCTTTGTTGCCCTCCTCTGAACCCTCTCCAGTTTGTCTGCATCCTTCTTGAAGTGTGGTGCCCAGAACTGGACACAGTACTCCAGATGAGGCCTAACCAGTGCTGAGTAGAGGGAACTAGTACTTCCCGGTATTTGGAAGCGATGCTTCTATGAATGCAGCCCAAAAGAGCATTTGCCTTTTTTGCAGCCACATCACATTGTTGGCTCATATTCAGCTTGTGATCGACAACAATTCCAAGATCCTTCTCGCTTGTAGTGTTGTTGAGCCATGTATCCCCCATCTTGTAACTGTGCATTTGGTTTCTTTTTCCTAGGTGCAGAACTTGGCATTTATCCCTATTAAATGTCATTCTGTTGTTTTCTGCCCAGCGCTCCAGTCTATCCAGATCACTTTGAATTTTGTTTCTGTCTTCCAAAGTATTAGCTATCCTGCCCAATTTGGTGTCATCTGCAAATCTGATCAGCATTCCCTGCACCTCCTCCTCCAAGTCATTAATAAAAATGTTGAAGAGCACTGAGCCCAGGACTGAGCCCTGCGGTACCCCACTCGTTACCTCTCCCCAGTTTGAGAAGGTCCCATTAATAAGCACTCTTTGAGTCCGATTCTGTAGCCAACTGTGGATCCACCGGATCATTGTTTCATCTAGCCCACTTTGAGCTAGTTTGCTCATCAGGCTATCATGGGGCACTTTGTCGAAAGCTTTGCTGAAGTCGAGGTATATGATGTTTATGGCATTCCCACGGTCCACAAGGGAGGTGACTTGATCAAAAAATGAGATCAGATTTGTCTGGCAGGACTTGTTTTTGACAAATCCATGTTGGCTTCAAGTAATCCCGGCATTGTTTTCAAGCTGCTTCCAGATGGATTGCTTTATCATCTGCTCCAGAATTTTCCCTGGGATTGATGCCAATGCATTCGGCCCCCCGAAATTGGCGGTGAAATTCTCCGCCACCCCCCGCCACCCTCCTGGGATGGGACTTACCTTTGGCAAATGTCCCTCCCGGCGGCGGGTCCCAGCGACGGTTCGGCGGCGGTTCGGCGGGGGCGGGGGCAGCAGCCGGTCTTCTGACCGGCTGCCGCCACCGCCATTACAATATAAAGTAAAAAAATAATCCCAAAACCCCGTGATAGGTTACGTAACGATTAACGTAGCCTATCACGGCTAGATTTCCAAAGTCAGCTGTGATAGGCTACGTTAATCGTTACATAGCCTATCACGGGTGACTTTGGGAAAAAAAAAAGCGCGTACACAAATGGCGGCGCCCCATGGGCGCCGCCATTTGCGTTCCTTATTTGGTCCCGGTAGTCTACATAAAGATTTCGTAGACTACGGCGAAAATAAGGGCAACACAAATAGCGTTCCCCTTATTTTAGCCGTAGTCTACGTAAATCTTTACATAGACTACCGGGACCAAATAAGGAACACACATGGCGGCGCCCATGGGGCGCCGCCATTTGCGTACGCGCTTTTTTTTTTTTCAAAGTCACTCTTGATAGGCTACGTAATGATTTACGCAGCCTATCACGTCTGACTTTGGAAATCTAGCCGTGATAGGCTGCGTAAATCGTTATGTAGCCTATCACAGGTTTTTTTTTTCCACTTTTTCTTTCGCGGCCGGGGAGATGGGGCGCTTCTCCCTGGCCTGAATTTCGACCGGGCGAGGTGGGGCGCTTCCCCCCCCAGCCTGAATTTCAGCCGGGTGAGGCGGGGCGCCTCCCCCCCGGCCTGAATTTTGGCTGGGCGAGGCAGGGCGCCTCCCCCCCGGCCTGAATTTCGGCCGGGCGAGGCGGGGTACCTCCCCCCCCGGCCTGAATTTCAGCCGGGCGAGGCGGGGCGCCTCCCCCCCGGCCTGAATTTCGGGGGGAGAAGCGAAGCGCCTCTCCCCCACCGCAAAGCAAGCTGCAGGATCAGATAAGTCCATTTTGTACATCCCTACAGTCGGAGGTGACCGTTGATCCAGATAGGATTGCTCCCTTAAAAGCTTTTATAAGGAGAAGAGTTAGAATTTCACCACATTCTAACCTTCATAAAATTTAAACAGTTTGACCAATCATTCTGACATTTACAAGGGCCAGAAAGAAGTGTTGGTTTTATATTGGTTGAAAAATTCAGGATGATTGATGAAATACTGAGAGAGAAAAAGCAGTTGAGAGAGAGAGAGAGAGCGCTCAGTCCTTCTGTCAAAAGTGACTTTGCAAATTAATATTGGAGACCTTTCCCCAAAAGCATTTCTGGAAAAAAAAAAAAGTTGTTTTGTTTGTTTTTTAAATCTAAAACATTAATGGTTCCCTGTTCCCCTTGTGTTGGGTAGGTGGAATATATTTTTTCTTTCTTTTTTCTTTTAATTTTATTTTAAATAAGCTTTTAAACAAGGAATGAAAGTCAATGGGACTTACCATAAGCCGGTGCAGATGCAAAAGCCTCCATCATACCTGTCAGCTGTTGATTTAGGATGTTGAGGAGAAAGGGGGGAAAAACCTGCCTCCTTTGTAGGCCCTGTTTTCATTGTGGTGGCCACATTGATTTCCCTTCATGCCATTTTTCCTGGTGTTTTGGGGGAAATCAAAATGGCCGCCACCACCACCACCGCCACCACCACTAATAATAGTAATAGTAATGGTAATGGTCACCTTGTTTTCCACGGATACCTGCTGAGAACATTCCCTGATGGGAAGATTAGTCAGTATGTAGGAAACAAAGGACATAAGCTTTGTAAGGGAAGTACACTAGGGCATTTTAAAGTAACTAAATACTTAAAGGAAATGGAGGTTTTGGTCTTTGAGTGTGTGTATGTGTGCATGCATGTGTGTGTGTCTTCCCGCCTGTATAGTTCTATGCATTTCAAGCGATTGTAGTTCCCGTTTGAGTTTTATTTCACTCTATTACGGATGTACGGATTGTATAAAATCCATTCTGTCTGTGCTTCATGGATTGCTTTATGTTTTGTTTCATTGCCCACCGAGGATTTTTTAGTTTTCAGTTGATGTCGGCCCATCAACAGAATCAGATTTTTTTCTTTCTGCATTTGTGCAAATCTGCATCTGTACAAACTCGCATTTGCACAAACATGCATGTGAGAAAATGTGCAAGTTCCCCCGACATGCACATTTTCATGCTTTAGCCTATGGGGGAAATGCACATTTTTGGCCTTTTTAAAATTTTGTATATTTTTCCATGGCGATATTTGTGCAAATTCTGGAAAGGTGGAAAACCAGTCCGCAAGTCCACAGAAACCACCTGACAGGGGAAAAGTTGGTATGCTGTGGAATCCACAGGTCGGATTCATTAAAATCTGAACTTCCTTGGTTCCACTGTGGTTTTCTCTGACATCCCTACTCTCTACTTTCCCCCAAATTATATTTAAATGTATTTTAGTTTAGTTTTGCAAAGTTTTGTCTTACTGAATATTAGTGTCAGGGTGGACACTGAGCCCATAGAATCCCAGAGTAGTTCTGATTCTGAGGAAGAACAGTCGCTCCTGGGAGAGGAGTGTGCTCCTCTTTCCCAGGGCCAACAGCTGACGGAGATTCCTCCCACCGGCATTCCTAGCTTAGATAGTAGTCCTGGGAGTGACAGAGTGCGGGAAGCAGACTTGATGGACACGCGACGCCGACGCAGAGAGCGGCGCCAAATGGAGGGCGCAGAAAGGAGGTGTAGTGCCCGTTTGGCGCGCAAACAACGGCTGCGCCCAGAGGATCCAAGGGAAAAGGGGAGGGACTCTCCCTAGTCCTTAAGTTCAGGGGTCTGCCAGTAATTCCCTTTCAAATGGGGACCAACTGTTCCAACATAGGGCATAGGTACTCTGCTGCTCATATCTAGTTGCTAACAGTAGATTTGTTAAGTTGTAGAAGAGGAATAAAGCTTTGAAAAGAATCCATTTGTCTGTGTCTGGACTTGGCTACTGGATTAGACTGAGAGAGGCCTCCAAGGAGCCCTTGACAATTAGCCACAGAGGTGTAAAAAGTCTCATTCTTTTACACAGAGATGTACAAGAATTTCTCCACAATCCTACCCTGGACCTGAAAAACAATGGTGGAGGAAAGGCTGACTATTGGAGACCAAGGTACCAGGGATGTTGGAGAAACCCACAACAGAACCAAATGAGTTCAGATTTTCATGAGTCCGACCTGCAAATTCTTCAGCAGACTGGCTTTCCCCCTGTTGGGCTGATGATTCTGTGGATTTGCAAACTGTTTTTCTAACTTTCCAGAATTTTGCGCACATTTCATCTTGGAAAAATATGCAATTTTTTTTTAAAAAAAAAACCTGGCCAAAAATGTGCATTTCCCCCATAAGCTAAAGCATGAAAATGTCCAATCTTAGGGGGGGGGGGACCAGTTCTGTCAATGCACAGATGATGGAATGAAAGGCACCTGACTATCTGCGAAACACAGACAGAACAATTTTACAAAATCCATACATCACTATGAGGTACACTAGTCTTCAGGCTTTGAGGATGATTTAGTTTTTATTTGCCTCTGTGAATATTACATAATGTAAATATGAGAATGGGAACTAACCATGTGTATTCCACATTTCAGGATGGACTCCTTAAGTCTCCAGTGAGTATTGCTCATCATTTTGCATGGGTGGGCCACCATCCTATGTATATAGTGGGATGTGGGAACCATTCATTTATACTGAGGAATATTTGCTTGACTGGATGGTTCATCCATTGGCTTCAAGGATGATGCATGATCTTTGCTTGCCATCACTGCTGTCAGAGTAAGTGGATTGCTACACTTCTGCAAACTTTGACCTAGTCTCCTGGCTGGTGAAAGAGGTGAAAATGACCATCCAGTCTTTAATGCAGTGCAATGCCAGAGCTGGCAGTGAAAGGACAGGATATTTGGCAAGGAGAGGGGGGAAATGATAATGATAATGATTTCTGTACTGCCCCATAACTGAAGCTCTCTGGGCAGTTTGCAACAATTCATAAAAGATACAACAATATTATGAAATACAACATTATGTTAAAAACAGTCTAAATTTTTCAACATACAAAATTGAAAACAATTTAAACAGCTAAGTCACATTTCTATGGCCATTAGGCAGTGGCTAGATGGCCATAAGATTTTTTGGTTTCTGGGAACTGACCTTGGAGTAGGGATGTCAGAGAATTCCGCCATGGATCTCGGTGAGGCCGAATGCCAGTGCATTCGGCCCTCAGAACTCTGTGGCGGAACCGTCTGCCCCCCCCCGCCCCCCCGCTCATCCCCCCCGGGACAAGACTTACCTGGGGTGGATGTTCCGGATGGCGGTGGCTCCAGCGGCGGCTTCAGTGGCGGTGGCGGCTGGTCTTCTGACTGGCTGCCGCCGCCATTTGCAGTCAGTTTCCCCCCCCCCATTTGTGATAGGCTACATAAAGACTTGCATAGCCTATTACGCTGGGTTAAAAAAAAAAGAGTATGCAAATGGAGGTGGCTACGGCCGCTGCCATTTGCGTTCCTTATTTTTGGCCGTCTCAGTCTACGTAAATATTTACGTAGACTAAGGTGGCGAAAATAAGGGGGAACGCAAATAGCGTAGCGGATGCTATTTGTGTTCCCCCTTATTTTCGCCATCTTAGTCTACATAAATATTTACGTAGAGTAAGACGGTGAAAATAAAGGGGAACACGAATAGCATCCGCTACGCTATTTGCATTCCCCCTTATTTTCGCCACCTTAGTCTACGTAAATATTTATGTAGACTAAGACAGCCAAAAATAAGGAACGCAAATGGCGGCGGCCGTAGGCGCCGCCATTTGCGTACACGTTTTTGTTTTTGTTTTAACCCAGACGTGATTGGCTATGTAAGTCTTTACGTAGCCTATCATGGCTGAATTCAGGGACGCAAACGGCAGCGGCTATGGCCGCCGCCGTTTGTGTCCCTGGTAGCCAGCGGCCGGATGTCTGGCTGCTGGCAGAGCCGGCCGGTGGCTCCGCGGAATCCCCGCAGAGCGGAGCTGGCTGGCCAGGATTCCAGGGGGAGGGACGGAGTACCTCCCCCCCAGCGGAACCCAGCGGAGCCAAGTAAGCGGGTTTCGTACACCCCTACCTTGGAGCCAGTGCTCTGAGGTCGGTCCCCAGAAAACCACCTCCCCGCCCCCTCCCCCGTCGCCTCATAAGTGGTGCAGTTTTTCCCTGGCTCTATGCTCAGAAGAGCAGTGTAGAGCAGGGGAAAAGGGGGCATTCCTGGGGGTGGGGAAGGGAGGGGACAGTGGAAGCACCGGTATGATGCTTCCTATGTGCCATCCAGCCTCCTCCCCTGCTCCGAGCCACCCAGGCTAGACAGCAAGAATTGGCTTAGGGATGGGCGGATGGCTTACTGTTGTTCTGGGGTGTGTGTGTCCATGGGGGGGGGAGGTGATCCTTTCCTCCCCCCTGGAATCCTGGCTGGCCAGCTCCACTCTGTGGCGATTCCACAGAGCTGCCAGCCAGCTCCGAAGCGCCAGTGATACAACCACCATTGCCGTATCGCTGGCTGGGCTAATTGACTGCAGACCCAAATGTCATCCACTACACCATTTGCAGCCATAAAGGTCTTAGTTTAAGCTAAATGCAACCATTTACTGCTGCATTTACCTTTACCTTTTTAATACCTTTATGGCCGTAAATGGCATAGTGGACACCATTTGTGCCCGCAGTCAATCAGCCCAGCCAGCGATATGGCAATGGCAACCGTATTGCTGACACTTTGGAGCCGGCCAGTGCGGAGGATCTGGCCAGAGAGGATTTCTCCAGGAGGCAGAGGTAAGTCTTCTGATCCTCCACAGTCTCCGGAGGTTGGATTCTTTTGAATCCGGCCTCATGGGGTCCATGGAGGATTTCTCCCCCATCCCTAGGGTTGCTAGAGCATGGAGGAGAAGATCTCCTCCATGCTCCACTCACCCTGCATTGGATAATCAGTCACCTCTGAGCTTGGAGGCAGACGACTATCCCCATAGGATTGTGCCCTCCAAAATGTTTTCATAAAACTCCACTTTCTTCACATCCACTAGTTCTTGACCAATGGCTGATGCTAAACTGGGGTTTCCCCTTGTCACTGTAAACTTCCTGGGAGTGGGGCTTCTCTGACTGGTGGGAGAGATCAAACTGTCCTTCCACTTGATATTCCATTCAGCATGTTGTTTTGATCTTGCCCCAATAGATAATTGGAAGAATGAATGTTCTGGTACGTATACAATCTTGTTTGTGGCTTTTTAATTTTTATTTTAATGTTCAGAGGTATGCAGATGGATCCTGGTTTATTTCCTGGGGAAGTGGCTGGCTGCCTTCCTTCCTTCCTTCCTTCCTTCCTTCCTTCCTTCCTTCCTTCCTTCCTTCTATAAGAAAGCCATCTATCACTAGCTTCCTTCCAGGAGGTCTGCAGTAGGTGTAGTCTTCTGGCTAACAAGCTGAGCTGCAAATCAGGAGGTGCCTCATTTGAATCTCACTTCTGCCACAAACTCACTAGATGGCCTTAGGCATGCCTCTCCCTCTCCCTCTCCCTCTCTGCCTCAGTCTCCCCATCTCCATTAGGGGGAAAATAATCTTTACTTCACAGGGTTAGAGATAATGCATGTGAACCCGCCTGAATGCACCCCCCCCCACTTCATTAAAAAGGTAAAGGTGTCCCCAACCAGTTGTGTCCGACTCTAGGGTGCGGTGCTCATCCCCGTTTCTAAGCCGAAGAGCCAGCGCTGTCCAAAGGCGCTTCCGTGGTCATGTGGCCGGCATGACTGAACACCCAGGTGCACGGAACGCTGTTACCTTTCCCGCCGAGGTGGTACCTATTTATCTACTTGCAATTTCTTGCTTTCGAACTGCTAGGTTGGCAGAAGCTGGGACTGAAGACAGGAGCTCACTCCGTCATGCAGCACTCAGGTCTCGAACTGCTGACCTGCCGACCTTCCAGTCGGCAGTTCAGCGTCTTAACCACTAAGCCACCTGCGGTCCCTCCCACTTCATTAGTACTCCCCTAAACCTCTGTTGCTAGCCTGCAGTCATGTGAGAGCCAAGGGTATAAGTACACCATGCAACCAAGGATTATGTCCCACATGTGATGTGTGGAAAAATATACCCAGCAGTGCACTCCCATGCAACCTCCACTATCTCAGGTGGAAGCTTTTTTCCTTCTCCTTTCAGAAATGCTAGAACTGAAAGTACACTATAGAGTCAACAATTTTCTTAGATGCCTCCAAAACTTGAGATGTCTTCCTGGGCTACAGATGTCTTAATCAAAACTCAGTCTTTCTGAGGTTCTTCAATTTCCACCTCAGTGATTGTTCTCACCTGGATCCATATTGGATAACAATTTTTATTTTCTCACACAGAAATTTGAACTTATTTCTATGCACATTTCTTGAAATGTGTGCATTTGTCATACACACTTTTCTCCCGTTGACTTAGGCATGTCTGTGCAAGTTTTTTTTCACATGTATGCATTTTTCCATGTCCAGTAAAACCAAAACCAAAAAACAACATGGAAATCTGTATCAGATGGTGAGTGTTTCTTTTCTGGCATGGACATTTGTATGTATTTCCATGGATATTGCTCTAAATGTACATATATATATATATATATATATATATATATATTCTAAGGCTCAGGATAGGGATGGGGGACAAATTCACATATCATAGAACAGAATAGTAGGGCTGGAAGGGGCCTTGCCCCTTCCAGCCCTATGAACATATCGTATTTGTACTATGAACATACCGTATTTGTACTATGAACATACTGTATTTGTAACCCCATTGGAATCAAATGTGGGTCTGAATCCAAGCAGAAATCGGAAATCCATATATTTATGAGATTTTGGATTGAATCACACATTCCCCAAACAAAAATGTCAGAAACTGTGCAAGTTTGGAAAATGCATTTGAAAATATGCATACATTTTAAAAAATATGCACATAAACACTTTACTCAATGGGAGAAAATGCATACTATATATATATATATATACATATGATATAAAGTGATTCTCCAATGAGGTTACAAATATGGTATGTTCATATGTGAATTTGTCCCCCATCCCTATCCTGAGCCTTAGAATAGAGTAGGGATGTCTGTCGCAGGGAAATCCGGCCCTTTTGGGGCTCGCCAGACTTCTGCAGCGTGCCCAACTCGGCTTGCTTTTCCGAGCCATGCTGTGTGGTTGCCCTCAGTTCTCGGAACCTTGAACACATTTTTTGACCTTGGCTGTACTTTGCACACATTCGCATAATTTGTGCAAATTTACAGCCAAATTTCACAACATCTTTTTTTTACGCACCCCCCCTACAATTTATGGACATTCCACCAGCTGGCCGGACCCGTTGCACACTGAGCCAGGCTCTCTGGCAGAAGACAGAAGGGAGTCTTCCACCCCCCCAACCGGATTCCGACATCCCTAGAATGGAGTGAAACAACAGAGGAAGAAGTGATACCTATCAGATTCCCAGGTCCCCTAATCTGCATGCCTTAAGGATGGTGCAATCTCTATTCATCTCAGTGAATAATACACGAAGGAAAAATAGGAATGAGAAATAACTGTAAACATCCTGCATTTCAGGGACAAAGGCCTCGAATTAAGCGTGGGGTGAGTATTACGTATCATTTTGCATGCATGGGCTGCCTTCTTACCTATATATGGAGAACGCTTCGTTTTATATTGAGGGGAGTATTTGTTTGACGGGATGGCTTGTCTTCCAGGGTGATGTGTGAACTCTGCTTGTCATCATCACTGTAGGAGTAAGTTGATTGCTATAATTCTGCAAGTGGCTTAGCAATGGTCCAGTCCTCTGGCTGGTGACAGAGGCCAGAATGATTTCCCACTTTCTACTGCAGTGCAGTGCCAGAGCTGTCAGTGGGAGTAGGGCGCATTTGGCAGGGAGAGGAGAAGTAATCTCTTGACATCTGCTAGTCCCTTGACCAATGGCAGGTACTAAGCTGGGGTTGTTCTTGTCATTGTGAACTTCCTGGGCATGGGTGAGGTCCTCTGACTGATGGCAGAGACCAGACTCTCCTTCCACTTGATATTCCACTAACCATCTTGTTTTGATCTTTTCTCAGTAGGTAATCCTATGGCCTCTAGACAGCATCTGAGGGGCCATAGGATATTTCGGATTTCCCGCTATGAGGTCGGAGACAGCCCTCTGACCTCAGAGCTGGGAATCGGAGCTCTGGCCCCCCTCACAGCTAGCGCAAAAAGAACCCCACTGGGTGCTCTCTGAGGTTGGGAACTCAACCTCAGAGAAGGGGGCATTTTGGTGGGTGGGGAGGGAAGGAGAGTGGAGAGACCAGGATAAGACCTACCCTGAGGCCTCTCCAGACTTCTTCCCTTCCGCTCTGATGAGATTTTGCTAGATGGGCAAAACAGCCCACCCAGTGAAAATGCAGGCTCCACTGCCCTCAGCTATCCAAAAGTCTCCTACCGATAGGGATGATGTGGGTGCCAATTCCATTCAGGAATCTGGTGGAAACCCCCTAACCACACCCCCAAGCCTCGCTTGCCTAGCCCTTACCCCCACTTGCCCCACACTCACCCTGGCAGCCTCGTTGAGCTCCGTGGTAGCCAGTTTTTGAAGAACAAAATGTCAATTGCAAAAATGTGCATATTTGCATATGCAAAAATGTGTGTTTTCCAAATGTGCAGATTTGCGTATGTGAAAATGTGTGTTCTGTGGTTGCGCATATTTGTGTATGCACAAAAATGTGCATTTTGAGGACATGTGCATTTTCGCACTTATGCAAATAGGCACATTTTTGCAATTGCCATTTTATTTTTTTAAAAAATGGCGACTGCAGAGCTCGATGAGGCCGCTGGGATGAGTGCAGGCTGCTCGCCGAGTGCGGGAAGGGATCAAGCGCAGTCCGGGGACTGGTGAGTGGGGGCAGGGGCTGGGCGGGCACCCGGAGAACCCGGACGGGGTGGGTTTGCACATCCCTATCTATCAACTGTGCTGGATCATTTCTGGCCAATATTCCATTCTTGGGCAAGGTGCTGGAGTGCATGGTGATTTCTCAGCTCCAGGGGTTTCTGGATGATGCAGATTTATCTAGATCCATTTCAATCTGTTTTCAGGCCCAGTTATGGGACAGACACTGCTCTGGTCATCTATGCCAGGAGCTGGACAGGAGGAGTGTGTCCCTGTTGGTTCTGCTGGACCTCTCAGCAGCTTTTGATACCACTGACCATGGTATCCTTCTCAGTCTGAGATGGGATTGGGAGGAACTGTTATATAGTGCATCTGGTCCTTCCTGGAGGGGCAATTTCGGAAGGTGGTGCTGGAGGATTCCTGTGTGATGCTGGGGCCACTGGCCTGTAGTCCCTTCAGAGTCCAGACTTGTCCCCTACACCTATATGAAACTGCTGGGAAAGGTTGTTTGGAGTTTTGGAGTTCAGTTTGCTGATGACACCCAGCTCTATCACTCTTTTGCATATACATCCAAGGAAGCTGTTCTAGTTGTAAATCAGTGTCTAATGTCAGTAACGGACTGGAACGAATTGACGCTTAATCCAGACAAGATAGAGGTGTTGCTGGTTAGTTGAAAGGCAGGTCAGGGAACAGAGATTCACCCTGAACTGGATGGGGTTATGCTTCCCCGAAAGACTTGCAGCTTGGGTGTACTCCTGGATTCAGCTGAGGTTTCAGTGGTGACCAGAAGTGCATTTGCGTGCACCAACTGTATCCATTCCTAAAGATGTCTGATCTGGCCGTGGTCATACATGCCTAAGTGACATCCCATTCAGACTGCTTGAATATATGCTCTACGTGGAGCTGTATTGTTCCAGAATGCTGCAGCCAGACTGTTGACCAGGGTGGGGTATAGGGAGCACATGATTCTCTCGTTACAATAGCTTCATTGGCTACTGGTCTGTGCCTGGGCACAATTTCTGGGCTAGTTACGATCTATAAAGCTCTATACAGCTTGGGACCAGGGTCCCTGAAAGACTGAGCGAACAAGGGAAGGCACCATGCAGACTGAAGGAGGGGATCCCCAGGTGCCTGAGCAAAAAAGCACTGCAAGTTGAACAATTGTAAAGACATTTAATTAAAGCCCAATGCATTTCAGGTTTTAAAAACCCCTTTTCAAGGGTGCTCAAACACTCCATAGAATCTTCAAAGGTTCTCTTAATGGGAAGACATTTCATACACTATAAAAATGCAACAACACCCACCTTGAAAACTCTATTGCACTCTTTTTAAAATAAAAAAAAACCAGAGTAGCCTCTATGGTGTGCACACTTTGCAACGTGTTGTTGTTGTTGTTATCCTGTCTCTGCCCAGGCTGGTGAATGATGTATACGATGTAGAAATAAGAACAGGAGTTAACTCTGCAATTCTACATTTTAGGGTGGAGGTGTTGTGCCTAAATTGCCAGTGAGTATTGCTGTTAATTTTGAATGGAGAATATTTTAATTTATACTGAGAAATCTGATACAACGTTAAATTAATTTCACTGGATAATATCCCTGCAGTTTCTACAGTGTGGGATCTATGTGTGATCACATTCTAAATGCAACATGAGTAAGTGGATTTCCATAATTCTGCTAGCATCTCAGCTTTGATATTTGAGACCATGGGCCAGGCACCCTTGTGATGAAATGTAAAAATATGTTCATAGATTAGAAAAAGACAAACAGAAAGATTTCTTTTTTTAAAAAAAACAATTGTCCTGTCCACATCTGTTAGGGAATATAATTCATTATAATTATAACCTAGTTGGAGTTTTCCTAAGGCTAGAGACAAGGCAATAGATTATAAGAGAGTTGAAAGTGGTTTGTGAGTGGTTTCACTTCCCATGATGTGCACACATATTTCTTTTGCCCCACTGTTGCCTCTGGTTAAACAGGTTTTGCAGGTTTTTGAAACAGTACAAAAACATGCCAAACCTTTTCGCCAGGGGCAAATGTAGATGGGTCAAGCAGTGATCCCTTTCTTAAGCCTCCTTCAATGTTCTGAAAAACCAAATGTCTGTGTCTCCAGCACAAGACGTGATGAAGATGCATTTGTAACTTTGTGTGGTCTTCATAGCTCTTCTCTAATCCTAACCCCTATATTACTGAGATAAAATGGAGAGTACCATGCTGGCGTATATGTCCACTGCCCCATTTTACAACCCAAGTTCTAAGGAGCTGGGACTCCATTTGAGCACTTACTGCATTTATGAATTCTTGCCCATCTCCTGAGCTGTTAAAAGATACATCTCATGATAGCTGAGATTTGGCCTTAGAATGGAGTGCAGATGGGAAAAACTTAAGGCAATAATGATGTCTTGTCAACGACAAAGGACATTTTAAAAGGTAAACAAAGAACTTAAAGATGTCACTTAACTGGTACTGAGCTTCAGGAAACTGCACCTCAGATACACCTGAGGACACCTGATATCTTCCTTGGCCTTAGAATGGAGAGCAAAGTAGATAAAGGTAGAGGCGTAAGAGGACACCTAGAGTTCTTGGGAGGTCTGCTATTGTCTGCCCACTTTTCTGAATAAGAAGGGTTGTTTTTAAGCACACCAAATGCTAGTTTTCTTGTGTCAGTGAGTATTGATATTTCGTGGTTCTGAATACTATATACAGAAAAGGGACATTTGTTTGAGAGAATGAAGCTCTATCTGTCCTCCTCTTCCCCTCTTCCATGATGGAACATTATGTCTGAATCACCAGCTTCACTGCAGTGCATTACAGAGTGCAAATGGAGAAAGCCAGAGATACCAAGTTTGGCCCTTGCTGCCTTTTGCATTTAAGTTTGCTAAGGCAGGGAGTAGGGAACCTTTTTTTTTTTTTCCTGTGGTGGGCCACTTTCCCTTGGGAGTAACTTGTCAGGGGCCAGATGCCATTGGTGACTATAGCCAGTGTCAAAGTGGGTAGGCCACCCCCCTCTCCCTCTCCCTCTCCCTCCCTCCCCAGTGAGCTGCTGGGAAAAGGTCAGACTGATCTTGCCAGAGGTCTGAACTGACCACTTGACATTTTGAAATTAGGCCCAGGGCTGCATGCAGTCCTAAGGACACAGGATGTCCCACCCCAGTTCTAAGGGGATCTCACTCCTTTTAAGCATTAAATGCATTCCTGGATTGTTTCCTATGAACTGCTGAAACAGCAACTTTCAGGAGTGGTCTAAATACAAGGAAGAGCATAGTTTAGAAAGGGCATCACAGCCAGGTTTTATAAGGCTATCATATGATATGTTCCCTGATGGGTCCCATGATTTCTGCCATGGCATTATGCTGGAGTGTGGATGAGCAAATGTGGCAGAACACAACAATGATTCAGTTGTTGACAACCACAGAAGGCATTTTAAAAGGTGAATACAAGTCAAAGAAATCTTAACTTGAGCACTTTCGGCAGGTGCCTCTGATGTAAGTAAGGGAGCTGGTGTCTGCCCTGGCCTTAGAAGAACAGATGGCAAATGTGGAGGAATCTCATGATCCCTGGGAGGTTTCTTAATGATAAAAAACCAACTTTTGCCCACCTTTCCAAATAAGAGGTGTTTGTTATTTTTGAAATAAAAACTAAGTGTTTACTTCTGTATATTTAGTTTGTTACTGGCCTAACTGGTGGACTTGCCAGTGGACTTGCCAGTGGAGTTGGCAGCGGTCTTGGCAATGCTCTTGGCAATGGTCTTGGCAGTACTTTCAGAGTGAGTATTTCTAATTAATTGTTCGTGGATATGCCTGCTATTTTATGCTGTGAAAAAAAAACCAAGTACAGATGGGGCATTTGTTTGAGTAAAAATGTTAACCTCAGCCTGTCTGTCTGTCTGTCTGTCTGTCTGTCTGTCCTTCCTTTCTTTACCTAACTTTCTGAATAAGTAGGTTGTGTTGGGCTTTTTTTTTTAGGTCCAATGAATAACATTTATTGCATTAGTCCTTAGACCATAGTAGCACAAAACCGAGTAACAAAAATTACATAACCTTACATAAAAATGCAATAATTAGGGATGGCAGGGCATCTAGCTGGGGATCAAGGCTTGGTGATTTCTTGCTCTCTCAGCCCCCTGGATGCCAGTCCGTGGAACCCCGTGCTTGCGCAACTGGGCAGGTGCTGAGTTAGGCAAGCACATGGCTTTCTGCTTCCTTCCCTGCTGAGCCACCATTTTGTAAATACACCATTTACCAAGACTCGATGGCCTTGTAGGCCCCTTCCAACCCTACTATTCTATGACTGTTCTATGATTCATTTACGCCTGTAACATTGTGTAAATGGCACCTTTACAGCCATTATTTTCATAAATGATTATTTATGAAAAAGTCCAAGCAGCCATTTTTATGCAAAATGGCAGCTCAGTGAAGGAGCGGGCAGCCTCATGTGGCATGCAGTGCAGGATGGGATGAAGTAGCCCATCCCTAACAATAATCTCCTGTTAAAATTAGTTGTTAAAATTGTTAAGGTCAAACATATTCTTAAAGTAGCAAGCAGTTTCATACGTTAGTATGAGTAGAACACTATCTCCTGCTGCAGAGGTGGGCAGAAGTTAGGGTGTGTTCCACAGATAGACAACTAGCCAATTATCTGGTAAGGACTCTTAAATATAAACCTACATAAAAATACAGAAATCACTAGTTAAAATTAGTCATTGAAATTATTAGAGTTAAAACATATTCCTAAACTAATAAGCTTTGCCTATAAAATGCATGACATTATAAATTTGTATCAGAATGCATTTCTCATATTTTAGAATCTCCCAGGCAATTCACGGCAATGGAGTCGACACACTTCTCCCCACATTTAGCAGCCTTTACTGTAAAAGAAGCAACCCTCCAGACTACATATGGGTTAGCTGCTTACAGCAGAAAACAGAGTTTCCTCTTTACATCCGACAATTTCATTTTCTTTAAAAAGGGATCTAAATAATGGTCTCTAGTGTATAACTGTCATTCAAGGATATAATTTGTCGTCAAATCCTCAAAAGCTGTTTTCCTAGAAACACACAATTTTTCTTGGACCGGTATACCATGAAATCTACCAGATTTCATCATACAGTCCATTTGTTCGAAGCACAATTGAGTGAAATGAAAGCCCTCCAATATTCCATTGTCATGGAGAATAAGAGGTACCCTTCACACTGATGCTGATGTTTGGTATTTACCAACCACCTAGCTATTCTAGAGGATGTAAGAAAGGCTGTATGAGACATCCAAAATTCTTTTGTTTAAAGCTGTTTCTGATAACATTTCCCCATGTATTTAAAGCCTATAAGGAAAAACCAAAATTTGGAAATAATTCTGAGAATTTCTGCAACCATGAAGTATCTAGATTGCTTACTCTCTGTTCCTGTAGAGTAGACACAACCTGGGTAGTCTGACTTCAACAACGGCTTTATTCTTCCCATGTAATTTCCCATCCTGAGATAAATTATACCACTAATTGTTCCCATCCCCAACTCAGCTCTAAATAAGCTGCCTTGGGTTTTGAAACCCTTAGGACCATACGGAGAAAATGATTTTGAACTCTTTCTATTTTGTTGAGATCCGTGTATCCCCAAATTTCTGCACTGGATGTTAACATTGGGATCATCTTTCCTTTAAAAATATTCAAAGTCATGCATATTGACCCAAGTTATCTGAAATTCAGCAAGGATTAGGGATTGCACACAGACACAAGCAACTGATTGCAGTTTCTTTATTTGAAACTCCCAGGATCCTGTAGCTGAAAATTATGACAAGATAACAGTACAATCGTACCTGTTCTAGTAGCTCTTTAGAACTGATAAGCCATCTACGCAGTGTTTTTTTTTTCTTTTTACCAAAGACTATTACTTTAGATTTTGCTGCAGTGATGACTGAATCATTTTCTGAACAGTAAGAGTTGAACTGACTTAACAATCTTCTCAAACCAACTTGAGAGGCTGAAAATAAAATATCATCCGCGTAGAGTAATAGGGTTATTTTTAGGTGCAAGAATGCCTACTCAGTTCTTTTAATTTAGCCCATGGCTAGAATACTAACTGCTGGTGGTGTATATTAAAATCAACCACATGCAAATGTGATGCAAAAGGAGAAAGCTCTAATCTGTCTCCTAAACCTAAGGAGGTACACTACCTTGGATACTTTGGGGTATCCAAAAGAAGTATCCAAAAGATATTTCTGTGGAAGAAAAGGCAGGATCAGTCAAAAGGAATGAGACTGAAAGTGGGATGTTGTTGGGGAGGTGTTTGCAATATAAGAAACCAGGTGGGTTAATCAAAACCACTTTTCCATTGGCATTGGCACAATCTGTACAGAAGCAAACAGAATTGTTCCTCACCTTGCTTGTGCACATGGAGCAATGTAGTCACTTAGTATATTTGCCAAGTTTGTTAATTGACTTCAGTTGAAATGGCCCAAACCAAGGGACAGCCTGAAAAGCAACATTTGTCTGTTGTAAAAGCATGGCATGTGCGTCCTGCAACAAAATGTTGCAGTGTGGAGTTCTTCAGTTCAATTCCCACTCCCTCCCTGGCTTTCCTCCCACCCCGCACTAGTCAGCCAGCACTCTGCCCCCACTGAGTATGCTTAGTTCTCATTGGACTATATTGGGTGGGTTTTTCCCCCCAAGGTTTGTTGTACTTCTGAAAGACTTAGGCTGAATCTACACATAGCAGTTATACCATTATCATGCCATTATCATAACTATTGGTACACATGACACCAATGGGCACCAATAGTTATGATAACGGTATAACTACTATGTGTAGATTCAGCCTTAGGGTTTCCTCAAGCCTGCTAATACCTCCCTGTTGTGCGTGGATGTCACTGTTTAGACTACGTAAGGACTGGTACTTTGAGAACTGAGATTGCTGTTAGTATATATGCTCGTGGCTTCACAGTCCTGGGCAGGGCTGGTGTCAAGAGTAGGCATGACTGGGCAGCAGGGGCCCACTCACAAAAGCCCTCTGGAGTTGCTTCTCATCACTGCATCCTGCTTGTTCACCTACCTCTTGCTCAGGCCCAGACAACAGTGGTGGTGAGAAGGAGAAGTAGCAGATGTCACTGCCTGTTTGCTCACTGGTTCTTTTCCTGTCAAACAAGCAAGTGGTAGCAACGATGAGAAGGAGGAGAAGGAGCAATAGCAGCTTGTGACAGCGGTGGTAAGAAGGAATACTTTCTGAAGTAGAGGGCCCATTGAGGGGGTCTTGCCCAAAGGCCCTCAAAACCTGGAGCCAGTACTGATGTTGGCTTTAAAGAGGAGTGTTCCAAACGCCTTTCCCCCCTTTATTCTTCTGATAGCTGAGTGGCCGTTCTTGTTCCCTTTAAAAGAATACTTGTTTGCTATTTATTCACTAGTATGTCACTACCTCTGGAACTAATAACTTATGTCTCTGACTTTTTCCCCCCAACAAGTTGGCCCGACCTCCAACCCTTGAGCTGTTGAAGGTAAGATCTGTAGTATGAGAATTTCTTCTATTTAGCTTATTCACTTAATGCTGATTTATACATTCAGCAAATTCATGTAATAGCACCATGATATGACTGTACCTCCATGCAGAAGAGTTTTTTTTTTTTTTAAACCTCTCTCATATAAAATTGCCTGTAATAAAATGAGCCCATCAGGGAGAGATGGGCCATCAGTGATCACTAGGGATGGACGAAAGGGACTTACCTTGTCCCGCAGCTTGCTTCGCGGTGGGGGGGAGGCGCTTCGGTTCCTCCCCGAAGTTCAGGCGAGGGGGGGAGGCGCCCTGCCTCGCCCGGCCGAAATTCAGGCTGGGGGGGAGGCGCCCCATCCCTCGCCAGCGAAATTCAGGCCGGGGAGGAGCGCCCCGTCTCCCCGGCCGTGAAAAAAAAAGTAAAAAAAAACCCCAAACCCCCACCCGTGATAGGCTACGTAACGATTTGCGTAGCCTATCATGGCTAGATTTCCAAAGTCAGCCATGATGGGTTACGTAAATCATCACGTAGCCTATCACGGGTGACTTTGGAAAAAAAAAATCCCGTATGCAAATGGCGGCGCCCCATGGGCGCCGCCATTTGCGTTCCTTATTTTGGCACGTCTAGTCTACGTAAAGATTTACGTAGACTACGGTGAAAATAAGGGCAACGCAAATAGCGTTCCCTTATTTTTGCCATAGTCTACGTAAATCTTTACGTAGACTACCCTGTCCAAATAAGGAACGCAAATTGCGTATGCGCTTCCCCCCCGCCAAAGTCACCCGTGATAGGCTACGTGACGATTTACGTAGCCTATCACAGCTGACTTTGGAAATCGAGCCCTGATAGGCTACGTAAATTGTTACATAGCCTATCACGGGTGTGTGTTGTTGTTTTTTTTACTGTAGTTTTTTATTTTGTAACGGTGGTGGTGGCAGCCGGTCGGGAGACCGGCCGCTGCCCCCACCCTCACCGAAATGCTGCCGAAACGCCGCCGGGACCCGCCTCCAGGAGGGACATTCGCCGAAGGTAAGTCCCATCCCGGGGGGGGCGGGGGGCCGGCGGATAATTTCCCCAACATTTTCGGGGGGCTGAATGTGTCGGCACCCGGCCTCCCGAAGATTCGTGGAGAAATTCTCCGCCATCCCTAGTGATCACCCTGTGGCTTTGTGGAAGCTGTGTCTTGACACCAATCCACTATGTGCTGCAAAAACAAGTCAATGTGTAAAACAGCGATTCCAGATTTGGAGCCCTCCAGCTGTGTTGGGTCACAACTCCCACTATTCCTAGCCAGCATGGCCACACTGGCTGAAATGATGGGAATTGAGATCCAACACATGGAAAGCTGCAGTATGGTGCTGCATTGAGGCTAACAAGCTGAGCTGCAAATCAGGAAGTTCCCTGTTTGAATCTCATCTCTCTCATGAACTCACTAGGTGGCCTTAGGTGAGCCACTGACTTTCAGCTTCAGTCCCCACTGCATATCTGCATTCTGCAATATGAATAATAATGTTACTTATTTTACAGGGTTGTTGTAACCATCACAACTAGATAATACACGTGAAGCACCTTGAATGTGTTATACAAAAGTATAGATTATTACTATTGTTAACTATTGAACTCATTCTGACTTGGGCCTGTATTGGATGGCAAGTTTTCCCCCCTCAAACAGGAATTAGTATGCATTTCTCTAAATATATACATTTTGGTGCACATTTTTAAAATGTACGCATTTTTCTTCCATTAACTAAAGCATGGATGTGGATATTTTTCAACTCCATGAACTTTTCTTTTTTTCCAGTCTTAAGTTCAATTCATTCTGTACTTTGAGAATTTTTCCAGTTTTAAGGTTGCCTCGTCCTGGAATTTTAGCATATTTAAAAAAGAAGTTTTCAAGAAAATTTCCACACATTTATGTGTGAATTAATACCAGTACGTATATTTTGGTACACAATTTAACTCAACATGCATATTTTTGCAATTGCTTTTTCAAATATAATGCATGTTAATGTTATTTTCACTAATATATTATTTTTCATGTGCACTATCCTTTATACACATTTTTGTATGCATATTTTTTACTGGATAACTCCATTCCCCCCGAGACCAAGCCCAGTAAGCCAGCTGAACTTCCAGCTCAACCTGCTCCAACCTCCCTCTGCAGGCACTTGCAAAGGAACCTGCTATTCTCCTGGGATGGACTCAAACTGGGTTGAACCCACATTCCTGTGTGATGAGTTATTGGTAGTAGTTTTCCCCAGGTGCCTATTGCCAAGTCACTGTTTTCTTTCCTACTATATATCTTTGTATACATATATAAGAGTGCAACTTTCCTCTGACTGGTGGCAGGGATCATACTGTCCTTCCCAAGTGATATGCCATTAACCATGCTGCTTTGGTCTTTTCTCAATAGATAATTCGAAGGAAGAGATCTCCCGTATGTATAAGATCTTCTTTGTGTTTTTTCCACTTTTTTGTTTATTTTAATGTTCATTGGTATTCCAGATGGATCCTGGTTTACCTCCTCTAGGGAAGTGAGATGTTACCTCCTCCGGGGAAGTGAGAATAAAGAAAATAAAGTTTCTTTATTTTTGCCTTTCATACCATCTGCTATGAACTGCCTTCCAGGAAGGGTGAAGTATGGTATAGCATTTCATCTAACAAACTGAGCTGCAAATCAGGAAGTCCTTCATTCAAATTGAATGTCTGCCATGAAGTCACTAGGTGGTCTTAGGAAATTCTCTCTCTCTGAGTTAGTTCTCATGATCACTGCAACCCACCATGGCTTATTTAAGCCATGGTGGGTTTCAGCATGTGCTGGCAGCCATTTTGAATATTCAACCCACAGCAGGGGGTTGTCATGGTTTGCTGTCTTGTCTGAACCTGGGAGGCATGGCTTGTTGGACAGGGAAACAACCCTCCAGTAACCCTACAACAGCCCATCAGTTAACTAGATATTATTTTCTATTTATTCACTAGTATGCATTAATGAGAGAGATCTAGTGCACACTAGCTCTCTGTCTCTGTCTCTGTCTCTCTGCCAGCAGTCACCCCAGCTGCAATATGGGAATAATAAATTGGATTTACCTGTAATTAGGGATGTCAGAGAATTCCGCCACGGATTCCAGTGAGGCCAAATTCATTAGAATCCGGCCCCCCAGAATCCATGGTGGAATGGCCTCCCGCCCCCCTGTGAAATCCCCCCATGATGGAACTTACCTGGGGTGGATGCGGTGGTGGCGGTGGCGGCGGTGGCGGTCTCCTGGCCAGCTGCGGCCAGGCTGCTGTGGCCGCCATTTGCATCCTTGCAGCCATGATAGGCTACGTAAGTATTTATGTAGCCTATCACGGCAAAGAGCAGGGACGCAAATGGCAGCTGCTACGCCATTTGTGTGGCTGCCTTTACCGTGATAGGCTACGTAAATACTTATGTAGCCTATCTAGGGATGGCGGAGAATTTCTCCACGAATCTTCGGGAGGCCAAGTGCCGATGCATTCGGCCCCCCGAAAGTGTTGGGGAAATTCTCCGCCGGCCCCCCGCCCCCCCTGGGATGGGACTTACCTTCGGCGAATGTCCCTCCCGGCGGTGGGTCCCGGCGGCGTTTCGGCGAGGGCGGTGGCGGTGGCCGGACTCCCGACAGGCTACCGCCACCGCCATTACAAAATAAAAAAGTACAGTAAAAAAAAACACACACACCCGTGATAGGCTACGTGACGATTTACGTAGCCTATCACGGCTAGATTTCCAAAGTCAGCCGTGATAGGCTACGTAAATCGTCATGTAGCCTATCACGGATGACTTTTGGGGGAAAAAAAAGCGTGTATGCAAATGGCGGCGCCCCATGCGTTCCTTATTTTGGCACGTCTAGTCTACGTAAAGATTTACGTAGACTATGGCGAAAATAAGGTAACGCTATTTGCGTTGCCCTTATTTTCACCGTAGTCTACATAAATCTTTACGTAGACTAGACATGCCAAAATAAGGAACGCAAATGGCGGCGCCCATGGGGCGCCGCCATTTGCGTACGCACTTTTTTTTTTCCAAAGTCACCTGTGATAGGCTACGTGACGATTTACGTAGCCTATCATGGCTGACTTTGGAAATCTAGCCATGATAGGCTACGCAAATCATTACGTAGCCTATCACGGATGTGTGTATGTGTGTTTTTTACTTTTTTTTTCGCGGCCGGGGAGACGGGGCGCTCTTCCCCGGCCTGAATTTCGCCGGCGAGGGATGGGGCACCTCCCCCCCTGGCCTGAATTTCGGCCGGGAGAGGCGGGGCGCCTCCCCCCCTCACCTGAACTTTGGGGGGAGAACCGAAGCGCCTCCCCCCCCCACTGCGAAGCAAGCTGCGGGACAAGGTAAGTCCCTTTCGTCCATCCCTAAGCCTATCACTGAAAAGAGCAGGGGCGCAAATGGCGTTGCGGCCGCCATTTGTGTCCCTGCTCTTTGCTGTGATAGGCTACGTAAATACTTATGTAGCCTATCATGGCAGCTTGCAAGGACGCAAATGGCGGCCGCTACAATGGCCGCCATTTGTGGCCACAGCAGCCCAGCCGTGGATGGAATTCCGGCTGCGGACAGCCCTGGCTGGTGGCTCTGCGGAGCTGCCGCAGAGCGGAGCTGGCCAGGGAGGATTCTGGGGGGAGGAGCGCCTCACCCCCACTGCGGATGCCCCTGCGCGGAGCCAGGTAAGGGATTCGTACATCCCTACCTGTAATAGTTATTTTAACTATTTCAGCAAGATACAGTAGTTCATGTGAAGCACCTTGAACACACTATACAAATGTTGCTGTTGTTGTTATAAAAAACTAATATAATGAAATATCATGGAGAACAGCAGAAGAGTGAAAGTTCTGATCTTCTAGCTCCTTCAGTCTTTACTCCTTCCATACCAGGACTATAGGGATCAGCCAAGGAGGAAGGGGCATAGATCAGGGATCCCCAGTGCAGTGCCTGGGGGTGCCATGGTGCCCACAGGGACCTCCAATGGCACCCATAAAACTCTCCCCTCCCTGCCCCCTTAAAAAGTTTTAAGAAAACCTTGGAAAATGTTTGGGCAGTCTTCTTTCTCTCCCTTTCTAGCCTCAAGCCTTGCTCTTTCTCTGCCCTTTGCCTTGCTATTCCCTCCTCTTTCCCATCCTCTAGCCTCACTATTTCTCTCCCCCTACCCTGCCATCTCTTTAGCTCATTTCTGACTAGCCAGCCCCCCATGGCAGCCATTATGTGACTAGCCACATCCACTCTGGGAGCCATTTTGTGGTGGTGCCCAGAGCAGTTTCTCAACTTCCCAAATGTGCCCACAGGTTCAAAAAGCTTGGGGACCCCTGGAGATGATTGCCTCCTTAGTGGTCTGCTAATCCTATGTGGAGTGACTCACCCACCCACCACCCATGTCCCTAGCATGCAGTCATTTCAGAGCCAGGGGAATAAGTGCACTGTGCCAGGATGGATTGTGGCCAAAACTAGCATTCAGGTGGGAAGTATACTGAGCATTGCACTTCTATCCAACCTCCACAAACTTAGGTTGAAACTCCCCCGCTCCCTGCCCCAGAAATGCTAGTACTAAAAGTACACTATGGAGGCAACAAATTGTCTTAGTTTCTCCGCAAAGCTCAGATGTCTTCCTGGGCTAGGGATGTGTGAATCAGCTAGGGATGTTGAATGAATCTGGTTGGGGGGTGGGGCTCAATGAGATTTCATGACTTCAGCCCCCTGGATTCTGTTCCATCTTCTGTCAGCTGGCCTGACTCAGTGCACAATGAGTCGGGCCAGCTGGCAGAATTTCTATATTCCCCCCCCTCATTAAAAACATTTGTGCAAATTGCAACTGCAAATTGCACAAATTTGCCTAATTTGTGCAAATTGTGGCTGTAAGTTGTGCAAATTTGCCTAATTTGCACAAATTGCAGCCATAATATGTGCAAATGGTTCACATTTGCACAATTTACAGCCAAAATTTGCACAAAATATGACCACAATTTGTGGAAATGGCACCCATGGGTGCTACACTGGAGATCCTGGGGAAATGGCAATTTTCAGGGGGAAAAAACCAATTAAGTTCCTGGATATCAGGAAAAAGCCTGTGGCTTGGCTTGCAAATGCAGGCCAAACCAGGAGCTCCAGGTAGGGATGTCAGAGAATTCCGCCACAGATCTCGGTGAGGCCGAATGCCAGTGCATTCGGTCCCCCAAAATCCATGGCGGAACGAAGCCCCCCGCCTACCCCTGCAAAATGGGCCTGGAATGGAGCATCTACCTGCTGCCGTCCAGACTGCATTGCAAATGGCGGCCGCGTCTGCAGCCGCCATTCGCTTCTTCCATATAGCCATGATAGGCTACATAAATACTTATGTAGCCTATCTGTGGATGGGGGAGAATTTCTCCCCGAAACTTTGGGGGGCCGAGTGCCAACATGTTCGGCCCCCCGAAGTAGTTTCGGGGAGAAATTCTCCGCCCCCTCCGCCCCCCCCCCCCCGGGATGGGACTTACCTTTCCCGAATGTCCTTCCCGGCGGCGGGTCCCGGCGGTGGTTCGGCAGGTCTTTGACAGGGGCAGAGGCGGCAGCCGGTCTTTCGACCGGCTGCTGCCGCCGCCATTCCAATAAAAGTAAAAAAAACCCAATGCCCCCGTGATAGGCTACGTGACGATTAACGTACCCTATCACGGCTAGATTTGCAAAGTCAGCCGTGATAGGCTACGTAAATCGTCACGTAGCCTATCACGGGTGACTTAAAAAAAAAAAAGCACGTACGCAAATGGCGGCCCCCATAGGGAGCTGCCATTCACGTTCCTTATTTGGTCGCTGTAGTCTACGTAAAGATTTACGTAGACTACGGCGAAAATAAGGGCAACGCTATTTGCGTAAGTATTTACGTAGCCCATCACGGCAAAACTAAGGGAACGCAAATGGTGGCGGCTATGGTGGCTGCCATTTGCGTTCCCTTTTTTTTGCCATGTGATAGGCTATGTAAATATTTACATAGCCTATTATGACAAAAGAGAGGGGCGCAAATAGCGTAGTGGCCGCCATTTGCGTTCCCTTTTTTTTTTTTGCTGTAATAGGCTATGTAAATATTTATGTAGCCTATCACGGCAAAAAAAAAAAAGGGAACGCAAATGGTGGCCGCCATAGCCACTGCCATTTGCATTCGCTGTTTTGTTTTTTCTGTGATAGGCTATGTAAATATTTACGTAGACTATCACAGCAAAATACAGGGACGCAAATGGCGGCGGCTACAGCAGCCACCATTTGCGTCCCTGTGCAGGCTGCCCAGCGGCTGGATGTCCGGCTGCGGGCGGCCCCAGCCGGTGGCTCTGCGGAATCTCCGTGGAGTGGAGCCGGCCGGAGAGAATTTCAGGGGGAGGGATGGAGCGCCTCCCCCCCCACCGTGAATGTCACCCTTCGAAAAGGTAGGTGACTTTCGTACATCCCTAGCTCCAGTGAAATCCGACGAGCCCCAAAGAGCTGGATTTCCCTGCAACGGACATCCCTTAAATCAGCAAAATCCAAGCTTGTCAAGCGTCTCTGATTTCCACCTCTACACTTGTTTGAATTTTGGTCTCTGTCAGATTGTGATTTTTTCTTTTCTTGTATGAAAATTGGTCCATATTTCCATTTGCATTTCTTTACATGTATGCATTTTCATTGCACATTTTTGAAATGTATTGATTTTTCTCCAATTAACTAATGTGTATACATGCATATTTTTCAAATGGACACATTTTTTTTTCCAAAGCTGCACACTTTTTAAATGCTTTGTGCCTCTGTTTGTGTGTGAGAGGGGGTGCACAGATCTGATCACAAGCATATAGATATACAGATTTCCAACTGCAAATTGCATTCAGGCCCACATTTGGTTCCAAGCGGTGTGCAGTATGCTCAAATAAATTTACAAATCCAAAGAGAAGAAGCTATCTCTTCACATCTGCTGATTCCTTGACCAATGCTGATGCTAAGCCAGAGTTCCTGTTGTCACAGTGAACATCCTGGGGATGGGGTGGGGTGGGGGGCACAGGGGTGTTGCAACCTCCCTCTGATTGGTGGCAACGACCAGATGGTTCTTCACCTTGGTATGACAATAACCATTTTTAACATCTTTTCTAAGTAGCTAATTCAAGGAAAAAGAACTCTAATACATATACAATCTTCTAGTGTCTTTTCAGTTGTTATTTTTATTTTAATGTTCAGATGTATCCAGATCACAGAATCATAGAATAGTAGGGTTGGAAGGGGCCTACAAGACCATCAAGTCCAACCCCCTGCTCAATGCAGGAATCCAAGTCAATGGTTTATCTTTTCAGGGTAAGGGAGATTCTTTCTTTCTCTCTCTCTCTCTCTCTTTCTCTCTCTCTCTCTCTCTCTGATTTTAGGCCACCCTTCAATAAAACCATGAGGGTGGTGCACAAGAAAATGGCAATAGATTTTATCTGATTTTAGCCTCACAACAATCCTTAAAGGTGGTTAACTGAAAGGTAGTGAGTGGCCCAAGGTAATCCACTGAGCTTCATGGTTGAGTGGGCATTTGAACCCAGATCTCCCCAGTCCTGCACAATAACACCATATTGGCTTTTTTTGCTCTTGATATATGAACAAATAACTGTTATGAAGCCAATACTGTTTCATATGTGCATCCCACCTCTGAGTGGCGAGAGCCTTCAGGGGTCCCAGCATTCACCCAGGGTTCAGTTTCCTTAGAAGAAGGTCACAGCAGACTTACAGCTTTTCAGCGATTAAAGGTTTTATTTAGAAACATATACCAGCTGTGCCTAAGACAGAGGTTCATGGCATTAACATTCCAACAGATGCCTGTTCTCTTCAAAAACAAACAAACAAAAAACAAAATGGCAGAAGAACTCAGCAGAGCAGATAAAACCCAGTCAGCTGGGAGAACTACGCACCACCAGTGGGGAGGGTGCAATGGTTATTCAGTCTCTGCCCATGTTCATGTTAATAAATGTTATGTGATGTAAAAATAAGACTAAGAATTAACTGCATGTTTTTTTTATATATATTTTAGAGTGAAGGTCTTTCTAAACTTCCAGTGAGTATTGCTGCTAATCTTGAATGGAGAATCATTAAGTTTATATCGAGAGATCATAAACAGAGGAGAATTTATTTGAGTGGATGATATTCAGTGTTTTCCACAGTGATACATGATCTAATTCAAAATACAACATAAGTTTAAGTGGATTCCCATAATTCCCCTAGTCGCATAACTGCTTTAAGCCCATGGGCTGTACACATTCACTGTATTTCCAAATTCTTACACATCTCCAGAGCTGCTGAATGGTGCATCTCAGGATAGCTGCAACATATTACCAAGCCATTAGAATGGCATGTAGATGGGAAATTTCAGGAGGAAAGACAATGATTCAGTCTTGTCAAGGGCATCATGGAATGGGTGAAAAGGTAAAGAAGAATGTCGGCATGTCACTTGCAGGCTCTGAACTTCAACCCTGGGAAAGATACCTCATGCATGCATCCCTGAGGGGATTGAGATTTTACCTGGCCTTAGGATGAACAGTATGAAGGGCAAACATGGAGGGCACCTAAGGTCTCTGAGAGGTGTCTTGTTCTCTGCCCATCTTTCTGAATAACAGAGGTTGTTCTTAAACACAGTCAAGAATGCTGGTGGTATACTTCCTGGTAGTATTGGCAGTGACCATTGCTGTTCAACCAGTAAAAGTTTTTTGGTGTTATTGCACTGTGAAATTGTTAAATAAAGAAAATGAGACATTTGTTTGGCAGAATTTTACTGCTACCTGTTCTTCTACCCTCCATGGTTATGTGTTTCCTTTGCATTGCCAGCTTTAGAGAGTGATCCTAGGGTCCCAGTGACTGTAGGATGGCTCATAAAACCCCTCCAAAGTCAGAGACAGTGCTCTGAACTTGGAAGGAGGAGTCAGAGATCAACCCGCAGACCTCTCCCCCCCCCCCACAGCTGGTATGGAGAGAACCATGCTGACTGCCTCTCCGAGTTTGGAAAAGCAACCTTGGACCCTCAGGAAAGGGGGTGTTCTGGTGGGCAGGGAGGGGAGGAGGCCAGAGAGGCCAGGATATGAGTTATCCTGAGCCTCCTCCAGCCTCCTTCACTCTCCCTCTGAAGCACTCTCTCAAGGTGGGCAGAGGATACCTGGCAGGGAATAGGATACTCGGAAGTCACAGAGTTCTGGGGCTTCCAAGGGGTGAGGGAACAATTGATAGGACTGTGCACTTACTGAATTACATTTATTGAGTGTAAATGGAGAGTGCCAGAGATACCATGTTTGTCCCCTGCCACCTTAGGTTCACTAAGACAGGGGTTGGGGAAGCTTTTTTTCTTTCTTTCTGTGGAGGGCTGCATTCCCTTGAGAGTAATCTGTCAGGGGCCACATGCTAGTGGTGGGTGGGCATTTTGTCCAGAATCAGTGGACAGGGCTACTCAGTTTCTCCTTCCTTCCTTCCTTCCTTCCTTCCTTCCTTCCTTCCTTCCTTCCCTCCCTCCCTTCTTCCTTCCTTCCTTCCTTCCTTCCTTTCTTTCTTTCTTTCTTTCTTTCTTTCTTTTTCTTTCTTTCTCTTTCTTTTCCTCCCTGCCCAGCAGGCTGCTGGTGGAAGGACAGATCTTTCTTAGAAGAGGTCTGTACTGCCTGCTTGGAAAGGGCTTCTGAAATTCAGTCCAGGGCTGCTGGCAAGTCTAAGGACACAGGATGCCCTACCCCAGTTCTAAGGGGATCCCACTTTTTTTAAGCATTAAATGCATTCTTAGATTGTTTCCCCCAATGACCTGAACTGCTGAAAGAGCAACTTTCAGGAGTGGAGAGCATAGTTCGGAAAGGGTGTCACATTCGGGCTTTATAAGGCTATCGTATGATATGTTTCTTGATGGGTCTTGTGAGTTCTGCCATGGCTTTATCCTGGAGTATGGATGAGCAAATGTGGCAGAAACACAGCAATGATTCAGTTGTCAACAACCACAAAGGGCATTTTGAAAGGCAAATACAAGTTGAAGAAATCAATTAGCGGCTCTTAACCTGAGTGCTTTCGGTGGGTGCCTTTGATGTACATAAGGGAACTGGTGTCCACCCTGGCCTTAGAAGCACAGATTTGTTTTATTTATTTATGTAATTTAAACAATTTCTCGCCCGCCTTTCAAGGCAGAAGCACTTCAGCAATAAAATACATAAAATGTGGCAAATGTGGAATCTCATGATTCCAGAGAGGTTTATTAATGTTAAAACCAACTTTTGCCCATCTTTCCAAATAAGAGGGTTGTTCTTTCTTTCTTTCTTTCTTTCTTTCTTTTTTTAAGCATTAGAAATAACTTTACTTCTCTGTTTTCAGTTGATTGGTGCCCTATTTCGTGGAGGTGGTGGAACTGGAGCTGGCCGTAGTCTGTCAGTGAGTATTTCTAATTAGCTAAATCAATACAGAAAGGCCATTTGTTCAGTTGAAAATATTAACCACCAACTGTCTATCCTGAAACTGAAGAACTGTAAGAATTTTGGTATATCCTTATCAAAAATAAACTGAAACAAAATTCTCAACCATCTGCACCACCCAAATTCAATAGGTACAGCTATTCCCAGCATGAAGAGGACCATATTTTACCTGCCCGCCAGAAGGAAGAGGTGGCAATTCAAACTCAGTACTAACCTGACCGAATACACAGGAATTCAAACCCAGTCTTTGAAGAGCTAAAAACTCAAACGACTGGGTAAATTCTTATTAAACATGAGCTGAACTGAAATTCTCACCCATTCCTAGCATGAATAAATTATTTGTTCTGAAATGAAGCATCTTATGTCAAGGATCAAAACAATGGAGGCACACCAGTGGTTTCCAATAATACTACCAGTACTGAAATCTAGAATGGAACCAAAATGTCTCAGAATACGTTTTTCTGACATCATTTTCTTTTTCATGCCCCTCTGGAAAAAGAAGGCCACTTTCCAGAATATCTCTAAATATTCCCCACCAGTTTTTGGTGGAAGCCTCCATCTCTCTTCCCCCCCGCCCAACGCCAATGGACCAGAACAACATTATGTCCCAAGCATTGTGTAAGATGCAAAATGGTGGCCAGGCTGCCAATGCAGTTGCTGCTGCCGCCATTTGCAATGGCAGCAAATGGCAACAAACTTTAGCAATTAAGAATGGAGCTGGACTACTGCTACTGTTAATGGTGAGCCTGACCCCCAAGAAACTGTTGGAGAAGTTCAGTGAAGTGGTCCCTTCAATTTCTCTGCCCACTGATGGGGTGGAGTATTTCAAGGAACAATTGGCACACAGCTACAACTGAAGCTCACAGGGGAGAGTCTCAGTTTAAAATCCCTGCTAGCTTTTGTCTCTGGGTTCTCTTTCTCTCTCTCCCTTCATGGTCTCTTTAACTTCATCTCTCCTGTGCTATTTTAGCACCTTCATTCTTTTTAACTGGTTGCTCTTCCATTAATGATATGACTGGCTTCTTCTTTTCCTTTAAGAGGTTATTGAAAAACTCTTATTTTAAATGCCCTTCTTCTTTCCTCCTATTAATATTTGGCCGTCTGTCTGTCTGTCTGTCTATCTATCTATCTATCTATCTATCTATCTATCTATCGATGGCATTTTAGCACACTCCTCAGTGAAAAACGCTCCTGGAATAGCTTACAAACTATCAATACAATCTAAAAAGCCACAGTACAGAAGGAAAAGGGGTTGGGAAGGGGAAAGGAAAAAGGCAAGTGTTCTTTCCACAGTTAGTTATTTTTCTTCCCTCTTGATTCCTTTCCCTTTTGCATTTTATTAGATTGTAATCCTAACATCTGCTCATCTCTCTTGGAACCTTTCTGTGGCACCCAATATAGTAAAATGTGTGCTACAATAAAAGGGGGAGGATGGGCCGTAATTCAGAAGAGTATGTTAAACATTTCCAAGTTCCACTGATTTCATTGATGCAATATTCACTTTTCAGGGAGGTGCAGTGCAATCCTATATGTGACTATTTGAAAAATTAGCCTCAGTGAATTCAATGAAACTTACTCTTAAGTGTGTATAATATCGCAGCCTAAGGCCAAATGGACTCAGTGGAACTTACTTTTGAGTAGACATGCCTAGGATTGCACTGTTGAGCTGAAGCATTTATTGAATTTGATGAGACCTAGAGGCCCTTTCAACCCTGTCCACAGTCTGCACTCTGTAGTAAATGAACTAATCTCTCAGTCTATGAATTAATGTTTTAAGCCCTAGCTCCATGGGAATGTTTAGGCTACCAGCTATCATTGACTTTTGTATTTCTAGAAGCGTTAATGGGATGACACATTGAAGATCCTGTACCATGTTGATGAAGGTTTCCTGCTCTTATGTATTCTACAGCGCCACCCCAAAGCGAATCAAATTAAAACAGAGAATCACAAAACATACTAGCACAAACTAGATAAATTCTGTAACACTAATTGTTTTTGTTGCCTTTGCAATGGAGGCCCATCACTACCGTGGAGGATGGCAAAAACTTTGCATAAAAATAAAATAAAAATTGCAGTTCCACTAACATTGTTTAGTTGTATCAGTAGTCTGAGAGAGGTTGTTGCTGGCATGAAATGAGCTCAGCCATGTTGCTGTTTTTGCTGAGGAATTCTGAATTTTTCAGAATTAGTCTGCATGTCACAAAAATGTGACCCCCCCCCCGCCCAACAGAACTGAATGTGTGATATATGAAATTAGCAAGTACAGGCGAGATGGCAATTAGATGGTGGGTAATTATCTAGTGTAGTCTGACTAGATGAAATAAACTGAACTGAAGGCTGATTCACACAACTGGTCAGGGAGTTCTCTTCCCTAGGGGGAATTACAATTAGGGATGAGAGAGCGCAGGACAGGAAGGCCTGGCGTGCTATGGTCCATGGGGTCACGAAGAGTCGGACACGACTGAACGACTGAACAACAACAACAACATGTGTGAATCAGCAAAACTCACTTGTGTGCATTTCTGAAATGCACACATTTTGAAATGTGTGCATGCTGTCGAACGCTTCTT
This sequence comes from Heloderma suspectum, assembly GCF_057233095.1. NCBI lineage: Eukaryota > Metazoa > Chordata > Lepidosauria > Squamata > Helodermatidae > Heloderma > Heloderma suspectum. The sequence continues at coordinate 17,425,884 of NC_139467.1, forward strand.
TTTTTTGGTCTGCAAATCAAATTGGAAGCTCAAAAATGTATAGACTTTGGCTGAGTTCATGTCCAGTCCATGTCTAGTCTGGATAAAATCCTGATCAAAAATGAACTGAAACAAATTTCTCAGTCATCTCTAATTACAGTCGTACAGGTATGATTGTAAATTTCTCATACATCCCTAATTACAGTCATACAGGTATGCTTGTTCACGGTGAACACCCAGTTCAGCCCATACTTGGGAAAGTTCTCAAACTGGGTTGACTAGAATCATAGAATAGTAGAATGGTAGGATTGGAAGGGGCCTATAAGACCAACCCCTACAAAGCCCAGTTCAGTTGATGCTTGTGATGGTCTGGTTATACAATTGATTGCAGCATAATGGTGATAAGTGTCAGTGTAATGGTATTGGAGGAGTAAAAATGTGGGCTTATTTTGGGTGCCTTTCATCGATTGGTAGATCAAGCCCTGTCCCGCTAGTTTTGGACAAAATACCCAGAGCAGTGCATGTTCAATATACCATGGAGTTCTAATGTACAGATATTTTTAATTCAACATAAGCAGGGAAACAAGTGTCAAGCCCAGTTCTCTTGTACCACAAACAACTTAGCACAGGTTAAAATAAACAGTGAACTCTCTTTATTATAGTGAGATGGTGACACAAGCAATCCTTCAGAGTCTGTGGCATAGAAACTTCACAGAGGTTACCGTCCAGATAAAACAGTTCAAGTAAGAGCACAGACAAGGTTGTAAAATCCAACATTAAGTTCCAAGACACAATCTAAACAGAAACTGGGAGCAGGATTCTGAAGACCAGCGATGCAATCTAAGACAGAGTTTCAAAGGTGTAGTTTCTAGACTTAGAAGAGTTCAGGATTCAGGAATAATTTCCAAGACAAGGTCCCACGAACATGAGAGTTGAGGCAAGTCAAAAGATCAAGGTTCAGGTTTAGTCCAAACAAGAGAGCTTTCCAGTACTAAAGACGTTGTATCCTTGAAGCTCCCTGAGCTGCTTTTAAACAGATGTGGGACACCTAGAGTTCTTCGCCTGTCCAGGCACTCCCTGCAGGCAAACTGTAAGCTGGAACTACGCCATAGTGGGCGTCTCTCTTCTAATCTCTTTAGACAGCTCTGTTCCCAAGGAGAGACACATTTGAAACCTTCCTTTCCTCATCTGAGGCTCCAACCTGGTTGTTTCCTGCAGAGAGGCCCCCAGACCCCTGGCACACTTCCCAAGGTTAAATCTTGCAACTGGCAGGGCCGGGGATATCAGTCTCCTCCGGCCTGCTCCCCTCTGGAAAGGCAGTCAGAGTCAGGCGCTCGCCCTCTTTACATTCCAAAGCTTGAGCAGGCTCTAAATGAGCCTCCTCCAAATCTGAATCTTCCCAGAAGGCCTCAGGGCCTGGGACAGGAAGAGGCAAGACAACAAGGCCACTTGGTTCTTGTGCTTTTGAAACTCAGAGTTCACAAACATGTATGGAAATTATGTCAGGGACCCAATGGCCATTCTCTTCTGACAAATAGGTCCCCCAAATGTCCCCCAGTCCACAGAGTAGGGAAACTAAGGGCAGTATCCAATGTGCCACCAGCACTAATGTAACTTGCATTGCACTAGCATAAGCAACCCCCTGGGGTAAAGCCAATAGTGCTTGCTGGCATGACAGGTTTCTCCAGAAAACCCACTGAGCCAGCAAGTGCCATTGGCATGGTGCTAGAGGTCATTCACACTAGCACAACATAATTTACATTAGCGGTAGTGTTGTGTACTCCCCAGTGGGTGTTACCACAGGAGGGAATTGTGGGGGCGAGGGAGGGATGCCTCTATTTAATATGAGATGCAGGCAATGAAGGATGTCTGAGCAGAGAGTGTACATGATAACACTGATGGGAACTGGGGAACAGGCAAATTCACCATGCCCCTCTTTAATGAGCTTCCACCACACATTAAAAACGTGGTTGTTCAGGCAGGCGTTTGGGGTGGGTTAGGGTATTTTTAGAAATATGAAGTTTTTAAAGTAGAATTTTATTGTTTTAAACTGTTTCTATTGTTGTCCATTGCCCAGAGTGGCTGGGTGACCAGCCAGACGGGCGATTACTAAATTTAAATAAATAAATAAAATGGGAGAAAGTAGAACTGGGAAAGCCAGTGGAAGGGGCTCGTCTAAGTTTGGATTGTGGCTAAACTTCCTGATATGGAATCACCTTCCTCCCACTGAAATAACCATGAGAAGCTTTACACATATCCACTCAATATGCTTTTCTACACAAAGCCGTTAACTGCTGTATCTACTTTTGGTTTTGTCACAGAATTGAGATCTCTGAACTCTTCACAAAGAACTTTTCCTTTCTTGCTTTTCCACCACATAAACTCTAGGTGGCACTGTGCTGCAGCAGAATAGTGCAAATACACAAGTAGAAAATACCTTTTCTTTCACCATCAGAAATAATATTTTACCCACTTTAAACACACACACACACACACACACACACACACACGGAAGTGCTCTTATATAACAGAAGTGAAACTGGAGGATCATGGCATCATCTAAAGAACCTGTGAACAACCTTGAATAAGGAATCACAAGTGCACATTTAGAAAAGCTTGATGAATGCGGCATACTACACCACTGGAAAAAAACAGCAGCAAAGAGCCCAACTTGTTCCTTAGAAATTGATGGAATCAACAGAGCAAGCTAAATTATCTTAAAAACAAAACAAAATGGGATGTCAGCAGTCCACCGTTATAACTGCTTGTTATAATGCTTATATATACCCACCATCATGAAAATGTTCAGAGAGGTATTTCCACAGTAGCCCTTCAGACAGGAGTCTTTCACAGCCCTAGCTTGAGATGTCAGGGATTGAACATGGGATGGGACCTTCTGTGTGTCTTCACCAAGCTACAAAGCCTCTCATTTTTTACATTATCTGGGGGAGGGGGGAACAGTGGCTTCCAACCAGGAAGCTACATTTTCTTTGCAGTCCTTACAACAACCTTGTATGGTAGACTCTTGTTTTCCTTTTATTCACATACCAGCTAATTTGTACCTTACCCACTTCTATTTGTCCTTTCCATTTAAAGATTATTGTACGCTTACAGTCTTATTGATGGAAATTGGAGTCAGGGGGAGGAATCAAACCCAATCAGCATAGAATTTGGTTATCTGATTTCATCAATATTTCCAGAGACTGAGATGTTGACAGTCTTGTGTGACCAAATGGTCATGTGAATCTGTTAACCCACTCCTTGTTCAATGTCTAATTATTTGCAGCCATGTTCAGTATATCTGGGTTTTCAAATGTAAAAGTTGTAGAAAGGAAATCAGTGACCTAGGAAGGGACTCTCAAACAGTTGATGAGGTGGTAAAGCTGTGTCTGGTCTGGACTGTACCAAGTTGCATGTAAGGGATCAACATGGGGTATTCAAAGTAATGCTGGAAGAGAAGCTCACAGTGGCATTCTGATGAAGACAGTGGGAAAAGGCAAGGACATCCTTTTCCCTTTCCTTCCTATAGAAACATCTGTATATAATGCAGGTAGGGGATTTTTTTTTGAACCTCACAGCAAGCATACCCCTGACTCTAATCTCCCCTCCAGGATAAAGCTGCTAGAGCAGGCCAACTAACTACTCTCTCCCCACACTACCTCCAGTTTCCTTTCTCTCTTTTCTGCCACCTCAATGTTCCATGTGCCCTGGAAGCTTGCAGGTCTTCCTTAGGCCCTTTTTGTGTGTGTGGCATTTTTAAAGAAGTTCTTCTAACTGACAAAGTCATGTACTTCTGCGTACCGAGTAGTCCATGAGAATGTAGAAACAACAATCTTACTTTTGGCTAGTCCTGTTTTCTTCCAAATGGATAGGTACTCAGCCACCCAAGTTTGCTATTAGAGGGAATGAGGACTTAACAGGGTATATGGCAGGTTGGGACTGGTGTTCTGAAAGGAAGCCATGAAGCAGGCAGGAAAGGGACACCTGAATGCGCAAGCTAGGCCAGATTCAGCAGCTCTATGGGAACAAGTGGGGCCCTACTGGCTCTTTGTGTCACCTGATCCCATCTGAGCTGGTAGGTGCAATAGCACCCTCTGGCCATTTCTTCTGGTGGCTGTTAAGAACTCCATTTTCTTTCTGTGTCCTAGCGGCCTTTAAGTTTCCATTTTTTAAGGCTGAGGCTGCATGTCGTGATACATCCCCTGTGTGGGGGTTATCTCATGATGTCTCTAGCAGCCACAAGGTCAGGACAGGGCCCAATTAACTGGACTGAGTGATCTCGGGTGCATCCTTGTAGGATCTCTCACCCCACCCCTGAAGAGGCCTGGGAAAGCTGTTCCAGCAAGCTTGTGATTGGCTAATAAGGATCACCTTGGAGTTGTCAGGGGCTTGGGCATATAATCGCGCGCGTGTGTGCGCGTGCGCGCGCATGTGTGTCGCTGCCCCATTGTCTTTGTCTTCATTTTGCCTTTGCTTTAAGACTCCAAGTGTTGCTGCTCGGGCCTTGTCCTATTTGAAGCCTAGCTACATATAGTCAGGTTTAGGTAGCTATGTTATTTTTTCCCTTGAAGTATTGTTTCCAAACGTTCTCTCATTCTTGGGTGTCTTTCATTCCCCTTTCCCAATAAACTTACTACCTCTTATAGCTGGTTGTCTGGGTGCTTTTCATTCTAAATTGCCTCAGTATTAAACCCAGTCTTCCTCTTGGTTAATGCTACTGCTTGAGGTTTCAGGCCTAAGCCTTAAAAACAGAGGGGCTAGTTTGGTTCTCTATTTCATAAGCTTCAGGGGGATATTGCAGGAGTCGGGGGGGGGAGAGTCTGGTGGCCTCCCGCCTCTCACCCCCTCCAGACCCTGCTTGCCATGCTGCTGCCACTTACTGGACTCATTTGCTGGGCCCTTGTGTGGTCCACGAGCACTAGGTGGCCACCCGTCCCCTTAGCAAGCCACTAGTTTGCGTTAGGGATGTACGGACTGTGTAAAATCCTCTCCGTCTGTGTCTCGTGGATTGTCAGGCGCCTTTCGTTCCATCATCCGCCCACAGAGGGATTCTTTTCGTCATGCAGAAAAATTATATGGAAATAATTGTGTAAATGTTTACCTAAGTATTTACACAATTTACCTCAGTATGTAACATTTAGTGTATTGTCCCCCATTCCATTCAACATTCCTCAGCAGAAACTTATGTATTTTTCTACGGATTTATATGTGTACATTTTGGGAAAGTAAAAAAAATAATCCGGAAGTCCACGGACTCCGCATGTAGGGTTGGCGGAGAATTTCTCCCTGAAACTTCGGGGGGCCGAGCGCCAATGTGTTCAGCCCCCCGAACAAGTTTCGGGGAGAAATCCTCCGCACCCCCCGCACCCCGCACCCCGCACCCCCCCCGGGACGGGACTTACCTTCACCGAATGTCCCTCCCGGTGGCTGGTCCGGCCGGCGGTTCGGCGGGTGTTCGAGCGAGGTGGGAACGGCAGCCAGTCTTTCGACCGGCTGCCGCCGCCGCCATTTCAATGAAAGAAAAAAAAACACACACCCCCTGATAGGCTACGTGACGATTCACATAGCCTATCACGGCTAGATTTGCAAAGTCAGCCGTGATAGGCTACGTGAATTGTCACGTAGCCTATCACGGCTGACTTATGCCGATTGCCATTTAAAAAAAAAAACTTATGCCGATTGCCATTTAAAAAAAAAAAAAATGGCGTTCAGCACAGAGGGGAATGGCTCTGGTTAAGCAAGCAGCTGAGAGCCGTTCCATGCAGAATCCTCCTTGAGCGGAGTTAAGTGGGACTGTCCTGCCACAGATTCCAGAGGACAGATTCCAAAGAATCCAGGGCAGATTTCTCTAACATCCCTACCCCCCTCAGGCCATGCGGATAGGGGTGGACGAAAGTCACTTACCTGTCCTCGAAGGACGTTCGCGGTGGGGGGGAGGCGCTTCGCTGGTCCCCCCGTGAAGTTCAGGCCGGGGGGGAGGCTTCCCGCCTCGCCCCGGCTGAAATTCAGGCCGGGGGGGAGGCTTCCCGCCTCGCCCCGGCTGAAATTCAGGCCGGGGAGGAGGCTTCCCACCTCGCCCGGCCGCGAACGCAAAAGTTAAAAAACAAAACAAAATGCCCCCTGATAGGCTACGTGATGATTCACGTAGCCTATCATGTCTAGATCTGCAAAGTCAGCCGTGATAGGCTATTTGCGTTGCCCTTATTTTCACCGTAGTCTACGTAAACATTTACGTAGACTACAGCGACTAAATAAGGAACGCGAATGGCGGCTCCCTATGGGGGTCGCCATTAGCGTACGCGCTTTTGTTTTTTTTTTAAGTCACCCGTGATAGGCTACGTGACGATTCACATAGCCTATCACGGCTGACTTTGAAGATCTAGACATGATAGGCTACGTGAATCGTCACATAGCCTATCAGGGGGCGTTTTGTTTTGTTTTTTAACTTTCGCGTTCGCGGCCGGGCGAGGCGGGAAGCCTCCTCCCCGGCCTGAATTTCAGCCGGGGTGAGGCGGGAAGCATCCCCCCCGGCCTGAATTTCGGCCGGGGCGAGGCGGGAAGCCTCCCCCCCGGCCTGAACTTCGCGGGGGGACCAGCGAAGCGCCTCCCCCCCACCGCGAACGTCCTTCGAGGACAGGTAAGTGACTTTTGTCCACCCCTATCCACATGGCCTGAGGGGGGTAGGGATGTTAGAGAAATCTGCCGTGGATTCAAATGAGGCTGGATTCTTTGGAATCTGTCCTCTGGAATCTGTGGCAGGACAGTCCCACTTAACTCCGCTCAAGGAGGATTCTGCGTGGAACGGCTCTCAGCTGCTTGCTTAACCAGAGCCATTCCCCTCTGTGCTGAACGCCATTTTTTTTTTTTAAATGGCAATCGGCAGGAAGTGCCCATAGACTTATACCCAAACAAGAGCTGTGAATCTTGCATATAAGTCTATGTGTCCATAGACTTACACGGAAGATTCACAGCTCTACTTTGCATATAAGTGTCCACAGACTTATATGCAAGATTCACAGCTCTATTTTGCGTATAAGTGTCCATAGACTTATACACAAGATTCACGGCTCTATTTTTCATATAAGTCTATGGGCACATCCTGCCGATCGCCATTTTTTTAAGCAATACGGCGATCGGCGCAGAGGCAAATGGGTCCAGGTAAGTGGCCCTCAAGCCGGGTGGCTCCGCAGAATCCTCGTGGAGCGGAGCCACTCTGAAGGATTCCAGGGAGGAGGAACAGATTGCCTCCCCTCGGGTGGATTCCCCACCAGAATGGACGGTGGGGAATCCATACATCCAGAGAGGGGGGTGCTCCGCAGTAGATTCCTCAGGTCAGATTATTAGAAATCCAAGCTCATTTTAATCTGTCTCGAATTTCTCCAGCATCCCTATTTTGCATAAAAATGACGGCTCAGGTTTCTCTAATGCACCTCTAATGTTGTGTAAATGGCCCCTTTATGGCTGCCATTTATGCAACATTACTTTTACGGAGAAACTCAAGCTGCCATTTTTATGCAAAATGGGGGCTCGCTAAGGAGACGGATGGCCCTGCGGCACTCGCCAGGTACTTGCTGAGCTGTCCAGGGGTGCAAGCAGGTGTGGGCGGTGGCTTGGCGAACACCCAATGACCACTGACAGAGGTGAATCTGTCCATCCCTACTTAGAGATGTGCTGTAAGTTCTGAAAGTCCCCTGCCTCAGGTTGAGTTGGATGTAAGGGGTGGTGATGGTCTACCTTGCTGGGTTGGTGTTTACCCTGAGTAACCTCTTCTTCCTGCCTTCACTGCTGGGACTCAGGGCAACCCCCTCTCTCATCACTGCTGCTCTGAAGGACAGCAAAAAGCTTCTTTTTCCAATAGGATACCCTGGTGGCACAGAGAGTAAGGCATCCAGAACGCCCCATATGAAACCCTTGCCACTTTCCAACATCCCATGGGGGCAACTTCTGCATTTACGAGCACAGTCTAGGCTTCTATCAGTCTCAGAGGTTTTCCTCATAAACACAAATCCACCATCATGTTGTGCAATTGGAATTGTTTTATTTTCATGAAGCTTTTCCCAGGCCAATGGGAAGCAGAATATCCCATTACAGAAACTAAAGGAAAATCATACCATTCGTACACCACCACCAAGCTCTGTTTAGGTTGCATGATCTGTTGACCATGATTAGAACCGTCTCCATTAATTCTGCAGACATCCAGGAGTCCTGGGATCTTTTCAGCTAAAAGGATAAAAGTGCAGCAGTTATTGGTTTGAACTGCCACTTCAGCTTCCACGTTTGTACATTGTGGCTTCAGGCGTGCAAGTAATTCCAGAAATTTTGGGAAAGATTGGAGTGGGGAAGAGAGGTCCTAAATAAAACTTGCAAAAAGACTTGGGGTGAGCAACTGGAAATCATGAGATCAAATCTGCCCACCTCCAAGAAGATTCCTGGGCCTGTCAGTTGCCATTCTAGGGGCAAACAAGTGTGGCACTGGCATCTCCAGTGACGGACCTTCGTGGTGGACCACTTTAGGGTGTAGTGCAATAGAGTGCCGCTCTACTAGGGATGTACGAATCCCTTACCTGGCTCTGCGCCGGGGCATCTGCGGTGGGGGGGAGGCACTCTGTCCCTCCCCCCGGAATCCTCCCCGGCCAGCTCCACTCCGCAGCAGCTCCGTGGAGTCGCTGGCCGGGGCCGGCCACAGCTGGAGTTCTGGCTGTGGCTGGGCTGCTGAGGCCACAAATGGTGGTTGTCGTAGCGGCCGCCATTTGCGTCCTTGCAAGCAGCCGTGATAGGCTACATAAGTATTTACATAGCCTATCACAGCAAAGAGTAGGGACACAAATGGCGGCCGCTACGCCATTTGCACCCCTGCTCTTTGCCGTGATAGGCTATGCAAGTATTTACATAGCCTATCATGGTAAAGGCAGCCATGCAAATGGCAGCCGCTACTCCATTTGCATGGCTGCTTTTACCATAATAGGCTACGTAAATACTTACGTAGCCTATCATGGCAAAGAGCAGGGGCACAAATGGCGTAGCGGCCACCATTTGCATCCCTGCTCTTTGCCGTGATAGGCTACGTAAATACTTACGTAGCCTATCACGGCTGCAAGAATGCAAATGGCGGCCGCAGCAGCCCGACCACAGGTGGCTGGGAGACCAGCCAGAGCTGTCACCGCATCCGCCCCAGGTAAGTTCTGTCCTGGGGGTATTCCACGGGGGGGGGGGGCAGGAGGCCGTTCCTGGAATCCGACCTCACTGGAATCTGGCCTCACAGGAATCCATGGAGGAATACTCTGACATCCCTACACTCTACAAGTGGGGGCTGGTGGCCCTACAATTTAAATATCTGAGCACGGTGGAAGAGGCAGTTCATGAGTCCAACGCACATGTTTGCGTGTGAATGCATCATGCCAATCAGTGGTGCTGCTGGGGTTGATGGGGCTTTGGATGAGATGCTGTCTTGGTCTCCCCCCACACTCCTGTGTGCACCCCTCTGAGTTCCCTCCCATGCTCTCTCTTTTGATGATCTTTCTGCTCCCTCCCTTGCACTCCCTCTCTTTTTCTCTCACTGCTCTTTCTCCCCTCACATCAGTGTTCTCCTTCCCTTCCCACCTTATAGCCACTCTTTCTCTTTGCTTGCCCCGCCCCCTCATACTTGCTCTTTCCACCCTCTTTACCAGGCAGCAGCACTTTTCTCTTTTCCTTTCTTTTCCCTTCAGAAGAGTTCTGGAGCACTACAAAGGAAAGCTGCATTCACGCCTCTCATGTTGCTTTCTCCAGCCTGTCTCTGGCTCCACATGGCTATTTAAAAGCCATATGGGGAAATGCAGCATGCCTGAACTCTGATCAAAATTAGAAGGAACAAAGATAGACAAGGTGGTGATTCTGAATGCACAGCTTTCTTTCTATCCCTCTTTAACACACACCTGGGCTGCTTGCTTTACTAACACATCTGTTTTAGAAGCTAAAACAGTACATGCTGTTGCAGAATCGGGATGGGAAAATCTATTTCTTCCAGTCCAGATCACATTTGCTCGTTTTTACCCATAACTCCATTCTGTTTCTTAATCTCTCTCTCTCTCTCTCTGTGTGTGTGTGTGTGTCTGTCTATCTATCTGTCTATCCGTCCATCCATCCATCCCTCTCAAATATGTACTTAAATGCATTGTTTTAAAAACTGCCAAGAATTGCATCACAACATGGAGCAGTGCAAACTCCTGTAGATCACATCACTATCCTTCATTTCACGTGGTGCAGGACCACAATACCTGATGGAGCGCCTCTCCCGGCATGAACCAACCTGTACACTACATTCAGCATCTAAGGCCCTCCTCCAGATGCCTCCTCCAAGGGAGGTTCAGAAAACAGCAACAAAGGAGAGGGCCTTCTTGGTGGTGGCTCCCAATTATGGAATGATCTCCCTGACGAGGCCCACCTGCTGCCAACAATGTTATCTTTTCAGCACCACGTTAAAACTGCCCTCTTCTCTCAGGCATCTGGCAGCATATAATGAGCTTTTAATTAGGTCTTGGATTGTCTTTGATTGATTGTTTAAAAATTTGTCTGTCTATATATTTTTATGTAAATAGTTTTGCACTTTGTATAATGTATTTTAATGGTTTCTAATCTCTGTGAACTGCCTAGACAGCTTTGGCTATGGGGCAGTATAGAAATATGATAAATGAAATGAAAATGTTATATTTGCAATGACAGAAGCTGCAATCCTAAACACACTTACAAGGGAGTGAGCCTCACTGAACACAGTGGGACTTCTCAATAAACATGCAGAGGCTGTGAATTTTTTCTAGCATCCTGAGGAGAAAACCCATCAGTAATGAACAATGTAGGGAGAATGAAGTCCTTGGTTTAAAGCTTTACAAGTCCATAAGAGTCATGTTACTTATCTCTGTAAATGCTGAAGGTGCCTCAACATTGGGAACACTTGAAGAGCTAGGGCTCTGTCCAAGAAAGGATTCTCAGTGCCCCCGAGAAATGACAGTTCCCAGAATTCTTTACAGGAAGTCATGATGGTTAAGTGGTTTGGAAATGGTAGCATTATAGAAATGTAAATAAATGATTAAATAGTGCAGATATGCTTACAAAGGACTTACCCCTTGTTTGCTCATTACTTCTCATCCTGCAAGAAAAAGTAGAAAAAAAATTATTGACTTTTCTGATCCCCTTTCATAAAAACTAAGAACATGCACTCCCTGACTTGATGCTGGCCCATACATAATATGTAGCAAGCAGTTTAAGCCAATGCAGCTGCTGGATATGACTATGCTTGGCCATGGGTGCAAATCCATTGTAGTATGCTGTCTATCAGTCACATTAATAACAACAACAACAACTATTGTTCATGACAAGATCCTTCATGTGATATGTAGAGGACCCACCAAGTATGACCAAGCTGTTTTTTGGGAATAGGCATGAAGCAATGACCGGCCTCCCGTGAGGGGGTGGAGGCAGTGGCCAGCCTACTAAGAAGGAAGTGGCTGGTCTACTGAGTGTGGGAAGGAAGTAGTGGCCAGCTTGCCAAGAGCGGGAGGGAGACAGTGGCTGGCCTACCAAGAGTGTGGGGGGGAGGTAACGGCTGGCATAGGGACTTTCAGTACTCACCTGGTTTTGTGGCATTTTTTTGCCCCTTCCCTGCAATGGAAGGCCAAAAATTAATGAACCATAAATATACTGCGAACCTTAAGAGATAAAGCCACAAGGGAGACATGGGGTTCTGCCTGCAACTCTTGTCACACACTCCCCCATATCTAGTTTTCAGAACCGATTTTTCAGTGGGATGGATCAAATTTAAATTTCATTCTAAAATCGGGGGGAAATACCCTTCTCACTCCAATGCTTACATGTTGAGGGCCAAACAACATCTGTGACTGGATCTCCCCCGTGTTTGTGGGGTGGGGTGGGATGGGGAGGTATTTTTAAGAACAATAATTTAAATTATTTTAGGGAGGGGGGGATATATTTAACAACAATAATTTAAATAATTTAAATTTGGGTGTGGGGAAGGTATATTTAACAGCAATAATTGAAGCTACCAATAAAAACAATAAAGCAAAACCTCAAAAGCAGTGACTGAAAGACCAACAATAAAACAATGTGCAGGCGTAGAAACCATACACAGTAACAAAACAGCAAGTGCAGCATTAAAATATTAGCAATTAAAATTGACTGCACCTGGTACCTAAAAAGAGTACACACATGTGCATGGCCAGGAGAGAACATAAGAGTTGACAAGTGAACCCCCCTCTGTCCAGTCCGGGGTGTGTGTGTCTGTTGTGGGGCAATTCAGGATGCTTGGGGCCCTGTGGAGTCCTCCAGAGCCCTGCCACATCTGGCTGGGTGGCTCTCGGGCTTCCTATAAAATGCGATATGCTAATGGCGGCTGCCATTAGCCTATTGCAGGAAAATTACTGCTGCAAAAGGCACATTTGACACCATTTGTGGCTGTAAAGCACTTACTTTCACCTAAATTGCAGCTTTTTACAGCTGTGTTTAGGTAAAAGTAAGTGCTTTATGGCCGCAAATGGCATACGATATGCCATTTACAGCTGTAACTTTCCTGCAATAAGCTAATGGCAGCTGCCATTAGTGTATCTCATTTTATAGGAAGCTGGAGAGCCACCTCGTGGGAACAGCTCCAGACCCAGAGGTGAATGTGGCAAGTCCACCACAGACTCCAGAGGTCGGATTCTTTGGAATCCAGCCTCATTTGAGTCCATAGCAGATTTCTCCAGCATCCCCAGCCACCGCTGGCCCGACCTCTATAAGTGGTGGCATCTAGAGCAGGGTCCCTGGTACATATTTTAAATTTATGGGCAGGCTCCCATGGGCATAAGCAGTCCTTCAGAAACCCACGCCATAAATTTTTGTTCAGTTCAGTTGTTGTAATTTGGGTGGAGTGATAGGGGCAGCTACTCTGGGTACGACCCGAAGAAGGGTGCAAATAGGCATCAAAACCACATGGTATATTAATATATCAAGCTTATATTATCCACCATGGGATAATTAAACATACATTCAAGATGGCAGACAAAAATCCAGGTTATGGAGATACTTAGTGAGGATCACAGGCCAGCCAGATTGTCATTGTCCTTGTGCTTGCAGCCTAACACAGTAAAGTACATTCAGCTGTGAACACCAATGGTGTTCACAGAGATTAGGGATGACGGAGAAATCTGCCACGGACTCCAATGAGGCCATATTCTAAAGAAATCTGCCACAGACTACCCCCCTGCCACCCCCCAAAATCCCCCTGGGACGGATCCTACCTGGCGGCAGCTGGTCCGGGTCGTTGTCTTCGTTCCGCAGCCATCTGCTGCCGGGCTGCAGAACAAAATGGCATGCGGCATAGCAGACGCCATTTGCGTCCCTGCCCTTGGCTGTGATTGGCTACATAATATTTATGTAGCCAATCACGAAAAGAGTAGGGACGCAAATGGCATGCTCTACGCTGGATGCCATTTGTGGCAGCAGCAGTTGTGCATATTTGCAGGTGCAAAAATGCACAAATACCCAACCCCCAAGGCACTCACACCTCCTTAAATGTGCATGTCCATGCATTAGCCTAAGGGGGAAATGCACATTTTCTGCTGTTTTTTTTTTTTTTTTAATTCTGCATATTTTTCTACTTTTTTTTTTTACATGACATTCCAGAAAGTAAACAACAACAACAACACAGTCTGCAAGTCTATGGAATCTGTGCAACTCAGGAAAAGCTGGTCTACCATGGAATCCGTGGGTCGGATTCATAGAAATCTGAAATAATTTGATTCTGTTGAGGATTTCTCCAACATCCGTAGTCATGACGCTGGATAGCCCCACATGCATATAATGCATGAAAAGGGCGAATTACACCCACTGAAGCAGTTCTGGAAGCAAACAGAGCTATTCCCTATGGCTCATCCTCACCTTTCTCTTTTGTTGCCGACGTTTTCCCACCTGAAAAAAAGAAAGCAATTTCAAGTGATTTCTTGCCTTGTGAAGGCAATGGTCACATTGGCCTTGTCCCATCATCTAGGAAAAAGTGGTGTTGCCCAAGGCTGCTCCATAGTGCGGTAGTGGTGCCAGGGATTGCAGGGTTGAAGCACCAGGATGTTTTGATTAGCAGGGGTGATGACATCCACGGCCACACCTGCCCCCTTGGATTTCCCTGATGTTATCTGCAATTCTCACAGTAGTTGGGAGGAAATGGATTTTACCAGTAACAATACATTGTTTTGAGCTATCACTGTTGTAATCCAACATATATTGGGGTGACCTGGTCTTGAATGTGCAAGCAAGAACCACGGGCTTCACAAACACACACACACAGTACAAACATCCCACTCCTGGAAATGATGAAAACTGCTAGAACTGGTTTGTTGATATGGATCAACACAGCTCTCTGCAGGTTTGGAATCTCCTTGGGGGTGTGGGTATGGGGACTCTCATGATGAACACTTCCACTTTCAAATTTACCATCACATCATGGTTACTCCAACCTGTCCTTCTCCCTTTTGCGAGCCAGCAAGATCAGCAATAGCCCAGAAGCCTCTTGCCTCCCTTAACAGGCACAGAAGCAGTGGGGAGAGGCTTCCCACACCCCATCTCTTCCTCTTCTTCCCCAGAGATCTCTCTTCTCTTTCTGGGGCAGCAGGGGTGGGGAACATCTTTCAGCCCAGGGGCCAAATTGAACCTTGTAGAAGCTGTCATGGGCCATAATCGAGTGGTGGGTGGGGCTGAAGGCAAAAGGGGGTGTGTGTGCAAAGGCAAAGGCAGGGTACAAAAAACTACCAGCATGTTATAGCTTAAAGCACTTACTGACAGTAACTGAGTCTCAAGGGAGGCATCTCAACCTTTTAGAATAGGGAAAAAGGGCACAACAGCCAGGAAACCACCAAATGGTCAGTGGTTGGGGGAAAGGGCTGTGTGGCCCTCTAGGGAACCCCAGAAGGCTAGATTGGGAGCTCAGGTAGACTGGATTTGGCCCCCTGAACCTGAGGGGGAATGAGAGCTACCAGAGAGAGAGAGAGAGAGAGAGAGAGAGAGAGAGATCTAGGGACGGTGGAGAAATCTGCCACAGACTCAAATGAGGCCAGATTCCAAAGAATCTGACCTCCAGAGTCCGCAGCGGACTGGCCGCACTCACCTCCACATCAGGAATAGTTCCCATGGGGCAGCTCTCCAGCTTTCTAAAAAATGCGATACATGAATGGCAGCTGCCATTAGCTTATCGCAGGAAACTTACAGCTGTAAATGGCATATTGTATGCCATTTGCAGCCATAAAGCATTTACTTTTACCTAAAGACAGCTGTAAACTGCTGCACTTTATGTAAAAGTAAGTGCTTTATGGCTACAAATGGTGTACAATATGCCATTTAAGGCCATAATATTCCCATGATATCCATCACGTCTTTTAGAAAGCTGGAGAGTCACTCCGCCAACTCTGGTGGACATAGCAGGGCTCCAGAGAAGTCCGCGGGGCCCCAAACAGCCCGAATTGCCCAGCGGCCAACCCTCCCCCCCAGACCGGATGTTGGGAGATTCGCCCATCCCTATTGACATCCCACATGTAGGGTTTGGAAGTAAAGGGGATGATTCTTCAGAACTTCTTACCTTGCCTTTCTTGTTTTTTCCACCCTATAAAGAAAAGAAAAACAAAACAAAACAAGAGTGGTTTCTTCATTTGGACAATAAGCTAGTACAGTGGGGGCAGATGGGGCATACAAGGGGCATAGGGTCTGGCTATTTGCAGCCAGGTCCATCTGCATTTGCACATGGCCCAACTGTCTGTTGAGGCCTTTGAATGCTAATGGAAGGGCAGGCCTCAAACTGGCATGACAAGTCAGAATAGATTTGGGCTGGGAATGCAATGTAACATGTAAAGTAACAAAACATAGGACCAGCGCTGGCCGTGCCATTCGATAGGGCAAGGTGTCTGCCTCAGGTGGTCAATTCCAGGTGCCACGAGAGGGCAGCAAATTGCCGGCCATGTATGTAAGCTCATGGTGTTGGTCTGCTTAAAAAGATTAGAAGCGAGTTGGTTCAAAAGTATGTGCTTATTGTACAAAGTGAACATGCATAATCAGATTCTCCTAACAGTTAAGGCAAAAGCTGATCTTTTATATATTTTAGTGCTGTGCCGCATTCCTCTACCTCCAATTTCACAAAAGTCTTCCCACTGCTGACTGAGAAAGAAGAGGTTTTTTTCAGACACTTTCTCAGGGAGATAGAGATTTCTGTTGAAATTTCTTGAGAGGGATGCAGTGATTTGCCTCTTTGCTCCTAGCTTATTTCATGATGTGGGAAAGCGCTCCTTGTTTTCATCATCATCATCATTTTAAGCCCCTCACCAACCTCTGGTTGTGACTTGTGATGTGTGGATCAGCAAAATCCACTGAATTCCATCTCAGAGCTCATTCCCACTCAAGTCCATACCAGATTACAAGCTTTGTTTTTTCTTTTCTTTTCTCATGAAAATCTGTGCCTATTTTTCTAATTGTATGCATCAATGGTATGCATCAATTGTACACATCTTTGAAATGTACACATTCTTCTTCCATTGATTAAATAATATTTTTATGCATCTTTCAAAAGTACACACTTTTTTGTGCACATTTTTCAAATGTATGCATGCTGGGGTGGGGGGGGGGAGGTGTCTGTGAATCACATTGCAAGCTCAGAAATGTATGGACTTCAACTGTGAAGTGCCCAAGTCTGTGTTCTGTCTACAAGGTATGGACTGGGTAAAATCCTGATAAAGAATGAACTGAAATTAATTTTTCATATAGCCCTAATCCAGGCCCAGGGCTTTGAGTCTTTAGCTCTTCAAACTCTGGCTTTGAATTCCTACGTATTCAGCCAAGTTAGTGCTGAATTAGGGTTGCCATCTCTTTTTTTCTGATCAGCTCCTCATCTTTAACAACTACATGGCAGGCAGATGCAACATGGTCCTTTCCAGGGCTAGTGTCAAGCATAGGGAGGGTCGGGCACCTGCCAAGGGCCCACACCCCAGGAGGGGCCCACTGACAAGACCGCCCTGGACTTGCTCCTGCTCATCACCATGGCAACCTGCTTGTTCCTCTGCCTCTCACTCTGGTCCAGACAAGAGAGGTATTGAGAAGGAGGAGAAGTGGATGCCACGGCCTACTTCCTCCCTGGCTCTCTGCCTGCAAAGCTAGCAAGTGGTAGCAATGATGAGAAAGAGGATGAGAAGCAATAGCAGCTGGTGACAATGACAGTGAGAAGGAAGACTCACTGAGGGAGGGGGACATGGGGGGCACCATGCCCACAGGTCCTCAAAACCCTGGAGCTGGGATTGGTCTTCTCCATTCTGGGAATCGCTATACCACTTGAATTTGACAGGCATAGGTAGGTGAGAATTTCGTTTCAATTCATTTTTTGTAAGAATCCTCCAAAATTCATGAAGTTCTTCATATTCAGGAGAGAAAGAACCTGAGATTCAAAAAATTCAAATGTGGGAGAAAGTGAAACCAACAGATTCACCTAGACTCACTCTCAAATGGTGGCTTAATATGAAAGCTGCCAAATAAGTCTGGACGTGTCCCCTTTGTTAACATTCACTGAAAACCTATCAGTTTGCTCCTCTCTTTTAGTGTATTATTATGATATCTCTTGATAACATCTTGACTCACATGAAGGGCCAGAAAAGAATTGGCTGTTAAATGAAGGATGCTGCATCACAAGAAAAATAGCGAAGGGGAGCCCTTACAATAAATAGGGAAATAATAACTAAATGTAATAAATCAAGGAGAGTTTCTTACCGCTTGTTTGCCTGTACCAAGCATGCCTGTTAGTTTCTACAAGGAGGGAAAAAAGGGACCATCATCATTCAGATATATGATCAGCAATCTCAATTCTTGGAGAGCCAATCTTTATGTAGCCCAAAGGGCACCACCCATGAACAAGAGGGAGGTATTGACCTGTTTTTCTTTTCATAGAATGGGGAAAGTGTGCATTTCTCTGCACATTTTTCAAAAGTGCACACTCCTCCTCCATTAATTACATAATAAACATGTGTGTGTGTATGTGTGTGTGTAGATATGCACATTTTAAAGTGAGCATTTTTTTTTAAAATGCATTTTTAGAATGTGATTGCAAGTTCAGGAATGCACAATCTTTTTCAGGAAAAAGCATCTGCATTTGTGTTCCAGCTTGCAAACAGGCAAATCCTGATGTTTTGTGAACAGAAACAAAATTCTTGTACATCCCTACCCCATATTGGATGCAGCAGCTGGAGAAGGATGTGTGCACACACACTCACACACCAGACAAACTAGCTGAGGGGAAGACATTGGGATCATCCAAAATAACTCAGTAAGGACGTTCTTTGCACAATAACACCATTGTCTAAAAAGGTCCCCAAATGGCGCTTACCGACAAACCTCCTCCTCCTCCAAGCATAGCCAATGGGTTCTGCAAGGAAAGGAAAAGATAGTCATCCTTCTTTAATGCACAGGTTCATGACCTCATCTTGGATATGCCCTCTGTGGTTAACTTGGTTGCTGGGTGCAGAAGTCTGGACTCTCCCTGCAGCCATGATGGTATTTCTTTTGCTCCAGCAACTGCTACTGCGTTGACAGGCTGTGCCACTGATGCTGCTGGCACATATAGACCATGGTCCAAAGGGACAGAGCTGGATAACGTGGTCAAAGACAGAGCAAGAGTCAGATTCCAGGCAACAAGGGCCAAGGGCCAGAAGCAGGAGACATTGCCATGGACACGTTGGTGCTCAGATACCTAATAACATGGAAGAGAGCCTGTTTTGTTATTCAGTGCAACAATTTCCTCAAACTGAGCAACAGTTATACAGAGCCAGCCTGGCTGTAACTGGTTCTTCAGGTCACCTGGCCTGGTCAGGTTGATGAGCTGCAGTAGCTTTTCTGGCTATTGGGGAGGGGGGTACAACACAAGAATGATCAGGCCAGTAAATGCTTCAGCCTGCGAGTAGGGATGTTGCAGGTAGGCATGTGCAAAATCACTCTCGTCCGGGTTCTCCAGACTCCTGCCCAGCCCCTGCCCCTGCTCGCTGGTCCCCAGACCACACTCGAGCTCCTCCCACACTCGGCGAGCAGCCTGCACTCACCCCAGCAGCGTCGTTGAGCTCCACGGTATCCATTTTTTTTGAAAAACAAAATGGTGATTGCAGAAAATGTGCATGTCTTTGTATGCATGAAAATATGCATTTCGACAATGCACATAGTCTCATGTGTGAAATGTGAATTTTTGTGAAGGTGAATATTTCTGTGCATGCAAAGATGTTTGTTTTTTTAAAAACGCACATTTTCACACATATGCGAATATGGCCATTCACAGAATGCACATTTTTGCATATGCGCAAATATGCGCATTTTTGCGATCACCATTTTATTTCTCAAAAAATGGTGACGGCAAAGCTCAAAATGGCCATCAGGGTGAGTGCAGGGAATTTCTCAAGTGTGGGCAAGGGGTGAGCAGGGGCAGGGGCTCGGCAAGTGGGGCTCGGGGGTGCAGGCAGGGGCGGTTCCACCGGATTCTCAGACTGAATTAGGCGCCCGCACCATCTCTAATTGCAGGTGTCTAACTGTGGCTCAAGGCCTGGTGAGAAATCATCACCTCAGATACCAGTCTGCAAATCACCGCAGTTCCTGACTCAGTGCACACTGAGTCAGGGATCCCTGATCCCTCACTGAGCCACACAGTGGTAGCTTGGCCTTTTTCATAAAGGCTGCTTTTCTGCAAATGGTGGCCATCAAGGGACAATTTATGCAAGATTACAGGCACAATTGGTAATTTACGCCTGTATTCTTGCATAAATGGCTGCTTTATGGCCACCATTTGCACAAAATCAGCCCTTATGAAAAAGGCCAAGCCACCATTTTTATGCAAAATGGCACTTTGTCAAGGGATCAGGCAGCTGTGTGCTGCTCGTTGGGCACTCACAGACCATCTGGAGACTTGCCACATGTGGCAAGCAGGGGCAGGCAGCTGGTGGGCTCTGGCGAGTGGAGCGCAACCTGGACCATAATGAGTTTGCCCATCCCTACCTGTGAGCTGCTTTTTTATTTATTTTATTTATTAAAGGTATTCATCGCCCATCTGGCCTGTAGGGATGTACGAATCCCTTACCTGGTTCTGGTCGGGGCATTTGCTGGGTGGGGGGGAGGCGATCCGTTCCTCCCCATGGAATCCTCAACGAGGGGGGAGGTGATCCGTTCCCCTCCCCCGGAATCCTGCCCGGCTGTCTCTGCACCGTGGCCATGCTGCAGAGCTGCTGGCCGGGTTGATCCACAGTGGGGCCTCCAGCTGCTGCCAGGCTGGTGTGGACGCAAATGGCGTCTTGCATAGGGGACGCCATTTGTGTCCCTGCTTTAGCCGTGATAGGCTACATAAATATATACGTAGCCTATCACAGGCTAGCGTAGGGACAAAAATGTGGCCGCAGCAGCCCGGCAGTGGCCGGAGCGCTGCTTCAACCGCCACCGGTTCCGCTGCTGCATCCGCTGCCGCATCTGCCACCAGGTAAGTCTGTCCTGGGGTGATTCCGCGGGGGGCGGCGGGTGTGGGAAGCTGTTCCGCCACAGACTCCGGGGGGCTGGATTCTTTAGAATCCGGCCTCACTGGAGTCCATGGTGGAATTCTCTGCCATCCCTACTGGCCAGTCACCCAGCCACTCTGGGCGATGTACAAAGTATATAATAGAACAGTTTAAAACAATAACATTCTACAGTAAAAACACCATATTTCTAAATATACCCCAATGCCTGCCTGAACCACCACGTTTTTAATGAGCGATGGAAGCTCAGTAAAGAGGGGGCATGGCAGAGTTTCCTAGCGAGGGAGTTCCACAGAGTGGGGACCACCACAGAGTGGGGGCCACCACAGAGTGGGGGCCTCCACAGAGTGGGGGCCACCACAGAGAAGGCCCTTTCCCTCATCCCCACCAGTCTAGCTGTCCTGGCTGATGGTACAGAGAGAAGGCCATCCAAGGCTGATCTTGTTAAGCGGGCCTATCTGGTGTTGCTGGAGGCGGTCCTTAAGAAAGGCTGGGCCCGAACCATATAGGGTTTTAAAGGTCAAAACCAACACCTTGAATTTGGCCCAGAAAACAACTGGTAACCAGTGCAAGTCCTTCAGCACTGGAGTGATGTGATCTCGCCGGCGGCTGCCTGTAATCAGGCAAGCCGCCACGTTCTGTACCAGCTGCAGCTTCCCAACTGTCTTCAAGGGTAACCCCACGTAGAGGGCATTAAAGTAGTCTAAATGAGAGGAGACCAAGGCATGTACTACCAATGGGAGCAGATGGTCGGGAAGGTAGGGGCGCAGCCGCCGTATCAGCTGGAGTTGATACAGTGCTGTCTGGCTCACAGCTGACACCTGAGCCTCCATGGACAGCTGGGAGTCCAAAATGACCCCCAGGCTGCGGACCTGGTCTTTCAAGGGTATCCGTACCCCATTCAACACCAGGTTAACATCCCCCAACCTCCTCTTGTCTCCTCTCCTCTTTGAGACTTCCCATGGCTCTTTTAATTGCAAAATGGCAATACCGTACTTAGGCAAGTTTTCCTTTTTTGCTATTGTTGTTTTCCTTCACAGAGAAAACTCTCTGCCATGATTTAGTGGCTTTAATTTTTGTGAACCGCCCAGAGAGCTTTGGCTATTAGGCGGTATAGAAATGAAATAAATAAAAATAATAAATAAAATAATAAATAGTGCACTGGTTGTCAGGCTGTGCTAAAATCTCCAAGAAGACCAGTAATGGGCTGGCAAGTTTCCTTGAAAGAAAGGCTTGCTGCCACTACCTGATAATACTTCCCAGAATCCTCTGCAGCATGCAGGACTTCCACAGCAAATCAACAAGCTGATGTGAAAAGAGCTCTCTAAAGTTGGAAAGCTTGAATGCCACTTGTGATGTGAATGTGACTGGCTGAGAGCTTTTGGTGGGAAGGTCTGTCCCTCCTTAATAACTCTGCAGGGTTTTCCCCCCCATTTTGCTATACCTTTATTTGTTTATGATGCTTGTTTTCTTTTTTTGTAAACTGCCTTGGTTAGTTCCAGAAAGGTGATATAGAAATGCAATAAAACAAACAAAAATAAAAATAAAATAGAAATGAGGATGTATTTGGGATTTATTGAGTTGAGAATACAAGACTGCTATTAATGATGTGAGCCATGTTTCAGAATGGCATCTTGCTTCATAACAAGACTGAGACTGAAATGGATGGTTCCTTACCATACCACCACCACCACCACCTCCAAGCAGGCTCTGCAAGGGAGAAAAACAGTGTCATCCTTTCTCATGCACATATTTATGCCTCCATCATGGATGTGACTTACATGACTTGGTTTGTTATTGGGTGAAGAAATCTGCCTATTGCTCTGAACAAAGGTTTCATTTGCCCCAGACTGTGCTACCATATTGTGACCCTCCCCATGGCGCTTTTAATTATGAGATGATGACATTTCTAGTTGAGGAAGGTTTTCTTTTCCCTTTATTTTTGCAAGAGAAAAGCCTCTGGCATGATCAAGTTCTCTGGTTTCATAACAGCATTCAGGGAAGCCCTCAAGATTCCTCAGACGTCCCCAAGGAGATCAATAATGGCAGGCAGGCACACGTTTATGCCTCCATCTTGGTCATGACCTACATCATGGGTAGACAATCCGATGTCCTCCAAACGTTTTGGACTGCAACCTCCATAACTCAGGATCATTGGCCACACTGGCCTTTCCTTATGGGAGTTTTGGTCAAACATCTCTGGAGGGCACCTCACTGCAAACCCTTGATCTACCTGATTTCCTTTGTTTTGGGTGGAGGAAGCCTGGACCCTTCATCTGTGAAGGGATTTAGGTGTCCCAGGGAATGCCACCATGATGTGACTCTCTCCGTGGCTCTTTCAATTGCAAGATGGCAATTTCTAGTGATTTTATTTCCCCCTTTTTTCTTTTGAAGTCACCAGTATGATGTAGTTGATGTTAATTAAGATTTTGCTTACTTTTATTTATTGGCTATTAGATTTGATTGTGTATGTGTTTTGCTGCTCTCCTTAGCTTATTCAAACTTTGTTTTAATTATTGTTTTTGTTTGTTTGTTTGTTTGTTTTATATACTGTAAGCCACTTTGAGCAACTCTGTCTTTCAAAGGGGCACATTGTCCTAACTAATAATGGAAAAAAAAGACGTTCCAGGACAGTGGTGAACAAACTGTGATTGGGGAATCTTGGGATTCCTTGGAAGTCCTTGAGAAGATCATTGATGGGGAGCAGATTCCCCTGAAGGACAGTTTTTACACTGCTGTTCTAGAATACTTCTCCCGGAATCCTTTGGAGCATGCAGAAATACAGGGAATGTCCTCCGCTAAACAGGCAAGTGAATATGGGAAGAGGTGCCTCAAGCTTAAGAGTTTGAATTCCATTGGTATAGTTCTGCTATGGGCATCATGTGATGGCCAGCTCGTTCTGGGAAGGACTGCCCCTCTCTGTAATCTTTATGTAGTCCCTAGCTTGCTTGCAGCTTAGAAAGTTTTTGGGAACCCTTTGGGGTGCTGCTACAAGCCTCCCTATATTTCACATTTCAAGACTTTGTGACAGGATCCAACCTTGCTGAGGGCTTAAAATGTATTTGAAGGTCACTTTGGGTGATACCACTGGCCTTCCCATAATGTTTGTGGATGACATCTGCCTTCAGAGCCATGAGAATACAGGGACTCACATGTTACTCACACGTAGGATGTCACATGGAGAAGGGGGAGTGGGACCATGTTACTGATCCTGTCCCCAATTAAGCATGCCCTTCCCCACTGATGTCCATCCATCCTATGTAGACGTTTGCAAAAGGGAATCAAAGCACAATCAGCTACTGACACATAGGCACAAATGTCAAGGAGGTACGGCCAATGGGTGTGCATCATGAGGGGTGGGAGCCAGTGGCACAATTTCACTCTCCACAGCCTACATGCCAGTGACACCTAAACAGATGTTCTATAATTTCTTACTGACACACCACATTCAGTATCAGAGCTTGTATGCCTCTCAGTGCCAGTCTCCAGTTGGGTGGGTACTATTGCAGTCATGTCCAGCTTGTGGGCTTCCAATTGGGGCACCTGGCTGGCCACTGTTCCTGTTCTCCTAAAGCCTAAACATTTTGCAATGATAACAATACAGGCCCTAGAATGAATAGTTCCCTGCTGCAATATTTCCCATCATGCCCTACAAGGAAAAGAAAAAAAACAGTCAACTTTCTTGTTCATTTCTTAAAAGATATCTGTGCTCCTTCCTTCCAGGAAAAGAATGCAGTTATATATCACAAGG
Organism: Heloderma suspectum; assembly: GCF_057233095.1. Lineage (NCBI taxonomy): Eukaryota > Metazoa > Chordata > Lepidosauria > Squamata > Helodermatidae > Heloderma > Heloderma suspectum. The sequence continues at coordinate 17,450,151 of NC_139467.1, forward strand.
TTTGGGAGGGGGATAATAACTGCTTTGCTGTGGCTCACTAGCTTCTTGCATCTGTTTCTTTCTGAAACTGTATGAAAGTATGTACATGAAGTGGCAAGTCAATTTCTTATGCATCTTTGCTTCATTTGCTTGCTCCCCCCACCCTCGGGCTATTCCTTGGACAGGGTGGAGATGCCATTGGCCTCTCTTTTTGTGAGTATGTCTCTACTGGTATAGATACTCTGATTGCTTCTCTCCAGCTTCTACCAGTCAGACCTTTTAAAAGTGCAGTCCTGTGTATATCTACTCAGAAGTAAGCCCCGCTGAGTGGCTATTGTATTGCAGCCTCAGGGTGAAATCTTGTGCATGTTTAGACTAAAAAAAGTCCTACAACTTTCATCATTCCCCAGCCAACGTAAGCTATTCTCATGACCTGGGGTGTGTGTTAAGTGTTTTAGGGCACAATTCTATGGCCCCTAGAAACTGGATGAGGGGTCATAAGATAGTGGGGATTCCTCCCTCTGAGCTCAGAGATAGTGCTCTGTTGACAGAAGGGGGAGTTGGAGATCCCCCCCCCCCGCAGCCTCCATGGAAAGAACCATGCCAGCTGGCCTCCAAGGTCAGAAAATCGATCTCAGAGAGGGGGAAAGGGGGCATTCTGGTGGGTGAGTGTATGGGAAAATCAAACCAGAAGACCTATGTATATCAAGGAGCATACCTGGTATACAGACATTCCCTTTCTATGCGTGAATTCCCATTTGAGAACCTGGTTCCTTTAAAATGGCTTCATATTACTTCTCTGTATTTTCTGTCAGTTGTCCACAGGTGATATTAATTAAGGAGAGAAGGATGGTCACCAGAGTGGCCTGTGTTGGCTGATGGCCACGACCTCAGGCTTATCTTATGACTTTGGAGGAATAAGTAAGAACATGGGTGTTGACCAGCACACCAGATGTGCTGAAGGTCACTGGCGTGGCCAGCCAGCACAAAGTCCATGCAGCCCTCAAGTATATAAGTTCCCAGAAACTTGCTCACAGTGGACTTTGAGGCAGACCTGGACTGCAGAAGGTGCTACATGCCAGCCATTTGACAGGGGTCTCTCCATCGTCACTCCTGGCATTCCTGACAACAGGAAGGAAGGGGAAACAAGCTATCTTGTTCAGTATCTTATGTTTCTCAGTATCATTTTGCCTGCTACCTAATAAAATCCTTGACTTCTATCCACTTGTGTGCTTATTGCCTCTGAATCCGCTTAAGAACCTTTGTCTCTTGGCAAAACACAAAACAGTGGGGAGAAGAGGAGACCAGAGAGGCCAGGATGCGATTTATCCTGAGCCTCCTCCAGCCTCCTTCCTTTCCCATCTGAAGCTCTGCATTGGATGATTGGGAACCTCCAGGTTTGGGGCTTCCAATCACCGAGGGCGCAATCAATAGGATTGTACCCTTAGTGTTTTAACAGTTTGGGCAGGAGGAAGGAGGCACATTTCCCTTTTTCTCAGTGGGACATGAAGGATTAAAACCAAGGGAACTGCTAAAAACATGGATTGTTTAGAATGCTTTGTTTGCAAACTGTAAGCATTTATTTCAATTCTAGGAGGATAGGTGTTGGGTGACAATTATTTTAAAACTGATTAAAGACCCTGATCTTCAAGGCTGCTCACTTTGCCCTATCTAAAATAGCATTTGGGAAAAGCCTTGTTGCAGACATGCTTACTGTAGCCAATTTTGCTCTGGGATTTTTAAGTTTAATTAGTTGGTCTGGTATGTGCCTGGCTTGGGAAAACACAGCTGGCATGACCACCACTTTCCTGGCTATGAAATGGGGTTTTGCAACTGTTTTGTAGACTTTTGCTCTACAATAGCCTCTCCCTGTTGTAACTAGGGATGTCGGAGAAATCCACAATGGAATCAAATGAGTTCGGACTTTTATGAATCCGACACATGGATTCCAGAGCAGATCGGCTTTTCCCCAGTCAGGCAGATTCTAACTTGCCTGAATTTTGCACAAATTTAGTAATAGAAAAATACGTAAAAAAAAAAAAAAAACCTGCTGAAAATGCATATTTCTTCAATAGGCTAATGCGTGAAAATGTGCATTTTGCACAACCGTGAATTATCACAAATCCAGAAATGAAACAAAAACCAGATCATTCAGAGATATGAACAGCAATCACAATTCTTGGAGAGCCAATCTTTATGTAGCCCAAAGGGCACCACCCATGAACAAGAGGGAGGCATCAACCTGTTTCTCTTTTCATAGAATGGGGAAAGTGTTCATTTCTCTGCACATTTTTCAGAAGTGCACACTGCTCCCTGTTAATTACATAATAAACATGTGTGTGTGTATGTGTGTGTGTAGATATGCACATTTTAAAGTGAGCATTTTTTTTTAAAATGCATTTTTAGAATGTGATTGCAAGTTCAGGAATGCACAATCTTTTTCAGGAAAAAGCATCTGCATTTGTGTTCCAGCTTGCAAACAGGCAAATCCTGATGTTTTGTGAACAGAAACAAAATTCTTGTACATCCCTACCCCATATTGGATGCAGCAGCTGGAGAAGGATGTTTGCACACACACTCACACACCAGACAAACTAGCTGAGGGGAAGACATTGGGATCATCCAAAATAACTCAGTAAGGATGTTCTTTGCACAATAACACCATTGTCTAAAAAGGTCCCCAAATGGCGCTTACCGACAAACCTCCTCCTCCTCCAAGCATAGCCAATGGGTTCTGCAAGGAAAGGAAAAGATAGTCATCCTTCTTTAATGCACAGGTTCATGACCTCATCTTGGATATGCCCTCTGTGGTTAACTTGGTTGCTGGGTGCAGAAGTCTGGACTCTGCCTGCAGCCATGATGGCATTTCATTTGCTCCAGCAACTGCTACTGCGTTGACAGGCTGTGCCACTGATGCTGCTGGCACATATAGACCATGGTCCAAAGGGACAGAGCTGGATAACGTGGTCAAAGACAGAGCAAGAGTCAGATTCCAGGCAACAAGGGCCAAGGGCCAGAAGCAGGAGACATTGCCATGGACACGTTGGTGCTCAGATACCTAATAACATGGAAGAGAGCCTGTTTTGTTATTCAGTGCAACAATTTCCTCAAACTGAGCAACAGTTATACAGAGCCAGCCTGGCTGTAACTGGTTCTTCAGGTCACCTGGCCTGGTCAGGTTGATGAGCTGCAGTAGCTTTTCTGGCTATTGGGGAGGGGGGTACAACACAAGAATGTTCAGGCCAGTAAATGCTTCAGCCTGCGAGTAGGGATGTTGCAGGTAGGCATGTGCAAAATCACTCTCGTCCGGGTTCTCCAGACTCCTGCCCAGCCCCTGCCCCTGCTCGCTGGTCCCCAGACCACACTCGAGCTCCTCCCACACTCGGCGAGCAGCCTGCACTCACCCCAGCAGCGTCGTTGAGCTCCACGGTATCCATTTTTTTTAAAAAACAAAATGGTGATTGCAGAAAATGTGCATGTCTTTGTATGCATGAAAATGTGTATTTTGACAATGCACATAGTCTCATGTGTGAAATGTGCATTTTTGTGAAGGTGAATATTTCTGTGCGTGCAAAGATGTTTGTTTTTTTAAAAACGCACATTTTCACACATACGCGAATATGGCCATTCACAGAATGCACATTTTTGCATATGCGCAAATATGCGCATTTTTGCGATCACCATTTTATTTCTCAAAAAATGGTGACGGCAAAGCTCAAAAAGGCCATCAGAGTGAGTGCAGGGAATTTCTCAAGTGTGGGCAAGGGGTGAGCAGGGGCAGGGGCTCGGCAAGTGGGGCTCGGGGGTGCAGGCAGGGGCGGTTCCACCGGATTCTCAGACTGAATTAGGCGCCCGCACCATCTCTAATTGCAGGTGTCTAACTGTGGCTCAAGGCCTGGTGAGAAATCATCACCTCAGATACCAGTCTGCAAATCACCGCAGTTCCTGACTCAGTGCACACTGAGTCAGGGATCCCTGATCCCTCACTGTGCCACACAGTGGTAGCTTGGCCTTTTTCATAAAGGCTGCTTTTCTGCAAATGGTGGCTGTCAAGGGACAATTTATGCAAGATTACAGGCACAATTGGTAATTTACGCCTGTATTCTTGCATAAATGGCTGCTTTATGGCCACCATTTGCACAAAATCAGCCCTTATGAAAAAGGCCAAGCCACCATTTTTATGCAAAATGGCACTTTGTCAAGGGATCAGGCAGCTGTGTGCTGCTCGTTGGGCACTCACAGACCATCTGGAGACTTACCACATGTGTAAGTGTGTGCAAGCAGGGGCAGGCAGCTGGTGGGGTCTGGCGAATGGCACGCAACCGGGACCATAATGAGTTTGCCCATCCCTACCTGTGAGCTGCTTTTTTATTTATTTATTAAATGTATTAATCACCCATCTGGCCCGTAGGGATGTACGAATCCCTTACCTGGTTCTGGTCGGGGCATTTGCTGGGTGGGGGGAGGCGATCCGCTCCTCCCCTTAGAATCCTCAACGAGGGGGGAGGCGATCCGGTCCCCTCCCCCGGAATCCTGCCCGGCCATCTCTGCTCCGTGGCCATGCTGCAGAGCTGCTGGCCGGGCCAATCCACAGTGGGGCCTCCAGCTGCTGCCAGGCTGGTGTGGACGCAAATGGCGACTTGCATAGGGGACGCCATTTGTGTCCCTGCTTTAGCCGTGATAGGCTACATAAATATATACGTAGCCTATCACGGGCTAGTGTAGGGACTCAAATGGCAGCCGCTATGACAGCCACCATTTGTGGCCGCAGCAGCCCGGCAGTGGCCGGAGCGCTGCTTCAACTGCTGCCGCATCCGCTGCTGCATCCGCTGCCGCATCCGCCACCAGGTAAGTCTGTCCTGGGGGATTCCGCAGGGGGGGGCAGCGGGTGTGGGACGCTGTTCCGCCATGGACTCCGGGGGGCTGGATTCTTTAGAATCCGGCCTCACTGGAGTCCATGGTGGAATTCTCTGCCATCCCTACTGGCCGGTCACCCAGCCACTCTGGGCGATGTACAAAGTATATAATAGAACAGTTTAAAACAATAACATTCTACAGTAAAAACACCATATTTCTAAATATACCCTAATGCCTGCCTGAACCACCACGTTTTCAATGAGCGATGGAAGCTCAGTAAAGAGGGGGCATGGCAGAGTTTCCTAGCGAGGGAGTTCCACAGAGTGGGGGCCACCACAGAGTGGGGGCCTCCACAGAGTGGGGGCCACCACAGAGAAGGCCCTCTCCCTCATCTCCACCAGTCTAGCTGTCCTGGCTGATGGTACAGAGAGAAGGCCATCCAAGGCTGATCTTGTTAAGCGGGCCTATCTGGTGTTGCTGGAGGCGGTCCTTAAGAAAGCCTGGGCCCAAACCATATAGGGTTTTAAAGGTCAAAACCAACACTTTGAATTTGGCCCAGAAAACAACTGGTAACCAGTGCAAGTCCTTCAGCACTGGAGTGATGTGATCTCGCCGGCGGCTGCCTGTAATCAGGCAAGCCGCCACGTTCTGTACCAGCTGCAGCTTCCCAACTGTCTTCAAGGGTAACCCCACGTAGAGGGCATTAAAGTAGTCTAAATGAGAGGAGACCAAAGCATGTACTACCAATGTGAGCAGATGATCGGGAAGGTAGGGGCGCAGCCGCCGTATCAGCTGGAGTTGATACAGTGCTGTCTGGCTCACAGCTGACACCTGAGCCTCCATGGACAGCTGGGAGTCCAAAATGACCCCCAGGCTGCAGACCTGGTCTTTCAAGGGTAGCCGTACCCCATTCAACACCAGGTTAACATCCCCCAACCTCCTCTTGTCTCCTCTCCTCTTTGAGACTTCCCATGGCTCTTTTAATTGCAAAATGGCAATACCGTACTTAGGCAAGTTTTCCTTTTTTGCTATTGTTGTTTTCCTTCACAGAGAAAACTCTCTGCCATGATTTAGTGGCTTTAATTTTTGTGAACCGCCCAGAGAGCTTTGGCTATTAGGCGGTATAGAAATGAAATAAATAAAAATAATAAATAAAATAATAAATAGTGCACTGGTTGTCAGGCTGTGCTAAAATCTCCAAGAAGACCAGTAATGGGCTGGCAAGTTTCCTTGAAAGAAAGGCTTGCTGCCACTACCTGATAATACTTCCCAGAATCCTCTGCAGCATGCAGGACTTCCACAGCAAATCAACAAGCTGATGTGAAAAGAGCTCTCTAAAGTTGGAAAGCTTGAATGCCACTTGTGATGTGAATGTGACTGGCTGAGAGCTTTTGGTGGGAAGGTCTGTCCCTCCTTAATAACTCTGCAGGGTTTTCCCCCCCATTTTGCTATACCTTTATTTGTTTATGATGCTTGTTTTCTTTTTTTGTAAACTGCCTTGGTTAGTTCCAGAAAGGTGATATAGAAATGCAATAAAACAAACAAAAATAAAAATAAAATAGAAATGAGGATGTATTTGGGATTTATTGAGTTGAGAATACAAGACTGCTATTAATGATGTGAGCCATGTTTCAGAATGGCATCTTGCTTCATAACAAGACTGAGACTGAAATGGATGGTTCCTTACCATACCACCACCACCACCACCTCCAAGCAGGCTCTGCAAGGGAGAAAAACAGTGTCATCCTTTCTCATGCACATATTTATGCCTCCATCATGGATGTGACTTACATGACTTGGTTTGTTATTGGGTGAAGAAATCTGCCTATTGCTCTGAACAAAGGTTTCATTTGCCCCAGACTGTGCTACCATATTGTGACCCTCCCCATGGCGCTTTTAATTATGAGATGATGACATTTCTAGTTGAGGAAGGTTTTCTTTTCCCTTTATTTTTGCAAGAGAAAAGCCTCTGGCATGATCAAGTTCTCTGGTTTCATAACAGCATTCAGGGAAGCCCTCAAGATTCCTCAGACGTCCCCAAGGAGATCAATAATGGCAGGCAGGCACACGTTTATGCCTCCATCTTGGTCATGACCTACATCATGGGTAGACAATCCGATGTCCTCCAAATGTTTTGGACTGCAACCTCCATAACTCAGGATCATTGGCCACACTGGCCTTTCCTTATGGGAGTTTTGGTCAAACATCTCTGGAGGGCACCTCACTGCATACCCCTGATCTACCTGATTTCCTTTGTTTTGGGTGGAGGAAGCCTGGACCCTTCATCTGTGAAGGGATTTAGGTGTCCCAGGGAATGCCACCATGATGTGACTCTCTCCGTGGCTCTTTCAATTGCAAGATGGCAATTTCTAGTGATTTTATTTCCCCCTTTTTTCTTTTGAAGTCACCAGTATGATGTAGTTGATGTTAATTAAGATTTTGCTTACTTTTATTTATTGGCTATTAGATTTGATTGTGTATGTGTTTTGCTGCTCTCCTTAGCTTATTCAAACTTTGTTTTAATTATTGTTTTTGTTTGTTTGTTTGTTTTATATATTGTAAGCCACTTTGAGCAACTCTGTCTTTCAAAGGGGCACATTGTCCTAACTAATAATGGAAAAAAAAGACGTTCCAGGACAGTGGTGAACAAACTGTGATTGGGGAATCTTGGGATTCCTTGGAAGTCCTTGAGAAGATCATTGATGGGGAGCAGATTCCCCTGAAGGACAGTTTTTACACTGCTGTTCTAGAATACTTCTCCCGGAATCCTTTGGAGCATGCAGAAATACAGGGAATGTCCTCCACTAAGCAGGCAAGTGAATATGGGAAGAGGTGCCTCAAGCTTAAGAGTTTGAATTCCATTGGTATAGTTCTGCTATGGGCATCATGTGATGGCCAGCTCTTTCTGGGAAGGACTGCCCCTCTCTGTAATCTTTATGTAGTCCCTAGCTTGCTTGCAGCTTAGAAAGTTTTTGGGAACCCTTTGGGGTGCTGCTACAAGCCTCCCCATATTTCACATTTCAAGACTTTGTGACAGGATCCAACCTTGCTGAGGGCTAAAAATGTATTTGAAGGTCACTTTGGGTGATACCACTGGCCTTCCCATAATGTTTGTGGATGACATCTGCCTTCAGAGCCATGAGAATACAGGGACTCACATGTTACTCACATGTAGGATGTCACATGGAGAAGGGGGAGTGGGACCATGTTACTGATCCTGTCCCCAATTAAGCATGCCCTTCCCCACTGATGTCCATCCATCCTATGTAGACGTTTGCAAAAGGGAATCAAAGCACAATCAGCTACTGACACATAGGCACAAATGTCAAGGAGGTACGGCCAATGGGTGTGCATCATGAGGGGTGGGAGCCAGTGGCACAATTTCACTCTCCACAGCCTACATGCCAGTGACACCTAAACAGATGTTCTATAATTTCTTACTGACACACCACATTCAGTATCAGAGCTTGTATGCCTCTCAGTGCCAGTCTCCAGTTGGGTGGGTACTATTGCAGTCATGTCCAGCTTGTGGGCTTCCAATTGGGGCACCTGGCTGGCCACTGTTCCTGTTCTCCTAAAGCCTAAACATTTTGCAATGATAACAATACAGGCCCTAGAATGAATAGTTCCCTGCTGCAATATTTCCCATCATGCCCTACAAGGAAAAGAAAAAACCAGTCAACTTTCTTGTTCATTTCTTAAAAGATATCTGTGCTCCTTCCTTCCAGGAAAAGAATGCAGTTATATATCACAAGGTTTGGGAGGGGGATAATAACTGCTTTGCTGTGGCTCACTAGCTTCTTGCATCTGTTTCTTTCTGAAACTGTATGAAAGTATGTACATGAAGTGGCAAGTCAATTTCTTATGCATCTTTGCTTCATTTGCTTGCTCATGTCCTCCCCCCACCCTCGGGCTATTCCTTGGACAGGGTGGAGATGCCATTGGCCTCTCTTTTTGTGAGTATGTCTCTACTGGTATAGATACTCTGATTGCTTCTCTCCAGCTTCTACCAGTCAGACCTTTTAAAAGTTCAGTCCTGTGTATATCTACTCAGAAGTAAGCCCCACTGAGTGGCTATTGTATTGCAGCCTCAGGGTGAAATCTTGTGCATGTTTAGACTAAAAAAAGTCCTACAACTTTCATCATTCCCCAGCCAACGTAAGCTATTCTCATGACCTGGGGTGTGTGTTAAGTGTTTTAGGGCACAATTCTTTGGCCCCTAGAGACTGGATGAGGGGTCATAAGATAGTGGGGATTCCTCCCTCTGAGGTCAGAGATAGTGCTCTGTTGACAGAAGGGGGAGTTGGAGATCCCCCCCCCCCCCCGCAGCCTCCATGGAAAGAACCATGCCAGCTGGCCTCCAAGGTCAGAAAATCAATCTCAGAGAGGGGGAAAGGGGGCATTCTGGTGGGTGAGTGTATGGGAAAATCAAACCAGAAGACCTATGTATATCAAGGAGCATACCTGGTATACAGACATTCCCTTTCTATGCGTGAATTCCCATTTGAGAACCTGGTTCCTTTAAAATGGCTTCATATTACTTCTCTGTATTTTCTGTCAGTTGTCCACAGGTGATATTAATTAAGGAGAGAAGGATGGTCACCAGAGTGGCCTGTGTTGGCTGATGGCCACGACCTCAGGCTTATCTTATGACTTTGGAGGAATAAGTAAGAACATGGGTGTTGACCAGCACACCAGATGTGCTGAAGGTCACTGGCGTGGCCAGCCAGCACAAAGTCCATGCAGCCCTCAAGTATATAAGTTCCCAGAAACTTGCTCACAGTGGACTTTGAGGCAGACCTGGACTGCAGAAGGTGCTACATGCCAGCCATTTGACAGGGGTCTCTCCATCGTCACTCCTGGCATTCCTGACAACAGGAAGGAAGGGGAAACAAGCTATCTTGTTCAGTATCTTATGTTTCTCAGTATCATTTTGCCTGCTACCTAATAAAATCCTTGACTTCTATCCACTTGTGTGCTTATTGCCTCTGAATCCGCTTAAGAACCTTTGTCTCTTGGCAAAACACAAAACAGTGGGGAGAAGAGGAGACCAGAGAGGCCAGGATGCGATTTATCCTGAGCCTCCTCCAGCCTCCTTCCTTTCCCATCTGAAGCTCTGCATTGGATGATTGGGAACCTCCAGGTTTGGGGCTTCCAATCACCGAGGGCGCAATCAATAGGATTGTACCCTTAGTGTTTTAACAGTTTGGGCAGGAGGAAGGAGGCACATTTCCCTTTTTCTCAGTGGGACATGAAGGATTAAAACCAAGGGAACTGCTAAAAACATGGATTGTTTAGAATGCTTTGTTTGCAAACTGTAAGCATTTATTTCAATTCTAGGAGGATAGGTGTTGGGTGACAATTATTTTAAAACTGATTAAAGACCCTGATCTTCAAGGCTGCTCACTTTGCCCTATCTAAAATAGCATTTGGGAAAAGCCTTGTTGCAGACATGCTTACTGTAGCCAATTTTGCTCTGGGATTTTTAAGTTTAATTAGTTGGTCTGGTATGTGCCTGGCTTGGGAAAACACAGCTGGTATCACCACCACTTTCCTGGCTGTGAAATGGGGTTTTGCAACTGTTTTGTAGACTTTTGCTCTACAATAGCCTCTCCCTGTTGTAACTAGGGATGTCGGAGAAATCCACAATGGAATCAAATGAGTTCAGACTTTTATGAATCCGACCCATGGATTCCAGAGCAGATCAGCTTTTCCCCAGTCAGGCAGATTCTAACTTGCCTGAATTTTGCACAAATTTAGTAATAGAAAAATACGTAAAAAAAAAAAAAACCTGCTGAAAATGCATATTTCTTCAATAGGCTAATGCGTGAAAATGTGCATTTTGCACAACCGTGAATTTTCACAAATCCAGAAATGAAACAAAAACCAGATCATTCAGAGATATGAACAGCAATCTCATTTCTTGGAGAGCCAATCTTTATGTAGCCCAAAGGGCACCACCCATGAACAAGAGGGAGGCATCGACCTGTTTTTCTTTTCATAGAATGGGGAAAGTGTGCATTTCTCTGCACATTTTTCAAAAGTGCACACTGCTCCCTGTTAATTACATAATAAACATGTGTGTGTGTATGTGTGTGTGTAGATATGCACATTTTAAAGTGAGCATTTTTAAAAAATGCATTTTTAGAATGTGATTGCAAGTTCAGGAATGCACAATCTTTTTCAGGAAAAAGCATCTGCATTTGTGTTCCAGCTTGCAAACAGGCAAATCCTGATGTCTTGTGACATGCAGGTCTACCATGGCAAAAGTGATAAAATCTGATGGATAGCTGTGTCTGGGAAGCCCAGCCCCTGTCTGTAAAGTTCGGGTAGATCCTAGCTTGCGGACAGCTCCTAGGAGGTCTTTGGGAACTCTTGGAGTAAAGCTTCCTGTATTTCATGGTGCACAGGAACTGGAATTTCACAGAACAGAATGCTGGACTAGAAGGCTTTGGGTCTGATCCTTTATGGCTGTTCTTATTTTCTTTTGAAGCCTGCAAACATTTCACAGTGATAACAATATAGGGACCTGAATGGATAATTTCTTACCATAAGAGCTTGGGGATTCCCCAGCATGCCCAGCAAGGAAAAAGAAAAGCATTCAACCTTCTTGCTCAAGGTAGACAAATCATAGGATTTGCCCAAACTTGACAACACTGAAAAAATTCATATAAACTTCTTGAATTTTGAACCAGTTTTAGAGTGTGATGTAACATTCAGCTTTAATGTAATACTTTAAAAGCTTACATCTGTTATTTGTTTGAGGAATTTTATGGAAATAATGTTCCATCATAAATCACTAGATTAAATAACTTTCCACCTTACAATCTTGAAATTGTTCGTAAAACCAATAAAATAAAGTACACATTAGGAAACTACTGATTTGAACGTCTGTTATATATATATATATATATATATATATGTGTGTGTGTGTTAATCTTACCTCTCTCTCTCTCTCTCTCTCTCTGTGTGCGTGTGTACCCCATGAGCGATGAACCTCTTTCAGTCTGAGGTCTGAATTCAATCTTGGGCAAGTTCTTGGAAGCTGCATTGTACTTGTGGGTGGAGCTTAAGGCAAAAGGGGTGGGGCAAAATTTCCAAAACTACCAGCATATGTTAGCTTAAAGCAATTGATGCCAGTAACTCAGCCATAGCAGAGGCATTTCAACCTCTTTGGAATATGAAAAGAACACACACACACGCACAGAAAAGCTGGGAAACCACCAAATGATTGGCAGTCAGGGTAAAGGGGATGGGACCAGGCGAAGGAGGCATCACCTTCTAGGGAATCCTGGAGGGCAGGATTGTGACCCCAGCTTGGCTGGATTTGACCCACAGGCCTGAGGTTCCACAGCCCTTGTAGTCACACAGAGAGAGAAAGAGAGAGAGGGAGACAGAGAGAGGCAGAGTAAGAAATAGAGTAAAAGCCACAAAGTGACAAGGGAAACATTAAAAACAGAAGGTGGGCTAAAACTGGGACACCATGCCATCATGTCAACCTTCTTCCAAGCAGCACTCAGTAGCCAGTCTCTAGCCACCGCTTGGAATGGTGGATTAACTTCTTTGAAGTATACAGGAAAGATCTTAATGTCCCTGATAGCCATGATAGATACTGAACTTGAGCCGGACATCCTAGAGAGTGAAGTCAAGTGGGCCTTAGGAAGCATTAGTAACAACAAAGCTAGTGGAGATGACAATATTCCAGCTAAGCGATTTAAAACATTTGCTTAATGGGACAAGAGGAAGCTGGTCTAAGAGCAAGTCATAACCTTTGCCTCCCCATTCGCAAAGCAGAGCGGACGGGAGCAGATAAGTGCTCCGTTTCGCATGCCTTTCGTGGGGTGGGGGCAGTGGGGACTTCGTCCCGTGCGCCTTTCGTGGGGTGGGGGGGCGGGGGCTTCGTTCCATGACAGATTTTGGGGGGCCGAAAGCACTGGCATTCTGCCTCACCGAGATTGGTGGCGGAATTCTCTGACATCCCTACTTGAAAGGAAGGAAAATTTCTGCATCTACAGGCTCAGGACTCTTAGTCCACTTGACCTTAACCTGGAGGGCAATTCATAAGCTTTATAACACTCACACCTCTGCTTTTTTCTTCTAAGGAAGTTTCATCTCCCAGCATTCCAAAGTGCCACTCTTGGTATCCATCTAACATTGCAGCTACTGATGAGGGCAGAAGCCAAAATGTTTAGCACTAAATATATTTTGAAATTACTCTGTCCCCACTCTGTCTGTCTGTCTATCATCTCAACAAGAACATATAAGAGTAGAGTTCCTCCCAGGGCCTCCTTAAAGGGTCCAGTATTTCACCAGATACCAAAATGTATATAGTAAGTATGGAAGCTTGTGGAACTGGACTTCTGCAAAGTGAAATACGAACTTCACTCATCTAAATTTCCTGGGCAAAGGTGGGAATTGGTACTTATTCAACCAAGAGCTTTGGTACTTTCCAAATGTTTTGACACATTTCTCGGCTTTAAAAAGTGTCAGAATACTTTCAACAATCCATATTTTGCATGGAAATCCAGGACAACAACAACTATCATGTTTTAGGTTAACTTCTGACTTCATCACAAGAATAGCCCTGACATAGACATGGATATTTCCTTACCATAATGCCTCCGCCACCCTCCTCGTCATCACCACCACCTCCTCCTGTAAACATAGCCAGCATGCTCTGCAAGGAAGAAAAGAACATAATCCTCTCCAGTGCACATCTTCATGCCTCCATCTTGATCATGCCCTACATCAGGTATAGGCAATCTGGTGCCCTCCAGAAGTTCTGGAGTAATATATACTCATCACAATTGCCATCACGGTCATCTAGTGCAGTTGTATTCAGACTGTGATGAGGCAATCCTGGGATTCCTTGGACATTCTCAAGAAGATCAGAAAAGGGGGTATGTGTGTTTGTGGGGGGGGGAGAGGGGGATTTCAACATCAACAACTGTCTGTCTGTTGTCTGTCTGTCTGTCTACCTATTATGGCAATAATGTCCTGTCACTAAATTAAATATCTTTCCACCTTACGATCTCAAAATTGTTCCTAATACCAATGTAATAAAGTACACATTAGGAAACTATTGATTTGAACATCTGTTATTGATGTGCTATCTTACCTATCTGTGTGTGTGTGTGTGTGTGTGTGTGTACCCACGGGTGATGAACATCTTTCAGCCTGAGGTCTGAATTCAATCTTGGGGGAGTTCTTGGAAGCTGCATTGTACTTGTGGGTGGAGCTTAAGGCAAAAGGGGTGGGGCAAAATTTCCAAAACTACCAGCATATGTTAGCTTAAAGCAATTACTGCCAGGAACTGAGCCTTAGCGGAGGCATTTCAGCCTCTTTGAAATATGAAAAGAACACACACACACACACACACAGAGAAAAGCTGGGAAACCACCAAATGATTGGAGGTCAGGGGAAAGGGGGTGGGACCAGGCAAAGGAGGCATCACCTTCTGGGGAATCCTGAAGAGCAGGATTGTGACCCCAGCTTGGCTGGATTTGACCCACAGGCCTGAGGTTCCACAGCCCTTGTAGACACACAGAGAGAGCGAGAGGGGGGGGGGGTGAGAGAGGGAGAGTAAGAAAGAGAGTAAAAGCCACAAAGTGACAAGAGAAACATTAAAAACAGAAGGTGGTGGGCTGAAACTGGGACACCATGCCATCATGTCAACCTTCTTCCAAGCAGCACTCAGTAGCCAGTCTCTAGCCACCGCTTGGAATGGTGGATTAACCTCCTGAACTGTAAATCAAAGGGAATACAAATCCTGACCACCAGGCAATGAAAGTAAACCCTGTCCCACCTGAGAGTTTAACATAAATGGATTTGGCCAACGACAAGTTAGAAGAGCTCCACTGTTGACAGGGTGGTCAGGAACCTTGTCTGTCCCCATCAAGGCAATCTCAGCATCAACACTGAAGTCCCTGTGACCAACATCCTTGGGGTCCTCAACATCAAGGCCACTTTTGTCAACTCAGCTTTTAGGGGCTGTTGGGGAGCGAAATAGGAAGAACTACCATGGATCTAAGAACAGGATTTCTTATCCACACATCTGCAATTCTAAAAAAACACACCGTACAGCGGCCTCTTGCAAGGCAGTTTAATCCACCTGGACACAGTCTCTCTGACTTACAGTTATTCCAATCAAATAAATAAAGGACACTGACATACTTGAAAGAAAGGAAAACTTCTGGATCTACACGCTCAGGACTCCTAATCTGCATGGCCTTAACCTGGAGGGCACTTCATAAGCTTTATACCACTCACACCTCTGCTTTTTCTTCTAAGGAAGTTTCATCTCCCAGCATTCCAAAGTGCCACTCTTGGTATCCATCTAACATTGCAGCTACTGATGAGGGCAGAAGCCAAAATGTTTAGCACTAAACATATTTTGAAATTACACTGTCCTCTGTCTGTCTGTCTGTCTGCCTGCCTGCCTGCCTGCCTGCCTGCCTGCCTGCCTGTCTGTCTACCTATCATCTCAACAAGAACATATAAGAGCAGAGCTCCTCCCAGGGCCTCCTTAAAGGGTCCAGTATTTCACCAGATACCAAAATGTATATATTAAGTATGGAAGCTTGTGGAATTGGAGCTTTGCAAATTCAAGTATGAACTTCACTCATCTAAATTTCCCAGGCAAACGTGGGAATTGGTACTTAATCAAGAGCTTTGGTACGTTGCAAATGTTTTGACATATTTCTCAGCTTTAAGAAGTATCAGAATACTTTCAACAATGCGTATCTTGCATGAAAATCCAGGACAACAACAACTATCATGTTTTAGGTAAACTTCTGACTTCATCACAAGAATAGCCCTGACATAGACATGGATATTTCCTTACCTTAAGACCTCCGCCACCTTCCTCGTCGTCACCACCACCTCCTCCTCCAAGCATAGGCAGCAAGCTCTGTAAGGAAGAAAAGAGCATAATCCTCTCCAGTGCACATATCCATGTCTCCATCTTGATGCCCTACATCAGGTATAGGCAATCTGGTGCCCTCCAGATGTTTGGGGCTAATATATACTAATCACAATTGTCATCATGGTCATCTAGCAGTTGTATTGAAACTGTGATGAGGCAATCCTGGGATTCCTTGGACATTCTCAAGAAGATCAGAAAAGGAGGTGTGTGTGTTTGTGGGGGGGGGGAGGGGGATTTCCCTAATGAATAATGTTCAACATGCTATCCTACAGTCCTTCAGAACATGCAGGTCTTCCTTCCATGGCAAAAGTGATAGAATCTGGTGGACAGCTCTGTCTGGGAAGCACAGGCCCTCTGTGTAATGTTTGAGTAGATTCTAGCTTGCTGACAGCTTAGAAGGAATTTGGGAACTCTTGGAATAATGCTACCAACCTTTCTATATTTCATGTTTCACAATGAAATACAGCAAGACTGACTGCATGACTGGTTCCAACCTTGCTGAGGGCTGAGCATGTATTTGGGTTCAAGTGATACCTAGGGATGCTGGAGAAATTTGAGATGGCTAAAATGAGCTCAGATTTCTAAGAATCTGACCTGCAGAATCCACTGTTGTCAGGGTGAAATCTGTGCCCATAGAGTCCCAAAGCAGCTCTGATTTTGAGGAGGAGATACAATCGGTGGGAGAGGAACTCTCTCAGAGTTCAGAGGCACAGTTGGAGGGGGAGCCCCCCCACTCACATTCCTAGGAGCAACAGTGACCCTGGCATGGAAAGGGAGGGAGACGTTGAGGTTTTAGATGTGAGGAGCAGCCGCAGGCACAAGCGAGAGGTTGCGGGAGCCGAGCTTAGGTGCTCAGCCCAATTGGCTCAACATCAACAGCTGCCCCCTGGGTCCCGATGGGAGAGGGGGAGATCCTCCCCTCCTACTCTTTAAGTTCAGAGATTTGCCGCGCTTTTCCCCAAATGGAGACCAACAGACGTCCTAAGTCTTAGAAACCCCTAGTTGGCTGTCCGTTTGTATTTCCTCTGAGTCTCAGGCAATATTTTGGCCACCTAATGTGAAGAGAAAACTCTCTGGAAAAGACCCTGATGCTGGGAAAGACTGAAGGCAAAAGGAGAAGGGTACGGCAGAGGATGAGATGGCTAGATAGCATCATCGATGCAATGAATATGAACTTGAGCATGCTCCGGGAAAGAGAGCAGGACAGGAAGCCCTGGCGTGCTAAGGTCCATGGGGTCATGAAGAGTCGGACACGACTGAACGACTGAAGAACAACAAAGCTTCATTAGGTTGAAAGGAATTAAAGCCTTGGAAAGCAGCCCTTTTGTCTGACTGTTGATTCTGGCGATTTGGAGGAATTAGTAAGCAGCAGAGGCATTCCTGACTACTGTGTACTGTCAGGCCATGTGTGGTGTCCATGGATTCTTGGATCATTTTTTTAAAAAGCTTTCCTCAAATTTATGCAAAGGTATTCATTGGAAAATATACGCAGGGAAACGTTGAATGGAATGGGGGACAATATGCTAAAAGTTTCGTACTAAGGTAAATTATCTAAATTGTTGCAAACCCTCTTACGGAATTATTTGCGTATATTTTCCACATGATTAAAATAAATGAATCTGTCTGTGAACGGACACCGGAACCAATCCACAAAAGGATTTTTTGTGCACAATCCACAAAAGTCACACAGGTCAGATTTCACAAAATCCAGATGTCCCTCGTGATACCACGGGGATTCAGACAATGTTTCCAGATGACTTATGTCTTCACATTAAATGCACAGGGACTAGAGTTCTGTTCATATGTTACACACATAGAAAGCTGTTAAATCAATGAAAAAGGGGGAGCGGGAACATTTTGCTGCTCCTGTCTTCAACCATGCATGCCCTGCCCCACTGATATCTATCCTCCAGTGTGGAGTTCTGCATAAGGGAGTAGGGATGTCAGAGGATTCCGCCACGGATCTCAGTGATGCCAAATGCCAGTGCATTCGGCCCCCTGAAATCTGTGGCGAAATGAAGCCCCCCCCGCCCTGCCACCCTGCGAAAGGCGCACGAAACAGAGCACTTACTTGGTGCCGTTCACACTGCTTTGTGAAATTGCGAATGGCGGCCGCATCTGTGGCCACCATTCACTTCCCCATTTTTGCCGTGATGGGCTATGTAAGTATTTATGTAGCCTATCACGGCAAAAAAACAGGAATGCAAATGGCAGCTGCCATTAGCACGCCTGAGAATGCACCCGGCCGGTGGCTCCGCGAAGAGGGGCCAACGGGGTTAGGATTTCGGGGGGAGGTTCGGAGCACCTCCCCCCCACCACGAATCACCCCTTTGAAAAGGTAAGTGACTTTTACACATCCCTATAGGGGAGCCAAGGTGCAATCAGCTACTCACACACAGGCACCACTTTGCTTCTGAATGCAAAGATGTCAAGGGGGCATGGCCAGTGCGTGTGCATCAAGGGGGGCGGAGCCAGCAGTACAGTCTCACTCTACCTCCATACAAGTAACACATTAATAGATGATATATCATTTCTTATTGACCATCTGTCACCACTTCAGTATCAGAGGCAGAGCAACTACGCCTCTCAGTACCAGTTGCGAGGGCTCACAAGCAGGCAGGAACTATTGCACTCATGTCCAGGTTGTGGCCTTCCCACTGCAACACGTGGGGCATGGGGACTGTAATTTCCCAGGCAGAATGCTGGACTAGAAGGCTTTGGGCCTGATCCTGTATGGCTGTTCTTATTTTCTCTTAAAGCCTGCAAACATTTCACAGTGATAACAATACAGGGACCTGAATGGATAATTTCTTACCATAAGAGCTTCGGGATTCCCCAGCATGCCCTGCAAGGAAAAAGAAAAGCATTCAACCTTCTTGCTCAGGGTAGAAAATCATAGGATTTGCCCGAACTTGGCAACACTGAAATATTCATATACACTTTTTGAATTTTGTTTGAACCAGTTTTGGAGTTTGATGTAACTCTCAGCTTTAATGTAATACTTTAAAAGTTTACATCTGTTCTTTGTTTGAGGAATTTTATGGCAATAATGTCCTGTCATTATTCACTCAATTAAATATCTTTCCACCTTACGATCTCAAAATTGTTCCTAATACCAGTGAAATAAAGTACACATTAGGAAACTATTGATTTGAACGGCTGTTATTGATGTGCTATCCTACCTATCTGTGAGTGTGTGTGTGTACCCCACGGGTGATGAACATCTTTCAGCCTGAGGTCTGAATTCAATCTTGGGGGAGTTCTTGGAAGCTGCATTGTACTTGTGGGTGGAGCTTAAGGCAAAAGGGGTGGGGCAAAATTTCCAAAACTACCAGCATATGTTAGCTTAAAGCAATTACTGCCAGAAACTGAGCCTTAGCGGAGGCATTTCAGTCTCTTTGAACTATGAAAAGAACACACACACACACACACACACAGAGAAAAGCTGGGAAACCACCAAATGATTGGAGATCAGGGGAAAGGGGGTGGGACCAGGCGAAGGAGGCATCACCTTCTGGGGAATCCTGAAGAGCAGGATTGTGACCCCAGCTTGGCTGGATTTGACCCACAGGCCTGAGGTTCCACAGCCCTTGTAGTCACACAGAGAAAGCGAGAGGGTGGGGAGGGGGTGAGAGAGGGAGAGTAAGAAAGAGAGTAAAAGCCACAAAGTGACAAGGGAAACATTAAAAACAGAAGGTGGTGGGCTGAAACTGGGACACCATGCCATCATGTCAACCTTCTTCCAAGCAGCACTCAGTAGCCAGTCTCTAGCCACCGCTTGGAATGGTGGATTAACCTCCTGAACTGTAAATCAAAGGGAATACAAATCCTGACCATCACGCAATGAAAGTAAACCCTGTCCCACCTGAGAGTTTAACATAAATGGATTTGGCCAACGACAAGTTAGAAGAGCTCCACTGTTGATAGGGTGGTCAGGAACCCTGTCTGTCCCCATCAAGGCAATCTCAGCATCAACACTGAAGTCCCTGTGACCAACATTTATTTATTTATTGCATTTATACTCCGCCTTTTATCATCTTGCGAGGAACCCAAGGCGGCTTACATTATCCTCCTCTCCATTTTATCCTCACAACAACAACCCTGTGAGGTGGATTGGGCTGAGAGTATGTGACTGGCCCAAAGTCACCCAGTGAGCTTCCATGGCCGAGTGGGGACTAGAACCCGGATCTCCCGGCTCCTAGTCCAACACTCTTGCCACTACACCACACTCCTCAACATCAAGGCCACTTTTGTCAACTCAGCTTTTAGGGGCTGTTGGGGAGTGGAGTAGGAAGAACTACCATGGATCTAAGAACAGGATTTCTTATCCACACATCTGCAATTCTAAAAAAAAACACCATACAGCGGCCTCTTGCAAGGCAGTTTAATCCACCTGGACACAGTCTCTCTGACTTACAATTATTCCAATCAAATAAATGAAGGACACTGACATACTTGAAAGAAAGGAAAACTTCTGGATCTACACGCTCAGGACTCCTAATCTGCATGGCCTTAACCTGGAGGGCACTTCATAAGCTTTATACCACTCACACCTCTGCTTTTTCTTCTAAGGAAGTTTCATCTCCCAGCATTCCAAAGTGCCACTCTTGGTTTCCATCTAACATTGCAGCTACTGATGAAGGCAGAAGCCAAAATGTTTAGCACTAAACATATTTTGAAATTACACTGTCCTCTGTCTGTCTGTCTGTCTGTCTGTCTGTTTACCTATCATCTCATCAAGAACATATAAGAGCAGAGCTCCTCCCAGGGCCTCCTTAAAGGGTCCAGTATTTCACCAGATACCAAAATGTATATATTAAGTATGGAAGCTTGTGGAATTGGAGCTTTGTAAATTCAAGTATGAACTTCACTCATCTAAATTTCCCGGGCAAATGTGGGAATTCGTACTTAATCAAGAGCTTTGGTACATTCCAAATGTTTTGACATATTTCTCAGCTTTAAAAAGTGTCAGAATACTTTCAACAATGCATATCTTGCATGGAAATCCAGGACAACAACAACTATCATGTTTTAGGTAAACTTCTGACTTCATCACAAGAATAGCCCTGACATAGACATGGATATTTCCTTACCTTAAGACCTCCACCACCTTCCTCGTCATCACCACCGCCTCCTCCTGTAAACATAGTCAGCATGCTCTGCAAGGAAGAAAAGAACATAATCCTCTCCACTGCACATCTTCATGCCTCCATCTTGATCATGCCCTACATCAGGTATAGGCAATCTGGTGCCCTCCAGAAGTTCTGGAGTAATATATACTCATCACAATTGCCATCATGGTCATCTAGCAGTTGTACTTAGACTGTGATGAGGCAATCCTGGGATTCCTTGTACGTTCGCAAGAAGATCAGTAAAGGAGGTGTGTGTGTTGGGGGGGGATTTCCCTAATGAATAACGTTCAATGTGCTGTTCTACAGTCCTTCGGAACATGCAGGTCTTCCATGGGAAAAATGAAATAATCTGATGGATAGCAGTGTCTGGGAAGCACTGCCCCTCTGTGTAATGTCTGAGTAGATTCTAGCTTACTGGCAGCTTAGGAGGTCTTTGGGAACTCTTGGAGTAATGCTACAAACCTTCTTATATTTCATGTTTCACAATGAAATACAGCAAGACTGACTGCATGACAGGTTCCAACCTTGCTGAGTGCTGAGCATGTATTTGGGTTCAAGTGATACCTAGGGATGCTGGAGAAATTTGAGATGGACTAAAATGAGCTCAGATTTCTAAGAATCCGACCTGTGGAATTCACGGTGGACTGTCAGGCCGTGTGTGGTGAACATGGATTTTTGGATCTTTTTTAAAAAAGGTTTCCTCAAATTTATGCAAATGTATTCATTGGAAAATATACGCAGGGAAAGGTTGAGTGGAATGGGGGACAATATGCTAACTGTTTCCTACTAAGGTAAATTATGTAAATTGTTGCAAACCCTCTTATGCATTTATTTGCGTATTTTCCACATGATAAAAAAAAAAAAAGAATCTGTCTGTGAACAGACACCCGAACCAATGACAACCCACAATCCACAAAACACACATGACAGATTTCACAAAATCTAGATGTCCCTCGTGAGACCACGGAACTTCAGACAATGTTTCCAGATGACTTCAGTCTTCACAACATTAAATGCACAGGGACTAGAGTTTTGTTCTTATGTTAGTCACATAGAACACTGTTAAATGAAAAAGGGGGAGCGGGAATATTTTGCTGCTCCTGCCTTCAACCATGCATGTCCTGCCCCACTGATGTCTATCCTCTAGTGTGGAGTTCTGCATAGGGGAGTAGGGATGTCAGAGGATTCTGCCACGGATCTCAGTGACGCCAAATGCTAAAGCGTTCGGCCCCCTGAAATCCGTGGCGAAATGAAGCCCCCCCGCCCTGCCACCCTGCGAAAGGCGCACAAAACAGAGCACTTACTTGGTGCCGTTCATGCTGCTTTGCAAATGGCGGCCGCATCTGTGGCCACCATTCACTTCCCCATTTTTGCTGTGATGGGCTATGTAAATATTTATGTAGCCTATCACGGCAAAAAAACAGGAACGCAAATGGCATCTGCCATTTGCATGCCTGAGAATGCACCCAGCCGGTGGCTCCGCGGAGTGGAGCCAACCGGGTTAGGATTTCGGGGGGAGGTTCAGAGCGCCTCCCCCCCACCACGAATCACCCCTTTGAAAAGGTAAGTGACTTTTGCACATCCCTATAGGGGAGCCAAGGTGCAATCAGCTACTCACACACAGGCACCACTTTGCTTCTGAATGCAAAGATGTCAAGGGGGCATGGCCAGTGCGTGTGCGTCAAGGGGGGCAGAGCCAGCAGTACAGTCTCACTCTACCTCCATACAAGTAACACATTAATAGATGATATATCATTTCTTATTGACCATCTGTCACCACTTCCAGTATCAGAGCAACTACGCCTCTCAGTACCAGTTGCGAGGGCTCACAAGCAGGCAGGAACTATTGCACTCATGTCCAGGTTGTGGCCTTCCCACTGCGACACGTGGGGCATGGGGACTGGAATTTCCCAGGCAGAATGCTGGACTAGAAGGCTTTGGGCCTGATCCTGTATGGCTGTTCTTATTTTCTCTTAAAGCCTGCAAACATTTCACAGTGATAACAATACAGGGACCTGAATGGATAATTTCTTACCATAAGAGCTTCGGGATTCCCCAGCATGCCCTGCAAGGAAAAAGAAAAGCATTCAACCTTCTTGCTCAGGGTAGAAAATCATAGGATTTGCCCGAACCTGGCAACACTGAAATATTCATATACACTTTTTGAATTTTGTTTGAACCAGTTTTGGAGTTTGATGTAACTCTCAGCTTTAATGTAATACTTTAAAAGCTTACATCTGTTCTTTGTTTGAGGAATTTTATGGCAATAATGTCCTGTCATTATTCACTCAATTAAATATCTTTCCACCTTACGATCTCAAAATTGTTCCTAATACCAGTGAAATAAAGTACACATTAGGAAACTATTGATTTGAACGGCTGTTATTGATGTTCTATCTTACCTATCTGTGTGTGTGTGTGTGTGTGTACCCCACGGGTGATGAACATCTTTCAGCCTGAGGTCTGAATTCAATCTTGGGGGAGTTCTTGGAAGCTGCATTGTACTTGTGGGTGGAGCTTAAGGCAAAAGGGGTGGGGCAAAATTTCCAAAACTACCAGCATATGTTAGCTTACAGCAATTACTGCCAGGAACTGAGCCTTAGCGGAGGCATTTCAGCCTCTTTGAAATATGAAAAGAAC
This sequence comes from Heloderma suspectum, assembly GCF_057233095.1. Taxonomy (NCBI): domain Eukaryota; kingdom Metazoa; phylum Chordata; class Lepidosauria; order Squamata; family Helodermatidae; genus Heloderma; species Heloderma suspectum. Next base: position 17,473,683 of record NC_139467.1, read on the forward strand.
ACACACACATACACACAGAGAAAAGCTGGGAAACCACCAAATGATTGGAGGTCAGAGGAAAGGGGGTTGGACCAGGTGAAGGAGGCATCACCTTCTGGGGAATCCTGAAGAGCAGGACTGTGACCCCAGCTTGGCTGGATTTGACCCACAGGCCTGAGGTTCAACAGCCCTTGTAGTCACAGAGGGAGCGCGAGAGCGTGCGGGAGAGTAGCGTGAGAGTAGCGCGAGAGCGTGGGGGAGAGGGAGAGTAAGAAAGAGAGTAAAAGCCACAAAGTGACAAGGGAAACATTAAAAACAGAAGGTGGGCTGAAACTGGGACACCATGCCATCATGTCAACCTTCTTCCAAGCAGCACTCAGTAGCCAGTCTCTAGCCACCGCTTGGAATGGTGGATTAACCTCCTGAACTGTAAATCAAAGGGAATACAAATCCTGACCACCAGGCAATGAAAGTAAACCCTGTCCCACCTGAGAGTTTAACATAAATGGATTTGGCCAACGACAAGTTAGAAGAGCTCCACTGTTGACAGGGTGGTCAGGAACCTTGTCTGTCCCCATCAAGGCAATCTCAGCATCAACACTGAAGTCCCTGTGACCAACATCCTTGGGGTCCTCAACATCAAGGCCACTTTTGTCAACTCAGCTTTTAGGGGCTGTTGGGGAGCGAAATAGGAAGAACTACCATGGATCTAAGAACAGGATTTCTTATCCACACATCTGCAATTCTAAAAAAACACACCGTACAGCGGCCTCTTGCAAGGCAGTTTAATCCACCTGGACACAGTCTCTCTGACTTACAGTTATTCCAATCAAATAAATAAAGGACACTGACATACTTGAAAGAAAGGAAAACTTCTGGATCTACACGCTCAGGACTCCTAATCTGCATGGCCTTAACCTGGAGGGCACTTCATAAGCTTTATACCACTCACACCTCTGCTTTTTCTTCTAAGGAAGTTTCATCTCCCAGCATTCCAAAGTGCCACTCTTGGTATCCATCTAACATTGCAGCTACTGATGAGGGCAGAAGCCAAAATGTTTAGCACTAAACATATTTTGAAATTACACTGTCCTCTGTCTGTCTGTCTGTCTGCCTGCCTGCCTGCCTGCCTGCCTGCCTGCCTGCCTGTCTACCTATCATCTCAACAAGAACATATAAGAGCAGAGCTCCTCCCAGGGCCTCCTTAAAGGGTCCAGTATTTCACCAGATACCAAAATGTATATATTAAGTATGGAAGCTTGTGGAATTGGAGCTTTGCAAATTCAAGTATGAACTTCACTCATCTAAATTTCCCAGGCAAATGTGGGAATTGGTACTTAATCAAGAGCTTTGGTAAGTTCCAAAAGTTTTGACATATTTCTCAGCTTTAAAAAGTGTCAGAATACTTTCAACAATGCATATCTTGCATGAAAATCCAGGACAATAACAACTATCATGTTTTAGGTTAACTTCTGACTTCATCACAAGAATAGCCCTGACATAGACATGGATATTTCCTTACCTTAAGACCTCCGCCACCTTCCTCGTCGTCACCACCACCTCCTCCTCCAAGCATAGGCAGCAAGCTCTGTAAGGAAGAAAAGAGCATAATCCTCTCCAGTGCACATATCCATGTCTCCATCTTGATGCCCTACATCAGGTATAGGCAATCTGGTGCCCTCCAGACGTTTGGGGCTAATATATACTAATCACAATTGTCATCATGGTCATCTAGCAGTTGTATTGAAACTGTGATGAGGCAATCCTGGGATTCCTTGGAGATTCTCAAGAAGATCAGAAAAGGAGGAATGTGTGTTTGTGGGGGGGGGAGGGGGATTTCCCTAATGAATAATGTTCAACGTGCTATCCTACAGTCCTTCAGAACATGCAGGTCTTCCTTCCATGGCAAAAGTGATAGAATCTGGTGGACAGCTCTGTCTGGGAAGCACAGGCCCTCTGTGTAATGTTTGGGTAGATTCTAGCTTGCTGACAGCTTAGAAGGTCTTTGGGAACTCTTGGAATAATGCTACAAACCTTTCTATATTTCATGTTTTTACAATGAAATACAGCAAGACTGACTGCATGACAGGTTCCAACCTTGCTGAGGGCTGAGCATGTATTTGGGTTCAAGTGATACCTAGGGATGCTGGCGAAATTTGAGATGGCTAAAATGAGCTCAGATTTCTAAGAATCTGACCTACAGAATCCACTGTTGTCAGGGTGGAATCTGTGCCCATAGAGTCCCAAAGCAGCTCTGATTTTGAGGAGGAGATACAATCGGTGGGAGAGGAACTCTCTCAGAGTTCAGAGGCACAGTTGGAGGGGGAGCCCCCCCACTCACATTCCTAGGAGCAACAGTGACCCTGGCATGGAAAGGGAGGGAGAAGTTGAGGTTTTAGATGTGAGGAGCAGCCGCAGGCACAAGCGAGAGGCTGCGGGAGCCGAGCTTAGGTGCTCAGCCCGATTGGCTCAACATCAACAGCTGCCCCCTGGGGCCCGATGGGAGAGGGGGAGATCCTCCCCTCCCACTCTTTAAGTTCAGAGATTTGCCACGCTTTTCCCCAAATGGAGACCAACTGACATCCTAACTCTTAGAAACCCCTAGTTGGCTGTCCCTTTGTATTTCCTCTGAGTCTCAGGCAATTAGCATCTGTAAGCTTCATTGGGTTGAAAGGAATTAAAGCCTTGGAAAGCAGCCCTTTTGTCTGACTGTTGATTCTGGCGATTTGAAGGAATTAGTAGGCAGCAAAGGCATTCCTGACAACTGTGGACTGTCAGGCTGTGTGTGGTGTCCATGGATTCTTGGATCATTTTTTAAAAAAAGCTTTCCTCAAATTTATGCAAAGGTATTCATTGGAAAATATACGCAGGGAAAAGTTAAATGGAATGCAGGACAATATGCTAAATGTTTCGTACTAAGGTAAATTATTTAAATTGTTGCAAACCCTCTTACGGAATTATTTGCGTATATTTTCCACATGATGAAAATAAATGAATCTGTCTGTGAATGGACACCAGAACCAATGACACTGCACAATCCACAAAAGACACACAGGCCAGATTTCACAAAATCCAGATGTCTCTCGTGAGACCACGGGGCTTCAGACAATGTTTCCAGATGACTTCTGTCTTCACAACATTAAATGCACAGGGACTAGAGTTCTGTTCATATGTTACTCACATAGAAAGCTGTTAAATGGAAAAGGGGGAGCGGGAACATTTTGCTGCTCCTGTCTTCAACCATGCATGCCCTGCCCCACTGATGTCTATCCCCCAGTGTGGAGTTCTGCATAGGGGAGTAGGGATGTCAGAGGATTCCACCACGGATCTCAGTGACGCCAAATGCCAATGCGTTCGGCCCCCTGAAATCCATGGAGAAATGAAGCCCCCCACCCCGCCACCCTGCGAAAGGCGCACGAAACGGAGCACTTACTTGGTGCCGTTCATGCTGCTTTGTGAATGGTAGCCGCATCTGTGGCCACCATTCACTTCCCCACTTTTGCCGTGATGGGCCATGTAAATATTTATGTAGCCTATCATGGCAAAAAAACAGGAACGCAAATGGCAGCTGCCGTTTGCACGCCTGAGAATGCACCTGGCCGGTGGCTCCGCGGAGTGGGGCCAACTGGGTTAGGATTTAGGGGGGAGGTTCGGAGCGCCTCCCCCCCACCACGAATCACCCCTTTGAAAAGGTAAGTGACTTTTGCACATCCCTATAGGGGAGCCAAGGTGCAATCAGCTACTCACACACAGGCACCACTTTGCTTCTGAATGCAAAGATGTCAAGGGGGCATGGCCAGTGCGTGTGCGTCAAGGGGGGCAGAGCCAGCAGTACAGTCTCACTCTACCTCCATACAAGTAACACATTATTAGATGATATATCATTTCTTATTGACCATCTGTCACCACTTCCACTATCAGAGCAACTACGCCTCTCAGTACCAGTTGCGAGGGCTCACAAGCAGGCAGGAACTATTGCACTCATGTCCAGGTTGTGGCCTTCCCACTGCAACACGTGGGGCATGGGGACTGGAATTTCCCAGGCAGAATGCTGGACTAGAAGGCTTTGGGCCTGATCCTGTATGGCTGTTCTTATTTTCTCTTAAAGCCTGCAAACATTTCACAGTGATAACAATACAGGGACCTGAATGGATAATTTCTTACCATAAGAGCTTCGGGATTCCCCAGCATGCCCTGCAAGGAAAAAGAAAAACATTCAACCTTCTTGCTCAGGGTAGAAAATCATAGGATTTGCCCAAACTTGGCAACACTGAAATATTCATATACACTTTTTGAATTTTGTTTGAACCAGTTTTGGAGTTTGATGTAACTCTCAGCTTTAATGTAATACTTTAAAAGCTTACATCTGTTCTTTGTTTGAGGAATTTTATGGCAATAATGTCCTGTCATTATTCACTCAATTAAATATCTTTCCACCTTACGATCTCAAAATTGTTCCTAATACCAGTGAAATAAAGTACACATTAGGAAACTATTGATTTGAACGGCTGTTATTGATGTGCTATCCTACCTATCTGTGTGTGTGTGTGTGTGTGTGTGTGTGTACCCCACGGGTGATGAACATCTTTCAGCCTGAGGTCTGAATTCAATCTTGGGGGAGTTCTTGGAAGCTGCATTGTACTTGTGGGTGGAGCTTAAGGCAAAAGGGGTGGGGCAAAATTTCCAAAACTACCAGCATATGTTAGCTTAAAGCAATTACTGCCAGGAACTGAGCCTTAGCGGAGGCATTTCAGCCTCTTTGAAATATGAAAAGAACACACACACACACAGAAAAGCTAGGAAACCACCAAATGATTGGAGGTAGGGGAAAGGGGGTGGGACCAGGCAAAGGAGGCATCACCTTCTGGGGAATCCTGAAGAGCAGGATTGTGACCCCAGCTTGGCTGGATTTGACCCACAGGCCTGAGGTTCCACAGACCTTGTAGTCACACAGAGAGAGCGAGAGGGTGGGGGGGTGAGAGAGGGAGAGTAAGAAAGAGAGTAAAAGCCACAAAGTGACAAGGGAAACATTAAAAACAGAAGGTGGGCTGAAACTGGGACACCATGCCATCATGTCAACCTTCTTCCAAGAAGCACTCAGTAGCCAGTCTCTAGCCACCACTTGGAATGGTGGATTAACCTCCTGAACTGTAAATCAAAGGGAATACAAATCCTGACCATCAGGCAATGAAAGTAAACCCTGTCCCACCTGAGAGTTTAACATAAATGGATTTGGCCAACGACAAGTTAGAAGAGCTCCACAGTTGATAGGGTGGTCAGGAACCCTGTCTGTCCCCATCAAGGCAATCTCAGCATCAACACTGAAGTCCCTGTGACCAACATCCTTGGGGTCCTCAACATCAAGGCCACTTTTGTCAACTCAGCTTTTAGGGGCTGTTGGGGAGCGAAGTAGGAAGAACTACCATGGATCTAAGAACAGGATTTCTTATCCACACATCTGCAATTCTAAAAAAAAACACCATACAGCGGCCTCTTGCAAGACAGTTTAATCCACCTGGACACAGTCTCTCTGACTTACAATTATTCCAATCGAATAAATAAAGGACACTGACATACTTGAAAGAAAGGAAAACTTCTGGATCTACACGCTCAGGACTCCTAATCTGCATGGCCTTAACCTGGAGGGCACTTCATAAGCTTTATACCACTCACACCTCTGCTTTTTCTTCTAAGGAAGTTTCATCTCCCAGCATTCCAAAGTGCCACTCTTGGTATCCATCTAACATTGCAGCTACTGATGAGGGCAGAAGCCAAAATGTTTAGCACTAAACATATTTTGAAATTACTCTGTCCTCTGTCTGCCTGCCTGCCTGCCTGCCTGCCTGCCTGCCTGCCTGCCTGTCTGTCTACCTATCATCTCAACAAGAACATATAAGAGCAGAGCTCCTCCCAGGGCCTCCTTAAAGGGTCCAGTATTTCACCAGATACCAAAATGTATATATTAAGTATGGAAGCTTGTGGAATTGGAGCTTTGTAAATTCAAGTATGAACTTCACTCATCTAAATTTCCCGGGCAAATGTGGGAATTCGTACTTAATCAAGAGCTTTGGTACATTCCAAATGTTTTGACATATTTCTCAGCTTTAAAAAGTGTCAGAATACTTTCAACAATGCATATCTTGCATGGAAATCCAGGACAACAACAACTATCATGTTTTAGGTTAACTTCTGACTTCATCACAAGAATAGCCGTGACATAGACATGGATATTTCCTTACCTTAAGACCTCCACCACCTTCCTCATCATCACCACCGCCTCCTCCTGTAAACATAGTCAGCATGCTCTGCAAGGAAGAAAAGAACATAATCCTCTCCACTGCACATCTTCATGCCTCCATCTTGATCATGCCCTACATCAGGTATAGGCAATCTGGTGCCCTCCAGAAGTTCTGGAGTAATATATACTCATCACAATTGCCGTCATGGTCATCTAGCAGTTGTACTTAGACTGTGATGAGGCAATCCTGGGATTCCTTGTACGTTCGCAAGAAGATCAGTAAAGGAGGTGTGTGTGTTGGGGGGGGATTTCCCTAATAAATAATGTTCAATGTGCTGTTCTACAGTCCTTTGGAACATGCAGGTCTTCCATGGGAAAAATGAAATAATCTGATGGATAGCAGTGTCTGGGAAGCACTGCCCCTCTGTGTAATGTCTGAGTAGATTCTATCTTACTGGCAGCTTAGGAGGTCTTTGGGAACTCTTGGAGTAATGCTACAAACCTTCTTATATTTCATGTTTCACAATGAAATACAGCAAGACTGACTGCATGACAGGTTCCAACCTTGCTGAGTGCTGAGCATGTATTTGGGTTCAAGTGATACCTAGAGATGCTGGAGAAATTTGAGATGGACTAAAATGAGCTCAGATTTCTAAGAATCCGACCTGTGGAATTCATGGTGGACTGTCAGGCCGTGTGTGGTGTCCATGGATTTTTGGATCTTTTTTAAAAAAGGTTTCCTCAAATTTATGCAAATGTATTCATTGGAAAATATACGCAGGGAAAGGTTGAGTGGAATGGGGGACAATATGCTAACTGTTTCCTATTAAGGTGAATTATGTAAATTTTTGCAAACCCTCTTATGCAATTATTTGCGTATTTTCCACATGATAAAAAAAAAAATGAATCTGTCTGTGAACAGACACCCGAACCAATGACAACCCACAATCCACAAAACACACATGACAGATTTCACAAAATATAGATGTCCCTTGGGAGACCATGGGGCTTCAGACAATGTTTCCAGATGACTTCTGTCTTCACAACATTAAATGCACAGGGACTAGAGTTTTGTTCATATGTTAGTCACATAGAACACTGTTAAATGAAAAAGGGGGAACGGGAACATTTTGCTGCTCCTGCCTTCAACCATGCATGCCCTGCCCCACTGATGTCTATCCCCCAGTGTGGAGTTCTGCATAGGGGAGTAGGGATGTCAGAGGATTCCGCCATGGATCTCAGTGACGCCAAATGCCAGTGCGTTCGGCCCCCTGAAATCCGTGGAGAAATGAAGCCCCCCCGCCCTGCCACCCTGCGAAAGGCACGCAAAACGGAGCACTTACTTGGTGCCGTTCATGCTGCTATGCGAATGGCGGCCGCATCTGTGGCCACCATTCACTTCCCCATTTTTGCTGTGATGGGCTATGTAAATATTTATGTAGCCTATCACGGCAAAAAAACAGGAACGCAAATGGCAGTTGCCGTTTGCACGCCTGAGAATGCACCTGGCCGGTGGCTCCGCGGAGTGGGGCCAACCGGGTTAGGATTTCGGGGGGAGGTTCAGAGCGCCTCCCCCCCACCACGAATCACCCCTTTGAAAAGGTAAGTGACTTTTGCACATCCCTATAGGGGAGCCAAGGTGCAATCAGCTACTCACACTCAGGCACAACTTTGCTTCTGAATGCAAAGATGTCAAGGGGGCATGGCCAGTGCATGTGCGTCAAGGGGGCCAGAGCCAGCAGTACAGTCTCACTCTACCTCCATACAAGTAACACATTAATAGATGATATATCATTTCTTATTGACCATCTGTCACCACTTCCAGTATCAGAGCAACTACGCCTCTCAGTACCAGTTGCGAGGGCTCACAAACAGGCAGGAACTATTGCACTCATGTCCAGGTTGTGGGCTTCCCACTGCGACACGTGGGGCATGGGGACTGGAATTTCCCAGGCAGAATGCTGGACTAGAAGGTTTTGGGCCTGATCCTGTATGGCTGTTCTTATTTTCTCTTAAAGCCTGCAAACATTTCACAGTGATAACAATACAGGGACCTGAATGGATAATTTCTTACCATAAGAGCTTCGGGATTCCCCAGCATGCCCTGCAAGGAAAAAGAAAAGCATTCAACCTTCTTGCTCAGGGTAGAAAATCATAGGATTTGCCCGAACTTGGCAACACTGAAATATTCATATACACTTTTTGAATTTTTTTGAACCAGTTTTGGAGTTTGATGTAACGCTCAGCTTTAATGTAATACTTTAAAAGTTTACATCTGTTCTTTGTTTGAGGAATTTTATGGCAATAATGTCCTGTCATTATTCACTCAATTAAATATCTTTCCACCTTACGATCTCAAAATTGTTCCTAATACCAGTGAAATAAAGTACACATTAGGAAACTATTGATTTGAACGGCTGTTATTGATGTGCTATCCTACCTATCTGTGAGTGTGTGTGTGTGTGTGTGTGTGTACCCTACGGGTGATGAACATCTTTCAGCCTGAGGTCTGAATTCAATCTTGGGGGAGTTCTTGGAAGCTGCATTGTACTTGTGGGTGGAGCTTAAGGCAAAAGGGGTGGGGCAAAATTTCCAAAACTACCGGCATATGTTAGCTTAAAGCAATTACTGCCAGGAACTGAGCCTTAGCGGAGGCATTTCAGCCTCTTTGAAATATGAAAAGAACACACACACACACACACACACAGAAAAGTAAGGAAACCACCAAATGATTGGAGATCAGGGGAAAGGGGGTGGGACCAGGCAAAGGAGGCATCACCTTCTGGGGAATCCTGAAGAGCAGGATTGTGACCCCAGCTTGGCTGGATTTGACCCACAGGCCTGAGGTTCCACAGCCCTTGTAGTCACAGAGAGAGCGAGAGGGTGGGGGGGGGGTGAGAGAGGGAGAGTAAGAAAGAGAGTAAAAGCCACAAAGTGACAAGGGAAACATTAAAAACAGAAGGTGGGCTGAAACTGGGACACCATGCCATCATGTCAACCTTCTTCCAAGCAGCACTCAGTAGCCAGTCTCTAGCCACTGCTTGGAATGGTGGATTAACCTCCTGAACTGTAAATCAAAGGGAATACAAATCCTGACCATCAGGCAATGAAAGTAAACCCTGTCCCACATAAATGGATTTGGCCAACGACAAGTTAGAAGCGCTCCACTGTTGACAGGGTGGTCAGGAACCCTGTCTGTCCCCATCAAGGCAATCTCAGCATCAACACTGAAGTCCCTGTGACCAACATCCTTGGGGTCCTCAACATCAAGGCCACTTTTGTCAACTCAGCTTTTAGGGGCTGTTGGGGAGCAAAGTAGGAAGAACTACCATGGATCTAAGAACAGGATTTCTTATCCACACATCTGCAATTCTAAAAAAACCCACCATACAGCGGCCTCTTGCAAGACAGTTTAATCCACCTGGACACAGTCTCTCTGACTTACAGTTATTCCAATCAAATAAATAAAGGACACTGACATACTTGAAAGAAAGGAAAACTTCTGGATCTACACGCTCAGGACTCCTAATCTGCATGGCCTTAACCTGGAGGGCACTTCATAAGCTTTATACCACTCACACCACTGCTTTTTCTTCTAAGGAAGTTTCATCTCCCAGCATTCCAAAGTGCCACTCTTGGTATCCATCTAACATTGCAGCTACTGATGAGGGCAGAAGCCAAAATGTTTAGCACTAAACATATTTTGAAATTACACTGTCCTCTCTCTGTCTGTCTGTGTGTCTGTCTGCCTGCCTGCCTGCCTGCCAGCCTGCCTGTCTGTCTGTCTGTCTACCTATCATCTCAACAAGAACATATAAGAGCAGAGCTCCTCCCAGGGCCTCCTTAAAGGGTCCAGTATTTCACCAGATACCAAAATGTATATATTAAGTATGGAAGCTTGTGGAATTGGAGCTTTGTAAGTTCAAGTATGAACTTCACTCATCTAAATTTCCCGGGCAAATGTGGGAATTGGTACTTAATCAAGAGCTTTGGTAAGTTCCAAATGTTTTGACACATTTCTCAGCTTTAAAAAGTGTCAGAATACTTTCAACAATGCATATCTTGCATGAAAATCCAGGACAACAACAACTATCATGTTTTAGGTTAACTTCTGACTTCATCACAAGAATAGCCCTGACATAGACATGGATATTTCCTTACCTTAAGACCTCCGCCACCTTCCTCGTCGTCACCACCGCCTCCTCCTCCAAGCATAGGCAGCAAGCTCTGTAAGGAAGAAAAGAGCATAATCCTCTCCAGTGCACATATCCATGTCTCCATCTTGATGCCCTACATCAGGTATAGGCAATCTGGTGCCCTCCAGACGTTTGGGGCTAATATATACTAATCACAATTGTCATCATGGTCATCTAGCAGTTGTATTGAAACTGTGATGAGGCAATCCTGGGATTCCTTGGAGATTCTCAAGAAGATCAGAAAAGGAGGAATGTGTGTTTGTGGGGGGGGGAGGGGGATTTCCCTAATGAATAATGTTCAACGTGCTATCCTACATTCCTTCAGAACATGCAGGTCTTCCTTCCATGGCAAAAGTGATAGAATCTGGTGGACAGCTCTGTCTGGGAAGCACAGGCCCTCTGTGTAATGTTTGGGTAGATTCTAGCTTGCTGACAGCTTAGAAGGTCTTTGGGAACTCTTGGAATAATGCTACAAACCTTTCTATATTTCATTTTTCACAATGAAATAAAGCAAGACTGACTGCATGACAGGTTCCAACCTTGCTGAGGGATGAGCATGTAGTTGGGTTCAAGTGATACCTAGGGATGCTGGCAAAATTTGAGATGGCTAAAATGAGCTCAGATTTCTAAGAATCTGACCTGCAGAATCCACTGTTGTCAGGGTGGAATCTGTGCCCATAGAGTCCCAAAGCAGCTCTGATTTTGAGGAGGAGATACAATCGGTGGGAGAGGAACTCTCTCAGAGTTCAGAGGCACAGTTGGAGGGGGAGCCCCCCCACTCACATTCCTAGGAGCAACAGTGACCCTGGCATGGAAAGGGAGGGAGAAGTTGAGGTTTTAGATGTGAGGAGCAGCCGCAGGCACAAGCGAGAGGTTGTGGGAGCCGAGCTTAGGTGCTCAGCCCAATTGGCTCAACATCAACAGCTGCCCCCTGGGGCCCGATGGGAGAGGGGGAGATCCTCCCCTCCCATGCTTTAAGTTCAGAGATTTGCTGCGCTTTCCCCCAAATGGAGACCAACTGACATCCTAACTCTTAGAAACCCCTAGTTGGCTGTCCCTTTGTATTTCCTCTGAGTCTCAGGCAATTAGCATCTGTAAGCTTCATTGGGTTGAAAGGAATTAAAGCCTTGGAAAGCAGCCCTTTTGTCTGACTGTTGATTCTGGCGATTTGAAGGAATTAGTAGGCAGCAAAGGCATTCCTGACAACTGTGGACTGTCAGGCTGTGTGTGGTGTCCATGGATTCTTGGATCATTTTTTAAAAAAAGCTTTCCTCAAATTTATGCAAAGGTATTCATTGGAAAATATACGCAGGGAAAAGTTAAATGGAATGCAGGACAATATGCTAAATGTTTCGTACTAAGGTAAATTATTTAAATTGTTGCAAACCCTCTTACGGAATTATTTGCGTATATTTTCCACATGATGAAAATAAATGAATCTGTCTGTGAATGGACACCAGAACCAATGACACTGCACAATCCACAAAAGACACACAGGCCAGATTTCACAAAATCCCTCGTGATACCACGGGGCTTCAGACAATGTTTCCAAATGACTTCTGTCTTCACAACATTAAATGCACAGGGACTAGAGTTCTGTTCATATGTTACACACATAGAAAGCTGTTAAATGAAAAAGGGGGAACGGGAACATTTTGCTGCTCCTGCCTTCAACCATGCATGCCCTGCCCCACTGATGTCTATCCCCCAGTGTGGAGTTCTGCATAGGGGAGTAGGGATGTCAGAGGATTCCGCAACGGATCTCAGTGACGCCAAATGCCAATGCGTTCAGCCCCCTGAAATCCGTGGAGAAATGAAGCCCCCTGCCCCGCCACCCTGCGAAAGGCGCGCAAAATGGAGCACTTACTTGGTGCCATTCACGCTGCTTTGCGAATGGCGGCCGCATCTGTGGCCACCATTCACTTCCCCATTTTTGCGTGATGGGCCATGTAAATATTTATATAGCCTATCATGGCATAAAAACAGGAACGCAAATGGCAGCTGCCATTTGCATGCCTGAGAATGCACCCGGCCGGGGGCTCTGCGGAGTGGGGCCATCTGGGTTAGGATTTCGGGGGGAGGTTCGGAGCGCCTCCCCCCCCCACGAATCACCCCTTTGAAAAGGTAAGTGACTTTTGCACATCCCTATAGGGGAGCCAAGGTGCAATCAGCTACTCACACACAGGCACCACTTTGCTTCTGAATGCAAAGATGTCAAGGGGGCATGGCCAGTGCGTGTGCGTCAAGGGGGGCAGAGCCAGCAGTACAGTCTCACTCTACCTCCATACAAGTAACACATTAATAGATGATATATCATTTCTTATTGACCATCTGTCACCACTTCCAGTATCAGAGCAACTACGCCTCTCAGTACCAGTTGCGAGGGCTCACAAGCAGGCAGGAACTATTGCACTCATGTCCAGGTTGTGGCCTTCCCACTGCGACACGTGGGGCATGGGGACTGGAATTTCCCAGGCAGAATGCTGGACTAGAAGGCTTTGGGCCTGATCCTGTATGGCTGTTCTTATTTTCTCTTAAAGCCTGCAAACATTTCACAGTGATAACAATACAGGGACCTGAATGGATAATTTCTTACCATAAGAGCTTCGGGATTCCCCAGCATGCCCTGCAAGGAAAAAGAAAAGCATTCAACCTTCTTGCTCAGGGTAGAAAATCATAGGATTTGCCCAAACTTGGCAACACTGAAATATTCATATACACTTTTTGAATTTTGTTTGAACCAGTTTTGGGGTTTGATGTAACTCTCAGCTTTAATGTAATACTTTAAAAGCTTACATCTGTTCTTTGTTTGAGGAATTTTATGGCAATAATGTCCTGTCATTATTCACTCAATTAAATATCTTTCCACCTTACGATCTCAAAATTGTTCCTAATACCAGTGAAATAAAGTACACATTAGGAAAGTATTGATTTGAACGGCTGTTATTGATGTGCTATCCTACCTATCTGTGTGTGTGTGTGTGTGTGTGTGTGTGTACCCCACGGGTGATGAACATCTTTCAGCCTGAGGTCTGAATTCAATCTTGGGGGAGTTCTTGGAAGCTGCATTGTACTTGTGGGTGGAGCTTAAGGCAAAAGGGGTGGGGCAAAATTTCCAAAACTACCAGCATATGTTAGCTTAAAGCAATTACTGCCAGGAACTGAGCCTTAGCGGAGGCATTTCAGCCTCTTTGAAATATGAAAAGAACACACACACACAGAGCAAAGCTGGGAAACCACCAAATGATTGGTGGTCAGGGGAAAGGTTGTGGGACCAGGTGAAGGAGGCATCACCTTCTGAGCCTTAGCAGAGGCATTTCAGCCTCTTTGAAATATGAAAAGAACACACAAACACACACAGAGAGAAAAGCTGGGCAACCACCAAATGATTGGAGGTAGGGGAAAGGGGGTGGGACCAGGCGAAGGAGGCATCACCTTCTGGGGAATCCTGAAGAGCAGGATTGTGACCCCAGCTTGGCTGGATTTGACCCACAGGCCTGAGGTTCCACAGCCAGTGTAGTCACACAGAGAGAGCGAGAGAGTGGGGGGTGAGGGAGAGAGAGGGAGAGTAAGAAAGAGAGTAAAAGCCACAAAGTGACAAGGGAAACATTAAAAACAGAAGGTGGGCTGAAACTGGGACAACATGCCATCATGTCAACCTTCTTCCAAGCAGCACTCAGTAGCCAGTCTCTAGCCACCGCTTGGAATGGTGGATTAACCTCCTGAACTGTAAATCAAAGGGAATACAAATCCTGACCATCAGGCAATGAAAGTAAACCCTGTCCCACCTGAGAGTTTAACATAAATCGATTTGGCCAATGACAAGTTAGAAGAGCTCCACAGTTGATAGGGTGGTCAGGAACCCTGTCTGTCCCCATCAAGGCAATCTCAGCACCAACACTGAAGTCCCTGTGACCAACATCCTTGGGGTCCTCAACATCAAGGCCACTTTTGTCAACTCAGCTTTTAGGGGCTGTTGGGGAGCAAAGTAGGAAGAACTACCATGGATCTAAGAACAGGATTTCTTATCCACACATCTGCAATTCTAAAAAAAACACCGTACAGCGGCCTCTTGCAAGGCAGTTTAATCCACCTGGACACAGTCTCTTTGACTTACAATTATTCCAATCAAATAAATGAAGGACACTGACATACTTGAAAGAAAGGAAAACTTCTGGATCTACACGCTCAGGACTCCTAATCTGCATGGCCTTAACCTGGAGGGCACTTCATAAGCTTTATACCACTCACACCTCTGCTTTTTCTACTAAGGAAGTTTCATCTCCCAGCATTACAAAGTGCCACTCTTTGTATCCATCTAACATTGCAGCTACTGATGAGGGCAGAAGCCAAAATGTTTAGCACTAAACATATTTTGAAATTACTCTGTCCTCTGTCTGTCTGTCTGTCTGTCTGCCTTCTGTATGTCTGTCTGTCTATCATCTCAACAAGAACATATAAGAGCAGAGCTCCTCTCAGGGCCGCCTTAAAGGATCCAGTATTTCACCTGATACCAAAATGTATATATTAAGTATGGAAGCTTGTGGAATTGGAGCTTTGTAAATTCAAGTATGAACTTCACTCATCTAAATTTCCCGGGCAAATGTGGGAATTGGTACTTAATCAAGAGCTTTGGTAAGTTCTAAATGTTTTGACACATTTCTCAGCTTTAAAAAGTGTCAGAATACTTTCAACAATGCATATCTTGCATGAAAATCCAGGACAACAACAACTATCATGTTTTAGGTTAACTTCTGACTTCATCACAAGAATAGCCCTGACATAGACATGGATATTTCCTTACCTTAAGAACTCCGCCACCCTCCTCGTCATCACCACCGCCTCCTCCTGTAAACATAGCCAGCATGCTCTGCAAGGAAGAAATCGGTGGCTGTTCCGCCACCGATTTTGAGGGGTCCAAATGCGCTGGAATTCGGCCTCCTCGAGATCCGTGGCGGAACGTTCCTACATCCCTACTCCATGGTGGATCTGAGATTGGAGATAGCAGTGGGGAGGAGGGGAAGCAGAGGTTGCGACTTGCTCTTAGACCAGCATCCTCCTGTCCCGCTGAGAAATCCAAGTCCAGAGAGTAACCCACTAAATAACCCACAATCTCAGTGTCTAAGACTGAAGTCCCCTAAGACCAATGTCCTTGGGGTCCTCAACATCAAGGCCGCCTCTTTCAACTCAGGTGGCAGGGCTGTTGGGGAGTGGAGTAGGAAATACTACCATGGACCTCAGAACAGGATTTCTTAACCACACATCTGCAATTCTTACTAAAAAAAACCCACCCTAGAGTGGCCACTTGCAAGACAATTTAATACGCCTGGACACAGTCTCTCTGACTTACAATTATTCCAGTCAAATAAATAAAGGAAACTGACATACTTGAAAGAAAGGAAAACTTCTGGATCTACAGTAGGGATGTCAGAGAATTCCACCACGGATCCCAGGGAGGCCGAATTCCAGTGAATTCGACCCTCCAGAATTCGTAGTGGAATGGAGCAACCCGCCCCCCCCCACCCCCTGGAAGCCCCCCGGAATGGAGCCTACCTGACGGCAGCTGCGGCGGCGGCTCCGGTGTGCCAGGTGCCATTTGTGTCCCTTCGCTGAGCCATGATAGGCTACGTAAATATTTACATAGCCTATCATGGCAAAAGTGGGGACGCAAATGGCATAGCGGCCGCCATTTGCATCCCTGCTTTTGCTGTGATAGCAAAAGCTATCATAAATATTTACATAGCCTATCACGGCTCAGCGAAGGGACGCAAATGGCACCCGGCACACCGGAGCTACGCCGGCCGCCATTTGCATCCGCAGACCTGCCGCAACTGGATGTCTGGCTGCAGATGAACCCGGCCGGCAGCTCTGCAGAGTCGCTGAGGAGCGGAGCCGGCCAGGGAGGATTCCGGGGGGAGGGACGGAGCGCCTCCTCCCCCACCGAAGATGCCACTTACGAAACAGGTAAGTGGTTTCGTACATCCCTAATTCAGGCTCAGGACTCTTAGTCTGCATGGCCTTAACCTGGATGGCAATTCGTAAGCTTTATACCACTCACACCTCTGCTTTTTCTCCTAAGGAAGTTTCATCTCCCAGCATTCCAAAGCGCCACTCTTGGTATCCATCTAATATTGCAGCTACTGATGTGGGCAGAAGCCAAAATGTTTAGCACTAAACTTATTTTGAAATTGCTCTATCCTCTGTCTGCCTATTATCTATCCATCCATCCATCATCTCAACAAGAACATATGGGAGCAGAACTCCCCCCCAAGGCCTCCTTAAAGGGAGAGTATTTTACCAGAAACCAGAATGTATATAGTAAGTATGGAAACCTGTGGAATTGGACCTTTGCAAATTCAAATATGAACTTCACTCATCTAAATTTCCCAGGCAAAGGTGGGAATTGGTACTTAGTCAGCCAAGGGCTTTGGTACTTACAAATGTTTTGACACATTTCTTGGCTTAAAAAAGTGTCAAAATACTTTCAGCAATGCATATTTTGCATGAAAATTCAGATCAACAAGTATCATGTTTTAGGTTAACTTCTGACTTCATCACAAGAATAGCCCTGATATAGACATAGATATTTCCGTATCATAAGACCTCCGCCACATTCCTTGTCATCACCACCTCCTCCTCCTGTAAGCATAGGCAGCAAGCCTTACAAGGAAGAAAAGAGCATCATCCTCTCTGATGCACATATCCATGCCTCCATCTTGATCATGCCCTATATCAGGTGTAGGCAATCTGTTGCCCTCCAAATGTTTTGAAGTAAAATGCCCCTAATTTCTGATCATTGGCCATACTGGCTTGGGCTTATGGGACTGGTAGTCAAACCCTTCTGGAAGGCACCTGTTTGCCTATCCCTGCCCTATATGATTTCCTTTATTGTTTGGGGAGAAAACCTGAAATGGGTTGTAGCCACTCCAGGACATGCCACCGTGTTGGGACTCTCTCCAAGGCCGTTTTAACTCTCTCCACGGTCCTGGAAGTCGGGCAGGCACAAACGCTGTATTGCTTCCAGCGCCTCCCGAAACTAGAAGTTCTGTTCTAGGAAGCATTCCTGAAATGACCAGCCACATTTTTTATCGACGTTCTGTTTTGAATAATTGCAATATGGCATTTTAATCTTTTTACCTTTTTACTGTTGTACCTCTGCTGTTCAGCACTCCAAAATCTGTTATAGATATGGAGCAGTATTCAAATGTTGGAAATAAAATAAAGAAATTAACTGGAAGCACTGACTCTGCATGGCCTGTGGAGGGCGGTTCACAGCGAATTCTGCACGTTGGATTCTTAGAAATCCAAACTCATTATAGTCCACCTTGAATTTCTCCAGCATCACTATAATTGACCCTTAGAATAGGCATTTCAATGTTTTAGAATGTGAACAACAACACAGAGAAAGCTTCCCAGGGAAGTGTGTGGATTGGAATTTAGTTATCCACCAGCCTCTGCACTTCCCCAAAGTTTTGATATAGATCTCGGCTCAACAAAATGTCAAAATACTTTTTTTTTAAAGGCAATATTTGGAGAGAAAATATTTTTTAAAACATGCATTTCAATCTGAATTTCATGCAGTTGTAGAAGCAGCAGCAGCTTGCAACAAATTATTGCAGGATAGAACAGATGTACGGCTGAACGCAAAATGGGAATAGACTGATTTGCCCATCACTCACAGAGATGGGGCCACAGGGATCTCCTGACTGAAAATGTGCATGGCGTGACTGGAAATCCTCAATCTTTATGCCCACATGCCAAACCGCCATTGGTAGAGGGAGCCTAGAATAGGAACTCCAATAATGATGAGTGCTATCGCACCGCTGTCCTGCTTGCCAGCTTCCCACGGGCACCTGGTTGGTCACAGAATGTTCAACTAGATAGGCCTTTGGTCTGATCCAGCAGGGCTCTTCTTATGTTCTTAACACTGGATGAGAACATATATACAAGTAAACCATTCTTAGGGTATCTGAGTCCCAGACCATCACTTGTGTTTGTACAGTTCCTCACATAGCAAGGGTTGAAATTACGTGTGTATATGTGTATGTGTGTGAGGGGTGTCTGGTCCCTTAGGATGATGCTACGTGACTCCCAATAAAGACACGTGTCATGTTTAGGGGTGTACGAACCCCACTCACCAGTCCACTGGGGGGTCTGTGGGGAGGGGAGGCAATCCGTTTCTCCCCCTGGAATCCTCCCTGGCCGGCTCCACTCTGTGGCGAGTCTGCAGAGCCGCTGGCTGGGCCCGTCCGCAGCTGGACTTCTACCCACTGCCGGTCTGCGGACACAAATGGCATCCGGCGTAGCAGATTCTATCTGCATCCCTGCTCTTTGCCGTGATAGGCTATGTAAACATTTATGTAGCCTATCACAGCAAAGAGCAGGGATGCAAATGGTGTCTGCTACTCCAGACGCCATTTGTGTCCGCAGACCAGACTGGCAGCAGGCGGCAGCAGACGGACCCAGACCTGGCCGGCGGCAGGTAGGGTCCATCCCAGCGAACTCCACAGTGTGGCAGAGCCTGAGCAGTCCATTCAAGGCCTCATTGGAGTCTGTGGTGGAATTCTCTGCCATCCCTAGTCATGTTTGTGGATGAATTGCAACTTCACAATAGGAAGATCACAGAAAGAAATGGGAGAGAGTAACACAGATCTTACCTTTAACCCGCCACCTCCACCACCTCCAAGCAGAGACCCTAGATCCTACAAAGGAGAAAGAAAAGGTGTTGGTCTTTCTCTGATCAATACACATGTGTATACTGCCCCTATCTTGCATATGCCATACATGAGCTGCTGCATTCTCTAGGCCAGGAAATCTGCATCTTCTGGCATGATGTAACTTGAGTGACAGGGCCTAACTGTGCTTGCATTAATCTTTCTTTCTTTTTTCCTGAGATGCCATTGTAGATCAATTTAATTGCTGGCAAGCTGAGTTTCATATGCCAGTTTTATGATAGTTCAATGCAGTGGCAGCTGGTGACTTCAGTTCCGGGGGGGGCCATCATTCCATTCAGAGTTGTAGTTACCACCAGCCAAAACTCTAACCATGCTATCCAAGGTGCTTACCCCTATCCTCAAAATGGGTTCAGCACCATGGATAGCACCCTGAGAAGGCTGGTAGTAACGAAAACCCTGAATGGAAGCACAGCCCTTCTGGAACTGGAGTCACCAGCCACCACTAGCTCAGTGTAACCAATTTTTGACCGTAAAGAAAATAACCAAGATTAAGGATATTCAACATTTCAATGCATCTGATGTTGCTTTTCAGGGAATCTCACTGGGCAGCCAGGAATGTATTTTATTTGAGAGTAGACAGCATCCATATGGAGCATAGCTCTGTAGCAGAACACATGATTTGCATGCTGAAGGTGCCAGGTTTAATCCAATTAAAAAGGATCAGGTAACAGAAGATCAGTGGTCTAGTGGAGCCAGGGCTGACAGGGATGCAGTGCTGGCACTTTTTTATTAGCAGGGATGCTGATGTCATCTGCCACCCCCAAGAATTCCCTGATCCCTCTGAGCTCCCCTGCAACCCTCCCAGTGGTGGGAGGGAAATGAATTTTCTCAGCCACAGTCTATTGTTGATTGCTGTAATGGAAAATACTTTGCGGGTGGCTTGGTCTTGAATGGGCAGTTGAAGACCCATCGGCTTTCCAATGGATGTGCTTGCAGTTGATAAAAACTTCTAGAACTGATTTGTTGATATAGATCAATGCAGCTGCCTGAAATTTTTGGACTCTGCTTGGGGGGGCGTGGCTATGGGGACAGACACGATGAGTGCCTGCACTTCCAAATTTACAGCTACACCACTGCAGGCGATGGAGACTTCTGCCTGAGACCCTGGAGACTTCCTGCCAGTGACCCTGGAGACTTCCTGCCAGTCAGAGTAGACAGCACTGGGCTCGATGGCCATATAGTTTGACCTGGTACAAGGCAGCTACTTATGTTGCACCATACCAGATAGAGACCTGACTTCAAATACCTGCTTCGTCATGAACTTTACTGGGAGATTCTGAGTCAGCCACTCACACTCAGCCTCCCTCATAGGTAGGGATGCTGGAGAAATCCACAACGGATTGAAATGACATTGGATTTCTATGAATCTGATCTGCAAAATCATCAGCCAGCTGGCTTTTCTGAGTTGCACAAATTCTGTAGACTTGCAAACCATTTTTTTTTAACTTTCTGAAATTGTACACAAATTTGGTCATACACAATCTTGAAAGTTGCTGTAAAAATAAAGTACAGGGAAGTATATGCCTTTTAAAAACACACACACAACTTTTTATACGTCACTGATCTCTCTTCAGTCTCAGCTGTGCAGCAATGTTTTTTTGTGTTTTGTGATTTTACAATGAACTAAGAAAAATCCACAAAATGTTATGTACCAGCAAACATTCCATAAATTGTGTGTGTGTGTGTTTTTCCAATGGTCAGGGGTGGGGGGGAATCCAAATTCATCAATGAATGGGCAACAGAGCAGGAAACACCTGACAATCCACAAAACATATATAGATCAGATTAAACACAATCCACACATCTTTAATTATAGGTCTGTTATTTAAAGGGGGGGGGGAATCCCATGCAGGCTTCTTTGGTCTCCTTAGAGAGGAATCAAATGATACATTTGATATGTATCAAATATGATACACATTTGAGAAATATTCCTGTGCAGGAGCAGGAGACATTTAAAGGGGTTAGCCATATTCATCACACCTCCACCACCCTTGAGTTAGGATTTTGGAGGAAAATAGTTGGGTCTGAAATTTAGCTTTATGTGACCTACTGGCATCCCACCCCCATTGTCGTCCTCAGCATCATGCAAAACAAAATCATTTGTTATTCAGCTTCATGACTTTCACTTATAGATGGATGGTTTCAACTAGAGATGGATGCAGACATAGCTGTTGGACTGCAACTCCCATCAACCCTCATCATTGGCTATGCTGGTGAGGCCTGATGGGAGTCATAGTCCAACAACATCTGGAGGACCACATGTTCCCCCAAACTGGTTTCAACCATTGTAGAGATGAGTCTAGAACATTGGTGTTGTTCTGTCCATACTTCTTCGACATATTCTGGGAAATAGGTGCTCATTTCCTTTGAAATCCCACACATCTCAGCCTCCATGCTGCTTATCTGCAGTATGGGATCTTCAGGGCAACAATGCTCCCAAAGAATTGTGCATGCATGCTTCAGGGTTGGTGAGTTGGCCATTTCAGGTAGCAAATTCAAAAGAGGGTGTCATTCATGTGTGTGCGCACACGATCACCATTTCTATCTATCATGTTGGCCTTTCACTTCATTTGGTAACAAAATATAGGTGGATTTCACATCTATCCTTGATTTTAAAAAAAGAAGAAAATCCAATGAAAAATGAAATCGCTGACACAACTGATCTCAACCCTGTTTGAATAAGAATAGGAATAAGGTCCCTTTAGTTCAATGGGACATATTGCAACAAAGTGTGCATAGAATTAAGCCTTAAGCTCCACTGTCACCAATGGAACCATATTCCAAATAAATGTATTTTATTTGGAATAAATAAATTATCTATAACAATAGATAACAATCATCTAGAACAATAAAAGAGGATGTGTGTATGTCAGTCAGTGCCATAGTGTCAAGCGACTCTAAGGGCATGCACCCCAGGGCTTTTTCTGTTGTGGCACCCCGGCTCTGGAATGAGCTCCCTAGTGAGGTTGCCTGGCGCCTACATTGTATTCCTTTCGGCACCAGGTGAAGACCTTTTTATTTTCCCAGGCATTTTAGCATTTTAGCTTTCTAAATTTTTATCTTTGCTGTTTTAAATCTGTATTTTAAACTCCTGCACTGCTGCTAGGTTTTATTGTGGTTGTATAGTTATATTGTGGTTTTAATGTTCTATATATTTTAAATTGTTTTATTGTGTGTTGTTTGGTTTTAATTTTTGTGAACCGCCCAGAGAGCTTCGGCTATTGGGTGGTATAGAAATGAAATGAATAAACAAACAAATAAATAATTTTAATGCATTATTATTATTTTATTAATTTTTAATGTGTCCATGTGGTTGAAGCCTCAAGTAACGACTTCAGCCACTAGGGGCAGACATCCCTAACCAGTGCATAGCTTTGCACTCCGTATAGTTTCAAGCCACATGATATTAGCCGGCTGAGAGACAGAGTTATACACCTGCCTCCTGCTGTGGGGCAGCCCCGCTCAGGGGACAGACCCTCCCTCAGGGAGCTATACAGGTGCACCATGGCAGGGGCCATTCCTAGGAGTGCTGACAAGCATGGCTTCACTCAGACAGGGCAGCCAGAATGTGTCCAAGCCTGACAGGTGTGTGAGTTTGCTTGAAGGCTTCACTTGATCAAGCTAAGAGCTATTCCAACCTGGGCAGAGCTGGGTCTGTTTGCTAGTTTGGAATCATTGATGTGTCCTCTAGGTGTACAAAACAGAAGTCTCCCTGAGGGAGGGGAGATTTGGCCAGGTGACTTTGGTGCCTACTTGCTCAGTCTGCTCCCCAGCTGCTCACTGTGGGTGGGTAATTTCAGGGCCCCTGCCTGCTCTCCCTTATCTTTAAACCAGACTTGGGCCAGACAGCCCTTCAAATAGAGGACATCTTCAGAGAGGACTGTTCTCTGTAAAGTAGGACACATGGCCACCCTAACCATAGACAGCGATGAGCTCTGTGTGTGCGCCTTCAGACATGCACCTACCTGAAAAGGTTCATTCCAATATGAAGCATCTAATGCTCACATCATTCACACATGTCACGGTGCAGAGGTGGGCACCTCCAGTTGCACAGCAGTGCAGATGAGGAGGGATGGCCAAATTCTTAGAGGTCACTCTGTTCTCCAGAAAGTGGGTTGGTAACAGGACCAATGTCCGGGGTCAGCATGACTGGGCACCCACAAAGGCCCATGCACCAGCAGAGGTCCCTCCAGCCAAGAGCCTCATGGATCCACTGTGCCTGTTCCTTCCTATGGCCGAATACTTGCTTACCCATCTTTTGGCCCAGAGGGGATGAGCCAGTAAGCAGCAAAAAGGAGGATCAGCTGCTATTCCTGTCCCTGTACTCACCAGCTGTCTCTCTCAAAAGACATCAGCTAACACAGTGGGTCTCCAACACTGTGCCCATGGGTGCCACGGTGCCCATGGGCACCTCCAATGCTGCCCTCAAAGTTCTCCAGTCTCTCTGCTCCCTTCAAACATTTATTTTTAATTAAAAAGTAACACACACACATCAGGGCAACAAGTTCTCCATTCTGTTCCTGAACTTGCTGCTGATCAACTGTTCAGTGGGCAGGAAAAGAAGGGAAGTGTGGCTTCCTGGTCCCATTGAATCTTCTTCCACCCTTGCAGACCTTTCTCCCTTGCTCTCTTTCTATCACTCTACTCCCACCCTTGTTATTTCTCTCCACCCAGCCCCTTCCCTTGCTATTTCTCTCCCTTCCCCATCCCTAGCTTTCTTCTTTCTCTCCCTTCCTAGCCCCTAGCCTTGCTCTTTCCCTCCCACATAGCCCTTTATCTTGCTGTTTCTCTCCACTCCCAGCTTCTAGCCTTGCTATTTCTCCTCCCCACCTCTTTACCTTGCTGATTCTCCCCACTCCCAGCCTCTAGCCTTGCTACCCGCACCTCTTTCTCCCCCTCCTAGCCTCTAGCCTTGCTCTTTCTCTACCCCTTCGCCTTGCTGTTTCTCCCCCTCCCAGCCTCTAGCCTTGCTCTTTATCTCCCTTCTCCCCCTTGGTCTTGCTATTTCCTCCTCCCAGCCTCTAGCCTCACTATTTCTCTGCCCCCCTCCCACCTCTTCAGCTCACTTTTGACTAGCCAGGCCCTCACAGCAGCCATTGAGACTAGCCTCATTCTCCATGGGAGCTATTTTGTGGTAGTGCCCACAGCAGTTTCTCACATTCCCAAATGTGCCCACACATCCAAAAACATTGGGGACCCCCTGAGCTACCAGCAATGGTGGTGAAGAGGAGGAGGGCTCATGCTACAGTTTGTTGCACAAATTGAGACCATCCCAGGCGGTCCAGTTCCATAAGAAAGGTGACACATCTAGCAGCATGTGGTTTCCAGTTATGGCTCAGGTGGCTACTAAATACATGCATTTGCATATTACTTACATAACTGTTAAATCCAAGTCAAAACAGAGACGTCACATTGCAAGGTTGAATCACAACTCTGTTTCTGACAACTTGAAAAACTTTCCTTTTTCCTTACAAATGAAATTGTGGGCAAATCTTTGACCATGAATTCAAATTGGGCAAGGTGTCAACAGGAGGCAGAGAAAATGGCCTGAGATGATGGATCCAGCCCATGGGTAGCAAGCTGGCCATAGGAGAACACTATCAGCTATCTTTTCCTTTCTTTGCTGCCGGCTGGCCATCCCTGCATTTGGGAGTACATATTCACAACCACCAGCACCCAGCAAAGCCACCACTGATAATGCCTGTCCTTTATTTTGTTTTTGCTTTTTTACTGGGCCACCATGTTAATTTCCCACAATGACCCAGAGTGATGCTACATCATCCCAGGTTGTATGTGTGTTGATGTGCTTTGCTAAATCTGGATTGGAGTTTTAGACAACAGATGACTTTAAAGCTTAAAATTAAATCTGTTAAGAGTTTGGGTGGTAGAGGTAACACTTCCCTATAGGATCCAGAGCCTTCAGGCAGGGCTGACATCAAAGCTAAGCATAGTCGGGCATCTGCCATGGGACCACAGACCAGCAAGGGCCCCCCTGGGAAGAGCCCCATGGACTTGTTCCTCCTCTTCACCATGCAACCTGCTTGTTCACCTGACTCTCACTCTGGCCCCATTGGTGAGAAGGAGAAGCACTAGATGCCACTACCTCCTTGCTCACTGGGTCTCTGCCTGCCAAGCAAGCAAGCGACACCAATGATGAGAAAGAGGATGAGGAGCAATAGCAGCTGGTGACAATGGTGGTGAGAAGGTAGACTCACTGAGAGAGGCGGCCCATTGAGGGCATCTTACCCCAGGACCCTCAAAAGCTTGGGGCAGGCATTGCCTTCAGGTGCACCAACCAAAGAGCTCTTCCAGCCCACAGGAGACATTTCCTCTTACCAAACTCTGTGCAGGGACCACAAAGAGTAGAGCAGCCACTAAAATGAGCTGCATCTTCTTTGCTGCTCTTGGACTCTTCCAGACCTTGATGTTCTTGCAGTGACATGATCCAGCTCCACAGCTACATTTAATATCTTATTTGGCAGGCCTGATTGGCCAAATCAAATGCCTCTATTGTCAAAGCCTATCTGTTCATCTACAAGGAAATGCTGAGGGCTGAAATGCGCCATGTGAAGTGACTGTATTGTTCATAGCTAAAGCTCCTTCTTCCCAATCCCTTTTCCCTTTGTGTCATGTCTTTTAGATTGTAAGCCTGAGGGCAGGGGTTGTCTTAACATTCATCTTTGTAAGCCACTCTGAGAGCCTTTTTCGGCTGAAGAGTGGGGTAAAAACACCTTAAATAAATAAATCAGGGATAAAATGTATCATTGCCCACTATGAATAGGGTCTTCGTGCATGTGTGTGTGTGTGTGTGTGTGTGTGTATATATATATATATATATGTATATGTATATGTATATGTATACATATACATATACATGTATATGTATATGTATATATATACATATACATGTATATGTATACATGTATATGTATATGTACATATACATATATATGTATACATACATGTATATGTATATACATGTATATGTATATATATATACATGTATATGTATATATGTATATGTACATATACATACATGTATATGTATATATATATGTATATATATGTATGTATACATATATGTATACATACATACATATACATGTATGTGTATACATGTATATGTATACACACATGTGTGTGTGTGTGTGTGTGTGTGTATGCATATACAATGACTATAATGAATAAAAGTATGCATTATCTGTCTTCTGTTATGAAGACAGTTTATTATTTTAGACAGTATTGCAAAACCCCAAAGCTTATTTAGCATTACATTCACTGCGGGTATTTTATCTTCATTCATACATGTAGCATATACTATTATGGCTGCTGTGATAGTACAGGGCTGCCATTTCTCTGCCAAGAGACAATAATTGTTGGGAGTCTCCAACTATTTTGGGCCAGTGGGAGCAATTGGCAATTTGGCTGTTATGGGGGTGTAACTAGTCACAAAGGACAAGTAACTTGCCCAGAGAGACCGAGGACAGAGCAGAGGTGGGGTGTAAGCCCCAACACACCAAACAACACCTTTGAACTTTGTGGCTTTTGTGTCAACAGAAACCTATTTCATAGAAGGCAAATTCTTTTTTCTCTTTCTCCCCCACTCTGCCAGCCAACTCATTTCCCCATCTCTTTCTCTCTCACACCATAGATCACCACTCATACACACATGAATTCTCTCTCTCTCTCTCTCTTTCACACACACACACACACACCCATTCTCACAAACACATAGACAAACAAGCAACTCATATATTTGTCTATACATATATATATATATACTGGTGCTGTGCTGAAAATTTCTCCCACGTTATTTTTTACCATTCTCATTCAATTTGATAGAAGACAAATTGCTTTCGAAAAGAAGGAGAAGAAAGTTCAGAGAAATTATCATGGGTTGGGTTTGGGGTTCTTGTGCTTACTTTACTTATGAGGTAGCCTTGGAGTGTAGAGAGGTGCATTGTACGATAACCTCTGTGGCGGCCTGTGTTTTCCCACTCTTCAGTTAAAGCCATCATGAGGAAGACATCATCATGAGGTAATTCTTCTCATGAGGCTATTTCAGTTCAGGAGTGGCAGGTGTCCTGAGAGGCTGCAGAGCATTAGAAAGATATGCAATAGACAGAGAAAACACACACAGCACCCTCAGCCACCTCACAGTGATTAGGTAAGTTCAAAAACCAAAAGAAATTCAAAATTCTACCTCAAAAAAGTGGAAGCCTCAATATAGTTGATGCTGTTGCCACCTACAGAAGGGGTTGAATGATCCAAAAACCCTGAGGGAAAAAGAAACTGTGCTACAAGCCCTGCCAATAGTGAGCCCTATCTGTGAAAAACTGTTGGAGAATTTCTCCTGTCCTAGGAGAAATTCAGTGAAATTGTCCCCCCTAATTTTTCTGCCCATATATATGCGAGAGAATTTTGAGAGGCCATTTGTGCACAGTTCTAATATATACATATACTCTCTCCCTCCCGCTTTCTCTCTCTCACACACACATCCATGTAATCCACGATTCACTACTACATTCTCCAATTGGCTGGGCTTATAGCATAAAGAATGCCATTTCTGAATGTCCACCTATGTTGTAAAAGCACAAACAAAAACATCCCCGCCAGTTGAAAATGAGTACATCACAGAGCAGGGTGTTCCTTGTTGTTCTAATTTTTCATGTCACTACAGAAAGGCAAAGCAATCTCATAGAAATCAATGTGAGGAGTCAAACACATCAAATGTATTTCCCATTGATTTTACTGGGAGCTCTGTGAGACTGCCTTACTCCGGGACCAAGCCAGGGTGTTCAGGGATTTTTAGATTAGGAAAAAAGATAGGGAAGGGGGCGGGGCAGCAGACATAACAGAGGTGTAGAGAATCATGTGTCATATGGTGAAAGTGGATGCAGAGTTGTTTTTCTCCTCCCATAATACCAGAACTTGGGGTTACTCCATGAAACTGACTGTTCCTATTTTTAGAACAGATGCAACACGCAATTAATTGGTGGATCTCCCTGTCTCAAGATGTGGCAATGGCCACTAGGTTAGATGGCTTTAAATGGGGATTAGACAAATTGAGGGAGGAGAGCTCTATCACTGGCTCTTAGCCATGGTGGATAAATGGAACCACCATGGTGGATAAATGGAACCGCCATATCCAAAAGCAGTATACCTTAGAATACTTCTCTCTGGGGGATAGCAGTATGGGAGGGCTATTGCCTCCAAGGCCTACCTGCATGCTTCTTGGAGGCACCTGGATGCCACACTGGGATGGTTGATTAGACAGAGCCTGGGGCTGATCCAGCAGAGGTCTTATGTACTTTCAGGGACTTTTCTTTAATGGAAGGTAGATGTAAGTAATGTACCCCCCCCACACACACACACACTATAGTATCCGAAGTGGTACAGACCATTTTACTAGGACTGAGCACCGCTTCAGCCCGAGGCCCAAACCCCGAGTTGAAGTGGGCTGCTTCAGGCCACTTTGTGCCCCTTCTGAGGTGAAGCAGAGGGGGCACAAAGTGGCCCAGAGTGGATCAGGGGCTCAGTGTGCATCGGTCCCCGGCCCAGGCCCCCCAATGCCTACAAGTCCTTACCTGAGCCTCCTTTTCCTAGCTTCTGCTGCGCTGCCACCACCCCACCACCACCCCGCCACCACTGCTGTTGCCTCCTCCTGAGGCCTGGACATGCAGCGACTCTTCTTGCAGGGAGTCGCCATTTTTAAAATGGTGACCTCCTGGAAGTTCCAGGAAGTTGCCATTTTAAAAATGGCGACTCCCTGCAAGAAGAGTGCCTGCGTGTCCAGGCTTCAGGAGATGGCAGCTGCAGAAGCGGCGAAGACAGCAGCAGCAGGCGACGCAATGGAGAAGGTGACGGTGGTGGCGGCAGAGGAGGCAGTGGCCCAGGTAAGTTGCTGGAGGGTTGCGTGGGGGCATTGGGGGGGACCTGCTTTGGTTTCAGGGCTGAGGCAAGTCGTGGGCTCCCTGAATTTGCCCGAGCCAGATCGGGCTTGCCTGGGAAGCTGTCAAGCGGCTTGCAAATCAGGTCCGGGGAGGTGTCCCTGCACAGCCCTACATTTTACCACCTTAGGACATTACCACCTCCTTCCCACCAGGGATGTATGAGAATTCTGTTTTTGTTCACATACATGTGAGTGTGCCCTGTTCAAATCGAAGCCTCACTCAAGCACGATCATGAGCATGTGTCCACTGAAAATGTTCGCAAATTGCCGGACGTGTGCCTGCTTTTGATTTGCACAACTTTCCCAGTTCACTTTTGCACAAATTCTCTAATTCGTGCACATTTCCCCTGTGGACTGAATCAGCTCTGCTTTAGTCTATGGAGGAAAGTTGTGCAAATTAGGAAAATAATGCAGATTTGGGGAAATTTGCATTAATTTCATGCTCAAATGCTGCTCCGTTTGTGGAATTTTCCCATTTGCGAAGAGTGAGAAGCAATTGCAAACGTGAACAGGAATCAGGTACGAGATGCACTGTGAGATGATAGTCAAAGGATCCTAGCAATGTTGAATGTTGCTTGTTCACCCTTCCCTAATTCCCACTTCATTTTATTACAAGCATGGAGAAGACCTAATGTGAGTTTTCTTTGTGGATTATTTATTTTGGGGGACTCCATGAGGTGCTTCTGCTGCTTGTGCTTTCTCTCTGCCCCTGCCAAAAGGTTGATGGTTTTGGCTTATCTGTCGGGTCCACAGCAGGTCTGCCAAGTGGCTCTATCTAAGAGTACGTGTGATGCTCTTTCAGTCAGATGCCCTTTCACTGATAAGATTCATTTCCTCAGCCTTCCTTATCAGTTCTCAGTTCCCTTTTGCAAACAACAGACAACCCAATCTGAGGCTGGTCCAAGAGTAGCAAAGTTGTTTTTGATTCAGAGCACAATGTGGCCTTAACTGATTGGATAATGCTGCTACGAGTCAACGCAAAAGGGCAACTAGTCATGACTGATACCTGGCCAAAACTGATTAGCTATATGGGCCCATGAACTTATCATTTGCACTATGACAGGTTTGGGGCACTGTTTTAGGAGGGGGGCACATAATTCCCCCATACTCCACCCCCATGGACTGAATGATGTCAGGGGGTGGGGTCACATCCCTTCCATTATGGGTCAGGGCACATCCCTGATGTCACTTGGTCCCCATCTGAAGTGCTGGCTGGAATCCCTCCAGTCCATGCCTTGGGCAGATTCCTAGCTTCTCTGCACGTGGCCTTTCCCTGGCTGAGGATCATAGAATCATAGAATAGTAGGGTTGGAAGGGGCCTACAAGGCCATCGAGTACAACCCCCTGCTCAATGCAGGAATCTAAGTCAGACCATCCCTGACAAATGACTGTCCAGCCTCGTCTTGAAGGCCTCCAGTGTGGGAGAGCCCACCACCACCCCAGGTAATTGGTTCCATTGTCGTATTGCTCTTACAGTCAGGAAGTTTTTCCTGATGTTCAGCCAGAATCTGGCTTCCTGTAACTTGAGCCCATGATTCCGTGTCCTGCACTCTGGGATGATCAAGAAGAGATCCTGGCCTTCTTCTCTGTGACAACCTTTCAAGTACTTGAAGAGTGCTATCATATCTCCCCTCAGTCTTCTCTTCTCAAGGCTAAACATGCCCAGTTCTTTCAGTCTCTCTTCATAGGGCTTTGTTTCCAGTCCCCTGATCATCTTTGTTGCCCTCCTCTGAACCCTCTCCAGTTTGTCTGCATCATTCTTCAAGTGTGGTGCCCAGAACGGGACACAGTACTCCAGAGGAGGCCTAACCAGTGCTGAGTAGAGGGGAACTAGTACTTCCCGGGATTTGGAAGTGATGCTTCTATTAATGAAGCCCAAAAGAGCATTTGCCTTTTTTGCAGCCACATCACATTGTTCGGTCATATTCAGCTTGTGATCAACAACCATTCCAAGATCCTTCTCGCTTGTAGTGTGGTTGAGCCACGTATCCCCCATCTTGTAACTATGCATTTGATTTCTTTTTCCTAGGTGCAGAACTTGGCATTTATCCCTATTAAATGTCATTCTGTTGTTTTCTGCCCAGCGCTCCAGTCTATCCAGATCACTTTGAATTTTGTTTCTGTCTTCGAAAGTATTAGCTATCCCGCCCAATTTTGTGTCATCTGCAAATTTGATCAGCATTCCCCGCACCTCCTCCTCCAAGTCATTAATAAAAATGTTGAAGAGCACTGAGCCCAGGACTGAGCCCTGCGGTATCCCGCTCATTACCTCTCCCCAGTTTGAGAAGGTCCCATTGATAAGCACTCTTTGAGTCCGATTCTGTAGCCAACTGTGGATCCACCTATTGTTTCATCTAGCCCACTTTGAGCTAGTTTGCTCATCAGGATATCATGGGGCACTTTGTTGAAAGCTTTGCTGAAGTCGAGGTATATGATGTCTACAGCATTCCCACGGTCTACAAGGGAGGTTACTTGATCAAAAAATGAGATCAGATTTGTCTGGCAGGACTTGTTTTTGACAAATCCATGTCAGTTTCAAGTAATCACGGCATTGTTGTCAAGGTGCTTCCAGATGGATTCCTTTATCATCTGCTCCTGAATTTTCCCAGGGATTGATGTCAGACTGACTGGTCTGTAGTTCCCAGGTTCCTCCTTTTTACCCTTTTTGAAGATAGGGACAACCTTAGCCCTCCTCCAGTCATCTGGCACTTCCCCCGTCCTCCATGATTTCTCAAAGAGAATAGACAGCGGTTCTGAGAGTTCTTCTGCCAGTTCCTTTATTACTCTAGGATGCAGTTCATCTGGCCCTGGAGATTTGAACTCATTCAAAGTCATTAGGTGTTGCTTGACCATATGCCTATCGATCGATCTCAAGCTGCAATCCTGCCCCTTCAGCCTGTACTTCGCCTTTGCCAGGGGGGTCATAGACCCTCTTTTGG
This sequence comes from Heloderma suspectum, assembly GCF_057233095.1. NCBI lineage: Eukaryota > Metazoa > Chordata > Lepidosauria > Squamata > Helodermatidae > Heloderma > Heloderma suspectum. The sequence goes on from NC_139467.1 coordinate 17,505,722, forward strand.
GAGAAGACTGAGCCAAAGTAGGAATTGAGCATCTCTGCCTTTTCTTTGTCATCTGTTATCGTTTTGCCATCCTTATTTAATAGCTGAACAACCATTTCTTTCCTCTGCCTTTTACTATGCACGTAGCTGAAGAAAGCCTTTTTGTTGTTTTTAGCATCCCTCGCAACCTTAGCTCGTTCTCAGCTTTAGCCTTCCTGACGCCATCCCTGCAATTCTGTGCTATCTGCCTGTACTCTTCCCTTGTTACTTGGCCTTCTTCCCACTTCCTATATGTGTCCTTTTTTGTTTTCAGGTCATCCCTAAGCTTTTTGTGAAGCCACATTGGCTTCTTCTGTTGTCTTCCACCTTTTCTTCTTGTTGGAATTGTTTGTGATTGTGCCTTGAGAATTTCCTTTTTTAAAAGCTCCCACCCATCTTGGACTCCTTTTCTTGTTAGCGTCGCTTGCCATGGGACCTTACTGATCATTGTTCTGAGTTTATTAAAATCAGCTTTCCTAAAATCCAGGGTACGCGTTTGACTACACCCAGCTTTTGCTTCCCTTAGAACCAAGAACTCAAGTACAACATGGTCGCTTTCCCCCAGAGTTCCTGTAACTGCTACTTTATTCACTAAGTCATCTCTGTTGGTTAGGATCAAGTCAAGGACAGCCGATCCTCTAGTTCCTTCCTCTACTTTCTGAAGGAGGAAGTTATCTGCCACACAAGTCAGGAATTTCCTGGAGGGGCCATGTTTTGCAGAATTTGTCTCCCAACAAATATCGGGGAAACTGAAGTCCCCCATTACTACTACATCATGCTTCCTTGAAACATTGGCTATTTGCTTTTCAAAAGTTTCATCCTTGTCTTCTCCTTGATTCGGTGGCCTGTAGTAGACTCTGACCACCAGGTTCCTTTTATTATTTGCTCCATTTATTTCAACCCAGATGCTCTTGATGGGGCTACCAAGCTCCTCCTCCTGTACTTCTGTGCAGAGACATGTATTTTTCACATACAGTGCAACCCCACCTCCCTTTCTGTTCCTCCTGTTCTTTTTGAACAAGTTATATCCTTCAATTGCTGTATTCCAGTCATGAGAGTCATCCCACCAAGTCTCAGTTATACCTATCAGGTCATAATTTCGCTCTTGTATTAAGAGTTCAAGTTCGTTCTGTTTGTTTCCCATACTCTGGGCATTCGTATATAGACATCGAAGACCATGTGCTTCATATTCTGGCTTTCTTCCTACATGTGTCTGAAGACTATTATTGGGCACTATCAGAGCTGTTCTCTCCATTGCAGTGCATGCGCCTACATCCATTGTTACCCCCAACATTACATCTCCCTTCCCCGTAGGATTCAGTTTAAAGCCCTCCTGATGAAGTTCTTCATGCTGTGGCCAAACACATTCTTCCCATCCTTTGTGAGGTGCAAGTTGCAACCCGTCCCTAGCCAACAGCCCATCTTCCAGGAAGTATAGCCCGTGGTCCCAGAATCCAAATCTCTCTCATCGGCACCACCTTCGTAGCCAGTCATTCACCCAGAGTATTTTTCGTTCCCTTTCTATCCCTCTTCTAACTACTGGAAGGATGGATGAGAAAACTATCTGAGCCCCAAAGTTCTTGAGTTTCCTTCCCAAAGCTTCAAAGTCTGACGTGATCTCTTCGTAGCTCCGCTTGGCGGTATCATTTGTTCCCACATGGATGAGAAGAAAGGGATCAGTGGGCTTTATGAGTGCAGGCAACCTTTCAGTCACGTCTCTAATCCGTCTTCCCGGGAGACAACATACCTGGCGAGTCCACGGGTCTTCGTGACATACTTGGGTCTCGATCCCACGCAGCAAGGAGTCTCCCACTACTACCACTCTTCTCTTCTTCTTCTTGTAGGCCTGGGTTTCATCGCCTCTGTTTGACTGACCTTCAGCCTCTTCCTCACTCTCATGCAGGTTCCCCTGTGATTCTTCCTCCACAGGCTGTCCTCCAGTCTCATCCGCAAGTACCTGGAATCGGTTCCACAGCTCCACTGCTTCCACTGGTGCAGAGTGGCGTCTAGTTCTTCTTCTCCTAACTGTCACCCTTTTCCAAGGAGTATCCTCTACTCCATTTTTCTTCACCTCAGCATTTCCCACTTCTGCCTCATCTTGCTGTTCTCTTCAAGCTTCTGGTCTTCCCTTTGCTGCTGTAGTTCCCCCATTCTGTCCAAGAACTCTTCGTGTTCTCTTATTCCCCGGAGGGTCGACAGTCGCCGCTCCAGTCGACTTACTTTTTCTTCCAGCAGCGTGATCAACTTGCACTTGTTGCAGGTGTAGGCCATGTTGTTCTCAGGCAAGAAAACAAACATTGCACACACCTTGCAGGTCACCACCACTGGAGAGTCTTGTCCTTCCATAGCCTCTTTTCCCTTTTTGTGTCTAGCTTTGTGATTGTTCTAGACTAGCCTGTGCCTGCTCCTCTACTCAGTAGAGGTTAAAAGCAGAGTCCCACTGGTGTGAAAGTGTGTGTTACAAGACAAATAAATGGAAAAAAGTTAGTTAAAAAAATAAAAATAACAAAAAAATGTTAGGGGCCTCCCCCTTGACCTCCCCTGCTGAACTCCCCTGGCCAACTCCTGTTTGCTCCCCCTGGTTGCTTGCTCTGTTCGCTCGCTCTCTGGGAGCTTGCCTGCTTCTGTAGTCCCTGGACCAGCTGGACCAACTTGCTCTGCTCTGCTCAGCTGGGAGGCGGGAAACAGGCTCAACACAGGAAAGCCTGTGTGCAGCAAAGCTGCCCCAACCAAGACCCTGACTTGGTGAAGTGTGAGTGAAGCTAGTTGAGGGATGAATCCCCACTGTTATCCCTGCTCACTGATCAGAGAGAACAATGGGGATTCCCTTTCATGCTCGTCTTCAGGTGAGAGGCTTTGGGGAAGGAAATTGCCTTAGGCCCTGTGGACTACATGGTTGGCTTAGTTGGCCAGATTGGCCCATGATGTGTTTCCTGATTGGCTGGGATCACATCATGACGAATGTTGAAAAGTTGGGTTTTAAATAAAGTTTTAATAAAAGTTTACCATTCAAGTAAAAACATGGCACTGAAGCAGCAGATCAGGATAAAATAGCTACAAACAGGTGTGTGTGTGGGGAAATGGGAGAGTGAGTTTGCAAACCTTTGGACACTTGTTCAAATGGCAAGTTTTGCACTGAAAACTGAACATCATAAAATATCAGCAAAGTATGATTTTAGATTATCTTGCCCTCTCAAGAGTCAGCCATTGGCATCCAAAAGTCATAACTCTCTGTGACATCATGTGAGCTGAGCCAGTCACTACCAGAAGCATCCATACACCATCCCACCACAACCAGCAGATTCCATAGTGCAGTACAACATAGATGAGAGCAGTGTTTGAATTATAGGGGGCTACAACAGGGGCCCTTAACTTTTGTGAGGCCTCCCTTAGCCACTATTGTTGAAATCTGCAGGGATTATGTTTTGTCTAAAATTGGGGTGAGTCAAGGGGTGAGGCTTGTGGACTTCAAAAAACCCCTAAATTTTTTTATTCATCCTTTACAAGGAATGGCTGGGCGAGATTTTTGTTAGGTCCACATTTTTAAGCGAATGGACTCATACTTCCCAGACTAATTTGTAGACTGGAACACAGGCATCCTTCAGACTGCACACTTCTCTGAAATTTGTGATGCCATTCTCAGTTCAAAAATTACATACAGCAATGCACACACAGGGAATGTTGCATACTACCCCCTGCCAAAAAAAAAATAAAAATAAAACCCCAACAACAACCCTGTATATTAGGGGAAATGTGAAGAAAATGAATTTGTGAGGGAAAATTGCATAGAAAAATAAATATGAATGTAGGGATGTCAGACAAATCCCAAACTGACTGGAATGAGTCTGGATAACTTGTAATCTGGTCTGTAGATTTCATGCCAGATCAGCATCTGCATGTTAGGTGAATTCCATGGATATGTGGTGTCTAAAAAAAAATTGGAAATTTACGTAGATAAATTGGTAGGCAAAACTGCAAGTTAGATGAAGAACCTTGCGTGATTCACAAATGTAAGTTCTATAAATTGTTATGTAAATACTTCCGTAACTTGCTGCAAATTTATTTATGTAATTTTCTGGGTAGAACCACCACTACCCCGAACTCATGAGTTTGTGAACAACGGATCTCAAAACTCCACTCAATTCATGAAACTCATGCAGAATGGATTAAGCACAATCCAACTGTCCCTATATGAATGTTCCTGAGTTTTGTGTGTGTGTGTTTTTTTAATTGCAGACTAATATAGAAATTGTTCAAAACAATCTGATAGAATACATACAAACTTGACATGAATTGGAAGAAGGCTGATTCATCCATTCCTGTTGTCAATCCTACATAACCATGATGCAACAGATATGCATTTGGTCATTTTCACAGCCTAGCAAATGATGGCTAAATTTGTGCTTCTGCTAAATACTGTAGGTGAGTTATTCCCTATCTTGGCTATCAAGGAAAATGTTCTTAGAAAATGACGCAGGGTGTGTTTGGCTTCTCAAATATATGTACAGCAGGAGATCAGAACTGGGCATGCCCAATGTTCTCAAGGTTCTTCCAAGCATCAAAGAAATGGAAGATCAAGTACAGATTTCCATGACTGCTGCATGGCCAAATGCCACTTGCCACATCATGCCATGCACCCAGTTGTCCTTTGTAGCCATCTTTTTGTTGGATGCAATGATATTATTTCTCATGATGGGTAGGCTGATGCAATTAATCCTGTGACCTTTCCTTACTGATAAAGTGGTAAAGTGATCATCCCCATGACCTCCTTAACAATAAAGGACTTTGATGTGGGCCCAGTGAGGCTTGCAAAGTGAAGTATAAATGCCACAGGTTAGAACAGCTAGGAACGCAAAATTTAGTTCAGTATCTGAAAGAGCAGAGCACGGAAGAGAGTCAAGATGATGTTGTTCCCATTGCTGGCTGCTGTTTTCCTGGTGGTGTCTGTCCACAGCTTGGTAAGAGAGAATTAATTTACCATTCTGTGTTTAATTATTTATTGGCAAGGTTAGAGGCTTCCAGGTGAAGATTTCTCATATCAGCATATGATCCTCAGCTATCTGTCCTTGTGACATTGTGAACCTCTCCTCTCTGTCTCTTCACTCACCCAGTTTTCCTCTCCCAACCAGATGTTCTACTGTCTGGCCTTCTTCTTGGTCCCCTCTTTCCCCTGGGTCACTCCTTTATATTGTTTTTATACCAATTCAGAACTTGTCGTGGCTTCCTAACATATGTGCAGATCATGTGAAAGTTGCTGATACTTGCACAGTTCCAGGGATCCCAGAAGTGTTTTAAGGTTGGCAGTGGGTGGGGGGAGGTCAAGATGGTCCAATGGTCCAATATAAAATGTAGCTTGGCATCTAAGAAATATTTTCCAAGGATAAAGGCAGACAGGCAGTTTAAGTGTGGCAAAAGTGCTTTGAACCCACGTTTGCTGCTGTGAAAACAAGAATGCAGCAAATGTGAGCTCAAAGCATTTCTGCCACACTTTTAAAATGTTATGTCTGTCTCCACCCTAAGAGTCCAGTGGGGCAGACCCTACACAGCTCCCATACAAGCTGTTTAGAAAGAAGCTTTGCAAAACTTGACTGCTATATTACAAGACCCTAGCACTCTTAACACATTGAAATACCCTTTGCTAGACCCGAGCAGTTACAGTAACTTACAAGTAACATCTTGCGTGCACTTCATAGCACTTTCCCCCACAATCTAAGCAGATGCCTGTAGCAGAATGTACAAGCAGAGCAGAGTAATAAGCAATTCAATACGGCTTTCAGCATTGAGCACAAAGCCATACAAAATATCTTAGGTTATAATCACATATGCTCAGACATGGGAGTAAGCTAACGGAACTCAGTGAGAGTAGACATGCATAGGATTGCACAGAAGCATGCATTTCTAATGGAACTTATTTACCCTTGTCTCTCCCCTGTCCCCAAGTCATTGATTTGTACCTTGACCTGCTCCCTATTGTCTTCCATACTGTTGAAATTTAGTTTGTAATCTCCTTGGGGCAGAAACCCTCCTCTTCTAATTCATGTAGATTGATGGTAACTCTCTCTTCCAGGTGGAGCTTGGGGTGGGAGATCCACAAACTTCTTCCACAGGCTCCACCCCTTCTCCCTCCAGCACTGTGCAGTAGTCTCTGAATGCTGATAAGAGCTGGGATTTCCCAAGAAAGACAGCCTTTCTCTGGCACAGCCCAGGGAAACCCTGTGCTTATCTCTGATCAGCTATTTAAAAGCCTTAAACCTTAAATGCCTTTTTATTTTAGAACTGAGCTGTACCTTGTATGCCTGAAAGCTGATGCACTGGGGCTTACTCCTGAGTAGACATGCCTAGAGCTGAGCTGAGCTGAGCTGAGCTGGGGCTTGTATGCTTGGTGAGAAAATGTTAAAATCGATACAGTTACATCTCGCCCCACCCACTTTGCTTTGCTCTCCCCATTCTGTTATTGCTCTGCCTCCTGTGCTCTTGGCCCCACCCACTGATGGCATATGCCCCTCCCCCCAGACCCTTCCCAGATTGAAACTCAGTCCCCAGCCAATGACGTTTCGCCACACCTGACCAAGAGTTCTTCAACTGTGCTCACAAAACAGTGCGCTGAGCATTTTTGGTCTGCTGAATGCTGATGCCACATGTACGTAATCTCTTTTAACACTCCAAGCTGGAAAAGAATTTCCTATGGAACTAGCACTTGATTCATAATACAGCCAAGATCATCAGGAGCCAGACAAATTCATATATTGAACCAGACTATAATTACAAGCTAGGGTACCATCTCTAACCACAAGTGTACCTCTGTATACAGAGCATGATGCATTCCACTTCTGGGGATCTCCACTATATACAAGCCCCTCTTTCATGAATACTAATCCTAATGGCAGCTACTATGTCAGTAACAATTATAACACCCCCCAACCTTCCAAAAAAGAAAGAAAGAAAAAAAAACTGGGATTTTAAGTTGTGAATTTTCCATTTAGAACTGCTGCAGCTGCCTAATGTGAGACCAGCGGCCAGCCACACACAAAAGGACCTTTTCCTTTGCCACCCCTCAGTTGTGGAATGACCTGCTGGTTGAAATGCTCCTGATGATCTCATTGAAGGTTTTTAAGCAGGCATTAAAGATGCTGTTATTCCAGCAGGCCTTCCTTTCTAGAACTCTCGTTCCTTTTGCTGACTCTTGTATACTGTTTTTAAGCTGTGCTGTTTTAAAGTGTGTTGTTTTATTGTTTGATTTTTATTTTTTGTTAAATTGTTTTTAGTTCAAGGTTGTTTTTAGTTATATGTTGTTTGTATATATTGTCTGTATGCTTTTAGGTAAATGGCTTTTAAACTTTGTATATTGTTATTAATGATTTAACTTTTGTAAACCACCCAGAGAGCATTGCCTATAGGGCAGCATAGAAATGTAATAAATAAATAAAAATAAAATAAAATAAACTTCCTGGATAAATCCATGCTTCTTGCCCACAGGAAAAGGACTCCATCGTGGTGAGTCCAATTGATCCTAATGCTGGTGAGGTGAGTGTTCCACTGGAATCCTGTCTTCTACATAGACTTAATTTCTTCCTCCCAACCCTTCATTTATTGGACAGAGAAACTGAGTCCCTGGATACCTGAAGTGAAAATGGCCTCCCAAGATTCTTCTCCTTATTTGTGAGCAGAACCATTGTGGTGGCCATTTTGATAAATATTCCCTGGTGGAAGGGGATGGAATTCTCCCAGAGTCTGAGAAAGAATATTCTCAGAAAATGTTGACCCATTTAATACAATTTACTGCTTAACCTGACTTTGATTCAAACCCCATTCAGTGTTGGTTTGTTGGTGGGTTTGTTTGTCTGAGGCATTTCTATGGTTCTCGTCAATGAAATTCACAGGGCAATTCATGTAAAAACAACTGAGAGCCAGTGTGGTGTAGTGGCTAGAGTGTTGGACTGGGAGCTCAGAGATCCAGGTTCTAGTCCCCACTCAGCCATGGAAGCTCACTGGGTGACTTTGGGCCAGTCACACACTCTCAGCCCAACCTACCTCACAGGGTTGTTGTTGTGAGGATGAAATGGAGAGGAGGATAATGTAAGCCGCCTTGGGTTCCTTGCAAGAGGAAAAAAGGCGGGATATAAATGATATATATATACACACACACACACACACACACACATACATATACATATATATATACACACACACATATATACATATACATAAAAAATACAGTTGACAGTTAAAATACAAATTAAACAAACTCAATAAAATATAAACAGCAGCAGCAACAAGAACCCTAAGAGGCTGTAAGTTCTTCAAAAATAGCATGTTCTAAACTGAGGAAGGAGATCGGCTGCAAGCTGCAGCATCTCAAACTCTCATGGTTGCACAGACAGAACTTCCTTCTGTGCAACCATCAGCTCCAAGAAAAAGGTGTACAAAATTGTGCATGGTGAGGAGAAAGTGTAGAGATAGGCCTTTGTTCTGCTTCAGTATGACTCTTCTTATGTTCACATGTCTACTGTCAGGATCAATCCCTGACATCTCTGCTTAAAACCCCCCAAAAACTGTCAGGTAGCAAACTGTGGAGAGCTATTGCAGGCTGGAGTGGGTGATACTGGGCTAAATGGACCAATTGTCTGATTCATTTGTAAGGAAGCTTTTCCAGGCTACAAGCACTCTTTATTTTTGTTACGTCAGGATCCCATGCAGTAGTGTGGAGCAACCTTCTTCATGTGTCACCACCATGAGTGAGGATAGTTGAAGACAGGAACTGGTTTCTGAATGGTGCAGCAAGGCTTTCTAAACTGTTGGCTCTTCAGTTACCAGCTTCTTTTTGCAGCCTGAGCAATGGGGGGGGGGGGCAGAGGGGTTTGAAATTGCAATCATTAAAAATAAAATAGACTAATGAATAAGTGAACAGACTAATTAAAGCCAATTCAAGAATGATCTGGCTGAGTGAACAGGAAGCAACCACTTAGCCCATTTTAAAAGTGTGGGGGTGGGGTGGGGAGATAAAGAGGAAGCTTCTAATTAAATGTACATTAGCCCTGAAATAACTCAATAGTAGTTTGCTAGTTCATACTAGACAGGCTGGCATAGCAATTGCATTCTAAATCACCGGCCCCTACCCCAAAGGTCACAAATCATGTCTGAAAAAAAGATGGGAGAACAACAAAAATGGGAAGGCTCAGTCAGGATATAGAGATAATTAACAGCTCTGGATGCATCAGAGACCATTGGATGCAAACAGGGGTCACTGGACGCATGGGTTACTTACTTTACTCAGTTTAAAGAGGGTACTTACTTTACTCAGTTGCTTCGGCTAACTTGGAATCAAAACTGAGTGAACAAAGGATGTCAGTTCTTAGTATAGAAGTAAGCCAAGGGAAGCTTTCCAAAAGCACAAGCACAGGATTGTATTCCGCATCTATGAACATTAATTAAAATAAGCATTGCTGTTCAAAAAGAACATTTGCTTCTGTTGCTTGAGTTATTAATACTGCACTCTTCAGACGACAGAAGCAACACTTGGCTGAATTGGTGCAAATAGCTTTGGTCATTGCCAGCCCCAAAGCTTCCTAAGAACAGTTGGAAACCAGTGTGTGCTTTTGTTTTTAAGGTGCCAAAAGAAGTACCCAATCTGGCAAGAACTGGTTGTGTGGCCTTATATGTAAGGCCGCATATCATATAAGGCTGTAGCATTAGATGATGTTTTTGTACTATTAGTGCCATTCTTCTTGCTTTAAACATGGCAGTGGCTTCCTTCCTGAATAGCTGGAACATTTCTGGGCCCAGGATCTGACTTCTTCCACACTGATGGAGAGCTCCAGAGTAGGGGAATTAACTGCTAATTTTAATAAAGAACTGGGACCTGCAACTAAATGTTGTAGCATGGAGTGTTTCTGTTCATATGTCCATCCACTCCATTCTACCTCCCCTCTGATTTTCTGTCTCCCTCCCTCCAACAGTATTCCAGAGTGCTGTGCCAAATCCTGCCCCCTGTTTTCAGGAACTTTTTCTCTCCCTGTGAAAGAGGCATTTTTTTCCTGCTTATTTTGTGGGTGGGAGGGGGATTTCAGATAACTTTCTCCTTATGGGGAGAGAAACAAGGTTTCCAGTTTCCACATACCTTTTTAAAGTGTAGATGATACTTGAGGGGTTTTCTTTCTTTTCTTTTTTGAAACACCACCCGTACTTCCAGGAGCTGAGGCCTCTTTTCCATCTGGAAGTTCTTCCTGAATGCCTATTGGAGAGGGCGAGGTCACATGATCTCTTGGGAATTCAGAAAGAATTGCCCAGCTGGAGATCTGGGGATGGGGGTTTTTTTAATTAAAAAAATATATAGAAGGAATACCCCACAAGAATTGCCTGTCCTTAAAAAGGTATGTGGAAACCCTGTCCCTTTCCCCAAGAGAAAATTCTTCAAAGTTCTCACCCCTCCCAGCATCTTTCTCCTGAGTTTTTGTCCCTCGCCACCACCAATGAAAAGCCAAAAATGGAGAGTCAAAAATTTGGGCGCGGCACTAGTTTTCCATACCCAGTGAGTATGCTCAATCCTAACTGGGCTGTTTTGGGGTCCCCCATCCCACCCGGTATCATTTTTCCCCTATAGTATTTTTGTATTTCTGCAAAACTCAGGGTTTCCCAAAGCCTGCTAAAACATTCCTCTTTTGTGTGAATGGATTGGATTTGGCAACATAAGGACCGGCCCTTGAAGAGCTGAGTTTGCTGTTATTATATATCAGCCATCTCCAATTTGGTGCTGCTTTCCAAATTGGGGATGTGGTGCTCACATCACCTCCAGCCAATGTACCCATTGGGTATGCTCTCTGGGGATGATAGGTGTTAATAGTCCAGCTTATCTGGAGGGCATCGGGAATGCAATGTAAACTCCTTCTGTGGCTTAAAGTTAGGGATCTCTCTATTTCCAGGCCACATCCTTTTTGTTCGCATCTCTTTACCCATCGTTCTCTTCTTTTTCCACCTTAATCTGAGATTTTTGAAAAATAAAAATTCTTCTCAAAATAGCCTTTGAATATGTGTTTAAAATGTGTATTTCCTCCCTCAAAATCCCTGTTTACATATTATTGTCTGCTCAAATACATAGTTAAAAATGCACATTCTGATGAGTTTAAACTGCTGAGAAATTTGGCCCAGTATTATTTATTTATTCATTCATTCTAAACCAGTCATATACTGCTTGATATCCTAAGATATCTTAGCAGTTTGCATTAAAAAATACAATATGAAGGCCAATATAAAACCAGTATGAAATGATAAAAACATAAAAACATACATACAATCCTATGTATGTTTAGACAGAAAAACTCCTACAGTTATGAAATGAAAAGTCATTTTAAGATGTGAATTTTCCATTCAGAACTTTGTGGATAAATCCATGCTTCTTGCCCGCAGGAAAAGGATTCCATCGTGGTGAGTCCAATTGATCCTAATGCTGATGTGGTAAGTGTTCCACTGGAATCCTGTCTTCTACATAGACTTAGTTTCTTCCTCCCAACCCTTCATTTATTAGCCAAAGAAACTGAGCCCATGGATATCTGATGTGAACATAGCCTCCCAAGATTCTTCTCCCTGTTTGTAAGCAGAACCACTGTGGTGGCCATTTTGGCAAATGTTTTCTGATGGCAGGGGATGGAATTCTCCCTGAGTCTGAGAAAGAATATTCTCAGAAAATTCTGGCTTATTTAATACAATTTACTGCTTAACCTGAATTTGATTCAAACCACGTTCAGTGTCGGTTTGTTTGTCTGAGGTATTTCTATAGTACTCTTCAGTGAAATGCACAGGGCGATGTATGTAAAAACAAAATAGAAATTAAACAAAGTCAATAAAATTTAATCAGCAACAACAAGAACCCTAAGAGGCTACAAGTTCTTCAAAAATGGCATGTTCTAAAATGAGGAAGGAGATGGGCTGCAGCATCTTATAGGTCCCTTCCAACCCTACTATTCTATGATTCAAACTTCCATGGTTTCACATAACTTCCTTCTAGAATCTAGTGCTTTTCCTTTGGAGAGCTATATTGTACCTCCAAGATAGAGATGTACAAAATTGTGCATGCTGTGGAGAAAGTGAATAGGGAGAGGTTTTCATCCCTCTCCCATAATACTAGAAACCGGGGTCATCCAGTAAAGCTGAATGGTGGGAGATTCAGGGCAAATTAAAGGGAGGTCTTCACACAGTGCATAGTTAAAACTATGGCATTTGCTACCACAGGATGTAGCGATGGCCACCAACTTGGATGACTTTAAAAGGGGATTGGACAAATTCATAGAGGATAAGGCTAGCAATGGCTTAATAACAGTCATGATGGTGATAAGGAAAGCAGAAAGGTGCTTCATACTGAGTCAGACCATTGGTACACATAAACCAATACTGTTGACTTTGACTGGCAGTGGATCTCTCAGGCTTCCGGCAGGGTTCCCCCTACCACCTTACCAGATAATGCTGAGGATTGAACCTGGCACCTTCTGTATGCTAGCCATGTGCTTTACCACTGTGCTATGGCCCCTTCCCTACTGTATCAGAGACCATATGCTTCTGTTTACTAGGGGCTGGGGAACATGAGCAGGAAGGTTCTCCTGCATTTGTGTCCTACTTGTGGGCTTCCCACAGGCAGCTGGTTGGCCACTGAGTGAGCAGAATGCTGGACTCAATAGGCCTTTGTTCTGATGCAGCATGCTTTGCCTTATGTTCACATGACTACTCTCAGGATCAATCCCTGACACCTCCTCTTTAAAAAAGAAAAGGTTGGGTAGCAAAGTTGGGAAAGATCTGTCCCCTGTGCTGTGGAGAGCTATTGCAGGCCTAATTGTCTGATTCATTTATAAGAAAGCTTTACCAGGCTGCAAGCACTCTTTATTTTTGTTAGATCAGCCTGGCTCTGCCTTGTAGTACAGCGGAGCAACCTTCTTCATGTGTCACCATGAGTGAGGATAGATGAAGACAGGAATTGGTTTCTGAATGCCAGTTTCCTTTTGCAGCTTGAGCAATTGGTCCATATATAGAAAGGCAGGGGGTGCAATTGCAATAATTAAAAATAAAAATAGACTAATGAACAATTGAACAGACTAATTAAAGGCAATTCAGGAGTGCTCTAGGTGAATGAATAGGAGGCAACCAATTAGCCCATTTTAAAAGGGTGGGTGGGGGAAGAGGAAGCTTCTAATTAAATGTACATTAGCCCTGAAAGAGCTCAACAGTGGTTTGCTGGTTCATACTAGACAGGCTCGCATAGCAATTGCATTTCAAGTCCCTGCCCCCTACCCCAAAGGTCACAAATCATGTCTGAAAAAAGATGGGAGAACAACAAAAATGGGAAGGCTCAGTCAGGATAAAGAGCTAATTAGCAGCTCTGGATGCATCAGAGACGACTTGATGCAAGGAGGGGACACAAGGACAGGGGATGTTGCTTAGCAGCCAAATAAAGTCAAATAAGTTTCCTTTTTAGTCTGGGTGTCTTGTGTAAATAATATTAGTATGTTCAATATCTTCTGTAGTAGTAGTGGTTTCATTCTGTTTGACGGCTGGCTTGATTTGCTCTCGTGCTTTATATTTCCAAGCCTTAGCCAGAGAACTGTCGGTTTAGGACTTATTCAGCCTGCTTCATTAAGCTGCTTCTGCTACTATGACTGCCATTCTTCATGCTGTAAACATTGCAGTTGCTTCCTTCTTAAATTCCTTCTCTTTTTTTTTGTGAATAAATTGGATTTAGCTACATAAGGATCACCTACCTTGAAAAAATGAATTTGTTGTTGGCCATTTCAGCCATCTCCATGTTGATGCCTTCCAAATGTGTTGAACTACAGCTCATATCTCCTCCAGCCAATGCACCCATTGAGCATGCTGTCTAGGGATGATAGGTGCCGTAGTCCAGCTCATCTGGATGGCATCTGTGAATGCAATGTAAACTTCTTCTGTGGCTTAAAGTTAGGGATCTGTCTGTTTTTTGTTTGCAAAAGAAAATAGACAGCATCCTTTTGTTTGTGTCTTTTTACCCATTATTCTGTTGTGTTTGAGAAAGAGAAATTCCTCTCAAAATAATATTTGAATATATGTTAAGAACATGCATTTTTCCCCTCAAAATATTTATGTAAATATCTATTTTCTTCCCAAATATATAGTTAAAAATGCACATTTTGATGCTGTTAAACTGCCGAGAAATTTGTCCCAGCATTATTTATTTATTCATTTATTCTAAACCACTCATATATTGCTTTATAGCCTAAGATATCTAAGCAGTTTGTGTAAAAAATACATAAAATACAATGTGAAGGCCAGTATAAAAACAGATATATTAAGAGTGCAATACTATGTATGTTTAGACAGAAAAAAGTCCTACAAATCCCAGCATTCCCCAGCCGGCCAAACTGGCTGGGGAATGCTGTGAGTTGCATGACTTTTTCCTGTCTAAACATGTGCAAGATTGCATCCTAAATCATGATATGAACATTAAAAGAGAGCAGTGCAATTACTAATCAGGAAATGCTTGTTTAAATAGATACATCTTCAGCATTGACTGTCCTGATGGCCATTTAGAAGCTGTGTATTGAGAGACAGGATCACCCTTCACCCTGCTTTTAAAAAGAAATTCAAAGGAGGGGAAATTTCAGAGAAATTCTCATGGGCTGGGTTTGGGGTTCTTGTGCTTACCTTACTTGTGAGGTGACTGAGGAGTGTGCATGAGTGTCCTGTCCTGTCTGTCATTGTACAGTCATCTCTCTGTCAGCCTGCAGCCTCCTTGGCTTCCCGCACTACAGTTAAAGTCATCATGAAGCAATTCCTCCCATGGGGCTTTTTCAGGAAGTGCAGGTGGCCTGGGAGGTTGCAGAGTGATAGAAAGATGTGTAATAGAGAGCGAAGATACGCACAGCACCCTCCGCCACCTCACAGGGATTAGGTAGGCTCAAAAATATGACCAAAAGAAATTCAAAATTCTGCCTCAAAAAAGTGGAAGCCTCAACACAGTTGATGCTGTTGCCACTGGCAGGAGCAGTGCAATAAACTAGAAACCCTTAGGAAAGAAGAAAGACCTTGTGCTACATCCTCTGCCAATAGTGAGCCCTATCTGTGTGAAACTGTTGGAGAATTTCTCCTCCCCTAGGAGAAATTTGGTGAAATTGTCCCCACAATTTCTCTGCCCACAAATAGGCTGGAGAATTTTGAGAGGCCATTTGTGTGCAGCTCTAGTACCAGCAGCCTTTGGGGAACCAAAAGTACCCCCCCAAAAAAAAGCTTTAAGGGAAAAGAACCCCTAAAACAGCCCATGGGGACTTACATTGGACAGGACAGCCCATAATGCTTGGTGAGCATGGGACGCTGACTGTTTGGGGAAAATACAGAACACATCTAGCCTCCTCCATACAAACATGAGCCCCATGCAACTGATGTTCCCAATGGCATGAGGGGGCTATGTGTCTTCAGTCAAATGCACATGGGTTTCCCCTTCAGATCTTCCACCCAACACATGAAGGTCTGGTGGCAGAGTTGGTGGGGATAGGGACATTTGGGCAGGGCCAGTGTGTGTAGCCACACTCCCACTTCAAATATTCTTGGAATATATCGGCAGGGGTGTTAAACCTCTGGCTCACAGGCAAGGGCAAAAATGTTCACCTGCTCACTGTGTTTGGAGGCATCTATGACAATAAGTATCTGGATGCAGGCTGAGCTGAACAGATGTGGAGTTTGTGGTTCTGCTCCCTTCCTTGCATACTGCTGTAAGTAGAGTCCTGTTATCCCTCCCAGAATCCCTCTTTCTAGTATAAATCCCAGGATGGACTAGCCTGCAACAATGGGCATTCTGAACTACTGGCCTAGGACAACCACTTATGCATCATCACAGAAGTGGACAAAAGACGATACAGATTTGCATACTTTTTGGATGTGCTAATTTACATGTACTGATGCAACTTCAACAGTAATGACTACCATTGAAATAGAAATACAATGCATCTCACCAACGTGGCGGTAAACAAGTGTCCTGTGTGCCTGCTCAGTCCGATATCCAGGTGCTCACTGCTGATGGACATCTGTGGGGCCCCTGACTGCTTTCCCTTCATCTGGTTCTTTATATTTAAATTGGGCAGGGCAGTCCTTCAAACAGAGGGTGCCTGAAAATAGCAGACTGTCAGCCTTACAAACAGAAGACTCTCCCCTATAAAATAGGACACATGGCCATCATCCTTGGATCAAGAAATGGATCTGTCACAAACCTTTAAAATAGCAGTGGCTACTTTACTGGGGGCAATCTGCAGCAAGGTGATGGGGGGCATGGGATGGGGGGGGCAGCAAAAAGCATCCCCCTGGGCATTTCTCCTGATCCTTGCAGATCCCCTAGTCCAGCACTCTCCATCTGTCAATGGGGGGCAAGAAATGACATGAGTAACATCTGGGTTTTGTTTTTCCTCCATTACACAGGCTTCTGGACTTCTAAATAATGTGGTGAGTATCACAAATGACATACTGATACTGGTGCCAAAATGTCCCTTAACACAGAGCCCTCGAACCTCTTCATGGTCAGGGGCCAGATTATCCCCTGCTGATCCTTCCAGGGGCCAGTTCATATGAGGAGGTTGTGCCACCCAGCGATGCAGTGAATGGTGAAACCCATGTGCACAAAAGCCACCCCAACTGAGGTGCGGGGTGGAGGAGCAGTCCACCCATATGATGTAGAGTTATCTCAGTGATCAGAGGTAACGGGGGGATTTCTCTTCCCATTAGTTTCCAGAGGACAGGGAGCCCAAGCCTCCACAGACCATTAGGGAGGTATAAGTTTTGTGAAATCCATTCTATCTGCATTTCATGGATTGCCAGGGCCCTTTCATTCCATCGTCCTCTCATTGACAAAATCAGATTTTTCCCATTTCCCGAATTTACACAAATTTTTGTCGTTCAGTCGTGTCCAACTCTTCGTGACCCCATGGACCATAGCACGCCAGGCCTTCCTGTCCTGCGCTGTCTCCCGGAGCGTGCTCAAGTCCATTCATTGCATCAGTGATGCTATCTAGCCATCTCATCCTCTGCCGTCCCCTTCTCCTTTTGTCTTCAGTCAGTCTTTCCCAGCATCAGGGTCTTTACCAGAGAGTTTTCTCTTCACATTAGGTGGCCAAAATAAATTAGCACTCTCAAAAATGTACCCCCCCAATACATAAATCTCCCTGCCATCATGCACATTTTCATGCTTTAGCTCATGGGGGAAATGTGCATTTTTGGCTGGTTTCTATCTATGTTTCCACAATTAAATTTGAATAAAATTCCGGACAGTAAAAACAAACGGTCCTCCATTGGCAGAATCTGTGTGACTCAGGAAAAGCTGGTCTTCTGCAGAACCCATGGGTCAGATTCATAGAAATCCAAACTCATTTTATTCCCTTGAAGATTTCTCCAACATCCCTAGACCAGATGGGGAACCTCTGGGCCAGATTAGGGCCACAGGCCTGAAGTTCCCCATCCCTGCCTTAACAGGATGTCTCTGCTGGGGCCCCAGCTCCCAGGCAAGGCCCACTGGCACTGATGCCTGCCCTGGTGTCTGGATTTTAATTTGATGTAGTGTCACTCCAGGGCATTATGAGCAACTCAAATGGCTGGTTGATGCTCTCACCATTGCTGCCAGGTAAACCCTCTGAAGTAGGAAAGGGCCCACCACTTTGCCAAGGGCTGCCTCAAATCCGGAGCCTGCCCCCATCTCAAGCTTTGTCAGCAGCATAGCGGTTGAGATAACAAGGACCTGGAGATAGGATTTCCATGCACATTGACTCCAAGGAAGTGCCAACAGAACATCATTCCTGTTTCCATCACTGGAGATGGAAAAGTAGAATCCGGTAACCATGCTTCATTGTTTTTCTTTCCTCAGCCTGTCGTCCCTCCGCCTAGCCATGTTCTGGCAAGAAGACAACTTGTGAGTATGCCTTAATGTGCCACATTGGCAAATGACATGAGCCCAACTCCCCATCAAGGGCAAGCAGCACATCCTCTATTCTAGCAATTGGAGATCGAAACAGACATGACTAGCATCTGGGCTTCTGTTTTGTTGCCATAGCATTCTATGGTCAGTGGACAGCCCAGCCATCAGAGATCACTAGCAGCCGGTGTCACCGACCGGACTGGCACCAATGACATCCCTTAAGAGAGGGTCTCAAGCACTGTCTGTGTAATGCAGCCTGCCCCAACTGGTGTTCTCCAGGTATTTTGGACTCCAACTCCCATCATCCCCAGCTAGTGGCCATGCTTATGGGCATCTGAGTTCAAAAAGTCAGGAGGACACCTGACTTCAGGGAAAGCTGTTGTAGTGGTTGAGGAGAGAGGGTGGAGGAGAGAGAGAGTCATAAGCCATGAGTCCTGGGTTCAAATGTCAGTGCAGGTATGAACCTGTAGGGTGGTTTTTTGAAAGCCTCTCTTTCTCCCTTTCTGCCTGATCATCTGTAATATAGGACTAATGCTGTGGGCCAACCTTGCAAGAATGTTGTAAGAATTTCTGATAGGGTTAAGACAAAAGAAAGGGTGGTCTTTTTTGAAAAACATGTCACCCACTGTGGAAAGGGGATGATCTTTAGTGATCTTTTGAGGGGTACACAAAGAGGGATGAAAACACTTGCTCCAAATCTAAAAGAGATTCCGGAGTGGTGAACATAAGGGTAAAAAAGTAAAAAGAATTAAGAACACCATAGTAAAATTATTATTTTTAAAAACAGAAAACAAATAAAAACCATGGCTGTTCAGTTAAGGAATGCTTCCTGGAATAGAGCTATTTTCAGGAGTTGCCAGAAGCAACACAGTGTTTGTGCCTGTTTGACCTGCAGGGGTAGGGAGTTCCAAAGGAGAGGGGCCACCACACTGAAGGTCTTTGCTTTACAGACAAAAAAATATGATGGAATTCATTGGCTATGTGGCGGTTTTCTTTATGGTTCTTCATGATAACAATTTATATTATATTTAGTCTCTTTTCCATAATCTGAGGCTTTGACAAATATTGCTGTATATGTCCCCGAGTTGCATATGAAATAAAACCATGCCATATTTTATACGAATCAGATATTTTGACTTTGCTTTAGCTAATTTCAGTTAGTGCACTATTTTGTACACAGCTCTGTGTAGCAAGACTTCAGTGTCAGACGTACTGCAATTTTTCAAAGCCTTGTGCTCTTTTGCAAATTAAGGTAGTCCTTGCTGAACCTGAGCAACCAAATCACTTAGGTCAGGGAAGGCTCCTGTCAGCAATTAATAAAAGGGGGAGGGCCACTTTGACAAAGGCATGGGTCAAGGCCCATCTCTCACAATTGTCTACTATCAATTCCCATTCCATAGATGCCGCATGTCTACCCTGCCCCACCTCTCAGCAGGTCCAGTTTAATTCACAAACTTCCCTCTCCCCTACTCTGTTTTGGCTCCCATATTTTATTATCTTGATTCTGCCCCCCACCCCCCGGCAAACAAATGGACTGCATTGCATGGGAGCCAGAATCAAGGTGCCAGGGCCAAATTGGAGGGGAGCATGCAGGGAAAGTATGCTTTGAAGGTGTGGAGAGCTGGTGGGATGGGTTGGGGGAGGCCATGCTATTCATGGAGACTCCAATTGGGCTATTTTGGATCCCCTCCCCCTTTAAAGTCCTGTTTGTTTTGAAATAAATCCAAGAGAAGAAGGGGATAGCAATGGACTCCATGAGACAATAAAAGAACAGAACAGAGGCACTTTGGTTATCCCAAATAGGGATGTACGAGTGGGTGATTTTTGGATTTTTGCTGCCCCTTAAGAGCCTTCTAAGAGCCATTGGCCACACAATGGGTCTGCCAGACTTGTTCCATCAGATCTGGCCTCCCACTAATGCTGATTCATTTAGAGTCACTAGGCCTGTCTTCTGCAACCTGGTGCCCCGCAGAAGGGTTGGGCTGCCCCCCGCCCCGCATCATTCCAGCCATGATGAATGATGGGAGTGGAGAGCACCAGGATGTGGAAGGCTGCACTAGGCTCTAAGGCAGCCTTTCCCTACCTCTGGATGTATTGGACTCCAACACTCCCAAAGTTGTAGTCCAACACATCTGGAGGGCAATCAGGTTGGGGAAGGGTGCTGTGTGGGGAACCTCAGAAGGTCATTTAGACCAGCTGCAAATCTCATGACTAATGCATGGTAATGTTTCTTTGTGTTTTAGGAAGAAGAAATAGAAACCGGTGGACCAGGAGGCAAGGGGAAAGGAAAAGGAGGCAAAGGGAAAGGAAAAGGAGGCAAGGGGAAAGGAAAAGGAGGCAAGGGAAAAGGAAAAGGAGGCAAGGGAAAAGGAAAAGGAAATAAACAGGTAAGGTAAGAAAGGAGGATACACTCCCAATGGTCTTCCCATTCCATCAGTCATTCTAATGCCCAAATGTCTGGCTACCCAGTTCAACCTGAATGGCAGTCAAACTGCTGTTATGACCTGTGGCCCATCGAAGAACAGACCCTAATGCATTTTCCCCGGTGCCATCTCTTGTTTGCCTTAAGCTCTCCCCACTTTTACCCTTTGCCTTTGATACTATAGTTGCGTGTCTGTGTGTGTTTTCTGTTGGGAAATCTCAGAATGGGAAAGGGAATATCTCACCTACTCCTCTCTACGTCGCTGCAAAGGATTTATTGCAACAGGCCCTGAATTACAGAGGAGTGGACACTTTGGAAGTCTAGGCAGCCCCTAAAGCATGGGTGGTGGCCTCCAGATGTTGTTACTACTACTCCCATCATCCCTAACCATTGCCCATGCTGGCTGGGGCTGGTGGGGGTTGTAGCCCAAGAACATCTGAAGGGCGCATTCCTGAGCTAAAGCTTCAAGAGGAATGGGCTTAAGTGGATTTTGGTTGAACATGAGAAGAAACATATTGACAGTAAAGGCAGTTCAACGAGGGAACCAATTGCCTGGAGGGGTTACGGGTTCTCCCACACTGGAGGCCTTCAAGTAGAAGCTGGGAGGTCACCCGTTGGGGATGCCCTAGCTTTGGTTTTCTGGCACTGAGCAGGAGGTTGCACTAGATGGCCTACAAGTCATCCTCCAGCTCAAGGGTTCTCTAAGGGAAGCCTTGAAATCTGGCAGTGGTTGTATTTCAACTCCATTGCCACCACCAATGACCACAGTCTGACAAGTTCTGTGCACCCAGCCTGTTTCTTTGCTCATGTAGTGCATGAGATGGAGTTGAATGCTGCTGTTCCAGGGGGAAAATACTCAAAGCTGTACTGGGTACAGGAGTTCATGGGTGTGCCCAAAAGAGCTCTCTGGCTTGTAGCCAATGCATCTCTCCCTCCCAAACATCCTCCAGCCCTTAGAGCCCATGACATCTCCTTTTCCATAGGCTAAACACCTGCATTTCCATTTCCATTGCTGCTTTCTGTCCAGCTTTACAACCCCTGCCTTTCCTTTTGCCCAACCAGTCTGCTGGTCCTTCCATCAGTCCTGGTCTCTATTGGGTTCAGTTGACACATACAGCAGAACAAGGTGATGGAATGGACTACGAATGTACGAGAATTTAATTTCATGGGAGCATGCCATGTTCACAACCCTGAACATGAGTGTGATCAGGAGAAGGTATCTGCCAAAAATGTTCACAAATGCTCGAAAATGTGTTCGCATCCAATTTGGGCAAATTTCCCCATTTGGTTTTTGCATATTTCAAACGTGCACAGAGTTTTATATCACCCACACTTTACTTTATGGGGAAAATTTGTGCTAATTTGGGAAGGTGGAGGAATGGACTAGGGCTCTACAATAATTTCATTCTTGGTCACAAAAGATGGGAGCATGCCCTGTTCACAACCTCAAACATAAGCATGAGCAGAAGGGCGCATCCGACAAAAATGTTCACTAATTCTCGAACATGTGTTTGCATTCAATTTGCACACATTTCCAACTCATTTTTTGCAAATTTAAAAAATGTGCAAATGTTAAATCATCCATGTTTTAGTCTATGTGGGAAATTTGTGCAAATGTGGGGAGTTTTTGCACAACTTTCACAGTCGATAGCTGTTCAGCTTGCGGAATTTTCCTATTCACACAAAACAAACAGCAGTTACAAACACCAGAGCAAATGGAAAGCTGATGTTCAAAGAATCTTGGTGAACTTGAACATCACTCATTTGCACATCCCTAGAATGGGCTGCACCCATTCAGACAGTACTTTGGAAAACTCCCCTTTGTTACCAAGGAAGGAAGGAAGGAAGGAAGAGCCTTTCTTGCAATGAGAAAGCTATCACCACAGGAAGAAAATTTCTGTCCCAGTGTCACCCCCCACCCTTGGGGATTCTTCTTCTTCTGAGGAATTTATTTATTTATTTATTTATTTACTTACTTACTTATTTATTTATTTCATTTCTATACCGCCCAATAGCCGAAGCTCTCTGGGCGGTTCACAAAAACTCTGGGCGGTTCACAAAAATTTGGCTTGCCAGAGCTCAAAGACTCTTCTTCTGCTGAGAAAGATCCAGAGGCAGTCATCTCAGGAGGGTGTCGGAAATGCAGCTGAAGTGGAGGCAAGCCCCCCTGGACTGTCCAGTGGGGGCCTCCCTCCTCCACCTCCTACTTCCCAGGATGGTTCAGATTATGAGCCAGAGGTGGTGAAACCACCCAGCCCTGGTGAACAATGATGTATGAAGCATTGAGAACAGTTCCAGTGACTTGGGAGACGTGTCAGGCTATAGCCAGCTCTATGAGGCCTTCTTTATATAGCCAGCTTTGCCGGAAAGCTCCCTAAGAAGTTGCAGGTGGGAGCTGGGCACATCCAGACTGGGGCCTGGATAAAAGGTTGAGCAAGTGTTGGCAACGACATTGGTATTTGCCCCTGGTATCTGTGCATGCCGCATGATCCTGAACCCTTGGCTTGACTTGGACTTCGTGTATGATTTCGGACTGATCCTGACTTTGCCTCTCCTTCACCCTTAGTTGGATTGTGGACTGTTTGATGAATTGCTTTTGGTCTTGTGTCTTATCATCTCTGACTATGAACAACCTTGAAGCTGTTATCTTAATAGCTACTCTCTTGGCAGGGCTCCCAGTTAGAACAAGCTTGCATGTTTGGAAAACATACACTATCTGAGACAGGACACCCAGCCATTTTCCTGCTTTGCTGGCTTTTGGACTGTAGGGCAGTTAGGACTGCAGGAAGGCATTCAAGGCTGTGATTCTGGTGGTGAGGAGGTGATGGGTGCTGAAGGAAGGCATTCAAGATTGTGATTCTGGTGGTGAGGAGGTGACGGGAGCTGAAGGAAGGCATTCAAGACTGTGATTCTGGTGGTGAGGAGATGACGGGAGCTGCACAAGAGGTGGGGCACACATGTGTTGCCCACTGCTTTTTTAAGCCTTTTGATAAACTATTATTTAGGCTGTTATTAAATGCCAAGTCTGTCTGACCACTGATAAGGATCAGAATGTACTAAATGCTGTGTTTGTTCTAGGAGGAAGAAGAGGAGGAGGAAGCAGAAGTGTAAGCAATAAGGACCTCACCATTGGTAAGTTCTCTAATGCAGAAGATCAGTGTCTAAAAATGCAAGACTTGTAGCTTTCAACCTTTTCCAACTTGAGGGCCAACTTTATCCCCAAGCTACAACATGGGCTGTGTCATCTCCTGGTTTGAGGGGTGGGAGGCTTGGCCAAGGTGCTGTCAGTGGACCTCTTCCTGGAGTGAGTTGACCTCTTTCATGGTGCTGCCTCCACTGCCCATTTGGTTTAGCCCTTTGGGCCCAGTCTTCACAGCCATCTAGAGGTAGAGGTGAGCAGCAGCAATTGCTCCTTTTCCTTGTTCAAGTCACTGCTCATTTAGAGGAACAGGTGAAGAGCAGAGGTAGCAAGAAGGTGGAGCAACAGGGGCACCATAAGTTGGTAGTGGGCCCACTGCTGGGTTGTGAGCCTTGACAAGTGCTCAGTGATGCCAATCCCTGAACGTGAGACACAGTGTAATTCCCCCACACACACATACATGCACATATTTTTGTCTTTCCTTCTCTTTTCCATTTTCTTTTTTGTCTTTCTCAGGGTATTTGTCTTTCTCAAGACATATCTGCATTTAGACATAAAGATTTAACTATCATCCCTTCTCCCTAGAAATCCCTAGAACTGACATTCTGTGGAGGAAGGTGGAATAGAATCTGTAGCGGAATCATTAGCACTAAACTACAAGGATTTGGTCAGGTCAGGGGGAGCAGTAGAGAAACTTACTTAATTTGTAGCATATTTCTTTATTTCATACATTTATAACCCAAACTTCCTTCCATTGTGGAACTCAAGGGACAACACCAATGAGATCTGGACATGCTTAACTTCAGCAAGATAGCTTTCATCAGGCTTCCCCAGACCATGCCTTTCTCCCTCCCTCAGAATACAAAGGTAGAAGTACCACCGGTATGACCCCTGCCCCCTCAGACCAGGCTACAAGCAACCTGTGGGCTCTGACCTACTGGTCAAAGAGTAGTGTGCTAAACCAGAGGTGGGCAGACTTCAGGCTTGAGGAATCTACTTTGTTTTTTAATAGAACCCCAAGATCCACCAACTAAAGCCTGGTGCAAAAGACATACCATTAGAATTAAAGAATTCTGAGCCCATGGATTTGTTTTGGGTATCAAAATTGGAGTTCATAGTCCTTCAGCACAAAAATCTACTCCTCATTATCTCCAAGTTTACTTTGTTTCAGCAGTATAATTTAGGGAGGTGGGGAAGAATTGTTTTCTTGCTGCTATTGGTAAACCACTGGGAGTCAGAAACCCTTGGTGATCTACCACAGATCACCCAGAGATCGACTGGTAGATCCAGATCTACTGTATGCTGCTCACCCCTGTGCTAAACAAAGGGGTGGGGGAGAAAGCCTCCCCAACAAGGTTGTGTGACCAAGGGACATACACTGAGCTGGCTGGTATCAGTCTGGCTAGGGAAATGACCATCATTATGGTGGGAGGCTCTGCACATTGTAAGGCCCTGGGAATGAGGGAATGTAGTATCTTTTCATATATTCTACACAGAAAGGCCCATTGCATTCCAGCCACGGGGTCCATGTCAATGTCATTTACTCCTATGGAGAAAATAAAGACCAATTATTGTGTGTGGGGAGAAGAGAGCATTTCTATGGCCCCTGGGAGAGCATTCCAGGAACCATAGGATTGCTCGGAAACCCCCTCCAAGGTTGGAGAAAGCACTCCAGGCTTGGAAGGGGGACTCAGAGACCCAGCCCCAGGCCCTGACCCTGACCCCTCACAGCCAGCTCAGAGAGAACCACGCTGGCTGCCTTTCTGAGGTTGGAAAAGCAAGCTCAGAGGAGGAGGCAAGGGGGTATTCTGGTGGGTGGGGAGGGGAGGAGACTGGAGAGGCCAGAATATTATTCATCCTGAGCTTCCTCCAGCCTCCTTCTCCCTCTCTAGAGAAAATTGCCCATCTAGCAAAAATCACCAAACATGGAGGACGAGAAGCCCGAGAAGGTGAAGATTGCCTCCACTGTTCCTTCTGCTTCAGCCTGGCAAGGCAGAGGAATCTTGGAAGCCTCCAAGTCTGGAGGCTTCCAAATGGTGAGGGTGCAATCAATAGCATTGCACACTAAATGTGCTTTGTGCTTCTGATAGCTCCAGCATCTGGGCTAAGGGGTATGTTCTGCTCTCTCTCTCTCTCTCTCTCTCTCTCTCAAATGAGATGGCTGTGTTTTTAATTTGTCCCATAGGACTCAGTGGGAGAATCAAGACTCCTCCTATCTGCATAGCCCAGCCCCTTCATTTGCATAGGTCCACCCTGAGTCTGCTTTGTTTTCTTTTTTTGCTGGTAATGCTAACAATGATGCTACCCTCAGAAGTGTTCTTTTCTTTGGAGTAACAGATAGATACAGGTTGCAGTGAATGTCCCAGACATGATTCATGCTGACAGTTCCAAATCAATCATGAATGCCCCCCAAATGGGAGCTCTTTAGCCATTTTTTTCAGATATACACTAGTTAACTCAAACTATCACATGTAAGGGGATGGTTAGCAGTGAACAGCAGATCCCCGAGCTTTCAGATGTGCACAATCTTTGTGCAGGATTTTCAGCACAACTGAACATCAGCAGAATGTTCACCACCTTTCGAAGATTCACTGTAATGTATATACATCCATATTTGTATGACATATATGCATTCACTCACCTCTCCCAATCTGCCCTGCTCTTCTTTCCAGATGCCACCTGAATTCTACTGATATCTGAAGCAACACCTGGCAACTAAACAACATACCCTGTTCCCTGCTAACCAGAGACAGATCACATTATGAAATATCTATAGCTGTGGTGGTGGTGGTGATTGCTGGTTCCTAGTGAATGATTCAGGTTCTCCTGTAGAACATGCTACTGTCTGCTCTGTTTAAGCTTCATGACAATAAAAAAAATATAGCACTCACTTTTCTTGTTTCATATTTTCAAGTAGTACATTGGAATGTGTTTTTTTTAGCACAACATTATAACTACGGCCATAGAAGTTACTAGTCCTCAATAACAACAGCAGCAAATACTATACTTGTTCCTGGCCTGGCATCATCACCCAGCATACTGGGGCATTTGCTGAGGCCCATATACTCCAGCTGGGCTCACTATTGCTGACACAATGCCTGTCTCCACCCAGCATACACTACCACTCCCCCACCCCCCACAGTGGTGCTGCTGAAACCACCACCCTCCTTGCCATGTGGCTGCTTGAATGCTTACCTGGAGGCACAACTGTGTGAGGGGGAGATTGGCACTGACCCCACCCCTCCCCCTTGCACACTCACTTTTTGGATTTCCCACTTGGCTCCCAGACAGTTACAGAACTGCCGCCACTACTGAATAAATGTGTTCACTCTTGAGCATGAGAAGGGAAGGGGCAAACAGCTTCAGAAGCAGCACCACAGAGGGCCCAAGCTGTGATGGACACTGGGGGTTGGGGTGTTGTGCTGAGTGGCCACTGAGGGCAGCCTGCCCAAGATGCCCCAACGGATATAGGCCTGCTGTCTTATCAAATACACCCATGCTAGTTATTTGTGAAACATGGAGGCGGAAATAGAAGAAATAAAAAAGAACACCCACATTTTATTTATTTACAATTCTCTTGCCTGGAAATCTTGCTGGACCTACTTTGTTTGTTTGTTTTGTTTTGTTTTGTTTTTGCTAGAACCTCCAGATCCACCAACCACAGCCAGGAGCAAAAGACTTCAAATGAAGGAACAGTGTTCCTCTGAGCAAATTCTGAACCTATGGATTTGAACAGAGCTGAGCTCACAGTCCATTCACACCAAATCCGCTCCTCCCAGTCATTCCAAGACTTCTCTGTTTCAGCAGCCTAGGGAAAAGTAAACTGTGCTGTGTTCTTAAACAGGGAGGCAGAAATATCTGCTGATCTACTGAATATCACTCAAAGATCTGCCAGTAGTTCCCAATCTCCCTTCTGGCCACCCCTGTTGTAGGTTGTAAACCTGAGGGCAAAGACTGTCTTATTACTGACCTGAATAAGCTGCTCTGGTAGGGTTTTTTTTTAGCTGAGGAATGGGACAAAACATGATTTAAAATAATAAATAATAAAACTAGTGTAAATCCCATATCACCACAGGGGCTAGCAGTCTCATTATGATGGGATAAAAACATGTTTGCCCATTTCCCTTGCAACTGGAAGACTTTCAAAATAAATGTACTACAAATAAACCAGCAAAGTTGACCCCCCCCCCAGATGCTGTTTTTAAAAAGATTGTTTACCATTACTTGATGTTTGAGGTCAAAAACATGTAATGTAAGATTTTCTCTCTTCTCCCTCTGGTGTCCTTTCAGCTCTTTCTCCTCAGTTTCTCTTCCTCCTCTCTAACTATCACCAACTGACTTTTCTTTAGCCCCTTTCCCAACATTCTGTGCCTGTCCTTTCATTGGCTCAGCTCCAAGAGCTCACAGGACTAAGCATTATTACATGTGCATGCACACAGTGTGTCACATGTTACATTACATGCACAGTGTGGGACATATGCATTAACCTCCCCTTTGCCTCACCCCTCTCTCTTTCTGATCTGCCCTATGCTCAAGCTTGGAATTTTTTTGAAGTTTCAAAATTTTCTGCATGTCTATGCTGCTCAGGCTTCAGTTTAAAAAAAAAAAAGAGCAAAATCAATCTGGTTGATCTCTAGTTATAAGCATTACACTACTGTATTATATAAGCTGTTAGGAAGGTGTACTTAGCAACTGTGCCCAGTATTCATTCTCCATTCTCTGGCCTTGTAATGTTTGCAGCATCTTGTCTGTGCAATTAGACCATAAATCACACATGCGTGCGCGCATGCACACACAGAGAGAAAGAGAGAGAGAGAGAGAGAGTTGTTTGGGTTTTTGAGAAGTCAGGTTTCTTTATTTGCAAAAGGGGCTATGTGAAAATCTGCTGCAAAGAATGGCTAAACTTCTACAAAAGTCATTCAAGAAGACATGACAGAAACATGGTGAATATCATCCGGAGAGCTGTTGTGGTTGATTTTTCAGAGTCTAATACTGTAAAAGAAGAAAAGAAACAATGGTAAGAATTCAAACTTAGAAAGAGCTGCAATAAGGCATTATAAAAAGCAAGCTTAGATTTTAGGTATGGAACTGAGATCAGGGCTCTGTTTAAGCCCCAATAAGGAGGGAGAACTAAGCAGCAGTGGCACAAGCAGCTGTAATTCTCTAGATTGCTACATCATGCTAGATTTGTAGCCCCTACGCCAGTGGTACAGCCTGCGCTTAAGCATTAGGGCAGATTCCTGATCTTTCCCAGCTATTAGCTGTGGTCACTAAATGGAGCTTCTGTGTTCAGTGGTAGTATACCAGAGGTGTCAAACCCTCTTTCAGCTCGAGGGCTAGATTGAATTTCAGAGAAGCTCTTGGGGTACACATTCTAGTGGTGGGTGGAGCCTAAGGCAAAAGGGGCAGGGCCAAAGGCAAAGGGGACGGGAGCCAAATTACCCCAAATACCAGCATAATTTAACTTAAAGCTCTTAGTACTGGTAGTTAAGCCTTGGGAGAGGCATTTCAACCTTTTAGAATGTGGAAAAAAACTTCACAAAAGCTGGAAAACCATCCACATATTAGTGGTTGGGGGAAAGGGATTGGGCCCAGGAAAAACGGGACCCCCAGATGGGTGGATTGGGGTCCCAGCTGGGCCAGATTTCCCCCATGGGCCTGATGTTCAGAACCCCTGTAGTATATCTCTCAGTAACTGGTGCTGAGGGAAAACAGCAGATGATGTCCTCTGCCTCCATGTTTTCCTCATGAGCTTTCTTGGCACCTATTAAAAAAAGCCTGTTCAATGGATTCATCTGGGCAGGGCAACATCAGAAATTTCCCCCTAACCTCGCTAAATGCTCGAACAGAGCTCCTCTGCAGACAGCTGTCTACACAGAGGGATCTATCCATGGCCACCACTGGAAACAGCTTGCTGGACTTGATGGCAGTGATGGATGTGAAATTCAGTTCAGTTCTGACAAGAATTTACCAAAATTTGCAAAGTCCTCCATATTCAGGACAGAAAGAACTTGAGATTAAGGGCATGATCCTATGCATGTTCAGACAGAAAAAAGCCGGACAACTCCCAGCATTCCCCAGCCAGCCTTGCTGGCTCAGGAATGCTGGGAGTTGTAAGATTGTTTTTCTTGTCTTAACATGCATAGGATTTCACTCTAAAACAATCTGAATGTGCGAGAAATCAAAATGGACAGATTTCATCCATCCAGGCACAGAGTGTTGAGCACTTAGGTCTAAAAGTCCCTATGTCTACTCTGTACAATGTTTGGAGCTTCCCCCCCCCCCTTGAGACGTACATCTAAAAA
Organism: Heloderma suspectum; assembly: GCF_057233095.1. Classification (NCBI taxonomy): domain Eukaryota; kingdom Metazoa; phylum Chordata; class Lepidosauria; order Squamata; family Helodermatidae; genus Heloderma; species Heloderma suspectum. The sequence goes on from NC_139467.1 coordinate 17,535,517, forward strand.
TGCTGCTGTCTCACAGAGAGGGATGCAAAATGCACCAGACTGTCCATTCTAAAAGGGTCTTTCATATTCTAAATATGGAAACTGGTTTAGTTGGGAGAAACAGGGCATAGCCTGAAGGCACATGAGGCAGCCATCTTGCTACAGCTAAGCAGGTTTGGGTCTGGCCAGCGCTTGGAGGGGAGACCACCTGGGAACCACAGGTAGCCACCTTGAGTTCCATGATGGAAGAAAGGTGGGATATAAATGTAATAAATAAAACAAAATAAAAACAGAAACTGACAAGATTCATCCATTCAGGCCCAAGTCTTTGAGTGCTTTGCTCTTAAAAGTCAGGCTTTGAATCCCTCTATATTCAGCCAGGTGTGTGGTGCTGAATTAGAGCTACAACCTCCCCCCGCCCCGCACTCTCTTTCGACAGACTCGTCCTCAGTTTTAAAAGCTTTATGGCAGAAGGTACAACATAGTCCTCTCCATGCTGGGAATGGCTATACCTATTGAATCTGTCTGGTGCAAAAGGCTGAGCATTTCACTTTGTTTTGTTTTTTTTTATAATAATTTACCAACAGTTGTGTAGTTCATGGGGGTGAGCGGATGACTTACCCGGTTCCAGTCCAGGGCATCCACTGGGGGGGGGGGAGACAATCCGTCCCTCCCCCCTGGAATCCTCCCTAGCTGCAGCCATACTTCCGGCCGCTGCTGCTGCGCTGCGGCCACAGATGGCGGCCGCTATGCCTTCGGCCATGATAGGCTACGTAAATACTTACATAGCCTATCAAGGCAAAGAGCAGGGGCACAAATGGCATCCATTTATTTTACTTTTTTCAATCTGAAGTCCCTTCTTTCCTGAATATGAACTACTAGGGATGTTGGAGAATTCCGCCACTGACTCCAGTGAGGCCGGATTCTTTAGAATCCCCTGCTCTTTGCTGTGATAGCCTACGTAAATACTTACATAGCCTATCATGGCCTAAGGCACGGACGCAAATGGCGGCCACTACAACAGGCACCATTTGGGACCACAGCAGCCCGGCAGCGGCCGGAAGACGACCCGGAGCTGGCGGAATGGAGCACTCACCTCTGCACCCCTCCGGAATATGTCCAGGCTGGCTCCTCCATGCAGTGATCCTGCGGAGCCGGCCGCTGGCTCCACAGCACTGGCGATACGGCCAGCCGCCGTTGCCGTGCCGTATCGCTGTGCTAAGTCTGGACGCACACAAATGGCGTCCACTATGCCATTTCGTCCCTGTTTTTTCATGCAATAGGCTACGCAAATATCTACGTAAATATAATTTGTGTAGCCTATCACGTGAAAACAGGGACACAAATGGTGTAGTGGACGCCATCTGAATCCGGACTGAGCACAGCGATAAGGCATGGCAATGGTGGCTGGCTGTATTGCCAGCGCTGCGGAGCGGGCGGCCGGCTCCGCAGGATCACCATGGAGAAGAGCCGGCCTGGATAGATTCCGGGTGGAGGGACAGATCGCCTCCCCCCCTCGGACCCCCCCCCCAGCCAGAATGGGGTAAGTGATCTGCCCACCCCTAGTAGCAGCTGACTTGCCCCGGTGGGGGTAGGGATGCAGGAGAAATTTGAGACAGTCTAAAATGAGCTCCCATTGAGATTTCTAAGAATCTGGCCTGTAGGATCTGCTGTGAAGCTACCCCCTTGGGCTGCGCAGCAGAGTCCATGGACTTTCAGATGATTTTTTTTTTTAACTTTCCCGAAATGTACGCATATACATTCATAGGAAAATACATAAGTTTCTGCTGAGGAAATGTTGAATGGAATGGGAGACAAGACAATATGCTAAATGTTACGTACTAAGGTAAATTATGTAAATACTTACGCAAATACGTACGTAATTATTTGTGTATTTTTCCGCATGATTGAAAAAAAATGCATCTGTCTGTGAGCACCTGACTATCCAAGAAACACAGACAGAGTGGATTTTACACAGTCTGTACATCCCTAGGTGTGGGGAGGTGGGGGCTCAGTATCTCTGTGCTCCTAAACTGTGTAACTAATTGAAGGTTTCAAACAAGGGGTTACTAATACTCACCAAGATAATGGGAGCCTCATTTTTCTGTAAGGCAAAACAAAACAAAACAAAATGTGTTATTTGTGCACTTGCACATACCTGACTCAGATCGATCCATGATCTCTGAGTTAGTGTAGCAAAGATACCTTGGCTTGGGGAAGGCTCAAGCATCTATCAAGAATTGTGCCACTGCATGCTGACCCAAGGGGACAGTTTTTATCAGATATTCTTTACCATATCAAGTCATCATGACAGAGCCATCATTCGATAACCAGCTATATTACTTATACAGCGGTACTTCTTGCCATGGCAGCTGGATAATTATGCAAACCTGTTTACAATCAATGTTGTTAATGATTTCAACTCTGTTAGGTTTTATGTGGAAAAAGATATTAATTATGACAGATGTTTATGCATACCATCAATGGACATCTACTTCTAAATTTGTGTAGTGATTAGAGTGTTGGACCGGGACTCCGGAGACCCAGGTTCTAGACCCCACTCAGCCATGAAGCTCACAGGATGACTTTGGGCCAGTCACACACTCTCAACCTGACTGACCCCACAAGGTTGTTGTGAGGCAGAAATAGAGAAGAAGAGGATCATGTATGACACCTTGGGTTCTTTGGAGGAAAAATGGTGGGCTATAAGTAACAAATAAAATAAATAACTCATCTGTGGCATAAACAGATGGATGTGAAGTTTGCAAAGGGCATTGACTAAGTGCAATAAAGTTATAACACAACTTACAGGGGAGAAAGTGCTGTCGTAATGGCTACAAGACACTTTCCAACCCCCATATGCAGATTGGGGTGGGAGTAAAAGAGATCTTACTTCATGGTGTTTTTAAGCATCTCATTGTGGTGCCATAATGGGAAGTCATGCATTGCTTTGCAATCTGAGTACAAGGATAAGGTAGGACACCTATGAGCAGGTAAGGATGCATTGCTAGAGTCTGGGAATTAGAAAACTAACCAATGGATGAAGGTTTGCTTCTGCCATGGGCAACATGTCAAGCAATCAGTTTTACAATCTCTTGTCGTTGGTAACAGTGGGTTGACGTCTTTCAGTCCCATTCATTCCATAGGGTCTACTCTAAATATGACTTAGTCTGGATTCACCCAGTAAGTATGATTTTAGCAGTATGCATTTGACAGCAAATTGAAGAAAAGGGGAGCTTTACATCTCAGAAAGGGTGTGCTGCTGCACCTGGAATTTTTACAGAATGAGAATTTATTGGGACAGTCTGTGTGTGGCAGAAGAGTTCTGGGACAGGGTGAATCCATGGCTGCTAAATTTGATTGTGGCATGATGAGGAAAACATCTGCCTGCCCTTAAAGAACTGCTACTCTGAATGGGTCCAACCCTGTTGCCTTCTCAGGAATGGTCCCAAAGGAACTGATAGCAATCTACCTTGTCCAGTTTCTGGGAAAGCTATCCAATCAGGCAACTTCAGAGATGTCCAACAGATACCGTGCAAGTATTTTGTTTGGAGTTGAAGGGAATAGTAGGGGAGATGGTGATCTTCCCATAGCCTTTGGACCCCCAGAAATAGTTCTAGAGCAGGGATGGGCAACTTCAGACAGTCCAGGGGCCAATTTCCCTCTCTGGAGCCACTGTGGGCTGCACTCTTACCACTGCTGCTGTGGCCAGAAAAGGGAGGAGTCACATTCTAAGCCTAGAATAGAGCCTAGCTTGAAATTAAGCCACATTTGTCCATTCTAAGCCTCCACAGCAGTTTGCTCCTGAATTTTGCCCCTTTTTTCTTGGGAAAAATTAACTAAATAGGGGCAATGAAGGGCAATGGGGAGTGGTGAGGGCTGCAGTTGGGGGAGGGAGCCTCATGCAGCACGTGGGCCACATGCTACCCACCCCTGCTCTAGGGTATTCACCAGAGGGCTTTTGAATTGTAAACCCAGAAAGCTTAGCCTATAATCAGCTCCCACACAAATGGGAACAAGTCTGCCAAGCTGATTGATAAACCAAATTGGGAAATCTGCAGATCTCCACTACTTACTCCGTTGCTGTTGACGGTGTTGTCACCATCGAAGTCTCCATTAAAGCTGCCAACATCCTATCGAAAGAGCACAAGGGGATGCATTAGTGTTTGGGGGTCTCCATGTCTCTAAGCATTACAAAGTCTTATCTCTTCATGTCTAATCAGCAACAGTTACCCATGCCTTTGTTACCTCACAGATGGACTACTGTAATGCACTCTACATGGGACTATCCTTGATGACATTCAGAAGATTCCATTGGTGAAAAATGTGGTAGCTCAGCTGTTCATAGGTGTATGGTATCATGACCATATTACCCCATACTGAAAGATCTGCACTGGTTGACAATTACTTTCAGGCTCAATTCAAGTGGGTGTTTTTCACCTTTATAAAGCTCTAAGGGCTCTGGGTACCCATAAGCCCCCGAACTTGGAGACTGAGTATCCTATGCAGAGAAGGAGGTGTGTGGTGAATGATTTCCCAGTTTCGGGGCAGTTTTTCTGCATTGTAAAAGTTTGACAGGCCTGTCCTAAGGCTTGGATGCTGGCAGTGACAGTTTTAAGCTAAAAGATCCTGGTATTTTTGGTACTGTGGCGCCACCTCCTTTTGCCTTTAGCTCTGCCCACCTTGCTTTTAGCCCCTCCCACCATTGTAATGTGGCCTCTGAGAGCTTCTCTGAAATGGAATTCAGTGCTTGGGCTGAAAGAGGTTCCCCACCCATGTTCTACAGCCACAGGCCTGGACTCCAGGAGATGCTTCTCCAAATAAGCACCATTCCCAATGGCACCAATGCTGGGAGAATAGATGTAGGACACAGGAGTCCAAATCCTGCCACACTGAAACAAGTGCAGGTGCCTTTTCTCCTGAATAAGCTTTATCTGAGCCCAGTGCAATCAGAGCATATCCCATTTGTGGAATCTCCAAGACTCAAGGAGTACCTGTCATTGTATGTGGGAATCATGAAATCCCAAATCCCATTGATCTGGAAATGAAACATGGAGCCTTTATATGGGAAAACAGCAATGCTTGAGCTCAAATGCCACATTAGCAGCCAGATCTATGCAGAGTTAAGCAGACCTTAAGCATGTAGATTTCAACAGGCTAACCATGCATAGAAATGAGCTGTAAGATGGCAGGGAAATACTATGAGATCAGGGTTGCTCTTCCAGTGGTCAGAGGAACTGTGCTCATTAAAGGAGTAAAGTCAGAACCTGCTGAAACCTGGGGGTGAAACTCTGAGAAGCAAAGAGGCCTAATCCTATCTTCAATGTGGCACCCTAATATGGGGCACACTGTCCAGGGTAGGTAGATTTTATGTTGACTTTACTAAATGGGAAGCCAAGACATAACAATTACTAGAGGTGGGTGGGAGAATACATCCCAGGGACATTTGCCCTAGGTAGCACCAACTGAGGTAACCTCTAAAAAATCCACACATCCCTAGAAGACCCTTTCCTAGTATCATCCATACCTCATGTTCCCCCCATCTTAAAGGAACACATTGGGGACCACACTGTCAACTTCTTTAAAATGTTGAGACAACCTTTCCAACCCTCAGAGATGCCCATCTTCTGCTAGTGCTGGGCCAGTCAAAAATGAAGCCTGCATTTTTTTTTAAGTTTAATAGAACACAGGAAGTAAGTAGTGGCATTGGATAATTTAAGGTAAAAATTGAAGTGTGGCTTAATGCAGTTCGACTTGCCAGCCATCCAGCCCACTAGCTGTGCCATCTGCCAAATTACTGCATTCCATTCCCAACCTCTGGTTCCCATTTGTTTCCCTATCAACTAGCATTGATTGGCATCAAACTGAATGGGAAGAATTTCTTTCCTCTCTAACTATGAGAAGGCAGGAGAACACCTCCACTGTATTAGGAGACTAGAGTTGCTGCCTTCAGTGGTCCAAGGGGAAGGGCAATTGTGCTCATCAAACAGCTGCATTCAGCCCCTGATGAAACTTGATTGGCCAGCTCAGAGGACACAGAAGCCTTGTCCTGTCTTCAATCTAGCAGTACAATATGGGTAACCATTGCAGGGCAGTTTGATTTTGTGTTGACTTCATTAGATGGGAAGCCAAGCATGAGAATTCCAGGGAGGGGGAGTGGACCCAGAGGCATTTGCCATGCATGTACTGATGTTTTCTCACAAATGCACACAGCTTTGGTGGTTCTCAAAAGACCCTTCCCTAATCCATCCATCCCCAATGTTCCCACATTAATTCCAAACCATGAAGTTGAATACCGTGTCCACATATTGACTTCTTTGAATGCTTAGACCATCTTTCCAGACTGAAAAGATGCCTAAGGCAGTTTCCCATCAGCTAGTGCTGGGTCTGTCATAGGCAATGCCTTTGGGATATTGGGGTGAGGTTATTAGAACACAGGAAGTAAGCAATGACAGTGAACATTTTAAGGTAATGGATTAATAAATGGATCATAAGCACTTGGGGATACTTACTCCTGGAGCAGCTGCATATACATTCTGTAATTTTAAAAAAAGGGGGAAGAAGTTAAGAATGTTCATGAATATCCAAGCACACAGCCCCCTGATTTTGACATTTCAGCAGTGATGAAGAACAATTATATTCCCACTGAAAGGATACTCTGTCCCTACAACATTCTGTTCATGAAGGTGGATTAATGTATATATTCTGCTGTAATATAACTGTGTGAGCTTGTGAGGGCCCTCCTTTAAACCAACACTTGAAGTTATTCTGTCTTTTCTCCCTCTCTAAGCCTTCTATTTGGAGCCACCTCTCCAAACGCTTCAGTGATGCAACCTCTCTCCTTCTTCGCCCTTTGAGGTTCTTCCTCAACTACCTTTCTGTTCCCATAAACCTTTGGCCCAAACAAAAAGAAATGCAAGAAAACAAAGTGGCTGTCTGATGAGGCTTTACAAGTAGCTGAGGAAAGAAGGGAAGTGAAAAGCAACAGAGAAAGGGGAAGATATATCCAACTGAATGCAGAGTTCCAGAGAATAGCAAGGAGAGACAAGAAGGCCTTCTTAAATGAACAATGCAAAGAAATCGAGGAAAACAACAGAATGGGAAAGACTGGAGATCTTTTCAAGAAAATCAGAGATCTCAAGGGAATGTTTTGTGCAAAGACGGGCATGATAAAGGACAAAGAAGGCAGGGACCTAACAGAAGCAGATGAGATTAAGAAGAGGTGGAAAGAATACACAGAAGAACTATACAGGAAAGATCTTAATGTCCCTGATAGCCATGATAGTGCGGTCACTGAACTTGAGCCGGACATGCTAGAGAGTGAAGTCAAGTGGGCCTTAGGAAGCATTACTAACAACAAAGCTAGCGGAGGTGACAGCATTCCAGCTGAGCTATTTAAAATCCTAAAAGATGATGCTGTTAAAGTGCTGCACTCAATATGCCAACACATTTGGAACACTCAACAGTGGCCACAAGACTGGAAAAGGTCAGTTAACATTCCAGTTCCAAAGAAGGGCAATGCCAAAGAGTGTTCAAACTACCATACAATTGCGCTCATTTCACATGCCAGCAAGGTGATGCTCAAAATCCTACAAGCTAGGCTTCAGCAGTATGTGAACCGAGAACTACTGGAAGTACAAGCTGGGTTTTGAAGAGGCAGAGGAGCTAGAGATCAAATCGCCAACATTCACTGGATCATGGAGAAAGCAAGAGAATTCCAGAAAAACGTCTATTTCTGCTTCATTGGCTATGCTAAAGCCTTTGATTGTGTGGATCACAACAAACTGTGGAAAATTCTTAAAGAGATGGAAGTACCAGACCACCTTACCTGTCTCCTGAGAAACCTGTACGAGGGTCAAGAAGCAACAGTAAGAACCAGACATGGAACAACTGATTGGTTCAAAATTGGGAAAGGAGTATGACAAGGCTGCATATTGTCACCCTGCTTATTTAACTTATATGCAGAGTTCATCATGAGAAATGCCGGGTTGGATGAATCACAGGTCGGAATTAAGATTGCTGGGAGAATTATCAACAACCTCAGATACGCAGACGATATGACCCTAATGGCAGAAAGCGAAGAGGATCTCAAGAGCCTGTTGTTGAGGGTGAAAGAGGAGAGTGCAAAAGCTGGTTTGAAACTCAACATTACAAAAACGAAGATCATGGCATCTGGCCCCATCACTTCCTGTCCTGGCATATGGAAGGGGAAGAAATGGAAGGAGTGACAGATTTTATTTTCTTGGGCTCCAAGATCACCGCAGACGGTGACTGTAGCCATGAAATTAAAAGACACTTGCTCCTTGGGAGGAAAGCTATGGCAAACCTAGACAGTATAGTAAGAAGGAGAGACATCACCTTGCCGACAAAGGTTTGTATCATCAAAGCTATGGTTTTCCCAGTAGTAACGTATGGCTGTGAGAGCTGGACTATAAGGAAGGCTGAGCGCCGAAGAATCGATGCTTTCGAACTGTGGTGCTGGAGAAGACTCTTACGAGTCCCCTGGACTGCAAAGAGGTCAGATCAGTCCATCCTAAAGGACATCAACCCTGAGTGCTCATTGGAAGGACAGATACTGAAGCTGAAGCTCAAATATTTTGGCCACCAAATGCAAAGAGAAAACTCCCTGGAAAAGACCCTGAAGCTGGGAAAGATTGAAGACAAAAGGAGAAGGGGACGACAGAGGATGAGATGGCTAGATAGCATCACTGATGCAATGAATATGAGCTTGAGCACACTCGGGGAGAGAGCGGAGGACAGGAAGGCCTGGTGTGCTATGGTCCATGGGGTCACAAAGAGTTGGACACAACAAAATTAACCTATGCTGAAGTGTATACAACTAAACTGAATATTTATTCTTGCCACTTCTCTACACCTACATCTTTTTCTTCCTTCCTCCCTTGTATTGAATGTTAGATGGTAAACTCTATGGGGCAGAGACGCTTCTTCTTATTAGTCCTCAGTTAAGTGCTCTGCACACTGGCATCCCTATAGAATGTCTCAAACAGAAAGAAGCAGACTCAGCCAAAAAGGCCCTTGCAATGTTAAGGAGAGACCATTTCTTTGCTGAGAACTTGGCAGTAGTCATCAGCTTTGAAACGTGGAGAAATTCTGGGTACCGCTACTTACGCCATTGCCATTGCCTCCTACAGCATTGCTACCATATGTGTTACTTTGATCAATGCCGCCTCCATTCTGGAAAGAAGCAGGAAAACATCTTGTTAGGTGGGTGGATGATGGTGGGTGTGGAAAACAATGTAACACCCTGCAGTGAAGTCTGTGTCAGAGGATGTGAACAGCATATACTGGGTTGGGATCTGGGATATGCATCCGGGCAGTATTTGGACTGAAGAAACTAAGGTAGTTAGGAAGCTTCTTCCCCGTAATATCTCAAATGTACTTTCAGAACATATGCAGCCCCTATCAAAACTCAATAGTGCAACTCAGGGGGACACAGATGACTTTAATTCCATAACATGGTCACTTTGGTGGATGACCTACACCAGGAACTGGATAGCAGGAGTGTGGACTTGCTATTTCTTCTGGAATCTCAGCAGCCTTTGTGACTATCAACCATGGTAACCTTCTGGGATGACTGGCAATATTGGGTCTCAAGGCTCATACTGTCAGGTTGTGTCCAGAAGGTGGTGTTGTGGAACTACTGTTAGGTACCACACCCATATTGCTCTAAATAGCCATATTGAATATTTGAAGGCAATGTTTTGGATCACAGGTACTATTGGATACTTACTCCTGGAACAGCTGCATAGACATTCTGCAATTTAAAACCGGGGGAGATGTGTAAGAACATCCACAAATATCCAAGCTATTCCCACCCAGATTGATTGCAGCAAGGCATATCCACCACAGAATAAGGCCTCGATCCCTAAAGTGGGCCTTCCAAGATGTGGCACACCATTGGAGGAATGCCCTCCCCTTCAAGGCCCAATTGGTGCCAAAGTGGGTTTTGCTTTGGCACCAAGTTAGAACATGGCTTTTCACCATAGCCTTGAGGGCTAATTGAATTCCCTAAAGTTGCACACTATTTGAGGTGTTTTATCATGTTAGATTTTCAAACTGGCATTAGCTTGTTTAATGGTTTAATTAATATGCTTTTCACTGTCTAATTATTTGTCCTTTTATATTGTTTGAATTGATTTTATCTGTACACCACACTGGGATCTTAATGATATAGGGAAGGATACAGATGCTTTAATTAATTAATTAATTAATTAATTAAAAATAAAAATGAATCCCATCTAGGAAGATAGGGTCATGCACTTTGGCCATGACAGCAGGACTAGTACGAATAAGCGCCCCCGCTTCGCAAGTGACTCACCAATTTCTCCCTTTCTGCCCCTTATGCCTGGAACTAACCCCTGAACATATTTGTGATTAAAGTTCTCTCTCCCTTCAATCCTCCAGCCTCCTCTTTCCCATGTACCTTTGGCATCCCCTACTGAAACTAAGCCCAGGTACATAGAACTAAACTGTAGGCATCTTGCTATCTAAACAAGTACATAGAACTATACTGTAGGCATATTCTTGCTATCTACCATCACATACATCTTTTTCCCTACCAACTCTTTGTTGAATTTTGATGATAAACCCCTCAGGTCAGGGGCATTTCTTGTTATCAGTACTCAGTGAAGCACACTGACACTACCACAGAATATGGTAAAAAGACAAAAACCCAATCATCTGAAAAGCTTGCTACAATGTTAAGGAGAGACCATATTTTGGGGAGGATAGAGCAATACTGATCTGCTCAACTGGAGAGGAATTCTGGGTACCAATACTTACGTTATTGCCATTGCCTCCTACTTTATTGCCACCCCATATATTATTTTGACCAATGCCACCTCCATTCTACAAAGGAGCAGAAAGAGCATGCCATGAGGAAAAGCAACAAAACTCCCTGGGGTCTGGGCAGAATTTGGACTGAAGTAACTGTGGTAGATAAGGCATTTCAGACTCTTGAAGTTCCGGATGTGCCATCCGAACATACCAGTACATAAGAACCGATACATGTAATGTAAAATCCATGAGACCTGGGCTTCTTGGATTCAGAGCTTCCAGGTCAATGCTTGTGGCTATGAGAGAGAGTTGAGACCTAAGAAGTTTCTTTTTAGGAAATAACTGTTCTGTACATTTCTTGGTAAAATAGCCTTGTAACACCTAGGCTATCCAGTGGGACTGAAACAAAGAATTGAAGTGTGGCTTCATGTAGTTCGACTAGCTGTGCACCTGCCAAATTACTGCATCCCATTCCCAACCCCTGGTTCCCATTTGTTTCCCTCCATACAAAAACCAACTAGCATTGATTGGCATCAAACTGAACCGGTATAATTTTTCCCCCTCTAACTATGAGAATGCAGGAGAACACCTCCACTGTATTAGGAGACCAGAGTTGCTGACTTCAGTGGTCCAAGGGGAAGGGCAATTTTGGTCAAAGGGCTACATTCAGCCCCCGATGAAACTCAAATGGGCAGCTCTGAGGACATGGAAGCCTTGTCCCATCTTCAGTCTGGCAGTACAACGTGGCTAACCATTTATTTATTTATTTATTTATTTATTTCATTTCTATACCGCCCAATAGCCGAAGCTCTCTGGGCGGTTCACAAAACCATTACAGGGCAGTTTGACTTTATGCTGACTTCATTAGATGGGAAGCCAAGCATCAGAATTCTGGGGGGGGGGGATTGGACCCAGAGGTGTTTGCCATACGTGTACTGAAGTTTTCTCACAAATGCACACAGCTTTGGTGGTTCTCAAAAGACCCTTCCGTACTCCGTCCATCCACAATGTTCGCACATGAATTCCAAACCCTCAAGCTGAATACTGTGTCCGCATATTGACCTCTTTGAATGCTTAGACCATCTTTCCAGAATGAAAAGATGCCTAGGGCAGTTTCCCATCAGCTAGTTCTGGGTCTGTCATAGGCAATGCCTTTGGGATATTGGGGGAAGGTTATTAGAACACAGGAAGTAAGCAATGACATTGAACATTTTAAGGTAATGGATTAATAAATGTATCATAAGCACTTGGGGATACTTACTCCTGGAGCAGCTGCATACACATTCTGTAATTTTAAAAAAGGGGGAGGGAGTTAAGAATGATCATGAATATACAAGCACACAGCCCCCTGATTTTGATTTTTCAGCAGTGATGAAGAACAATTATAATATATTCCCACTGAAAGGATACTCTGTCCCTACAACATTCTGTTCATGAAGGTGGGATAACGTATATATTTTCTGCTGTAATATAACTGTGTCAGCCACCTGGTAGGGCCATCCTTTAAATAAACAAATGAAACATTTGAAGTTATTCTGTCTTTTCTCCCTCTCTATGCCTTCTATCTGGAGCCATGTCTCCAAATACCTTAATGATGCAAGCTCTCTCCCTCTCTGCCCTTTGAGATTCTTCCTCAACTCCCTTTCTGTTCCCATAAACCTTTGGCCTCCTGCAATGAACCTATGCTGAAGTGTGTACAACTAAACTGAATATTTATTCTTGACACTTCTCCACACCTACATCTTTTTCTTCCTTCCTCCCTTGTATTGAATGTTAGATGGTAAACTCTATGGGGCAGAGATATTTCTTCTTATTAGTCCTCAGTTAAGTGCTCTGCATACTGACATCCCTATAGAATGTCTCAAAGAGAAAGAAGCAGACTCAGCCAAAAAGGCCCTTGCAATGTTAAGGAGAGACCATTTCTTTGCTGAGAACTTGGCAGTAGTGATCAGCTTTGAAACATGGAGGAATTCTGGGTACCGCTACTTACGCCATTGCCATTGCCTCCTACAGCATTGCCACCATATGTGTTACTTTGATCAATGCCGCCTCCATTCTGGAAAGAAGCAGGAAAACATCTTGTTAGGTGGATGGATGATGGTGGGTGTGGAAAACAACGTAATACCCTGCAGTGAAGTCCATGTCAGAGGATGCGAACAGCATATACTGGGTTGGGATCTGGGATGTGCATCCGGGCAGAATTTGGACTTAAGAAACTAAGGTAAATAGGAAGCTTCTTCCTTCCCTTAATGTCTCAGATGTACTTTCAGAACATATGCAGCCCCTATCAAAACTCAATAGTGCAACTCAGAGGGCCACAGATTACTTCACATCCATAACACGGTCACTTTGGTGGATGACCTACACCAGGATAGCAGGAGTGTGGCCTTGCTATTTCTTCTGGAATCTCAGCAGCATTTGTGACTATCAACCATGGTAACCTTCTGGCAATATTGGGCCTTGGGGCTCTTCCTGTCAGGTTGTGTCCAGAAGGTGGTGTTGTGGGACTACTGTTAGGCACCACAATCATTGGTTTATGGTGTCTCACAGTGTTCAGTTCAGTCCCCCATGTTGTTTACATGTGCATGAAACTGCTGGGAGAGGTCATCCAGAGCTTTGAAGTGAGATGCCATCATCAATATGCTGATAACACTCACCTCTATTGGTGTTTGTCACTTAACACTGAGGAAGCAGTCAACACCCTTGAGCACTGCCTAAGCTTGTTCATGGGCTGGATGTTGGCGAACAAGCTGAGGTTATATTCAGAAAAGACAGAGGTGCTGTTGGTCCATAGAAAGCCTGGCTCAGGCATTGGGGTTCAACTTCTTCTGGACGGGGTCATGGTCCCCCTGAATGGTGAGTCTGGTAGCTTGGGAGTGCTCCTGGATCATTTCATATGCCATTCTTGGATTCTTGGGTGGCAGTGGTGGCAAGGAGCGCTTTTGCACAACTATGCCTAGTGATAGGGATGGATGAAAGTCCCTTACCTGGTCCCGCAGCTTGCTTCGCGGTGTGGGGGAGGCGCTCCGTTCCTCCCCCCAAAATTCTTGGTGGGGGGGAGGGGCCCCGTCCCTCCGGCTGAAATTCTGGCCGGGGGGAGGGGCCCCATCCCTCCCCGCCGAAATTCTGGCCGGGGGGGAGGCGCCCCATCCCTCCGGCCGCGAATCCTGTTGTCCTGCCGGGACGCAAATGGCAGCGGCCGTAGCTGCCGCCGTTTGCGTCCCTGCAGTCAGCCGTGATAGGCTACGTAAATGTTTATGAAATTGGTGGAGACATGGTCCGCCACCTCCCCCGCCACCTGCCGGGATGGGACTTACCTTGGTCGAATGTCCCTGGCGGCTGCGGCTCCCGGTGGCGGTGCGGCAGCGGTGCGGCAGCGGTGCAGCAGCAGCCGGTCCTCCGACTGGCTGCCGCCGCTGCCATTTCCAAGTGTAAAAAAACCAGCAACAACAACAAATGTGATAGGCTACGTAAAGATTTACGTAGCCTATCACGGCTAGATTTTCAAAAAACACCATGATAGGCTACGTAAATGTTTACGTAGCCTATCACGGCTGACTTTGGGGGGGGGGAAGCGCATACGCAAATGGTGGCGCCCATGGGCGCCACCATTTGCATTCCTTATTTGGGCACGTGTAGTCTACATAGACATTTATGTAGACTACGGCGAAAATAAGGGCAATGCAAATAGCGTTGCCCTTATTTTCGCCGTAGTCTACGTAAATGTTTATGTAGACTACACGTGCCCAAATAAGGAACGCAAATGGCGGTGCCCATGGGCGCCGCCATTTGCGTATGCGCTTTTTTCTTCCCCCAAAGTCAGCTGTGATAGGCTACGTAAACACTTACGTAGCCTATCATGGTGTTTTTTGAAAATCTAGCCGTGGTAGCCTACGTAAATCTTTACGTAGCCTATCACGTTTGTTGTTGTTGTTGTTTTTTTTACACTTGGAAATGGTGGCGGCGGCGGCCAGTCGGAGGACCGGCCGCTGCTGCACCGCTGCCACACCACCACCAGGAGCCGCCGCCGCTAGGGACATTCGACCAAGGTAAGCCCCATCCTGGCGGGTGGCGGGGGAGGTGGCGGACCATTTCTCCACCAATTTCGGGGGGCCGAATGCGTTGGCATTCGGCCTCCCAGAGATTAGTGGAGAAATTCTCCGACATCCCTACTAGTAAACCAGCTTTTTTCCATTCTTGAGTCAGTCTAATCTGGCAACAGTTATCCATGCCTTGGTTACATCATGGTTAGTCTATTGCGATGTGCTCTACAAAGGGATGTCTGGGTTGTGCAAAATCTGTCCCATCTTTGTTTCATGGTGTGAGAGCACTTTTCATTCCACCATTTGACATTGATGGAATCCGATTTTTTTTTTGTTGCACTTGTGCAGATTTGCACTTGCAAATACGTGCAAATCTCCCAAAATGCACATTTCACACTTTAGCCTATAGGGCAACTGCACATTTTTGGCCATTTCTTTAAAAAGTTTGCATATGTTTCTATTATTAAATTTGCGCAAAATTCTGGGAAATTAGGAAAATGGGCCACAAGTCCATGAAATCCACCCTACTGGGGAAAAGCCCATTCACACTGGAGTTTGCGGATCAGATTCCTAAAAATCTCAACTCATTTGATTTGATTCCAGATTTCTCTGACATTTCTGGCTCTATATAGTGTTATGCTTGTAGTGCCCAGAAGTTTCAATTGGCACAAAATGCAGTTGCTAGGGTGTTAACTGGTGAGCTGTATCATGATTTTCTCACCCAAATACAGAGAGATCTGCATCGGTTGCTTGTTGTTTACCGGGCCCAATTCAAGGTGTTGTTTTTCACCTTTAAAGCTCTAAGAATCTTAGGGCCTGGATATCTGAGAGACCACATATCTCAGTATGAATGTGCTCAGTCACTAAGTTCAGCAGGACAGGCCCTTTTGAAGACACCCTCATTTGCAGAGTCCCATTTGTCATGCATGCAGGAAAGGCCGTTCTCCTGTATTGCTCCCAAACTTTGGAACACACTCCCTCTGGAGTTGCAAGCACACGCTCTGCATTCAGGAAAAGGGTTAAGATGCGTCTTTGTAACTAGGCTTTTTGAAATGTTATTGGTTTTAATAGTGTTCTTAATGTTTTACTGTGTTTTATGCAAAGAGGTCATTTATGTTTTGATTTTTTGGGAAGATGCCGTTAATGTCCTCAGTAGGGCAGAATAGAAAATTAGTATCAAACAGCTATTCACTTTTTCATAGTTATTCTAGAGCAGCTGCGGGGGCTCTGATCTGGGTCGTAAAAGCTTCCCTACTTCCCATGCTAGGATCCTGTTCAGTCTTCCTATACCTACTCTAGAGTAAAAAAGAAAAAAATGCAGCTGCTATATATGGATTTCAAAAACTAAAATAAAAATCTCATGGGCCCCTAGAAGCACAGCAGCCTTGCCCACTTTTCAGTATGGAAGCCCTGTATGGGGCATAAAATTCAGAATACAATGATTGTGTTGCCCCGGCCATAGGCTCTGAACTCATAATTTAGAGGTGCCAAGAGAGTGATAAATCAGATCCATAGGTTTACTTACAAGGAGTACTTTATTGGGTAACCTACAGCACACAGGCGTACCCAATGGTTGGATCAGACAGCTTCTCTGAACCTCAAGCCATGAGGTCAAATGGGTTTTATGTAGGGATGTATGAAACACCTACCTGGCTCCGTGCTGGGCAATCCACGGTGGGGGGGAGGCGCTCTGTCCCTCCCTCCGGAATCCTCGATGGGGGGGAGGTGTTCCGTCCCTCCCCCGGAATCCTGCCTGGCTGGCTCCGCTCTGCCAGACATCCGGCCACTGGGCAGCCCTGCAGGGTCGCAAATGGCGGCTGTCGTAGCCGCCGCCATTTGCGTCCCTGTATTGAGCCATGATAGGCTACATAAATATTTACGTAGCCTATCATGGCAGGGGGAAAAAACGCAGCATATGCAAATGGCAGTAGCCGCCGCCATTTGTGTACGCTGGGTTCCCCCCCCCCCCGCCGTGATAGGCTACGCAAATACTTACATAGCCTATCATGGCCTCCACAGGGACTCAAATGGCGTCCCTGCATTAGCTGTGATAGGCTACGTAAGTATTTATGTAGCCTATCATGGCTATTGAGAGGAGGAAGCGAATGGCTGCTGCAGGACAGCCGCCATTCACAAAGCAGCGCAGGCGCTCCATTCCTCCCCCCCCCCGGAGTCCTCTGCAGCCGGCTGTGCTCCGCGGCAGCTCCGCGGAGCAGCCGGCCAGGCCCAGCCAGGCCAGAGCCGTCCACAGATGGCTTTCCGGCTGTGGAGGGCTCTGGGTAAAAAAACAACAACAACCACGTACGCAAATGGCTGCGGCTATGGCCGCCGCCATTTGCGTTCCTTATTTTTGCCCTCTTAACCTACGTAAATATTTACATAGACTATTTTCACTGTCATATTCTACGTAAATATTTACATAGATTAAGAAGGCAAAAATAAGGAACGCAAATGGCGGCGGCCATAGCCGCCGCCATTTGCATACGTGGTTGTTGTTGTTTTTTAACCCACCCAGCCATGATAGGCTACGTAAAGATTTACGTAGCCTATCACGTCTTTCTTTTTCTTTCTTTCTTTTTCTTTTTACCAGAGTTGAAATGGCGGCGGCAGCAGCCGGTCGGAAGACCGGCCGCTGCTGCCGTCGGAGCCGCCGCTGGAGCCGCCTCCGCCTGGAAGATCTGCCCCAGGTGAGTCTTGTCCCGGGAGGGATCCGCGGGGGGGAGCTGGGGGGTGGCAGGCCGTTCCGCCACGGAGTTCGGGGGGCCGAATGCCCTGACATTTGGCCTCACCATGATCTGTGGCGGAATTCTCTGCCATCCCTAGAGCAATGAGGCAGCACAACAGCAGCAAGCACCCCCTAGTGTCCATTCCCAGCATAAACCAACAGCACTTGGTTCTCAAGCACAGCCAGCTGCAGCTCAGCATGATAAGGCTTTCTACTCATTAGCAAGGAATGCACTGAGAAGGCTGTTATCGGCCCTTTGACTCATCTTCACATGCTCAGAGGCTTACTAACAAGGTAATTGCACCAATAATGAACTTAAGCAAGAATTATGGATCTCTAGGCTCCTCTAACACTACAAATGACTTGGCTACACTGCTGGGGCCAATACAATGATTTAACATGGAGGCCAAAGCATCACATTTCCAGGGGGTGGGGAGGTAGATCCGATAGACAATTGCCCTGCATGGCCCAATTGAAGGGTCGTCTCCCAATCCACAGATCCTTGGTCGTCCCCCAAAGGCCCTTCTGTACTCTGCTAGTACATACATGTGACCACATTGCACTGGGTGTGATGAACTGAAATCTTGTCATACAAATGAACACATCCATGATGATCCAAAAGATAGCCTTCTGTCTTCCACTCATCCTGCATGTTATCACAGAGTAATCCCAAATGGAAAAGTTGGGTACATTGTCCATTCGTTACCATCTTTAAAAGTTTTGGACCACCTTTCTAACCCAAAGGAATGCCTAAGAATGTTTTCCTGAAGAAGTGCTGTGCTACGCATTTCATGGACAACGCCTTCAGGATTTTTTGGTAGATTATTAGAACCCAAGAACTAAACAAGTCATGTCAAATATTTGAATGCAATGGTGCTGGATCACAAGCACTACTGGAAACTTACTCCTGGAGCAGCTGCATAGATATTCTGCAATTTAAAAAGAGGAGAGATGTGTAAGAATGTCCACAAATATCCAAGGTTTGCTCAACTGATTTATTCCCTCAAGGAAAAAGAATTATATCCACCACAGAAAAAGGACTCTGTCCCTTAAGAGGGCCTTCTTGGCTGTGGCACCACAGTTGTGGAATGCCCTCCCCTTGCAGTCCCAATTGGAGCCGATGTTGTTTTTGTTTTGGCACCTATTAGAACATGGCTTCTCACCAAAGTTGTTGAGGGCGAATTGAATTCCCTAAAGTTGCACACTGTTTTAACTGATTTATCATTTTAGATTTTCAAACTGGTATTAGTTGTTCAATGGTTTAATATGCTTTTGGCTGTTTAAATTATTCATTATTTTGTACTGTTTAAATGTATTTATCTGTACTAAGGATGGCGGAGAATTCTGCCATGGATCCCAATGAGGCCGAATTCTAAAGAATCTGGCCCCCTAGAGTCCGTGGCGGAACGGGACACTTACCTCTGCCTCCCTGCGAAATCCTCTTTGGCTGGATTCTCTGGCTCTGGAGCGCCAGCGATATGGCCACCATGCCGTATCACTGGCTGAAGGGGATTGACTGCGGACACAAATGGTGTCCAGGCCACCATTTGTGGCCGTAAAGGTCTTAGTTTAAGGTAAATGCAGCTGCAGAGCGGAGCTGGCTGAAGAGGATTTTGGTGGAAGGAACGGATCGCCTTTCCCCTGTGGGCGGATTCCCCATGGACCCTACTGTACGCCACCCTGGGATCTTAATGATATAGGTCAGGATATGAATGTTTAGATGAATAAATAATTAATAAATAATAAAGGGCCCATCTATGAAGATGGGATCATGTATTAATGCAATTGCAGCAGGACTAGCATGAATAAGGGCCCTGTGCTCCCTCAAATGAATTGGCAATTTCTCCCCTTCTGCCCCTTATGCCAGGAATGAATGACCTGCTTGAACATATTTGTGATTAAGTTCTCTCTCCCTTCAGTGCCTCAACCTCCTTGTTCCCATTAACCCTTTGGCATCCCCTAGGGAAGCTAAGTCCAGGGATATATAATTGAAGTGTAGGCATATTCTTACTATCTATCCTCACATGTTTCTTTTTTTCCCTTCCACTATTTTGTTAAATTTTGATCGGAAAGTCCTCAGGTCAGGGGCATTTCTTCTTATTGGTACTCAGTGAAGCACAATGACACTACTACAGAATATGATAAAGAGACAAATACATAATCAGTGGAACAGTTTGCTACAATTTTAAGGAGCAACCGTATTTTCTATATAGGATAGAATAAAAATGATCAGCTCAAACTGGAGAGGAATTCTGAGTACCAATACTTACGCCATTGCCGTTGCCTCCTACTTTATTGCCACCCCATATATTATTTTGACCAATGCCACCTCCATTCTAAAAAGGGAGCAGAAAGAGCATCTTAGGAGTATGTGTCCCAGTACTGGGAAAGAGGCAGGGTATAAGTAAATATAATAAATAATAAATAAATTATGAGGAAAAGGAACAAAACTCCCTGGAGTCTGGGCAGAATTTGGACTGAAGCAACCGTCGTAGATAAGGCATTTCTGACTCTTAAAGTTCCAGATGTGCCTTCCTAACATACCAGTACATAGGAACTAATACATGTAATGTAAAATCCATGAGACCTAGGCCTCTCGGATTCAGAGCTTCCATGTCAATGGTGGAAGCTACAGAGACAGTCGAGACCTACGAAGATTCTATTTAAGAAATAATTGTTCTGTAGATTCCTTAGTAAAGATAGATTTGTAACGTGTAGACTACAAAGTGGGACCTGCAACAACAAACTGAAGTGTGGCTTAATCCATTTTGGATTTCCAGCCATCCAACCCACTAGCTGTGCCATCTTCCAATTTATTGCATCTCATTCCCAATCCCTTGGTTCCAATTCATTTCCCTCCATACAACTATCAACTTGCATAGTTCCCCATCAAACTGAATGGTAAGAATTTCTTTCTCTAACCATGAGAGTGCAGGGAAATACATTCACTGTATTAGGAGTCCAGAGTTGCTGCCTTCAGTGGTCCAAGCAGAAGGGCAATTTTGCTCGTCAACGGGCTACATTCAGCCCCTGACGAAAATCGATGGAGCAGGCAGCTCTGAGGACATGGAAGCCTCGTCCCATCTTCAGTCTGGCAGTACAATGTGGCTAACCATTGCAGGGTAGTTTGATTTTGTGTTGCCTTCATTAGATGGGAAGCCAAGCATGAAAATTCCAGGCAAGGTGAGTGGACCAAGAGACATTTGCCATGCGTGGCATGTTCTGAAGTTTTCTCACAAATGCACACAACCTTGGTGGTTCTCAAAGACCCTTCTCTACTCCACATTAGTTCCAAACCATCCACAGTGTATCCACATTAATTCAAAATCATCAAGTTCAGTACCTTGTCCACATATGGACTTCTTTGAATGCTTAGACCATCTTTCCAAGCTGAAACGATGCTTAAGGCAATTTCCCTTCAGCTAGAGCTGGGTCTGTCATCAACAACATCTTTTGGATTTGGGGGCAGGTTCTTAGAACCCATGATCTAAATATCCATACTGAATATTTGAAGGCAATGGTTTGGATCACAGGCACTATTGGATACTTACTCCTGGGACAGCTGCATAGACATTCTGCAATTTAAAAACAGGGGATATGTGTAAGAACATCCACAAATATTCAAGCTTTTCTCACCCGGATTGATTGCAACAAGGCATATCCACCACAGAAAAAGGCCACGGTCACTAAAGAGGGCATTCTTAGATGGGGCATCCCATTGGAGGAATGCCCTCCCCTTGGAGGCCCAGTTGATGCCAATGTGAGTTTTGCTTTGGCACCAAGTTAGAACATGGCTTTTCACCATAGCCCTTGAGGGCTAATCCAATTCCCTAAATTAGCATACTGTTTGAGCTGTTTTATCATGTTAGATTTTCAAACTGGCATTAGCTTGTTTAATGGTTTAATATGCTTTCTACTGTTTAAATTATTCATTGTTTTATACTGTTTCAATTGATTTCATCTGTACGCCCCCCCCCCCGGGATCTTAATGATATAGGGTGAGATACAAATGTTTTAATTAATTAATTAATTAATTATAAATAAATAAACGTAAATAAAAATTGATCCCATCTAGGAAGATAGGGTCATGCACTATGGCCACAACAGCAGGACTTGCATGAATAAGGGCATCTACTTCATCAAATCACTCGGCAATTTCTCCACTTCTGCCCCTTATGCCTGGAACTAACACCTGAACATATTTGTGATTAAAATTCTCTTTCCCTTCAATCCTTCAACCTCCTCTTTCCCATCAATCTTTGGCATCCCATAACGAAGCTAAGCCCAGGTACATAGAACTAAACTGTAGGCATCTTCTCGCTATCTAACCAAGTACATAGAACTAAACTGTAGGCATATTCTTGCTATCTACCATAGCATATAGCTTTTTTTCCTACCACCATTTTGTTAAATTTTGATGGTAAACCCCTTAGGTCAGGGGCATTTTTTTTTATCGGTACTCAGTGAAGCACAATGACACTACTACAGAATATGATAAAGAGACAAAAAACAGAATCAATTGAAAAGTTTGCTACAATGTTAAGGAGAGACGTATTTTCTAGGCAGGATAGAGCAATACTGATCAGCTCAAACTGAAGAGGAATTTTGGGTACCAATACTTACGTTATTGCCATTGCCTCCTACTTTATTGCCACCCCATATATTATTTTGACCAATGCCACCTCCATTCTACAAAGGAGCAGAAAGAGCATGTCATGAGGAAAAGCAACAAAACTCCCTGGAGTCTGGGCAGAATTTGGACTTGAGGAACAGTGGTAGATAAGGCATTTCTGACTCTTGAAGTTCCAGATGTGCCTTCCAAACAAACCAGTACATAGGAGCTGATACATGATGTTATGTAATGTAAAATCCACGAGACCTGGGCTTCTTGGTTTTAGAGCTTCCAGGTCAATGCTTGTGGCTATGAGAGACAGTTGAGACGTAAGAACTTTATTTTTAGGAAAAAAACTGTTCTGTACATTTCTTGATGAAGACAGATTTGTAAGATGTAGACTACAAAGTGGGACTTGTAAAGATAGCCTTGTAATACCTAGGCTAACCAGTGGGACGTGAAACAAAAAAATTGAAGTGTGGCTTAATGCAGTTCAACTTGCCATCCATCCAGCCCACAGCCATGCCATCTGCCAAATTATTGCATCCCATTCCCAACCCCTGGTTTCCATTCGTTTCTTTCCATACAACTATCAACTAGCATTGATTGGCATCAAACTGAATGGGAAGAATTTCTTTCCTCTCTAACTATGAGAAGGCAGGAGAACACCTCCACTGTATTAGGAGACCAGAGTTGCTGCCTTCAGTGGTCCAAGGGGAAGGGCAATTGTGCTCATCAAAGGGCTGCACTCACCCCCAGCATTAAAAAGTAAGCAGTGACAGTGAACATTTCAAAGTAATGGATTAACAAATGGATGATAAACACTTGGGGATACTTACTCCTGGAACAGCTGCATATACATTCTGTAATTTTAAAAAAGGGGGAGGAAGTTAAGAATGATCATGAATATCCAAGCACACAGCCCCCTGATTTTGACATTTCAGCAGTGATGAAGAACAATTATATTCCCACTGAAAGGATACTCTGTCCCTACAACATTCTGTTCATGAAGATGGAATAACGTATATATTTTCTGCTGTAATATAACTGTGTCTGCCACCTAGTGAGGGCCCTCATTTAAATAAAGAAACATTTGAAGTTATTCTGTCTTTTCTCCCTTCTATCTGGAGCGACCTCTTAAAACACTTCAGTGATGCAAGCTCTCTCCCTCTCCGCCCTTTGAGATTCTTCCTCAACTCCCTTTCCAACCGTTCCCATAAAGCTTTGGCCTCCTGTAATGAACCTATGCTGAAGCGTGTAGAACTAAACTGAATACATATTCTTGCCATTTCTCCAGACTGTATCTTTTTCTTCCTTCCTCCCTTGTATTGAATTTAAATGGTAAACTCTGTGGGGCAGAAACATTTCTTCTTATTAGTTGTCACTTAAGCAATCTGTACATTGACATTCCTATAGAATGTCTCAAAGAGAAGAAAGCAGATGCAGCCAAAAAGGCCCTTGCAATGTTAAGGAGAGACCATTTATTTGCTGAGGACTTGGCAGTAGTGATCAGGTTCAAAATGTGGTGGAATTCCGGGTACTGCTACTTACGCCATTGCCATTGCCTCCTACAGCATTGCTACCATATGTATTACTTTGATCAATGCTGCCTCCATTCTGGAAAGAAGCAGGAAAAGCATCTTGTTGGGTGGATGGATAATGGTGGGTGGGGAAAACAACTTAACACCCTGCAGTGAAGTTCGTGTCAGAGGACGTGAGCACCATCTCCTAGGTTGGGATCTGGGATGTACATCTGGGCAGAATTTGGACTTAAGAAACTAAGGTAGATAGGAAGCTTCTTCCTTCCCTTAATGTCTCAGATGTACTTTCAGAACATATGCAGCCCCTATCAAAACTCAATAGTGCAACTCAGAGGGCCACAGATTACTTCAAATCCATATCACGATCACTTTGGTGGATGACCTACACCAGGAACTGGATAGCGGGAGTGTGGCCTTGCTATTTCTTCTGGACTCCCAGCAGCATTTGAGACTATCAACCATGGTAACCTTCTGGAACACCTGGCAATATTGGGCCTTAGGGACACTGAACTGCAGTGGCTCTGGTCCTTCCTGTCAGGTTGTGTCCAGAAGGTGGTGTTTCAGGACTACCGTTAGGCACCACAGCTACTGATTTGTGCTGTCCCACAGAGTTCAGTTCAGTCCCCTATGTTGTTTACATGTGCATGAAACTGCTGGGAGAGGTCATCCAGAGCTTTGAAGTGAGATGCCATCATCAATACGCTGATAACACTCACCTCTATTGGTGTTTGTCACCTAATTCTGAGGAAGCAGTCAACACCCTTGAGCACTGCCTAAGCTTGTTCATGGGCTGGATGATGGCGAACAAGCTGAGGTTAAATCCAGAAAAGACAGAGGTGCTCTTGTTCCATAGAAAGCCTGACTCAAGTATTGGGGTTCAACTTCTTCTGGATGGGGTCATGGTCCCCGTGAATGGTGAGCCTGGTAGCTTGGAAGTGCTCCTGGATCATATGCCATTCTTGGATTCTTGGGTGGCAGTGGTGGCAAGGAGCACTTTTGCACAACTATGAACCAGTTTTGTCCATTCTTGAGTCAGTCTAATCTGGCAACAGTTATCCATGCCTTGGGGACATCATGGTTAAGCTATGTACACAACAATTGTTTCCTAAAAAGAAACTTCTTAGGTCTCAACTCTATCTCATAGCCACAACCCTTGACCTGGAAGCTCTGAATTGGTTGAATCAATAAAAGCTTTATTAGCGAGCCAGCAATCAACTGATGAAACTGAGGTTGAGGTAGATAAGACGTTTCTGCCTCTTAAAGTGCCAGACGTAGTTTTGGAATTTACCACTACATAGGAAATGGTATATGTGAAGTAAAATGAATGAAATCTGGGCATCTTATGAGGAAGAACAACAAAACTCCCTGCAGTCTGGGCAGAATTTGGGCAGTATCCATGGTAGATAAGGCATTTCTGACTTTTAAAGCTCCAGACGTGCCTTCTGAACATACCAGTGCATAGGAAATGATACATGTAAAGTAAAATCCGTGAGATCTGGGCTTCTCGGATTCAGAGGTTACAGGTAAGTGATGGAAGCTATGAGAGAGTTGAGACCTAAGAGGTTTCTTTTTAGGAAATAACTGTTGTGTACATTTCTTGGTAAAGATAGACTTGTAACAATTGTAACAACTAGGCTAATACGTTGGACTTTCAACAACAACAAAAACAACAGTGAAGTATTGCTCAATCGAGTTCAAGTTTCCAGCCACCCAGCCCACTAGCCGTGCCAACTTCCAAATTGCTGAATCCCAATCCCAGTCCCTTCATTTCTAGTCTTTTCTCTCCATACAACTATCAGCTAGCATAGCATAGTTCGGCATCAAACTGTGCTCATCAAAGGGCTACATTTCGTCCCTGACTAAACTTGATGGGGCAGCTCTGAGGCCATGGAAGCCTTGCCCCATCTTCAGTCTGGCAGTACAATGTGGCTAACCATTGCAGGGCAATTTGATTTTATGTTGACTTCATTAGATCTGAAGCCAAGCATGACAATTCCAGTGAGGGGGAGAGGACCCAGGGACATTTGTCATGCATGGCATGTTCTGACATTTTCTCACAAATGCACACAGCTTTGGTGGTTCCCAAAAGCCCCTTCCCTACTCCGCCCATCTACAATGTCCCCACATTAGTTCCAAACCATCAGATTGAGTACCTTGTCCACATATTGACTTCTTTGAAAGCCCAGACCATCTTTCCAAGCTGAAAGGATGCTTAAGGCAATTTCCATTCAGCTTGTGCTGGGTCTGTCATGGACAAGATCTTTTGGATTTGGGTGCAGGGTATTAGAACCCATGCTCTAAATAGCCATACTGAATATTTGAAGGCAATGATTTGTTGAAATTCGGGCTCTTCTAGGGGCTCTTCTTGTAGGCTCTTCCCCCAGATCAAATCAGCCATCTTTACTCTTTGTTAACCCTTTTCGTACCAGATTAACAATTTGGATCACAGGTACTATTGGACACTTACTCCTGGAACAGCTGCATAGACATTCTGCAATTTAAAAACAGGGGAGATATGTAAGAACATCCACAAATATTCAAACTTCTCCCACCCGGATTGATTGCAGGAAGGAAAAACAATAATATCCACTAGAGAAAAAGGCCTCAGTCCCTAAAGAGGGCCTTCTCAGATGTGGCACCCCCATGGAGGCCCAATTGGTGCCAACATGGTTTTTGTTTTGGCACCAAGTTGAAACGTGGCTTTTCACCATAGCCCTTGAAGGCTAATCAAATTCCCTAAATTTGAATACTGTTTGAGCTGTTTTATCATGTCAGATTTTCAAACTGGCATTAGCTTGTTTAATGGTTTAATATGCTTTCCGCTGTTTATTCATTGTTTTATACTGTTTCAATTCATTTCATCTGTATACCACCCTGGGATCTTAATGATATAGGGCGGGATACAAATATTATAATTAATTAATTAATTAATTAATTAATTAAAATAGATAAATAAATTTAAATAAATAAAAATAGATCCCATCTAGGAAGATAGGGTCATGCACTATGGCCACGACAGCAGGACTAGCACGAATAAGGGCACTTGCTTCGTCAAATGACTCAGCAATTTCTCCACTTCTACCCTGTATGCCTGGAACTACGTCCTGAACATAGTTGTGATTAAAGTTCTCTCTCCCTTTAATCCTTCAACCTCCTCTTTCCCATGAACCTTTGGCATCCCCTATTGAAGCTAAGCCAAGGTACATAAAACTAAATGGTAGGCATATTCTTGCTATCTAACATCACATACATATTTTTTTTCCCTACCATCACTTTGTTAAATTTTGATGGTAAACCCCACAGGTCAGGGGCATTTCTTTTTATCAGTACTCAGTGAAGCACAATGACACTACTACAGGATATGATAAAGAGACAAAAACCAGAATCAATTGAAAAGTTTGCTACAATGTTAAGGCGAGATGTATTTTCTAGGCAGGATAGAGCAATACTGATCAGCTCAAACTGGAGAGGAACTCTGGGTACCAATACTTACGTTATTGCCATTGCCTCCTACTTTATTGACACCCCATATGTTATTTTGACCAATGTCACCTCCATTCTACAAAGGAGCAGAAAGAGCATGTCATGAGGAAAAGCAACAAAACTCTCTGGAGTCTGGGCAGAATTTGGACTTAAGGAACAGTGGTAGATAAGGCATTTCTGACTCTTGAAGTTCCAGATGTGCCTTCCAAAACCAGTACATAGGAACTGATACATGTAATGTAAAATCCATGAGACATGGGCTTCTTGGTTTCAGAGCTTCCAGGTCAATGCGTGTGGGTATGAGAGGCAGTTGAGACCTAAGACGTTTATTTTTGAGAAATATTTGTTATGTACATTTATTGATAAAGATAGATTTGTAAGGTGTAGACTACAAAGTGGGACTTGCAACAACAAATTGAAGTGTGGCTTAATCCATTTTGGGTTTCCAGCCATCCAGCCCACAAGCCGTGCCATCTTCCAAAGCATTGCATCCCATTCCCAATCCCATGGTTCCAATTTGTTTCCCTCCATACAACTATCGACTAGAATAGTTCAGCATCAAACTAAATGGTAAGAATTTCTTTCTCTAACCATGATATGGCACGGGAATACATTCACTGAATTAGGAGACCAGAGCTGCTACCTTCAGTGGTCCAAGTGGACGGGCAACTGTGCTTGTCAACGGGCTACATTCAGCCTCTGATGAAACTCGATGGGGCAGCTCTGAGGACATGGAAGCCTCATCCCATCTTCAGTCTGGCAGTACAATGTGGCTAAACCTTGCAGGACAGTTTGATTTTATGTTGACTTAATTAGATGGGAAGCCAAGCATGAAAATTCCAGGCAAGGTGAGTGGACCAAGAGACATTTGCCAGGCATGGCATGTTCTGAAGTTTTCTCACAAATGCACACAACCTTGGTGGTTCCCCAAAGACATTCTTGTGTTAAATTTTTGTGAACCACCCAGAGATCTTCAGCTATTGGGAGGTATAGAAATGAAATGAATAAATGAATGAATGAATGAGTACCCTTCCCTACTCTGCCCATCTACAATGTCCCCACATTAGTTCCAAACCATCCACAGTGTGTCCACATTAATTCAAAATCATCAGGTTCAGTACCTTGTCCACCTATGGACTTCTTTGAATGCTTAGACCATCTTTCCAAGCTGAAAGGATGCTTAAGGCAAGTTCCCTTCAGCTAGTGCTGGGTCTGTCATCGACAACATCTTTTGGATTTGGGGGCAGGTTCTTAGCAGAACCCATGATCTAAATAGCCATATTGAATATTTGAAGGCAATGATTTGGATCACAGGTACTATTGGATACTTACTCCTGGGACAGCTGCATAGACATTCTGCAATTGAAAAACAGGGGACATGTGTAAGAATATCCACAAATATCCAAGCTTTTCCCACCCAGATTGATTGCAGCAAGGCATATCCACCACAGAAAAAGGCCTCAGTCCCAAAAGAGGGCCTTCTCAGATGTGGCATCCCATTGGAGGAATGCCCTCCCCTTGGAGACCTAATTGGTGCCAATGTGGGTTTTGCTTTGGCACCAAGTTAGAACATGGCTTTTCACCATAGCCCTTGAAGGCTAATTGAATTCCCTAAATTAGCATACTGTTTGAGGTGTTTTATCATGTCAGATTTTCAAACTGGCATGATTAGCTTGTTTAATGGTTTAATATGCTTTCCGCTGTTTAAATTATTCATTGTTTTATACTGTCATTGTTTTATACTGGGATCTTAATGATATAGGGCAGGATACAAATATTATAATCGATCAATCAATTAATCAATCAATTCATTAATTAAAATAGATAAATAAAGTTAAATAAATAAAAAATAGATCCCATCTAGGAAGATAGGGTCATGCACTATGGCCACAAAAGCAGGACTAGCTAGGGATGTACGAAAGTCACTTACCTTTTCATGAAATTTGATTCAAGGTGGGGGGGAGGCGCTCCATCCCTCACCCCGAAATTCTCACCGGGGGGAGGCGCCCTGTCCCTCCCCCCTGAACTTCGGCCCGGGGGGGAGGCGCTCTGTCCCTCCCCCCCGAATCCTGGCCAGCCAGGTCCACAAATGGCGGTGGCCGTAGCTGCCGCCGTTTGCGACCCTGCAATCAGCCGTGATAGGCTACGTAAATGTTTACGTAGCCTATCACAGCTGAGTAAAACAAAAAACAAAAAACATGCGTATGCAAATGGCGGCGCCCATGGGCGCCGCCATTTGCGTTCCTTATTTTAGCACGTCTAGTCTATGTAAACATTTATGTAGACTACGGCGAAAATAAGGGGAACGCAAATAGCGTAGATGCTACTCTATTTGTGTTCCCCTTATTTTCGCCGTAGTCTACGTAAATGTTTACGTAGACCAGTTGTGCCAAAATAAGGAATGCAAATGGCGGCGCCCGTGGGCGCCGCCATTTGCGTACGCGCGTTTGTTTTTTTTACTCAGCCGTGATAGGCTACATAAACATTTACGTAGCCTATCACGGTATTTTTTAAAAATCTATCCGTGATAGGCTACGTAAATCTTTACGTAGCCTATCACATTTTTTTTTTTTTTTTACTGGAAATGGCGTCAGTGGCAGCTGGTCAGAAGACCGGCCGCCGCAGCTGCCGCCGCCGCACCACCACCGCCACACCGCTGCCAGAGCCGCCGCCGCCAGGAAGATTCGCCCAAGGTAAGTCCCGTCCCGGGTAGGTTGGGGGGGGCAGACTGTTTCGCCACTGATTTCGGGGGGCCGAATGAGCTGGAATTCGGCCCCCCCGAGATTCGTGGCTAAATTCTCTGACATCCCTAGGACTAGCACGAATAAGGGCACTTGCTTCGTCAAATGACTCAGCAATTTCTCCACTTCTGCCCCTTATGCCTGGAACTACATCCTGAACATAGTTGTGATTAAAGTTCTCTCTCCCTTTAATCCTTTAGTCTCTTCTTTCCCATGAACCTTTGGCATCCCCTACTGAAGCTAAGGCCAGGTACATAGAACTAATAGGTAGGCATATTCTTGCTATCTAACATCACATACATATTTTTTTCCCTACCACCATTTTGTTAAATTTTGATGGTAAACCCCATAGGTCAGGGGATTTCTTTTATCAGTACTCAGTGAAGCACAATGACACTATTACAGAATACGATAAAGAGACAAAAACCAGAATCAATTGAAAAGTTTGCCACAATGTTAAGGAGAGACATATTTTCTAGGCAGGATAGAGCAATACTGATCAGCTCAAACTGGAGAGGAACTCTGGGTACCAATACTTACGTTATTGCCATTGCCTCCTACTTTATTGCCACCCCATATATTATTTTGACCAATGCCACCTCCATTCTACAAAGGAGCAGAAAGAGCATGTCATGAGGAAAAGCAACAAAACTCCCTGGAGTCTGGGCAGAATTTGGACTTAAGGAACAGTGGTAGATAAGGCATTTCTGACTCTTGAAGTTCCAGATGTGCCTTCCAAAACCAGTACATAGGAACTGATACATGTAATGTAAAATCCATGAGACATGGGCTTCTTGGTTTCAGAGCTTCCAGATCAATGCTTGTGGCTATGAGAGGCAGTTGAGACCTAAGAAGTTTATTTTTGAGAAATATTTGTTATGTACATTTATTGATAAAGATAGATTTGTAAGGTGTAGACTACAAAGTGGGACTTGCAACAACAAATTGAAGTGTGCCTTAATCCATTTTGGGTTTCCAGCCATCTAGCCCACTAGCTGTGCCATCTTCCAATGCATTGCATCCCATTCCCAATCCCTTGGTTCCAATTTGTTTCCCTCCATACAACTATCGACTAGAATAGTTCAGCATCAAACTGAATGGTAAGAATTTCTTTCTCTAACCATGAGAGGGCACGGGAATGCATTCACTGAATTAAAGACCAGGGCTGCTGCCTTCAGTGGTCCAAGTGGATGGGCAACTGTGCTCATCAACGGGCTACATTCAGCCCCTGATGAAACTCGATGGGGCAGCTCTGAGGACATGGAAGCCTTGTCCCATCTTCAGTCTGGCAGTACAGTGTGGCTAACCATTGCAGGGCAGTTTGATTTTATGTTGATTTAATTAGATGGGAAGCCAAGCATGAATATTCCAGCAAGGGGCAGTGGACTCAGAAACATTTGCCAGGCATGGCATGTTCTGAAGTTTTCTCAGAAATGCACACAGCTTTGGTGGTTCCCAAAAGACCCTTCCCTTCTCCGCCCATCCACAATGTTCCCACAATCATTCCAAACCACCAAGTTCAGTAGTACGTTGTCCACATATTGACTTCTTTAAATGCTTAGACTGTCTTTCCAAGCTGAAAGGATGCCTAAGGGAATTTCCCATCAGCTAGTGCTGGGTCTGTCATAGGCAATGCCTTTGGGATATTGGGGGAAGGTTATTAGAACACAGGAAGTAAGTAGTGACAGTGAACATTTTAAGGTAATGGATTAATAAATGGATCATAAGCACTTGGGGATACTTACTCCTGGAGCAGCTGCATACACATTCTGTAATTTTAAAAGAGGAGGAGGTAGTTAAGAATGGTCATGAATATCCAAGCACCCAGCCCCCTGATTTTGATTTTTCAGCAGTGATGAAGAACAATTATATTCCCACTGAAAGGATACTCTGTCCCTTATCCCTCTTTATGAAGATGGGATAACGTATATATTTTCTGCTGTAATATAACTGTGTCAGCCACCTTGTGAGGGCCCTCCTTTAAATAAACAAACACTTGAAGTTATTCTGTCTTTTCTCCCTCTCTAAGCCTTCTATCTGGAGCCACCTCTCAAAACACTTCAGTGATGCAACCTCTCTCCCTCTCCACCCTTTGAGATTCTTCCTCAACTCCCTTTCCATAAATCTTTGGCCTCCTGTAATGAACCTATGCTGAAGTATATAGAACTGAATTGAATACATATTCTTGCCATTTCTCCACACCTACATCTTTTTCTTCCTCCCTCCCTTGTATTGAATTTTAGATGGTAAACTCTATAGGGCAGAGATATTTCTTCTTATTAGTCATCACTTAAGCACTCTTCACATTGACATCCCTATAGAATGTCTCAAAGAGAAAGGATCAGACTCAGCCAAAAAGGCCCTTGCAATGTTAAGGAGAGACCATTTCTCTACTGAGGACTTGGCAGTAGTGATCAGCTTTGAAATGTGGAGGAATTCTGGGTACCACTACTTACGCCATTGCCATTGCCTCCTACAGCATTGCCACCATATGTGTTACTTTGATCAATGCCACCTCCATTCTGGAAAGAAGCAGAAAAGCATCTTGTGAGGTGGCTGGGTGATGGTGGGTGGGGGAAACAACTTAACACCCTGCAGTGAAGTCCATGTCAGAGGATGTGAGCAGCATCTACTGGGTTGGGATCTGGGATTTACATCTGGGCAGAATTTGGATTGAAGAAACTAAGGCAGATAAGAAGCTTCTTCCCCTTAATGTCTCAGATGTACTTTCAGAACATATGCAGCCTCTATCAAAACTCAATAGTGCAACTCAGAGGGCCACAGATTACTTCAAATCCATAACACGGTCACTTTGGTGGATGATCTACACCAGGAACTGGATAGTGGGAGTGTGGCCTTGCTATTTCTTCTGGACTTGCAGAAGCATTTGAGACTATCAACCATAGTAACCTTCTGGAATGTCTGGCAATATTGAGCCTTGGGGACACTGAACTGCAGTGGCTCTGGTCCTTCCTGTCAGGTTGCGTCCAGAAGGTGGTATGGTGGGACTAAGCTATGTACACAACAATTGTTTCCTAAAAAGAAACTTCTTAGGACTCAACTCTATCTTGTAGCCACAGCCCTTGACCTGGAAGCTCTGAATTGGTTGAAACAATAAAAGCTTTATTAGCGATCGACCAGTCAACTGAAGAAACTGAGGTAGGTAAGATGTTTCTGCCTCTTAAAGTGCCAGGTGTAACTTTGGAATTTACCACTACATAGGAAATGGTATATGAAAAAGGTAAAATGCATGAAATCTGGGCTTGTTGGATTAAGGTCATCCATGTCAACCATTCTGGTGACTAGATAGGATTGAGACCTACCAAGTTTCTTTTTAGGAAACAATCATTTTTTAGATTTTGTGATAAATATAGACCTGTAGCATCTCATCTAGCGAGTAGGACCTTCAACAAAACTATGAAATGTGAAGCATTCCTATATGAGTTTCCAGTCAGGCAGCCATTCCGCCTTCCACAATAGTCTACCCCCCCCACACACACACACTAGAACAACTACCCAGCCCTACTCCCCATAGAACTGAGCTCTAAGAGGATTTTTCTCTCTCTCACCACTTGAGGGCAGGAAAAAAAATTTACTGAATTATGAGATCAGGGTTGCTACCTTTGGTGTTCCAAGGGGAAGGCAACTGTGCTCACCAAAAGGATGAAACTTGATTGGGCTACTTTAAGAAGCACAGAGGACTTGTCCCATTGTCAGTCTGGCAGCACAAGATGGGTACACAATTTGGAGTGCAGGTTGGCCTTATGTTGACTTTATTTGATGGCATGATGAAGCCATGCAGATTCTGTGGAGGGGGTGTGGACCCTAGAGATAATTGGCCTGAGTGGCCTTCTCTTACACATGCACCCATCCTCAGTAGTTTCCCCCAAACCCTTCCCTACTCCACTCACCCAATATGTTACTGCATTAATCCCACATCAATCAGTTTAATATGTTCTCCAAATATTGACGTCTTTAAAATATTTAGACCACCTTTCCAAGCAGAAATTTTCCTCTCACTGGCCCCTGTCATGGACAATGTCTTTCAGATTTGGGATGGCAGGGGATTAGAAATTATTAGAACCCAGGAAGTGAGTAGTGATTTTGAATATTTGGAGCTGGATCACCTGCCCTTGCAAATACTTACCCCTGGAGCAGCTGCATAGACATTCTGCAATTAAAAAAAAAAGGCAGAAGGAATTAAGAACGTCCACAAATACCCATGCTTTTGTCAACGGATCGCATGAATCCTTGATTTATTGTTTTTAAAGCAGCATAGAAAACCAGCTACAACTGCCACAGCAAAAGTGGCAGTGACACTCCAGTGTCACTGGAGAGAAACGAACAAAGGGGGGTGCAGAGCATGTTTAGTCAGAGTGGACTGTAATAGTCAAGCAACAACCTAAGGCAGACAGCCACACATGTACAAGTAATATTTACGGGCTCAGGAATTTCTTTTCTCTGGCCAGGAATCAAGTGTGGATGTGACTTCTAAAAGGAGGATCTATTTGATAAACTGCTTCTTCATGGGCAATAAAAAGCGATGCAGGGCAAGCCCTGGAACTCTATCCTCAAAGGCTCTGAAGCAACAAAGGATTGGCCACCTCCTTTCGCCAGTGGCCCCATGAGTAATGTATTGCCCCCCCCACACACACAGACATCTAAAAATAGGTATGGTGTCATGGAGTCTCAGTCATTCTCCCTGTCGGTACATCAGACTCTCCTTCCCCATGCTGAAATTTAATCTCTGGGCTCTGAGCATATGCAAATTCCATCTCCTGGAAGTAGAACCCCAAATATCTCAAATAATTTCTCTCTTGAATATGTTGCTCAACAGTGTCTTCTAACTGCTCAAACTGTTATAGCAATCTTTGATAGCCCCCAGGTAGTCTGTGCCAAAGTTGACACCCTTGGGGAGGCAATGGGAAAAATTCAGAAGCACTGCTTCCAAGATGGGAATACTTTACAAACCCCTAACACCAACTTAGCAGACTTGGTTACTAAACCAGATCTTTTGGGACTGGGATTGAACCCCCCCGAACACAAAACTAGGGATGTCAGAGAATTCCGCCATGGATCTTGGTGAGGCCAAATGCCAGTGCATTCGGCCCTCCAAAATCCGTGGTGGAATGAAGACCTCCGTCCCACCACCCCATGAAAGGCACACGAAACGGAGCACTTACCTGCTGCCATTCGCGCTGCTTTGCGAATGGCAGCTGCTTCTGTGGCCACCATTTGCTTCATCATTACAACCGTGATAGGCTACGTAAATACTTACGTAGCCTATCATGGCTAACGCAGTGATGCCATTGGCATCCCTGCGGAAGCTGTGATAGGCTACGTAAGTATTTACATAGCCTATCACGTCAAAAAAAAAAGAGGGAACGCAAATGGCGGTGGCTACAGCGGCCACCATTTGCATTCCCTTT
This sequence comes from Heloderma suspectum, assembly GCF_057233095.1. Taxonomy (NCBI): domain Eukaryota; kingdom Metazoa; phylum Chordata; class Lepidosauria; order Squamata; family Helodermatidae; genus Heloderma; species Heloderma suspectum. The sequence continues at coordinate 17,570,867 of NC_139467.1, forward strand.
TTTTTGCCATGATGGCCTATGTAAATATTTACGTAGCCTAGTACAGCAAAAGAGAGGGGTGCAAATGGCATAGTGGCCACCATTTGCACCCCTCTCTTTTGCCGTAATAGGCTATATAAATATTTACATAGTCTATCACGGCAAAAAAAAGGGAACGCAAATGGCGGCTGCCGTAGCCGCCGCCATTTGTGTTTGCGGTGGTTTTGGGGGGGGGGGTTGCCATGATAAGCTACGTAATTATTTACATAGCCTATCATGGCAAAATACAGGGACGCCAATGGCGGCGGCTACGGCAGCCACCATTGCGTCCCTGTGCAGGCTGCCCAGTGGCCGGATGTCTGGCTGCGGGCGGCCCCAGCCAGTGGCTCCATGAAGTTGCCACAGAGCAGAGCCAGCCAGAGAGAATTTCAGGGGGAGGGACGGCGTGCCTCCCCCCCACTGCGAATGTCACCCTTCAAAAAGGTAAGTGACTTTCGTACATCCCTACACAAAACATAAATAAATCTTTGTTTACAAAAGCAAACAACAGTATGCCCATTCGATCTATCCCTGCCTGAATTCTTCAAACCACATAGGTGTTTCTACTAATCACTTTAATCAGAGTTAATAGAGACAGATGGTCCTTGCATAGAGCCATGATTCACTCCCTGGGCCAAATTCTACGTTGCAATCCCCAACATATCAACATTCTTTCTACAGATTGGCTCCCAGCAAAACCAGGTCAGAAAAGACTGTTACTCAGTTTTAGACAAGCTGTTATCCCTTTTATGTGTTTTAAAATGGCAACTTTTCATGTTACTCCCATCCCGTGAAAGGCTTTTGTGAGATAGCCATCCAGCCTATTCTATTACATCACACCTCACAGCTAAAGTACTCTGCTGATAAGGGAGCTGTGGAAATGACCTTGGGTCATTCAACAGCTAATCTTGGGCTCTCTGTCAACCAGCCTTCGGCAGTTTTATCAAACCACCAGAGTAATTTGTCTTGCCGTGATCCAGCCTGGGCCCAGAACAGCCTTGATAATGATCCATCATGTCTCACTGACCTTAATGCAAAATGGAAGGAATTAAAGGTCAGTTTAGCCTCCCTACATACTACTGAAGAACTGCTATGAGACTGAGAGCACTTCCGGTAGGAATGGTGGCAAATTCCGGCATGGATCTCGGTGAGGCCGAATGCCAGTGCATTTGGCCCCCCGAAATCCATGGCGGAATAAAGCCCCCCCACCCCCACCCTGCAAAATGGGCCCAGAACGGAGCCCCCAACCCACTACATGCGCGCGAAATGGAGCACTTACCTGCTGCCGTCTGTGCTGACTAGTGGCCGCCATTCGCTTCCTACACTATTTGCGTTCCCCTTTTTTTTCGCCGTAATAGCTTACATAAATATTTACGTAGGCTAAAACGGCAAAAAAAAAGGAATGCAAATGGCGGCAGCCGTAGCCGCCGCCATTTGCGTACGCGGTTTTTTTTACTTTGCCATGATAGGCTACGTAAATATTTACGTAGCCTATCACAGTTAAATACAGGAAAGCAAACGGCGGTGTCTACGGCAGCCGCCATTTGCGTCCCTGCTGCCCAGCAGCTGGATGTGCTGCGGACGGAGCCGGCTGGCGGCTCCGCGGAATCCCCGTGGAGCGGAGCTGGCTGTGGAGGACTCCGGCGGGAGGGACAGAGCGCCTCCTCCCCATCGAGGATTCCAGGAGGAGGGACGGAGTGCCTCCCCCCACCATGAAGCAGATCCACAAAATGGTAAGTGACTTTCATACATCCGTAATTTCCGGCAACAGGACTTGGTAGATCTAAGTAGGGATGTACGAAACCCACTTATCTGTTCGTGGATGTGATTCACAGTGGGGGGAGGCGATCCAGTCCTCCCCCTGGATTCCTGCCTGGCCAGCTCCGCCCCACGTCAGCTCCGCAGAGCAGCTGGCTAGGGCTGTCCGCAGCTGGATTTCCATAGCGGCCACCATTTGCATCCAGCCAGGCTGCCGTAATAGGCTACGTAACAATTTACATAGCCTGTCATGGCTAACCCCCCCCCAAAACAACTAGGGTTGTACGAAAGTCACTTACCTTTCCACGGATTATGTTGATGGTGGGGGGGAAGGCGTTCCATCCCTCCCCCCGGAATCCTCGACGAGGGGGAGGCAATCCGTTCCTCTCCCCCAGAATCCTCCACGGCCAGCTGTGCTCTGCGGCACCTCCGCAAAGCAGCTGGCCAGGCCCAGCCCAGCCCAGAGCCGTCTGCAGCCAGATTTCTGGCCGCAGAGGGCTCTGGGAAAACAAAACAAAAAACAGAAAACAAAAAACAAAAAAACCCGTATGCAAATGGCGGCGGCTACAGCCGCCGCCATTTGCGTTCCTTATTTTTGGCTGTCTTAATCTACGTAAATATTTACGTAGACTATGACGGCAAAAATAAAGGGGAATGCAGATAGCATAGCGGGCGCTATTTGCGTCCCATTTTGATTCACCGTTTTAGTCTACGTAAATCTTTACATAGGCTAAAACGGCCAATCAAAAAGGGATGCAAATAGTGCCCGCTACGCTACTTGCATTCCCCTTTATTTTTGCCATCATAGTCTACATAAATATTTACGTAGATTAAGATGGCCAAAAATAAGGAACACAAATGGCGGCGGCTGTAGCTGCCACGATTTGCGTACGTGGTTTTTTTTTAAAACCCAGCCATGATAGGCTACGTAAATCTTTACGTAGCCTATCACGTTGTTGTTGTTGTTTTTTACAAGACAAATGGCGGCAGTGGCCGCCGCCCGAAAGATCCGCCCCAGGTAAGTCTCGTCCTGGGGGGGATCCGCGAGGGGCGGGGGGGCAGGCCGTTCCGCCACAGATTTCGGGGGGCCGAATGCGAGATCCGTGGCAGAATTCTGCCTCACCGAGATCCGTGGCACCGAGATCTGCCTCACCGAGATCCATGGCAGAATTCTCTGACATCCCTACAAAAAACCAGCGTATGCAAATGGCGGCATCTATTAATAGGCGGTTCCCCCTTTTTTTTTTCACCGTAATAGCCTACATAAATATTTACATAGGCTAGAACAATGGGGAAAAAAGGAATGCAAATAGCGCCCACTACGCTATTTGCCTTCCCCTTTTTTCGCCGTAATAGCCTACATAAATATTTACGTACGGTAGAACGGCGAAAAATAGAGAACGCAAATGGCGGCTGCCATAGCCGCCGCCATTTGTGTATGCTGGTTTTTTTGGGGGGGTTAGCCGTGATAGGCTATGTAAATTCTTACGTAGCCTATCACAGCTGCAAAGACGCCAATGGCGGCCGTAGCAGCCCAGCCGTGGCCGGCCAGGAGACCAGCCACTGCCGCCGTCAGAGCCGCCGCCGCTGCCAGAACCACCGCCGCAGCCAAATCCACCGTATCTGCCCCAGTTCTGTCCTGGGGGATCCGTGGGGGGGATCTTTACGTAGACTACAGCGACCAAATAAGGAACGCGAATGGGGGCCGCCATTAGCCGTACGCGCTTTTTTTTTTTTTTTTAAGTCACCTGTGATAGGCTACGTGATGATTTACGTAGCCTATCACAGCTGACTTTGCAAATCTCGCTGTGATAGGCTACGTTAATTGTCATGTAGCCTATCATGGGGGCGTTGTTTTTTTTTTACTTTTCTTGGAATGGTGGCGGCGGCAGCCGGTCGAAAAACCGGCTGCTGCCCCCACCCCTGTCAAAGCCCTGCTGAACCGCTGCTGCGACCTGCCACCGGGAGCGACATTCGGGAAAGGTAAGTCCCATCCCGGGGCGGGGGGCGGGGTGGGTGGGGAGAATTTCTCCCCAAAACTACTTCGGGGGGCCGAATACATTGGCACTTGCCCCCCCGAAGTTTCGGCGAGAAATTCTCTGACACCCCTACAGATCCCTACCTCTCGTTCTGCAGGGGAATCTGCCCGCACGGGGGGGGGCGATCCATCCCTCCCCCCAGAATCCGCCCAGGCCAGCTCCGCTCCATGTCGATCCTGCGGAGCCAGCCACCAAATGTGCATCGCTGGGGAATTTCATCGATACGGGAGGCCGGCAGCTATTGCCATGCCATATCTCTGTATAAGTAAGTCTCCGGATGCAAATGGCGTAGTGGGTGCCATTTGCAGCCTTAAAGCTGGTAGATCAGCCTAAATGCAGCCATTTATGGCTGCATTTAGGTTAATCTACTAGCTTTATGGCCGCAAATGGCGTCCAGTATGCCATTTGCATCTGGAGACTTACTTATACAGAGATACAGAGATATGGCACGGCAATGGCTGCCGGCCATATCAACTTTTGCCAGTGATGCGGAGCAGGCGGCCAGCTTCGCAGGATCAACGTCGAGAGGGATCCGACCCAGATGGATTCTGCGGGGAGGCGGAGGTGAGTGCTCACTTCTGCCATGGACTCCAGGGGGCTGGATTCTTTAGGAACTGGCCTCATTGGAGTCCATGGCGGAATTCTCCATCATCCCTAAACTTACTTCTTCATTATAGCAGTGATAGGCTACGTAAATACTGACGTAGCCTATCACAGCTAGGGATGTACGAAACACCTGCTTTCGTCCAGGGACATCCCTGATGGGGGGGAGGCACTCCGTCCCTTACCCTGAAATCCTTGACAGCGGGGAGGCGACCCGTTCCTCCTCCCCGGAATCCTGCCCAGCCAGCCCCGCTCCGTGGCCAGGTCATGGAGCTGCTGGCCAGCCAACCCGCAGCGGGGCCTCCAGCCACTGCCAGGCTCCTGTGGACGCAAATGGCATCCTGAGTAGGGGACGCCATTTGCATCCTTATGGTAGCCTGTGATAGGCTACGTAAATATTTACGTAGCCTATCACGGCTAAAAGGGGACGCAAATGGCGTCCCCTACGCCATTTGTGTTCCTGTTTTCTCCGTGATAGGCTACGTAAATATTTACGTAGCCTATGACGGCTAAAAAAGGAATGAAAATGGCATCCCCTATGCCATTTGCGTTCCCGCTTTAGCTGTCATAGCTGTCATATGACAGCTAAAGCGGTCATAGCTGTCATATGACAGCTAAAGCGGGAACGCAAATGGCATAGGGGATGCCATTTGCGTCCCCTTTTAGCCGTGATAGGCTACATAAATATTTACGTAGCCTATCACAGGCTACCATAGGGACGCAAATGGCGTCCCCTACTCAGGACGCCATTTGCATCCACAGCAGCCCGGCAGCAGCTGGAGCCGCCGCTGCTGGAGCCACCGCCGGAGCCGAAGCCACAGCCAGAGTCACCGCCAGGTAGGATCCGTTCCGGGGAGCTTTCGCGGGGTGGTGGGGTGGGTTGCTCCGTTCCACCATGGATTCTGGGGGGCCGAATTCACTGGAATTCAGCCCCCCGGGATCTGTGGTGGAATTCTCTAACATCCCTAATCACGGCTAATGCAGAGACACCATTTGGGTTCCCTTTTTTTTTTGATGTGATAGGCTATGTAAATATTTACATAGCCTATCACGACAAAATACAGGGACGCAAATAGTGGCGGCTACAGTGGCCGCCATTTGCGTCCCTGTGCAGGCTGCCCAGCTGCTGAATGTCGGGCTGTGGATGGCCCCGGCCTGCGGCTCCACAGAGTCGCTGCAGACTGGAGCTGGCCAGGGAGAATTTCAGGGGGAGGGACGGAGCACCTCCCCCCAACCGCGAATGTCACCCTTCAAAAAGGTAAGTGACTTTCGTACATCCCTATTTGTGGCCCAACACGTCTGGGCTGTCATATTTCTTCTGAGACATGGGAGACACATTTCCATGTACTATATGCAGTAGGGGGGCACCCACTTCTCGGATGGAGCATTATCTCGGGACCCCCCATTGAATGGCCTCCTGTCTCAGTTTCTGAGGTCATTGACCTGGTAAACCAACAAAAACCTGGCAAGGCCCCTGGCTGCGACTATCTACATCCAGCGCTAATCAAGAATAACATTGATTGGTGGGCTCCTATTCTAGCTACTCTTTTCACATATATAGATCAAACTGAGCATATTCCTCCAGACTAGGGCTTGGCCATCATCATCCCCATCTTTTAAAAGGGAAGGAAAGATGACCCAGCTAATTCCTGCCCTATTAGCTTGCTTACCATTATTAGCAAGCTATATGCCAGGCGACTCTATCAGAAATTTCAAACTTGGATGGAAACATTCTGGTGGATGAACAGGCTGGCTTTAGATCAGGTCAATCCACTATGCACCAAGCTTTAATCCTTCAACATCTTGTGGATAAATACACCAGTAAATCTAAAACATCCCTGTTCACAGCTTTTGGAGATCTCAAATCTGCCTTTGATTCCATCTCTACAGGCAATCTTTGGTACAAACTTGAGGCTACCTAGGTGAATCACCGTCTACTACTTCTTACATATAAGTTACATGAAAACAACATCTTAAAAATTAGATGCAAACCTGAGGGTTTTCTGTCTAGTCCTGTTTCAACATCAAAAGGTGTAAAGCAAGGTTGTATTATGGCTCCTTTGTTGCTCAACTTTTACATAAACTCATTAGTTAAAGCTCTTGACTGCTTTGACATCCACCCTCCCAAGTTAGCTGATAGACACCTATCCATGCTACTTTATGCCGATGATATGTTGATCCTGTCTCAGTCACCCATAGGCTTCAAGAGAGTTGTCTTCTTGGCAGTACTCAGTTAAGCACTGTGCACATCGACACGGCTAAAGAATGTCTTAAAGAGAAGGAAGGAGAATCAGCTTAATGGGTATCCTAAAATTTTAAGGAGATATTTTTCTACTGAGGATAGAGCAACATTGATTGGCTCAAACCACAGAACAATTCTGGGTACCATGACTTGCATCATTGTCACTGATTCCTATTCTATTGCTACCTGCTACTTAAGTTCTATCAAGACCACCCCCATTCTGGAAGGGGGAACATAAGAACACAAGAAGAGCCCTGCTGGATCAGACCAAGGGTCCATCTAGTCCAGTTCTGTTCACACAGTGGCCAACCAGCTGTCAACCAGGAAAACACAAGCAGAATATGAGTGCAACAGCATGTTCCCCAGCAACTGGTGTACGTAGGCACACTGCCTCTGGTACACAACCATCAAGCCTAGTAGGCACTGATAGCCTTCTCCTCCAGGAATATGTCTACCTCCCACCCTTTAAAGCCATCCGAGCTGGTGGCTATCACTACTTCTTGTGGTAGCAAATTCCATACGCACTGTGTGAAGAAGCACTTCCTTTTATCTGTCCTGAATCTCCCACTGATCAGCTTTATGGGATGACCCCGGGTTCTAGCCTTATGAGAGAGGGAGAACATGCCTCCCTATCCACATTATCCACAACATGCACCTGTATGTTCATACACCTGTATCATGTCTCCCCTGACTCTCTTTTTTCTGAGCTAAACAATCCTAGTTGTAACCTTCCCACATAGGAAAGATGCTTCAGCCCCTTGATCATTTTAGTTGCCCTTTTTTGCACTTTTTCCAGGGAAGTAATGATGAACACAATATGCAAAGGAATTCTGGGCACTTACCCCATTGCCATTGCCTCCTATGGAATTGCTTCCAAACACATCATCTTGGGTAATGTCACCTCCATTCTGGAAATAAGCAGATAAGCATCTTGTTAGGTGGGTGACAGGGAAAAAGCAAGTTAACTCCTTGGCACAGGAGCTGTCAAAGGATTTGGGGGCTATTTGCTGTGTTAAGGACTGGGATGTATGTAGGGATGTACAAAATACTTACCTGGCTCTGCGCCTGGCAATCCGCGGTGGGGGGGAGGAGCTCTGTCCCTCCCACCGGAATCCTCCTTGGCCGGCTCTGCTCCGCAGCGACTCTATGGCTGGGGCCGAATGCAACCAAACATCTGGCGCTGGGCTTCACAGGGACGCAAATGGTGGCCGCCGTAGCTGCTGCCATTTCTGTCCATGTCTTTAGCCGTGATAGGCTACTTAAATATATACATAGCCTATCATGGCTAAAGACACAGACGCAAATGGCAGCGGCTATGGCGGCCTCCATTTGCATTCCTTGCTATTCCCATGATAGGCTACATATATTTTTATGTAGCCTATCACAGAAAAAGACAGGGGCGCAAATGGTGGCCACTATGCCATTTGCTCCCCTGTCTTTTGCCATGATAGGCTATGTAAATATATATGTAGCCTATCACAGCTAAAGACACGGATGCAAATTGTGGCTGCTACGCCATTTGCGTCCCTGCCTGAGCCATGATAGGCTAAGTAGATACTTACGTAGCCTATCACAGCTTACCAGGGAAGCAAATGGCAGCTGGCGTAGCGGCTGCCATTTGCGGCTGCAGCCCAGCAACGGCTGGAGCTGCCAGAGTCGCCAGAGCCACCACCGCCGCTGCTGCCGGAGCTGCAGCCAGGTAGGCTCCGTTTCGTGGGGCTTTTGCAGGGTGGTGGGGTGGGTTGCTCCATTCTGCCACAGATTCCAGGGGGCTGAATTCATTGGAATTCAGCCTCCCTGGTATCCGTGGTGGAATTCTCTAACATCCCTAGATGTATGTCTGACTAGAATCTGGAGTGAAGTAACCAATGTAGATAAGAAGCTTCCTCCTCTTAAAGTGTCAGACCTATTAACAGAACATGGCCCTATATAGCAGAGGACAGATAAAAAGCAGGGGCAGGCCTGGGGGTAGGGAAGGGATGTATGAAACTCCCCTTACCTGGCTCCACTGGGTTCCGCTGGGGGGGGGAGGTGCTCCATCCCTCCCCCCGGAATTCTGGCCGGCCGGCTCCGCTCCACGGGGATTCCGCGGAGCCGCCAGCCGGCTCCGCCGGCAGCCGGACATCCGGCCACTGGCTAGCAGGGACGCAAATGGCAGCAGCCGTAGCTGCTACCGTTTGCATCCCTGTAGTCAGCCGTGATAGGCTACATAAAGACTTACGTAGCCTATCACATCTGGCTTAAAAAAAGAAAAGAAAATGCGCATACGCAAATGGCGGCGGCTACGGCCGCTGCCATTTGCGTTCCTTATTTTGGGCTGCCTTAGTCTATGTAAATATTTATGTAGACTAAGACGGCGAAAATAAGGGGGAACGCAAATAGCGTCCGCTACGCTATTTGCGTTCCCCTTATTTTCGCCGTCTTAGTCTACGTAAATATTTACGTAGACTAAGACTGCCAAAAAAAAGGAATGCAAATGGCGCCATTTGCATACGTGCGTTGTTTGTTTGTTTTTTAAGCCAGACGTGATAGGCTACATAAGTCTTTATGTAGCCTATCACATCTTGTAAAAAAAAAAACAACATCCCGACAAGACTGCAAATGGCGGCGGCGGCAGCAGCCGGTCGGAAGACCAGCTGCTGCAGCCGTCGCCGCCCGGAAGATCTGCCCCAGGTAAGACTCATCCTGGGGGGGGATCCGCAGGGGGGCGGGGGGGTGGCAGGCCGTTCCGCCACAGATTTCAGGGGGCCGAATGCACTGGCACTCGTCCTCACCGAGTTCCGTGGCGGAATTCTCTGCCATCCCTACCTGGGGGTCAGGGGGCTGCATTGCCTCCCAGAACTTGCTGCTGCCACCTAAATTTCCATTAGGTTTGTGGCAGTGGGGTGGAAAATGCAGCATTTTTGCAAGGAAACACATGCACCTTTTTTGCAAGCACAATCATACCCCCCCCAGGGGGCTTTTGGGAGCATAATTCTGCTTGCAAACAAGACATGTACTCCCAGCGAATCTTCAGCTTTTCTCCATGAGGCATTTATCTTGAATTCATCATTCCCTCCTCATAGTTGTGTACAGGTTTTTTAGACGATGTCATGGCCCTCCAGTTTTGCTTTCAGCAAGTTTGTTTAGAGCATGGAAAAAGGGGTATTATTTCTGATCACAAAATCACTTCAAGTTTTACCACTACCATGGCACAATCAGTGGTGGGTGAGGGGAAGGCATGTCAGAGAAATCCACAATGGAACCAAATGAGTTCAGATTTTGATGAGTCTGACTGGCGGATTCCGCAGCAGACTGGCTTTCCCCCTTTCAGGCAGATTCTGTCAACTTGTGGACCATATTTCTAATTTTCCCAATTTTGCACAAATTTTGTTGTTGAAATATATGCAATTAATAATAATAATAAAAAACAGCCAAAGATGTACATTTCCCCATAGGCTAAAGTGTGAAAATGCACACTGGGGAGGATTTTGTGTATATGGGGGAAATCTGCGCATGTTTGCACATGCGAATTTGCATGCATGCACATTTGCACAAATGTACATTTGTGCAAATTCAGGATTATTTTTTTTTAATCAAATTTCATTGATGGGCAGACTGCAGAACAAAAGGCACCTGACAATCCACAAAACACAGACATAACAGATTTTATACAATCTGTACATCCCTAGTCAGGGGTGCAAAAATGGCCATGGGTGGCTGCATGTGTCCCGTGGGCCAGCTGTTGCCCACTCCTGCTCTAAAGTAAAGTCCATAAAACCTGAGCATCTTGGAATAAGGGGTACTAGGCTAGGGTGGAGCCCCAGCATGATTCTTTTTTGGGAAATGTAAACTCCATGTAAACTCTTTTGGGAAAAGTTTACTCCATGTAAACTCTATATTGGCTGGGTGACCAGCCAGATGGGCGATTAATAAATGTAATAAATAGATAAAAAATAAAGTATAATAACTAGACTAATGGATGGGATTTACAACACAACTATGCAATGTGGAGTTTCTTATTTGGACTTCCAGCCAGGCAGCTAGCTAGCCAACATTGTTGGCAGCGATGCACAAAGTTAGCAAATGGTGCACAACAATTTCAAAACTGCTAGCTGTGGTGGACACAGCACACAGCAAGTGGCACACAGAAATTTCAAAAGTATATAAACACTAATAGTAAATAAAATAAATAAATTCTAGGCTACTCCATTCTATCCTCCCTCCCCCCATTTTCACCCCCCCCCCAACACTCAGTCACTGAGTAAGCTTAGCCTACATTGGGCTATTTTGGAATCTCCCCCCCCACACACACACACACTTAGGATTTGCTTTTTAGATGGGTTTTTTTTGCTTCTACAAACCTGGGGGATTCCACGATGTTGCGGATACAGCTGTCTTGCACACGGATCGTACTGTTTGGGCAATACAACAATCCATATGGAGAGGATGAGTTCACTATTTGTACATAGGATTTTGTTGTTGTTTTGGGGGTATAATAAGAGATGTGAGAATAATTTAAGCAAACACCTTTAGCTATCAATAGCCATTCCAGAAGCACCTTTACACATCAGCTAAAGCAAAGCCTAGGGATTTTATCTCTTTAATTGATACAACAACATTCCTGTTACAGTCTTACTTGGGGTCCCTACAGCTCCTGAAGACCCTGGATGAGTCAAATTGACACGCTGGTCAAGAGGCTATCCTTCCTAATGTTGAGATACTGTTGAGATATTGTTGAGATATAATGGTGAGTGGTTCAAACGTACAGAGCTAGGTTGGAACCACAGAAGATACCTGTCCAAAGTTATACCATTCCAAATGGCACAAATGCAGGTAGAATAGTTTTAGAACCCAGCTCTCCAAGTTCTGACTCAGGCTCCTTTTATCGTGAATTGGCTTTAGTTGAACCAAATGCAATTGTATACATCCTTGATCAAAAGGAAGTCCCAATGAATTCAAGGGGGCTTACTCTCAGGTAAGTGTGCATGGGATTGAAGCCATTTTCTTTCCATGGAATATCCAAAGCTCAGTGAGTAACTGTCCTTGAAATGCTTGGTATACATAAACCACAAAAATCCCAAAGCCCATGGCTGAGGACCAAAAACAAAGTATTTCAATATCACAGGGTGTAGTTTGAGGGCCCATAATGCAGCCACCTTGCTGAAACTAATCAGGTTTGGGTCTGGTCAGTGCCTGGATGGGAGACCACTTACGAACACTGTACATGCTGCCTTCAGTTCCATGATGTAAAGTTATCAATGCACTAAATAAATAATAAATATGAAAGTGCCAATGCTACGGTGGCCACTTGTGAAGTGATCCCAAATAAAAAGGCCATTGATCTCAATTGGTATGGGAAACCTAATTCCACTGAGAGGTGAGCTGTAGGAGTGGTTCTCTCTAATCACCAGAGGGCAAGAAAATATGCCCACTGAACTAAGAGATCAGGGTTGCTGCCTTTAATGGTTCATCAAACACCACAACACCTGCTGAAACCTGATAGTGTGACTCTGAGAAGCACAAAAGCCTTGTCCCATCTTCAGTGTGGCAGCCCAACATGGGAGACACATTGTGGGACAGGTTGGTTTTATGTAAACTTTATTGGATGGGAAGCAGATGCAAGAAAATTCAAGTCTGGGGAGGAGGAGATCTCACAGACCTTTTCCCTGGGTGGCCCCAACTGAAGTGTACTCTTCTGAATTCAAACATCCTTGGGGGTCCCCCCCCAAAGACTCTCTCCTACTCCAGCCATCCATCAGATTACCACATTAATCCCACATCAACGAGTTTGGTCCCTTGTCCAAATGTTGATTTCTTTCAAATGTTTAGAACATCTTTCCAACCCAAAAGAATCCCTAAAGGGGCAATCCTTTGCATGTTTAAACAGAAAGAAAGTCTACAACTCCCAGCATGCCCCAGCCATCATAGCTGGGTGGGGCATGCTGGGAGTTGTAGGCCTTTTTCTGTCTACATATGCCAAGGATTATGGCCTAAGGCAGTTGCCCTCCCCCTCGGTCTGTCATGGACAATGTCTTTGGGATTTTTTGGCCGGGAATTAGAATCCAGGAAGTAAGTTGTGAAATTGAATATTTGAAAGCATGGGATAGATCACAAGATAGATCACAAGTGCCTGATGATACTTACTCCTGGAAGAGCCGCATAGACATTCTGCAGTTGAAAAAAAATAAAACCATATAACAAACCAAGGGAGTTGTTAAGAATGTCCACCTATATCTAAACTTTTGTCAATGCAGCATATGCCTCCTTGCTTTATTGTTTTTAAAGCAGCAAAGAAGAACCATTATATCATCCAAAGCAAAAGTTATCTGTCCATACAGATCCCATCCATGAAGATGGCATAATGTACTAAGAGCACTAGAGCAGGGCTAACATACAGTAAATAGGAGTCCCTTGTATCCTCAAATGACATGTCGTTTCTCCTGCCGCATATGCCTGGAACCCTACCCTGAATGCTTTCATGATGCAGCTGATCTCGCTCTCCCCTCTTTCTAATTCTCCCTCAACCCCCCACCTTTTCCATGAAGAGTCGGACACGACTGAACGACTGAACAACAACAACAAATGAAACTAAGTCCAAAGACATAGAACCAAACTGAATATTCTTGCCATTTACCCTCATCTAAATCTTTCTTCCTTCTCCTCCCTTGTATTAACCATTACATGATAAGCTCCTTGAGGCAAGGACTTTTCTTTGACTGAATGCCACTTTTGGTAGAAAGGCAGGGTAGAAATCAAACATATAAACATACTAAAAAAATACTCAAATAAGCACTGTGAATATTGATGCTGTTATTCCCGCGGAATCAGCTCAAGAGGCTCCTACAAATTTAAGGAGAGAACACATTCTCTACAGAGGGCTGAGCAATACTGATCAGCCCAAAACACAGAGGAATTCTGGGTACTGCTACTTACGTTGTTGCCTTTCCCTCCTACACTGTTACCACCAGCTACATTGTTTTGATCAATGCCGCCTCCATTCTGGAAAAAGCAGAAAGGGTATCTTTTTAGGGGGGATGATGTGAAAAAAGCTGAACCTATCATGTCAGAGGATGTGAGCCATGTTTTGCTGGGTCAGGATTTGTGAATTGTGTCTGGGCAGAATTTGGACTGAAGAGCTTGATAAGAAGTGTCTTCCTCTTAAAGGGTCAAACGTACTTTCAGAAGGTACCTCTATATAGGAGATGAGAGATGTAAATCAGATGTGGGGGGGACTTCTAGTGTTCCAGATGTGTTTGCCCACAATTCCCATCAGCCGTAGTCAACATAGCCAATGTGAGAGATGAGAGGCATTATAGGCCTTCTTCTGTCTAAATATGCATAGGATTGTGCCCTAAGGAAGTTTCCCTCCTCCTGGGCCTGCCATCGACAATGTCTTTGGGATTTTTTGGAAGGGTATTAGAATCCAGGAAGTAAGCCTTGACACTGAATATTTCAAAACATGGGATTACTAGATAGATCACAAGTGCTTGATGATACTTACTCCTGGAACAGCCGCATAGACATTCTGCAATTAAAAAACAAAACCAAATAACAAACCAAGGGAGGTGTTAAGATTGTCCACCAATATCTGAACTTTGGCCAAAGAATCACATAACTCCTTGCTCCATTCTTTTTGAAGCGGCAGAGAAGAACCATTATATCCTCCAAAGCAAAACTCTGTCCATACAGATCCCATCCATGGATATGGGCTAACATTGTACCAGCACTAGAGTAGGACTAGCATAAATAAGAGGTCCTTGTAGCCTGAAATGACATGGCCATTTCTCCCCTCCTGCCCCATATGCCTGGAACCACTTGAATACTTTTGTGATGCAGCCTGTCTCACTCTCTCCTCCTTCCAATCATCCCTCAAATCCCATTTTTTCCATACACCTTTGACATCCTCTAATGAAACTAAGTCCAAAGACATAGAACCTAACTGAATGCATATCCTTGCCATTTACCCTCATCTAAATCTTTCCTCCTCCTCCTCCTCCTCCTCCCTTGTATTAAATTTTAGATGATAAACTCCTTGGGGCAGGGACCTTTCTGTGTTCAGAACTCAAGCCACCTTGAGTGCCATTTTTGGTAGAAAGGCGGGGTACAAGTCAAATACCTAAACATAGGAAAGAATACTTGAATAAGCACTGTGTTCATTGACGCTGTTATTCCCTCAAAGAAAAGGAAGCAGAATCAGCTCAGGAGGCTCCTACAATTTTAAGGAGAGAACACATTTTCTACTGAGGGCTGAGCAATACTGACCAGCTCAAAACACGGAGGAATTCTGGGTGCCGTTACTTACGTTGTTGCCGTTGCCTCCTACACTGTTGTCACCTGCTATGTTATTTTGATCAATGCTGCCTCCGTTCTGGAAAGAGCAGGAAGAGCATCTTTTTAGGGGGGTGATGTGAAAAAAGCTGAGCCTATGTCAGAGGATGTGAGCCACATTTGGCTGGGCCAGGATTTGTGAATTGTGTCTGGGCAGAATTTGGACTGAAGAGCTTGATAAGAAGTGTCTTCCTCTTAAAGGATCACACGCACTTTCAGAAGGTACCTCAATATAGGAGATGAGAGATGTAAATCATATGTGTGTGTGGGGGGGACTTCTAGCTTTCCAGATGTGTTTGCCCACAATTCCCATCAGCCCAAGTCAACATAGCCAATGGTGAGGGATGAGAGGAGTTGTAGGCCCTCTTCTGTCTAAATATGCATAGGATTGTGCCCTAAGGAAGTTTCCCTCCTCCTGGGCCTGTCATGGACAATGGCTTTGGGATTTGGGGGAAAGTATTAGAGTACAGGAAGTAAGCCATTAAATTCAATATTTGAAAGCATGGGATTGCTAGATAGAAGTTGATGATACTTACTCCTGGAACGGCTGCATAGATGTTCTGCAATTGAAAAAAACCAAACCAAATAACAAACCAAGGGATGTGATAAGAATGTCCATCAATATCTAAACTTTGGCCAAAGCAGTACATGTCTCCTTGCTTTATTCTTTTTAAAGCAGCAAAGAAGAACCATTATATCCTCCAAAGCAAAACTTCTTTGTCCACACAGATCCCATCCATGAAGATGGGATAATGTACTAGGAGCACTAGAGCAGGACTAGCATAAATAAGAGGCCCTTGTCTCCTGAAATGACACTGCTATTTCCTGCCCCTTATGCCTAGAACCACTACCCTAAATGCTTTTGTGATACAGCCTGTCTCACTCTTCCCTCCTTCCAATTATCTCTCAATCCCCCACCTTTTCCATACACCTTTGACATCCTCTAATGAAACTAAGTCCAAAGACATAGAACCAAACCGAATGCATATTCTTGCCATTTACCTCATCCAAATCTTTCCTCCTGTTCCTCCCTTGTATAATAAACTCCTTGGGACAGGGACCTTTTTCTGACTGAGTGCCATTTTTGGTAGAAAGATGGGGTAGAGATCAAATATGTAAACATACTAACGAAAAGTCAAATAAGCACTGTGAATACTGATGCTGTTATTCCCTCAAACAGAAGGAAGCAGAATCAGTTCAAGAAGCTCCTACAATTTCATGGAGAGAACATATTTTCTACAGAGGGCTGAGCAATACTGATCAGCTCAAAGCACAGAGGAATTCTGGGTACTGCTACTTACGTTGTTGCCTTTCCCTCCTATGCTGTTACCACCAGCTACATTATTTTGATCAATGCCGCCTCCATTCTGGAAAGAGCAGAAAGAGCATTTTTTTTAGGCAGATGATGTGAAAAAAGCTGAGACTATGTCAGAGGATGTAAGCACTTTTTGCTGGGTTGGGCTTTGTGAATTGCAGCTTGGCTGAATTTGGGCTGAAGAGGCCGATAAGAAGTGTCTTTCTCTGAAAGTGTCAGATAAACTTTCAGAACATACCTTTCTATAGGGGATGCCAGATGTAAAGCACAGGGACTGGTGGCTTCCAATATCTTTTTGGCCTACAATTCCCATCAGCCCTAGCCAACATAGCTTAGTGGTGAGGGATGA